>NC_090320.1:102184939-103584826 GCF_040869045.1 Eurosta solidaginis | reverse complement strand
AACTGTTGATTAATGCCAATGAATCATCGCTAAATCCAAAGTAGGTAAGCCTTCAGCTTAGCGCAAAGCAACTGATGGCCAGCGGAGTCAAATGCCTTAGAGAAATCAAGCAGACAAAGTAAAGTTACAAAGTTTTCATCTAATTGAGCACGAATATCGTCAAGAATCTTAAGCATAGCTGTTGCGCAACCATGCTTGGCCCTAAAACCAGACTTAAACGTGACAGCAGCTGATTATTTTGTATGTGATTCGTGATATGTTCAGCTATTAATGCTTCAAAAGCCTTGGAGAAAGCCGGCAATATACTTATAGGGCGGAAGTCAGAAGGAGTATCAGCAGGCCTCTTTTCGCAATGGGTCGAAGAGATGCAACCTTCCACTGATTACGTGGACGTGTCGATGCAGTGATTAAAGATGTGCGTTACGGTGCCGATTATATATGGGATCGGGACAGCATTCGATTTTATATTAGCTATACTCTTTATGACATCCGACTTGGAAACAGCTTTCAACTCTAATATGTTACCAGAATAGCAGGCATTATCACGAGCGACAGATACGCGGTGATGAGTACCGGTTAAAGGGCGGATAACGAACGCTTTAACGCTGGTCAGGATCTAGGTTGCAGGCTTCAACATTCTCACTGCCACATACACGCAGACCGTTGAGGTTACGCTATAGAACATTAGGGGGCAAGGAAGCATCAAGCTTGGCAGCGTAAAAATTTCGCTTCTCGCTTCTGATAATGGAAGTCGCACTGTTCCTGGCCGCTTTGAAGCCTACGGATTATTGTTGTCGAGGTCAATATGCGTCTTTTGACACCTCTCTCTCGATATTTTTGGTGTCGTGTTAGCAGTCGACCTCTCAACTAGACTTTAACCGCAAGGAACCCTAAGCTACTCCAAGAGTCAGCGGCTTCAGTTATGACAAATCAGCTCCAATTCGAATTCAATTAACCTCAAAGCATGTTTATCAAACCCAAAGTGAAATTTTAGCTTACTCATTAAGATGCAAGGACAACAACGTTAAATTACTTAGTGTCAAAGGGAGGTTTAAGTTCATCTAAGATCTTGGGCATTGCAGTGGCGCAGCTGTAATTTCTAAAACCAGACTGAAGGGGGTTCCAACACGTGAGAAAATGCATGTCTAAAATTTTCTTGTTAAAAATACACAGTAGAAGTAAAATCGCATTTGAAGCAAAGATATAGCCTATCATATTGGTCGACGGACTTTTTAAACTTCTTTTTTACTAAAAATAGCGGGGTCCTTATGCGACATCGTCCGAAATTGTTCAGGCTTATAGTGAAATATGTGGGCGCTGCCGCGAACATTTCCCACCAGTTTTGTATATATTAAAAGTCTTGTTTAAAATACACTTTAGGAGTAAAATAGCATTGATATAATTTTTTGTTCGCAAGGACGGAAATATTTATGAAATTGTTCGAAGTGGGAGAGGTTGATGCCTTGAATATTTTTACTCAAATTTGCAGAAAGTACTAGGAACTCTACCAAAAATGTAAAAGCCATCAAACAAGCTATCTACTTTAGTTATCCAAAGAAAAACTGTTTTAGGTGGCCCGCTTTAAAAATGTAGTCCCTGTTATGTTTTTTGTTTTTTTTAGTATTTTTGTTGCTAATTTTAACTTAAAGGAATAAAATAATTATCATAGCGTTTTTGGAAAATACTTTCATACTTTGCTGTAATTTGTATATTTATTTGTGGTCTGCCGCGTCACAGCTCACAAATAAGTGACAGGATTGTACAAACGGAGGCAGCTTATAGAAGACCAAATTGTCTTAGAACTTATTTTCACTCCAAAATGTCTTCAATAGTGGCTAGAGACGGCTTACTGATTTCACCTGTAAATATCCAATGCTTTAAGCATACAACAAGGGTTGCCGTTGTATACATTTAGAAACATTTTTAATGATGGATAATAAGGAGCAAAAAATTTCAAATGGATATATTTTTTAGGCTGGAAGGTTCAATCATGTAATAAAAATTGTATGCAGTTTGATGTATTTTTGGATTAAAAAGCAATATACCTTTCTAACCTAAAAACTTGTTCACTTGTTTATCCTTAATCAAATCTAATTAGATTTTCTTTTAGGAGAGGTAAATATGTTTTTAATTCTTATGTTACATTTTTTATACCACATGTTTTAACTGAGTCATTCTACTTGTAATGCTATTAATTTTCAATACTAAATTTTTTAGAAACCTTGCAAACAAAAAGATATATCTTTTTCTCATGGCATATCATGTCTGTAATTTTTTGGCAATACATAAGCTTGTGTTTGTTTCAAAGTTTAATAACAAAAGCTCACTCATATATACTCATATATATTTACAACAAGGTGTGGTGACAACCCTACCTAAAAATTTATTTATTGGAAAACGGGAGTGAAATGCCTTTCCTTTGATACCCGTATTGGCATATCTCAATCAATTTTTTTTAACTTAAAAAAGGTGGCAACCTTTTTAAAATATCTTCAGTGGCAACAACTAAGTCTCCGAGATGGTAGTGGATATACAATGAAATATTTGAAAAGAAGGTGAGGTGGCAACCTTAAGCGGCAACCCTACTTACAAATGTAAATAGAATTGCGTAGTAAAATACCTTTCGTTTGATACCCATATTGACATATCTCATGTAATGCCAAAAAATTGCCCCGGGTCAATCCGAAACCGGCCCCAATTCATAGTTATTCTGCGTGGACACCGTGCGCTTACTGTCAAATATTTCCATTCATAAAAATGAAGGGAGACGACCACTTTTTGAACAGAAATAACTGCTGTTTTAATTTTGGTCAGCTAACATGATAAGGGAGTACCTACCTGTTACTTCTGCAGATAAATGGAACCACTAAGAAGGCCAAACCTTCTAAATCAATAAGCCCATACGGGAGAGCTATCCCGATGCCAGAATACATTGAGCATAAGGACATCAGCTACGTGACGCATGTTTTCTACTTTCTTGTTTGCCTTTTTCCATTGCAGAATAATGAAGAATCTAATGGATACGATTAGATCATTTGTACGAGCAGATCTTGTGAAAGTAAGTTTATTATATAGGTATAATGGCGTTTTAGTAAGAATTAGGCGATAAAGGAAAATGCAGCTCCTGGCTTTAAGATAGTCAGAAATTTGACATCCCAAAAGGCGAGACTTCCAACAAGATATATGATTGAACTTTTGCAGTCCATACACGTAACGTGTAATATGGTTAAAGGCCACATCCATTTTATGAGCAGAGTGCGAATCTAGCTTGTTGTAGATCAATTCAGCATATGTCAAATAAGGTAAAATTAGCTGAACAGCCAGTTTATGCCTTATGTTATAGGCAGTGAATATAGCCGATAGCCGCAAGTTCCGCAGGCCACCATATACCTTACCTATGGGCAAGTGAACGTGATCAACACATGTCAAACTTGAGTTGATTACAAAGCCAAGGTTTGTAATTTTATTCACTAGCGTAATTTGGACGGTACCTACGTAGAGAGGTGGAATTCTCGACTCAATAAGTTTTATTAGGGTTAAGGCATAGCCCGTTTTATTATCCCAAAGGGAAATATATGAAATGTCAGCATTGAGTTTCGAACACAAATCAGCAACCTCATCAATGCGGCTAGACAGGTAAAGTTGAACATCATCCGCTTAAGCATGCATACTGACGAACTCGCAGATCGTAAAAATATTATTGATGAATAAACTATATAACAGTGGGCCAAGGATTGATCCCTGTGGAACAACGCAGACTATTTCGCTAATGCATGACATTTTGGACCCGATTATAACACGCTGGTATCGGTTAGTTAAATAGCTGTTGATTAATGCCAATGAATCATCGCTAACCCCAAAGTAGGTAATCCTTTAGCTTAGCACAAAGCAACTGATGGTCAACGGAGTTAAATGCCTTAGAGAAATCAAGTCGACAAAGTAAAGTTACAAATTTTTCATCAAATTGAGCACGAATATCGTCAAGAATCTTAAGCATAGCTGTTGCGCAACCCTGCTTGGCCCTAAAACCAGACGGAAGAGGTGACAGCAGCTGATTATTTTGTATGTGATTCGTGATTTGTTCAGCTATTAGTGTTTCAAAAGCCTTGGAGAAAGCCGGCAATATACTTATAGGGCGGAAGTCAGAAGGAGTATCAGCAGACCTCTTTTTCGCAATGGGTCCATCCTCTGATTAGGAAAGCAGGACGTGGTGATGCAGTGATTAAAAATGTGCGTTATGGCGCCGATTATATATGGGATCGGGACAGCATTCGACTTTATTTTAGCTATACTCCTTATGACATCCGACTCGGAAACAGCTTTAAACTCGAATATGTTACCAGAATAGCAGGCATTATCAGGAGCGGCAGATACGCGGTGATCAGTACCGGTTAAAGGGCGGATAACGAACGCTTGGTATCCATAGTATTTTTGCGCAATACACCTTTCTGATTTAGCGGAATTCGGCTGCGCTATAAAAAATTACCCTGGGTGGGTCCAACACCGGTTTGGAGACCAAAACTATATCCGCGCAAAACACTTATGTTCAAAATTTTTTGTGTGGGTACAACAACATTACAACAACCAAATGAAAATCGCCAACTTCAACTGCAAATATCTCTGGTCAGAGACAAAATTTTTCTTTTCCGCCTACGGATTATTGTTGTCGAGGTCAATACGCGTCTTTTGACACCTCTCTCAATATTTTTGGTATCGTATTAGCAGTCGACCCCTCAACTAGACTTTTACCGCATGGAACCCTAAGTTAGTCCAAGAGTCAGCGGCTTCAGTTAAGACAAATCAGCTCCAATTCGAATTCAATTAACCTCAAAGCATGTTTATCAAACCCAAAGTGAAATTTTAGCTTACTCATTAATATGCAAGGACAACAACGTTAAATTATTTAGTGTCAAAGGGAGGTCTAAGTTCATCTAAGATCTTGGGCATTGCAGTGGCGCAGCTGTAATTTCTAAACCCAGACTGAAGAGGGTTCCAACACTTGAGAAAATGCATGTCTAAACTTTTCTTTTTAAAAATACACAGTAGAAGTAAAGTCGTTTTTGAGGCAAAGATAGAGCCTATCATATTGGTCGACGGTCCTTTTAAACTTCTTTTTTAATAAAAATAGCGGGGTCCTTATGCGACATCGTCCGAAATTGTTCAGGATTATAGTGAAATATGTGGGCGTGCCGCGAAGATTTCCAATCAGTTTTGTATATATTAAAATTCTTGTTTAAAATACACTTTAGAAGTAAAATAGCATCGATATAATTTTGTTTTCGCAAGGACGGAAATATTTATGAAATTGTTCGAACTGGGAGAGGTTGATGCCTTGAATATTTTTACTCAAATTTGCAGAAAGTACTAGGAACTCTACCAAAAATGTAAAAGCTATCAAACAAGCTATCTACATTAGTAATCCAAATAAAAACTGTTTTAGGTGGCCCGCTTTAAAAATTTAGTCCCTATTATGTTTTTTGTTTCTTTAGTATTTTTGTTGCTAATTTTAACTTAAAGGAATAAAATAATTATCATAGCGTTTTTGGAAATTACTTTCATACTTTGCTGTAATTTGTATATGTATTTTTGGTCTGCCCCGTCACATCTCACAAGTAAGTGACAGGCTTGTACAAACGGGGACAGCTTATAGAAGACCAAACTGTCTCAGAACTCATTTTCACTCACAAATGTCTTCAATAGTGGCTAGAGATGGCTTACTGATTTCACCTGTAAATATCAAATGCTTTAAGAATACAACAAGGGTTGCCGTTGTATACATTTAGAAACATTTTTAATGAGTGGATAATAATGAGCAAAAATTTCAAATGGATACATTTTTAGGCTGGAAGGTTCAATCAAAGTTTAAAAATGGTCATGTAATAAAAATTGTATGCAGTTCGATGTATTTTTGGATTAAAAAGCAATATACCTTTCTAACCTAAAAACTTGTTCACTTGTTTAGCCTTAATCAAATCTAATTAGATTTTCTTTTAGGACAGGTAAATATGTCTTTAATTCTTATGTTAAATTTTTTATACCAGATGTTTTAACTGAGTCATTCTACTTGTAATGCTATTACTTTTCAATACTAAATTTTTTAGAAACCTTGCAAACAAAAAGATATATCTTTTTTTCATGGCATATCATGTCAGTAATTTTTTGGCAATACATAAGCTTGTGTTTGTTTCGAAAATTAATAACAAAAGCTCACTCATATATATTTAAAACAAGGTGTGGTGAAAACCCTACCTAAAAATGTATTTATTGGAAAGCGGGAGTGAAAAGCCTTTCCTTTGACACCCGTATTGGCATATCTCAATTAATTTTTTTAACTTAAAAAAGATGGCAACCTTTTGAAAACATCTTCAGTGGTAACAACTAAGTGAAAAGTCTTAAAATATAATACTATATCGATGTACCAATTTTGATTCAAATTGGTTAAGCCGTTTCCGAGATGGTAGCGGATATACAAAGAAATATTTGAAAAGAAGGTGAGGTGGGAACCATAAGCGGCAACACTACTTACAAATATAAATAGAAATGCGGAGTAAAATACCTTTCGTTTGATACCCATATTGGCATATCTCATGTAATGCCAAAAAATTACCACGGGTCTATCCGAAATCGGCCCCAATTCATAGTTATTCTTCGCGGAACACCGTGCACTTACTGTCAAATATTTCCATTCATAACAATGAAGTGAGACAACCACTTTTTGAAAAGAAATAACTGCTGTTTTAATTTTGGTCAGCTAACATGATAAGGGAGTACCTACCTATTACTTCTGCAGATAAATGGAACCATTAAGAAGACCAAACCTTCTAAATCAATAAGCCCATACGGGAGAGCTATGCCGAAGCCAGAACACATTGAGCATAAGGACATCAGCTACGTGATGCATGTTTTCTACTTTCTTTTCCTTTTTCCATTGCAGAATAATGAAGAATCAAATGGATACGATTAGATCATTTGTACGAGCAGATCTTGTGAAAGTAAGTTTATTATAAAGGTATAATGACGTGTTAGTAAGAATTAAGCGATAAAGGAAAATGCAGCTCCTGGATTAAGATAGTCAGAAATTTGACATCCCAAAAGGCGAGACTTCCAACGAGATATATGATTGAACTTTTGCAGTCCATACACGTAACGTGTAATAATGGTTAAAGGCCACATCCAATGAGCAGAGTGCGAATCTAGCTTGTTGTAGATCAATTCAGCATATGTCAAATAAGGTAAAATTAGCTGAACAGCCAGTATATGCCTTATGTTATAGGGAGTGAATATAGCCGATAGGCCCAAGTTCCGCAGGGCACCATATACCTTACCTATGGGCAAGTTAACGTGATCAACACATGTCAAACTTGAGTTGATTACAAAGCCAAGGTTTGTAATTTTATTCACTAGCGTAATTTGGGCGGTACCTATGTAGAGAGGTGGAATTCTCGTCTCAATCAGCTTTCTCTTTGAGATAGGCAGAAAAAACGTTTTATTAGGGTTGAGGCACAGCCCGTTATTATTAACCCAAAGGGAAATATATGAAATGTCAATATTGAGTTTCGAACACCAATCAGCAACCTCATCAATGCGGCTAGACAGGTAAAGTTGAACATCATCTGCATAAACATGCATACTGACGAACTCGCAGATCTTAAAAATATCATTGATGAATAAAATAAGTAACAGTGGACCAAGGATTGATCCCTGTGGAACACCGCAGACTATTTCGCTAAGGCATGACATTTTGGACCCGATTATTACACGTTGGTATCGGCTAGTTAAATAGCTGTTGATTAATGCCAATGAATCATCGCTAAACCCAAAGTAGGTAAGCCTTCAGCTTAGCGCAAAGCAACTGATGGTCAGCGAAGTCAAATGCCTTAGAGAAATCAAGTAGACAAAGTAAAGTTACAAAGTTTTCATCTAATTCAGCACGAATATCGTCAAGAATCTTAAGCATAGCTGTTGCGCAACTATGCTTGGCCCTAAAACCAGACTTAAGAGGCGACAGCAGCTGATTATTTTGTATGTGATTCGTGATTTGTTCAGCTATTAATGCTTCAAAAGCCTTGGAGAAAGCCGGCAATATACTTATAGGGCGGAAGTCAGAAGGAGTATCAGCAGGCCTCTTTTCGAAATGGGTCGAATAGATGCAACCTTCCACTGATTACGTGGACGTGGCGATGCAGTGATTAAAGATGTGCGTTACGGTGCCGATTATATATGGGATCGGGACAGCATTCGATTTTATATTAGCTATACTCCTTATGACATCCGACTTGGAAACAGCTTTAAACTCTAATATGTTACCAGAATAGCAGGCATTATCACGAGTGACAGATACGCGGTGATGAGTACCGGTTAAAGGGCGGATAACGAACGCTTGGTTAAGCTGGTCAGGATCTAGATTGCAGGCTTCAACATTCTCACTGCCACATACACGCAGACCGTTGAGGTTACGCTATAGAACATTAGGGGGCAAGGAAGCATCAAGCTTGTCAGCGTAAAAATTTCGCTTCTCGCTTCTGATAATGGAAGTCGCACTGTTCCTGGCCGCTTTGAAGCCTACGGATTATTGTTGTCGAGGTCAATACGCGTCTTTTGACACCTCTCTCTCGATATTTTTGGTATCGTGTTAGCAGTCGACCCCTCAACTAGACTTTAACCGCAAGGAACCCTAAGTTACTCCAAGAGTCAGCGGCTTCAGTTATGACAAATAAGCTCCAATTCGAATTCAATTAACCTCAAAGCATGTTTATCAAACCCAAAGTGAAATTTTAGCTTACTCATTAAGATGCAAAGACAACAACGTTAAACTACTTAGTGTCAAAGGGGGTTCTAAGTTCATCTAAGATCTTGGGCATTGCAGTGGCGCAGCTGTAATTTCTAAAACCAGACTGAAGGGGGTTCCAATACGTGAGAAAATGCATGTCTAAAATTTTCTTGTTAAAAATACACAGTAGAAGTAAAGTCGCATTTGCAGCAAAGATATAGCCTATCATATTGGTCGACGGTCTTTTTAAATTTCTTTTTTACTAAAAATAGCGGGGTCCTTATGCGACATCGTCCGAAATTGTTCAGGCTTATAGTGAAATATGTGGGCGGTGCCGCGAACATTTCCCATCAGTTTTGTATATATTAAAATTCTTGTTTAAAATACACTTTAGAAGTAAAATAGCATTGATATAATTTTTTTTTCGCAAGGACGGAAATATTTATGAAATTGTTCGAAGTAGGAGAGGTTGATGCCTTGAATATTTTTACTCAAATTTGCAGAAAGTACTAGGAACTCTACCAAAAATGTAAAAGCCATCAAACAAGCTATCTACTTTAGTAATCCAAAGAAAAACTGTTTTAGGTGGCCCGCTTTAAAAATTTAGTCCCTGTTATGTTTTTGTTTCTTTAGTATTTTTGTTGCTAATTTTAACTTAAAGGAATAAAATAATTATCATAGCGTTTTTGGAAAATACTTTCATACTTTGCTGTAATTTGTATATTTATTTGTGGTCTGCCGCGTCACAGCTCACAAGTAAGTGACAGGATTGTACAAACGGAGGCAGCTTATAGAAGACCAAATTGTCTCAGAACTTATTTTCACTCCAAAATGTCTTCAATAGTGGCTAGAGATGGCTTACTGATTTCACCTGTAAATATCCAATGCTTTAAGCATATAACAAGGGTTGCCGTTATATACATTTAGAAACATTTTTAATGAGTGGATAATAAGGAGCAAAAAATTTCAAATGGATACATTTTTTAGGCTGGAAGGTTCAATCAAAGTTTAAAAATGGTCATGTAATAAAAATTGTATGCAGTTTGATGTATTTTTGGATTAAAAAGCAATATACCTTTCTAACCTAAAAACTTGTTCACTTGTTTAGCCTTACTCAAATCTAATTAGATTTTCTTTTAGGACAGGTAAATATGTTTTTAATTCTTATGTTAAATTTTTTATACCATTTTAACTGAGTCATTCTACTTGTAATGCTATTACTTTTCAATACTAAATTTTTTAGAAACCTTGCAAACAAAAAGATATATCTTTTTCTCATGGCATATCATGTCTGTAATTTTTTGGCAATGCAAAAGCTTGTGTTTGTTTCACAGTTTAATAGCAAAAGCTCACTCATATATACTCATATATATTTACAACAAGGTGTGGTGACACCCTACCTAAAAATTTATTTATTGGAAAGCGGGAGTGGAATGCCTTTCCTTTGATACCCGTATTGGCATATCTCAATCAATTTGTTTTAAGTAAAAAAAGGTGGCAACCTTTTCAAAATATCTTCAGTGGCAACAACTAAGTTTCCGAGATGGTAGTGGATATACAATGAAATATTTGAAAAGAAGGTGAGGTGGCAACCTTAAACGGCAACCCTACTTACAAATGGAAATATAATTGCGTAGTAAAATACCTTTCGTTTGATACCCATATTGACATATCTCATGTAATGCCAAAAAATTGCCCCGGGTCAATCCGAAACCGGCCCCAATTCATAGTTATTCTGCGTGGACACCGTGCGTTTACTGTCAAATATTTCCATTCATAACAGAAGTGACACAACCACTTTTTGAACAGAAATAACTGCTGTTTTAATTTTGCTCAGCTAACATGATAAGGGAGTACCTACCTGTTACTTCTGCAGATAAATGGAACCACTAAGAAGGCCAAACCTTCTAAATCAATAAGCCCATACGGGAGAGCTATGCCGATGCCAGAATACATTGAGCATAAGGACATCAGCTACGTGACGCATGTTTTCTACTTTCTTGTTTGCCTTTTTCCATTGCAGAATAATGAAGAATCGAATGGATACGATTAGATCATTTGTACGAGCTGATCTTGTGAAAGTAAGTTTATTATATAGGTATAATGGCGTTTTAGTAAGAATTAGGCGATAAAGGAAAATGCAGCTCCTGGCTTTAAGATAGTCAGAAATTTGACATCCCAAAAGGCGAGACATCCAACAAGATATATGATTGAACTTTTGCAGTACATACACGTAACGTGTAATATGGTTAAAGGCCACATCCATTTTATGAGCAGAGTGCGAATCTAGCTTGTTGTAGATCAATTCAGCATATGTCAAATAAGTTAAAATTAGCTGAACAGCCAGTTTATGCCTTATGTTATAGGCAGTGAATATAGCCGATAGCCGCAAATTCCGCAGGCCACCATATACCTTACCTATGGGCAAGTGAACGTGATCAACACATGTCAAACTTGAGTTGATTACAAAGCCAAGGTTTGTAATTTTATTCACTAGCGTAATTTGGGCGGTACCTACGTAGAGAGGTGGAATTCTCGACTCAATAAGCTTTCTCTTTGAGATAGGCAGAACAAACGTTTTATTAGGGTTGAGGCACAGCCCGTTATTATTATCCCAAAGGGAAATATGTGAAATGTCAGCATTGAGTTTCGAACACAAATCAGCAACCTCATCAATGCGGCTAGACAGGTAAAGTTGAACATCATCCGCATAAGCATGCATACTGACGAACTCGCAGATCGTAAAAATATTATTGATGAATAAACTAAATAACAGTGGGCCAAGGATTGATCCCTGTGGAACACCGCAGACTATTTCGCTAAGGCATGACATTTTGGACCCGATTATAACACGCTGGTATCGGTTAGTTAAATAGCTGTTGATTAATGCCAATGAATCATCGCTAACCCCAAAGTAGGTAAGCCTTTAGCTTAGCACATAGCAACTGATGGTCAACGGAGTCAAATGCCTTAGAGAAATCAAGTAGACAAAGTAAAGTTACAAAGTTTTCATCAAATTGAGCACGAATATCGTCAAGAATCTTAAGCATAGCTGTTGCGCAACCCTGCTTGGCCCTAAAACCAGACTGAAGAGGTGACAGCAGCTGATTATTTTGTATGTGATTCGTGATTTGTTCAGCTATTAATTCAAAAAGCCTTGGAGAAAGCCGGCAATACACTTATAGGGCGGAAGTCAGAAGGAGTATCAGCAGACCTCTTTTTCGCAATGGGTTCATCCTCTGATTAGAAAAGCAGGACGTGGTGATGCAGTGATTAAAAATGTGCGATATGGCGCCGATTATATATGGGATCGGGACAGCATTCGACTTTATTTTAGCTATACTCCTTATGACATCCGACTCGGAAACAGCTTTAAACTCGAATATGTTACCAGAATAGCAGGAATTATCACGAGCGGCAGATACGCGGTGATCAGTACCGGTTAAAGGGCGGATAACGAACGCTTGGTATCCATAGTATTTTTGCGCAGTACACCTTTCTGATTTAGCGGAATTCGGCTGCGCTATAAAAAATTACCCTGGGTGGGTCCAACACCGGTTTGGAGACCAAAACTATATCCGCGCAAAACACTAATGTTCAAAATTTTTTGTGTGGGTACAACAACATTACAACAACCAAATGAAAATCGCCAACTTCAACTGCAAATATCTCTGGTCAGAGACAAAATTTTTCTTTTCCGCCTACGGATTATTGTTGTCGAGGTCAATACGCGTCTTTTGACACCTCTCTCAATATTTTTGGTAACGTATTAGCAGTCGACCCCTCAACTAGACTTTTACCGCATGGAACCCTAAGTTAGTCCAAGAGTCAGCGGCTTCAGTTAAGACAAATCAGCTCCAATTCGAATTCAATTAACCTCAAAGCATGTTTATCAAACCCAAAGTGAAATTTTAGCTTACTCATTAATATGCAAGGACAACAACGTTAAATTACTTAGTGTCAAAAGGGGGTCTAAGTTCATCTAAGATCTTGGGCATTGCAGTGGCGCAGCTGTAATTTCTAAACCCAGACTGAAGAGGGTTCCAACACTTGAGAAAATGCATGTAGTAGAAGTAAGGTCGTTTTTGAGGCAAAGATATAGCCTATCATATTGGTCGACGGTCCTTTTAAACTTCTTTTTTAATAAAAATAGCGGGATCCTTATGCGACATCGTCCGAAATTGTTCAGGATTATAGTGAAATATGTGGGCGGTGCCGGGAAGATTTCCAACCAGTTTTGTATATATTAAAATTCTTGTTTAAAATACACTTTAGAAGTAAAATAGCATCGATATAATTTTGTTTTCGCAAGGACGGAAATATTTATGAAATTGTTCGAACTGGGAGAGGTTGATGCCTTGAATATTTTTACTCAAATTTGCAGAAAGTACTAGGAACTCTACCAAAAATGTAAAAGCTATCAAACAAGCTATCTACTTTAGTAATCCAAATAAAAACTGTTTTAGGTGGCCCGCTTTAAAAATTTAGTCCCTATTATGTTTTTTGTTTCTTTAGTATTTTTGTTGCTAATTTCAACTTAAAGGAATAAAATAATTATCATAGCGTTTTTGGAAATTACTTTCATACTTTGCTGTAATTTGTATATGTATTTGTGGTCTGCCCCGTCACATCTCACAAGTAAGTGACAGGATTGTACAAACGGGGACAGCTTATAGGAGACCAAACTGTCTCAGAACTCATTTTCACTCACAAATGTCTTCAATAGTGGCTAGAGATGGCTCACTGATTTCACCTGTAAATATCAAATGCTTTAAGAATACAACAAGGGTTGCCGTTGTATACATTTAGAAACATTTTTAATGAGTGGATAATAAGGAGCAAAAAATTTCAAATGGATATATTTTTAGGCTGGAAGTTTCAATCAAAGTTTAAAAATGGTCATGTAATAAAAATTGTATGCAGTTCGATGTATTTTTGGATTAAAAAGCAATATACCTTTCTAACCTAAAAACTTGTTCACTTGTTTAGCCTTAATCAAATCTAATTAGATTTTCTTTTAGGACAGGTAAATATGTTTTTAATTCTTATGTTAAATTTTTTATACCACATGTTTTAACTGAGTCATTCTACTTGAAATGCTATTACTTTTTGAAGACATGAGCGATAACCTTATAGAGTTTGAGGATTAAAATAAATTTATATATATAATACATACATATTATCTGAAAAGAAAAATTATAATTATACTGAAATGAATTAATTTCTAATACTTATATTATAAACATTTACCTTTTACTTACCTTTGAAATATTTACCTATATGAAATATTTGCTTAAAATTACTTACCTTTATTCTATACTCACCCTTTTTGGAATACCATGTATATTTACCTGTTTGAAGAACCCTGTAAATAAGAAACATAATTACTGTTTAGCGTACACATATCTATGTATACCCACATACATACGTATGCTCTCAGCAAAAGAAGTAAACGGTCCAGTGGAATGTGCTGGGCCGTTGTAAAGTTAGTTATTCGCCATCACCCTAACTATAATCGTCGCAAATATAAATATTCAAAATAAACAAAAGTGATAAATTCGAAATTATTAAATAGTTAATCCTAATAAATAAAGTTTAT
The DNA here is from genome assembly GCF_040869045.1 of Eurosta solidaginis. NCBI lineage: Eukaryota > Metazoa > Arthropoda > Insecta > Diptera > Tephritidae > Eurosta > Eurosta solidaginis. The sequence continues at coordinate 103,570,457 of NC_090320.1, read as the reverse complement.
ATTTGAAATCGAAAGTTATCGCGCTTTTATTTTATTTAGTAAAGTGAAGTGCTACCCCCCCTTAATACCTCAGTGCGTCTAGCCGCATTAGTGCATTTTATACATGGTCCTTCGAGCCGGATATGAACCAGCGACCTATGGATTCAATTCACCCCCAACGTGCCCACTCAGATACATGGTTTCTCCGACGCCTCTGAAAAGGCATATTGTGCCTGCGTCTACTTAAGAGTTCAACACAGCGATAACTCTATATCCTCTCACTTACTCGTAGCAAAAAGTAAAGTTGCACCCCTACAAACAGTGAGCCTTCCCCGATTAGAGCTCTGCGGAGCGTTACTACTCTCAAAATTAGTAAAGCATATTCGAACTTCGCTTAAACTCACAGGGAGCAACTTGACTCTGTGGACAGACTCCTCCATAGTGCTGGCTTGGCTCGAAAAGCCACCACATACATGGAAAACCTATGTAGCAAACCGCGTATCCCAGATACTCGACAATGTCAGTAACGCAACGTGGCGACATGTACCCAGTGGAGAAAATCCAGCCGATATGGGCACTCGGGGATGTCGACCCCAGGACTTGGTCGACTGTTCACTCTGGTGGAACGGCCCAAGGTGGCTCGTACACTCCCTTCCTGACTGGCCGAAAGATAGCCATCATAATGACTCACCCCCAGAACAACGACGGATAGAAGCCCTGCACTCACTGGAAAATCATGACTTTCTGGACCGGTTTTCGTCATTTGCTCAAGCATTGAGAGTCCTCGCTTACATTCGCCGATTTGTCTCGAAGTCCAGGAAACAGCTGATACCCTCCACAATTCATCTCACCCAAGAAGAGATTCGTCATGCAAAGGTGCAGCTCATTGCGAACGCTCAGAAAAACCAGTATGGAAAAGTGATTGCAGACCTCAAAGCCGCAAAGTCTCTCGGAAAAGGAAGTTCGTTGCTCCCGCTCAACCCGGTCTTGGACGAAATGGGACTATTACGCGTAAATGGACGCCTCGCCTATGCAGACATTAGTCACAACGAAAAGCACCCTATAATCATACCCGACAACTCACGGTACTGCGCTCTCCTTTTGGACTTCCTCCATGCAACCTTACTCCATGCCGATGCACAACTTATGATCCGCATGGTCCAACAAGAATATTATATTCCCCGCCTGAAACAAAGGGTGAAAAAATGCATATTTCAGTGCAAGAAATGCACTATCTATAAGCAAAAAATGAAATCTCAAGTGATGGCCGCTCTACCACCAGAGCGCGTAACTTACTCACTGCCCTTTCATACCACTGGAGTAGATTTTGCAGGGCCTTTCCTCGTCAAAACGTCAACTCTCCGACGTGCATCATACGCCAAAGCATACGTCTGCGTTTTCGTATGCTTTTCCACCAAAGCCATACATCTCGAAGTCTGCTCAGACCTCACCACTGAAGCTTTCAAAGCAGCATTCGCCCGTTTTGTGGGCCTTCGAGGCATCCCCTCAAAGATTATGTCCGATAATGGTAAAACATTTGTAGGAGCCCAACGCAGCCTGCAACGCGAGTTTACCACATTTCTCCAGGAAGCTGCCGAAGACATCGTAAGCAAATATGCTCTCCACGGACTCTCATGGCAGTTTATCCCTCCGTACGCCCCCCACATGGGAGGATTGTGGGAAGCAGCAGTGAGAAGCTTTAAAATTCACTTAACCAAGGTTGCCGGAAATCAGAAGTTTACCTTTGAGGAGTTCAACACTCTCCTCATTCGCATAGAAGCGGTCCTCAACTCCAGACCGCTTTCACCAATGTCACAAGATCCCGACGATCTAAAAGCTTTAACTCCAGGTCATTTTATACGCGGTGCTCCCCTTCTGTCTATTCCTGAGCCTAACTGTGAGAACCTCTCTTTAGTGAACAAATGGCAAAAGCTAAAGGTACTGCATCACCAATTCAGCAAACGCTGGAAAACCGAATACCTCCAGGAACTCCACAAGCGATACAAATGGCAACGCCAAGGAGCCAACGTTAAGGAAGGTGACCTCGTCGTCATTAAAGACGATCTCTTACCACCCAACGAATGGCGGTTAGGCCGAATCACAAAACTTTATACTGCTCGTGATCAAAGTGTTCGCGTAGTAGATATCCGAACCGAGGGCGGAACTGTCACTCGCAACATAACGAAACTCTGTCTGTTACCCCCCGCCTAATCGTATTCCTCAGTTTTTATAGGACCCCTCTTGATACCCGAATGTAATCTCTCCTCATCACACATACCCCCTTCTAACAAGGTTTCGACGTTTCTTTCCAGATCCAAGGATTATCGGAAGTGCCGCCTCTGCTGCCGCATTCACTCACTTCGATTTTGCCGCGCTTTTCTGGCTATGACTCCAGACGAGCGCTATGAATCCGCAAAGGCGCACCGTTACTGCATAAATTGTTTAGCCACCTCACATGTAACGGGCGCCTGTGACTCTCCAACAAGTTGTCGTCGCTGCGGACTAGCACACCATACTCTGCTTCACAGGCCCCCCCGCGCTCTATCAAAACGATCGCCAAATCATGACCGCGAGACAAATCGACCTCCGAGGAATCAGAAACAGCGAACTAGCACGGCAACCAGGCCGAAGTCCACTACTCAGTCCCAGCGCAGTCGTGTAGAGAAGCCGCGCCAACCACGTCGTCCTATCCTCCAAAGGCGCCTTCGCGGCTTATTCAATCAAGCCAAGGAAACGCTGGAGGAGCTGCAGGATCTCATGCAGATCACCTCGCCCCAGGCCCGCCGGCATGTTGAAGACATGAGCGATAACCTTATAGAGTTTGAGGATTAAAATAAATTTATATATATAATACATACATATTATCTGAAAAGAAAAATTATAATTATACTGAAATGAATTAATTTCTAATACTTATATTATAAACATTTACCTTTTACTTACCTTTGAAATATTTACCTATATGAAATATTTGCTTAAAATTACTTACCTTTATTCTATACTCACCCTTTTTGGAATACCATGTATATTTACCTGTTTGAAGAACCCTGTAAATAAGAAACATAATTACTGTTTAGCGTACACATATCTATGTATACCCACATACATACGTATGCTCTCAGCAAAAGAAGTAAACGGTCCAGTGGAATGTGCTGGGCCGTTGTAAAGTTAGTTATTCGCCATCACCCTAACTATAATCGTCGCAAATATAAATATTCAAAATAAACAAAAGTGATAAATTCGAAATTATTAAATAGTTAATCCTAATAAATAAAGTTTATATTTGAAATCGAAAGTTATCGCGCTTTTATTTTATTTAGTAAAGTGAAGTGCTACCCCCCCTTAATACCTCAGTGCGTCTAGCCACATTAGTGCATTTTATACACTAAATTTTTTAGAAACCTTGCAAACAAAAAGATATATCTTTTTTTCATGGCATATCATGTCAGTAATTTTTTGGCAATACATAAGCTTGTGTTTGTTTCAAAAATTAATAACAAAAGCTCACTCATATATATTTAAAACAAGGTGTGGTGAAAACCCTACCTAAAAATTTATTTATTGGAAAGCGGGAGTGAAATGCCTTTCCTTTGACACCCGTATTGGCATATCTCAATTAATTTTTTTAACTTAAAAAAGGTGGCAACCTTTTGAAAACATCTTCAGTGGTAACAACTAAGTCTTAAAAGTCTTAAAATATAATACTATATCGATCGATGTACCAATTTTGATTCAAATTGGTTAAGCCGTTTCCGAGATGGTAGTGGATATACAAAGAAATATTTGAAAAGAAGGTGAGGTGGCAACCATAAGCGGCAACCCTAGTTACAAATGTAAATATAATTGCGGAGTAAAATATCTTTCGTTTTTTACCCATATTGACATATATCATGTAATGCCAAAAAATTACCCCGGGTCAATCCGAAACCGGCCCCAATTCATAGTTATTCTGCGCGGACACAGTGCACTTACTGTCAAATATTTCCATTCATAACAATGAAGTGAGACAACCACTTTTTGAACAGAAATAACTGCTGTTTTAATTTTGGTCAGCTAACATGATAAGGGAGTACCTACCTGTTACTTCTGCAGATAAATGGAACCACTAAGAAGGCCAAACCTTCTAAATCAATAAGCCCATACGGGAGAGCTATGCCGATGCCAGAATACATTGAGCATAAGGACATCAACTACGTGACGCATGTTTTCTACTTTCTTGTTTGCCTTTTTCCATTGCAGAATAATGAAGAATCGAATGGATACGATTAGATCATTTGTACGAGCAGATCTTGTGAAAGTAAGTTTATTATAAATGTATAATGGCGTTTTAGTAAGAATTAGGCGATAAACGAAAATGCAGTTCCTGGCTTTAGGAATTCAGAAATTTGACATACTAAAAGGCGAGACTTCCAACAAGATATATGATTGAACTTTTGCAGTCCATACACGTAACGTGTAATATGGTTAAAGGCCACATCCATTTTATGAGCAGAGTGCGAATCTAGCTTGCTGTAGATCAATTCAGCATATGTCAAATAAGGTAAAATTAGCTGAACAGGCAGTTTATGCCTTATGTTATAGGGAGTGAATATAGCCGATAGCCGCAAGTTCCGCAGGGCACCATATACCTTACCCATGGGCAAGTGAACGTGATCAACACATGTCAAACTTGAGTTGATTATAAAGCCAAGGTTTGTAATTTTATTCACTAGCGTAATTTGGGCGGTACCTATGTAGAGAGATGGAATTCTCGTCTCAATCAGCTTTCTCTTTGAGATAGGCAGAACAAACACTTTATTAGGGTTGAGGCATAGCCCGTTATTATTAGCCCAAAGGGAAATATATGAAATGTTAGCATTGAGTTTCGAACACAAATCAGCAACCTCATCAATGCGGCTAGACAGGTAAAGTTGAACATCATCCGCATAAGCATGCATACTGACGAACTCGCAGATCGTAAAAATATCATTGATGAATAAACTAAATAACAGTGGGCCAAGGACTGATCCCTGTGGAACGCCGCAGACTATTTCGCTAAGGCATGACATTTTGGACCCGATTATTTCACGCTGGTATCGGCTAGTTAAATAGCTGTTGTTTAAGGTCAATGAATCATCGCTAAACCCAAAGTAGGTAAGCCTTTAGCTTAGCGCAAAGCAACTGATGGTCAGCGGAGTCAAATGCCTTAGAGAAATCAAGTAGACAAAGTAAAGTTACACAGTTTTCATCTAATTGAGGACGAATATCGTCAAGAATCTTAAGCATAGCTGTTGCGCAACCCTGCTTGGCCCTAAAACCAGACTGAAGAGGTGACAGCAGCTGATTATTTTGTATGTGATTCGTGATTTGTTCAGCTATTAATTCAAAAAGCCTTGGAGAAAGCCGGCAATACACTTATAGGGCGGAAGTCAGAAGGAGTATCAGCAGACCTCTTTTTCGCAATGGGTTCATCCTCTGATTAGAAAAGCAGGACTTGGTGATGCAGTGATTAAAATTGTGCCTTACGGCGCCGACTATGTATGGGATTGGGACAGCTTTCGACTTTATTTTAGCTATACTCCTTATGACATCCGACTCGGAAACAGCTTTAAATTCGAATATGTTACCAGAATAGCAGGCATTATCACGAGCGACAGATACGCGGTGATGAGTACTGGTTAAAGGGCGGATAACGAACGCTTGGTTTAGCTGGTCAGGATCTAGAGTGCAGGCTTCAACATTCTCACTGCCACATACACGCAGGCATTTGAGGTTGCGCTGTAGAACATTAGGAGGCAAGGAAGCATCAAGCTTGGCAGCGTAAAAATTTCGCTTCTCGCTTCTGAGAATGGAAGTCGCACTGTTTCTGGACGCTTTGAACAAAGCACAGTTAGCCTGGCTAGGGATTGCTTTAAATCTTGATAAGGCCCTGTTTCGCGCTTTAATTGCTGCCAACACTTTATGAGTGAGCCAAGAGGACACCGAGGATTTACTCTTACTGTAGCGAACAAGGACATGCTTATTAAAAATACTTAACATATTGTTATTTAAGAACTCGAGTTTATCATTAATACTTGAAAAACACCAACAATCAGACCAGTTCACAGAGCTAACATCAACAACCAGTGATTCCACGTTAAGGTTTCGATAGTCCCTAAATGAGAAAGTTCTTTCAAACCCACATTGTCCGAGATATTGCACTGAGTGGTGTATGATAAACGCGAGTCCGCCTCCATTTACACTCTCGAGATCTTGATGTGGACATTATACCCAGAACAGCTCTGCAGAGCAGATCTTGCTTTGAGTTCAGTCTCTTGAATCGCAGCAATGCGAAATTCGGCTGCGCTTATAAAAAATTACCCTGGGTGGGTCCAACACCGGTTTGGAGACCAAAACTATATCCGCACAAAACACTTGCGTTTACAATTTTTTTTTGTGGTTACACCAACATTACAACAACCACATGAAAATCGCCAAATTCAACTGCAAATATTTCTGGTCAGAGACAAAACTTTTCTTTTCCGCCTACGGATTATTGTTGTCGAGGTCAAAGCGCATATTTTGACACCTCTATCGATATTTTTGGTATCGCATTAGCAGTCGACCCCTCAACTAGACTTTAACCGCATGGAACCCTAAGTTACTCCAAAAGTCAGCGGCTTCAGCTAAGACAAATCAGCTCCAATTCGAATTCAATTAACCTCAAAGCATGTTTATCAAACTCAAAGTGAAATTTTAGCTTACTCATTAAGATGCAAGGACAACAACGTAAAATTACTTAGTGTCAAAGGGAGGTCTAAGTTCATCTAAGATCTTGGGCATTGCAGTGGCGCAGCTGTAATTTCTAAAACCAGACTGAAGAGGGTTCCAACACGTGAGAAAATGCATGTCTAAAATTTTCTTGTTAAAAATACACAGTAGAAGTAAAATCGCACTTGAAGCAAAGATATAGCGTATCATTATGGACGACGGTCCTTTTAAACTTCTTTTTTATTAAAAATAGCGGGGTCCTTATGCGACTTCGTCCGAAATTGTTCTGGCTTATAGTGAAATATGTGGGCGGTGCCGCGAACATTTCCAATCAGTTTTGTATATATTAAAATTCTTGTTTAAAATACACTTTAGAAGTAAAATAGCATTGATATAATTTTTTTTTCGCAAGGACGAAAATATTTATGAAATTGTTCGAAGTGGGAGAGGTTGATGCCTTGGATGTTTTTACTCAAATTTGCAGAAAGTACTAGGAACTCTACCAAAAATGTATAAGCCATCAAACAAGCTATCTACTTTAGTAATCCAAATAAAAACTGTTTTAGGTGGCCCGCTTTAAAAATTTAGTCCCTGTTATGTTTTTTGTTTCTTTAATAAGGGGACTCATGAAAGCATATAAACTTATATGTTTCCCACATTGGTTTAGGACAACGCCCAATTTATAAAATTTTTTTAAGGATCATAGACCAAATCACTTTCAAAATACCATTATATAAAGAAATTTAAGAAACTAAAATATTTGAAATGGGTGTTTCACCCCTCCTTTTTCGACCATTCATTATTCTGCGTTTCGATAGCCATTACAGGAGGAAGAATTGAACTATTGTGAAGAAAGTAAGAAAAAGAAAATAATTTTATAAACACATCACTTAGTGCCAAAAAACTGAAACTGATCGATAACCCTCAGCTAAGAATATAATGTCCGGTTACACCCGAACCTAGATACCCTTTCTTGTTCCTATTATTTTAAATTTTTTATTTTTTTTAAAACTATATTCTGGTACTCCATTAACTTTACAAACCGGTCTGCGGAATAATTTAAAACAGGTAAATTCTCAACAACATGAATTCTACTTTAAATACAGACTTACTATGCCATTTGGATGAGTCAACTTTCAAAAAATTAGTGGGAGCAAAAAAATTGTTCGAAATACGAAAGTGATTTTTTGTTCACGTAGTCTTCAGTGCTTTCGAGAAATACAACTTGCACTCAAGCTATTTTTAAATTAGAAACAAATTCAAAGTGGTATCAAATCCTCGTTAAGTTTTGGTGAACAAGGCAAGAAAGCCCATTTCGCGCGTAACAAATTCGAACAACGTCCTTATATTTATTGCCTAAAGTAATATACATGTCGAAACTCTCTTCGTTCTTCGAACAATTTATTATTAGTTTTATTATTTATTACAAAAATTTACTTTAGACCAGTGGTCACCAAAATTAAAACTGTGGCTGTGTTAGTAAGACTAAACACGGTTGCCACTTTGGTCCAAAAACGGGCCCTTCCAACCTCATTCGGTCCGTTGGTCCTTTTTTCAATGTTGGTCCTTTTTAGGCAGTAGCCACGATTTTGGTACTTTTATTTTTCTCACTGAAGTAAACATTCACAACACTTCTCACAAAATTTGCCATACTTTCATTAGCCCACATATAATTTTCAATTTACTTCCATGGAATCATTAGACCAAAAATTACTCAGTCAATAAAATACAGCAGAACACCTAGGAGATTATTTATTTGAGGCATTAAAAAAACGTACGGGATCTTAGGGCAAACACATTGCATGGATATATCAGAAAAAATTCATCTTTTAGTGGCTAGATATATCGATCGGTTATTAAACACTTTTCTTCAAAGATTTTTTCACTAGTAGAGCTAAAAATTTTTTTTGCACATGTGCCGCTACGAAACTTGTCAGGGTTTGCCACTGATGGAGCTATTACAATGGCCCTCGAGCTAAATAAATTGAAAACTATGTAAAAGAATGAAACTAATTTGGTTTATGTTTGGTGAATTTAATTAAAGCATACCAGAGATTGAGAGTTTGTAAAGGAATAGCCGTGTATATCAAAGTATCAAACAAAAAGTAATACCACGAAAATTCTTTACAAAAAAAATCTATGTAAAAATTGCACGTCGATATTTAAATATTTTTCATTCAGCTCAAATTAGCTTAAAAAATTCAAAGAACTCCAGGACTATTGAGAGATAAGTAGCTTGACACAAGAAATATTTTAACTGGAAGTAGGGCAGAAATACTTCTCGAAACTTTATAAATGTACAACTAATTGCGATTAAAACCAATTTATTTTATATTGAGATTTTGAAGCAAACGTAAGAGAGATTTCGTTTCGGAAGAAGTGGTTTGTGAAAAGTTATTCCCGTAGGTACAGAACCCCATAAACTTCAATAACAACACTGCTAACTAATTTCTAGTATTTAATTAAATGTAATCAGGTTCCGTAATTGCACAGTTGAAGCTTTTAAGACGTTTGATTTTAAATCCGATGCTAGATTCAGAAAATGTGAGTTTATCAAACATTACACTTACTGCATCTAGGCTATGGTATGAAATTTTTAGGTTTAGGGGAAAAAGTATGCATCTATAAAAATAACATTAACAAAACTGCTTCGAAGATTTGCTTGGTTTCATATACATATGATTTACTGAGTTTTTTCAACATGTTCGGCAAAGGTTGAACTTCGGAAAAACCAGAACGCATATTTTTGAACCGTTTCTTACTAAAACCTTACTGCGCTATACGGTTTCATTGCAATGAACAACATAGTGCTGGAACTAACAGTTTGGTCAGCAAACCTAGATTCAAAACGTTTGGTTTGTAAAAGACATAGATTTATCGTAGAAATGTGAAAATATAATACCTAAAATTACACTTTCTTTAGTTTGTGCAGTTTTAATTAAAGCGAAGTCTCTCATTCGCTTTTTTTAGCAAAATTTTGTAATCATGCAATCATCCTAAAATTTTATATTTTACAACGAATACGTCACTCTTGTGAATTGTCGAACTGATTGTGTCACAATAAAACAAAAGTTTGGTCCTTGGACCGTGAGACTAAAATCATCGCATTGGTAGTGGTTTAGTTGTTGATAAAAAGGAATGAGGAAGGACGTATGCATGCATGTCTGTTAACACTCAAAAATTTATTCGTAAATAGGCCATACAAATACTACTTTATAGCTTGAGTCTAACGAAAAATGTAAACAAAATAAAATATTAAACCATGAAAACCTTCTGCGCATGAGCACTTGTTTACAAAATATTGTAACGAATTTGGAGAAATTCTGCTTATTTGCAACCTGCTGCTAACGTTCGAATCGCTAAACTGTTGAATAAATCACTCCAATATTTTGTATAGCAAAATGGTCTTTATTAGGTGATTTGGGAGTAGTACAATTATACGGCACAATTAAACTTCACTTCGCAACTGATAGCGTGTTTAAATCAAACTGATTTATTATGCTTCAGCTTGCTCTGCTTTTATACTCTCGGTTTCCTCGTTCACCCTTTTCTCCTAAGGTCTAGTAATTTCGTCAACTTCATGCTTGGTCACCAGCTATATACATGTATATTCGTAGTTTGTATCCATATACGTATGTATATGTGAGTACTACTTGCCTTGTATGTATGTGTGTACATGATGACTGATTTGTTGACGTACATACGAGTGGCTGCTTCGCATCGGCTTAGTGATACTAGTATCGCTTAGTGATGATAATATTCGTCACACTGCCCTCCACCTAAGTCTGATGGTCCCGATCAGAAAAATTTCCTAATCTAAACGCTTCCAGCTTTTCCAAGTGAACTACTTTAATTTTGGTTCGTGGTTTGCCAATGGTTTGTATGCGGTAAACTATATCGTTGATCCGTTTTACAACTTTGTATGGTCTTTCCCAATTACACTGCGATTTCGGGGACAAATCTTTTTTTTCGTTGTGGGTTGAATAACAGCACCAAATCTCTTCCTGAAAACCTTCCGGTTTAATTGCTTTATCGTATCTGGCTTTTATCTTGTCATTCATAATCTTTGTTCGTTGCCTTACAAGATCGTGTATTTTTCTCAGCTCTTCTTCCAAGACACCAGTGGATTTCTTGACATTTCTCTACCTATCGGCATATATCCCAAACTTCAAATCAGCTGGCAGTCGAAGGTCATTGCCAAAAATTATCTTTGCGGGAGTTTGGCCCGTTGTCTCATGCACTGCCGATCGGTAAGCCATCAAGAATAATGATAAATGTGTATCCCAATCTTTATGGAACTTGTCGTCTACTTTCCTTAAGTGTTCCTCCAAAGTTCTATTGAATCGTTCCACCATACCATCGGACTGAGGATACCACGCAGTTGTCCGTGTTTTTTGAATCCCCAATTTCTTACACATTTCTCGAAACACCGCTGTTTCGCAATTACTGCCTTGGTCAGAATGTAACCCCATTGGTACACCATACCTTGCATCCCAATCATTTGTAACCACTTCTGCTACTGTTTCCGCTTCTTGATTCGGGATTGGGTTTACGTTTGGCCATTTACTGATATAATCCATAACCACCAGTACATATTTGTTTCCGTGGTTGCTAGTAGGAAAAGGACCTGCGACATCCATGGCGATCCTTTCAAATGGTGCACCTAAAATAAACTGCTTCATCTGCTCATAACTTCGTGTCTTGGGTCTTTTCGCTTTGCTGCAAACCTCGCAGTTGGAAATCCACTCGGTGACTAACTGACGGCAACCAACCCAATGGAATCTCTGCTTAATTTTCTCGAGCGTCCTCTTGATTCCAAGATGACCTCTGCTTGGACCATTATGCATCTCGCTGAGCACATCAGGAATCCTTTCCTGGGAACAACTATCAGTTTCTTCTTGCATTGACCATCCTTTCTCTCCCAAACTCGATGTTAGCAATCGGATATCAATACTAAACTGTTCCACTGTGCCCGATATGCTTTCGCAATGGGACTCTCTGCTGATATCTCCTCTCTATTTGGTCTTTCGTCTCGTTCGAGCCCTTGCATAACATGTGACAGATCTGTATCTTCTAGCTGACAATTCCTTAGTTGTTCCATGTCCCATTCATCCGAACACATTATAGTCATAAGCCGGACATCTATGTTGTCTTCTTTAGCCTCAGCTTTTGAACAGCGTTTTCATTCCAAATTACATGGTTTTCGTGACTTTGCATCGGCATTCCCATGGATACTACCTTTGCGATGCTCAATGGAAAAGTCATAGCTTTGTAGTCGTTCGATCCACCGTGCCAATTGACTCTCTGGATTACGAAACTGTACGAGCCATTTCAACGCTGCGTGATCTGACCTGACGCGGAATCGCTGCCCGTCGAGGTACTTGTTAAAATGTTTAATGCACTCTACCAATGCCAACAGCTCTTCCCGTGGTTTTCCAATTGAACGGCTGTAATATGCAACTACCTTCTCCTGTCCATCGACCAGTTGGGACAAACCGCCTCCTATTGCATATCCACTCGCATCTGTATATTGAATAAACGTTGCTCCTGGAATTGGATATGCCAACACTTGGGCAGTGCACAAGCGCTCTTTTGATGTTTGGAAAGCCACTTCCTGCTCCTTTTTCAGTTGGTGGATCCTTAATTCCCTTAACTTTGCCATGTCCAAGTTGTACTCGAAATCTTCGGAATGTATTCAACAATTCCTCTTCTGACACCAATTGTAACGATTTTAGGGAAATTCTGCTTATTTGTAACCTTCTGCTAACGTTAGAATCGCTAAACTGTTGAATAAATCACTCCAATATTCTGAATAGCAAAATTATACTAGCAACAATTATAATTCACAATTAAACTTCCCTTCGCAACTGATATCGTGTTTAAATCATACAGATTAATTATGCCTCAACTTCCTCTGATTTTATACTCTCGGTTTCCTCGTTCATCCTAAGGTCTAATAATTTCGTGAACTTCATGCTTGGTCACCAGCTATATACATGTATATTCGTAGTTTGTATCCATATGCGTGTTTATATGTGAGTACTACTGCGGCTGATGATGACATGCGTTTGTGAGTATCTCTCTGTTGCCTTTTATGTATGTGTAAATGATGATTGATTTGTTTACGTACACATTGTAAATGTCTACAAGAAGGATATGTAGCATATACACAGGCACGCTCGCCTGATAAAATGCTTGTTCTTGTTCGTTTTTTTTTTTTTTGTGGATGCTGTTTGGCACTGTTGTACTTCTAATGTCCAAGAAACCCTCACTAGGATAGGCACCTTGTCGTTGGTGTGAGGGCTTAACCGATCTCCATAGCACCCGACTATGAGGCGGATCTGTTTAGGACTGACATCTACGCCGTTTCGCCTCATAGGAGGGCGGCGGGATATCGGTAAACCACGAAATAAAATGAAGGTGGTTCACTTGGAAAAGCTGGCAGCGTTTAGATTAGAAAATTTGTCTGATCGGGACGATCCGACTTAGGAGGAGAGTAGTGTGGCTAATTTTAGCATCACTATGTTATTAGTAAATAAAGGCACAACAACAAAAAAGCAAGCTGCCACTCTTGTGTATATGAACAAATCAATCATCATTTACACACATACATACAAGGCAACTCAGAGATATCTTACAAACATATGTAATCATCAGCCGAAGTAGTTACTCACACATACAACCGCATATATATATAAGAAAAACATAAACTACAAATATACATGTATATCCTAACAACCAAGCTAACCAAGCAGGAGATAAAATAGTTCTAGAAGGTGAAACGTCTAGACCTTAGGAGAAAGATGCGAACGAAGCAAATGAGAGTATAAAAGCAGCGCAAGCTGAGTAATCAGTAATCAGTTTTGATTTAAACACGCTATTTGTTGCGAAATATAATTGTGAAGTACTACCCCCTAAGTAATCTAAATAAAGGCCAGTTTGCAATACTTAATATTGGAGTTGTTTATTCAACAGTTTAGGATTTGAACGTTGGCAGAATGTTTCAAATAAGCGGGATTTCCCTAAAGTCGTTACAATAACAAGAAAATTAAAAGGAAAATAATCAAGCATTTTCCAACGTTTCAGGAAACCAATTGACATATAAAGTCACATATTTTTCCCACATTGGTTTAGGACAACGCCTAACTTATAAAAATTGTTTAAGGATCATAGACCAAATCACTTTCAAAATACCATTATATAAAGAAATTTAAGAACCTAAAATATTTGAAATGGGTGTTTCACCCCTCCTTTTTCGACCATTCATTATTCTGCGTTTCGATAGCCATTACAGGAAGAAGAATTGAACTATTGTGAAGAAAGTCCTTATCCTTATTTTTTATAGATATGAATATTTCCAACAAAACCTGCCAAAATAATTTTATAAACACAGCTCTTTTGACATCACTTAGTGCCAAAAAACTGAAACTGATCGATAACCCTCAGCTAAGAATATAATGTCCGGTTACACCCGAACCTAGATACCCTTTCTTGTTCCTATTATTTTAAATTTTTTATTTTTTTTAAACTATATTCTGGTACTCCATTAATTTTACAAACCGGTCTGCGGAATAATTTAAAACAGGTAAATTCTCAACAACATGAATTCTACTTTAAATACAGACTTACTATGCCATTTGGATGAGTCAACTTTGAAAAAATTAGTGGGAGCAAAAAAATTGTTCGAAATACGAAAGTGATTTTTTGTTCACGTAGTCTTCAGTGCTTTCGAGAAATACAACTTGCACTCAAGCTATTTTTAAATTAGAAACAAATTTAAAGTGGTATCAAATCCTCGTTAAGTTTTGATGAACAAGGCAAGAAAGCCCATTTCGCGCGTAACAAATTCGAACAACGTCCTTATATTTATTGCCTAAAGTAATATACATGTCGAAAATCTCTTCGTTCTTCGAACAATTTATTATTAGTTTTATTATTTATTACAAAAATTTACTTTAGACCAGTGGTCACCAAAATTGAAACTGTGGCTGTGTTAGTAAGACTAAACACGGTTGCCACTTTGGTCCAAAAACGGGCCCTTCCAACCTCATTCGGTCCGTTGGTCCTTTTTTCAATGTTGGTCCTTTTTAGGCAGTAGCCACGATTTTGGTACTTTTATTTTTCTCACTGAAGTAAACATTCCCAACACTTCTCACAAAATTTGCCACACTTTCATTAGCCCACATATAATTTTCAATTTACTTCCATGGAATCATTAGACCAAAAATTACTCAGTCAATAAAATACAGCAGAACACCTAGGAGATTATTTATTTGAGGCATTAAAAAAACGTACGGGATCTTAGGGCAAACACATTGCATGGATATATCAGAAAAAATGCATCTTTTAGTGGCTAGATATATCGATCGGTTATTAAACACTTTTCTTCAAAGATTTTTTCACTAGTAGAGCTAAACATTTTTTTTTGCACATGTGCCGCTACGAAACTTGGCAGGGTTTGCCACTGATGGAGCTATTACAATGGCCCTAGAGCTAAATAAATTGAAAACTATGTAAAAGAATGAAACTAATTTGGTTTATGTTTGGTGAATTTAATTAAAGCATACCAGAGATTGAGAGTTTGTAAAGGAATAGCCGTGTATATCAAAGTACCAAACAAAAAGTAATACCACGAAAATTTTTTACAAAAAAAATCTATGTAATGCAATTTTTATCGATATTTAAATATTTTTCATTCAGCTCAAATTAGCTTAAAAAATTCAAAGAACTCCAGGACTATTGAGAGCTAAGTAGCTTGACACAAGAAATATTTTAACTGGAAGTAGGGCAGAAATACTTCTCGAAACTTTATAAATGTACAACTAATTGCGATTAAAACCAATTTATTTTATATTGAGAGTTTGAAGCAAACGTAAGAGAGATTTCGTTTCGGAAGAAGTGGTTTGTGAAAAGTTATTCCCGTAGGTACAGAACCCCATAAACTTCAATAACAACACTGCTAACTAATTTCTAGTATTTAATTAAATGTAATCAGGTTCCGTAATTGCACAGTTGAAGCTTTTAAGACGTTTGATTTTAAATCCGATGCTAGATTCAGAAAATGTGAGTTTATCAAACATTACACTTACTGCATCTAGGCTATGGTATGAAATTTTCAGGTTTAGGGGAAAAAGTATGCATCTATAAAAATAACCTTAACAAAACTGCTTCGAAGATTTGCTTGGTTTCATATACATATGATTTACTGAGTTTTTTCCACATGTTCGGCAAAGGTTGAACCTCGGCAAAACCAGAACGCATATTTTTGAACCGTTTCTTACTAAAACCTTACTGCGCTATACGGTTTCATTGCAATGAACAACATAGTGCTGGAACTAACAGTTTGGTAAGCAAATCTAGATTCAAAACGTTTGGTTTGTAAAAGACATAGATTTATCGTAGAAATGTGAAAATATAATACCTAAAATTACACTTTCTTTAGTTTGTGCAGTTTTAATTAAAGCGAAGTCTCTCATTCGCTTTTTTTAGCAAAATTTTGTAATCATGCAATCATCCTAAAATTTTATATTTTACAACGAATACGTCACTCTTGTGAATTGTCGAACTGATTGTGTCACAATAAAACAAAAGTTTGGTCCTTGGACCGTGAGACTAAAATCATCGCATTGGTAGTGGTTTAGTTGTTGATAAAAAGGAATGAGGAAGGACGTATGCATGCATGTCTGTTAACACTCAAAAATTTATTCGTAAATAGGCCATACAAATATTACTTTATAGCTTGAGTCTAACGAAAAATGTAAACAAAATAAAATATTAAACCATGAAAACCTTCTGCGCATGAGCACTTGTTTACAAAATATTGTAACGAATTTGGAGAAATTCTGCTTATTTGCAACCTGCTGCTAACGTTCGAATCGCTAAACTGTTGAATAAGTCACTCCAATATTTTGTATAGCAAAATGGTCTTTATTAGAGTGATTTGGGAGTAGTACAATTATACTTCACAATTAAACTTCACTTCGCAACTGATAGCGTGTTTAAATGAAACTGATTTATTAGCTTCAGCTTGCTCTGCTTTTATACTCTCGGTTTCCTCGTTCACCCTTTTCTCCTAAGGTCTAGTAATTTCGTCAACTTCACCAGCTATATACATGTATATTCGTAGTTTGTATCCATATGCGTATGTATATGTGGGTACTACTTCGGCTGATGATGACATGCGTTTGTATCTCTCTGTTGCCTTGTATGTATATGTGTACATGATGACTGATTTGTTGACGTACATACGAGTGGCTGCTACGCATCGGCTTAGTGATAGTAGTATCGCTTAGTGATGATAATATTCGTCACACTGCCCTCCACCTAAGTCTGATGGTCCCGATCAGAAAAATTTCCTGATCTAAACGCTTCCAGCTTTTCCAAATGAACTACTTTAATTTTGGTTCGTGGTTTGCCAATGGTTTGTATGCGGTAAACTATATCGTTGATCCGTTTTACAACTTTTTATGGTCTTTCCCAATTACACTGCGATTTCGGGGACAAATCTTTTTTTCGTTGTGGGTTGAATAACAGCACCAAATCTCTTCCTGAAAACCTTCCGGATTAATTGCTTTATCGTATCTGGCTTTTATCTTGTCACTCATAATCTTTGTTTGTTGCCTTACAAGATCGTGTATTTTTCTCAGCTCTTCTTCCAAGACACCAGTGGATTTCTTGACATTTCTCTCCGCATCGGCATCTATCCCAAACTTCAAATCAGCTGGCAGTCGAAGGTCATTGCCAAAAATTATCTTTGCGGGAGTTTGGCCCGTTGTCTCATGCACTGCCGATCGGTAAGCCATCAAGAATAATGATAAATGAGTATCCCAGTCTTTATGGAACTTGTCGACTACTTTCCTTAAGTGTTGCTCCAAAGTTCTATTGAATCGTTCCACCATACCATCGGACTGAGGATAACACGCAGTAGTTCGTTTTTTTTGAATCCCCAATTTCTTACACATTTCTCGAAACACCGCTGTTTCGCAATTACTGCCTTGGTCAGAATGTAACCCCATTGGTACACCATACCTTGCATCCCAATCATTTGTAACCACTTCTGCTACTGTTTCCGCTTCTTGATTCGGGATTGGGTTTACGTCTGGCAGTACATATTTGTTTCCGCGGTTGCTAGTAGGAAAAGGACCTGCGACATCCATGGTGATCCTTTCAAATGGTGCACCTAAAATAAACTGCTCCATCTGCCCATAACTTCGTGTCTTGGGTCTTTTCGCTTTGCTGCAAACCTCGCAGTTGGCAATCCACTCGGTGACTGACTGACGGCAACCAACCCAATGGAATCTCTGCTTAATTTTCTCGAGCGTCCTCTTGATTCCAAGATTACCTCCGCTTGGACCATTATGCATCTCGCTGAGCACATCAGGAATGCTTTCCTGGGAACAACTATCAGTTTCTTCTTGCATTGACCATCCTTTCTCTCCCATACTCGATGCAAGCAACCGGATATCAATACTAAACTATTCCACTGTGCCCGATATGCTTTCGCAATGGGACTCTCTGCTGATATCTCCTCTCTATTTGGTCTTTCGTTTCGTTCGAGCCCTTGCATAGGATGTGACAGATCTGTATCTTCTAGCTGACACTTCCTTAGTTGTTCCATGTCCCATTCATCCGAACACATTATAGTCATAAGCCGGACATCTATGTTGTCTTCTTTAGCCTCAGCTTTTGAACAGCGTTTTCATTCCAAATTACATGGTTTTCGTGACTTTGCATCGGCATTCCCATGGATACTACCTTTGCGATGCTCAATGGAAAAGTCATAGCTTTGTAGTCGTTCGATCCACCGTGCCAATTGACTCTCAGGATTACGAAACTGCACGAGCCATTTCAACGCTGCGTGATCTGACCTGACGCGGAATCGCTGCCCGTCGAGGTACTTGTTAAAATGTTTAATGCACTCTACCAATTCCAACAGCTCTTCCCGTGGTTTTCCAATTGAACGGCTGTAATATGCAACTACCTTCTCCTGTCCATCGACCAGTTGGTACAAACCGCCTGCTATTGCATATCCACTTGCATCTGTATCTTGAATAAACGTTGCTCCTGGAATTGGATATGCCAACACTTGGGCAGTGCACAAGCGCTCTTTTAATGTTTGGAAAGCCACTTCCTGCTCCTTTTTCAGTTGGTGGATCCTCAATTCACTTAACTTTGCCATGTCCAAGTTGTACTCAAAATTTTCGGAATGTATTCAACAATTCCTCTTCTGACACCAATTGTAACGATTTTAGGGAAATTCTGCTTATTTGTAACCTTCTGCTAACGTTAGAATCGCTAAAATGTTGAATAAAACACTCCAAAGTTCTGTATAGCAAAATTATACTAGCAACAATTATAATTCACAATTAAACTTCACTTCGCAACTGATATCGTGTTTAAATCATACAGATTTATTATGCCTCAACTTCCTCTGCTTTTATACTCTCGGTTTCCTCGTTCATCCATTTCTCCTAAGGTCTAATAATTTCGTGAACTTCATGCTTAGTCACCAGCTATATACATGTATATTCGTAGTTTGTATCCATATGCGTGTTTATATGTGAGTACTACTGCGGCTGATGATGACATGCGTTTGTGAGTATCTCTCTGTTGCCTTTTATGTATGTGTAAATGATGATTGATTTGTTTACGTACACATTGTAAATGTCTACAAGAAGGATATGTAGCATATACACAGCCACGCTCGCCTGATAAAATGCTTGTTCTTGTTGGTTTTTTTTTTTTTTTTTTGTGGATGCTGTTTGACACTGTTGTACTTCTAAGGTCCAAGAAACCCTCACTAGGGTAGGCACCTTGTCGTTGGTGTGAGGGCTGAACCGATCTCCATAGCGCCCGACTATGAGGCGGATCTGTTTAGGACTGACATCTACGCCGTTTCGCCTCATAGGAGGGCGGCGGGATATCGGTGACCAAGAACTGCCAAACCCCTAATCCAGGGTGTTATGCGGACCGTGCCTATTGAACGATTTGCAGCCAGGGGATACATTCGGCTGTATTCGAACGGAGCCTTCCCGATACCGGGCCACCTCCGGAAGTATTGATTGCCTTACCACAGGTGTCTTTGATGGGGATGTCTCGCCTTGCACACACCGGCGTCATCCGAAAACGTCGGCTCCCCCCAGATTGGGGTAGAGCCTCCTCGCGGTGACACCTGGTAATGCTTCGGCGATGAATGCGAGCGGCGACCCGTTTCTCCTCCCTTCAACCAGATTTCCCTTCTCCTCCTCTCTCCCATCCACACTCCGTTTCCCCTGGGCCAAGTTTTCCTATAAACAGGTGCTATTTTTAGTTCAAGACCGGCCATACGTGGCGAAGAGTCATACCCTGAATAAGGTGCCCAAGCTTTGCTAACAAATATGGCGGATCTAGAGAGGACAACCCGATATCACCCGTAATTCCGATTGTCATCCGAACCGTGCTCATGGGGTTAATGGCACTACGTGTTTCTTATAACGGCGGCCTCCAGATACCTGACGCCCTCTGGTTGGAATTAGTCTTGCTGGGATACTGGGGGCTATGTCCTAGCTGACCTACCTTCCCCCATACTCGTGGGTATTTTTACGGATAAAAATAATATAAAAAACAACCAAAATGGAGCTGAACAGTTCCCAATAGATCAGGTCAATTGCGACCTTTCGGTGCAAGCCGAATCAGCTGTCGCCACAGACTTGCCGTGCCGAATAGTCCACTGCATGACGTGGAGATGGCAGATGTGGGGACTCTACAGGATGCAAATCGGGTAGAGTCACAATCCACAGTCTCGCCGGAGGATGAAGAGAGGCTCCTTTGCTCTCCGGCGAAAAGCGGTCAGCCTGGCCGGAATGCAGAGCGAGATCGGCTAAGTGGTGCCGCTCGAAAACGTCTCAAGCGATTATTGGCCAAGGTGATTAGCTACAATGAAGCCAGAGGACTTGCCAAAGAACCCTTGGGATCGGTCCGTGGTGAGGGGTCAGCCGAGAGAGGCCGCTCTGATGGGTTGACTCCACCAGGGAGAGAGCCCAAAAAGATGTCGCTGCCCACAGCTGGCAATACAAAAATATTCTCAAAACCAGTGGAAAGCTGTGCATCAAATATCGAAGCAACCATGCCTCCCCATCGTAATGCAACAGCCAAGCAGTCGGAAACTTTCAGGGATGTCCTGAGTGGGGTAAGGCTGGGCATTATACCTCCCGATTATCCAGCCATGGTCTGGTCGTCAGGGGAACTGAAGGCCATACAGAAGGCCATCCTGGGAGAGGTGATGAGCCAAAAAGATGGTGCTAAAAAGCCCACCTTTAGCGGTTGCACACCTCGCCCAGGCTGGCTTTCTATCACCTGCAGGAATGTAACCACCACGGAGTGGCTAAGGGCTATCGCCCCAAAGCTCACTCCATGGCAAAGTGCCAAGCTGAAGGTGGTATCTGATGCGGATATACCACGCCGCATGATTCTCGTGGGGTACTTTAAGGAAGAGGGATGGCCCTCAAACGACGACATATTGAGGTTAGCTGAGGCCCAAAATGTCGGCTTGAATACCAGGAACTGGAGAATCCTCAACCGGATTCGAAAGTCCACGGTAGCGGAAGTTACTATAGCCGTCCATCCGTTGTCTGCGGAGCTATTAAAGCAACGCAACTACTTGATGTTCTGTGGGTTTAACAGGGTCAAGTTAAGGCCCAAAACCAAGCCATCCCTGCCCCTGGTAAGTATAACTACCAGCGGCAGTGACAATAAGGGTGAGGGGGATGATACGGTTGACGATGACAAACCGTGCTGTACGAAGGACCAGATGGTATTTAGTAGGCATTTACCTACTGAACAGCAGGATTTGCCGAGTCAATCGCACACCCCCCAAAAACCTTCTCAAGAAGAGCCCAGGCCTTCTGGGTCTAGTGTTGGCCCACAGAGGCCAAACGAGGCAGCGACAGTCCGTCAGCCTGTCCCCCAAAACCCGGCAACATGGCAGCCACCTCGTGGGAGCCCCAATGTCAGGAAATGGAACAAAAAAGGACGAGGACGAACGGCTGAAGAAGCCGTAATGTCGCTTAATAAAAGGCAAGGAAGGTGGCTACACGTGGCCGCAAAGACCATAAATAGTGTCTCCCCTCCCTATCAAAACCCAAAAGCAAATACGTCTGAAATGCCTTCAGGTGAATCTTCACCATGCCAAGGCAGCCTCAGACGTCCAAATTAAAAATTTTGCAGAAGAAGGTCTGGGAATAGCCTTCATCCTGGAGCCCTGGATTCAACACGGTGCCGTAAAAGGCCTGAACAATGGTAAGTTAGTTTATGCCACCAGTTCTCGCCCAAGAGCGGCGATGCTTTTAAGCAACAAACTAATGTTTCTTCCACTTTTACAGTTTATGACGGCTCGTTTCGTAGCAGTTTGGGCTAAAATTCCAACCACAAGAGGCGAACAAGAGGCAATCTTGGCCTCTGCCTACTTTCCGGGGGAGTGAGAAACGGCCCTAATAACCGAAACAATAGCCCTCACCAAATACTGGGAGCAGAGTGGCACGCCATGGATCCTCTGCTGTGACGCAAATTCCCATCATACAACATGGGGTAGTACGAACATCAACAACAGGGGTGAGTACCTCCTTGAGTTTATCAGTAGTAATAATATAAGCATTATCAATCGGGGCAATGAACCCACGTTTGTAAATGCTATTAGAGGGGAAGTTTTAGATCTTACTCTGTGCAGCCATAATATTGCCAGCACCGTCACTAACTGGCATGTTTCAGGAGAGGAATCAATGTCGGACCACAAACACATTGTATTCGATATTGTTCACTTTCCGGAACACATGCCATCTTTTAAAACCCCTAGGAAAACGAACTGGGAGCTTTTCCGTTTTATTATTGAGGAAGCTGGTAACAGCTTACAGCGACCTATAACTACCGTGCAGGAGCTTGAGAAGGAAGCTGAACAGCCCCACTCAGACATTAAAACAGCTTTCAATTAGAGTTGCCCCCAAGGAAAGATACGTACACAACGTGATGTGCCTTGGTGGAACAAAAAGCTTGGGCAGCTAAGATGCTAGGCTAGGAAGCTGTTCAATAAAGCGAGAGCTACGGGCGACTGAGATTCATACAAAGTCGCTCTAACATTTTACAATAAAGAATTTAGGACATCTAAAACGGCTACCTGGAGAGAACACTGTGAAAAGATTAATGATCTTCCAGCAGCGCTTCGATTACAAAAAGCCCTTTCTAGATGTTTAGGCAGGATGCCTAACTTTTCCGCATCTGATTGCGATCCCCCAAATGCAACTCTGTAAATCGATACTCGATACTCGACTTAGTTTATAACCACCCATACCATCATCGCCACATGCATGTGCATGCATGTACATGCACGTGTATGTGTGCTTTTTGTCAGCACTCATGCATATGCATATCGGGGTTGATGTGTGGGTGCCTTTCCCCTCCAAAACGGAGGATTTTGCGGGTCAACGGTTGTAGCTTGCTATACAACCGGCCTCTTGGATTCTAACCGCCAACCAGCACGCATCTGCCGCCAACGATCTCTGCCGTTCTGATCACAATAAATTCAGGTAATATTGTACCCAAATTAGTTTTACTTTCATCTAATAAAGTCCACCCATTATAACCTCCTGGAAAATCCTCTTGTGTTTTCTCTTATTTCATTGGAGTGAACTGCCACCGAGACCTGCCACTCTCGTCACCACACGCTCCTGCATGCGGACACACGTCAGCAACCGGCGGTGCGCAACCCTTTCAAAGATGCGGATAATACCCCATCAACTTCGGTACAGGCACGGAAAAGACAGGACTCGGGACAACCACCTTCCTCTGCAAATCAGAATGTCAAATCCTGCCATGCCAATTCCAGCACAGGCGTGCGAGGAAATACATGCCCAGGTTTCAGGCATCACAAATGCGGTGTCAGCTCAGGTAAAAGAAGTATCCAACATCGAATTACGTTCACCAGTGGATCCATGCTTCAGCCTGACTACAACCGTACTAGTTCTACCGAAACTCACTGGGAATCTTCCATCCTGCCATATCAACGCAATGACTATGCAGGCATTCCCAGACTTGGTTTTGGCAGACAAGAGGTTCTACGTCAACGAAGACGTAGACCTCTTACTTGGCGGAGACATATATCCCCAAATTATAATGAACGGTATAAAAAAGAATGTGCTAAACACACTCTTAGCCCAAGAGACAGTGTTCGGTTGGATACTAACCGGTCGTATCGAATCACCGATTCCAACGAAGAGCAGTATGTCTTTCTACAACGAGGTTGCGTCAGACAACCAACTCAAAGCTTTCTGGGAGGTAGAAAATGTACCCAAAAATAAAATATTAAATGAAGAGGAGAGGTATTGCGAAAAATTATTTAAAGAAACAACGAAACGTGAGGAAGATGGAAGATACACCGTATCACTACCATTCAGGCAGGATTACCCTAATAACATTAATTTAGGACCGTCCCTGAAACGAGCATGCTCTCAATTCTTCCGGAATGAGGGGCGGCTAATAAAAAACCCAGATTTAGGTAAAGAATATGTTCGAGTGTTGTCAGAATATGAAACACTCGGACATATGAGAAAATTGAAAAAGAATATCCCATCCGACGATTCGGATCATTACTTCCTGCCCCAGCACGCCGTTATTAAAGCGGAAAGTACTACTACAAAGGTACGCGTAGTATTTAATGCCTCGAGCCCTATGGCCAAAGGTAATAGCCTAAACGATATTCTCCTCCCAGGCCCAGTTCTACAAGCCGATCTACCCATCCTTATCTTACGATTGAGACTATACCGTTTCGTCTTCAATAGCGACATCGAAAAGATGTATCGACAAATTTGGGTGAACGAAAATCACACCAAATTTCAATGCATTGTATATCGAACTTCCCCGAATGACCCTATTAGTCTCTACGAATTAAAGACGGTTACCTTCGGAGTGAATTGCGCTCCATATCTCGCGATAAGAACGCTTCTCCAACTAGCAGACGACGTCTCAAATTCACACCCTACGGCGGCTAGCATACTGCGAGAATACATGTATGTAGATGACGTGTTAGCGGGTGGACATACGATCACATCGACCATTAAATCCAGAGATGAAATTCGCCAAGTCCTACACTCAGCGGGCTTCCAACTTCGCAAATGGACCTCCAATTCAGAGGACATTCTAAGGGGCATCTCCAAAGCAGACCTGTTCAGTGAAAACTTCCTGGCATTCGAGGATACCAGCTCAGTGAAAGCATTAGGTATTCGATGGAATGCCCACTCAGATTTATTTTATTTTAAAGCAGGGCCGCTGGACAACCCGGAAAACATTACGAAGAGAGCGATACTATCAGCAATCGCCAAACTTTTCGATCCCTTAGGATGGCTGGCACCAATGGTCATTGTGGCCAAAATACTCATGCAGATTATTTGGTTAGAAGGCACCGTTTGGGACGAACCAGTATCTACCGGTACGCTGGAACGATGGAAAACCTTCACCGACCAATATCATGGGATCGATAAAATAAGGATACCTAGATGGGTCAACTTTTCTCCAGGAACCGACATCGAGATCCATGGATTTTGTGACGCATCCGAGAAGGCTTACGCAGCAGCCGTTTACATGCGCGTGAAAACGTATAACGACATCTGAACAAACCTGCTGCTAACAAAGACCCGAGTAGCCCCGGTGAAAACCCTGTCTCTTCCACGATTGGAACTTTGCAGAGCAGTGCTCTTAGCGGAAATCACCGAATCAATTTTCAGGAACCTTAAATTGGGAACAGTGAGAGTTCACCTTTGGACGGATTCAACGATCGTTCTCGCATGGATAAGGAAACCGCCTTGTTCCTGGTCAACCTTCGTCGCACATGGGATCACCAAGATCATCGACATGGTCGGAAATAAGGACTGGTTGCACGTAAATTCCGAATCAAACCCAGCAGATTTAGGTAGATTTTAGGATTACCTGCGTCTGAATTGGTCAACAATTCGTTGTGGTGGCAGAGACCTTCTTGGCTGCAAGAAGACACTTCCCAATGGCCAGCACAAGAAAGTGACTACATCACCTCCGTAGAGGAAAAGAGGGCGAAGACCTGCGCAACAACAACAGTAAATACTACCGATGTTCTCCAACGCTTTTCAGATCTACCTAGGGCTTTACGGGTGCTCTCATACGTTATGAGGTTCTACCGAAGAACTCACCCCAAAACAAAAAAATCATTTCAGGTCAAGTCACCTTTAATCTCTCCTGATGGATCAAATCAGTAACCCAACTCTTAATTAAAATCTATCAGAAAAAACACTATAGTTCCGAATATAGTGATCTAAAGGCCGGAAAACCAATTGCAGGGAAAAGTGCAATACTCTCACTTAATCCCTATCTAGACCAACATGGCATCATTCGGGTAGGAGGGCGACTCGGGGCGTCAAAGGACTTAGCTTTTAATGAACGCCACCCAATCCTCCTCCCATACAACTGCCGGTTATCCCGTCTGACAGTCCTAATGTTTCATCAACAAAGTCTGCATGGGGAAAACCAACTCATGTTACGTCTGATATGCACCCAATACTGGATACCTAACATCAAAACCATGATTGAGGCAACCATTCATAATTGCAAAGTTTGCACTATACACCGAAAGCGTGCTCAGACCCAACTTATGGGTATTCTCCCTCGCGAACGCACGATATTCAGCCGTGCATTTACGAATACTGGAGTCGACTTCGCCGGACCCTTCGACATCAAAAGTTACCGCAGTAGAGGGTGTCGACTATCCAAAGGCTATGTCTGCCTTTTCGTGTGTTTTTTCACACGAGCGAATCATCTGGAGGCCACTGCTGACCTCAGCACCCTATAATTTCTTGCGGCGTTTGCCCGTTTTATATCTAGACGCGGATGTCCCAAAAACGTCTACTCCGACAACGGGACAAACTTTGTTGGAGCTTCACGATCCCTACGATCGGAATTCAAAACTTTCATTTCACAAGCCCGAGAGAATGCTGTCTCGAAGTACAGCCACCAATCACTCACTTGGCATTTCATCCCTGCGGGCGCTCCCCATATGGGAGGGCTGTGGGAGGCGGGAGTGAAAAGCTTCCAAAGCCATTTCAAAAAGATAGCCTCACCACACAAATTCACCCTCGAGGAATTCCATACCCTCTTGTGCCGCATCGAGGCATGCCTGAACTCGCGGCCGCTCAGCCCGGCGTCCAATGACCCGACGGACCTAGAGCCGCTCACCCCAGGACATTTCCTCACTGGCAGCCATCTACTGGCTCCGCCAGAGCCGGATGCGAGTGAGAGCCCTGCCTCGATGATCAATTGGTGGCAGAAACTCAAAGCCCTCCATCACAATTTCTGCAAGCGATGGAAAACCGAATATCTCACCGAGATACAGAAACGATACAAGTGGAAACATCCACAACCTAATCTAAAACCCGGAGACCTAGTTGTTATCAAAGAGGACAACCTCCAACCCAACGAGTGGAGAATGGGGAGAATCGTCAACACACACCCAGGTACTGATAACCGTGTGCGTGTTGTTGACGTTCATACAAACAAGGAACAAACCACTAGACCAATTACGAAATTGGTACTCCTTCCGTCCCACGACAAGGAGGATTAAATATAAGGGGCCAAAGTCCGCCTTACAAAACCCTAAAAACCAAAATTCTATGTCCCCCGACTACCTAAAATCAGAGGCCCACGGTTTGTGAAAGCATAGAAAGCGGGTTCCGTCTTCGTGTCTCTTTATCCCTAAGCCTGCGTTTCTCCCGAGCCATATATTATAATCAACCCCCCGGTCTCGTGATGGTGCGAGTCTACCGGAGGGGAATTCAAAACGTACGACGCGATGGCAATGGGGAAAGGGAGCGCGGGACATAAAGACGCGTTCAACCACGCGCCGTGATGCCCCGCTATCCCTAAGCTTGTGTCTCTCCCGAAGCCCGAATTATAATCAACCCCCCGGTCTCGTGATGGTGCGAGCCTACCGGATGGCGATCCTACATCTTCTTTTTTTTTTTTTGTTCTCTACCCCCGGTCTCGTGATGGTGTCGAGTCTACCGGAGGGAATCCTACACTTGACTACTGGTGGGCAATGGGGAAAGGGAGCGAGACGCACGAAGACGCGGGAGAGCTTACCAAAAGCTCGCAAACAAAAAACATTTTTTTTCTAAGTTTCTCAACAAGACTAACCGGGGGCCCCCTGAACAGAAAACCCCAAAATTCACTCGCTCGCCCCGAACGAGGACACCAGAAACCATCCCATTCACTCGTTATCCCATAACGAGGATATCATAAGAGCCTACCGCAGAAGGGCAAACCGATCTGCCACAGAACCTAAAGGCTTTCAGCCCATCATCTTTAAATTTCCAACAAATCAATCCATCTTCACTCGCTCACCCCGAGCGAGGATCACAGGACACCTACGCACTCGGCCAAAGGCGCGAGGCCCACGAAATATATCAAAATCCAGCCCCTCACCCTTTCGTAACATACTTAACGTTAGTTTTTGAACGGCACTGCAGCCAGCCTTTTTTGAAAATTGGGAGCCAAGAAAATATTCAAATATCAGACCTCACGGCGATTAAAATGTTCACATTTGAAAGTATTTTCTATTTGAAATTTAAGAGATTGTAGATAAAAAAAAATGACCTTAAATGTGATTATTCTTGAATAATCATTTAAGATTCATATCTCGCAATGCTTTCTTCATAACGGTTATCACTGTAAAGTGAACTTTAATCGTTTAGAATACTACCCGACTGCCTACCAGTCATTTGCAGATAACATTCGTGACCATGGTTTCCAAAAAATGTAAAACCAATTACTCAATCAACAAAGATAGTGAGAAAAGATACAGAAAGATGAACGGAAAATAATCAAAGAGTTTCAATCACCTAAAGTAACCAAATAGGATTCCACCATATAATTGGAAAATTTCATATGTTCAATTTTTTTTGACGTTCTAAGTATTCATCTCTGAATATCCCTGTTGTTGAATTTTGTGATAACTCATTTTTTACTCAATATTCAAAGGTAGGTTGAGTCAATCCCAATGCAAGGGCTAATCAACTAAAGGCTGAGTGGGCAACAGCTCTGAAATGCTGAATTGGATTAAGAAATCGGGTAAATAGGGATTACTCATATTGACGGATTCACAGTTAACCTCATCCGAAACACCCACCCACTCTTTTCTGCGGTTATTTTGACATCATGATAACATATGCCCCATTCAACTTTCTATTATATGATTTTAGTCTTTGTGAGGTAAACGTTATTCTTACACTATTTTTCAGTCTTACCTTGAGCCTCTTCTGTAACAAATTGCTCACGTTCATGTTCCATTTCAACCCGTTGAAAATTTCGGAATGTCCTAATGAAGTTTCGTAATATATCCAAAGACTTTTCACACTTCGAAGAGGCATATTGTGCATTTGCATGCCACCGGTTTCACTTGATATTGAACATTCATCGTACAGGGCATGGAGACCTTTTGTTGATGTAACTGCACACAAACCTTGCGGGAAAGACGACCTTCAAAGGGTAGTGCCCCCTTATGGAAGACTCCAAAAAGAAAACGAAGCACTGGATGACGGTTTATGCTATTAAAATTTAAATATTAATTATTTAATCTGATTATGGGCAATAAGCCAATGCCAACACTTACAACGAACACTCAAGGAGGAAATTGTTATATTTTTCACACAGCCCAATATATTCAGCCCCATATATTCAAAAACTCACTTATCCACTGATCCCCCCTTGTGCAGCCATCTATCACTATTATGTCGTAATCAATTTCATCAAATACCCACTGTATAAGGTGCTGCAAATTTTGTAATGTAAGAGGTTCAACGGCAAAGTCCTTGCCTTTACCATCTAAACTATATAAAATGTTGTCGATATCAGCAGCTGGATCTGACAGTATCAAAGATAAATTCTTACCAGGACCTTTTGTCTTGGCAACTAAGTTCTGCAGGTCGTGGTAATGTTTAAATGTTATTGATATTGTATGTAAAAGGATTAAATTATCAAAATCTTGGTGCCTCGATTATACTCCGGTCCTCCGGGTCCCAAATTCAGCATAAGTATATCGCTTGCATCAATACCAGTGATTATGCGGTATTCCAAAAGCGACGTCTGTAAAGGTAAGGTGTTCAGCTTATAATTGTTGTCTGCCATATGATGTACTACTGACATTGCATACATTTGGCCATGGTTTCCAAAAAGTACAAGTATTTTGTTCAAAATCCGTAGCTATATTTGCCATTGCAACGTTTCCAATATCAATTGCACAAAACACCGAACTGCCTAAAGCAATCTCTTTAAAATTAATTATGTACGAATAAATATATTAAAGGAATAAGAATTTATAACACTTATTGTTATAAAAGTATGTTTTACTTTATTGTTGGCACTGGAAAGAATTGATCATTCGAATAAAGTGGCCATTCTAAAACTCTTAATACTTTCTTCGAGCTCGTTACGATGTATGCAATATTTCGGGAAGAAATACTGCAAATCATATTATTATTGGTGTTTGCAGTGGTGTCTCTTTTGAACCTTGCAAATAATAGTCATAATCAAATATGCGCAATTCTCTGGCATTTTAAAACTTAAATTTCTGATGAAAACCGAAATGCACCCAAACCTGCAAAGAAAAAAAAATCCATTAATACATTTCATCGATGGGCATCGCAAAGGTGTGGCAACTGACGGCGCGGCCGACGCCGCAGTTGGAGCAATGCCGGTAACCTAGAAAGAAAAAAGGAAAACGACACATCAAACCCACCAGCTTTCCTGGATCTCCATCACCCATCACCTGAAAATAAAAGAAAATGCATTAAAAATCTGAAATAACATAAAAAATAACAATAAAAATTATTGAAATAAAATAATTGCAAAAATGTTTCACTACTTACCCTTTTGTCCAGCCACGCGTAAATTTCCCATGAATTGAAGCAAAACGGCAAAATGAATCTTTCGATTCATTTTTGTTCAGCTTCATTCTCTATACTGGAATGTTCAACCAACGTAGGTATGTATGTATGATGCATACAAGAAAACGAGAAACGGCAGAGTTGCCATGTCAGCGAACTCGACCACCCAATGGTGCGTTTTTGTTTGCGTCTGTATAAGAGTATAGAAACACAACACAAGGTTAAATCACACCCCCCCCCCCCTCCGCCCACTGTAACTAATCAGACCGAAATAATAGGAAGAATAAAACAAGTCCATTTATAAATTTTTTTTTTCAACAAACATTCCATTAAATTACTTTGCAGAACTTACTTAACTGAGTGGCACAGAAACCCACTTCAGTGGCGAAGACGGCGATGCGCGGAGAGCGCTGCGGACGACGCGTATCGCTTGGGGCAACTCCAACACCTATACGGAAAGAATTGCATATGCCCATTTAGATGGACAATCAAGCCTCCAAACGATCGAAGATGCCGCTGGCACACACGGCATCGATACCCCCCCTGAGGCGTTGGACCCTGCGCTGGCTGCTGCTCCCACAACACATTCTCGTACGCCTTATGGAACTTGGCATACCAGGCGGTGGTGCTCCCGCGTAATTTCACCACCAACGGCGTCTGCAGGGCCCGGAGGACACAGGGCTTAACTCGCCGCAACCCCTCCTCCACCGCCTGCTGTAGCAACTTGTCCGGCGCGTGGCAAATGTAGGAGCCCCTCCGCCGCTCCGGGTATTGGATATCCGCCACCACCTGGATGGGCTCCTCATCCCCAGTCTCCAAACACACTAGGAGCAATTGCATAGGTTCCATCTGAAACGAAAAAAAATCCATTATAGAAAAAATTATCAAAAATCCGTTAGGAATTTGTCATACTTACGTTTTACCAGCCTGAAAATCCTTTAGCAAATAACAAAGTGGTGGGGATAATTTATCCACCACAATCCTACATTAATGTATCCTGGAAAATTCCTGTTACGGGAAAACAACTGGATGGCAACCCGCAACATAACAACGGCAGCCTCATTAGTGCTGTCAGACTAAGGGCGGATACCGAACACTACATAGACAAAATCAGTA
The DNA here is from genome assembly GCF_040869045.1 of Eurosta solidaginis. Lineage (NCBI taxonomy): Eukaryota > Metazoa > Arthropoda > Insecta > Diptera > Tephritidae > Eurosta > Eurosta solidaginis. Next base: position 103,538,703 of record NC_090320.1, on the reverse strand, counting down.
CCGAAAACCGCAAAACATCGCAATCGGGACTGACGCGTTTTGCTATTGTTACTCATGTGGGCATCTCCTGCAGTACCAACCAGTCATAAAAAACAAAGGAACTCAAAAAAAGGGAAAACAAAACAAAAAACAACCTTTCCTTGCAAAAAATTCACATTTCTTTAACAAAGAAATTTGTTTTATAGTTTTTTTACCCTTTCAGTTTTTTGGGCACTGTTTTCTGGCTGGGGGGCAGGACTTGTTATTTTTTCAACAACAAACATCACAAACAGTCATTATAAGGGCTCGGTACAAAAACAATCCGAGTCCCGAAATAAAAGAATCCCGACACGACAAAATCCCGAAATTGGAAAAAGTCAACTGTTTCTTCCGGCTTAGTGTGCTTCTGCCCCAGTGACCTAGTTTTTTTTTTCAAGGGCAAGCAAATACATATGTGTATATATATATTCGCACGCCACATATTCACCATACCAGCTGTCAGCTGACCAATAAATACACGACAGGGTTGCACGCCATCTCAAAATGGTACGTGCAGATAGAACGCGTCGTTGAGAACGCATCGCCAATCTGCATGCAAGCACCGGCAGTTGGTACACTTTCCAATTTAATTACGATTTGCGCTGTTCGTCATGAGCTTTCGCACAAAATTAAATACATACCTTCGTCGGCCCTACGCTTCGTTTTAAACTCGCTTTTATTCATCTATTTTAATATACGTTTTGTAGTAAAACACCTTCGCTTCACCCAACCAACCTCACGGCCGCTCGCCCCGGTACATCCGTAAAATGCCACAGTTGCCTTGAGAGTGATACGACACGTTAGACGCTGGAACGGAGACCTCGGCCTCTTCGTCCAGCCCAGAAAAACCTCAAAACCCTCGAGTCTGGAACGGAGACCTCTGCCTCTTCGTCCAAACAAAAAAAAAACTGCAAATCTGGAACGGAGACCTCGGCCTCTCCATCCGGGCAAAAAAAAAAACAAAGAAAAACAAAAAAATGGTGCCATTCTGGAACGGAGACCTCGGCCTCTTCGTCCAGCCTTACTGGCCATCGACTATAGATATATTACGTTCTGAATTTCTATATTTAAGGATTATGTATAATTCAATGGCAAGAAATATTCACTTATATCTGTTCATAACCGTTAACTTTTCATCCTAGCTTAGGTGGCATGCTGAGCAAGTCGGGAAGGATTCCCGGCCACCCGCGAAGCTGGCGAACTCCTCATATAGATTAAGTTTAGTGTGTAAGTCTTATATTCATTTTTCTCGTTTCAGCGGAGGTCATTGGCGGAAACGATGTTGCATATCGCAAGGGGGGCCGGCATGTTTAGGCAGGATGCCTAACTTTTCCGCATCTGATTGCGATCCCCCCAAATGCAACTCTGTAAATCGATACTCGATACTCGACTTAGTTTATAACCACCCACACCATCACCGCCACATGCATGTTCATGCATGTACATGCACGTGTGTGTGTGCTTTTTGTCAGCACTCATGCATATGCATGTCGGGGTTGATGTGTGGGTGCCTTTCCCCTCCAAAACGGAGGATTTTACGGGTCAACGGTTGTAGCTTGCTATACAACCGGCCTCTTGGATTCTAACCGCCAACCAGCAGGCATCTGCCGCCAACGATCTCTGCCGTTCTGATCACAATAAATTCAGGTAATATTGTACCCAAATTATTTTTACTTTCATCTAATAAAGTCCACCCATTATAACGAGGAAAATCCTCTTGTGTTTTCTCTTATTTCATTGGAGTGAACTGCCACCCGAGACCGACCCTTGTGCGCCTACCCACTGCCGGTTTACGACGCACTCAGGCCGAACACTAGAGATCACAGAAATGTAATTTGAACGTTCAAAAAAACAGATGGGAGCTACACCACGCAGCCGGAAGAGACGAGCAAACTATTATTCGAAACAAACTTTCCTGACTGCACAGCAGGCTATCAATCACCACCTCTAATGGCAGATTTGCCAACGATCAGTGGTAATGAAAAAAGCCTAGCAACAAAGCTCACCACTGTGAAACGAGTGCAATGGGCTCTGTCTAATTTCAGCCCATTCAACTCACCAGGACCGGATGGAGTCTACCCTTGTCTGTTACAGCAAGGGATAAATCATATAACCCCAGTCCTTTCCACTTTGTATAAGGCATCACTACTGCTCGGCCATATCCCGAGCAGGTGGGCAGAGGTTAAGGTAGTATTCGTACCAAAGCCAGGAAACCCGAGTAACTTCCCTCGTCGTATCGATCAATAAGCCTGAGCTCGTTTCTCCTAAAAGGTATGGAGAAAATCTTAGATCAACTTATCAGGGAGGTCAATCTAAATAAACTACCTCTGTGTAGGAATCAGTTCGCCTACCAGTCAGGGAAATCCACGGAGACGGCTATTCATAGTCTCACGGTAAAAATCTAAAAGGCTCTAGAGTCAAAAAATATAGCCCTCTGCGCTTATATTGATATATCAGGGGCTTTCGATAACACAACACATCAAGCTATCGAACAAGCTATGATTAACAATGACATAAGCCCTATAATAATACGATGGGTGCTGCCTATGTTAAAGAGTAGAAAAATTCATTTGGAGCTGGGAGGGACAACTGAATCAATTGCGGCCACAAGAGGCTGCCCACAAGGAGGAGTGCTCTCCCCTCTCCTGTGGACGCTGGTCATTGATGACCTCCTTCAGTTAATGAAAACCAATGGATTTGATACACAAGGATATGCAGATGACCTAGTTATTTGCATCACAGGCATGCACGAATATACAATATCAGATCGCATGCAACAAGCCCTTTGCATCATAGAGACGTGGTGCGATACCAAAGGATTGTCTACAAATCCTAAAAAAACTTCTATAGTGCCTTTCACCCGGAGAAGGAAAGTATCTATCCCAGAACCATCCTTGGGTGGTACAAAAATACAATTCTCAAAGGAGGCTAAATATCTAGGGGTCACACTGTATAGAACCCTCACGTGGAATGCTCATTGGGATGCTATCCTAAACAAGGCAACAAGAGCTTTCTTCGCCTGTACTCGTCTCTATGGCAAAACATGGGGAATTGTCCAAAAATTGTATATTGGACATTTAATACTGTCGTAAGGCCAATAGTCACCTATGCTTCCCTAGTTTGGTGGCAGAAGGCCACGCAAAGAAAGGCAGCGGCTAGCCTAAGCAAACTGCATCGATTAGTTTGCGTTGGCATAACGGGTGCGATTAGAACCGCCCCTACTGACGCACTTATTGCTATAGTGGGAATACCTCCCTTCCCTATTCTGATAGAGAAAGAGGCAATACTAGGTACACTAAGACTTCCAAATATTTCTGAGTTGAAGGAAGGAAATATGATAGGGCATATGGAAGTAATAAGGAAATTAATAGGAGATCCATCATTACAACTGCGTGACGTAATATCCCCTAAGCTCAGAATCTCACGGAATTTTGAAGTGTCCATTCTGGACAGGACCCTCTGGGAAATAGGGAATCCTTATAACGACCCTGACTCAGAGGTCTGGTACACGGATGGATCGAAATTCGATGACGGAAGAACGGGAGCTGGTATCTATGGGCCAAACTTCAAAAAATCGATACAAATGGGATGTTACCCCACCATATTTCAGGCAGAAATTCATGCAATAGTGGTAGAGAATGTCTGCGGAGAGGCCCAACATCGAAGAGCATCTACATTACGTCGGACAGCCAGGTGGAACTGAGTGCCTTGCAATCCTACATAGTTACATCTAAGCTGGTGGATGAATGCACTGAAATCCTTAATGCCCTGGGAGCCAAAAACAAGGTTTTGTTGGGATGGGTTCCCGGACATCAGGGACATGAAGGTAATGAACATGCAGATTACCTAGCAAAGCAGGGTGCTACATCAGCATTCTATGGTCTAGAGCCCTTTTTTGGACTCACAAAAGCACACACCAGGGAAACTATAAGTAACTGGGTAACTAAACAATTCAGACATCACTTGATTGATTGTCCAGGGCAAATACTTCCGGCAACGAAAATATCAGCCAAACTCATTAACCTAAGCAGGGAGGACCTAAGAACTCTTACTGGGTAAGTAAATTAAATCTATCAGATACCCAAATTTGCCGTTTCTGTGAGCTAGGCGATGAAACGCCGGTTCACATTCTCTGCGAAGGCAGAGACTATCCCATTTAGGTGGTGGGACTCTTAATCCCTATGTGATATGGAGTAAAAAGCCTGAAGAGGTACTTAGATACATCAAGAGCATCCAGATACAAAATTAGCCTGAAAAGTCTTGCACAATAGATCTGCACAAAGGTCGCAGTGCTTCCAGACCAATTAATAATAATAATACCACAGTAAGGGGCTCTGCTGTGGCTGACTGTTCTTTCCCCGTATATAATACTGGACCACTGAGCCCGCCTTGTCGGGCAGGTGGTCGTACGACCAAGATGCACGACTCATTGCAAAATAGTGACAAGAAGGATGATAAGAGGAGGGCTGAGTCGCAATCCAAGGACGACAAATACGCATTAAGGGATGCGTCGGACTCGGGAAGCGAGAGTAGTGCTGATTCATTTCATTTCATTTCATTTTTTATTAATTTTCTTTCAAAACAGCATATATGTTACAATAGCGACTTAAATTAAATTAACCATAATTACAGAAAGAAAAGTAAGGCATTCTGTAAAAATATATGTATTTTAGTATCGAATGCCATCTCCGAATAAAATTGAATTCAAAAACATGTAAAATAGTGCGTGGGGTGAAGTTTGATTAAAAATAATAAGTAATAAAATATATTAATACAATATGTACATATATTTTTTTAAGTGCTATGGTTCAGCAAAATTTTGATGTCTTCGTGTGATTTCTCTAGTAGAAAAGATTTAACCTTTCCCAAAAACTCATTCAGATTTCTAGTGACACGTATACATGCAGGCAACGCATTAAAAGCTTTACAAGAAACGATAGTAAAGAAGTTTTTGAAGTTGGTTGTTCGAGAGGTCGGGACATACACAAGCCCATATGAGTTTTGCCTCAAGTTATAACTATCCGATACCAGGCTATGTAAATACCCACAGCGAATGAAAAATATCTTTAACGTTTTATAGTAGTACATATGCTTAACAGGAAGAACTTTCAGATCCCTAAACAACTCCATAGATTGGTGAAAACGATCAACATTACATATTTTTCTTATGACCCATTTTTGAATAGTTAGAAGCTGCTGGATTTTATTACCTGCAGCGCCACCCCAACAGGTTATACCATATTGGAGCTTGGAGTGGACTAAAGCGTAGTAAATAGTTTTAAGTGTTTCGTTTGAACAAACTTTTCTTAAATTGTAAAAATAACGAACGGAAGATCGCAAGTAGGACTTCAAACGAGAAATATGCGTAGACCAACTCAAGTTTTGGTCAACAATAACACCAAGATATTGGAAGTCGCTTACTTTTTCAAAAGTAAAGCACTTATCGGAACAATTTACTTCAGCTTTAAACGATGCACAGAACAGAAAATTATTTAGTACAAAACGTTTGCAGTCAGTAGCATGGAATACAATGGCTATGTCAGGTGAGGATTTTGGATGCAAATTGAAATACATCAACTTCGTTTTCTTGCTGACACAGAGCTTATGTGCTGCAAACCACACTCTTAGCAAATGCACATCGTTATCGATTCAATGAACTCCGTGTTGGAGAAGCACACAAATGAAAACGGGGTAGAAGAGTGGAGAAGGGTACGGAGCACGAATTGCGCAACGCCTGAGAACAGTTGTCGACCCAACAGAAGTGGAGATCGAGCGCTTGAAATGGGTCTATGAGGCGGTAGAAGTAGGTCGAAGGCAGTTCTAGAAACCTCGGTTCTCCAACCGGTACGAGCAAGAAGCGTCGAATGGCAGAATGAAGAGGCTACGATCGGCGGAAGGCGACAAGCCTGCTTTCAAGAGGCAGAAAGGACCCAGTCCCAAAACCGCGAGGCAGGGCAGTCGCATAGACAAGACAATTAGGCCCAAAGCTGTAAGACAGATGGGCCCCAATAGCGAGGTAGCAACTACCTCGAAAGCTGCGAGTCAGAGCGAAGTTCCAACTACGGAAGTAGGAGATAAGCCAAAGGGAGATAACGCTAAGACTCTGGCTTTCTCGGAGGTGCTAAAAGGAGCTAAAGCTAATACTCCGGCTTTCTCGAAGTTACCAAAGGGAGTTAACACTAAGAATCCTGCTTTTCCCGAGAAGATGAGTTATGTGGCAAAGCAGTCACTGACAGTGGCGCTGGTTGATTTTAGCAGTTCTTTCGGACAGATGGCTACTGAAAGGTGGAGATATGCAGAAACGGAACTTATTAGCTTAATGCCTAAGATGATGCGGGAACAACCAAGTAAGCCCCTTCCAACCTTTGATTCGGGGGAATGGTATAATGCTGTGAAGATGATAGCGTGCGACAACATCACGAGCTTGCGGTGGCTGGAGGAAATGGTTGCAAACCTCGAAAGGCAAGGCACGAACGCGCAGTTTGAGGTGGTGGATAAAGCGGCAATCCCCACGGTACAAAAAGTTAAGTTATGGATACCATGCGTGATGAAGTCGGAGGATACACTGCGACTTCTGGAGAATCAGAATCCGAACATAATGACACAGGATTGGAAGGTACTTACTGTATCTCGGCCTACGGAGGAAGGTCAGTTCTACATCTTCCAAATAGACAAGCAGGCGGAGGATATATTGTACACGTAGCTTGGAAAAATGTCCTTTGGTACAGGCAAAATTTATATGCGACTCAGGAAAAGAAGTCCCGAGGATAAAAATCCTAACACTCTGGAAGTGGGCGAAGGGGCGAAAAGGAAATGAAAAGCCTGAGGGAAAAAGACAGGTGGAGGTAGCCAAAGTCACCAGGTGGTGCTGTGAGTCGCACAGAGGAACACCCGGCACAACAGTTACAGTTTTTACATTGTAAGCCCTATCCTATACTATGGAGTACTTGTTTGGTGGAAAGCCACACAAAAAGCAACATACCTCAAAAAATTAGAGGGGGTATGCAGACTATCAATGTTTGGCATTACGGGAGCCCTGAAAACAACCCCGAAAGCTGCACTGTGTGTCATTCTGCACATTCCACCTGTAGACCTGGTAGCAAAAAACATAGCTTTAACAAATGCAGCCAGACTCGGTGCCTCGGGGCGTCTTGAGCGCCGACCATACGGCCATAGTAGAATAGCGTCATCAACCACAAGACGAACAGACTACCTGATTCCCTATCTGAGCTTCGAGTGCGATCTTAAGGCCATACTAGAGGTGGAAGGCAATGTCGCTCAAATGGCGGACGAGGCGATACATGTGTATACAGATGGTCCCAAAGTAGTGGAATGAGTAGGGTCTGCGATATACTGTGCACATCCGGAAATAAATAGATCCTACAGGCTGTGGGATTACTGTAGCGTTTTACAAGCGGAAATATTAGCCGTAACCAAAGCAGTGGAAGAAAATAGCCCAAGCTGCAATCGTGTTAACTTTTATATTGACAGTCAAGCAGCAATTTATTATTTATTTATTTATTTCAATATTAATCTAGAAAATATAAAAAATTTTCACACAGATTACAAGAAGAAAAAGCATCTAAAAAAATAACAACCATTATTATTTTAACTTAAAAACTAATTAGCTAAGAAAAAGTTCATTTAATCTTTGTTTAAATACTTCCTTCGTAGAGGAAAAATCAAGATTTCCAGGGTTCATAAGCGAATTAAATTCTTTCAAACCTCTAAAAATCGGAGCATTAGTTGCGTAATTAGTTCTAACAAAGTCCAACCAGAAAATATCGTGATTCCGTAAACTCCTCTGCGGGATATTAAAACGTATTCTCTCAAGCAAGAAGGGACAGTCAATTAATCCACTTATTAAGTCGAACACAAAAGTGAGGGACAGAATGGACCGTCTAGTATCTAAGGACTTTAAGCTAATAAGCAAACAACGACTCCTATAAGGGGGAATCGGGTGTCTGAAGTTTAATGACCGCAACGCAAAGCGGACAAACACTTTTTGAACTCGCTCAAGCCTCTTAATATGACAATCATAGTATGGTCTCCAGATAAAAGTAGCGTATTCTAATTTGGAACGTACAAGCGATGTGTACAACAATTTTAAAGTGTAGGGATCAGAAAAGTCAGAGCCAAAACGTCTAATGAATGCAAGTGTTGAATATGCCTTTGCAATTACGTAGCTCAAATGTCTGTGAAACAGAAATTTGGAATCGAATACAACATATAAGATGTAGGCAGAAGACAGCGAGACTTAGAGTAGGAGACATGTGAGCATTTTTTAATATTTAAATTTAGTTTATTTCGTTTACACCAAATCGCGACATTATCTAAATCAGATTGGAGATTCGACACGTCCTCCTTACTTGTAATTGACGAATACAACTTTAAATCATCAGCATACAAAAGAAAATTAGTGTACTTGAAACAACTGGATATATATCATTTATGAAGATAATGAAAAGGAGTGGACCCAATATGCTACCCTGAGGAACTCCAGACGTCGCAATGAACGAATCCGATGAGAACCCATCAACAACGACCTTACATTTACGACACGAAAGATAGGATTCAAACCAATTTAAAAGGGTGGAGTGAAATCCTAGAGCTCTAAGTTTCAATATTAAAATTTTGTGACTTATTTTGTCAAAAGCTTTTGAAAAGTCTGTGTATACAGTATCAACTTGAAGTCGGTTTTGAAACGCTGAGATGCAATATTCCGAACACACTGCCAGATTTGTGACCGTTGAACGACCTTTTACGAAACCATGCTGTTCAATGGAGATAAACCTATTTACTGCAAAATAAATCTTATTTTTTACAATAGTCTCAAATAATTTTGATACGGAGGATATCTTAGCGATTGGTCTATAATTGGCAATATTATTCTTGTTGCCACTTTTAAATACTGGATTAATAGAGCCTACCTTCCAGGCATCAATGAACTGACCCCGCTCTAGTGATTTATTGAACAGAAGCAGCAGAGGGCCAGCGAATGCAGAACAACTTTTAAAAAGATATGATGACAACCCATCAACATCAGTATTTGTAGATGTCTTCAGCTGTCGGGTCCCTTCTTCAACATGATCAAGCGTTAAAGTTAATAATCCAAGATTTACTGGGGAACCAATGTTCGTGAAACACTCCGCATTCACGTCAGTGTCAGCTTCGAAATTAGACTTAAAGAACTGGGCAAAGAGATTAGCAGCCTCAGCAGTAGACTGGGCTTGAGCATCATTGAGATAAACCACAGACGGAATACTTGGGCAAGATTTTCTAGAGTTGACATACCTCCAAAATGAGCTAGAACTATATTTTATATCCGATTCAAACTTACGAATATAACTACGCTTAAGATCCTTGTTCAAAAAATTTAATTGCTTTGAATAACATAAATATATCTCTTTATGAGTCACAGAATTTGACAGCTTGAACTTCTTGAAATATTTATTTCTCAAATTTTTAAGTTTTAACAGCTCTTTGGTGTGCCAAGGAACTTTGTATCTGTATTTTTTAAGAACAGGGATATGTGCTTTGCAAATTTCCTTAATCTTATGCTTAAAAATTTCATAACAGTTGGAGACTTCAACATGGGAAAATAATGTAATCCAGTCAATGGAATCAACTGCAAAATTTACCATATAAGCATCCATATTTCTAAAGCGATAACTGATAGATTCATCAACGGCACAAATAGAACTAAACTCATAGAATTCTATCTTTAGAATTAACGGTACATGGTGAATACCAGGAGTGGAAAGAGGATCAAGGCACTCAGAAATTGCATAATTTACGTTATCATTAACAAAAATTAAGTCTAAGATACGAGATAGTTGATTAGAAAAGCTATTTATCTGAGTAAGACCGCAACTCATTAGATTATCTATCAAATAAGTTTCGGATATGCTGCTGACATTATTAGCAAAAAGCTGATTACAATCATCAATATAGGACCAATCAATATTTCCCAGATTGAAGTCACCAAGAACACAAATACAGTCATTATCATGAAGATTAAATGCAATGTCCCGAATATTATCTACATGTGCTCTATAAAGCACATCATCACTAGAAGGAGGTATGTACGAAGCACAAATAGTGATATTTGAAACGCCTTTAACTGACACACATAGCTGATGCAAGAGTGTATCATTATTGTCTAACATAACCAGTGAGGAGCGGTATTTCCTTTTGACTGCGATTAAAACACCTCCACCTCTACTATGACCAGTTTTAGTATAATCACGGTCCTTCCGAAACACATTGTAGAGATTAGTATCAAAGTACTCACTGTCGTAAAAGCTCTCGTTTAGCCAAGTTTCAACGAGTACGAAAATATCATATTCTAGGTTTGAGCTCAATGCGAATAGCAGCTTAGACTTAGTTCTCATCCCCGAAACGTTTTGAAAATATATTTTCAACTTATTGAGTGCGGTCAACTTCTTGGGACCAGTTACACTAGCGGGATTAGTTACATTAACGGGTTTAGTTATCGCTGCTGGAGCGATGCACCTTCTTGTTGAAAAAAACGGAATTGACGAATTTTCACAAATTCAGGCCATATAGCTGGATCAAGCACCTTGTCAACGGAACATTCAGAAACACCCAGTTTGAAGTTAACTTTACTAACTTTGTCAAGGGAAATATCGACTTGAGACATAGGCCAAGATATCAGCTTCCTTAACACTTGGCGCGAATGACGATATATGCAGATATTTAAAAACGGGAACAACTTTTAATTCATTATTATTTGAATTACCCACAACAATGGGCTTATTTCGCTTTCTGCGATTATTTTTCGCAACGATTTCCCACTGGGGTACTTGGCGCTCAGAAGATTGATTAAACCCAGCATCGCGAGGCGCAGCGACCGCGGCAAAGCTAGGGATAGTAGCTTCACTTGATTTGCCTTTTGCATTTTTGTTTGATCATCCGATTTCTGCATTAAACATTTATTTTCGTCATGAAGTGCATTGACACTCGACAGAATGCGAGCATTTCGCGTCTCACTTCAGCAAGTTCATCGGCTAGCAGTGCTAATTGATGATTGTTTTTGTTTGCACTAACACTTTTATCACAATTATTATTAACAGATGGTAGAACAGACAGAGGTTGTTGGTGCATAGATAAGCGTCCCTCAGCAGAGCAAGTTTTACAAAAAAAAAGGTTTGTCAGAAGCCAGCAAAAAGTCCAGGTCACTCTGCAACAAACCAATACACTCAAGGTGAAAAATCTCTTTACACAGACTGCACTGCACCGTCGGCTTCCCACGATTCACCTTATGTCCGCAACTGCACGGCATGTCAGCATGTTAGCTACACTTTTTGGTCATTTAACTTCAATGCACGGAATTCGGAATATTTAAAGATATATTGATTTATTCGTATTGAAATACCAGCCTTATTGTTTTATCATGTTAACGATTATCCAAAAGACAAATAAATGTGCATTAACACGATTTAAACACTACAAGCTCATTAGGTTAGATAAATATACGGAGCAAATTGAGAACACGTCCGAACAAGGCGGCGTCAATTAAGGCTATAATCTCGCATACCACAGCATCTAAATGCGTGTTAGAGTGCAAGCAGTCCCCGGAGAGTACCGGGACAGGGAGAAGCATACATCTATATTGCGTCCCAGGGCATATGGGAATAGATTGAAATGAAAAAGCGGATGAATTAGCTAAAAAGGGCGCATGCCTTGAAGCTTGCTCCACAGACGTGCCAATTGAACTGGGGGAAATTAAGCGAAGGCGAGAGGTGCACATGATCGACCAAGCAGGAAAGGCGTGGGTTCAAGCGCGGGGATGTAAAGTTTCGAAGATTATGTGTAGGTCTTACAACCTTAGACTAACACAGTTGTTTCTATCATTAAAAAGAGAGGACTGTATACTCATGACGGGTATTTTGACTGGACACTGCCTTCTGGCATCACAAGCCTTTAAACTAGGCTTGGTCAGTTATAGCAGATGTAGGTAGTGTGTGCTGGAGGAGGAAACGATCGAGCACGTTCTGTGCCCTTATCCTGCGCTTGCCAGGTTAAGACTCCAGCTATTAAGAGTGATACAGCTGTCAGATTTAGAAGCAGCAAGTGGCTTAAATCCAAGAAGCTTCTAGTATAGTATTTGCCAAGAGGACGGAGTTATTTTATAACATAGGTCCTGGTTTTTGATAGGGTTTTCAGTTTGGTTGTTAAACAAACTTCTGGTAACACTACGGACTTATTCAGTCTATGTGAGGTCCTCATGGACCGGCCAGTTCAACCTAACCTAACCTAGGTCCAAGAAAAGTTTAGTAGCTGCTAACGAAAACTTCGTAAAATTTATATTGTAAAATTGCAAAAAAATATCTTTATTTACTTTAAAACGAGCACTTAATTACATTTCTCTCTAAAATCGATATGTTTTGGACAATTTTAATTAACAAATTGTGATACTTTATTACCGGGGACGATTGCTAAAACACGACCAAACCGTCGAGGGTTGTATTAATAGACGCGTTTTTGCATCGCTTCCAATAGTTCGAATAATTTTTCGCCTTTGGACTATTGATAACAGGACAAAACGCGTCGTTTCATTTCTCTTTCCACATTTTTGGACGCATTATTGCAGTCGACCTCGGTTTCAAACAGTTTTTCGCGGAGAACTTTTTAACGGGTAGAAAAACTTAGTACCCGTGTTTGGTAATACTGGAATAACTACGCGTCCTCAAATACCCCAATTCAAGACTTTTGTATAATTGTCTGTATGACCCATATATGTGCAATACATTTTCATACTAAATTCGTTCAAAAAAATTTACCATAACAGCAACCCATATCTGATATTCCGCTCCTTTTTTTGTTTCCCTGCGTCGCTTTCCACGTCAGCAACCCCAGTAATTTTGACACTTCGTTCAGTCTCAAACGCATGTTCCACGCAGGTTCCACTGAGTTCCACAATAGTTTGACACTGACCGAAGTGTTAGAAAGAGAAAGGAACTGTTTCCTTCTCACACATATAATACTTGCCAACCTGTACAATGTACGTACATATGAGTGGCTGCTTAGTATCGGCTTAGTGATGCTAATATTCGTCACACTGCCCTCCACCTAAGTCTGGTGGTCCCGATCAGACAAATTTCATGATCTAAACGCTGCCAGCCTTTCCAAATGTACCACTTTCATTTTGGTTCGTGGTTTGCCAATGGTTTGTATGCGGTAAACTACATCGTTGATCCGTTTTACAACTTTGTATGGGCCTTCCCAATCATACTGCAATTTCGGGGACAAACCTTTTTTTCGTTGCGGGTTGTATAACAGCACCAAATCTCTTTCCTGAAAACCTTACGAATTAATTGCTTTATCGTATCTAGCTTTCATCTTGTCACTCATAATATAGCATTCCCATGGGTACTACCTTTCCGATAAAAAGTAAAAAAAAAAATGCGATGCTCAATGGAAAAGTCACAGCTTTGTAGTCATTCGATCCAGCATGCCAATTGACTATCTGGATTAGGGAACTTCAGGGGCTATTTTAACGCTGCGTGATCTGTCCTGGCGCGGAATCGCTGCCCGTAGAGGTACTTGTAAAAATGTTTAGTGCACTCTACCAATGCCAACAGCTCTCTCCGGTAACGCAAAAGCTCCTCTCTGGTTTTCCAATTGAACGGCTGTAATATGCAACTATCTTCTCCTGTTCATCGAGCGTTTGGGACAAAACGCCTCCTATTGCATATCCACTCGCATCTCTATCTTGAATAAACGATGCTCCTGGAATTGGATATGCCAACATTGGGGCAGTGCACAAACGTTCTTTCAATGTTTGGAAAACCACTTCCTGCTCCTTTTTCAGTTGCTAGATCCTTAGTTCACTTAACTTTGCCATGTCCAAATTGTATTCGAAATCTTCGTAATGTATTTAACAATTCCTCTTCTGACATCAATTGTACCGAATTTAGAGAAATTATGTTTAACATCCTTCTGCTAACGCTCGAATCGCTAAACTGCTGAATAAATCACTCCAATATTCTGTATAGCAAAATTTTCTTTATTAGACTGCTTTGGCAGTACTATAATTATACTTCACAATTAAACTTCACTTTGCAACTGATAGCGTGTTTAAATCAAACTGACTTGTTATGCCTCAGCTTGCTCTGCTTTTATACTCTCGGTTTCCTCGTTCATCCATTTCTCCTAAGGTGTAGTATTTCGTGAACTTCATGCTTGTTCACCAGCTATATACATGTATATTCGTAGTTTGTATCCATATGCGTGTGGTACTACTTCGGCTTATGATGACATGCGTTTGTGAGTATATCTCTGTTGCCTTGTATGTATGTGTGTACATGATGAATGATTTGTTTACGTACATACGAGTGGCTGCTTAGTATCGGCTTAGTGATACTAGTACCGCTTAGTGATGATAATATTCGTCACAATATCTTTTCGGATATAAGAAAATAATCAATAGTCTCCTCCGATGTTACTACTCTGCTTGTTCAGCGAAGACTAAACGAAAGATAACAAAAGCCCGTCACATAAGCAGTTTTTCATATAGACACTTGTGGAACCTGCCACCAGAAGCAGCTCTTTTATTTTTAGATGCGGATATAGATCTTGAAGAGGAGAAAAATACGGCTAAAACAATTTATTTAATTTTTCTAAAACAACAAAAAAACTTTCAGAAAGATTTTCACTTTTTTTTCGAACGGTGGATCAAAAAGGGGAATAAATTAACTTTAAGTTAAGAATTAACCTGATGCAAAAGAGTGGTTTTTTAAAATTAAAGCAGAGCCATAATACATATTTAAAAATCATGGAAGAAAATCAAGAAAGATTTTCTAAGTTCGAGTGTAAACGAATATCATATACGCAGCTAGAGATCTATCGTTTAGTTCATTTAGTTCAGTTTTTTGACCCTAAGTATCATCGAACGAGGAGTGTTTATTTAATGATTTTGGGCGTCTTTTATACGAAGAATTCCTTTTTGTACAGGAAATAAGTGCAAAGTTTCTTCACAGTAGGTAAATTTTTCCTCTTCATTGGTTGTTGTTCTTGTTGTAGCGATAAGGACACTCCCCGAGGCCTTCGGAGAGTGGTTTCGATGTTGATGGTCCTTTGCCGGATGCAGATCCGGTACGTGCCGGCCCGACCATCTCGGGAACGATTTAGTATGACCACATGAAACCTTAAAGGCCTTGCCCCTAGATCCATGAAGAAGCTAGAGCCTCGGCTGTTAAAGTAACAGGATTCGCCACGGGTAGGTGAGGTTGACACTTGGGTTGGAGAAGCTATATTATGCGCTAAAAACATTTTGAAAGGGTTGCGCTAAACAGCCCCTTGAATCAACTAAGTTGACTCAACTTGGTATTTTAGTCGCCTCTTACGACAGGCATACCTGCCGCTGATATATTCTACGCCCCCTAACCCGCTGGGGTTAGCTAAAAATAGGTTGCAACACTCATTTCAAATGTTTAAGTTACGTCAATCGGCCTTCGTGTTATGGCTCCATAAACGGTATCCAATGCATGATGAAATAATAGGCGGTGCTACGCATATTTAAAAAAAATTTAACATTCATTTAATTGTTATAAATACGGTTTAGAAGTGAAATAGCATATTAAACACTTTTTATAAGGTTTTGTCGGGCTTGACTCGAAAACTACACAAAAACCGATTCTTGGCATTTTCAATGGCATTGTGCCACGCCCAAGAGTTTGTCAATTAATTACCTATATATAAAGGAATAATTTGAAGAGGCGATTCTCCATTCAGTCTATCCTTCGTTAAGCCATGGTCCTCCCGTGGTCATTTCGGAATCACTTCGGGGTTAATTTCGTGATGATTTTGGGGAAATTTTTCTTTCATCTTAAAAACTATACAAAGCAAATGTGTGCACTTTAAAAATTTACCCCAGAGGTCCTCCCAGGGTCATTTGGGGGTAATTTCGGAATGATTATGGTGACTTTCTCAGGGTCATACCTGTGTCATTTGGGCGAAATTTCGGGATGATTTTGGGGGCTTCCTCTGGGTCCTCCCCAGGCCATTTCGTCATATTGAGTACGTCATTATGACATATTTAGTGTTTATAGAAATCTGTTTTTTTGCATATTAGTTTTGGAAAATAATTTCGATGTTTCACATCAGCCAGACGTCCCGTAACGGCTCACCTTTTTTCGCAGTTGCCCTAATAAAGTCTCTATTCGCTCTATTTCTGGATCCGTATTGAAGAAAAGAAAATCTTCTAGAAATACATATTCTTCTCGTGTATAATCGACAATATCCGCCCTACTATAGTAGTAGTAACGTCAGAATTACAGTTAGCATCATTCCCTATAACTACAATTGAGATTTAATGTTATCTTTATGTACTATTCTATTTCCATAATCGATTCTTACTTTATTTTCCAAATCAACTTTCACCAGTTGTTTTTTAAATTTAGACTTTACCTTGTTAAAATTGAGGAATAAAACGCAGTATCTAATAAATTAGCTACAAAAACGTGGTCTCTTATCGCTGGTTTATTGAAGAAGAAAGAAAGTAAAGTAAAAAAGCATAGATGGGAAATTATGTGTATGAAAGAAAATTATGAATAGATCATTCACAGTTTATCGATTGTTCATTGACCCTAGAAAGATAACGTTATTTTTTTATATTAGAAAGATAACGTATGTACGTCTGAGAGATGTGTTCAAGTTTAAGGACCCTAAAGTATAAAAAAAACTTAAATTTTTTTCTGTTTTATTAATCATTTATTTGATATATATTCACTTGTTTTAAATGTTTTTAAAGAAAAATATCGTTTTTTTAATATATTAAAAATGAAGTTGGACTTGTCTTGGACTTGTCCTTACAAAAATCAATCTTTTTCGAAGGACTCCAGTTTATAGCAAAAAAAATTTAAATAAAATACATTTTTTTGTACATCAGTTAAATGAATTAACTGTTTTAAACTATACTTAAAAAAAGGGCAAAATTAAAATGACGTACGTCTCACGTCTCTATTACTTAATTGATTACTTTGGGTTACAATTCATTTCTATTTTCAACACTCCCACTTAATCAATGAGTTAACATTTCATTCTTGTTGTGATAATAAAAAGTTAAAATAAATAAAATTCAGTTATATAATTCAAAGAGAATTCAATGCCTTTGAGCAAAATAAATGGTTTTCAATAGACACTGCTTTAGTCAAACAATCCGCAATCATTTCATCAGTATTGACTTTTATGACTTTAATTATATTTTTCTTAACATAATCTCTGATAAAATGATGTCGGATCGATATGTGTTTAACTCTTAATCAATCCGAATTCCAAGTACGCTAGATGCTTAACCCAAATCTTTCATTAAAAAGTTCCTCTTTAGAGTGGATTTAAGTTGATCCTTCCAACCTGTATTGTTAAAAAAGCTCAACAAGTCATCTACATAAACTGCAATGACCACGGTAGAGTTATTATTGCACTTCACATAAACCAGCACGCTGTAAGACATTATTCAGTTTCACGTTCCATTGTCTACTGGCCTGTTTAAGACCATAAAAGGCCTTTTTTAATTTGCAGATACGAAAATTTCTATCGTCAAAGCCCTCAGGTTGACGCATGTGTATTGTTTCATGCACATCACAGTGCAAAAATGCCGTCACAACATCCATTTGTTCAATGTTCCACGCATATTTTACAGACATCACCATAAGCAATCGTATCGATGAATATCGAACCACTGGCGAAAAAGTATGAACGTAGTCAATACCTTCACGCTGATAAAAGCCTTTTATACCCAACCAATTTACCATTTGAGTTCATCTTACGCTTAAATATCCATTTGCAGTTAATCGCTTTATAACCATTCGGTAAACTTTCCAGCCAAGTGCTATTATAGAATAGCGATCGATATTCCTCCTTCATTGCAGCAGCCCAATGCACCTTGTCTTCACCATGGTGAGCCTCAGTAACTGTAATAGGCTCATTACTTACTGATGTAAATGTTTGACTTTCTTCGATGTTTGTAGTCAAATGTGTAATTGGATCTCCAAAGAACGTTGGATGTCTTGTATCTCTATCTGATCGCCGAATAGCCTGCACACAACTGTGGTCATTGCATTCGACTTTGCTGTCAAAGAATGTGCTATCATCTGCGTCATCATATGTCGACTCTATAGAATTGCCAATTGTATCTTCAGGCTCAAGTGGATCTTCAGCCTCCTCAGAAGAATGTTGATTATCGCAGTTGCAATACTGTTTTGGCCATGTTGCACGCCAGATACACTATTATCGGATATATTTTGTACGACGTTGTCTTGGGCATGTCGTACGCCATTCACATTGCTCGCAACATTGTTTTGGCCATGTTGCACGCCATCAACACTTTTATTTCATATGTGTTTCACAATACCCGACGAATATATATTCCTTTAATTTCGCGTCGAATTTCAAACGTTTATTAGGTATAAATACCATTGCGCGTGAGCCAAAACCTTAAAGTGACTTACATCTGCTTTCTTTCCATTCCATACCTCCATTGGCGATTTACCCGATAGAACAGCTGTTGACGTATGATTATTTATGTAAGCTGTGGTATTCATAGCTTCGGTATAATAACGCTTATGTAAATTAGCATCCTGAAGCATATACCTTGCTTTCTCAGTAAGCGTACGAATGGTTCTTTCCGCTAAACCATTTTGCTGTGGTGTGTAGGGCACAGATGTTTGGTGCTCATTACCAAACTTTTCAAAACACGTTTTAAATTTACCACAACAAAATTCAGTACCGTTGTCACTACGAAACTTTTTTATTTTTTTGCCAGTTTGATTTTCCATCAAAGTTTTAAATGAACAAAACTTGTCAAAAGCTTCACTTTTATGTACAAAAGCTCTGCGGCTAAAGTCGTCAACGAGTACTAAACAATTGCTTCCACCAATGGAGCTGCATACCATTTTGCTAGCTGAATCTGCATGTATTATCTCCAAAAGACATGTCGCTCTCGATCCGTTCTTCAGAAATAGTTTTCTTGCAAATTTGCCTTTACAGCAAGCAACACATGCTTCACTACCGTTGTTAACAAATGACACCCCATTTACACCACCATTTTTCATGACCCTTAAATCGTGCGAATTTAAATGGCCAAGTCTTCGATGCCACAAATTCATCGAACCATCTACTTTGATCGTAGCCAGTTCCATCTTTTTCACCGCATCCAACTTATAAAATCCACCAACTAATGACCCTGTCGCTAACAACTGCCTGCTCTTATCACGAACTGTGCAGCCGTCGGATGAAAAATTTACGAAAAAACTGTTTCAGTTATTTTACTTACGGAAAGTAAATTTGTCGTAAAATTTGACACATACAACACATCGTTTATCTCAATGAGCACATGTACTCCTGCAACTTCAATTTTAAGGTTAGCGGTACCACTAAATGCAAGTTCCATTAAACTGTTTGTTGCCGCCCGTACACCTACCATCGCGTACTAAGTTTGTCACATAATCCACTATCTGTGCATAGTCATATGATTAGTAGCACCGGAATGAAAATACCAATCATTCGAATAAAAATGTCCATCTAAAAACACTATACTAAAGGCTACATTTACTTGTACTTGTTATTTACTGTTGTTTTTAATTTTGCTTTTAAAGCTCGGTTTGTTTTCACCTACCTTCTTAGTTTTTGTTGGATAATAAGCTTCAAAGTGACCTTTCTGATGACATGCATAGCATGTTATATTAGATCTGCTACGAAAATGTCTTTTACCCTTTACTAAAAGTACCTGTTAAACATTTACTGCCGATGACGTGGTTTCTTGTAACAATTTGGTTTTTATGATATCACTGGAAAGTGATTTTTCAAGTCCCTCAAGTGCCATGATCATCAGTTGGTACTCCTCAGGTAACTCACAAAGTAAAAACACTGCTAGCCACTCATCAGACACAGTAAACACAAGATCAGTCATCTTCTGCGTAGCCGACATTATTTCAGACACATCTGTATTCACTGAATCACAATTCTGTAGTTTTGTGTTCACAACACGTTTCATTAGCGTTATTCGAAGTGCTAAACCAGTGTCCTCGAAAGTTTTTCTTAAATTATCCCAAATTTTCTTCACATCAGATTCCGATTGAACGTGCACAAAGATTGACTTAAAGCGATAGCTGCCTTTGCTTTTGCACATTTTTTTGAATTTGTTTCATCGCCGGTCAAATACAGGGAAAGATCTTCTAATGCTAAATAATTCTCCATGTAACATTTCCATGATGAAAAATTGTCGTGCCCTTTCAATTTTTCAATAGATTCTAAAATTGAAGCCGACATATCAAAAGTTTCACTTGCAGCTAATTCCTCTGTAAAATATATACCTTTTATTTCAGCTGTTTATTGTATTGCACGTCTTGGATTTGCTCCGATTGACTTGCTTGTTTCTCTGCCTTAGCCTTTTTTGTTGCGCTCAGTTTATTTTCCCGCTATATTTGTTCGCGACTGTCACCTTCCATGCGAATATTAGTATTATATACGTATGAATACTTGCATTCATATGCATGTATCAATTGAATAAAAAATGGAAAAAATGAAACTGCTTAACCGCACTTTTTTATTAAATATATTAATACGTTTAGTGGGAACACAAATTCGACAATTAGTTGAATTTACTTTTTTTACAACGAGTTTAAGTTTTTTAATGAATAAACGTAGTACCTGCGCCCATAACCTGATAAAACTTAGGAATAAAACCCAGTATTTAATAAATTAGTTACAAAAACGTGTTCATTTATCGCTGGTTTATTGAAGAAAAAAGAAAGTAAAGTAAAAAAACAGAGATGGAAAATTATATATATGAAAGAATATTATCGACAGTTTATCGATTGTTCATTAATCTACCACTCAATTTATTACTTTGGGTAACAATTCATTTGTGTTTTCAACATACCTTAATTCATATACCTTTTTTCATATATAACTAGGGTGACCAGATGACCGAATAGAAAAATATGGACATCCCCCTTCTCAATCTAGAAAGCAGGTGAAAAGACAAAATCCCTGTATTTAGGTGTACTTCTTAAACACAACTCCGTTGTACAAGAAAGAGACCAATATAGTGCCAAAAAACTGTATGACCTCCACCGCGGGTACAGCCAAAGAGGATAAATACAATAAGAGCCGTCACTCGTTATTTTTTTGTCATTTACTCGATGTATACTGAGAGGTAGTCGCTACTTTTTTTTGGCGAGATGTTTATAAATGTCTTCTATACATTTTCGTGTGGTATTTGTGTTTATTTTTCGACTGTATTTAATTAATTTATTTAATTCTCTTTCCAAAAATCACAGTTGCACAAGGGGCCTACACGGCATGGATAAATGCGAGACAATTAAAAATGTCCCTCTCAGAAAACATTCGGCATCAATTTTTTCAATTTCTAGCGAGATACTCGCCACAAAATAACGAGTGACGGCTCTTATTGTATTTATCCTCTTTGGTACAGCAAAAAAAAGGTGGATCTAAAAGAGAAATAAATTAACTTTAAGCTTTAAGTTAAGAATTAACCTGATGCAAATTAGTGTTTTTTTTTTTAATTAAAGCAGAGCCATAATACATATTTAAAAATCATGGAAGAAAATCAAGAAAGATTTTCTAAGTTCGAGTGTAAACGCACATTATATACTCAGCTAGAGATCTATCATACAGTTATTTGGTTCAGTTTTTTTACCCTAAATATCATCGAAAGAGGAGTGTTTATTTAATAATTTTGGGCGTCTTTTATACGAAGAACAGGAAATAAGTGTAAAGTTTCTTCACAGTAAGTCAATTTTTCCTCTTCATTAGTTGTTGTTCTTGTTGTAGCGATTAGGACACACCCGAGGCCTTCGGAGAGTGTTATCGATGTAGATGGTCCTTTGCCGGAGGCAGATCCGGTACGTGCCGATAACAAGCACCAGCCCGACCATCTAGGGAACGATTTAGTATGACCACATCACATGAAACCTTCAAGGCCTTGATGCTCTCTCACCCCCTAGACCCATGAAGAAGCCAGAGCCTCGGATTTTTAAGTAACAGGATTCGCCACGGGTAGGTGAGGTTGACAATTGGGTTGGAGAAGCTATATTATGCGCTAACAACACCTGGAAAGGGTTGTGCTAAACAGCCCCTTGAATCAATTTGGTATTTTAGTCACCTCTTATGACAGGCATACCTACCGCGGGTATATTCTAAGCCTCCTAACCCGCTGGGGTTAGGTAAAAAGAAGTTGTAACACCCATTTCAAATGTTTAATAGCGTTTTCTTTTCTGGATATAGTGTTACGCTTTTTTTTACGCCGCGCAATGGTTGTTCTATTCTAAAAAACAGACAACGCTTTTACGGGGTATTTCGTTCTTTTGTGAAAATTGTTGCCTGCTCGCAACGCAAAAGCGTTACATTTTTACCCTGTATAAAATGGCGGTGTGACAGTGCAACTCTGTGAAACTCTCAATTCCTCTGTTAATATGAGTGCAGATCACCTACCAGATTGCGCATGCACGAGTTCAAAATTGCTTCGTTCTGCGCAACTACGTCACAGTTGACTGTTTGAGCGAATGAAAGAAAGAGAGAAAAAAACAATAGCTAAAGGAAGATGACGTAAAAATTGCTCTTTAAAAAGAGATGATCTAATGTTTACATGCGCAATGCGCAATCTTCTTGTGTGATTTGTGATTTAAGTGATTATGGTGAGATGAAATGTTCTTTGTATGCACTCTTCTGGGGTAGGAGTAACACTATTAAGGCTTTACCATTTACTAAGGCAACAATTTATTTCAGAAAAGAAAACGCTATAAGTTACGTCAATCGGCCTTCGTGTTAGGGTTCCAGAAACGGTATCCAATGCATGACGGCCATTTAAAAAATGTGAAATTCATTTAATTGTTATTTAATGTAGAATGTTTTAAAATATTTTAATTGTTATAAATACGGTTTAGAAGTGAAATAGCATATTAAAAACTTTTTATAAGGTTTTGTCGGGCATGACTCGAAAACTAACAAAAACCGATTCTTGGAATTTTCAAAGGCAATGTGCCACGCCTTGACCAGATGTTATCTGCCCAAGAGTTTGTAAATTAATTACTTATATATAAAGGAATAATTTGAAGAGGCGATTCTCCACCCACCCGGTCCTTCATTAAGCCATGGTCCTCCCGTGGTTATTTGGGTATCACTTCGGGGTCATTTGGGGATGATTTTGGGGAAATTTTTCTTCCATCTAAAGAAATTATACGAAGAAAAAGTGTGCACTTTTAAAATCTACCCCAGGGGTCCTCCCATGGTCATTGGGGGTAATTTCGGAATGATTATGGTGAGGGTCCTACTGGTGTCACTTGGGCGAAATTTGGGATGGATTTTGGGGCTTCCTTTGTGTCCTCCCGAGGCCATTTCGTCATATTGATTACGTCATTATGACACATTTAGTATTTATAGAAATCTGTTCTTTTCTGTGTATTAATTTTGGAAAATAATTTCGATCAGCCAGACGTCCCGTAACGGCTCACCTTTTTTCGCAGTTGCCCTAATAAGGTCTCTATTAGCACTATTTCTGGGTCCGAATTGAAATAAAACTCGTCATGTATGTAAATTTCCTCAACATAATCATAACCTCAATTTTTGTTGTAATCCCCCTTATTTAATACCTCGAAAAATAAGTTTAATTTGTCACATGAAAAAGAAGAAAAGAAAATCTTCTATAAGTACATATTCTTCTCTTCTTTTGTAGCAAATGTAAGAAAGATTTCGTATGGAACTATCGCGTTACACGGAGGGAGCTGTTTGCATTGGTAGAGTGCATTAAACATTTTCACAAGTACATCTACGGGCAGCGATTCCGCGTCAGGACAGATCACGCAGCGTTAAAATGGCTCCTGCAGTTGCGTAATCCAGAAGGTCAATTGGCACGGTGGATCGAGCGACTACAAAGCTATGACTTTTGCAATGAGAATCGGAAAGGTAGTACCCATGGCAGTGCGGATTCAATGTCACGAAGACCATCTAATTTAGAATGCAAACACTTAGCTGAGGCTAAGGAAGACATCATAGATGTCCGGCTTATGACTACAATGTGTTCGGATGAATGGGACATGGAACAACTAAGGAAGTGTCAGCTAGAAGATACTGATCTGTCACATGTTATGCGAGGGCTCGAACGTAACGAAATACCAAATAAAGAAGAGATGGCAACAGAGAGTCCTATTGCGAAGTCATTTTGGGCACAGTGGAACAGTTAAGAATTGATATGCGGTTGTCTGCATTGAGTATGGGAGAGTGGGGATGGTCGATATAAGAGGAAACTGATACTTGTTCAAAGGAAAAGGATTCTTGACGTTCTCAGTGAGGTACATAATGGTCCAAGTGGAGGTCATCCTGGAATTACGAAGACGCTCGAGAAGATTAAGCAGTGATTCTCTTGGGTTGGCTGCCGTCAGTCAGTCTCTGGGTACATTGCCAACTGCGAGGTTTGCAGCAGAGCGAAAGGGCCCAAAACCCGAAGTCGTGGCCAGATGAAGCAGTATATTTTAGGTGCACCATTTTAAATGATCGCCATGGATATCGCAGGTCTATCTCCTACTAGCAACTGCGGAAACAAATACGTACTGGTGGTTATGGATTATTTCAGTAAATGGCCACAGGTAAACCCAATCCCAATCAGGAAACGGAAACAGTAGCAGTTTATAAACAATTGGGTTGCAAGGTATTTTGTACCAATGGAGTTACATTCTGACCAAGACAGGAATTTTTAATCAGCTGTGTTCCAAGAAATGTGTAAGAAATTGGGGATTCGAAAAACACGAACAACTATATTGCATCCTCAGTCCGATGGTATGGTGGGACATTTCAATAAAACCTTCGAGGAGCACTTAAGGAAAGTAGTCGACAAGTTCCATAAAGAGTGGGATACACACATATCATTATTCTTTATGGCTTACCGATCGGCAGTGCATGAGACAATGGGCCAAACTCCCGTAAAGTTAATTTTTGGCAATGACCTTCGACTTCCAGCTGATTTGAAGTTTGGGATAGATGCCGATGCGGAGAGAAATGCCAAGAAATAAACCGGTGTCTTGGAAGAAGATATGAGAGAAATACACGATCTTGTAAGGTGACGAACAAAGATTATGAGTGCCAAGATGAAAGCCAGATACGATAAAGCAATTAATTCGGAAGTTTTTTGGGAAGGAGATTTGGTGCTGTTATACACCCACAACGAAAAAAAGGTTTGTGCCCGAAATTGCACTGTAATTGGGAAGGCTCATATAAAGATGTAAAATGGATGAACGACGTAGTTTACCGCATACAAACCATTGGCAAACCACGAAACAAAATGAAAGTAGTTCTTTTGAAAAGGCTGGAAGCGTTTAGATTAGAAAATTTGTCTGATTGGGACGATCCGACTTATTTAGGACAGTGTGTCTAATTTTAGCATCACTATGTTTTTAGTAACACACACAACAACAAAAAAGCAAGCCGCCACTCTTGTGTATATGAACAAATCAATCATCATTTACACACATACATACAAGGCAACGCAGAGATATCTCACAAACATATGTAATCATCAGCCGAAGTAGTTACTCATTCATACAACCGCATATGTATATAAGAAAAACATAAACTACAAATATACATGTATATAGATGCTAACCAAACAGGAGATTCAAAAGTTCTACAGGGTGAAACGTGTAGACCTTAGGAGAAAGATGCGAACGAAGCAACGAAGAGTATAAAATCAACACAAGCTGAGTAATCAGTAATCAGTTTTGAACAGCAATTGAAACACGCTATTTGTTGCGAAGTATAATTGTGAAGTACTACTACCAAAGTAATCTAAATAAAGGCCAGTGTGCAATACTGAATATGGGAGTTATTTATTCAACAGTTTAGGATTTGAACGTTAGCAGACGGTTTCAAATAAGCGGGATTTCCCTAAATTCGTTACAATAACAAGAAAATGAAAAGGAAAATAATCAAGCATTTTCCAACGTTTCAATTGACGTATAAAGTCACATATTTCTCCCACATTGGTTTAGGATAACGCCCAATTTATAAAAACTTTTTAAGGATCATAGACCAAACACCTTCAAAACACTATTATAAAAAGAAATTTAAGAAACTAAAATATTTGAAATGGGTGTTTCGCCCCTCCTTTTCGACCATTCATTATTCTGCGTTTCGATAGCCATTACAGGAGGAAGAATTTCACTATTGTGAAGAAAGTCCCTATCCTTATTTTTTATAAATATGAATATTTCCAATAAAATCTGCCAAAATCATTTAATAAGCACAGCTCTTTTGACATCACTTAGTGTCATAAAACTGAGACTGTTCGATAGCCCTCAGCTAAGTATATAATATCCGGTTACACCCGAACCTAAACACCCTTTCTTGTTCCTATTATTTTAAATTTTTTTTTTTTCAAACTATATTCTGGTACTCCATTAACTTTACAAACCGGTCTGCGGAATAATTTAAAACAGATAAATTCTCAACAACATGAATTCTAATTTAAATACAGACCCACTATGCCATTTGGATGAGTCAACTTTCAAAAAATTAATGGGAGCAAAAAAATTTTTCCAAATATTAAAGTGATTTTTTGGTTCACGGAGTCTTCAGTGCTTTCGATAAAAACAACTTGCACTCAAGCTATTTTTAAATTTGAAAAAAGTTTAAAGTGGTATCAAATCCTCGTTAACTGTTGCTGAACAAGGCAAGAAAGCCCATTTCGCGCGTACCAAATTCCAACAACGTCCTTATATTTATTGGCTAAAGTAATATACATGTCGAAAATCTCTTCGTTCTCCGAACAATTTATTATTAGTTTTATTGTTTATTACAAAAATTTACTTTAGACCAGTAGTCACCAAAATTGAAACTGTGGCTGTGTTAGTAAGACTAAACACGGTTGCCACGGTTGGTCCTTTTTTCAATTTTGGTCATCTTTAGGTAATAGCCACCATTTTGGTACTTTTATTTTTTTCAATGAAGTAAACATTTACAACACTTCTCACAAAATTTGCCACACTTTCATTAACCCACATATAATTTTCAATTTACTTCCATGGAATTGTTAGACCAAAAATTACTCAGTCAATAAAATATAGCAGAACACCTAGCAGATTATTTATTTGAGGCATTGAAAAAACTACGGAATCTTAGGGCAAACACATTGCATGGATATATCAGAAAAAAATCATCTTTTAGTGGCTAGATATATCGATCGGTTATTAAACACTTTTCTTCAAAGATTTTTTCACTAGTCGAGCTAAACAATTTTTTTTCAAATGCACATGTGCCGCTACGAAACTTGTCAGAGTTTGCCACTATTGAAGCCATTACAATGGCCGTCGAACTAAATAAATTGAAAACTATGTAAAAGAATGAAACTAATTTGTTCTATGTTTGGTGAATTTAATTCAAGAATACCAGAGATTGAGAGTTTGTAAAGGAATAGCCGTGTATATCAATGTACCAAACAAATATTTTTGACACAGCTCAAATTAGCTCCATAAGTTCAAAGAACTCCAGGATTATTGAGAGCTAAGTAGCTTGACACAAGAAATATTTTAACTGGAAGTAGGGCAGAAATACTTCTCGAAACTTTATAAATGTACAACAAATTGCGATTAAAACCAATTTATTTTATATTGAGATTTTGAAGCAAACGTAAGAGAGATTTCGTTTCGGAAGAAGTGTTTTGTGAAAAGTTATTCCCGTAGGTACAGAACCCCATAAACTTCAATAACAACACTCCTAACTAATTTCTAGTATCTAACTAATGTAATCAGGTTCCGTTATTGCACAGTGGAAGCTTTTAAGACGTTTGATGTTAAATCCGAGGCTAGATTCAGTAAATGTGAGTTTATCAAACATTACACTTACTGAATCTAGGCTATGGTATGAAATTTTCAGGTTTAGTGGAGATAGCAGGGGAAATAGCATTAACAAAACAGCTTCGAAGAATTGCTTGGTTTCATATACATATCATTTACTGAGTTTTTTCCACATGTTCTGCAAAGGTTGAACTTCAGCAAAACCAGAACGCATATTTTTGAACCGTTTCTTACTAAAACCTTACTGCGCTATACAGATTCATTGCAATGAACAACATAGTGCTGGAACTAACAGTTTTGTTAGCAAACCTAGATTCAAAACGTTTGGTTGGTAAAAGATGTAATGGACCTCATAGACAAACTCCCAATCGTGCGTACTGAGTTGGCCAAGAACATACAAAACGTTTTTGAGAAATCAGCTCAACGCTACAACCTCCGAAGCAGAGTAAAACCATTCAGTGTAGGTGAAAATATATATCGGCGCAATTTCGTTCTGAGCTACAAAGCGAATAAGTTTAACGCCAAGCTAGCACCCGTTTTTGTTAAAGCTACAGTTCTCGCCACAAAAGCAAACTCCTTGTATCAATTGCAAGACATACATGGTAAAATAGGGTGGTACCACGGAAAAGATATTAAGGAATGCAAGGGTTAAAACACAAGTTGCCGTCAGATAATGTCCTATACAACAACTAAAAAAGGACAAACCTATATAAATATCTATCTCTATCCCTATTTAATTATCTCTGTTTCGCATCACGCCACCTTTTTTATTTGTTTTTCCGTGCCTATAAAAGCTTCGGATTTAGACATAGCGGGTCTTCTCCTGGAAAAAGTTTGCAGTAAAGGTATACTCTTGGGAAAATATTTTTTAGCGATCGAAAAAGTCATGTCGAAAGTATATTAGTTTGCTAAGTTTTTTTTGCTAAAAATTAATAAAATGAAAAAATCGCGTAAGTCGTTTCGAACCAAAAAAATTGCAAGGGTGTTCCTGGTTGCGGTGTTCCTGATTTGCGGATTTCCTGGTTGCAGTGCTCCTGGTTCCTGAAAGGGTTTCCAAATTAAGTGCGAGGAAGATGAGGATCTGTGGTATCCTGAACAGGAATTTCCTGGCTTTGGGTTCTACCCATTTGGGCGAAATTTGCAATCCCACTTAAAACAGTGATTTAGCTTAAAAATTGCATAAATTTTCTTATCTCCCTTCAATAACCTCATTTTTGTGCGCATATGCTGTGATTGCTGAAAAGAGACAAAAAAAAAAATATATATATAAAGAAAAAAAAATGTTCAAATTCTACCAAGAGAAAAAATATTATATATGTACACATATATAAAATAGATAAAGAATTGTTAGAAAGAGACAAATGTAAGTGGTATTGGGAGAGTGAAGAGTGGAATCTAAAAATAATAATATAGAAACGAAGTGACATAAAACAAAATCGAATTAAAATAATGTCTGTGCACTGAGCTTTAATTTTCAGCAAATCAGCGGAATCGTCGAAGGCCTTCATCGAGTTCCTGCATCAAATCAAGTGAGTTTGCAAAATTGTTATTTATTATCTCTATTATTTCCATTTTGTTTCGCGTTTTGGGTTTGTAGTATGTCTCCATACATACTTTGATAATTAATAGTGCTATCCCGCTCTAATGGTCAGTTGTTAAAGGTAAGAGCGGATAGAGAGAACTTAAAAAAAAAAAAAACAAGAAAAAAACCCAGTATTTTAGTAGATATGCTTTCACTGCAATTTTTCCAATTAAATTTAAATTAAATTAATAATATTTCCAATTGCCATTAACGGGACTATTTTTCGAATGCTTTCCACTTTTCTACTACCGCAGTATAGCAATTTTGTAGATTATTAATTTGAATTATCAAATACCTAGTAGGCTTGTTATTCAAAAGTTGTTCTGATTCCATGCCGTTCCTATAGGTGTTCGGACTTAAAAATAATAGTAAAAATAGTACCTTTTTTTCTTTAGTACTAAATTTAGTATGAAATCAAATTCTGATCTTTTTCTTTTTAATTGATTAGTCTTTTATTAAATAAAACATGAATTGTTAAGTTTGTAAGAATGGTCTGAAATTCGTTGTTGTTGTTGCTTTACTTTGGTACATCTCATTAACATCTGAGAAGTCATGGTTGGGTGGGTTAAGAGCGGTAAGTAATTGGTAGGAGAACCGCTAGGCAAAAGACAAAGTGTTGTGTCGCTTTCTAAAAAGGTTAATCAACGGTCCTATTGAGTGATGAGGTAAGAAATTCATTAACCCTTACGTGTGCGTAAATTTTTTCTTGTTAGGCCTTGGGTTTGTCGTAACTGGTGGTTTGGTCGGTCGTTTGGTCAACGAACCCACATAAGTGGCTGAAGATCCGGGACAGCTAGACGCACACAGGCAGACGCCGATCATCTTCTTCGTGCCACCAGGTAATCTTGGTACAACTGCGAAACAATTGTCAACCCAGAGTAAGTATGCTTGTCAAAGGTTCCATAACAGAAAATGGCGCCCAACGTGGGGCCCCAGCGTAGAAGAAAGCCAAAAATATTTTTTAACTTTAATTAGGGGTTTCACAAACCATTGTCCTATACGAATTTTGTTTCTCTTCATTCATTTTTATTTTTGTAGTACCGGTTTCATAGCCATTGGTATTTGGAATTTAGTTTGAAACGATGAGATAAATTCACGTCGTACTAACCATACCAGTAGCTTTGACCACATAATTGCGTATTTTACGTTATTTCTTTTTTCATCTTGGATCTATTTTGAATTTGGCTATATGCATATTTTAAATACCATTTGAATCTAGAATCTCGTTATTGTATGTTTAAAGGTTCAAGATTTAGTTACATCAAATTTTTGTTGCAAGTTGGAATGCGTGTGTTGCACGTACTGCAACAACAAAAATTCTCACATCACATGAAAGGAAAAAAGCACACAAATGTCTTTGGCCGTATAACAACAAAGCAAACAGCAACAATATAAGAGTAAGACCATATTTGATTTGAGTTTGCTTTGACAAAAATTTTTTTTTTTTAATTTTTTTCTGTATTTTGAATAAATACACACTCATACACATTTTTAATATCTTCACATATATATATATCTATATACCTTTTTTCAATTTTTTTAATATAAGCACAATGCCGTTACGTCGCAGTGATGAGTATGCACCCCCGCCACTAACCCCAAGCCGTTTGTGCACAATTTGCCGCGAAAACTTTACCTTGACTTCTGATGCTGTGCGTATTGCATGCAATCACAAATTCCATCGGTCTTGTCTTTTGAATTGGCTCAGGAATAATACAACTTGTCCTCAGTGTAGAGCACAATGCAATCCCAATAACTTTCGACCAAATCCATACCCTCTTCGTTCACAAGCTAGATCGGTAACTAGTCCCACTGTTCAAGAGCGACAGTCTACCTCACAGGCCGCACAACAGCAGCAGCAACCGGCAGAAACTAGTGTTGAAACACAAGATGAAACACAAGCAGCCGCAGAAAATTCGGGTCTTCAACAATCCCACAGGCACAACAATCACCAGCAAGAACCATGGAACAAAACAACAGCAACAACATATCTGTTACGCCACCGGAAGACACTAGAATCTGAAATATTGTCAGCGCCGTTATCTCCGCGCGACAAGCTAATTTATTACAAGATTTCGAAACCCGATTTGCTCAGTTAGAGCAGCGGTTGGATCAATCCGTTAATAATATTGTCTCTAGATTGCAAAACGTAAATCTGCAACCTTCACAAAACAATGATTTACCACCATTAGTTGATTGGCCACAAGATCCACCGGATTTTGTTAATGGCCTTAGTCAACATGGTGGCGTACCTTTAAATATGCATGCACAAGGAAATCCTTACAAGCATTCTAACGTAGGGTTTCCGCGCAGTAGTGACATATCACACGTCACTAATTCTGGCAAAATTGCCGCCCTTATTTCAAACTGGGACATCAAATTTGATGGCTCAAATCGTCTATCGGTAGAAAATTTTATTTATAGAGTCGAGTCATAGGTGATCGATACCCTCGGAGCAAATTTCACTTTGTTCTGCGAACATGTCCAAAGCGTGTTTACTGAGGATGCCAAAGATTGGTACTGGCGTTACAGACGCTCAGTAGATCGCGTTATTTGGCCTAATCTTTGTCAAGCTCGTCGTACCCATTTTGCCGCACACTGTACTGATACGGATATTAAAGAGGCAATACGTATGCGCAAGCAAAATATGTCTGAAACCTTTGATGAATACCGCAATGCTATTTTTAAAATCGCAGAAAACTTGAGCATTCCTACCCCAGAGGCAGAACTTGTAGAAATACTACAGAGAGGGTTAAGACCTCGCTTGAGGCAACAACTTGTATACGTTTCCATTCCTTCGGTAGCTAAATTGCGCGAGTTATGCATTAAGCACGAAAGCTTACTTCAAGAAATCGCTAGAAAGTCGTCTTCAAGTAATACTGCTTTGTCCACCCCTTATCGAAATACGTCTGGTCGTAAGCAAATTAACGAAGTTGACATTGTAGACGAAAAAGAATGAGATAGCGTTGAAGACACTATTGAAGTTGATGAGGTGACACGGCGTAGGAGCAACAATCAGCTGCTGTGCTGGAACTACCGCAAAGAAGGGCATCGTTACTTCGACTGCTTGGCAGAGCGAACGATATTTTGCAATGGTTGTGGTAGTGTAGGCGTGTAAACCTACGTGTGTAAAGTGTAAGTCGGGAAACTTGCAAGCGAGCGAGGACTCGAAAATTTTCCTCGCCAGAAGTAATTAAGCCCAATCTTCAAACTAAGAATTTTTATAAACCAGAATTAAGACATTTAGTACCGTACCAAGATCGTTTGAAATTTTACAAAGAAAAACGAAAAGAAACTTTTAATAATATCGAAAAGGGCACACCACCTAAATCACGTTCGGCAATACGGGGAAGTAAATTTTGGAGAAAAGTTAAAGCAGGTAGAAAAGGGCTAACCAATTTAATATGTTCTTTGCAAAAGCATTCGTCCAAACTTCGACCATATGCCGTAATAGAGATTATTAACGAAACTCATCTAGCTTTGCTCGATAGTGGAGCGCAAGTTTATTGTGTAGGCAGCAACTTGGCTGAAAAGATCTGCGTAGATAAAAATATTAAAACCAACCATTGTTCATCGATACGAACTGCTGATGGCAATGACCAATTTGTATTTGGTACCTCTTTATTTGAAATCACCTATAAAGGCAAAACATCAAAACTACTTTTTTATATTGTCCCTAGCTTGAAGCAAAATTTGATCGATTTGTAAGCACCGATAATAATAATACAGATGTTTTAAATAATATGCACACCCTGACAACTGAGCAACAAAAACGTTTGCAAATTACAAAAGACTTATTTCCGTCATATGCTAAGGAAGGTCTTGGCAAAACCAACCTTATTGAGCACGTAATTGAGTTAGAGCCAAATGTCCGTCCGTTGAAACAACGATACTTTCCTATTTCTCCTGCCATAGAAAAATTAGTTCACAGGGAAATAGATGAATTGCTGGAGTTGGGAATAATTGAGGAGTCACCAAACAGTCCGTGGTCGAGTCCGGTTGTTTTAGTCGGTAAAGGTGAAAAAGTTCGTCTATGTTTAGATTCACGCAAAGTAAACAGCGTAACTATTAAAGATGCTTACCCCTTACCCCACATAGATGGGATACTCAGTCGCTTACCAAAAGCTGAGTTTATATCTTCGCTTATCGGAAAAATGCAGAGATTTGACTTGTTTTACGTTACCAAACCGCCCTTTGTATAGATACCGCGTAATGCCTTTTGGCTTGTGCAATGCCCCTCAGACCCTATCTAGATTAATGTAGCGCGTGATTCCATAGAATTTAAGAGAGAGCGTATTCGTATATCTTGACGATTTACTCATCGTATCAGAAAGTTTTGATGCTCACATGAAGACGATGTCGGAAGTTGCATATCATTTAAGAAACGCGGGCTTAACAATCACTATTGAGAAAAGCAAATTTTGTCTGCGAGAAGTGAAGTACCTAGGGTATATTGTAGGGAATGGTACACTCCGTACTGACCCGAATAAGATATCTGCGGTTACACAATATCCCCAACCAACTACTATCAGGCAATTACGCCGGTTTCTTGGCATGGCTGGTTGGTATAGACGATTTGTACCGAACTTCGCAGCAGTTACTGCACCAATGACAAATTTGCTGAAAAAGGCCAAAGTTTTTAAATGGACTGAAGATGCCCAAACCGCATTTGAGTTGCTTAAAGCCTTGTTATAACTATAGTAAACCTTTTCTTATTCAATGTGACGCTAGCAAACTAGGTGTAGGAGCAGTTTTGGCCCAGGTTAATGACGACGGTGTAGAAGTTCCCGTCGCGTATTTTTCGCAAAAACTAAATCGCGCACAAAGCAATTACATCGTAACCGAACTTGAGTGCCTAGCAGCTATTCTTAGCTTGAAAAAATTCCGTGCTTACTTCGAAGGCCAAGATTTCACGATAGTGACTGACCATGCCAGTTTGCAGTGGTTAATGAAGCAAAACGATTTAAGTGGTAGATTAGCACGCTGGTCACTCAAATTACAGGGTTATCGGTTTAAAATTGA
This sequence comes from Eurosta solidaginis, assembly GCF_040869045.1. Lineage (NCBI taxonomy): Eukaryota > Metazoa > Arthropoda > Insecta > Diptera > Tephritidae > Eurosta > Eurosta solidaginis. The sequence continues at coordinate 103,504,248 of NC_090320.1, read as the reverse complement.
GCACCGACGTGGTTCTCAGAATATCGTTCCCGATGCGTTGTCGAGACAAATCTTTGATGAGCTAGGAGAAATTTCTGTCTGTCCAGCAGTCAATTTAAATTCGGAAGCTTTCAACTCAGATGAGTACAATAAATTAAAACAGAAAATTCAAGAAGCTCAGAGAAGTTTACCAGACCTGCAGGTCGAAGCCGATAAAGTGTACAAGCGAACAGAATACGCGAATGGAAATGAAGAAAGAGAAGTTTTATGTTGGAAACTGTGGATTCAAAAGGAACTAGTCCAGGACACTTTCGAAAAGGCCCATTGTCCTCCAAAAAAATGCCATGGTGGTATGGCAAAAACGTTAGAACGCCTTCGCTTAAATTTTTACTGGCCATCGATGGTAAATGATGTTAAAAGTTTCATTTCTCGCTGTGATATCTGCCAGCAGAGTAAATCTACAAATATAATTCTTCGTCCACCTAAATTCGGTACGTCCATGCCAAAGGTTATACGTAGATCTTTTAGGTCCTTATCTGCGCTATAAACAGGGAAATATAGGCATTTTCATAGTTATCGACCATTTGACGAAATTTCCATTTATCGAAGCTGTCAAAAAGTTTACTGCCACTCCAATTTGCGACTTTTTAGAAGAACAAATTTTCCCAATTTTTGGTGCACCTGAATGCATTGTATCTGACAACGGAAGTCAGTTCAAGTCCCTCCAATTTAAAAATTGTTTATATTCCAGGGGTATTAAACATTCGTTTACAGCCCTATATAGTCCCCAAGCTAACGCGAGCGAGAGGGTCAATCGCTCCGTTATCGCTGGTATCAGGTCATATCTCCAATCTGATCAAACCAATTGGGACAAAGATCTTCAAATGATAGCTGAAGCACTTCGGTCTTTATTTCACCAAACTATTGGCTGCACGCCATACTATGCGATGTTCGGTCAGCAGATGTTAAGTCATGCAGATGATTATAGTCTGCTGCGTACGCTCGAGTCTTTGGGAGGGGATGTTGTAATAGGCCGCATAGACAAACTCCGGCTCGTGCGTACTGAGTTGGCCAAGAACATACAAAACGCTTTTGAGAAATCAGCTCAACGCTACAACCTCCGAAGCAGAGTAAAACCATTCAGTGTAGGTGAAAATGTATATCGGCGCAATTTCATTCTGAGCGACAAAGCGAATAAGTTTACCGCCAAGCTAGCACCCGTTTTTGTTAAAGCTACAGTTCTCGCCACAAAAGGAAACTCCATGTATCAATTGCAAGACATACATGGTAAAATAGGGTGGTACCACGGAAAAGATATTAAGGAATGCAAGGGTTAAAACACAAGTTACCGTCAGATAATGTCCTATAAAACAACTAAAAAAGGACAAACCTATATAAATATCTATCTCTATCCCTATTTAATTATCTCTGTTTTGCATCACGCCACCTTTTTTAATTGTTTTTCCGTGCCTATAAAAGCTTCGGATTTAGACATAGCGGGTCTTCTCCTGGAAAAAGTTTACAGTAAAGGTATACTCTCAGGAAAATATTTTTTAGCGATCGAAAAAGTCATGTCGAAAGTATATTAGTTTGCTAAGTTTTTTTTGCTAAAAATTAATAAAATAAAAAAATCGCGTAAATCGTTTCGAACCAAAAATAAATTGCAAGGGTGTTCCTGGTTGCGGTGTTCCTGATTTGCGGATTTCCTGGTTGCAGTGCTCCTGGTTCCTGAAAGGGTTTCAAAATTAAGTGCGAGGAAGATGAGGATCTGTGGTATCCTGAACAGGAATTTCCTGGCTTTGGGTTCTACCCATTTGGGCGAAAATTGCAATCCCACTTAAAACAGTGATTAAGCTTAAAAATTGCATAAATTTTCTTATCTCCCTTCAATAACCTCATTTTTGTGTGCATATGCTGTGATTGCTGAAAAGAGGTAAAAAAATATATATATATATAAAGAAAAAAAAATGTTCAAATTCTACCAAGAGAAAAAAAAATTATATATGTACACATATATAAAGTAGATAAAAGAATTGTTAGAAAGAGACAAATGTAAGTGGTATTGGGATAGTGAAGAGTGGAATCTAAAAATAATAATATAGAAACGAAGTGACATGACACAAAATCGAATTAAAATAATTTCTGTGCACTGAGCTTTAATTTTTAGCAAATCAGCGGAATCGTCGAAGGCCATCATCGAGTTCCTGCATCAAATCAAGTGAGTTTGCAAAATGTTATTTATTATCTCTATTATTTCCATTTTGTTTTGCGTTTTGGGTTTGTAGTATGTTTCCATACATACTTTGATAATTAATAGTGCTATCCCGCTCTAATGGTCAGTTGTTAAAGGTAAGAGCGGATAGAGAGAACTTACAAAAAAAAAAAAAAGAAAAAAACCCAGTATTTTAGTAGATATGCTTTCATTGCAATTTTTCCAATTAAATTTAAATTAAATTAATATTATTTCCAATTGCCATTAACGGGACTATTTTTCAAATGCTTTCCACTTTTCTACTACCGCAGTATAGCAATTTTGTAGATTATTAATTTGAATTATCACATACCTAGTAGGCTTGTTATTCAAAAGTCGTTCTGATTCCATGCCGTTCCTGTAGGTGTTAGGACTTAAAAATAATAGTAAAAATAGTACATTTTTTTCTTTAGTACTAAATTTAGTATGAAAGCAAATTCTGATCTTTTTCTTTTTAATTGATTAGTCTTTTATTAAATAAAACATGAATTGCTAAGTTTGTAAGAATGGTCTGAAATTCGTTGTTGTAGTTGCTTTACTTTGGGACATCTCATTAACATCTGAGAAGTCATGGTTGGGTGGGTTAAGAGCGGTAAGTAATTAGTAGGAGAACCGCTAGGCAAAAGACAAAGTGTTGTGTCGCTTTCTAAAAAGGTTAATCAACGGTCCTATTGAGTGATGAGGTAAGAAATTCTTTAACCCTTACGTGTGCGTAAATTGTTTCTTGTTAGGCCTTGGGTTTGTGTTGTTGTTGTTGTAGCAATGCTCGCCCCACCTAATAGCCGCGACCGATCACAAATTTTCATCAATATCCTCTAACGGGAGTCCAAGGAAACTTGCCGTTTCAACAGGGGTGAACCATAAGGAAAGGGGTGTTAGAGGCGTTGGTTCCACATTACACCTAAAGAGATGGTTGGTGTCATGTGGGGACACATTGCAAGCGGGGCATACATTTTGTATGTCGGGGTTGATTCTGGATAGGTAAGGGTTTAACCTGTTACAGTATCCAGAACGAAGTTGATCAAGAGTGACACGCGTTTCCCTGGGGAGTATGCGTTCCTCTTCCGCGAGTTCTGGATATTTTTCTTCAAGTACTGGATTCACCGTTCAATTCCCGACATAAAGGTCCGACGCCTGTCTGTGGAGTTCACCAAGGACCTGCTTGTGGTTTTTCGCTTCATACGGCTGGGTTCTCAGGTGCCGTATTTCCTCAAAATGCTTACGGAGATGACTCCTTAGGCCCCTAGGCGGTGCTGGTTCGTCAATCAGATGTCTGTTGGGATGCCCAGGTTTCTGGGTATTCAACAGAATCTGTTTGGTCAGCATCTCATTTCTCTCCCTGATGGGGAGCATTCTCGCCTCATTATGCAGATGGTGTTCTGGGGACATAAGAAGACAGCCCGTGGCGATTCTGAGAGCAGTATTTTGGCAGGCCTGTAGTTTCTTCCAGTGGGTAGTTTTTAGGCTTGGCGACCATATGGGGGACGCGTAGCACGTAATCGGCTGGCTAATTGCTTTGTATGTGGTCATGAGCGTTTCTTTATCTTTTCCCCAGGTACTGCCAGCAAGGGATTTGAGGATTTTATTACGGCTCTGAATTCTCGGAACAATTGCGGTTGCGTGCGCACCAAAATGTAGATCCTGATCAAACGTCACACACAAGATTTTGGGGTGTAGGACAGTCGGTAGCGTAGTGCCATCGACGTGGATGTTCAATATGGTCGACATTTGGGGCGTCCATGTTGTAAATAAGGTCGCGGAAGATTTAGACGGTGACAATGCCAGGTTTCGCGAGGCAAAAGAACTGGAGAGATCAGGGAGATAGCCGTTTATTTTATTGCATAGCTCATCGATCTCTGGGTCTGGGCCTGTGGCCATTATTGTGCAGTCATCGGCGTAGGAAACGATTGTGACTCCTTCCGGTGGTGAAGGTAGCTTAGATATGTAGAAATTAAACAAAAATGGGGATAGGACACCACCCTGTGGCATCCCTTGTTTAATTCTCCTTGGTTTTGATGTTTCGTTTCTGAATTGCACCGATGCCTGCCGACCACCCAGATAGTTTGCGGTCCACCTTTTAAGACATGGGGCAAGTGTAGACCCTTCCAGGTCTTGCAGTAATGAGCCATGGTTGACCGTATCAAAGGCTTTTGATAGGTCTAGCGCTACGAGTACTGTTCTATGGTGGGGGTATTGATTCAAACCGCAATTTATCTGGGTGCTAATGACATTTAGCGCGGAGGTAGTGCTATAGAGTTTTCTGAAGCCATGCTGATGAGGAGCTAGCTGCAAATGTGCTTGGAAATAAGGGAGCAAAATGGCTTCAAGCATCTTTGCCACTGGCGATAGGAGAGATATCGGACGATATGACTCACCTACGTTAGCTGGTTTCCCAGGCTTTAGTAGCGGGACCACCTTGGCCATTTTCCATTTCTCGGGTATGGCAAAGGTGGAGAGAGACAGGTTGAAGACATGCGCTAAATATTTGAAACCCTCTTTCCCTAGGTTTTTAAGCATCGGCATGGCTATGCCGTCTGGGCCCACTGCTTTGGATGGTTTAGCGCGACCAATAGCGTCCTCAACCTCTCTAGCGGTGATGGTGATTGGTGACGCGCTGAATTTGTGTTTATGTGTGTGTCTATTGGCTCTCCGTCTATCTTTGTCGACCGTAGGATGCATTATATATTGTCGGCAGAAAGCGCTCGCGCATTTTTCCGCATCCGACAGCACCTTATCGCCGAAGGCGATGGAAACTTTGTCTTTGTGCTTAGTTGGATTCGATACGGACTTTACGGTGGACCAAAGTTTACCTACACCGGTAGAGAGGTTACAACCTCTTAGGTGCTCTTCCCATTTCGCCCGCTTGTGTTCGTCCACAATGACATGTGCCGAGGCGAATTCAGTGACCTTACGGAAGGCACGCTCCCCTTGGCGGGCATCAGTCGGGATAGGGAGGGCAGCAAAGCTGCTGTCTGTTGCAGATTTATATTCTTCCCACTTTCCTTTTTTGAAGTTTATGAAAGTGCGTTTTTCGGTGACGATGAAGTCGGCTGTACGCTCGAACGAAATAAGTATGGGCAGGTGGTCGGATGCCAATGTTACCATCGGCTGCCAATTGACGCAGTTTACGAGTTCTGCGCTCACTACTTTGTCGTAACTGGTGGTTTGGTCGGTCGTTTGGTCAACGAACCCACATAAGTGGCTGAAGCTCCGGGACAGCTAGACGCACACGGGCAGACGCCGATCATCTTCTTCGTGCCACCAGGTAAACTTGGTACAACTGCGAAACAATTGTCAACCCAGAGTAAGTATGCTTGTCAAAGGTTCCATAACAAAGACATAGACTTATCCTAGAAATGTGAAGATATAATACCTAAAAGTACACTTTCTTTTGTTTGTGCAGTTTGAATTAAAACGAAGTCTCTCATTCGCTATTTTTAGCAAAGTTTTGTAAAGGAAACCGTGGAATCATCCTAAATTTTATATTTTACAAAGAATACGTCACTCTTGTGAATTGTCGAACTGATTGTGTCACAATAAAACAAAAGTTTGGTCCTTGGACCGTGAGACTAAAATCGCCGCAGTGGTAGTGGTTTAGTTGTTGATAAAAAGCAATGAGGAAGGACGTATACACGCATGTCTGTTAGCAATTAAAAAATTTATTCCTAAATAGGCCATAAAAATACTACTTTGTAGCTTGAGTCAAACGAAAAATGTAAAAAAAATAAAATATAAAACTATGAAAACATTCTGCGCATGAGCGCTTGTTTGTAAAATATTGTAACGAATTTAGAGAAATTCTGCTTATTTTCAACCTGCTGCTAATGTTCGAATCGCTAAACTGTTGAATAAATCACTCCAATATTCTGTATAGCAAAATGGTCTTTATTAGGCTGATTTGGGGTAGTACAATTAGCAGTTGTCCGTGTTTTTCGAAACCTCAATTTCTTACACGTTTCTTGAAACACCGCATTGGTTTGTAACCACTTCTGCTACTGTTTCCGCTTCTTGATTTGGGATTGGGTTTACCTCTGGCCATTTAATGAAATAATCCATAACCACTAGTACGTATTTGTTTCCGCGGTTGCTAGTAGGAAATGGACCTGCGACATCCATGGTGATCCTTTCAAATGGTGCACCTAAAATAAACTGCTTCATCTGGCCATGACTTCGTGTTTTGCTGCAATTATGCCTCAGCTTCCTCTGCTTTTATACTTTCGTTTTCCTCGTTCATCCATTTTTCCTAAGGTCTAGTAATTTCGTGAACTGCATGCTTGGTCACCAGCTATATACATGTATATTCGTAGTTTGTATCCATATGCGTGTGTATATGTGAGTACTACTGCGGCTGATGATGACATGCGTTTGTGAGTATCTCTCTGTTGCCTTGTATGTATGTGTATAAATGATGATTGATTTGTTTACGTACACATTGTAAAGGTTTACCATTGGGATATGTAGCAGCACACACAAACACAGCCACGCTCGCCTGATAAAATGCTTGTTCTTGTTCGTTTTTTTTGTGGATACTATTTGACACTGTTGTACTTCTTAGGTCCAAGAAAAGTGTAGAAGCTGCTAACGAAAACTGCGTAAAATTTTTATTGTAAAATTGCAAAAAAATATCCTTATTTACTTTCAAACGAGCACTTAATTACATTTCTCTCTAAAATCGATATGTTTTGGACAATTTTAATTAACAAATTGTGATACTTTATTACCGGGGACGATTGCTAAAACACGACCAAACCGTCGAGGGTTGTATTAATAGACGCGTTTTTGCATCGCTTCCAATAGTTCGAATAATTTTTCGCCTTTGAACTATTGATAACAGGACAAAACGCGTCGTTTCATTTCTCTTTCCACATTTTTGGACGCATTATTGCAGTCGACCTCGGTTTCAAACAGTTTTTCGCGGAGAACTTTTTAACGGGTAGAAAAACTTAGTACCCGTGTTTGGTAATACTGGAATAACTACGCGTCCTCAGATACCCCAATTCAAGACTTTTGTATAATTTTCTGTAGGACCCATATAGGTGCACTACAATTTCATACTAAATTGGTTCAAAAAAATTTACCATCGCAGAAACCCATATCTGATATTCCGTTCCTTCTTTTGTTTCCCTGCGTCGCTTTCCACGTCAGCAACCCCGGTAATTTTGGCACTTCGTTCAGTGTCAAACGCATGTTTCACGCAGGTTCCACTGAGTTCCACAATAGTTTGACACTGAGCGAAGTGTTAGAAAGAGAAAGGAATTATTTCCTTCTCACACATATCATACTTGTAAACCTGTACAATGTACGTACATACGAGTGGATGCTTAGTATCGGCTTAGTCATACTAGTATCGCTTAGTGATGATAATATTCGTCACACTACCCTCCGTCTAAGTCTGATGGTCCCGATCAGACCTGATCTAAACGCTGCCAGCCTTTCCAAATGAACCACTTTCATTTTGGTTCGTGGTTTGCCAATTGTTTGTATGCGGTAAACAACATCTTTGATCCGTTTTACAACTTTGTATGGGCCTTCCCAATTACACTGCAATTTCGGGGACAAACCTTTTTTTCGTTGTGGGTTGTATAACAGCACCAAATCTCTGTCCTGAGAACCTACCTTACGAATTAATTGCTTTATCGTATCTGGCTTTCATCTTGTCACTTATAATATTTCTTCGTTGCTTTAAAAGATCGTGTATTTATCTCAGCTCTTCTTCCAAGACACCAGTGGATTTCTTGACATTTCTCTCCGCATCGGCATTTATCCCAAACTTCAAATCAGCTGGCAGTCGAAAGTCATTGCCAAAAATTACCTTTGCGGGAGTTTGGCCCGTTGTCTCATGCACTGCCGATCGGTAAGCCATCAAGAATAATGATATGTGTGTATCCCACTCTTTATGGAACTTGTTGGCTACTTTCCTTAAGTGTTCCTCCAAACTTCTATCGAATCGTTCCACCATACCATCGGACTGAGGATGCAATGCGGTTGTCCGTGTTTTTCGAATCCCCAATTCCTTACACATTTCTTGAAACAAAGCGGTTTCGAAATTACTGCCTTGGTCAGAATGTAACTACATTGGTACACCATACCTTGAAACCCAATCGTTTGTAACCACTTCTGCTACTGTTTCCGCTTCTTGATATGGGATTGGGTATACCTCTGGCCATTTATTGAAATAATCCATAACCACCAGTACGTATTTGTTTTCGAGGTTGCTAGTAAGAAATGGTGCACCTAAAATATACTGCTTCATCTGGCCATGACTTCGTGGTTTGGGCCCTTTCGCTTTGCTGCAAACCTCGCAGTTGGCAATCCACTCGGTGACCGACTGACGGCAACCAACCCAATGGAATATTTGCTTAATTTTCTCGAGTGTCTTCGTGATTCCAAGAGGACCTCCGCTGGAACATTATGCAGCTTTCTGAGCACGTCAGGAATCCTTTCCGGGGAACAACTATCAGTTTCTTCTTGCGTTGGCCATCCTTACTCTCCCATACTCGATGCAAGCAACCGGATATCATTTATAAACTGTGCCATTGTGCCCAATATGACTTCGCAATGGGACTCTGCTAGCATCTCCTCTCTATTTGGTCTTTCAGGCCCTTGCATAACATGTGACAGATCTGTATCTTCTAGCTGACACATCCTTAGTTGTTCCATGTCCAATTCATCCGAACACATTATAGTCATAAGCCGGACATCTATGATTTCTTCCTTAGTCTCAGCTTTCGAACAGTGTTTTCATTCTAAATTAAATGATCTTCATGACAATGCATGATCCCATGGGTACTACCTTTCCGATGCTTAATGGAAAAGTAATAGCTTTGTAGTCGTTCGATCTACCGTGTAAATTGTAGTGTCATGTAGTGCCAGCCAACTAAAACCTAAAATAAAAGTAAAAACTGAAATAGCTGGCATCACCCCCACATGCAACCATGCATGTATGCACTTGGCATTACTGGGTGAGGGAGTCGAATGACGGAGAATTTTGATTGGCTCAACCCTCCGTTATTCAACTCTATCACGCCATCGCATCATGCAATTTTACCGCTATGCACTTTTGGCATAGCGGCAGGGCTGCTTTGAGGCGTCAACAGTTTTCAGTTGAGTTGAGTTTGCATTGAGCCGGCACGCAGCCAACAACGCGACTTTTGTAAAAGCGCGCTCGGGTTTGGTGAACTAAAAATGTGTGTACTACAAAAGAAACGAAAGTGTACATATTTTAAAGAAAACTAAAGAGACTAAGTCCAACAAAGCCAAACTTAAATAAACTAATTAAACAAAAAAATGGTTTTTTTTTTATTGTTGTGTGTATGCGTGCGTGTGGCTGTATGCCAATGTTACATGGCGACCGTGACCAATATTCGAAGCCAAAAAGATGGCTTTCCATGCTGAAGAAAAGGGAAAATATTATTTTTGAAATTTTAAAGGCACAATTTCAGAATGGCACAAAATGCAGATGAATTGTAAAATTTATTTTAGTCGGATGACTCGTATATAAACTACATACATTATCATGAACTATAAAACAGTTATGATAGAATATACTTAGTGGTTCTTATACAGTGGTGTGAAATTATAAAACCACACACAATTTAATCAAAAAAAAAAATTTATAACTAAATAAGACGGCATTATTGGACAATATATAATAACTAAAGTGCGAACAAGTAATAAATAAATGCAATGCAAAAACTAAATAAATCAATACAAAAAAATTGGAATCAAATATTGATATCGTACTAAGCAAAATGCTTTCGAATGAACTCCGAAGTTGGAAAAAAAACCATAACGACTAAGACGTGGATTAATTGACAAAAATAAACTCGCAATTCAAATTTATATTCTATAATAATAGAAATCATTTTTGGAAACGAGCACATGAACACGGTATCGATACTTAGGGAATTACCTATCCAATATTTTTGTTCTGGAGAACACACGAGGTACGAAGACTCAGTGGAAGTGGACTAACAACATGCAGAAAAGGTGCAAAATGAGCTATCCGGAGGATGCAGAATTAAGTAAGTTATTTTCGAATATAAGCTTGTAAATTTTATATGTAACTAAGGAATGAACGAGCTGCGTAATTTTTCGTATGCTCTACTAAAGAAGTTCGGTTGAAAATTTGGAACACATGTATATTATATAACTGGGCTGCAATCTGCCTACATTTTACAAAATTTTGTATAATTGCATTTACAAATGCTCTATGCTAAGGCTTTTTGGAAATGGCTCGATCGTTCCCTAAGCGATTTTCTAGTTGGTAGAACAAACTATAGTTTATTGCAAATTAAATTTAAATAAGAATTTTGGAATTTGAATTCGTTTGAAGAGTTTGTTATTAATAAAAACTTATTATAAATGAAAATTTTTACCATTTCAATAATATTATTTATTTTATATTACATATGAAGTAATTTAGAATTTCATGCTCACATTAAACAAAGAAGGCTTGATAAAATAAAACCGTTTAAAAACAGTATATAAACGTTTATGAAATAATTTGAATTTTTTTTGGAACTTTCCAATTTGTAAATTATTGTCTAATATTTCCGTGTTTTTTGTAAGCATTAAAAATTTACTACAATTTGAAATATAAAACTTATCGCTTCTTAAATCTTTATAAATCTTTTTAAGCCTCTCTTAAGAAATATTAAAAGCAATGCCTGGTTGCAAATACACCTAACACCTAACAAAAAAAAAAAAAAAAAAATTATACACATTAGGGCAGTTCAGAGTTCTGTGCATTAGATATTGAGAAAAAAAATGTTTTTTCTTCGTCATTTGGAAACATCCTTTTAGATTTTGTTTTGCATTGACAATGTTGGAAAAATTAGTTTCGGGTTTTGATGTCGCGTATTAGCCATGACGTATCAAATGCATAGCAGTATACATTTTTCGCGTTTTGTTGTAAAAGTACTACACCAGTTTGTAAACACTATGACCACTTGCACAAAATCCTTAGCTCCTCTATTTTTTTGAATATGAATGCCATAAACTGAAAATTTGCCTTTAAACCACGTGAATTTAATAGGGAAAAATTAAAATATTTTCATTGTTTAAATTTTTAAACAAGCGTTTCGTTTGCTTAATAGCGGTGCGTCCGCGATACAAAACACGTTTTTATACTTTCGATATAAAGCGGTGTGGACGTTACAATCGCCGTATATTCGACAAAAAATAAAATTTTGGTTAGGCTTGTGGAAACAAGTGAGGTTTTTTTACATTTTTTTCCAATAGTCTGAAAAAAAAATATACCAGCCTCTTTTAGTTTTTCACAAAATAAAAGAAAACCGGAACACGCTTGCCTATTTCCTTTTGTAAAGCTCATTCTGGGGGGCGAGAAACCACAGACCAAGTGTCTTTCTTAGGACAGCTTATCCATTGGTTAGCTAGCGGGGCTAACCTAGTGGGGGACAGTCGGTAAGTTCGGCACGGAAGGGGGGTAAGCATTTCTCTAGCCTATAATTTAGAGAAAATCCGCAGACCGGATGTTCCTTTGTTTTCAAAAAAAAAAACAAAAAAACAATTATATAATTTTCTTAACCAGACTTAACATTTTATAAAATTTATACCAAACGCGACAAATATTAACCGGATTTTCAAATAATACTCGGATTTACAAAATATTTACCTGATTTACAAAATTTTTTTCTTTTGAAATAATTTTCAATAAAATTACCCTGTTTCAAACACATGTCCGATTCTGAGGGCAATTCCAGCGATAAATCAAGCTCTAAAGGAAGGTGTTCACTAGCTCGTCAAGGAGATTTTTTAGGATTTAATGACTCAGATATCGCAAAAAATAATAATTCTAATATTCAGTCAGTAACTAATATTATAAACACTCAGCCTTCAGCAAATTCGTCTAATAATTCAGACAACCTACTAACTAGCACTTCCAATTTTCAGTCAGGAGCTGACTTTTCCAATTCTCACTCTACTTCAAATTCTTCTACTTTGCCATCAACAAATAGTTTATCAGATTTACAATCGAATAACAATATTTCAATCATGGCAACCTCAGAACAGAAAAATGTGTTCATTACCAGTTGCGCCTCAATTATTAGGGACAACTACAGCGGTGATCCACTGGCATTAGAATCTTTTATCGACAAAATAAAATTAGTTGAAGTCTTCTCAGATGAAAATTTAAATAGCACTTTTATTGCATTTTTGAAATCCAAACTTGAGGGAAAAGCACACGAAGCACTACCAACCGTAATAAGTTCAGTCGATGACATAAAGACTGCCTTGAGAAATATAATAAAACCCGACAACTCGAAAGTTGTTTCTGGTAAAATCGCGTCTTTACATGTCATCAATAATAACTACTCAGACTTTGCTAAGCGCGTTGAAGAACTATCCGACGCATTGGAACGTTCTTTGATTATTGAAGGTATGATACAAGCCAAGGCACATTAAATGGCCGTAGAGCAAACAGTGAATGTGTGCAGGTTGAACACTAGTTCAGAATTGGTCAAATCCATCCTGGCTTCAACTACCTTCAGTGATTCAAAAAAAGTAGTTGCAAAAATGATTTTTGAACGTAATAATGAAGTTAAAGAAAGACAAGTACTAGCATTCCGTACTCGTGGTAATTGGCAAAGTAGTTTTCGAGGAAATTATAGAACATACTCTCTCTTAGTATGCTAGCCGCTGTAGGGTGTGAATTTGCGACGTCGTCAGCCAGTTGTAGGAGCGTTCTTATCGCGAGATATGGAGCGCAATTCCTCCGAAGGTATCCGTCTTTAATTCGTAAAGACTAATAGGGTCATTCGGGGAAGTGCGATGCACAATACGTTGAAATTTGGTGTGATTTTCGTTCACCCAAATTTGTCGATACATCTTTTCGATGTCGCTATTGAAGACGAAACGGTATAGTCTCCATCGTAAGAAAGAATATCATTTAGGCTCTTCCCGTTGGCCGTAGTGCTCGAGGCATTGAATACTACGCGTACCTTTGTAGTGGTACTTTCCGCTTTAATAACGGCGTGGTGGGGCAGGAAATAATTATCCGAATCGTCGGATGGAATATTCTTTTCAATTTTTCTCATATGTCCGAGCGTTTCATATTCTGACAACACTCGAACATATTCTTTACCTAAATCTGGGTTTTTTATTAGCCGTCCCTCATTCCGGAAGAATTGAGAGCATGCGCGTTTCACGGACGGTCCCAAATTAATGTTATTAGGGTAATCCTGCCTGAATGGTAGTGATACGGTGTATCTTCCATCTTCATCACGTTTCGTTGTTTCCTTAAATAACTGTTCGCAGTACCTTTCCTCTTCATTTAATATTTTATTTTTGGGTACATTTTCTACCTCCCAGAAAGCTTTGAGTTGGTTGTCTAACGCAACCTCGTTGTAGAAAGACATAATGCTCTTCGTTGGATTCGGTGATTCGATACGATCGGTTAGTATCCAACCGAACACTGTCTCTTGGGCTAAGAGTGTGTTTAACACATTCTTCTTTATACCGCTCATTATAATTTGGGGATATATGTGTCCGCCAAGTATGAGGTCTACGTCTTCGTTGACGTAGAACCTCTTGTCTGCCAAAACCAAGTCTGGGAATGCCTGCATAGTCATTGCGTTGATATGGCAGGATGGAAGATTCCCAGTGAGTTTCGCTAGAACTAGTACGGGTGTAGTCAGGCTGAAGCAGGGATCCACTGGTGAACGTAATTCGATGTTGGATGCTTCTTTCACCTGAGCTGACACCGCATTTGTGATGCCTGAAACATGGGCATGCATTTTCTTCGCTGGTAAATTGATTCTGCGTTTCAGTCTTTCAGTTATAAAAAAACATTCAGACCCAGAATCGATTAATGCCCGCGCGGAGAAGTCGGTACCATTATGGTGAATGTGTACGCGAGCAGTTCCTAATAACACACCTGTGCTGGAATTGGCATGGCAGGATTTGACATTCCGGTTCGTAGAGGAAGGTGGTTGTCCCAATTCCTGTCTTTTCCGTGCCTGTACCGAAGTTGATGGGGTATTATCCGCATCTTTGAAAGGGTTGCGCACCGCCGGTTGCTGAAGTGTGTCCGCATGCAGGAGCGTGTGGTGACGAGAGTGGCATTTGGAACAGTTGTACGAACTGGTGCACCTCGTCACTGTGTGTCCTGGGGATAAACAATTCAGGCAGCCATTTGTGGATTTGACGAATTTAATCCTTTCTACCGGGTTTAAGTCGCAAAAACGTGAACAGTTGCGTAATCTGTGCTCCGTAGATTTGCACATTTTACACATTGCTTTTGTTGTTTGTTTGGTTACTTTTGTTTGAAAAGCACCAAGTTTTTTTTGTAGGGGTTTATGTCGACAGGCGCGACCTGTTCAACTTTTGCACTTTAGAGGTGGCATTACCTGTAAAACCAGACACGGTTTCAAGTGTCTGAAAACGATTTGACAAGAATTTGTCCATATCCTCCCACTTGGATATGTCCGTTTTGTGATCAATGCTCTGCTCCCATAGAGGTAATTTTGTCGAACATAAATAAGTAATAATCGCATCCCAATTTGAAACGTCAATCTGATGTGTTTTTAAGGATGCTAAACAATTATTTATGTCGCGCTGTAAGGTTTTGATAGAGCTGCCGCACTCGCTATCTATCTTTTTTAGATTAAACAAAATTTGTGCTTGTGAGTTTACGAGAATCCGCTTATTCTCGTATCTTTCACATAGATTTTTCCAGGCTGTTTCGAAGCCTACATTTGTCAAAGGATATTTCTTGACAATATCCTTTGCCTCACCTTGGGTTTTTTGGTTAAGGTGGAACAACTTTTCTACCGGGCTTAGGCGACTGTTGTTTTTGTAGATGGCCGTGAACAGGTCACGAAACGTTGGCCAAGATAGGTAGTCGCCCTTGAATACCTCAGTATCGCAGGCTGGCAGGCGGATACTGTGTTCGCGCGCGTGTTCTCCCTCAGGTTTGACTGCTCTATCTTTTTCCTCCTTCAATTTAGTTTGAATTTCAGCCATGTTCGACATGCATCTCAGGAATACGGCATATGCCGCTTTATGCTTAATCTTGACCGCTGCAATTTTCTTAGCGTCGAGCGTGTCAGAGTCAAGCAATTCCTCGAGGGCGGTCTCGGCTTTTTCCCATTTAGCTTGCAACTCTTTTTGCTGTATTGCAAGAGTGTGTATAGTGTGCAGAGCCGCATTTATGTCATTAAAATCGGCCTCGAATTCGATTATTCGATCGGCCAATCTAATATATGATTCCATGTTCATGGATTAAAATTTGTGATCAAATTAAGAAGGGGTTGTAAAACTGAAAAAACCTGTGCGAATCACCCAACCAACAATGATTAAAATATAGAAAAGACTCTTTATTTAACGCTTTAAATTTGTTTATTTTTCACTGACTTTGCAGCTTATTTGTGCCGAAAAGCAGGTAGAAGGGGAGAGCAACAACAACGTCTTTTGTGGAATTAAAGGGGGCCACTCGCCACTTCAACGTTCAAATTTGTTATAAATAAGTGCGCGCGCTGATATAGCAACTCGACGAAAAGTGTAAAAACTCAGTGAAAACTGTTGTAAAAACTGTGTCAATTGAATTAGTGAAAATTAAAGTGCTTGTAAAGAAAATGAAAATTGCCACAGCCGTATGGCGTGAGATTTTAATGTGAATGTGAGGTTATGTGCACCTCTTCCTTGTGCTGTGTCCGGAGAGCCTTACCGCTGGTGGGGGGACAGACCAGATAGTCACAAGGAATGTTAAACGACGTTAATGCAACGCGTTTGCACTTATTTTTCTTTTCGGCACTAAATTTTTTACACTTTTCGCGGTAATTAGAAATCACTACACGTGTGGCACACAGTATATGGATTATGTTTTTACACGGATTTTATTTTATTGTAATAACCAAAAAAAATGTGGCAAGAAATATTTCACTTACTGTAGACTTTATTCGGCTATTCGTATACTGGTGCTTATGTGGCAAGGTGGCTTGATGTGTTGCAGTTGCTTTAGCTGTCTGGTATGATATCATAGACTTTTCGTTAGTGGGCAAAATACTTTTTCGGATGAATTTTTTATGATTTGTGGTGCGGTCAGCTATGATACTTTGTAATGTGGACTGTATATGCGCTTTAATTACTTTCTCGGGGAGAAGGACCAAATGTTCGGCCGGGGTGCGTGTGCTCCTGGAGGTAGGTCGGCGCACCGGGGTCGATCTCAGTGGGAATAGGCGTATGGAATAGAAAATACAAATAGACGAGATTTCTCGTTATAATATATATGATTTATTCGGTAAATGTAAAAATAGCAATAGTTACAATATTACCTGAATAAACGCAAAAATACGGCAGAGATCGCTGGCGGCAGATGTTAGCTGGTTGGCTGTTAGAATCCAAGAGGCCGGTTGTATATCAAGCTACAACCGTTGACCCGCAAAATCCTCCGTTTTGGGGGGGAAAGGCACCCACACATCAACCCCGACATCCATATGCACGAGTGCTGACAAAAAGCACACATACACGTGCATGTACATGCATGCACATGCATGTGGCGGTGATGGTGTGGGTGGTTATTAACTAAGTCGAGTATCGAGTATCGAGTATCGATTTCCAGAGTTGCATTTGGGGGGATCGCAATCAGATGCGGAAAAGTTAGGCATCCGGCCTAAACAAATTTCAATAATAGGTACAACAATCCAAATGCAAGATTCAACAATAACAATAGAAATAATTACAACAATAATAATTATGGGTACAATAATTCTAATAGAGGTAATAATGACAGATATAGCACTAATAGAAACAATCAGCCTAGTAGTAGTAACAATAATGCTAATAATAATAATAGACGTTCAAATTCGCGAAGTAATGCCAATGTACGCGCTTTAAACGTGAACGACCCTCAGGAGCGAACACTGGGGGATCGGGATCACGATTTAGACAATTAAACGAATCTTCTCCAAAAATATTAAAATCCACCTACTGCTTTAACCTTAATTATTCGGATTTTATTGAACTTAAATGTAGCGATTCCTACAAACCATGTACTTTTCTAGTAGATTCTCAAGCAGATATTTCTTTAATCAAAATTTCAAGTTTATCTCAAAATTATAACTTTAATAGTAACGAAATAACCAACATAACAGGCGTAACACCTGAAAGAATTTCAACTTTAGGGACCTTAAAAACCAACTTAATTGCATATAAATTTTTAATACCGCATACTTTACATGTAGTTAACGACGATTTCAATATACCTTCAGACGGAATACTCGGCAAAGACTTTTTAAAATTAAATAAATGCATTATTAATTATGCAAGCGATAGCATAACTATTAATACCGGATTAGATAACGCCAATATACCAATATTACACGGCACAAGTACCGATTCTTTAGTTATTCCTCCGAGATGTGAAGTTTATCGGTTATTTAAATTACCAAAATGCGATAATCCTGTTCTTGTAGACTCGCAAGAAATCTGTAGTGGTGTTTTTACGGCAAAGTGCATTGTTGACACAAATAATCCAGTTCTAAAAATTTTAGATATTACTGACGAAGTAAAACATGTCAACAATTGCAATATCGTAACGGAAGATATCACCAACTACAATGTCTACAAAATCAATGAAACTTCAAAAGATCAAAAAAGATTAGAGAAATTAACGAAAATTTTGAAAAATCAAATGCCGGGTAATGCTCAAAAACATTTACTGGATTTATGCTTAAAATATGCCGATGTATTCGCTTTAAAAACTGATCGTATGACTTTAAATAATTTTTACGAACAAAAGCTACGTTTAACTGATAAAAATCCAGTCTATATAAAAAATTATCGTTTACCATATACACAACGTGAAGAAATTAATAAACAAGTCGAAAATTTAGTGCTAAATGATTTAATAGAACCCAGCTTTTCTAATTATAACGGTCCTTAAATTTTGGTGCCGAAAAAACATCCTTCAGGCCAAAAGTCTTATCGTATGTGCGTTGATTTCAGAGCAGTCAACAAAAAGCTTATCGCAGACAAATTTCCGTTGGCACGCGTAGACGACATACTCGACAATCTTGGCAGAGCCAAATATTTTTCGACTTTAGATCTTTTTTCTGGTTTTCGCCAAATACCACTTCATGTTAATTCTGGAGACGTTACATCTTTCAGTACAGATCGAGGAGCTTTTCGTTGGAAAATTTTACCTTTCGGTTTAAATATAGCACCAAACTCTTTTTCACGTATGATGTCATTAGCATTTTCAGGCATTTCGCCAAATCAAGCTTTTATGTACATTGACGATGTTATCGTCATCGGATGTAGCGAGACACATCACCTCAAAAATTTAGAAAAAGTTTTCGAAACATGTAGAAAATTCAATTTAAAATTAAACCCAAACAAATGCAATTTCCTTCGTTATGAAGTAACTTTTTTAGGCCATAAATGCACCTCAAAAGGCCTACTGCCAGATGACCAAAAATAGACGCAATTAAAAAATACAATAAGCCTAAAGACAAAGACGCTGTTAGACGATTCGTTGCATTTGCAAATTATTATAGGCGTTTTATACCTAACTTTGCGTCACTGGCAGCCCTTTTAAATCGTCTAAATCGGAAAAAAGTTGAATTTGTTTGGGATGATGCTTGCGAAAATGCTTTCGAAAAATTAAGATTATCTCCTCAATTATTACAATACCCTGATTTTTCATCACTGTAGATGCATTTAAGAGTGGTTGTGGCGCTATATTAAGCCAAAAGCATGGAGATAATGATTTACCGATTTGCTTTGCATCAAAATCTTTCAATAAAGCCGAACGAAAAAAGGCAATCATAGAATTAGAACTTTTAGCAATACATTTTGCTATAAAACATTTTCGGCCGTATGTTTACGGTACACATTTCACTGTAAAATCAGACCACGGACCATTAGTTTATCTATTTAATATGAAAGATCCTTCGTCGAAACTCTCTAGAATCAGATTAGATTTATCAGAATACAATTTTACAATTGAATATATTAAAGGAAAATCGAATGTCGTGGCTGATGCTCTTTCGCGTATAAGTGTAGACGAGATTAAAAATTCGACAAAACACGTTTTAGCCGTTAAAACGCGTTCACAAACTAAACAAGAATTACAAAACGAAAAAATAAGTTTAAATGATACGACTTCTAACGATAATAAAGTACAAGTTTATGATAAATTTTCATACGATTTTTCAAAAAAGATACCTCGAGTAAAATAAACAATACAATATAATAAAAATAAGGAGATCTCCAATTTACAAATTTATGCGCATTTAAAACATAAAAAATATAATTTACTTAATATCGTGACTGTTAACGAAATAACGAATTTAGATGAGTTACTTTCGAGGCTGGAAAAAGCAGCCGACAATCACAATATTAAACAATTAGAATGGCCAAAAAAATAATATCATTTTCAATAATTTTTCAATTACGAATTTTAAAATCCGCGGAAATGAAATTTTAAAATCATTACAAATAATATTGACGGACCCTGTAGAGACCGTAACAGACAATGAACAGAAACAAAAACTTATGACAATTTATCACGAAGATCCAATGTTAGGAGGTCATTGCGGAACCAAAAGGTTATATGCCAAATTAAGAACTAAATATTACTGGAAAAACATGACACGTGATATAGCGAAATTTGTGAAAAATTGCAATAAATGTCTTTTAAATAAAGTGAGACCAAAAACAAAAGAAAATCTTGTCCTTACCCCAACACCCTGTAAACCATTTGACATAGTAATTATCGATACAATAGGTCCACTTCCAGAATCAAACTATGGTAACAAGTTCACTGTTACTATGATTTGCGACTTTTCTAAATACCTGGTAACAGTAGCTGTACCAGATAAATCAGCAAAAACTTTTATACTAACATATGGTACAATGAAAGCCATTAGATCCGATTTAGGGACGGAATACAAAAATGAATTATTCTCGGAATTAACAAAACTTTCAAAAATTAATCATGATTTCTCAACAGCTTATCACCACGAAACTGTTGGTACCGTTGAAAGAAACCATAGAGTCTTTAACGAATATTTACGTGCATATCTAGATGAAACGTATTCAGATTGGGATATGTATTTGAAATATTTTACATTTTTACATAATACTACAAGTAGTTCGGTTTTCGATAATAAATTTACTCCTTTCGAATTAATATTTGGCAGGAAATCTACACTGCCACATGAAATACAAAAGGAACAAATCGATCCGATCTATAATGTAGAAAATTATACAAAAGAGCTAAAATATAGAATGCAAAAATCTCATAAAATGGCAACAAATTTCATTAATAAAAATAAAATTAGAAATAAAGAATTATATGATAAAACGGCTAAGCCTTTAGAAATTAAAATTAATGATAGGGTTTTAGTAGAAACAGAACCAAGAAATAAACATAGAAATATATATCAAGGTCCCTACATAATAAAGAATATCGATGGACCAAATGTAAACATTTTTAATGAAATTAATAAAATTGAAAAAACTGTACACAAAAATCGTATACAAAAAATCAATTAAATTGATAGCCGAAAATAATCTTTAAATATAAACCTACTTTAAGAACATGCCAATGAAGGCCAAACTAAACAAACTGTTAATGTTAATTTTTAATACGGCCTAATGTACAATATTAATATGTTAAATTGAAATACTTAATAAAATATGTTTACGCAATTTAACAATAAGCATACATTTTTTAACAAATAGTAACGGCTCACTTCAAACTAAAAACATTATTTTTTTACATATTTCATTTTCTTATAAATTTAAATCTTAATCCTAGTAAAGCCTAAAGAAGAATGTGGCAAGACTGATCACCTTGCCAAATTCTTCTTTTCTAAAGGGGGATGATGTAGTGTCATGTAGTGCCAGCCAACTAAAAACTAAAATAAAAGTAAAAACTGGAATAGCTGGCATCACCCCCACATGCAACCATGCATGTATGCACTTGGCATTACTGGGTGAGGGAGTCGAATGACGGAGAATTCTGATTGGCTCAATCCTCCGTTATTCGACTCTATCACGCCATCTCATCATGCAATTTTACCGCTATGCACTTTTGGCATAGCGGCAGGGCTGCTTTGAGGCGTCAACAGTTTTCAGTTGAGTTGAGTTTGGATTGAGCCGGCACGCAGCCAACAACGCGACTTTTGTAAAACCGCGCTCGGGTTTGGTGAACTAAAAATGTGTGTACTACAAAAGAATATTTGTAACGCAACTAAAACGAAAGTGTACATATTTTAAAGAAAACTAAAGATACTAAGTCCAACAAAACCAAACTTAAATAAACTAATTAAACAAAAAAAAATGGTTTTTTTTTTATTGTTGTGTGTATGCCGTAACCGTTTAGACGGTTAAGCGCCAATTAAGTAAGTAAGTAAGTATGCGTGCGTGTGGCTGTATGCCAAAATAAGTGGCATTCAAAATGCCACTTTACATGGCGACCGTGACCAATATTTGAAACCAAAAAGATGCCTTTCCATGCTGAAGAAAAGGGAAAATATTATTTTTGAAATTTTAAAGGCACAATTTCAGAATGGCACAAAATGCAGAAGAATTGTAAAATTTTTTTTAGTCGGATGACTCGTATATAAACTACATACATTATCATGAACTATAAAACAGTTATGAGAGAATATACTTAGTGGTTCTTATAGAGTGGTGTGAAATTATAAAACCACACACAATTTAAAAAAAAAATAAAAAATTTTTTATAACTAAATAAGACGGCATTATTGGACAATATCTAATAACTAAAGCGCGAACAAGTAATAAATAAATGCAATGCAAAAACTAAATAAATCAATACAAAAAAATTGGCATCAAATATTGATATCGTACTAAGCGAAATGCTATCCGGAGGATGCAGAATTAAGTAAGTTATTTTCGAATATAAGCTTGTAAATTTTATATGTAACTAAGGAATGAACGAGCTGCGTAATTTTTCGTATGCTCTACTAAAGAAGTTCGGTTGAAAATTTGGAACAGATGTATATTATATAATTGGGCTGCAATCTGCCTGCATTTTACAAAATTTTTTATAATTGCATTTGAAAATGCTCTATGCTAAGGCTTTTTGGAAATGTCTCGATCGTTCCCTAAGCGATTTTCTAGTTGGTAGAACAAACTATAATTTATCGCAAATTAAATTTAAATAAGAGTTTTGGAATTTGAATTCGTTTGAAGAGTTTGCTATTAATGAAAACTTATTATAAATGAAAATTTTTATCATTTCAATAATATTATTTATTTTATATTACATATGAAGTAATTCAGAATTTCATGCTCACATTAAACAAAGAAGGCTTGATAAAATAAAACCGTTTAAAAACAGCCATTCCCTCTCGTGAATAAACGTTTATGAAATAATTTGAATTTTTTTTGGAACTTTCCAATTTGTAAATTATTGACTAATATTTCCGTGTTTTTTGTAAGCATTAAAATTTTACTTACACAGTGGAACTATAATAAACATATCTAAAAATATATAATTCTACAAATTTGAAATATAAAACTTATCGCTTCTTAAATCTTCATAAATCTTTTTAAGCCTCTTTTAAGAAATATTAAAAGCAATGCCTGGTTGCAAATACACCTAACACCTAACAAAAAAAAAAAAAAAATTTATACACATTAGGGCAGTTCAGAGTTCTGTGCATTAGATATTGAGAAAAAAAATGTTTGTTTCTTCGTCATTTGGAAACATCCTTTTAGATTTTGTTTTGCATTGACAATGTTGGAAAAATTAGTTTCGGGTTTTGATGTCGCGTATTAGCCATGACGTATCAAATGCGTAGCAGTATACATTTTTCGCGTTTTGTTGTAAAAGTACTACACCAGTTTGTAAACACTATGACCACTTGCACAAAATCCTGAGCTCCTCTATTTTTTTGAATATGAATGCCATAAAATGAAATTTTTGCCTTTAAACCACGTGAATTTAATAGGGAAAAATTAAAATATTTTCATTGTTTAAATTTTTAAACAAGCGTTTCGTTTTCTTAATAGCGGTGCGTCCGCGATACAAAACACGTTTTTATACTTTCGATATAAAGCGGTGTGGACGTTACAATCGCCGTATATTCGACAAAAAATAAAATTTTGGTTAGGCTTGTGGAAACAAGTGAGGTTTTTTTACATTTTTTTCCAATAGTGCGAAAAAAAAATATACCAGCCTCTTTCGGTTTTTCACAAAATAAAAGAAAACCGGAACACGCTAGCCTATTTCCTTTTGTAAAGCCCATTCTGGGGGGCGAGAAACCACAGACCAAGTGTCTTTCTTAGGACAGCCTGTCCATTGGTTAGCTAGCGGGGCTAACCTAGTGGGGGACAGTCGGTAAGTTCGGCGCGGAAGGGGGTAGGCATTTCTCTAGCCTATAATTTAGAGAAAATCCGCAGACCGGATGTTCCTTTGTTTTCAAAAAAAAACAAAAAAACAATTATATAATTTTCTTAACCAGACTTACCATTTTATAAAACTTATACCAAACGCGACAAATATTAACCGGATTTTCAAATAATACCCGGATTTACAAAATATTTACCTGATTTACAAAATTTTTTTCTTTTGAAATAATTTTCAATACAATTACCCTGTTTCAAACACATGTCCGATTCTGAGGGCAATTCCAGCGATAAATCAAGCTCTAAAGGAAGGTGTTCACTAGCTCGTCAAGAAGATTTTTTAGGATTTAATGACTCAGATATCGCAAAAGATAATAATTCTAATTTTCAGTCAGTAACTAATATTATAAACACTCAGCCTTCAGCAAATTCGTCTAATAATTCAGACAACCTACTAACTAGCACTTCCAATTTTCAGTCAGGAGCTGACTTTTCCAATTCTCACTCTACTTCAAATTCTTCTACTTTGCCATCAACAAATAGTTTTTCAGATTTACAATCGAATAACAATATTTCAATCATGGCAACCTCAGAACAGAAAAAGGTGTTCATTACCATTGCGCCTCAATTATTAGGGACAACTACAGCGGTGATCCACTGGCATTAGAATTTTTTTTTTATTGACAAAATAAAATTAATTAAAGTCTTCTCAGATGAAAATTTAAATAACACTTTTATTGCATTTTTGAAATCCAAACTTGAGGGAAAAGCACGCGAAGCACTACCAACCGTAATAAGTTCAGTCGATGAAATAAAGACTGCCTTGAGAAATAGAATAAAACCCGACAACTCGAAAGTTGTTTCTGGTAAAATCGCGTCTTTACATGTCATCAATAATAACTACTCAGACTTTGCTAAGCGCGTTGAAGAACTATCCGACGCATTGGAACGTTCTTTGATTATTGAAGGTATGACACAAGCCAAGGCACATGAAATGGCCGTAGAGCAAACAGTGAATGTGTGCAGGTTGAACACTCGTTCAGAATTGGTCAAATCCATCCTGGCTTCAACTACCTTCAGTGATTCAAAAGACGTAGTTGCAAAAATGATTGTTGAACGTAATAATGAAGTTAAAGAAAGACAAGTACTAGCATTCCGTACTCGTGGTAATTGGTAAAGTAGTTTTCGAGGAAATTATAGAACATACTCTCTCTTAGTATGCTAGCCGCTGTAGGGTGTGAATTTGCGACGTCGTCAGCCAGTTGTAGGAGCGTTCTTATCGCGAGATATGGAGCGCAATTCACTCCGAAGGTAACCGTGTTTAATTCGTAAAGGCTAATAGGGTCATTCGGGGAAGTGCGATGCACAATACGTTGAAATTTTGTGTGATTTTCGTTCACCAAATTTGTCGATACATCTTTTCGATGTCGATATTGAAGACGAAACGGTATAGTCTCCATCGTAAGATAAGGATGGGTAGATCGGCTTGTAGAACTGGGCCTGGGAGTAGAATATCATTTAGGTCCTTCCCGTTGGCCGTAGGGCTCGAGGCATTGAATACTACGCGTACCTTTGTAGTGGTACTTTCCGCTTTAATAACGGCGTGGTGGGGCAGGAAATAATTATCCGAATCGTCGGATGGAATATTCTTTTCAATTTTTCTCATATGTCCGAGCGTTTCATATTCTGACAACACTCGAACATATTCTTTACCTAAATCTGGGTTTTTTATTAGCCGCCCCTCATTCCGGAAGAATTGAGAGCATGCGCGTTTCAGGGACGGTCCCAAATTAATGTTATTAAGGTAATCCTGCCTGAATGGTAGTGATACGGTGTATCTTCTATCTTCATCACGTTTCGTTGTTTCCTTAAATAATTGTTCGCAGTACCTTTCCTCTTCATTTAATATTTTATTTTTGGGTACATTTTCTACCTCCCAGAAAGCGTTGAGTTGGTTGTCTAACGCAACCTCGTTGTAGAAAGACATAATGCTCTTCGTTGGATTCGGTGATTCGATACGACCGGTTAGAGTGTGTTTAACACATTCTTCTTTATACCGCTCATTATAATTTGGGGATATATGTCTCCGCCAAGTATGAGGTCTACGTCTTCGTTGACGTAGAACCTCTTGTCTGCCAAAACCAAGTCTGGGAATGCCTGCATAGTCATTGCGTTGATATGGCAGGATGGAAGATTCCCAGTGAGTTTCGCTAGAACTAGTACGGGTGTAGTCAGGCTGAAGCAGGGATCCACTGGTGAACGTAATTCGACGTTGGATGCTTCTTTCACCTGAGCTGACACCGCATTTGTGATGCCTGAAACATGGGCATGCATTTTCCTCGCTGGAAAATTGATTCTGCGTTTCAGTCTTTCAGTCATAAAGGAACATTCAGACCCAGAATCAGTTAATGCTCGCGCGGAGAAGTAGGTACCATTATGGTGAATGTGTACGCGAGCAGTTCCTAATAGCACACCTGTGCTGGAATTGGCATGGCAGGATTTGAGATTCTGGTTCGTAGAGGAAGGTGGTTGTCCCGATTCCTGTCTTTTCCGTGCCTGTACCGAAGTTGATGGGGTATTATCCGCATCTTTGAAAGGGTTGCGCACCGCCGGTTGCTGAAGTGTGTCCGCATGCAGGAGCGTGTGGTGACGAGAGTGGCATTTGGAACAGTTGTACGAACTGGTGCACCTCGTCACTGTGTGTCCTGGGGATAAACAATTCAGGCAGCCATTTGTGGATTTGACGAATTTAATCCTTTCTACCGGGTTTAAGTCGCAAAAACGTGAACAGTTGCGTAATCTGTGCTCCGTAGATTTGCACATTTTACACATTGCTTTTGTTGTTTGTTTGGTTACTTTTGTTTGAAAGGCACCAAGTCTTTTTGTAGGGGTTTCTGTCGACAGGCGCGACGTGTTTGACTTTTGCACTTTAGAGGTGGCATTACCTGTAAAACCAGACACGGTTTCAAGTGCCTGAAAAAGATTTGACAAGAATTTGTCCATATCCTCCCTCTTGGATATGTCCGTTTTGTGATCAATGCTCTGCTCCCATAGAGGTAATTTTGTCGAACATAAATAAGTAATAATCGCATCCCAATTTGAAACGTCAATCTGATGTGTTTTTAAGGATGCTAAACAATTATTTATGTCGCGCTGTAAGGTTTTGATAGAGCTGCCGCACTCGCTATCTATCTTTTTTAGATTAAACAAAATTTGTAGTTTTGAGTTTACGAGAATCCGCTTATTCTCGTATCTCTCACATAGGTGTTTCCAGGCTGTTTCGAAGCCTTCATTTGTCAAAGGACATTTCTTGACAATATCCTTTGCCTCACCTTGGGTTTTTTGGTTAAGGTGGAACAACTTTTCTACCGGGCTTAGGCGACTGTTGTTTTTGTAGATGGCCGTGAACAGGTCACGAAACGTTGGCCAAGATAGGTAGTTGCCCTTGAATACCTCAGTATCGCAGGCTGGCAGGCGGATACTGTGTTCGCGCGCGCGTTCTCCCTCAGGTTTGACTGCCCTATCTTTTTCCTCCTTCAATTTAATTTGAATTTCAGCCATGTTCGACATGCATCTCAGGAATACGGCATATGCCGCTTTATGCTTGATCTTGACCGCTGCAATTTTAATAGCGTCGAGCGTGTCAGAGTCAAGCAATTCCTCGAGGGCGGTCTCGGCTTTTTCCCACTTTTGGACCACTGAGCCCGCCTTGTCGGGCAGGTGGTCGTACGACCAAGATGCACGACTCATTGCAAAATAGTGACAAGAAGGATGATAAGAGGAGGGCTGAGTCGCAATCCAAGGACGACAAATACGCATTAAGGGATGCGTCGGACTCGGGAAGCGAGAGTAGTGCTGATTCATTTCATTTCATTTCATTTTTTATTAATTTTCTTTCAAAACAGCATATATGTTACAATAGCGACTTAAATTAAATTAACCATAATTACAGAAAGAAAAGTAAGGCATTCTGTAAAAATATATGTATTTTAGTATCGAATGCCATCTCCGAATAAAATTGAATTCAAAAACATGTAAAATAGTGCGTGGGGTGAAGTTTGATTAAAAATAATAAGTAATAAAATATATTAATACAATATGTACATATATTTTTTTAAGTGCTATGGTTCAGCAAAATTTTGATATCTTCGTGTGATTTCTCTAGTAGAAAAGATTTAACCTTTCCCAAAAACTCATTCAGATTTCTAGTGACACGTATACATGCAGGCAACGCATTAAAACCTTTACAAGAAACGATAGTAAAGAAGTTGTTGAAGTTGGTTGTTCGAGAGGTCGGGACATACACAAGTCCATATGAGTTTTGCCTCAAGTTATAACTATCCGATACCAGGCTATGTAAATACCCACAGCGAATGAAAAATATCTTTAACGTTTTATAGTAGTACATATGCTTAACAGGAAGAACTTTCAGATCCCTAAACAACTCCATAGATTGGTGAAAACGATCAACATTACATATTTTTCTTATGACCCATTTTTGAATAGTTAGAAGCTGCTGGATTTTATTACCTGCAGCGCCACCCCAACAGGTTATACCATATTGGAGCTTGGAGTGGACTAAAGCGTAGTAAATAGTTTTAAGTGTTTCGTTTGAACAAACTTTTCTTAAATTGTAAAAATAACGAACGGAAGATCGCAAGTAGGACTTCAAACGAGAAATATGCGTAGACCAACTCAAGTTTTGGTCAACAATAACACCAAGATATTGGAAGTCGCTTACTTTTTCAAAAGTAAAGCACTTATCGGAACAATTTACTTCAGCTTTAAAGGATGCACAGAACAGAAAATTATTTAGTACAAAACGTTTGCAGTCAGTAGCATGGAATACAATGGCTATGTCAGGTGAGGATTTTGGATGCAAATTGAAATACATCAACTTCGTTTTCTTGTTGACACAGAGCTTATGTGCTGCAAACCACACTCTTAGCAAATGCACATCGTTATCGATTCAATGAACTCCGTGTTGGAGAAGCACACAAATGAAAACGGGGTAGAAGAGTGGAGAAGGGTACGGAGCACGAATTGCGCAACGCCTGAGAACAGTTGTCGACCCAACAGAAGTGGAGATCGAGCGCTTGAAATGGGTCTATGAGGCGGTAGAAGTAGGTCGAAGGCAGTTCTAGAAACCTCGGTTCTCCAACCGGTACGAGGAAGAAGCGTCGAATGGCAGAATGAAGAGGCTACGATCGGCGGAAGGCGACAAGCCTGCTTTCAAGAGGCAGAAAGGACCCAGTCCCAAAACCGCGAGGCAGGGCAGTCGCATAGACAAGACAATTAGGCCCATAGCTGTAAGACAGATGGGCCCCAATAGCGAGGTAGCAACTACCTCGAAAGCTGCGAGTCAGAGCGAAGTTCCAACTACGGAAGTAGGAGATAAGCCAAAGGGAGATAACGCTAAGACTCTGGCTTTCTCGGAGGTGCTAAAAGGAGCTAAAGCTAAGACTCCGGCTTTCTCGAAGTTACCAAAGGGAGTTAACACTAAGAATCCTGCTTTTCCCGAGAAGATGAGTTATGTGGCAAAGCAGTCACTGACAGTGGCGCTGGTTGATTTTAGCAGTTCTTTCGGACAGATGGCTACTGAAAGGTGGAGATATGCAGAAACGGAACTTATTAGCTTAATGCCTAAGATGATGCGGGAACAACCAAGTAAGCCCCTTCCAACCTTTGATTCGGGGGAATGGTATAATGCTGTGAAGATGATAGCGTGCGACAACATCACGAGCTTGCGGTGGCTGGAGGAAATGGTTGCAAACCTCGAAAGGCAAGGCACGAACGCGCAGTTTGAGGTGGTGGATAAAGCGGCAATCCCCACGGTACAAAAAGTTAAGTTATGGATACCATGCGTGATGAAGTCGGAGGATACACTGCGACTTCTGGAGAATCAGAATCCGAACATAATGACACAGGATTGGAAGGTACTTACTGTATCTCGGCCTACGGAGGAAGGTCAGTTCTACATCTTCCAAATAGACAAGCAGGCGGAGGATATATTGTACACGCAGCTTGGAAAAATGTCCTTTGGTACAGGCAAAATTTATATGCGACTCAGGAAAAGAAGTCCCGAGGATAAAAATCCTAACACTCTGGAAGTGGGCGAAGGGGCGAAAAGGAAATGAAAAGCCTGAGGGAAAAAGACAGGTGGAGGTAGCCAAAGTCACCAGGTGGTGCTGTGAGTCGCACAGAGGAACACCCGGCACAACAGTTACAGTTTTTACATTGTAAGCCCTATCCTATACTATGGAGTACTTGTTTGGTGGAAAGCCACACAAAAAGCAACATACCTCAAAAAATTAGAGGGGGTATGCAGACTATCAATGTTTGGCATTACGGGAGCCCTGAAAACAACCCCGAAAGCTGCACTGTGTGTCATTCTGCACATTCCACCTGTAGACCTGGTAGCAAAAAACATAGCTTTAACAAATGCAGCCAGACTCGGTGCCTCGGGGCGTCTTGAGCGCCGACCATACGGCCATAGTAGAATAGCGTCTCAACCACAAGACGAACAGACTACCTGATTCCCTATCTGAGCTTCGAGTGCGATCTTAAGGCCATACTAGAGGTGGAAGGCAATGTCGCTCAAATGGCGGACGAGGCGATACATGTGTATACAGATGGTCCCAAAGTAGTGGAATGAGTAGGGTCTGCGATATACTGTGCACATCCGGAAATAAATAGATCCTACAGGCTGTGGGATTACTGTAGCGTTTTACAAGCGGAAATATTAGCCGTAACCAAAGCAGTGGAAGAAAA
Source organism: Eurosta solidaginis (assembly GCF_040869045.1). NCBI lineage: Eukaryota > Metazoa > Arthropoda > Insecta > Diptera > Tephritidae > Eurosta > Eurosta solidaginis. The sequence goes on along the minus strand of NC_090320.1, from coordinate 103,473,899 downwards.
TAGCCCAAGCTGCAATCGTGTTAACTTTTATATTGACAGTCAAGCAGCAATTTATTTATTTATTTATTTATTTCAATATTAATCTAGAAAATATAAAAAATTTTCACACAGATTACAAGAAGAAAAAGCATCTAAAAAAATAACAACCATTATTATTTTAACTTAAAAACTAATTAGCTAAGAAAAAGTTCATTTAATCTTTGTTTAAATACTTCCTTCGTAGAGGAAAAATCAAGATTTCCAGGGTTCATAAGCGAATTAAATTCTTTCAAACCTCTAAAAATCGGAGCATTAGTTGCGTAATTAGTTCTAACAAAGTCCAACCAGAAAATATCGTGATTCCGTAAACTCCTCTGCGGGATATTAAAACGTATTCTCTCAAGCAAGAAGGGACAGTCAATTAATCCACTTATTAAGTCGAACACAAAAGTGAGGGACAGAATGGACCGTCTAGTATCTAAGGACTTTAAGCTAATAAGCAAACAACGACTCCTATAAGGGGGAATCGGGTGTCTGAAGTTTAATGACCGCAACGCAAAGCGGACAAACACTTTTTGAACTCGCTCAAGCCTCTTAATATGACAATCATAGTATGGTCTCCAGATAAAAGTAGCGTATTCTAATTTGGAACGTACAAGCGATGTGTACAACAATTTTAAAGTGTAGGGATCAGAAAAGTCAGAGCCAAAACGTCTAATGAATGCAAGTGTTGAATATGCCTTTGCAATTACGTAGCTCAAATGTCTGTGAAACAGAAATTTGGAATCGAATACAACATATAAGATGTAGGCAGAAGACAGCGAGACTTAGAGTAGGAGACATGTGAGCATTTTTTAATATTTAAATTTAGTTTATTTCGTTTACACCAAATCGCGACATTATCTAAATCAGATTGGAGATTCGACACGTCCTCCTTACTTGTAATTGACGAATACAACTTTAAATCATCAGCATACAAAAGAAAATTAGTGTACTTGAAACAACTGGATATATCATTTATGAAGATAATGAAAAGGAGTGGACCCAATATGCTACCCTGAGGAACTCCAGACGTCGCAATGAACGAATCCGATGAGAACCCATCAACAACGACCTTACATTTACGACACGAAAGATAGGATTCAAACCAATTTAAAAGGGTGGAGTGAAATCCTAGAGCTCTAAGTTTCAATATTAAAATTTTGTGACTTATTTTGTCAAAAGCTTTTGAAAAGTCTGTGTATACAGTATCAACTTGAAGTCGGTTTTGAAACGCTGAGATGCAATATTCCGAAAACACTGCCAGATTTGTGACCGTTGAACGACCTTTTACGAAACCATGCTGTTCAATGGAGATAAACCTATTTACTGCAAAATAAATCTTATTTTTTACAATAGTCTCAAATAATTTTGATACGGAGGATATCTTAGCGATTGGTCTATAATTGGCAATATTATTCTTGTTGCCACTTTTAAATACTGGATTAATAGAGCCTACCTTCCAGGCATCAATGAACTGACCCCGCTCTAGTGATTTATTGAACAGAAGCAGCAGAGGGGCAGCGAATGCAGAACAACTTTTAAAAAGATATGATGACAACCCATCAACATCAGTATTTGTAGATGTCTTCAGCTGTCGGGTCCCTTCTTCAACATGATCAAGCGTTAAAGTTAATGATCCAAGATTTACTGGGGAACCAATGTTCGTGAAACACTCCGCATTCACGTCAGTGTCAGCTTCGAAATTAGACTTAAAGAACTGGGCAAAGAGATTAGCAGCCTCAGCAGTAGACTGGGCTTGAGCATCATTGAGATAAACCACAGACGGAATACTTGGGCAAGATTTTCTAGAGTTGACATACCTCCAAAATGAGCTAGAACTATATTTTATATCCGATACAAACTTACGAATATAACTACGCTTAAGATCCTTGTTCAAAAAATTTAATTGCTTTGAATAACATAAATATATCTCTTTATGAGTCACAGAATTTGACAGCTTGAACTTCTTGAAATATTTATTTCTCAAATTTTTAAGTTTTAACAGCTCTTTGGTGTGCCAGGGAACTTTGTATCTGTATTTTTTAAGAACAGGGATATGTGCTTTGCAAATTTCCTTAATCTTATGCTTAAAAATTTCATAACAGTTGGAGACTTCAACATGGGAAAATAATGTAATCCAGTCAATGGAATCAACTGCAAAATTTACCATATAAGCATCCATATTTCTAAAGCGATAACTGATAGATTCATCAACGGCACAAATAGAACTAAACTCATAGAATTCTATCTTTAGAATTAACGGTACATGGTGAATACCAGGAGTGGAAAGAGGATCAAGGCACTCAGAAATTGCATAATTTACGTTATCATTAACAAAAATTAAGTCTAAGATACGAGATAGTTGATTAGAAAAGCTATTTATCTGAGTAAGACCGCAACTCATTAGATTATCTATCAAATAAGTTTCGGATATGCTGCTGACATTATTAGCAAAAAGCTGATTACAATCATCAATATAGGACCAATCAATATTTCCCAGATTGAAGTCACCAAGAACACAAATACAGTCATTATCATGAAGATTAAATGCAATGTCCCGAATATTATCTACATGTGCTCTATAAAGCACATCATCACTAGAAGGAGGTATGTACGAAGCACAAATAGTGATATTTGAAACGCCTTTAACTGACACACATAGCTGATGCAAGAGTGTATCATTATTGTCTAACATAACCAGTGAGGAGCGGTATTTCCTTTTGACTGCGATTAAAACACGTCCACCTCTACTATGACCAGTTTTAGTATAATCACGGTCCTTCCGAAACACATTGTAGAGATTAGTATCAAAGTACTCACTGTCGTAAAAGCTCTCGTTTAGCCAAGTTTCAACGAGTACGAAAATATCATATTCTAGGTTTGAGCTCAATGCGAATAGCAGCTTAGACTTAGTTCTCATCCCCGAAACGTTTTGAAAATATATTTTCAACTTATTGGGTGCGGTCAACTTCTTGGGACCAGTTACACTAGCGGGATTAGTTACATTAACGGGTTTAGTTATCGCTGCTGGAGCGATGCACCTTCTTGTTGAAAAAAACGGAATTGACGAATTTTCACAAATTCAGGCCATATAGCTGGATCAAGCACCTTGTCAACGGAACATTCAGAAACACCCAGTTTGAAGTTAACTTTACTAACTTTGTCAAGGGAAATATCTTTCTTCACCAGAGTATGACAGAGTAATAAACTAGTCTCAATTTTAGCACGACTTGAGACATAGGCCAAGATATCAGCTTCCTTAACACTTGGCGCGAATGACGATATATGCAGATATTTAAAAACGGGAACAACTTTTAATTCATTATTATTTGAATTACCCACAACAATGGGCTTATTTCGCTTTCTGCGATTATTTTTCGCAACGATTTCCCACTGGGGTACTTGGCGCTCAGAAGATTGATTAAACCCAGCATCGCGAGGCGCAGCGACCGCGGCAAAGCTAGGGATAGTAGCTTCACTTGATTTGCCTTTTGCATTTTTGTTTGCATGTATGCGAGGCGTAGGCGTAGTCGTAGCAGAGCCTTCCAACGCAGCATTGGATATAGCTGCAGGTACAGCATTTGCAGAGGGAGAAGGCAAACCAGCATTATGACTTGTTCTGTTGTTGTTTTTGTTTAAATTTAATTCCAATTCTCTTAATTGCCCATTCTTTGTTGTGCTTGAATTGGTTGGTTTGACACTCACAGCTTTCTCAGTAGCAGAATCATTGATTATGGGCTGTATTAAAAATTTACCCACAATGTTACTAAGATTTTAAATTTCAGAAGTTATTGCTGAGAGAACAGAGTTTTTATTCTCCAACTTAGAGCGCAGACCACAAATTTCAGCAGTATGATCATCCGATTTCTGCATTAAACATTTATTTTCGTCATGAAGTGCATTGACACTCGACAGAATGCGAGCATTTTCGCGTCTCACTTCAGCAAGTTCATCGGCTAGCAGTGCTAATTGATGATTGTTTTTGTTTGCACTAACACTTTTATCACAATTATTATTAACAGATGGTAGAACAGACAGAGGTTGTTGGTGCATAGATAAGCGTCTCTCAGCAGAGCAAGTTTTACAAAAAAAAAGGTTTGTCAGAAGCCAGCAAAAAGTCCAGGTCACTCTGCAACAAACCAATACACTCAAGGTGAAAAATCTCTTTACACAGACTGCACTGCACCGTCGGCTTCCCACGATTCACCTTATGTCCGCAACTGCACGGCATGTCAGCATGTTAGCTACACTTTTTGGTCATTTAACTTCAATGCACGGAATTCGGAATATTTAAAGATATATTGATTTATTCGTATTGAAATACCAGCCTTATTGTTTTATCATGTTAACGATTATCCAAAAGACAAATAAATGTGCATTAACACGATTTAAACACTACAAACTCATTAGGTTAGATAAATATACGGAGCAAATTGAGAACACGTCCGAACAAGGCGGCGTCAATTAAGGCTATAATCTCGCATACCACAGCATCTAAATGCGTGTTAGAGTGCAAGCAGTCCCCGGAGAGTACCGGGACAGGGAGAAGCATACATCTATATTGCGTCCCAGGGCATATGGGAATAGATTGAAATGAAAAAGCGGATGAATTAGCTAAAAAGGGCGCATGCCTTGAAGCTTGCTCCACAGACGTGCCAATTGAACTGGGGGAAATTAAGCGAAGGCGAGAGGTGCACATGATCGACCAAGCAGGAAAGGCGTGGGTTCAAGCGCGGGGATGTAAAGTTTCGAAGATTATGTGTAGGTCTTACAACCTTAGACTAACACAGTTGCTTCTATCATTAAAAAGAGAGGACTGTATACTCATGACGGGTATTTTAACTGGACACTGCCTTCTGGCATCACAAGCCTTTAAACTAGGCTTGGTCAGTTATAGCAGATGTAGGTAGTGTGTGCTGGAGGAGGAAACGATCGAGCACGTTCTGTGCCCTTATCCTGCGCTTGCCAGGTTAAGACTCCAGCTATTAAGAGTGATACAGCTGTCAGATTTAGAAGCAGCAAGTGGCTTAAATCCAAGAAGCTTCTAGTATTTGCCAAGAGGACGGAGTTATTTTATAACATAGGTCCTGGTTTTTGATAGGGTTTTCAGTTTGGTTGTTAAACAAACTTCTGGTAACACTACGGACTTATTCAGTCTATGTGAGATCCTCATGGACCGGCCAGTTCAACCTAACCTAACCTAGGTCCAAGAAAAGTTTAGTAGCTGCTAACGAAAACTTCGTAAAATTTATATTGTAAAATTGCAAAAAAATATCTTTATTTACTTTAAAACGAGCACTTAATTACATTTCTCTCTAAAATCGATATGTTTTGGACAATTTTAATTAACAAATTGTGATACTTTATTACCGGGGACGATTGCTAAAACACGACCAAACCGTCGAGGGTTGTATTAATAGACGCGTTTTTGCATCGCTTCCAATAGTTCGAATAATTTTTCGCCTTTGGACTATTGATAACAGGACAAAACGCGTCGTTTCATTTCTCTTTCCACATTTTTGGACGCATTATTGCAGTCGACCTCGGTTTCAAACAGTTTTTCGCGGAGAACTTTTTAACGGGTAGAAAAACTTAGTACCCGTGTTTGGTAATACTGGAATAACTACGCGTCCTCAAAGACCCCAATTCAAGACTTTTGTATAATTGTCTGTATGACCCATATATGTGCAATACATTTTCATACTAAATTCGTTCAAAAAAATTTACCATAACAGCAACCCATATCTGATATTCCGCTCCTTTTTTTGTTTCCCTGCGTCGCTTTCCACGTCAGCAACCCCAGTAATTTTGACACTTCGTTCAGTCTCAAACGCATGTTCCACGCAGGTTCCACTGAGTTCCACAATAGTTTGACACTGACCGAAGTGTTAGAAAGAGAAAGGAACTGTTTCCTTCTCACACATATAATACTTGCCAACCTGTACAATGTACGTACATATGAGTGGCTGCTTAGTATCGGCTTAGTGATGCTAATATTCGTCACACTGCCCTCCACCTAAGTCTGGTGGTCCCGATCAGACAAATTTCATGATCTAAACGCTGCCAGCCTTTCCAAATGTACCACTTTCATTTTGGTTCGTGGTTTGCCAATGGTTTGTATGCGGTAAACTACATCGTTGATCCGTTTTACAACTTTGTATGGGCCTTCCCAATTATACTGCAATTTCGGGGACAAACCTTTTTTTCGTTGCGGGTTGTATAACAGCACCAAATCTCTTTCCTGAAAACCTTACGAATTAATTGCTTTATCGTATCTAGCTTTCATCTTGTCACTCATAATATAGCATTCCCATGGGTACTACCTTTCCGATAAAAAGTAAAAAAAAAAAATGCGATGCTCAATGGAAAAGTCACAGCTTTGTAGTCATTCGATCCAGCATGCCAATTGACTATCTGGATTAGGGAACTTCAGGGGCTATTTTAACGCTGCGTGATCTGTCCTGGCGCGGAATCGCTGCCCGTAGAGGTACTTGTAAAAATGTTTAGTGCACTCTACCAATGCCAACAGCTCTCTCCGGTAACGCAAAAGTTCCTCTCTGGTTTTCCAATTGAACGGCTGTAATATGCAACTATCTTCTCCTGTTCATCGAGCGTTTGGGACAAAACGCCTCCTATTGCATATCCACTCGCATCTGTATCTTGAATAAACGATGCTCCTGGAATTGGATATGCCAACATTGGGGCAGTGCACAAACGTTCTTTCAATGTTTGGAAAACCACTTCCTGCTCCTTTTTCAGTTGCTAGATCCTTAGTTCACTTAACTTTGCCATGTCCAAATTGTATTCGAAATCTTCGTAATGTATTTAACAATTCCTCTTCTGACATCAATTGTACCGAATTTAGAGAAATTATGTTTAACATCCTTCTGCTAACGCTCGAATCGCTAAACTCCTGAATAAATCACTCCAATATTCTGTATAGCAAAATTTTCTTTATTAGACTGCTTTGGCAGTACTATAATTATACTTCACAATTAAACTTCACTTTGCAACTGATAGCGTGTTTAAATCAAACTGACTTGTTATGCCTCAGCTTGCTCTGCTTTTATACTCTCGGTTTCCTCGTTCATCCATTTCTCCTAAGGTGTAGTATTTCGTGAACTTCATGCTTGTTCACCAGCTATATACATGTATATTCGTAGTTTGTATCCATATGCGTGTGGTACTACTTCGGCTTATGATGACATGCGTTTGTGAGTATATCTCTGTTGCCTTGTATGTATGTGTGTACATGATGAATGATTTGTTTACGTACATACGAGTGGCTGCTTAGTATCGGCTTAGTGATACTAGTACCGCTTAGTGATGATAATATTCGTCACAATATCTTTTCGGATATAAGAAAATAATCAATAGTCTCCTCCGATGTTACTACTCTGCTTGTTCAGCGAAGACTAAACGAAAGATAACAAAAGCCCGTCACATAAGCAGTTTTTCATATAGACACTTGTGGAACCTGCCACCAGAAGCAGCTCTTTTATTTTTAGATGCGGATATAGATCTTGAAGAGGAGAAAAATACGGCTAAAACAATTTATTTAATTTTTCTAAAACAACAAAAAAACTTTCAGAAAGATTTTCACTTTTTTTTCGAACGGTGGATCAAAAAGGGGAATAAATTAACTTTAAGTTAAGAATTAACCTGATGCAAAAGAGTGGTTTTTTAAAATTAAAGCAGAGCCATAATACATATTTAAAAATCATGGAAGAAAATCAAGAAAGATTTTCTAAGTTCGAGTGTAAAAGAATATCATATACGCAGCTAGAGATCTATCGTTTAGTTCATTTAGTTCAGTTTTTTGACCCTAAGTATCATCGAATGAGGAGTGTTTATTTAATGATTTTGGGCGTCTTTTATACGAAGAATTCCTTTTTGTACAGGAAATAAGTGCAAAGTTTCTTCACAGTAGGTAAATTTTTCCTCTTCATTGGTTGTTGTTCTTGTTGTAGCGATAAGGACACTCCCCGAGGCCTTCGGAGAGTGGTTTCGATGTTGATGGTCCTTTGCCGGATGCAGATCCGGTACGTGCCGGCCCGACCATCTCGGGAACGATTTAGTATGACCACATGAAACCTTAAAGGCCTTGCCCCTAGATCCATGAAGAAGCCAGAGCCTCGGCTGTTAAAGTAACAGGATTCGCCACGGGTAGGTGAGGTTGACACTTGGGTTGGAGAAGCTATATTATGCGCTAAAAACATTTTGAAAGGGTTGCGCTAAACAGCCACTTGAATCAACTAAGTTGACTCAACTTGGTATTTTAGTCGCCTCTTACGACAGGCATACCTGCCGCTGATATATTCTACGCCCCCTAACCCGCTGGGGTTAGCTAAAAATAGGTTGCAACACTCATTTCAAATGTTTAAGTTACGTCAATCGGCCTTCGTGTTATGGCTCCATAAACGGTATCCAATGCATGATGAAATAATAGGCGGTGCTACGCATATTTAAAAAAAATTTAACATTCATTTAATTGTTATAAATACGGTTTAGAAGTGAAATAGCATATTAAACACTTTTTATAAGGTTTTGTCGGGCTTGACTCGAAAACTACACAAAAACCGATTCTTGGCATTTTCAATGGCATTGTGCCACGCCCAAGAGTTTGTCAATTAATTACCTATATATAAAGGAATAATTTGAAGAGGCGATTCTCCATTCAGTCTATCCTTCGTTAAGCCATGGTCCTCCCGTGGTCATTTCGGAATCACTTCGGGGTTAATTTCGTGATGATTTTGGGGAAATTTTTCTTTCATCTTAAAAACTATACAAAGCAAATGTGTGCACTTTAAAAATTTACCCCAGAGGTCCTCCCAGGGTCATTTGGGGGTAATTTCGGAATGATTATGGTGACTTTCTCAGGGTCATACCTGTGTCATTTGGGCGAAATTTCGGGATGATTTTGGGGGCTTCCTCTGGGTCCTCCCCAGGCCATTTCGTCATATTGAGTACGTCATTATGACATATTTAGTGTTTATAGAAATCTGTTTTTTTGCATATTAGTTTTGGAAAATAATTTCGATGTTTCACATCAGCCAGACGTCCCGTAACGGCTCACCTTTTTCGCAGTTGCCCTAATAAAGTCTCTATTCGCTCTATTTCTGGATCCGTATTGAAGAAAAGAAAATCTTCTAGAAATACATATTCTTCTCGTGTATAATCGACAATATCCGCCCTACTATAGTAGTAGTAACGTCAGAATTACAGTTAGCATCATTCCCTATAACTACAATTGAGATTTAATGTTATCTTTATGTACTATTCTATTTCCATAATCGATTCTTACTTTATTTTCCAAATCAACTTTCACCAGTTGTTTTTTAAATTTAGACTTTACCTTGTTAAAATTGAGGAATAAAACGCAGTATCTAATAAATTAGCTACAAAAACGTGGTCTCTTATCGCTGGTTTATTGAAGAAGAAAGAAAGTAAAGTAAAAAAGCATAGATGGGAAATTATGTGTATGAAAGAAAATTATGAATAGATCATTCACAGTTTATCGATTGTTCATTGACCCTAGAAAGATAACGTTATTTTTTTATATTAGAAAGATAACGTATGTACGTCTGAGAGATGTGTTCAAGTTTAAGGACCCTAAAGTATAAAAAAAACTTAAATTTTTTTCTGTTTTATTAATCATTTATTTGATATATATTCACTTGTTTTAAATGTTTTTAAAGAAAAATATCGTTTTTTTTAATATATTAAAAATGAAGTTGGACTTGTCTTGGACTTGTCCTTACAAAAATCAATCTTTTTCGAAGGACTCCAGTTTATAGCAAAAAAAATTTAAATAAAATACATTTTTTTGTACATCAGTTAAATGAATTAACTGTTTTAAACTATACTTAAAAAAAGGGCAAAATTAAAATGACGTACGTCTCACGTCTCTATTACTTAATTGATTACTTTGGGTTACAATTCATTTCTATTTTCAACACTCCCACTTAATCAATGAGTTAACATTTCATTCTTGTTGTGATAATAAAAAGTTAAAATAAATAAAATTCAGTTATATAATTCAAAGAGAATTCAATGCCTTTGAGCAAAATAAATGGTTTTCAATAGACACTGCTTTAGTCAAACAATCCGCAATCATTTCATCAGTATTGACTTTTATGACTTTAATTATATTTTTCTTAACATAATCTCTGATAAAATGATGTCGGATCGATATGTGTTTAACTCTTAATCAATCCGAATTCCAAGTACGCTAGATGCTTAACCCAAATCTTTCATTAAAAAGTTCCTCTTTAGAGTGGATTTAAGTTGATCCTTCCAACCTGTATTGTTAAAAAAGCTCAACAAGTCATCTACATAAACTGCAATGACCACGGTAGAGTTATTATTGCACTTCACATAAACCAGCACGCTGTAAGACATTATTCAGTTTCACGTTCCATTGTCTACTGGCCTGTTTAAGACCATAAAAGGCCTTTTTTAATTTGCAGATACGAAAATTTCTATCGTCAAAGCCCTCAGGTTGACGCATGTGTATTGTTTCATGCACATCACAGTGCAAAAATGCCGTCACAACATCCATTTGTTCAATGTTCCACGCATATTTTACAGACATCACCATAAGCAATCTTATCGATGAATATCGAACCACTGGCGAAAAAGTATGAACGTAGTCAATACCTTCACGCTGATAAAAGCCTTTTATACCCAACCAATTTACCATTTGAGTTCATCTTACGCTTAAATATCCATTTGCAGTTAATCGCTTTATAACCATTCGGTAAACTTTCCAGCCAAGTGCTATTATAGAATAGCGATCGATATTCCTCCTTCATTGCAGCAGCCCAATGCACCTTGTCTTCACCATGGTGAGCCTCAGTAACTGTAATAGGCTCATTACTTACTGATGTAAATGTTTGACTTTCTTCGATGCTTGTAGTCAAATGTGTAATTGGATCTCCAAAGAACGTTGGATGTCTTGTATCTCTATCTGATCGCCGAATAGCCTGCACACAACTGTGGTCATTGCATTCGACTTTGCTGTCAAAGAATGTGCTATCATCTGCGTCATCATATGTCGACTCTATAGAATTGCCAATTGTATCTTCAGGCTCAAGTGGATCTTCAGCCTCCTCAGAAGAATGTTGATTATCGCAGTTGCAATACTGTGTTGGCCATGTTGCACGCCAGATACACTATTATCGGATATATTTTGTACGACGTTGTCTTGGGCATGTCGTACGCCATTCACATTGCTCGCAACATTGTTTTGGCCATGTTGCACGCCATCAACACTTTTATTTCATATGTGTTTCACAATACCCGACGAATATATATTCCTTTAATTTCGCGTCGAATTTCAAACGTTTATTAGGTATAAATACCATTGCGCGTGAGCCAAAACCTTAAAGTGACTTACATCTGCTTTCTTTCCATTCCATACCTCCATTGGCGATTTACCCGATAGAACAGCTGTTGACGTATGATTATTTATGTAAGCTGTGGTATTCATAGCTTCGGTATAATAACGCTTATGTAAATTAGCATCCTGAAGCATATACCTTGCTTTCTCAGTAAGCGTACGAATGGTTCTTTCCGCTAAACCATTTTGCTGTGGTGTGTAGGGCACAGATGTTTGGTGCTCATTACCAAACTTTTCAAAACACGTTTTAAATTTACCACAACAAAATTCAGTACCGTTGTCACTACGAAACTTTTTTATTTTTTTGCCAGTTTGATTTTCCATCAAAGTTTTAAATGAACAAAACTTGTCAAAAGCTTCACTTTTATGTACAAAAGCTCTGCGGCTAAAGTCGTCAACGAGTACTAAACAATTGCTTCCACCAATGGAGCTGCATACCATTTTGCTACCTGAATCTGCATGTATTATCTCCAAAAGACATGTCGCTCTCGATCCGTTCTTCAGAAATAGTTTTCTTGCAAATTTGCCTTTACAGCAAGCAACACATGCTTCACTACCGTTGTTAACAAATGACACCCCATTTACACCACCATTTTTCATGACCCTTAAATCGTGCGAATTTAAATGGCCAAGTCTTCGATGCCACAAATTCATCGAACCATCTACTTTGATCGTAGCCAGTTCCATCTTTTTCACCGCATCCAACTTATAAAATCCACCAACTAATGACCCTGTCGCTAACAACTGCCTGCTCTTATCACGAACTGTGCAGCCGTCGGATGAAAAATTTACGAAAAAACTGTTTCAGTTATTTTACTTACGGAAAGTAAATTTGTCGTAAAATTTGACACATACAACACATCGTTTATCTCAATGAGCACATGTACTCCTGCAACTTCAATTTTAAGGTTAGCGGTACCACTAAATGCAAGTTCCATTAAACTGTTTGTTGCCGCCCGTACACCTACCATCGCGTACTAAGTTTGTCACATAATCCACTATCTGTGCATAGTCATATGATTAGTAGCACCGGAATGAAAATACCAATCATTCGAATAAAAATGTCCATCTAAAAACACTATACTAAAGGCTACATTTACTTGTACTTGTTATTTACTGTTGTTTTTAATTTTGCTTTTAAAGCTCGGTTTGTTTTCACCTAACTTCTTAGTTTTTGTTGGATAATAAGCTTCAAAGTGACCTTTCTGATGACATGCATAGCATGTTATATTAGAACTGCTACGAAAATGTCTTTTACCCTTTACTAAAAGTACCTGTTAAACATTTACTGCCGATGACGTGGTTTCTTGTAACAATTTGGTTTTTATGATATCACTGGAAAGTGATTTTTCAAGTCCCTCAAGTGCCATGATCATCAGTTGGTACTCCTCAGGTAACTCACAAAGTAAAAACACTGCTAGCCACTCATCAGACACAGTAAACACAAGATCAGTCATCTTCTGCGTAGCCGACATTATTTCAGACACATCTGTATTCACTGAATCACAATTCTGTAGTTTTGTGTTCACAACACGTTTCATTAGCGTTATTCGAAGTGCTAAACCAGTGTCCTCGAAAGTTTTTCTTAAATTATCCCAAATTTTCTTCACATCAGATTCCGATTGAACGTGCACAAAGATTGACTTAAAGCGATAGCTGCCTTTGCTTTTGCACATTTTTTTGAAGTTGTTTCGCCGGTCAAATACAGGGAAAGATCTTCTAATGCTAAATAATTCTCCATGTAACATTTCCATGATGAAAAATTGTCGTGCCCTTTCAATTTTTCAATAGATTCTAAAATTGAAGCCGACATATCAAAAGTTTCACTTGCAGCTAATTCCTCTGTAAAATATATACCTTTTATTTCAGCTGTTTATTGTATTGCACGTCTTGGATTTGCTCCGATTGACTTGCTTGTTTCTCTGCCTTAGCCTTTTTTGTTGCGCTCAGTTTATTTTCCCGCTATATTTGTTCGCGACTGTCACCTTCCATGCGAATATTAGTATTATATACGTATGAATACTTGCATTCATATGCATGTATCAATTGAATAAAAAATGGAAAAAATGAAACTGCTTAACCGCACTTTTTTATTAAATATATTAATACGTTTAGTGGGAACACAAATTCGACAATTAGTTGAATTTACTTTTTTTACAACGAGTTTAAGTTTTTTAATGAATAAACGTAGTACCTGCGCCCATAACCTGATAAAACTTAGGAATAAAACCCAGTATTTAATAAATTAGTTACAAAAACGTGTTCATTTATCGCTGGTTTATTGAAGAAAAAAGAAAGTAAAGTAAAAAAACAGAGATGGAAAATTATATATATGAAAGAATATTATCGACAGTTTATCGATTGTTCATTAATCTACCACTCAATTTATTACTTTGGGTAACAATTCATTTGTGTTTTCAACATACCTTAATTCATATACCTTTTTTCATATATAACTAGGGTGACCAGATGACCGAATAGAAAAATATGGACATCCCCCTTCTCAATCTAGAAAGCAGGTGAAAAGACAAAATCCATGTATTTAGGTGTACTTCTTAAACACAACTCCGTTGTACAAGAAAGAGACCAATATAGTGCCAAAAAACTGTATGACCTCCACCGCGGGTACAGCCAAAGAGGATAAATACAATAAGAGCCGTCACTCGTTATTTTTTTGTCATTTACTCGATGTATACTGAGAGGTAGTCGCTACTTTTTTTTGGCGAGATGTTTATAAATGTCTTCTATACATTTTCGTGTGGTATTTGTGTTTATTTTTCGACTGTATTTAATTAATTTATTTAATTCTCTTTCCAAAAATCACAGTTGCACAAGGGGCCTACACGGCATGGATAAATGCGAGACAATTAAAAATGTCCCTCTCAGAAAACATTCGGCATCAATTTTTTCAATTTCTAGCGAGATACTCGCCACAAAATAACGAGTGACGGCTCTTATTGTATTTATCCTCTTTGGTACAGCAAAAAAAAGGTGGATCTAAAAGAGAAATAAATTAACTTTAAGCTTTAAGTTAAGAATTAACCTGATGCAAATTAGTGTTTTTTTTTAAATTAAAGCAGAGCCATAATACATATTTAAAAATCATGGAAGAAAATCAAGAAAGATTTTCTAAGTTCGAGTGTAAACGCACATTATATACTCAGCTAGAGATCTATCATACAGTTATTTGGTTCAGTTTTTTTACCCTAAATATCATCGAAAGAGGAGTGTTTATTTAATAATTTTGGGCGTCTTTTATACGAAGAACAGGAAATAAGTGTAAAGTTTCTTCACAGTAAGTCAATTTTTCCTCTTCATTAGTTGTTGTTCTTGTTGTAGCGATTAGGACACACCCGAGGCCTTCGGAGAGTGTTATCGATGTAGATGGTCCTTTGCCGGAGGCAGATCCGGTACGTGCCGATAACAAGCACCAGCCCGACCATCTAGGGAACGATTTAGTATGACCACATCACATGAAACCTTCAAGGCCTTGATGCTCTCTCACCCCCTAGACCCATGAAGAAGCCAGAGCCTCGGATTTTTAAGTAACAGGATTCGCCACGGGTAGGTGAGGTTGACAATTGTGTTGGAGAAGCTATATTATGCGCTAACAACACCTGGAAAGGGTTGTGCTAAACAGCCCCTTGAATCAATTTGGTATTTTAGTCACCTCTTATGACAGGCATACCTACCGCGGGTATATTCTAAGCCTCCTAACCCGCTGGGGTTAGGTAAAAAGAAGTTGTAACACCCATTTCAAATGTTTAATAGCGTTTTCTTTTCTGGATATAGTGTTACGCTTTTTTTTACGCCGCGCAATGGTTGTTGTTCTATTCTAAAAAACAGACAACGCTTTTACGGGGTATTTCGTTCTTTTGTGAAAATTGTTGCCTGCTCGCAACGCAAAAGCGTTACATTTTTACCCTGTATAAAATGGCGGTGTGACAGTGCAACTCTGTGAAACTCTCAATTCCTCTGTTAATATGAGTGCAGATCACCTACCAGATTGCGCATGCACGAGTTCAAAATTGCTTCGTTCTGCGCAGCTACGTCACAGTTGACTGTTTGAGCGAATGAAAGAAAGAGAGAAAAAAACAATAGCTAAAGGAAGATGACGTAAAATTTGCTCTTTAAAAAGAGATGATCTAATGTTTACATGCGCAATGCGCAATCTTCTTGTGTGATTTGTGATTTAAGTGATTATGGTGAGATGAAATGTTCTTTGTATGCACTCTTCTGGGGTAGGAGTAACACTATTAAGGCTTTACCATTTACTAAGGCAACAATTTATTTCAGAAAAGAAAACGCTATAAGTTACGTCAATCGGCCTTCGTGTTAGGGTTCCAGAAACGGTATCCAATGCATGACGGCCATTTAAAAAATGTGAAATTCATTTAATTGTTATTTAATGTAGAATGTTTTAAAATATTTTAATTGTTATAAATACGGTTTAGAAGTGAAATAGCATATTAAAAACTTTTTATAAGGTTTTGTCGGGCATGACTCGAAAACTAACAAAAACCGATTCTTGGAATTTTCAAAGGCAATGTGCCACGCCTTGACCAGATGTTATCTGCCCAAGAGTTTGTAAATTAATTACTTATATATAAAGGAATAATTTGAAGAGGCGATTCTCCACCCACCCGGTCCTTCATTAAGCCATGGTCCTCCCGTGGTTATTTGGGTATCACTTCGGGGTCATTTGGGGATGATTTTGGGGAAATTTTTCTTCCATCTAAAGAAATTATACGAAGAAAAAGTGTGCACTTTTAAAATCTACCCCAGGGGTCCTCCCATGGTCATTGGGGGTAATTTCGGAATGATTATGGTGAGGGTCCTACTGGTGTCACTTGGGCGAAATTTGGGATGGATTTTGGGGCTTCCTTTGGGTCCTCCCGAGGCCATTTCGTCATATTGATTACGTCATTATGACACATTTAGTATTTATAGAAATCTGTTCTTTTCTGTGTATTAATTTTGGAAAATAATTTCGATCAGCCAGACGTCCCGTAACGGCTCACCTTTTTTCGCAGTTGCCCTAATAAGGTCTCTATTAGCACTATTTCTGGGTCCGAATTGAAATAAAACTCGTCATGTATGTAAATTTCCTCAACATAATCATAACCTCAATTTTTGTTGTAATCCCCCTTATTTAATACCTCGAAAAATAAGTTTAATTTGTCACATGAAAAAGAAGAAAAGAAAATCTTCTATAAGTACATATTCTTCTCTTCTTTTGTAGCAAATGTAAGAAAGATTTCGTATGGAACTATCGCGTTACACGGAGGGAGCTGTTTGCATTGGTAGAGTGCATTAAACATTTTCACAAGTACATCTACGGGCAGCGATTCCGCGTCAGGACAGATCACGCAGCGTTAAAATGGCTCCTGCAGTTGCGTAATCCAGAAGGTCAATTGGCACGGTGGATCGAGCGACTACAAAGCTATGACTTTTGCAATGAGAATCGGAAAGGTAGTACCCATGGCAGTGCGGATTCAATGTCACGAAGACCATCTAATTTAGAATGCAAACACTTAGCTGAGGCTAAGGAAGACATCATAGATGTCCGGCTTATGACTACAATGTGTTCGGATGAATGGGACATGGAACAACTAAGGAAGTGTCAGCTAGAAGATACTGATCTGTCACATGTTATGCGAGGGCTCGAACGTAACGAAATACCAAATAAAGAAGAGATGGCAACAGAGAGTCCTATTGCGAAGTCATTTTGGGCACAGTGGAACAGTTAAGAATTGATATGCGGTTGTCTGCATTGAGTATGGGAGAGTGGGGATGGTCGATATAAGAGGAAACTGATACTTGTTCAAAGGAAAAGGATTCTTGACGTTCTCAGTGAGGTACATAATGGTCCAAGTGGAGGTCATCTTGGAATTACGAAGACGCTCGAGAAGATTAAGCAGTGATTCTCTTGGGTTGGCTGCCGTCAGTCAGTCTCTGGGTACATTGCCAACTGCGAGGTTTGCAGCAGAGCGAAAGGGCCCAAAACCCGAAGTCGTGGCCAGATGAAGCAGTATATTTTAGGTGCACCATTTTAAATGATCGCCATGGATATCGCAGGTCTATCTCCTACTAGCAACTGCGGAAACAAATACGTACTGGTGGTTATGGATTATTTCAGTAAATGGCCACAGGTAAACCCAATCCCAATCAGGAAACGGAAACAGTAGCAGTTTATAAACAATTGGGTTGCAAGGTATTTTGTACCAATGGAGTTACATTCTGACCAAGACAGGAATTTTTAATCAGCTGTGTTCCAAGAAATGTGTAAGAAATTGGGGATTGGAAAAACACGAACAACTATATTGCATCCTCAGTCCGATGGTATGGTGGGACATTTCAATAAAACCTTCGAGGAGCACTTAAGGAAAGTAGTCGACAAGTTCCATAAAGAGTGGGATACACACATATCATTATTCTTTATGGCTTACCGATCGGCAGTGCATGAGACAATGGGCCAAACTCCCGTAAAGTTAATTTTTGGCAATGACCTTCGACTTCCAGCTGATTTGAAGTTTGGGATAGATGCCGATGCGGAGAGAAATGCCAAGAAATAAACCGGTGTCTTGGAAGAAGATATGAGAGAAATACACGATCTTGTAAGGTGACGAACAAAGATTATGAGTGCCAAGATGAAAGCCAGATACGATAAAGCAATTAATTCGGAAGTTTTTTGGGAAGGAGATTTGGTGTTGTTATACACCCACAACGAAAAAAAGGTTTGTGCCCGAAATTGCACTGTAATTGGGAAGGCTCATATAAAGATGTAAAATGGATGAACGACGTAGTTTACCGCATACAAACCATTGGCAAACCACGAAACAAAATGAAAGTAGTTCTTTTGAAAAGGCTGGAAGCGTTTAGATTAGAAAATTTGTCTGATTGGGACGATCCGACTTATTTAGGACAGTGTGTCTAATTTTAGCATCACTATGTTTTTAGTAACACACACAACAACAAAAAAAGCAAGCCGCCACTCTTGTGTATATGAACAAATCAATCATCATTTACACACATACATACAAGGCAACGCAGAGATATCTCACAAACATATGTAATCATCAGCCGAAGTAGTTACTCATTCATACAACCGCATATGTATATAAGAAAAACATAAACTACAAATATACATGTATATAGATGCTAACCAAACAGGAGATTCAAAAGTTCTACAGGGTGAAACGTGTAGACCTTAGGAGAAAGATGCGAACGAAGCAACGAAGAGTATAAAATCAACACAAGCTGAGTAATCAGTAATCAGTTTTGAACAGCAATTGAAACACGCTATTTGTTGCGAAGTATAATTGTGAAGTACTACTACCAAAGTAATCTAAATAAAGGCCAGTGTGCAATACTGAATATGGGAGTTATTTATTCAACAGTTTAGGATTTGAACGTTAGCAGACGGTTTCAAATAAGCGGGATTTCCCTAAATTCGTTACAATAACAAGAAAATGAAAAGGAAAATAATCAAGCATTTTCCAACGTTTCAATTGACGTATAAAGTCACATATTTCTCCCACATTGGTTTAGGATAACGCCCAATTTATAAAAACTTTTTAAGGATCATAGACCAAATCACTTTCAAAACACTATTATAAAAAGAAATTTAAGAAACTAAAATATTTGAAATGGGTGTTTCGCCCCTCCTTTTTCGACCATTCATTATTCTGCGTTTCGATAGCCATTACAGGAGGAAGAATTTCACTATTGTGAAGAAAGTCCCTATCCTTATTTTTTATAAATATGAATATTTCCAATAAAATCTGCCAAAATCATTTAATAAGCACAGCTCTTTTGACATCACTTAGTGTCATAAAACTGAGACTGATCGATAGCCCTCAGCTAAGTATATAATATCCGGTTACACCCGAACCTAGACACCCTTTCTTGTTCCTATTATTTTAAATTTTTTTTTTTTTCAAACTATATTCTGGTACTCCATTAACTTTACAAACCGGTCTGCGGAATAATTTAAAACAGATAAATTCTCAACAACATGAATTCTAATTTAAATACAGACGCACTATGCCATTTGGATGAGTCAACTTTCAAAAAATTAATGGGAGCAAAAAAATTTTTCCAAATATTAAAGTGATTTTTTGGTTCACGGAGTCTTCAGTGCTTTCGATAAAAACAACTTGCACTCAAGCTATTTTTAAATTTGAAAAAAGTTTAAAGTGGTATCAAATCCTCGTTAACTGTTGCTGAACAAGGCAAGAAAGCCCATTTCGCGCGTACCAAATTCCAACAACGTCCTTATATTTATTGGCTAAAGTAATATACATGTCGAAAATCTCTTCGTTCTCCGAACAATTTATTATTAGTTTTATTGTTTATTACAAAAATTTACTTTAGACCAGTAGTCACCAAAATTGAAACTGTGGCTGTGTTAGTAAGACTAAACACGGTTGCCACGGTTGGTCCTTTTTTCAATTTTGGTCATCTTTAGGTAATAGCCACCATTTTGGTACTTTTATTTTTTTCAATGAAGTAAACATTTACAACACTTCTCACAAAATTTGCCACACTTTCATTAACCCACATATAATTTTCAATTTACTTCCATGGAATTGTTAGACCAAAAATTACTCAGTCAATAAAATATAGCAGAACACCTAGCAGATTATTTATTTGAGGCATTAAAAAAACTACGGAATCTTAGGGCAAACACATTGCATGGATATATCAGAAAAAAATCATCTTTTAGTGGCTAGATATATCGATCGGTTATTAAACACTTTTCTTCAAAGATTTTTTCACTAGTCGAGCTAAACAATTTTTTTCAAATGCACATGTGCCGCTACGAAACTTGTCAGAGTTTGCCACTATTGAAGCCATTACAATGGCCGTCGAACTAAATAAATTGAAAACTATGTAAAAGAATGAAACTAATTTGTTCTATGTTTGGTGAATTTAATTCAAGAATACCAGAGATTGAGAGTTTGTAAAGGAATAGCCGTGTATATCAATGTACCAAACAAATATTTTTGACACAGCTCAAATTAGCTCCATAAGTTCAAAGAACTCCAGGATTATTGAGAGCTAAGTAGCTTGACACAAGAAATATTTTAACTGGAAGTAGGGCAGAAATACTTCTCGAAACTTTATAAATGTACAACAAATTGCGATTAAAACCAATTTATTTTATATTGAGATTTTGAAGCAAACGTAAGAGAGATTTCGTTTCGGAAGAAGTGTTTTGTGAAAAGTTATTCCCGTAGGTACAGAACCCCATAAACTTCAATAACAACACTCCTAACTAATTTCTAGTATCTAACTAATGTAATCAGGTTCCGTTATTGCACAGTGGAAGCTTTTAAGACGTTTGATGTTAAATCCGAGGCTAGATTCAGTAAATGTGAGTTTATCAAACATTACACTTACTGAATCTAGGCTATGGTATGAAATTTTCAGGTTTAGTGGAGATAGCAGGGGAAATAGCATTAACAAAACAGCTTCGAAGAATTGCTTGGTTTCATATACATATCATTTACTGAGTTTTTTCCACATGTTCTGCAAAGCTTGAACTTCAGCAAAACCAGAACGCATATTTTTGAACCGTTTCTTACTAAAACCTTACTGCGCTATACAGATTCATTGCAATGAACAACATAGTGCTGGAACTAACAGTTTTGTTAGCAAACCTAGATTCAAAACGTTTGGTTGGTAAAAGATGTAATGGACCTCATAGACAAACTCCCAATCGTGCGTACTGAGTTGGCCAAGAACATACAAAACGTTTTTGAGAAATCAGCTCAACGCTACAACCTCCGAAGCAGAGTAAAACCATTCAGTGTAGGTGAAAATATATATCGGCGCAATTTCGTTCTGAGCTACAAAGCGAATAACTTTAACGCCAAGCTAGCACCCGTTTTTGTTAAAGCTACAGTTCTCGCCACAAAAGCAAACTCCTTGTATCAATTGCAAGACATACATGGTAAAATAGGGTGGTACCACGGAAAAGATATTAAGGAATGCAAGGGTTAAAACACAAGTTGCCGTCAGATAATGTCCTATACAACAACTAAAAAATGACAAACCTATATAAATATCTATCTCTATCCCTATTTAATTATCTCTGTTTCGCATCACGCCACCTTTTTTATTTGTTTTTCCGTGCCTATAAAAGCTTCGGATTTAGACATAGCGGGTCTTCTCCTGGAAAAAGTTTGCAGTAAAGGTATACTCTTGGGAAAATATTTTTTAGCGATCGAAAAAGTCATGTCGAAAGTATATTAGTTTGCTAAGTTTTTTTTGCTAAAAATTAATAAAATGAAAAAATCGCGTAAGTCGTTTCGAACCAAAAAAATTACAAGGGTGTTCCTGGTTGCGGTGTTCCTGATTTGCGGATTTCCTGGTTGCAGTGCTCCTGGTTCCTGAAAGGGTTTCCAAATTAAGTGCGAGGAAGATGAGGATCTGTGGTATCCTGAATAGGAATTTCCTGGCTTTGGGTTCTACCCATTTGGGCGAAATTTGCAATCCCACTTAAAACAGTGATTTAGCTTAAAAATTGCATAAATTTTCTTATCTCCCTTCAATAACCTCATTTTTGTGCGCATATGCTGTGATTGCTGAAAAGAGACAAAAAAAAAATATATATATAAAGAAAAAAAAATGTTCAAATTCTACCAAGAGAAAAAATATTATATATGTACACATATATAAAATAGATAAAGAATTGTTAGAAAGAGACAAATGTAAGTGGTATTGGGAGAGTGAAGAGTGGAATCTAAAAATAATAATATAGAAACGAAGTGACATAAAACAAAATCGAATTAAAATAATGTCTGTGCACTGAGCTTTAATTTTCAGCAAATCAGCGGAATCGTCGAAGGCCTTCATCGAGTTCCTGCATCAAATCAAGTGAGTTTGCAAAATTGTTATTTATTATCTCTATTATTTCCATTTTGTTTCGCGTTTTGGGTTTGTAGTATGTCTCCATACATACTTTGATAATTAATAGTGCTATCCCGCTCTAATGGTCAGTTGTTAAAGGTAAGAGCGGATAGAGAGAACTTAAAAAAAAAAAAAACAAGAAAAAAACCCAGTATTTTAGTAGATATGCTTTCACTGCAATTTTTCCAATTAAATTTAAATTAAATTAATAATATTTCCAATTGCCATTAACGGGACTATTTTTCGAATGCTTTCCACTTTTCTACTACCGCAGTATAGCAATTTTGTAGATTATTAATTTGAATTATCAAATACCTAGTAGGCTTGTTATTCAAAATTTGTTCTGATTCCATGCCGTTCCTATAGGTGTTCGGACTTAAAAATAATAGTAAAAATAGTACCTTTTTTTCTTTAGTACTAAATTTAGTATGAAATCAAATTCTGATCTTTTTCTTTTTAATTGATTAGTCTTTTATTAAATAAAACATGAATTGTTAAGTTTGTAAGAATGGTCTGAAATTCGTTGTTGTTGTTGCTTTACTTTGGTACATCTCATTAACATCTGAGAAATCATGGTTGGGTGGGTTAAGAGCGGTAAGTAATTGGTAGGAGAACCGCTAGGCAAAAGACAAAGTGTTGTGTCGCTTTCTAAAAAGGTTAATCAACGGTCCTATTGAGTGATGAGGTAAGAAATTCATTAACCCTTACGTGTGCGTAAATTTTTTCTTGTTAGGCCTTGGGTTTGTCGTAACTGGTGGTTTGGTCGGTCGTTTGGTCAACGAACCCACATAAGTGGCTGAAGATCCGGGACAGCTAGACGCACACAGGCAGACGCCGATCATCTTCTTCGTGCCACCAGGTAATCTTGGTACAACTGCGAAACAATTGTCAACCCAGAGTAAGTATGCTTGTCAAAGGTTCCATAACAGAAAATGGCGCCCAACGTGGGGCCCCAGCGTAGAAGAAAGCCAAAAATATTTTTTAACTTTAATTAGGGGTTTCACAAACCATTGTCCTATACGAATTTTGATTCTCTTCATTCATTTTTATTTTTGTAGTACCGGTTTCGTAGCCATTGGTATTTGGAATTTAGTTTGAAACGATGAGATAAATTCACGTCGTACTAACCATACCAGTAGCTTTGACCACATAATTGCAAATAAAAACTAACGTATTTTACGTTATTTCTTTTTTCATCTTGGATCTATTTTGAATTTGGCTATATGCATATTTTAAATACCATTTGAATCTAGAATCTCGTTATTGTATGTTTAAAGGTTCAAGATTTAGTTACATCAAATTTTTGTTGCAAGTTGGAATGCGTGTGTTGCACGTACTGCAACAACAAAAATTCTCACATCACATGAAAGGAAAAAAGCACACAAATGTCTTTGGCCGTATAACAACAAAGCAAACAGCAACAATTGAAGAGTAAGACCATATTTGATTTGAGTTTGCTTTGACAAAAATTTTTTTTTTAAAATTTTTTTCTGTATTTTGAATAAATACACACTCATACACATTTTTAATATCTTCACATATATATATATCTATATACCTTTTTTCAATTTTTTTAATATAAGCACAATGCCGTTACGTCGCAGTGATGCGTATGCACCCCCGCCACTAACCCCAAGCCGTTTGTGCACAATTTGCCGCGAAAACTTTACCTTGACTTCTGATGCTGTGCGTATTGCATGCAATCACAAATTCCATCGGTCTTGTCTTTTGAATTGGCTCAGGAATAATACAACTTGTCCTCAGTGTAGAGCACAATGCAATCCCAATAACTTTCGACCAAATCCATACCCTCTTCGTTCACAAGCTAGATCGGTAACTAGTCCCACTGTTCAAGAGCGACAGTCTACCTCACAGGCCGCACAACAGCAGCAGCAACCGGCAGAAACTAGTGTTGAAACACAAGATGAAACACAAGCAGCCGCAGAAAATTCGGGTCTTCAACAATCCCACAGTCACAACAATCACCAGCAAGAACCATGGAACAAAACAACAGCAACAACATATCTGTTACGCCACCGGAAGACACTAGAATCTGAAATATTGTCAGCGCCGTTATCTCCGCGCGACAAGCTAATTTATTACAAGATTTCGAAACCAGATTTGCTCAGTTAGAGCAGCGGTTGGATCAATCCGTTAATAATATTGTCTCTAGATTGCAAAACGTAAATTTGCAACCTTCACAAAACAATGATTTACCACCATTAGTTGATTGGCCACAAGATCCACCGGATTTTGTTAATGGCCTTAGTCAACATGGTGGCGTACCTTTAAATATGCATGCACAAGGAAATCCTTACAAGCATTCTAACGTAGGGTTTCCGCGCAGTAGTGACATATCACACGTCACTAATTCTGGCAAAATTGCCGCCCTTATTTCAAACTGGGACATCAAATTTGATGGCTCAAATCGTCTATCGGTAGAAAATTTTATTTATAGAGTCGAGTCATAGGTGATCGATACCCTCGGAGCAAATTTCACTTTGTTCTGCGAACATGTCCAAAGCGTGTTTACTGAGGATGCCAAAGATTGGTACTGGCGTTACAGACGCTCAGTAGATCGCGTTATTTGGCCTAATCTTTGTCAAGCTCGTCGTACCCATTTTGCCGCACACTGTACTGATACGGATATTAAAGAGGCAATACGTATGCGCAAGCAAAATATGTCTGAAACCTTTGATGAATACCGCAATGCTATTTTTAAAATCGCAGAAAACTTGAGCATTCCTACCCCAGAGGCAGAACTTGTAGAAATACTACAGAGAGGGTTAAGACCTCGCTTGAGGCAACAACTTTTATACGTTTCCATTCCTTCGGTAGCTAAATTGCGCGAGTTATGCATTAAACACGAAAGCTTACTTCAAGAAATCGCTAGAAAGTCGTCTTCAAGTAATACTGCTTTGTCCACCCCTTATCGAAATACGTCTGGTCGTAAGCAAATTAACGAAGTTGACATTGTAGACGAAAAAGAATGAGATAGCGTTGAAGACACTATTGAAGTTGATGAGGTGACACGGCGTAGGAGCAACAATCAGCTGCTGTGCTGGAACTACTGCAAAGAAGGGCATCGTTACTTCGACTGCTTGGCAGAGCGAACGATATTTTGCAATGGTTGTGGTAGTGTAGGCGTGTAAACCTACGTGTGTAAAGTGTAAGTCGGGAAACTTGCAAGCGAGCGAGGACTCGAAAATTTTCCTCGCCAGAAGTAATTAAGCCCAATCTTCAAACTAAGAATTTTTATAAACCAGAATTAAGACATTTAGTACCGTACCAAGATCGTTTGAAATTTTACAAAGAAAAACGAAAAGAAACTTTTAATAATATCGAAAAGGGCACACCACCTAAATCACGTTCGGCAATACGGGGAAGTAAATTTTGGAGAAAAGTTAAAGCAGGTAGAAAAGGGCTAACCAATTTAATATGTTCTTTGCAAAAGCATTCGTCCAAACTTCGACCATATGCCGTAATAGAGATTATTAACGAAACTCATCTAGCTTTGCTCGATAGTGGAGCGCAAGTTTATTGTGTAGGCAGCAACTTGGCTGAAAAGATCTGCGTGGATAAAAATATTAAAACCAACCATTGTTCATCGATACGAACTGCTGATGGCAATGACCAATTTGTATTTGGTACCTCTTTATTTGAAATCACCTATAAAGGCAAAACATCAAAACTACTTTTTTATATTGTCCCTAGCTTGAAGCAAAATTTGATCGATTTGTAAGCACCGATAATAATAATACTGATGTTTTAAATAATATGCACACCCTGACAACTGAGCAACAAAAACGTTTGCAAATTACAAAAGACTTATTTCCGTCATATGCTAAGGAAGGTCTTGGCAAAACCAACCTTATTGAGCACGTAATTGAGTTAGAGCCAAATGTCCGTCCGTTGAAACAACGATACTTTCCTATTTCTCCTGCCATAGAAAAATTAGTTCACAGGGAAATAGATGAATTGCTGGAGTTGGGAATAATTGAGGAGTCACCAAACAGTCCGTGGTCGAGTCCGGTTGTTTTAGTCGGTAAAGGTGAAAAAGTTCGTCTATGTTTAGATTCACGCAAAGTAAACAGCGTAACTATTAAAGATGCTTACCCCTTACCCCACATAGATGGGATACTCAGTCGCTTACCAAAAGCTGAGTTTATATCTTCGCTTATCGGAAAAATGCAGAGATTTGACTTGTTTTACGTTACCAAACCGCCCTTTGTATAGATACCGCGTAATGCCTTTTGGCTTGTGCAATGCCCCTCAGACCCTATCTAGATTAATGTAGCGCGTGATTCCATAGAATTTAAGAGAGAGCGTATTCGTATATCTTGACGATTTACTCATCGTATCAGAAAGTTTTGATGCTCACATGAAGACGATGTCGGAAGTTGCATATCATTTAAGAAACGCGGGCTTAACAATCACTATTGAGAAAAGCAAATTTTGTCTGCGAGAAGTGAAGTACCTAGGGTATATTGTAGGGAATGGTACACTCCGTACTGACCCGAATAAGATATCTGCGGTTACACAATATCCCCAACCAACCACTATCAGGCAATTACGCCGGTTTCTTGGCATGGCTGGTTGGTATAGACGATTTGTACCGAACTTCGCAGCAGTTACTGCACCAATGACAAATTTGCTGAAAAAGGCCAAAGTTTTTAAATGGACTGAAGATGCCCAAACCGCATTTGAGTTGCTTAAAGCCTTGTTATAACTATAGTAAACCTTTTCTTATTCAATGTGACGCTAGCAAACTAGGTGTAGGAGCAGTTTTGGCCCAGGTTAATGACGACGGTGTAGAAGTTCCCGTCGCGTATTTTTCGCAAAAACTAAATCGCGCACAAAGCAATTACATCGTAACCGAACTTGAGTGCCTAGCAGCTATTCTTAGCTTGAAAAAATTCCGTGCTTACTTCGAAGGCCAAGATTTCACGATAGTGACTGACCATGCCAGTTTGCAGTGGTTAATGAAGCAAAACGATTTAAGTGGTAGATTAGCACGCTGGTCACTCAAATTACAGGGTTATCGGTTTAAAATTGAGCACCGACGTGGTTCTCAGAATATCGTTCCCGATGCGTTGTCGAGACAAATCTTTGATGAGCTAGGAGAAATTTCTGTCTGTCCAGCAGTCAATTTAAATTCGGAAGCTTTCAACTCAGATGAGTACAATAAATTAAAACAGAAAATTCAAGAAGCTCAGAGAAGTTTACCAGACCTGCAGGTCGAAGCCGATAAAGTGTACAAGCGAACAGAATACGCGAATGGAAATGAAGAAAGAGAAGTTTTATGTTGGAAACTGTGGATTCAAAAGGAACTAGTCCAGGACACTTTCGAAAAGGCCCATTGTCCTCCAAAAAAATGCCATGGTGGTATGGCAAAAACGTTAGAACGCCTTCGCTTAAATTTTTACTGGCCATCGATGGTAAATGATGTTAAAAGTTTCATTTCTCGCTGTGATATCTGCCAGCAGAGTAAATCTACAAATATAATTCTTCGTCCACCTAAATTCGGTACGTCCATGCCAAAGGTTATACGTAGATCTTTTAGGTCCTTATCTGCGCTATAAACAGGGAAATATAGGCATTTTCATAGTTATCGACCATTTGACGAAATTTCCATTTATCGAAGCTGTCAAAAAGTTTACTGCCACTCCAATTTGCGACTTTTTAGAAGAACAAATTTTCCCAATTTTTGGTGCACCTGAATGCATTGTATCTGACAACGGAAGTCAGTTCAAGTCCCTCCAATTTAAAAATTGTTTATATTCCAGGGGTATTAAACATTCGTTTACAGCCCTATATAGTCCCCAAGCTAACGCGAGCGAGAGGGTCAATCGCTCCGTTATCGCTGGTATCAGGTCATATCTCCAATCTGATCAAACCAATTGGGACGAAGATCTTCAAATGATAGCTGAAGCACTTCGGTCTTTATTTCACCAAACTATTGGCTGCACGCCATACTATGCGATGTTCGGTCAGCAGATGTTAAGTCATGCAGATGATTATAGTCTGCTGCGTACGCTCGAGTCTTTGGGAGGGGATGTTGTAATAGGCCGCATAGACAAACTCCGGCTCGTGCGTACTGAGTTGGCCAAGAACATACAAAACGGTTTTGAGAAATCAGCTCAACGCTACAACCTCCGAAGCAGAGTAAAACCATTCAGTGTAGGTGAAAATGTATATCGGCGCAATTTCATTCTGAGCGACAAAGCGAATAAGTTTACCGCCAAGCTAGCACCCGTTTTTGTTAAAGCTACAGTTCTCGCCACAAAAGGAAACTCCATGTATCAATTGCAAGATATACATGGTAAAATAGGGTGGTACCACGGAAAAGATATTAAGGAATGCAAGGGTTAAAACACAAGTTACCGTCAGATAATGTCCTATAAAACAACTAAAAAAGGACAAACCTATATAAATATCTATCTCTATCCCTATTTAATTATCTCTGTTTCGCATCACGCCACCTTTTTTAATTGTTTTTCCGTGCCTATAAAAGCTTCGGATTTAGACATAGCGGGTCTTCTCCTGGAAAAAGTTTACAGTAAAGGTATACTCTCAGGAAAATATTTTTTAGCGATCGAAAAAGTCATGTCGAAAGTATATTAGTTTGCTAAGTTTTTTTTGCTAAAAATTAATAAAATAAAAAAATCGCGTAAATCGTTTCGAACCAAAAATAAATTGCAAGGGTGTTCCTGGTTGCGGTGTTCCTGATTTGCGGATTTCCTGGTTGCAGTGCTCCTGGTTCCTGAAAGGGTTTCAAAATTAAGTGCGAGGAAGATGAGGATCTGTGGTATCCTGAACAGGAATTTCCTGGCTTTGGGTTCTACCCATTTGGGCGAAAATTGCAATCCCACTTAAAACAGTGATTAAGCTTAAAAATTGCATAAATTTTCTTATCTCCCTTCAATAACCTCATTTTTGTGTGCATATGCTGTGATTGCTGAAAAGAGGTAAAAAAATATATATATATATAAAGAAAAAAAAAATGTTCAAATTCTACCAAGAGAAAAAAAAATTATATATGTACACATATATAAAGTAGATAAAAGAATTGTTAGAAAGAGACAAATGTAAGTGGTATTGGGATAGTGAAGAGTGGAATCTAAAAATAATAATATAGAAACGAAGTGACATGACACAAAATCGAATTAAAATAATGTCTGTGCACTGAGTTTTAATTTTTAGCAAATCAGCGGAATCGTCGAAGGCCATCATCGAGTTCCTGCATCAAATCAAGTGAGTTTGCAAAATGTTATTTATTATCTCTATTATTTCCATTTTGTTTTGCGTTTTGGGTTTGTAGTATGTTTCCATACATACTTTGATAATTAATAGTGCTATCCCGCTCTAATGGTCAGTTGTTAAAGGTAAGAGCGGATAGAGAGAACTTACAAAAAAAAAAAAGAAAAAAACCCAGTATTTTAGTAGATATGCTTTCATTGCAATTTTTCCAATTAAATTTAAATTAAATTAATATTATTTCCAATTGCCATTAACGGGACTATTTTTCAAATGCTTTCCACTTTTCTACTACCGCAGTATAGCAATTTTGTAGATTATTAATTTGAATTATCACATACCTAGTAGGCTTGTTATTCAAAAGTCGTTCTGATTCCATGCCGTTCCTGTAGGTGTTCGGACTTAAAAATAATAGTATAAATAGTACCTTTTTTTCTTTAGTACTAAATTTAGTATGAAAGCAAATTCTGATCTTTTTCTTTTTAATTGATTAGTCTTTTATTAAATAAAACATGAATTGCTAAGTTTGTAAGAATGGTCTGAAATTCGTTGTTGTAGTTGCTTTACTTTGGGACATCTTATTAACATCTGAGAAGTCATGGTTGGGTGGGTTAAGAGCGGTAAGTAATTGGTAGGAGAACCGCTAGGCAAAAGACAAAGTGTTGTGTCGCTTTCTAAAAAGGTTAATCAACGGTCCTATTGAGTGATGAGGTAAGAAATTCTTTAACCCTTACGTGTGCGTAAATTGTTTCTTGTTAGGCCTTGGGTTTGTGTTGTTGTTGTTGTAGCAATGCTCGCCCCACCTAATAGCCGCGACCGATCACAAATTGTCATCAATATCCTCTAACGGGAGCCCAAGGAAACTTGCCGTTTCAACAGGGGTGAACCATAAGGAAAGGGGTGTTAGAGGCGTTGGTTCCACATTACACCTAAAGAGATGGTTGGTGTCATGTGGGGACACATTGCAAGCGGGGCATACATTTTGTATGTCGGGGTTGATTCTGGATAGGTAAGGGTTTAACCTGTTACAGTATCCAGAACGAAGTTGATCAAGAGTGACACGCGTTTCCCTGGGGAGTATGCGTTCCTCTTCCGCGAGTTCTGGATATTTTTCTTCAAGTACTGGATTCACCGTTCAATTCCCGACATAAAGGTCCGACGCCTGTCTGTGGAGTTCACCAAGGACCTGCTTGTGGTTTTTCGCTTCATACGGCTGGGTTCTCAGGTGCCGTATTTCCTCAAAATGCTTACGGAGATGACTCCTTAGGCCCCTAGGCGGTGCTGGTTCGTCAATCAGATGTCTGTTGGGATGCCCAGGTTTCTGGGTATTCAACAGAATCTGTTTGGTCAGCATCTCATTTCTCTCCCTGATGGGGAGCATTCTCGCCTCATTATGCAGATGGTGTTCTGGGGACATAAGAAGACAGCCCGTGGCGATTCTGATAGCAGTATTTTGGCAGGCCTGTAGTTTCTTCCAGTGGGTAGTTTTTAGGCTTGGCGACCATATGGGTGACGCGTAGCACGTAATCGGCTGGCTAATTGCTTTGTATGTGGTCATGAGCGTTTCTTTATCTTTTCCCCAGGTACTGCCAGCAAGGGATTTGAGGATTTTATTACGGCTCTGAATTCTCGGAACAATTGCGGTTGCGTGCGCACCAAAATGTAGATCCTGATCAAACGTCACACACAAGATTTTGGGGTGTAGGACAGTCGGTAGCGTAGTGCCATCGACGTGGATGTTCAATATGGTCGACATTTGGGGCGTCCATGTTGTAAATAAGGTCGCGGAAGATTTAGACGGTGACAATGCCAGGTTTCGCGAGGCAAAAGAACTGGAGAGATCAGGGAGATAGCCGTTTATTTTATTGCATAGCTCATCGATCTCTGGGTCTGGGCCTGTGGCCATTATTGTGCAGTCATCGGCGTAGGAAACGATTGTGACTCCTTCCGGTGGTGAAGGTAGCTTAGATATGTAGAAATTAAACAAAAATGGGGATAGGACACCACCCTGTGGCATCCCTTGTTTAATTCTCCTTGGTTTTGATGTTTCGTT
Organism: Eurosta solidaginis; assembly: GCF_040869045.1. NCBI lineage: Eukaryota > Metazoa > Arthropoda > Insecta > Diptera > Tephritidae > Eurosta > Eurosta solidaginis. The sequence goes on along the minus strand of NC_090320.1, from coordinate 103,442,250 downwards.
TCTGAATTGCACCGATGCCTGCCGACCACCCAGATAGTTTGCGGTCCACCTTTTAAGACATGGGGCAAGGGTAGACCCTTCCAGGTCTTGCAGTAATGAGCCATGGTTGACCGTATCAAAGGCTTTTGATAGGTCTAGCGCTACGAGTACTGTTCTATGGTGGGGGTATTGATTCAAACCGCAATTTATCTGGGTGCTAATGACATTTAGCGCGGAGGTAGTGCTATAGAGTTTTCTGAAGCCATGCTGATGAGGAGCTAGCTGCAAATGTGCTTGGCAATAAGGGAGCAAAATGGCTTCAAGCATCTTTGCCACTGGCGATAGGAGAGATATCGGACGATATGACTCACCTACGTTAGCTGGTTTCCCAGGCTTTAGTAGCGGGACCACCTTGGCCATTTTCCATTTCTCGGGTATGGCAAAGGTGGAGAGAGACAGGTTGAAGACATGCGCTAAATATTTGAAACCCTCTTTCCCTAGGTTTTTAAGCATCGGCATGGCTATGCCGTCTGGGCCCACTGCTTTGGATGGTTTAGCGCGACCAATAGCGTCCTCAACCTCTCTAGCGGTGATGGTGATTGGTGACGCGCTGAATTTGTGTTTATGTGTGTGTCTATTGGCTCTCCGTCTATCTTTGTCGACCGTAGGATGCATTATATATTGTCGGCAGAAAGCGCTCGCGCATTTTTCCGCATCCGACAGCACCTTATCGCCGAAGGCGATGGAAACTTTGTCTTTGTGCTTAGTCGGATTCGATACGGACTTTACGGTGGACCAAAGTTTACCTACACCGGTAGAGAGGTTACAACCTCTTAGGTGCTCTTCCCATTTCGCCCGCTTGTGTTCGTCCACAATGAAATGTGCCGAGGCGAATTCAGTGACCTTACGGAAGGCACGCTCCCCTTGGCGGGCATCAGTCGGGATAGGGAAGGCAGCAAAGCTGCTGTCTGTTGCAGATTTATATTCTTCCCACTTTCCTTTTTTGAAGTTTATGAAAGTGCGTTTTTCGGTGACGATGAAGTCGGCTGTACGCTCGAACGAAATAAGTATGGGCAGGTGGTCGGATGCCAATGTTACCATCGGCTGCCAATTGACGCAGTTTACGAGTTCTGCGCTCACTACTTTGTCGTAACTGGTGGTTTGGTCGGTCGTTTGGTCAACGAACCCACATAAGTGGCTGAAGCTCCGGGACAGCTAGACGCACACGGGCAGACGCCGATCATCTTCTTCGTGCCACCAGGTAAACTTGGTACAACTGCGAAACAATTGTCAACCCAGAGTAAGTATGCTTGTCAAAGGTTCCATAACAAAGACATAGACTTATCCTAGAAATGTGAAGATATAATACCTAAAAGTACACTTTCTTTTGTTTGTGCAGTTTGAATTAAAACGAAGTCTCTCATTCGCTATTTTTAGCAAAGTTTTGTAAAGGAAACCGTGGAATCATCCTAAATTTTATATTTTACAAAGAATACGTCACTCTTGTGAATTGTCGAACTGATTGTGTCACAATAAAACAAAAGTTTGGTCCTTGGACCGTGAGACTAAAATCGCCGCAGTGGTAGTGGTTTAGTTGTTGATAAAAAGCAATGAGGAAGGACGTATACACGCATGTCTGTTAGCAATTAAAAAATTTATTCCTAAATAGGCCATAAAAATACTACTTTGTAGCTTGAGTCAAACGAAAAATGTAAAAAAAATAAAATATAAAACTATGAAAACATTCTGCGCATGAGCGCTTGTTTGTAAAATATTGTAACGAATTTAGAGAAATTCTGCTTATTTGCAACCTGCTGCTAATGTTCGAATCGCTAAACTGTTGAATAAATCACTCCAATATTCTGTATAGCAAAATGGTCTTTATTAGGCTGATTTGGGGTAGTACAATTAGCAGTTGTCCGTGTTTTTCGAAACCTCAATTTCTTACACGTTTCTTGAAACACCGCATTGGTTTGTAACCACTTCTGCTACTGTTTCCGCTTCTTGATTTGGGATTGGGTTTACCTCTGGCCATTTAATGAAATAATCCATAACCACTAGTACGTATTTGTTTCCGCGGTTGCTAGTAGGAAATGGACCTGCGACATCCATGGTGATCCTTTCAAATGGTGCACCTAAAATAAACTGCTTCATCTGGCCATGACTTCGTGTTTTGCTGCAATTATGCCTCAGCTTCCTCTGCTTTTATACTTTCGTTTTCCTCGTTCATCCATTTTTCCTAAGGTCTAGTAATTTCGTGAACTGCATGCTTGGTCACCAGCTATATACATGTATATTCGTAGTTTGTATCCATATGCGTGTGTATATGTGAGTACTACTGCGGCTGATGATGACATGCGTTTGTGAGTATCTCTCTGTTGCCTTGTATGTATGTGTATAAATGATGATTGATTTGTTTACGTACACATTGTAAAGGTTTACCATTGGGATATGTAGCAGCACACACAAACACAGCCACGCTCGCCTGATAAAATGCTTGTTCTTGTTCGTTTTTTTTGTGGATACTATTTGACACTGTTGTACTTCTTAGGTCCAAGAAAAGTGTAGAAGCTGCTAACGAAAACTGCGTAAAATTTTTATTGTAAAATTGCAAAAAAATATCCTTATTTACGTTCAAACGAGCACTTAATTACATTTCTCTCTAAAATCGATATGTTTTGGACAATTTTAATTAACAAATTGTGATACTTTATTACCGGGGACGATTGCTAAAACACGACCAAACCGTCGAGGGTTGTATTAATAGACGCGTTTTTGCATCGCTTCCAATAGTTCGAATAATTTTTCGCCTTTGAACTATTGATAACAGGACAAAACGCGTCGTTTCATTTCTCTTTCCACATTTTTGGACGCATTATTGCAGTCGACCTCGGTTTCAAACAGTTTTTCGCGGAGAACTTTTTAACGGGTAGAAAAACTTAGTACCCGTGTTTGGTAATACTGGAATAACTACGCGTCCTCAGATACCCCAATTCAAGACTTTTGTATAATTTTCTGTAGGACCCATATAGGTGCACTACAATTTCATACTAAATTGGTTCAAAAAAATTTACCATCGCAGAAACCCATATCTGATATTCCGTTCCTTCTTTTGTTTCCCTGCGTCGCTTTCCACGTCAGCAACCCCGGTAATTTTGGCACTTCGTTCAGTGTCAAACGCATGTTTCACGCAGGTTCCACTGAGTTCCACAATAGTTTGACACTGAGCGAAGTGTTAGAAAGAGAAAGGAATTATTTCCTTCTCACACATATCATACTTGTAAACCTGTACAATGTACGTACATACGAGTGGATGCTTAGTATCGGCTTAGTCATACTAGTATCGCTTAGTGATGATAATATTCGTCACACTACCCTCCGTCTAAGTCTGATGGTCCCGATCAGACCTGATCTAAACGCTGCCAGCCTTTCCAAATGAACCACTTTCATTTTGGTTCGTGGTTTGCCAATTGTTTGTATGCGGTAAACAACATCTTTGATCCGTTTTACAACTTTGTATGGGCCTTCCCAATTACACTGCAATTTCGGGGACAAACCTTTTTTTCGTTGTGGGTTGTATAACAGCACCAAATCTCTGTCCTGAGAACCTTACGAATTAATTGCTTTATCGTATCTGGCTTTCATCTTGTCACTTATAATATTTCTTCGTTGCTTTAAAAGATCGTGTATTTATCTCAGCTCTTCTTCCAAGACACCAGTGGATTTCTTGACATTTCGCTCCGCATCGGCATTTATCCCAAACTTCAAATCAGCTGGCAGTCGAAAGTCATTGCCAAAAATTACCTTTGCGGGAGTTTGGCCCGTTGTCTCATGCACTGCCGATCGGTAAGCCATCAAGAATAATGATATGTGTGTATCCCACTCTTTATGGAACTTGTTGGCTACTTTCCTTAAGTGTTCCTCCAAACTTCTATCGAATCGTTCCACCATACCATCGGACTGAGGATGCAATGCGGTTGTCCGTGTTTTTCGAATCCCCAATTCCTTACACATTTCTTGAAACAAAGCGGTTTCGAAATTACTGCCTTGGTCAGAATGTAACTACATTGGTACACCATACCTTGAAACCCAATCGTTTGTAACCACTTCTGCTACTGTTTCCGCTTCTTGATATGGGATTGGGTATACCTCTGGCCATTTATTGAAATAATCCATAACCACCAGTACGTATTTGTTTTCGAGGTTGCTAGTAAGAAATGGTGCACCTAAAATATACTGCTTCATCTGGCCATGACTTCGTGGTTTGGGCCCTTTCGCTTTGCTGCAAACCTCGCAGTTGGCAATCCACTCGGTGACCGACTGACGGCAACCAACCCAATGGAATATTTGTTTAATTTTCTCGAGTGTCTTCGTGATTCCAAGAGGACCTCCGCTGGAACATTATGCAGCTTTCTGAGCACGTCAGGAATCCTTTCCGGGGAACAACTATCAGTTTCTTCTTGCGTTGGCCATCCTTACTCTCCCATACTCGATGCAAGCAACCGGATATCATTTATAAACTGTGCCATTGTGCCCAATATGACTTCGCAATGGGACTCTGCTAGCATCTCCTCTCTATTTGGTCTTTCAGGCCCTTGCATAACATGTGACAGATCTGTATCTTCTAGCTGACACATCCTTAGTTGTTCCATGTCCAATTCATCCGAACACATTATAGTCATAAGCCGGACATCTATGATTTATTCCTTAGTCTCAGCTTTCGAACAGTGTTTTCATTCTAAATTAAATGATCTTCATGGCAATGCATGATCCCATGGGTACTACCTTTCCGATGCTTAATGGAAAAGTAATAGCTTTGTAGTCGTTCGATCTACCGTGTAAATTGTAGTGTCATGTAGTGCCAGCCAACTAAAACCTAAAATAAAAGTAAAAACTGAAATAGCTGGCATCACCCCCACATGCAACCATGCATGTATGCACTTGGCATTACTGGGTGAGGGAGTCGAATGACGGAGAATTTTGATTGGCTCAACCCTCCGTTATTCAACTCTATCACGCCATCGCATCATGCAATTTTACCGCTATGCACTTTTGGCATAGCGGCAGGGCTGCTTTGAGGCGTCAACAGTTTTCAGTTGAGTTGAGTTTGCATTGAGCCGGCACGCAGCCAACAACGCGACTTTTGTAAAAGCGCGCTCGGGTTTGGTGAACTAAAAATGTGTGTACTACAAAAGAAACGAAAGTGTACATATTTTAAAGAAAACTAAAGAGACTAAGTCCAACAAAGCCAAACTTAAATAAACTAATTAAACAAAAAAATGGTTTTTTTTTATTGTTGTGTGTATGCGTGCGTGTGGCTGTATGCCAATGTTACATGGCGACCGTGACCAATATTCGAAGCCAAAAAGATGGCTTTCCATGCTGAAGAAAAGGGAAAATATTATTTTTGAAATTTTAAAGGCACAATTTCAGAATGGCACAAAATGCAGAAGAATTGTAAAATTTATTTTAGTCGGATGACTCGTATATAAACTACATACATTATCATGAACTATAAAACAGTTATGATAGAATATACTTAGTGGTTCTTATACAGTGGTGTGAAATTATAAAACCACACACAATTTAATCAAAAAAAAAAATTTATAACTAAATAAGACGGCATTATTGGACAATATATAATAACTAAAGTGCGAACAAGTAATAAATAAATGCAATGCAAAAACTAAATAAATCAATACAAAAAAATTGGAATCAAATATTGATATCGTACTAAGCAAAATGCTTTCGAATGAACTCCGAAGATGGAAAAAAAACCATAACGACTAAGACGTGGATTAATTGACAAAAATAAACTCGCAATTCAAATTTATATTCTATAATAATAGAAATCATTTTTGGAAACGAGCACATGAACACGGTATCGATACTTAGGGAATTACCTATCCAATATTTTTGTTCTGGAGAACACACGAGGTACGAAGACTCAGTGGAAGTGGACTAACAACATGCAGAAAAGGTGCAAAATGAGCTATCCGGAGGATGCAGAATTAAGTAAGTTATTTTCGAATATAAGCTTGTAAATTTTATATGTAACTAAGGAATGAACGAGCTGCGTAATTTTTCGTATGCTCTACTAAAGAAGTTCGGTTGAAAATTTGGAACACATGTATATTATATAACTGGGCTGCAATCTGCCTACATTTTACAAAATTTTGTATAATTGCATTTACAAATGCTCTATGCTAAGGCTTTTTGGAAATGGCTCGATCGTTCCCTAAGCGATTTTCTAGTTGGTAGAACAAACTATAGTTTATTGCAAATTAAATTTAAATAAGAATTTTGGAATTTGAATTCGTTTGAAGAGTTTGTTATTAATGAAAACTTATTATAAATGAAAATTTTTACCATTTCAATAATATTATTTATTTTATATTACATATGAAGTAATTTAGAATTTCATGCTCACATTAAACAAAGAAGGCTTGATAAAATAAAACCGTTTAAAAACAGTATATAAACGTTTATGAAATAATTTGAATTTTTTTTGGAACTTTCCAATTTGTAAATTATTGTCTAATATTTCCGTGTTTTTTGTAAGCATTAAAAATTTACTACAATTTGAAATATAAAACTTATCGCTTCTTAAATCTTTATAAATCTTTTTAAGCCTCTCTTAAGAAATATTAAAAGCAATGCCTGGTTGCAAATACACCTAACACCTAACAAAAAAAAAAAAAAAAAAAAAATTATACACATTAGGGCAGTTCAGAGTTCTGTGCATTAGATATTGAGAAAAAAAATGTTTGTTTCTTCGTCATTTGGAAACATCCTTTTAGATTTTGTTTTGCATTGACAATGTTGGAAAAATTAGTTTCGGGTTTTGATGTCGCGTATTAGCCATGACGTATCAAATGCATAGCAGTATACATTTTTCGCGTTTTGTTGTAAAAGTACTACACCAGTTTGTAAACACTATGACCACTTGCACAAAATCCTTAGCTCCTCTATTTTTTTGAATATGAATGCCATAAACTGAAAATTTGCCTTTAAACCACGTGAATTTAATAGGGAAAAATTAAAATATTTTCATTGTTTAAATTTTTAAACAAGCGTTTCGTTTGCTTAATAGCGGTGCGTCCGCGATACAAAACACGTTTTTATACTTTCGATATAAAGCGGTGTGGACGTTACAATCGCCGTATATTCGACAAAAAATAAAATTTTGGTTAGGCTTGTGGAAACAAGTGAGGTTTTTTTACATTTTTTTCCAATAGTCTGAAAAAAAAATATACCAGCCTCTTTTAGTTTTTCACAAAATAAAAGAAAACCGGAACACGCTTGCCTATTTCCTTTTGTAAAGCTCATTCTGGGGGCGAGAAACCACAGACCAAGTGTCTTTCTTAGGACAGCTTATCCATTGGTTAGCTAGCGGGGCTAACCTAGTGGGGGACAGTCGGTAAGTTCGGCACGGAAGGGGGGTAAGCATTTCTCTAGCCTATAATTTAGAGAAAATCCGCAGACCGGATGTTCCTTTGTTTTCAAAAAAAAAAACAAAAAAACAATTATATAATTTTCTTAACCAGACTTAACATTTTATAAAATTTATACCAAACGCGACAAATATTAACCGGATTTTCAAATAATACTCGGATTTACAAAATATTTACCTGATTTACAAAATTTTTTTCTTTTGAAATAATTTTCAATAAAATTACCCTGTTTCAAACACATGTCCGATTCTGAGGGCAATTCCAGCGATAAATCAAGCTCTAAAGGAAGGTGTTCACTAGCTCGTCAAGGAGATTTTTTAGGATTTAATGACTCAGATATCGCAAAAAATAATAATTCTAATATTCAGTCAGTAACTAATATTACAAACACTCAGCCTTCAGCAAATTCGTCTAATAATTCAGACAACCTACTAACTAGCACTTCCAATTTTCAGTCAGGAGCTGACTTTTCCAATTCTCACTCTACTTCAAATTCTTCTACTTTGCCATCAACAAATAGTTTATCAGATTTACAATCGAATAACAATATTTCAATCATGGCAACCTCAGAACAGAAAAATGTGTTCATTACCAATTGCGCCTCAATTATTAGGGACAACTACAGCGGTGATCCACTGGCATTAGAATCTTTTATTGACAAAATAAAATTAGTTGAAGTCTTCTCAAATGAAAATTTAAATAGCACTTTTATTGCATTTTTGAAATCCAAACTTGAGGGAAAAGTACACGAAGCACTACCAACCGTAATAAGTTCAGTCGATGACATAAAGACTGCCTTGAGAAATATAATAAAACCCGACAACTCGAAAGTTGTTTCTGGTAAAATCGCGTCTTTACATGTCATCAATAATAACTACTCAGACTTTGCTAAGCGCGTTGAAGAACTATCCGACGCATTGGAACGTTCTTTGATTATTGAAGGTATGATACAAGCCAAGGCACATTAAATGGCCGTAGAGCAAACAGTGAATGTGTGCAGGTTGAACACTAGTTCAGAATTGGTCAAATCCATCCTGGCTTCAACTACCTTCAGTGATTCAAAAAAAGTAGTTGCAAAAATGATTTTTGAACGTAATAATGAAGTTAAAGAAAGACAAGTACTAGCATTCCGTACTCGTGGTAATTGGCAAAGTAGTTTTCGAGGAAATTATAGAACATACTCTCTCTTAGTATGCTAGCCGCTGTAGGGTGTGAATTTGCGACGTCGTCAGCCAGTTGTAGGAGCGTTCTTATCGCGAGATATGGAGCGCAATTCCTCCGAAGGTATCCGTCTTTAATTCGTAAAGACTAATAGGGTCATTCGGGGAAGTGCGATGCACAATACGTTGAAATTTGGTGTGATTTTCGTTCACCCAAATTTGTCGATACATCTTTTCGATGTCGCTATTGAAGACGAAACGGTATAGTCTCCATCGTAAGAAAGAATATCATTTAGGCTCTTCCCGTTGGCCGTAGTGCTCGAGGCATTGAATACTACGCGTACCTTTGTAGTGGTACTTTCCGCTTTAATAACGGCGTGGTGGGGCAGGAAATAATTATCCGAATCGTCGGATGGAATATTCTTTTCAATTTTTCTCATATGTCCGAGCGTTTCATATTCTGACAACACTCGAACATATTCTTTACCTAAATCTGGGTTTTTTATTAGCCGTCCCTCATTCCGGAAGAATTGAGAGCATGCGCGTTTCACGGACGGTCCCAAATTAATGTTATTAGGGTAATCCTGCCTGAACGGTAGTGATACGGTGTATCTTCCATCTTCATCACGTTTCGTTGTTTCCTTAAATAATTGTTCGCAGTACCTTTCCTCTTCATTTAATATTTTATTTTTGGGTACATTTTCTACCTCCCAGAAAGCTTTGAGTTGGTTGTCTAACGCAACCTCGTTGTAGAAAGACATAATGCTCTTCGTTGGATTCGGTGATTCGATACGATCGGTTAGTATCCAACCGAACACTGTCTCTTGGGCTAAGAGTGTGTTTAACACATTCTTCTTTATACCGCTCATTATAATTTGGGGATATATGTGTCCGCCAAGTATGAGGTCTACGTCTTCGTTGACGTAGAACCTCTTGTCTGCCAAAACCAAGTCTGGGAATGCCTGCATAGTCATTGCGTTGATATGGCAGGATGGAAGATTCCCAGTGAGTTTCGCTAGAACTAGTACGGGTGTAGTCAGGCTGAAGCAGGGATCCACTGGTGAACGTAATTCGATGTTGGATGCTTCTTTCACCTGAGCTGACACCGCATTTGTGATGCCTGAAACATGGGCATGCATTTTCTTCGCTGGTAAATTGATTCTGCGTTTCAGTCTTTCAGTTATAAAAAAACATTCAGACCCAGAATCGATTAATGCCCGCGCGGAGAAGTCGGTACCATTATGGTGAATGTGTACGCGAGCAGTTCCTAATAACACACCTGTGCTGGAATTGGCATGGCAGGATTTGACATTCCGGTTCGTAGAGGAAGGTGGTTGTCCCAATTCCTGTCTTTTCCGTGCCTGTACCGAAGTTGATGGGGTATTATCCGCATCTTTGAAAGAGTTGCGCACCGCCGGTTGCTGAAGTGTGTCCGCATGCAGGAGCGTGTGGTGACGAGAGTGGCATTTGGAACAGTTGTACGAACTGGTGCACCTCGTCACTGTGTGTCCTGGGGATAAACAATTCAGGCAGCCATTTGTGGATTTGACGAATTTAATCCTTTCTACCGGGTTTAAGTCGCAAAAACGTGAACAGTTGCGTAATCTGTGCTCCGTAGATTTGCACATTTTACACATTGCTTTTGTTGTTTGTTTGGTTACTTTTGTTTGAAAAGCACCAAGTTTTTTTTGTAGGGGTTTATGTCGACAGGCGCGACCTGTTCAACTTTTGCACTTTAGAGGTGGCATTACCTGTAAAACCAGACACGGTTTCAAGTGTCTGAAAACGATTTGACAAGAATTTGTCCATATCCTCCCACTTGGATATGTCCGTTTTGTGATCAATGCTCTGCTCCCATAGAGGTAATTTTGTCGAACATAAATAAGTAATAATCGCATCCCAATTTGAAACGTCAATCTGATGTGTTTTTAAGGATACTAAACAATTATTTATGTCGCGCTGTAAGGTTTTGATAGAGCTGCCGCACTCGCTATCTAACTTTTTTAGATTAAACAAAATTTGTACTTGTGAGTTTACGAGAATCCGCTTATTCTCGTATCTTTCACATAGATTTTTCCAGGCTGTTTCGAAGCCTACATTTGTCAAAGGATATTTCTTGACAATATCCTTTGCCTCACCTTGGGTTTTTTGGTTAAGGTGGAACAACTTTTCTACCGGGCTTAGGCGACTGTTGTTTTTGTAGATGGCCGTGAACAGGTCACGAAACGTTGGCCAAGATAGGTAGTCGCCCTTGAATACCTCAGTATCGCAGGCTGGCAGGCGGATACTGTGTTCGCGCGCGTGTTCTCCCTCAGGTTTGACTGCTCTATCTTTTTCCTCCTTCAATTTAGTTTGAATTTCAGCCATGTTCGACATGCATCTCAGGAATACGGCATATGCCGCTTTATGCTTGATCTTGACCGCTGCAATTTTCTTAGCGTCGAGCGTGTCAGAGTCAAGCAATTCCTCGAGGGCGGTCTCGGCTTTTTCCCATTTAGCTTGCAACTCTTTTTGCTGTATTGCAAGAGTGTGTATAGTGTGCAGAGCCGCATTTATGTCATTAAAATCGGCCTCGAATTCGATTATTCGATCGGCCAATCTAATATATGATTCCATGTTCATGGATTAAAATTTGTGATCAAATTAAGAAGGGGTTGTAAAACTGAAAAAACCTGTGCGAATCACCCAACCAACAATGATTAAAATATAGAAAAGACTCTTTATTTAACGCTTTAAATTTGTTTATTTTTCACTGACTTTGCAGCTTATTTGTGCCGAAAAGCAGGTAGAAGGGGAGAGCAACAACAACGTCTTTTGTGGAATTAAAGGGGGCCACTCGCCACTTCAACGTTCAAATTTGTTATAAATAAGTGCGCGCGCTGATATAACAACTCGACGAAAAGTGTAAAAACTCAGTGAAAACTGTTGTAAAAACTGTGTCAATTGAATTAGTGAAAATTAAAGTGCTTGTAAAGAAAATGAAAATTGCCACAGCCGTATGGCGTGAGATTTTAATGTGAATGTGAGGTTATGTGCACCTCTTCCTTGTGCTGTGTCCGGAGAGCCTTACCGCTGGTGGGGGGACAGACCAGATAGTCACAAGGAATGTTAAACGACGTTAATGCAACGCGTTTGCACTTATTTTTCTTTTCGGCACTAAATTTTTTACACTTTTCGCGGTAATTAGAAATCACTACACGTGTGGCACACAGTATATGGATTATGTTTTTACACGGATTTTATTTTATTGTAATAACCAAAAAAAATGTGGCAAGAAATATTTCACTTACTGTAGACTTTATTCGGCTATTCGTATACTGGTGCTTATGTGGCAAGGTGGCTTGATGTGTTGCAGTTGCTTTAGCTGTCTGGTATGATATCATAGACTTTTCGTTGGTGGGCAAAATACTTTTTCGGATGAATTTTTTATGATTTGTGGTGCGGTCAGCTATGATACTTTGTAATGTGGACTGTATATGCGCTTTAATTACTTTCTCGGGGAGAAGGACCAAATGTTCGGCCGGGGTGCGTGTGCTCCTGGAGGTAGGTCGGCGCACCGGGGTCGATCTCAGTGGGAATAGGCGTATGGAATAGAAAATACAAATAGACGAGATTTCTCGTTATAATATATATGATTTATTCGGTAAATGTAAAAATAGCAATAGTTACAATATTACCTGAATAAACGCAAAAATACGGCAGAGATCGCTGGCGGCAGATGTTAGCTGGTTGGCTGTTAGAATCCAAGAGGCCGGTTGTATATCAAGCTACAACCATTGACCCGCAAATCCTCCGCACATGCATGTGGCGGTGATGGTGTGGGTGGTTATTAACTAAGTCGAGTATCGAGTATCGAGTATCGATTTCCAGAGTTGCATTTGGGGGGATCGCAATCAGATGCGGAAAAGTTAGGCATCCGGCCTAAACAAATTTCAATAATAGGTACAACAATCCAAATGCAAGATTCAAGAATAACAATAGAAATAATTACAACAATAATAATTATGGGTACAATAATTCTAATAGAGGTAATAATGACAGATATAGCACTAATAGAAACAATCAGCCTAGTAGTAGTAACAATAATGCTAATAATAATAATAGACGTTCAAATTCGCGAAGTAATGCCAATGTACGCGCTTTAAACGTGAACGACCCTCAGGAGCGAACACTGGGGGATCGGGATCACGATTTAGACAATTAAACGAATCTTCTCCAAAAATATTAAAATCCACCTACTGCTTTAACCTTAATTATTCGGATTTTATTGAACTTAAATGTAGCGATTCCTACAAACCATGTACTTTTCTAGTAGATTCTCAAGCAGATATTTCTTTAATCAAAATTTCAAGTTTATCTCAAAATTATAACTTTAATAGTAACGAAATAACCAACATAACAGGCGTAACACCTGAAAGAATTTCAACTTTAGGGACCTTAAAAACCAACTTAATTGCATATAAATTTTTAATACCGCATACTTTACATGTAGTTAACGACGATTTCAATATACCTTCAGACGGAATACTCGGCAAAGACTTTTTAAAATTAAATAAATGCATTATTAATTATGCAAGCGATAGCATAACTATTAATACCGGATTAGATAACGCCAATATACCAATATTACACGGCACAAGTACCGATTCTTTAGTTATTCCTCCGAGATGTGAAGTTTATCGGTTATTTAAATTACCAAAATGCGATAATCCTGTTCTTGTAGACTCGCAAGAAATCTGTAGTGGTGTTTTTACGGCAAAGTGTATTGTTGACACAAATAATCCAGTTCTAAAAATTTTAGATATTACTGACGAAGTAAAACATGTCAACAATTGCAATATCGTAACGGAAGATATCACCAACTACAATGTCTACAAAATCAATGAAACTTCAAAAGATCAAAAAAGATTAGAGAAATTAACGAAAATTTTGAAAAATCAAATGCCGGGTAATGCTCAAAAACATTTACTGGATTTATGCTTAAAATATGCCGATGTATTCGCTTTAAAAACTGATCGTATGACTTTAAATAATTTTTACGAACAAAAGCTACGTTTAACTGATAAAAATCCAGTCTATATAAAAAATTATCGTTTACCATATACACAACGTGAAGAAATTAATAAACAAGTCGAAAATTTAGTGCTAAATGATTTAATAGAACCCAGCTTTTCTAATTATAACGGTCCTTTAATTTTGGTGCCGAAAGAACATCCTTCAGGCCAAAAGTCTTATCGTATGTGCGTTGATTTCAGAGCAGTCAACAAAAAGCTTATCGCAGACAAATTTCCGTTGGCACGCGTAGACGACATACTCGACAATCTTGGCAGAGCCAAATATTTTTCGACTTTAGATCTTTTTTCTGGTTTTCGCCAAATACCACTTCATGTTAATTCTGGAGACGTTACATCTTTCAGTACAGATCGAGGAGCTTTTCGTTGGAAAATTTTACCTTTCGGTTTAAATATAGCACCAAACTCTTTTTCACGTATGATGTCATTAGCATTTTCAGGCATTTCGCCAAATCAAGCTTTTATGTACATTGACGATGTTATCGTCATCGGATGTAGCGAGACACATCACCTCAAAAATTTAGAAAAAGTTTTCGAAACATGTAGAAAATTCAATTTAAAATTAAACCCAAACAAATGCAATTTCCTTCGTTATGAAGTAACTTTTTTAGGCCATAAATGCACCTCAAAAGGCCTACTGCCAGATGACCAAAAATAGACGCAATTAAAAAATACAATAAGCCTAAAGACAAAGACGCTGTTAGACGATTCGTTGCATTTGCAAATTATTATAGGCGTTTTATACCTAACTTTGCGTCACTGGCAGCCCTTTTAAATCGTCTAAATCGGAAAAAAGTTGAATTTGTTTGGGATGATGCTTGCGAAAATGCTTTCGAAAAATTAAGATTATCTCCTCAATTATTACAATACCCTGATTTTTCATCACTGTAGATGCATTTAAGAGTGGTTGTGGCGCTATATTAAGCCAAAAGCATGGAGATAATGATTTACCGATTTGCTTTGCATCAAAATCTTTCAATAAAGCCGAACAAAAAAAGGCAATCATAGAATTAGAACTTTTAGCAATACATTTTGCTATAAAACATTTTCGGCCGTATGTTTACGGTACACATTTCACTGTAAAATCAGACCACGGACCATTAGTTTATCTATTTAATATGAAAGATCCTTCGTCGAAACTCTCTAGAATCAGATTAGATTTATCAGAATACAATTTTACAATTGAATATATTAAAGGAAAATCGAATGTCGTGGCTGATGCTCTTTCGCGTATAAGTATAGACGAGATTAAAAATTCGACAAAACACGTTTTAGCCGTTAAAACGCGTTCACAAACTAAACAAGAATTACAAAACGAAAAAATAAGTTTAAATGATACGACTTCTAACGATAATAAAGTACAAGTTTATGATAAATTTTCATACGATTTTTCAAAAAAGATACCTCGAGTAAAATAAACAATACAATATAATAAAAATAAGGAGATCTCCAATTTACAAATTTATGCGCATTTAAAACATAAAAAATATAATTTACTTAATATCGTGACTGTTAACGAAATAACGAATTTAGATGAGTTACTTTCGAGGCTGGAAAAAGCAGCCGACAATCACAATATTAAACAATTAGAATGGCCAAAAAAATAATATCATTTTCAATAATTTTTCAATTACGAATTTTAAAATCCGCGGAAATGAAATTTTAAAATCATTACAAATAATATTGACGGACCCTGTAGAGACCGTAACAGACAATGAACAGAAACAAAAACTTATGACAATTTATCACGAAGATCCAATGTTAGGAGGTCATTGCGGAACCAAAAGGTTATATGCCAAATTAAGAACTAAATATTACTGGAAAAACATGACACGTGATATAGCGAAATTTGTGAAAAATTGCAATAAATGTCTTTTAAATAAAGTGAGACCAAAAACAAAAGAAAATCTTGTCCTTACCCCAACACCCTGTAAACCATTTGACATAGTAATTATCGATACAATAGGTCCACTTCCAGAATCAAACTATGGTAACAAGTTCACTGTTACTATGATTTGCGACTTTTCTAAATACCTGGTAACAGTAGCTGTACCAGATAAATCAGCAAAAACTTTTATACTAACATATGGTACAATGAAAGCCATTAGATCCGATTTAGGGACGGAATACAAAAATGAATTATTCTCGGAATTAACAAAACTTTCAAAAATTAATCATGATTTCTCAACAGCTTATCACCACGAAACTGTTGGTACCGTTGAAAGAAACCATAGAGTCTTTAACGAATATTTACGTGCATATCTAGATGAAACGTATTCAGATTGGGATATGTATTTGAAATATTTTACATTTTTACATAATACTACAAGTAGTTCGGTTTTCGATAATAAATTTACTCCTTTCGAATTAATATTTGGCAGGAAATCTACACTGCCACATGAATTACAAAAGGAACAAATCGATCCGATCTATAATGTAGAAAATTATACAAAAGAGCTAAAATATAGAATGCAAAAATCTCATAAAATGGCAACAAATTTCATTAATAAAAATAAAATTAGAAATAAAGAATTATATGATAAAACGGCTAAGCCTTTAGAAATTAAAATTAATGATAGGGTTTTAGTAGAAACAGAACCAAGAAATAAACATAGAAATATATATCAAGGTCCCTACATAATAAAGAATATCGATGGACCAAATGTAAACATTTTTAATGAAATTAATAAAATTGAAAAAACTGTACACAAAAATCGTATACAAAAAATCAATTAAATTGATAGCCGAAAATAATCTTTAAATATAAACCTACTTTAAGAACATGCCAATGAAGGCCAAACTAAACAAACTGTTAATGTTAATTTTTAATACGGCCTAATGTACAATATTAATATGTTAAATTGAAATACTTAATAAAATATGTTTACTCAATTTAACAATAAGCATACATTTTTTAACAAATAGTAACGGCTCACTTCAAACTAAAAACATTATTTTTTTACATATTTCATTTTCTTATAAATTTAAATCTTAATCCTAGTAAAGCCTAAAGAAGAATGTGGCAAGACTGATCACCTTGCCAAATTCTTCTTTTCTAAAGGGGGATGATGTAGTGTCATGTAGTGCCAGCCAACTAAAAACTAAAATAAACTGGAATAGCTGGCATCACCCCCACATGCAACCATGCATGTATGCACTTGGCATTACTGGGTGAGGGAGTCGAATGACGGAGAATTCTGATTGGCTCAATCCTCCGTTATTCGACTCTATCACGCCATCTCATCATGCAATTTTACCGCTATGCACTTTTGGCATAGCGGCAGGGCTGCTTTGAGGCGTCAACAGTTTTCAGTTGAGTTGAGTTTGGATTGAGCCGGCACGCAGCCAACAACGCGACTTTTGTAAAACCGCGCTCGGGTTTGGTGAACTAAAAATGTGTGTACTACAAAAGAATATTTGTAACGCAACTAAAACGAAAGTGTACATATTTTAAAGAAAACTAAAGATACTAAGTCCAACAAAACCAAACTTAAATAAACTAATTAAACAAAAAAAATGGTTTTTTTTTATTGTTGTGTGTATGCCGTAACCGTTTAGACGGTTAAGCGCCAATTAAGTAAGTAAGTAAGTATGCGTGCGTGTGGCTGTATGCCAAAATAAGTGGCATTCAAAATGCCACTTTACATGGCGACCGTGACCAATATTTGAAACCAAAAAGATGCCTTTCCATGCTGAAGAAAAGGGAAAATATTATTTTTGAAATTTTAAAGGCACAATTTCAGAATGGCACAAAATGCAGAAGAATTGTAAAATTTTTTTTTGTCGGATGACTCGTATATAAACTACATACATTATCATGAACTATAAAACAGTTATGAGAGAATATACTTAGTGGTTCTTATAGAGTGGTGTGAAATTATAAAACCACACACAATTTAAAAAAAAAATAAAAATTTTTTTATAACTAAATAAGACGGCATTATTGGACAATATCTAATAACTAAAGCGCGAACAAGTAATAAATAAATGCAATGCAAAAACTAAATAAATCAATACAAAAAAATTGGCATCAAATATTGATATCGTACTAAGCGAAATGCTATCCGGAGGATGCAGAATTAAGTAAGTTATTTTCGAATATAAGCTTGTAAATTTTATATGTAACTAAGGAATGAACGAGCTGCGTAATTTTTCGTATGCTCTACTAAAGAAGTTCGGTTGAAAATTTGGAACAGATGTATATTATATAATTGGGCTGCAATCTGCCTGCATTTTACAAAATTTTTTATAATTGCATTTGAAAATGCTCTATGCTAAGGCTTTTTGGAAATGTCTCGATCGTTCCCTAAGCGATTTTCTAGTTGGTAGAACAAACTATAATTTATCGCAAATTAAATTTAAATAAGAGTTTTGGAATTTGAATTCGCTTGAAGAGTTTGCTATTAATGAAAACTTATTATAAATGAAAATTTTTATCATTTCAATAATATTATTTATTTTATATTACATATGAAGTAATTCAGAATTTCATGCTCACATTAAACAAAGAAGGCTTGATAAAATAAAACCGTTTAAAAACAGCCATTCCCTCTCGTGAATAAACGTTTATGAAATAATTTGAATTTTTTTTGGAACTTTCCAATTTGTAAATTATTGACTAATATTTCCGTGTTTTTTGTAAGCATTAAAATTTTACTTACACAGTGGAACTATAATAAACATATCTAAAAATATATAATTCTACAAATTTGAAATATAAAACTTATCGCTTCTTAAATCTTCATAAATCTTTTTAAGCCTCTTTTAAGAAATATTAAAAGCAATGCCTGGTTGCAAATACACCTAACACCTAACAAAAAAAAAAAAAAAATTTATACACATTAGGGCAGTTCAGAGTTCTGTGCATTAGATATTGAGAAAAAAAATGTTTGTTTCTTCGTCATTTCGAAACATCCTTTTAGATTTTGTTTTGCATTGACAATGTTGGAAAAATTAGTTTCGGGTTTTGATGTCGCGTATTAGCCATGACGTATCAAATGCGTAGCAGTATACATTTTTCGCGTTTTGTTGTAAAAGTACTACACCAGTTTGTAAACACTATGACCACTTGCACAAAATCCTGAGCTCCTCTATTTTTTTGAATATGAATGCCATAAAATGAAATTTTTGCCTTTAAACCACGTGAATTTAATAGGGAAAAATTAAAATATTTTCATTGTTTAAATTTTTAAACAAGCGTTTCGTTTTCTTAATAGCGGTGCGTCCGCGATACAAAACACGTTTTTATACTTTCGATATAAAGCGGTGTGGACGTTACAATCGCCGTATATTCGACAAAAAATAAAATTTTGGTTAGGCTTGTGGAAACAAGTGAGGTTTTTTTACATTTTTTTCCAATAGTCCGAAAAAAAAATATACCAGCCTCTTTCGGTTTTTCACAAAATAAAAGAAAACCGGAACACGCTAGCCTATTTCCTTTTGTAAAGCCCATTCTGGGGGGCGAGAAACCACAGACCAAGTGTCTTTCTTAGGACAGCCTGTCCATTGGTTAGCTAGCGGGGCTAACCTAGTGGGGGACAGTCGGTAAGTTCGGCGCGGAAGGGGGTAGGCATTTCTCTAGCCTATAATTTAGAGAAAATCCGCAGACCGGATGTTCCTTTGTTTTCAAAAAAAAACAAAAAAACAATTATATAATTTTCTTAACCAGACTTACCATTTTATAAAACTTATACCAAACGCGACAAATATTAACCGGATTTTCAAATAATACCCGGATTTACAAAATATTTACCTGATTTACAAAATTTTTTTCTTTTGAAATAATTTTCAATACAATTACCCTGTTTCAAACACATGTCCGATTCTGAGGGCAATTCCAGCGATAAATCAAGCTCTAAAGGAAGGTGTTCACTAGCTCGTCAAGAAGATTTTTTAGGATTTAATGACTCAGATATCGCAAAAGATAATAATTCTAATTTTCAGTCAGTAACTAATATTATAAACACTCAGCCTTCAGCAAATTCGTCTAATAATTCAGACAACCTACTAACTAGCACTTCCAATTTTCAGTCAGGAGCTGACTTTTCCAATTCTCACTCTACTTCAAATTCTTCTACTTTACCATCAACAAATAGTTTTTCAGATTTACAATCGAATAACAATATTTCAATCATGGCAACCTCAGAACAGAAAAAGGTGTTCATTACCATTGCGCCTCAATTATTAGGGACAACTACAGCGGTGATCCACTGGCATTAGAATTTTTTTTTTATTGACAAAATAAAATTAATTAAAGTCTTCTCAGATGAAAATTTAAATAACACTTTTATTGCATTTTTGAAATCCAAACTTGAGGGAAAAGCACGCGAAGCACTACCAACCGTAATAAGTTCAGTCGATGAAATAAAGACTGCCTTGAGAAATAGAATAAAACCCGACAACTCGAAAGTTGTTTCTGGTAAAATCGCGTCTTTACATGTCATCAATAATAACTACTCAGACTTTGCTAAGCGCGTTGAAGAACTATCCGACGCATTGGAACGTTCTTTGATTATTGAAGGTATGACACAAGCCAAGGCACATGAAATGGCCGTAGAGCAAACAGTGAATGTGTGCAGGTTGAACACTCGTTCAGAATTGGTCAAATCCATCCTGGCTTCAACTACCTTCAGTGATTCAAAAGACGTAGTTGCAAAAATGATTGTTGAACGTAATAATGAAGTTAAAGAAAGACAAGTACTAGCATTCCGTACTCGTGGTAATTGGTAAAGTAGTTTTCGAGGAAATTATAGAACATACTCTCTCTTAGTATGCTAGCCGCTGTAGGGTGTGAATTTGCGACGTCGTCAGCCAGTTGTAGGAGCGTTCTTATCGCGAGATATGGAGCGCAATTCACTCCGAAGGTAACCGTGTTTAATTCGTAAAGACTAATAGGGTCATTCGGGGAAGTGCGATGCACAATACGTTGAAATTTTGTGTGATTTTCGTTCACCAAATTTGTCGATACATCTTTTCGATGTCGATATTGAAGACGAAACGGTATAGTCTCCATCGTAAGATAAGGATGGGTAGATCGGCTTGTAGAACTGGGCCTGGGAGTAGAATATCATTTAGGTCCTTCCCGTTGGCCGTAGGGCTCGAGGCATTGAATACTACGCGTACCTTTGTAGTGGTACTTTCCGCTTTAATAACGGCGTGGTGGGGCAGGAAATAATTATCCGAATCGTCGGATGGAATATTCTTTTCAATTTTTCTCATATGTCCGAGCGTTTCATATTCTGACAACACTCGAACATATTCTTTACCTAAATCTGGGTTTTTTATTAGCCGCCCCTCATTCCGGAAGAATTGAGAGCATGCGCGTTTCAGGGACGGTCCCAAATTAATGTTATTAAGGTAATCCTGCCTGAATGGTAGTGATACGGTGTATCTTCTATCTTCATCACGTTTCGTTGTTTCCTTAAATAATTGTTCGCAGTACCTTTCCTCTTCATTTAATATTTTATTTTTGGGTACATTTTCTACCTCCCAGAAAGCGTTGAGTTGGTTGTCTAACGCAACCTCGTTGTAGAAAGACATAATGCTCTTCGTTGGATTCGGTGATTCGATACGACCGGTTAGTATCCAACCGAACACTGTCTCTTGGGCTAAGAGTGTGTTTAACACATTCTTCTTTATACCGCTCATTATAATTTGGGGATATATGTCTCCGCCAAGTATGAGGTCTACGTCTTCGTTGACGTAGAACCTCTTGTCTGCCAAAACCAAGTCTGGGAATGCCTGCATAGTCATTGCGTTGATATGGCAGGATGGAAGATTCCCAGTGAGTTTCGCTAGAACTAGTACGGGTGTAGTCAGGCTGAAGCAGGGATCCACTGGTGAACGTAATTCGACGTTGGATGCTTCTTTCACCTGAGCTGACACCGCATTTGTGATGCCTGAAACATGGGCATGCATTTTCCTCGCTGGAAAATTGATTCTGCGTTTCAGTCTTTCAGTCATAAAGGAACATTCAGACCCAGAATCAGTTAATGCTCGCGCGGAGAAGTAGGTACCATTATGGTGAATGTGTACGCGAGCAGTTCCTAATAGCACACCTGTGCTGGAATTGGCATGGCAGGATTTGACATTCTGGTTCGTAGAGGAAGGTGGTTGTCCCGATTCCTGTCTTTTCCGTGCCTGTACCGAAGTTGATGGGGTATTATCCGCATCTTTGAAAGGGTTGCGCCCCGCCGGTTGCTGAAGTGTGTCCGCATGCAGGAGCGTGTGGTGACGAGAGTGGCATTTGGAACAGTTGTACGAACTGGTGCACCTCGTCACTGTGTGTCCTGGGGATAAACAATTCAGGCAGCCATTTGTGGATTTGACGAATTTAATCCTTTCTACCGGGTTTAAGTCGCAAAAACGTGAACAGTTGCGTAATCTGTGCTCCGTAGATTTGCACATTTTACACATTGCTTTTGTTGTTTGTTTGGTTACTTTTGTTTGAAAGGCACCAAGTCTTTTTGTAGGGGTTTCTGTCGACAGGCGCGACGTGTTTGACTTTTGCACTTTAGAGGTGGCATTACCTGTAAAACCAGACACGGTTTCAAGTGCCTGAAAAAGATTTGACAAGAATTTGTCCATATCCTCCCTCTTGGATATGTCCGTTTTGTGATCAATGCTCTGCTCCCATAGAGGTAATTTTGTCGAACATAAATAAGTAATAATCGCATCCCAATTTGAAACGTCAATCTGATGTGTTTTTAAGGATGCTAAACAATTATTTATGTCGCGCTGTAAGGTTTTGATAGAGCTGCCGCACTCGCTATCTATCTCTTTTAGATTAAACAAAATTTGTAGTTTTGAGTTTACGAGAATCCGCTTATTCTCGTATCTCTCACATAGGTGTTTCCAGGCTGTTTCGAAGCCTTCATTTGTCAAAGGACATTTCTTGACAATATCCTTTGCCTCACCTTGGGTTTTTTGGTTAAGGTGGAACAACTTTTCTACCGGGCTTAGGCGACTGTTGTTTTTGTAGATGGCCGTGAACAGGTCACGAAACGTTGGCCAAGATAGGTAGTTGCCCTTGAATACCTCAGTATCGCAGGCTGGCAGGCGGATACTGTGTTCGCGCGCGCGTTCTCCCTCAGGTTTGACTGCCCTATCTTTTTCCTCCTTCAATTTAATTTGAATTTCAGCCATGTTCGACATGCATCTCAGGAATACGGCATATGCCGCTTTATGCTTGATCTTGACCGCTGCAATTTTAATAGCGTCGAGCGTGTCAGAGTCAAGCAATTCCTCGAGGGCGGTCTCGGCTTTTTCCCACTTTTGGACCACTGAGCCCGCCTTGTCGGGCAGGTGGTCGTACGACCAAGATGCACGACTCATTGCAAAATAGTGACAAGAAGGATGATAAGAGGAGGGCTGAGTCGCAATCCAAGGACGACAAATACGCATTAAGGGATGCGTCGGACTCGGGAAGCGAGAGTAGTGCTGATTCATTTCATTTCATTTCATTTTTTATTAATTTTCTTTCAAAACAGCATATATGTTACAATAGCGACTTAAATTAAATTAACCATAATTACAGAAAGAAAAGTAAGGCATTCTGTAAAAATATATGTATTTTAGTATCGAATGCCATCTCCGAATAAAATTGAATTCAAAAACATGTAAAATAGTGCGTGGGGTGAAGTTTGATTAAAAATAATAAGTAATAAAATATATTAATACAATATGTACATATATTTTTTTAAGTTCTATGGTTCAGCAAAATTTTGATGTCTTCGTGTGATTTCTCTAGTAGAAAAGATTTAACCTTTCCCAAAAACTCATTCAGATTTCTAGTGACACGTATACATGCAGGCAACGCATTAAAAGCTTTACAAGAAACGATAGTAAAGAAGTTGTTGAAGTTGGTTGTTCGAGAGGTCGGGACATACACAAGTCCATATGAGTTTTGCCTCAAGTTATAACTATCCGATACCAGGCTATGTAAATACCCACAGCGAATGAAAAATATCTTTAACGTTTTATAGTAGTACATATGCTTAACAGGAAGAACTTTCAGATCCCTAAACAACTCCATAGATTGGTGAAAACGATCAACATTACATATTTTTCTTATGACCCATTTTTGAATAGTTAGAAGCTGCTGGATTTTATTACCTGCAGCGCCACCCCAACAGGTTATACGATATTGGAGCTTGGAGTGGACTAAAGCGTAGTAAATAGTTTTAAGTGTTTCGTTTGAACAAACTTTTCTTAAATTGTAAAAATAACGAACGGAAGATCGCAAGTAGGACTTCAAACGAGAAATATGCGTAGACCAACTCAAGTTTTGGTCAACAATAACACCAAGATATTGGAAGTCGCTTACTTTTTCAAAAGTAAAGCACTTATCGGAACAATTTACTTCAGCTTTAAACGATGCACAGAACAGAAAATTATTTAGTACAAAACGTTTGCAGTCAGTAGCATGGAATACAATGGCTATGTCAGGTGAGGATTTTGGATGCAAATTGAAATACATCAACTTCGTTTTCTTGTTGACACAGAGCTTATGTGCTGCAAACCACACTCTTAGCAAATGCACATCGTTATCGATTCAATGAACTCCGTGTTGGAGAAGCACACAAATGAAAACGGGGTAGAAGAGTGGAGAAGGGTACGGAGCACGAATTGCGCAACGCCTGAGAACAGTTGTCGACCCAACAGAAGTGGAGATCGAGCGCTTGAAATGGGTCTATGAGGCGGTAGAAGTAGGTTGAAGGCAGTTCTAGAAACCTCGGTTCTCCAACCGGTACGAGGAAGAAGCGTCGAATGGCAGAATGAAGAGGCTACGATCGGCGGAAGGCGACAAGCCTGCTTTCAAGAGGCAGAAAGGACCCAGTCCCAAAACCGCGAGGCAGGGCAGTCGCATAGACAAGACAATTAGGCCCATAGCTGTAAGACAGATGGGCCCCAATAGCGAGGTAGCAACTACCTCGAAAGCTGCGAGTCAGAGCGAAGTTCCAACTACGGAAGTAGGAGATAAGCCAAAGGGAGATAACGCTAAGACTCTGGCTTTCTCGGAGGTGCTAAAAGGAGCTAAAGCTAAGACTCCGGCTTTCTCGAAGTTACCAAAGGGAGTTAACACTAAGAATCCTGCTTTTCCCGAGAAGATGAGTTATGTGGCAAAGCAGTCACTGACAGTGGCGCTGGTTGATTTTAGCAGTTCTTTCGGACAGATGGCTACTGAAAGGTGGAGATATGCAGAAACGGAACTTATTAGCTTAATGCCTAAGATGATGCGGGAACAACCAAGTAAGCCCCTTCCAACCTTTGATTCGGGGGAATGGTATAATGCTGTGAAGATGATAGCGTGCGACAACATCACGAGCTTGCGGTGGCTGGAGGAAATGGTTGCAAACCTCGAAAGGCAAGGCACGAACGCGCAGTTTGAGGTGGTGGATAAAGCGGCAATCCCCACGGTACAAAAAGTTAAGTTATGGATACCATGCGTGATGAAGTCGGAGGATACACTGCGACTTCTGGAGAATCAGAATCCGAACATAATGACACAGGATTGGAAGGTACTTACTGTATCTCGGCCTACGGAGGAAGGTCAGTTCTACATCTTCCAAATAGACAAGCAGGCGGAGGATATATTGTACACGCAGCTTGGAAAAATGTCCTTTGGTACAGGCAAAATTTATATGCGACTCAGGAAAAGAAGTCCCGAGGATAAAAATCCTAACACTCTGGAAGTGGGCGAAGGGGCGAAAAGGAAATGAAAAGCCTGAGGGAAAAAGACAGGTGGAGGTAGCCAAAGTCACCAGGTGGTGCTGTGAGTCGCACAGAGGAACACCCGGCACAACAGTTACAGTTTTTACATTGTAAGCCCTATCCTATACTATGGAGTACTTGTTTGGTGGAAAGCCACACAAAAAGCAACATACCTCAAAAAATTAGAGGGGGTATGCAGACTATCAATGTTTGGCATTACGGGAGCCCTGAAAACAACCCCGAAAGCTGCACTGTGTGTCATTCTGCACATTCCACCTGTAGACCTGGTAGCAAAAAACATAGCTTTAACAAATGCAGCCAGACTCGGTGCCTCGGGGCGTCTTGAGCGCCGACCATACGGCCATAGTAGAATAGCGTCATCAACCACAAGACGAACAGACTACCTGATTCCCTATCTGAGCTTCGAGTGCGATCTTAAGGCCATACTAGAGGTGGAAGGCAATGTCGCTCAAATGGCGGACGAGGCGATACATGTGTATACAGATGGTCCCAAAGTAGTGGAATGAGTAGGGTCTGCGATATACTGTGCACATCCGGAAATAAATAGATCCTACAGGCTGTGGGATTACTGTAGCGTTTTACAAGCGGAAATATTAGCCGTAACCAAAGCAGTGGAAGAAAATAGCCCAAGCTGCAATCGTGTTAACTTTTATATTGACAGTCAAGCAGCAATTTATTTATTTATTTATTTATTTCAATATTAATCTAGAAAATATAAAAAATTTTCACACAGATTACAAGAAGAAAAAGCATCTAAAAAAATAACAACCATTATTATTTTAACTTAAAAACTAATTAGCTAAGAAAAAGTTCATTTAATCTTTGTTTAAATACTTCCTTCGTAGAGGAAAAATCAAGATTTCCAGGGTTCATAAGCGAATTAAATTCTTTCAAACCTCTAAAAATCGGAGCATTAGTTGCGTAATTAGTTCTAACAAAGTCCAACCAGAAAATATCGTGATTCCGTAAACTCCTCTGCGGGATATTAAAACGTATTCTCTCAAGCAAGAAGGGACAGTCAATTAATCCACTTATTAAGTCGAACACAAAAGTGAGGGACAGAATGGACCGTCTAGTATCTAAGGACTTTAAGCTAATAAGCAAACAACGACTCCTATAAGGGGGAATCGGGTGTCTGAAGTTTAATGACCGCAACGCAAAGCGGACAAACACTTTTTGAACTCGCTCAAGCCTCTTAATATGACAATCATAGTATGGTCTCCAGATAAAAGTAGCGTATTCTAATTTGGAACGTACAAGCGATGTGTACAACAATTTTAAAGTGTAGGGATCAGAAAAGTCAGAGCCAAAACGTCTAATGAATGCAAGTGTTGAATATGCCTTTGCAATTACGTAGCTCAAATGTCTGTGAAACAGAAATTTGGAATCGAATACAACATATAAGATGTAGGCAGAAGACAGCGAGACTTAGAGTAGGAGACATGTGAGCATTTTTTAATATTTAAATTTAGTTTATTTCGTTTACACCAAATCGCGACATTATCTAAATCAGATTGGAGATTCGACACGTCCTCCTTACTTGTAATTGACGAATACAACTTTAAATCATCAACATACAAAAGAAAATTAGTGTACTTGAAACAACTGGATATATCATTTATGAAGATAATGAAAAGGAGTGGACCCAATATGCTACCCTGAGGAACTCCAGACGTCGCAATGAACGAATCCGATGAGAACCCATCAACAACGACCTTACATTTACGACACGAAAGATAGGATTCAAACCAATTTAAAAGGGTGGAGTGAAATCCTAGAGCTCTAAGTTTCAATATTAAAATTTTGTGACTTATTTTGTCAAAAGCTTTTGAAAAGTCTGTGTATACAGTATCAACTTGAAGTCGGTTTTGAAACGCTGAGATGCAATATTCCGAAAACACTGCCAGATTTGTGACCGTTGAACGACCTTTTACGAAACCATGCTGTTCAATGGAGATAAACCTATTTACTGCAAAATAAATCTTATTTTTTACAATAGTCTCAAATAATTTTGATACGGAGGATATCTTAGCGATTGGTCTATAATTGGCAATATTATTCTTGTTGCCACTTTTAAATACTGGATTAATAGAGCCTACCTTCCAGGCATCAATGAACTGACCCCGCTCTAGTGATTTATTGAACAGAAGCAGCAGAGGGGCAGCGAATGCAGAACAACTTTTAAAAAGATATGATGGCAACCCATCAACATCAGTATTTGTAGATGTCTTCAGCTGTCGGGTCCCTTCTTCAACATGATCAAGCGTTAAAGTTAATGATCCAAGATTTACTGGGGAACCAATGTTCGTGAAACACTCCGCATTCACGTCAGTGTCAGCTTCGAAATTAGACTTAAAGAACTGGGCAAAGAGATTAGCAGCCTCAGCAGTAGACTGGGCTTGAGCATCATTGAGATAAACCACAGACGGAATACTTGGGCAAGATTTTCTAGAGTTGACATACCTCCAAAATGAGCTAGAACTATATTTTATATCCGATTCAAACTTACGAATATAACTACGCTTAAGATCCTTGTTCAAAAAATTTAATTGCTTTGAATAACATAAATATATCTCTTTATGAGTCACAGAATTTGACAGCTTGAACTTCTTGAAATATTTATTTCTCAAATTTTTAAGTTTTAACAGCTCTTTGGTGTGCCAAGGAACTTTGTATCTGTATTTTTTAAGAACAGGGATATGTGCTTTGCAAATTTCCTTAATCTTATGCTTAAAAATTTCATAACAGTTGGAGACTTCAACATGGGAAAATAATGTAATCCAGTCAATGGAATCAACTGCAAAATTTACCATATAAGCATCCATATTTCTAAAGCGATAACTGATAGATTCATCAACGGCACAAATAGAACTAAACTCATAGAATTCTATCTTTAGAATTAACGGTACATGGTGAATACCAGGAGTGGAAAGAGGATCAAGGCACTCAGAAATTGCATAATTTACGTTATCATTAACAAAAATTAAGTCTAAGATACGAGATAGTTGATTAGAAAAGCTATTTATCTGAGTAAGACCGCAACTCATTAGATTATCTATCAAATAAGTTTCCGATATGCTGCTGACATTATTAGCAAAAAGCTGATTACAATCATCAATATAGGACCAATCAAAATTTCCCAGATTGAAGTCACCAAGAACACAAATACAGTCATTATCATGAAGATTAAATGCAATGTCCCGAATATTATCTACATGTGCTCTATAAAGCACATCATCACTAGAAGGAGGTATGTACGAAGCACAAATAGTGATATTTGAAACGCCTTTAACTGACACACATAGCTGATGCAAGAGTGTATCATTATTGTCTAACATAACCAGTGAGGAGCGGTATTTCCTTTTGACTGCGATTAAAACACCTCCACCTCTACTATGACCAGTTTTAGTATAATCACGGTCCTTCCGAAACACATTGTAGAGATTAGTATCAAAGTACTCACTGTCGTAAAAGCTCTCGTTTAGCCAAGTTTCAACGAGTACGAAAATATCATATTCTAGGTTTGAGCTCAATGCGAATAGCAGCTTAGACTTAGTTCTCATCCCCGAAACGTTTTGAAAATATATTTTCAACTTATTGGGTGCGGTCAACTTCTTGGGACCAGTTACACTAGCGGGATTAGTTACATTAACGGGTTTAGTTATCGCTGCTGGAGCGATGCACCTTCTTGTTGAAAAAAACGGAATTGACGAATTTTCACAAATTCAGGCCATATAGCTGGATCAAGCACCTTGTCAACGGAACATTCAGAAACACCCAGTTTGAAGTTAACTTTACTAACTTTGTCAAGGGAAATATCTTTCTTCACCAGAGTATGACAGAGTAATAAACTAGTCTCAATTTTAGCACGACTTGAGACATAGGCCAAGATATCAGCTTCCTTAACACTTGGCGCGAATGACGATATATGCAGATATTTAAAAACGGGAACAACTTTTAATTCATTATTATTTGAATTACCCACAACAATGGGCTTATTTCGCTTTCTGCGATTATTTTTCGCAACGATTTCCCACTGGGGTACTTGGCGCTCAGAAGATTGATTAAACCCAGCATCGCGAGGCGCAGCGACCGCGGCAAAGCTAGGGATAGTAGCTTCACTTGATTTGCCTTTTGCATTTTTGTTTGCATGTATGCGAGGCGTAGGCGTAGTCGTAGCAGAGCCTTCCAACGCAGCATTGGATATAGCTGCAGGTACAGCATTTGCAGAGGGAGAAGGCAAACCAGCATTATGACTTGTTCTGTTGTTGTTTTTGTTTAAATTTAATTCCAATTCTCTTAATTGCCCATTCTTTGTTGTGCTTGAATTGGTTGGTTTGACACTCACAGCTTTCTCAGTAGCAGAATCATTGATTATGGGCTGTATTAAAAATTTACCCACAATGTTACTAAGATTTTAAATTTCAGAAGTTATTGCTGAGAGAACAGAGTTTTTATTCTCCAACTTAGAGCGCAGACCACAAATTTCAGCAGTATGATCATCCGATTTCTGCATTAAACATTTATTTTCGTCATGAAGTGCATTGACACTCGACAGAATGCGAGCATTTTCGCGTCTCACTTCAGCAAGTTCATCGGCTAGCAGTGCTAATTGATGATTGTTTTTGTTTGCACTAACACTTTTATCACAATTATTATTAACAGATGGTAGAACAGACAGAGGTTGTTGGTGCATAGATAAGCGTCTCTCAGCAGAGCAAGTTTTACAAAAAAAAAGGTTTGTCAGAAGCCAGCAAAAAGTCCAGGTCACTCTGCAACAAACCAATACACTCAAGGTGAAAAATCTCTTTACACAGACTGCACTGCACCGTCGGCTTCCCACGATTCACCTTATGTCCGCAACTGCACGGCATGTCAGCATGTTAGCTACACTTTTTGGTCATTTAACTTCAATGCACGGAATTCGGAATATTTAAAGATATATTGATTTATTCGTATTGAAATACCAGCCTTATTGTTTTATCATGTTAACGATTATCCAAAAGACAAATAAATGTGCATTAACACGATTTAAACACTACAAACTCATTAGGTTAGATAAATATACGGAGCAAATTGAGAACACGTCCGAACAAGGCGGCGTCAATTAAGGCTATAATCTCGCATACCACAGCATCTAAATGCGTGTTAGAGTGCAAGCAGTCCCCGGAGAGTACCGGGACAGGGACAAGCATACATCTATATTGCGTCCCAGGGCATATGGGAATAGATTGAAATGAAAAAGCGGATGAATTAGCTAAAAAGGGCGCATGCCTTGAAGCTTGCTCCACAGACGTGCCAATTGAACTGGGGGAAATTAAGCGAAGGCGAGAGGTGCACATGATCGACCAAGCAGGAAAGGCGTGGGTTCAAGCGCGGGGATGTAAAGTTTCGAAGATTATGTGTAGGTCTTACAACCTTAGACTAACACAGTTGCTTCTATCATTAAAAAGAGAGGACTGTATACTCATGACGGGTATTTTGACTGGACACTGCCTTCTGGCATCACAAGCCTTTAAACTAGGCTTGGTCAGTTATAGCAGATGTAGGTAGTGTGTGCTGGAGGAGGAAACGATCGAGCACGTTCTGTGCCCTTATCCTGCGCTTGCCAGGTTAAGACTCCAGCTATTAAGAGTGATACAGCTGTCAGATTTAGAAGCAGCAAGTGGCTTAAATCCAAGAAGCTTCTAGTATTTGCCAAGAGGACGGAGTTATTTTATAACATAGGTCCTGGTTTTTGATAGGGTTTTCAGTTTGGTTGTTAAACAAACTTCCGGTAACACTACGGACTTATTCAGTCTATGTGAGGTCCTCATGGACCGGCCAGTTCAACCTAACCTAACCTAGGTCCAAGAAAAGTTTAGTAGCTGCTAACGAAAACTTCGTAAAATTTATATTGTAAAATTGCAAAAAAATATCTTTATTTACTTTAAAACGAGCACTTAATTACATTTCTCTCTAAAATCGATATGTTTTGGACAATTTTAATTAACAAATTGTGATACTTTATTACCGGGGACGATTGCTAAAACACGACCAAACCGTCGAGGGTTGTATTAATAGACGCGTTTTTGCATCGCTTCCAATAGTTCGAATAATTTTTCGCTTTTGGACTATTGATAACAGGACAAAACGCGTCGTTTCATTTCTCTTTCCACATTTTTGGACGCATTATTGCAGTCGACCTCGGTTTCAAACAGTTTTTCGCGGAGAACTTTTTAACGGGTAGAAAAACTTAGTACCCGTGTTTGGTAATACTGGAATAACTACGCGTCCTCAAATACCCCAATTCAAGACTTTTGTATAATTGTCTGTATGACCCATATATGTGCAATACATTTTCATACTAAATTCGTTCAAAAAAATTTACCATAACAGCAACCCATATCTGATATTCCGCTCCTTTTTTTGTTTCCCTGCGTCGCTTTCCACGTCAGCAACCCCAGTAATTTTGACACTTCGTTCAGTCTCAAACGCATGTTCCACGCAGGTTCCACTGAGTTCCACAATAGTTTGACACTGACCGAAGTGTTAGAAAGAGAAAGGAACTGTTTCCTTCTCACACATATAATACTTGCCAACCTGTACAATGTACGTACATATGAGTGGCTGCTTAGTATCGGCTTAGTGATGCTAATATTCGTCACACTGCCCTCCACCTAAGTCTGGTGGTCCCGATCAGACAAATTTCATGATCTAAACGCTGCCAGCCTTTCCAAATGTACCACTTTCATTTTGGTTCGTGGTTTGCCAATGGTTTGTATGCGGTAAACTACATCGTTGATCCGTTTTACAACTTTGTATGGGCCTTCCCAATTATACTGCAATTTCGGGGACAAACCTTTTTTTCGTTGCGGGTTGTATAACAGCACCAAATCTCTTTCCTGAAAACCCTACGAATTAATTGCTTTATCGTATCTAGCTTTCATCTTGTCACTCATAATATAGCATTCCCATGGGTACTACCTTTCCGATAAAAAGTAAAAAAAAAAAATGCGATGCTCAATGGAAAAGTCACAGCTTTGTAGTCATTCGATCCAGCATGCCAATTGACTATCTGGATTAGGGAACTTCAGGGGCTATTTTAACGCTGCGTGATCTGTCCTGGCGCGGAATCGCTGCCCGTAGAGGTACTTGTAAAAATGTTTAGTGCACTCTACCAATGCCAACAGCTCTCTCCGGTAACGCAAAAGCTCCTCTCTGGTTTTCCAATTGAACGGCTGTAATATGCAACTATCTTCTCCTGTTCATCGAGCGTTTGGGACAAAACGCCTCCTATTGCATATCCACTCGCATCTGTATCTTGAATAAACGATGCTCCTGGAATTGGATATGCCAACATTGGGGCAGTGCACAAACGTTCTTTCAATGTTTGGAAAACCACTTCCTGCTCCTTTTTCAGTTGCTAGATCCTTAGTTCACTTAACTTTGCCATGTCCAAATTGTATTCGAAATCTTCGTAATGTATTTAACAATTCCTCTTCTGACATCAATTGTACCGAATTTAGAGAAATTATGTTTAACATCCTTCTGCTAACGCTCGAATCGCTAAACTCCTGAATAAATCACTCCAATATTCTGTATAGCAAAATTTTCTTTATTAGACTGCTTTGGCAGTACTATAATTATACTTCACAATTAAACTTCACTTTGCAACTGATAGCGTGTTTAAATCAAACTGACTTGTTATGCCTCAGCTTGCTCTGCTTTTATACTCTCGGTTTCCTCGTTCATCCATTTCTCCTAAGGTGTAGTATTTCGTGAACTTCATGCTTGTTCACCAGCTATATACATGTATATTCGTAGTTTGTATCCATATGCGTGTGGTACTACTTCGGCTTATGATGACATGCGTTTGTGAGTATATCTCTGTTGCCTTGTATGTATGTGTGTACATGATGAATGATTTGTTTACGTACATACGAGTGGCTGCTTAGTATCGGCTTAGTGATACTAGTACCGCTTAGTGATGATAATATTCGTCACAATATCTTTTCGGATATAAGAAAATAATCAATAGTCTCCTCCGATGTTACTACTCTGCTTGTTCAGCGAAGACTAAACGAAAGATAACAAAAGCCCGTCACATAAGCAGTTTTTCATATAGACACTTGTGGAACCTGCCACCAGAAGCAGCTCTTTTATTTTTAGATGCGGATATAGATCTTGAAGAGGAGAAAAATACGGCTAAAACAATTTATTTAATTTTTCTAAAACAACAAAAAAACTTTCAGAAAGATTTTCACTTTTTTTTCGAACGGTGGATCAAAAAGGGGAATAAATTAACTTTAAGTTAAGAATTAACCTGATGCAAAAGAGTGGTTTTTTAAAATTAAAGCAGAGCCATAATACATATTTAAAAATCATGGAAGAAAATCAAGAAAGATTTTCTAAGTTCGAGTGTAAAAGAATATCATATACGCAGCTAGAGATCTATCGTTTAGTTCATTTAGTTCAGTTTTTTGACCCTAAGTATCATCGAATGAGGAGTGTTTATTTAATGATTTTGGGCGTCTTTTATACGAAGAATTCCTTTTTGTACAGGAAATAAGTGCAAAGTTTCTTCACAGTAGGTAAATTTTTCCTCTTCATTGGTTGTTGTTCTTGTTGTAGCGATAAGGACACTCCCCGAGGCCTTCGGAGAGTGGTTTCGATGTTGATGGTCCTTTGCCGGATGCAGATCCGGTACGTGCCGGCCCGACCATCTCGGGAACGATTTAGTATGACCACATGAAACCTTAAAGGCCTTGCCCCTAGATCCATGAAGAAGCCAGAGCCTCGGCTGTTAAAGTAACAGGATTCGCCACGGGTAGGTGAGGTTGACACTTGGGTTGGAGAAGCTATATTATGCGCTAAAAACATTTTGAAAGGGTTGCGCTAAACAGCCACTTGAATCAACTAAGTTGACTCAACTTGGTATTTTAGTCGCCTCTTACGACAGGCATACCTGCCGCTGATATATTCTACGCCCCCTAACCCGCTGGGGTTAGCTAAAAATAGGTTGCAACACTCATTTCAAATGTTTAAGTTACGTCAATCGGCCTTCGTGTTATGGCTCCATAAACGGTATCCAATGCATGATGAAATAATAGGCGGTGCTACGCATATTTAAAAAAAATTTAACATTCATTTAATTGTTATAAATACGGTTTAGAAGTGAAATAGCATATTAAACACTTTTTATAAGGTTTTGTCGGGCTTGACTCGAAAACTACACAAAAACCGATTCTTGGCATTTTCAATGGCATTGTGCCACGCCCAAGAGTTTGTCAATTAATTACCTATATATAAAGGAATAATTTGAAGAGGCGATTCTCCATTCAGTCTATCCTTCGTTAAGCCATGGTCCTCCCGTGGTCATTTCGGAATCACTTCGGGGTTAATTTCGTGATGATTTTGGGGAAATTTTTCTTTCATCTTAAAAACTATACAAAGCAAATGTGTGCACTTTAAAAATTTACCCCAGAGGTCCTCCCAGGGTCATTTGGGGGTAATTTCGGAATGATTATGGTGACTTTCTCAGGGTCATACCTGTGTCATTTGGGCGAAATTTCGGGATGATTTTGGGGGCTTCCTCTGGGTCCTCCCCAGGCCATTTCGTCATATTGAGTACGTCATTATGACATATTTAGTGTTTATAGAAATCTGTTTTTTTGCATATTAGTTTTGGAAAATAATTTCGATGTTTCACATCAGCCAGACGTCCCGTAACGGCTCACCTTTTTCGCAGTTGCCCTAATAAAGTCTCTATTCGCTCTATTTCTGGATCCGTATTGAAGAAAAGAAAATCTTCTAGAAATACATATTCTTCTCGTGTATAATCGACAATATCCGCCCTACTATAGTAGTAGTAACGTCAGAATTACAGTTAGCATCATTCCCTATAACTACAATTGAGATTTAATGTTATCTTTATGTACTATTCTATTTCCATAATCGATTCTTACTTTATTTTCCAAATCAACTTTCACCAGTTGTTTTTTAAATTTAGACTTTACCTTGTTAAAATTGAGGAATAAAACGCAGTATCTAATAAATTAGCTACAAAAACGTGGTCTCTTATCGCTGGTTTATTGAAGAAGAAAGAAAGTAAAGTAAAAAAGCATAGATGGGAAATTATGTGTATGAAAGAAAATTATGAATAGATCATTCACAGTTTATCGATTGTTCATTGACCCTAGAAAGATAACGTTATTTTTTTATATTAGAAAGATAACGTATGTACGTCTGAGAGATGTGTTCAAGTTTAAGGACCCTAAAGTATAAAAAAAACTTAAATTTTTTTCTGTTTTATTAATCATTTATTTGATATATATTCACTTGTTTTAAATGTTTTTAAAGAAAAATATCGTTTTTTTAATATATTAAAAATGAAGTTGGACTTGTCTTGGACTTGTCCTTACAAAAATCAATCTTTTTCGAAGGACTCCAGTTTATAGCAAAAAAAATTTAAATAAAATACATTTTTTTGTACATCAGTTAAATGAATTAACTGTTTTAAACTATACTTAAAAAAAGGGCAAAATTAAAATGACGTACGTCTCACGTCTCTATTACTTAATTGATTACTTTGGGTTACAATTCATTTCTATTTTCAACACTCCCACTTAATCAATGAGTTAACATTTCATTCTTGTTGTGATAATAAAAAGTTAAAATAAATAAAATTCAGTTATATAATTCAAAGAGAATTCAATGCCTTTGAGCAAAATAAATGGTTTTCAATAGACACTGCTTTAGTCAAACAATCCGCAATCATTTCATCAGTATTGACTTTTATGACTTTAATTATATTTTTCTTAACATAATCTCTGATAAAATGATGTCGGATCATTAAAAAGTTCCTCTTTAGAGTGGATTTAAGTTGATCCTTCCAACCTGTATTGTTAAAAAAGCTCAACAAGTCATCTACATAAACTGCAATGACCACGGTAGAGTTATTATTGCACTTCACATAAACCAGCACGCTGTAAGACATTATTCAGTTTCACGTTCCATTGTCTACTGGCCTGTTTAAGACCATAAAAGGCCTTTTTTAATTTGCAGATACGAAAATTTCTATCGTCAAAGCCCTCAGGTTGACGCATGTGTATTGTTTCATGCACATCACAGTGCAAAAATGCCGTCACAACATCCATTTGTTCAATGTTCCACGCATATTTTACAGACATCACCATAAGCAATCGTATCGATGAATATCGAACCACTGGCGAAAAAGTATGAACGTAGTCAATACCTTCACGCTGATAAAAGCCTTTTATACCCAACCAATTTACCATTTGAGTTCATCTTACGCTTAAATATCCATTTGCAGTTAATCGCTTTATAACCATTCGGTAAACTTTCCAGCCAAGTGCTATTATAGAATAGCGATCGATATTCCTCCTTCATTGCAGCAGCCCAATGCACCTTGTCTTCACCATGGTGAGCCTCAGTAACTGTAATAGGCTCATTACTTACTGATGTAAATGTTTGACTTTCTTCGATGTTTGTAGTCAAATGTGTAATTGGATCTCCAAAGAACGTTGGATGTCTTGTATCTCTATCTGATCGCCGAATAGCCTGCACACAACTGTGGTCATTGCATTCGACTTTGCTGTCAAAGAATGTGCTATCATCTGCGTCATCATATGTCGACTCTATAGAATTGCCAATTGTATCTTCAGGCTCAAGTGGATCTTCAGCCTCCTCAGAAGAATGTTGATTATCGCAGTTGCAATACTGTGTTGGCCATGTTGCACGCCAGATACACTATTATCGGATATATTTTGTACGACGTTGTCTTGGGCATGTCGTACGCCATTCACATTGCTCGCAACATTGTTTTGGCCATGTTGCACGCCATCAACACTTTTATTTCATATGTGTTTCACAATACCCGACGAATATATATTCCTTTAATTTCGCGTCGAATTTCAAACGTTTATTAGGTATAAATACCATTGCGCGTGAGCCAAAACCTTAAAGTGACTTACATCTGCTTTCTTTCCATTCCATACCTCCATTGGCGATTTACCCGATAGAACAGCTGTTGACGTATGATTATTTATGTAAGCTGTGGTATTCATAGCTTCGGTATAATAACGCTTATGTAAATTAACATACTGAAGCATATACCTTGCTTTCTCAGTAAGCGTACGAATGGTTCTTTCCGCTAAACCATTTTGCTGTGGTGTGTAGGGCACAGATGTTTGGTGCTCATTACCAAACTTTTCAAAACACGTTTTAAATTTACCACAACAAAATTCAGTACCGTTGTCACTACGAAACTTTTTTATTTTTTTGCCAGTTTGATTTTCCATCAAAGTTTTAAATGAACAAAACTTGTCAAAAGCTTCACTTTTATGTACAAAAGCTCTGCGGCTAAAGTCGTCAACGAGTACTAAACAATTATTGCTTCCACCAATGGAGCTGCATACCATTTTGCTAGCTGAATCTGCATGTATTATCTCCAAAAGACATGTCGCTCTCGATCCGTTCTTCAGAAATAGTTTTCTTGCAAATTTGCCTTTACAGCAAGCAACACATGCTTCACTACCGTTGTTAACAAATGACACCCCATTTACACCACCATTTTTCATGACCCTTAAATCGTGCGAATTTAAATGGCCAAGTCTTCGATGCCACAAATTCATCGAACCATCTACTTTGATCGTAGCCAGTTCCATCTTTTTCACCGCATCCAACTTATAAAATCCACCAACTAATGACCCTGTCGCTAACAACTGCCTGCTCTTATCACGAACTGTGCAGCCGTCGGATGAAAAATTTACGAAAAAACTGTTT
This sequence comes from Eurosta solidaginis, assembly GCF_040869045.1. Lineage (NCBI taxonomy): Eukaryota > Metazoa > Arthropoda > Insecta > Diptera > Tephritidae > Eurosta > Eurosta solidaginis. The sequence continues at coordinate 103,404,066 of NC_090320.1, read as the reverse complement.
CAGTTATTTTACTTACGGAAAGTAAATTTGTCGTAAAATTTGACACATACAACACATCGTTTATCTCAATGAGCACATGTACTCCTGCAACTTCAATTTTAAGGTTAGCGGTACCACTAAATGCAAGTTCCATTAAACTGTTTGTTGCCGCCCGTACACCTACCATCGCGTACTAAGTTTTTCACATAATCCACTATCTGTGCATAGTCATATGATTAGTAGCACCGGAATGAAAATACCAATCATTCGAATAAAAATGTCCATCTAAAAACACTATACTAAAGGCTACATTTACTTGTACTTGTTATTTACTGTTGTTTTTAATTTTGCTTTTAAAGCTCGGTTTGTTTTCACCTACCTTCTTAGTTTTTGTTGGATAATAAGCTTCAAAGTGACCTTTCTGATGACATGCACAGCATGTTATATTAGATCTGCTACGAAAATGTCTTTTACCCTTTACTAAAAGTACCTGTTAAACATTTACTGCCGATGACGTGGTTTCTTGTAACAATTTGGTTTTTATGATATCACTGGAAAGTGATTTTTCAAGTCCCTCAAGTGCCATGATCATCAGTTGGTACTCCTCAGGTAACTCACAAAGTAAAAACACTGCTAGCCACTCATCAGACACAGTAAACACAAGATCAGTCATCTTCTGCGTAGCCGACATTATTTCAGACACATCTGTATTCACTGAATCACAATTCTGTAGTTTTGTGTTCACAACACGTTTCATTAGCGTTATTCGAAGTGCTAAACCAGTGTCCTCGAAAGTTTTTCTTAAATTATCCCAAATTTTCTTCACATCAGATTCCGATTGAACGTGCACAAAGATTGACTTAAAGCGATAGCTGCCTTTGCTTTTGCACATTTTTTTGAAGTTGTTTCGCCGGTCAAATACAGGGAAAGATCTTCTAATGCTAAATAATTCTCCATGTAACATTTCCATGATGAAAAATTGTCGTGCCCTTTCAATTTTTCAATAGATTCTAAAATTGAAGCCGACATATCAAAAGTTTCACTTGCAGCTAATTCCTCTGTAAAATATATACCTTTTATTTCAGCTGTTTATTGTATTGCACGTCTTGGATTTGCTCCGATTGACTTGCTTGTTTCTCTGCCTTAGCCTTTTTTGTTGCGCTCAGTTTATTTTCCCGCTATATTTGTTCGCGACTGTCACCTTCCATGCGAATATTAGTATTATATACGTATGAATACTTGCATTCATATGCATGTATCAATTGAATAAAAAATGGAAAAAATGAAACTGCTTAACCGCACTTTTTTATTAAATATATTAATACGTTTAGTGGGAACACAAATTCGACAATTAGTTGAATTTACTTTTTTTACAACGAGTTTAAGTTTTTTAATGAATAAACGTAGTACCTGCGCCCATAACCTGATAAAACTTAGGAATAAAACCCAGTATTTAATAAATTAGTTACAAAAACGTGTTCATTTATCGCTGGTTTATTGAAGAAAAAAGAAAGTAAAGTAAAAAAACAGAGATGGAAAATTATATATATGAAAGAATATTATCGACAGTTTATCGATTGTTCATTAATCTACCACTCAATTTATTACTTTGGGTAACAATTCATTTGTGTTTTCAACATACCTTAATTCTTCCCTGTAATTTTTTCATATATAACTAGGGTGACCAGATGACCGAATAGAAAAATATGGACATCCCCCTTCTCAATCTAGAAAGTAGGTGAAAAGACAAAATCCATGTATTTAGGTGTACTTCTTAAACACAACTCCGTTGTACAAGAAAGAGACCAATATAGTGCCAAAAAACTGTATGACCTCCACCGCGGGTACAGCCAAAGAGGATAAATACAATAAGAGCCGTCACTCGTTATTTTTTTGTCATTTACTCGATGTATACTGAGAGGTAGTCGCTACTTTTTTTTGGCGAGATGTTTATAAATGTCTTCTACACATTTTCGTGTGGTATTTGTGTTTATTTTTCGACTGTATTTAATTAATTTATTTAATTCTCTTTCCAAAAATCACAGTTGCACAAGGGGCCTACACGGCATGGATAAATGCGAGACAATTAAAAATGTCCCTCTCAGAAAACATTCGGCATCAATTTTTTCAATTTCTAGCGAGATACTCGCCACAAAATAACGAGTGACGGCTCTTATTGTATTTATCCTCTTTGGTACAGCAAAAAAAAGGTGGATCTAAAAGAGAAATAAATTAACTTTAAGCTTTAAGTTAAGAATTAACCTGATGCAAATTAGTGTTTTTTTTTTTTAATTAAAGCAGAGCCATAATACATATTTAAAAATCATGGAAGAAAATCAAGAAAGATTTTCTAAGTTCGAGTGTAAACGCACATTATATACTCAGCTAGAGATCTATCATACAGTTATTTGGTTCAGTTTTTTTACCCTAAATATCATCGAAAGAGGAGTGTTTATTTAATAATTTTGGGCGTCTTTTATACGAAGAACAGGAAATAAGTGTAAAGTTTCTTCACAGTAAGTCAATTTTTCCTCTTCATTAGTTGTTGTTCTTGTTGTAGCGATTAGGACACACCCGAGGCCTTCGGAGAGTGTTATCGATGTAGATGGTCCTTTGCCGGAGGCAGATCCGGTACGTGCCGATAACAAGCACCAGCCCGACCATCTAGGGAACGATTTAGTATGACCACATCACATGAAACCTTCAAGGCCTTGATGCTCTCTCACCCCCTAGACCCATGAAGAAGCCAGAGCCTCGGATTTTTAAGTAACAGGATTCGCCACGGGTAGGTGAGGTTGACAATTGGGTTGGAGAAGCTATATTATGCGCTAACAACACCTGGAAAGGGTTGTGCTAAACAGCCCCTTGAATCAATTTGGTATTTTAGTCACCTCTTATGACAGGCATACCTACCGCGGGTATATTCTAAGCCTCCTAACCCGCTGGGGTTAGGTAAAAAGAAGTTGTAACACCCATTTCAAATGTTTAATAGCGTTTTCTTTTCTGGATATAGTGTTACGCTTTTTTTTACGCCGCGCAATGGTTGTTGTTCTATTCTAAAAAACAGACAACGCTTTTACGGGGTATTTCGTTCTTTTGTGAAAATTGTTGCCTGCTCGCAACGCAAAAGCGTTACATTTTTACCCTGTATAAAATGGCGGTGTGACAGTGCAACTCTGTGAAACTCTCAATTCCTCTGTTAATATGAGTGCAGATCACCTACCAGATTGCGCATGCACGAGTTCAAAATTGCTTCGTTCTGCGCAGCTACGTCACAGTTGACTGTTTGAGCGAATGAAAGAAAGAGAGAAAAAAACAATAGCTAAAGGAAGATGACGTAAAAATTGCTCTTTAAAAAGAGATGATCTAATGTTTACATGCGCAATGCGCAATCTTCTTGTGTGATTTGTGATTTAAGTGATTATGGTGAGATGAAATGTTCTTTGTATGCACTCTTCTGGGGTAGGAGTAACACTATTAAGGCTTTACCATTTACTAAGGCAACAATTTATTTCAGAAAAGAAAACGCTATAAGTTACGTCAATCGGCCTTCGTGTTAGGGTTCCAGAAACGGTATCCAATGCATGACGGCCATTTAAAAAATGTGAAATTCATTTAATTGTTATTTAATGTAGAATGTTTTAAAATATTTTAATTGTTATAAATACGGTTTAGAAGTGAAATAGCATATTAAAAACTTTTTATAAGGTTTTGTCGGGCATGACTCGAAAACTAACAAAAACCGATTCTTGGAATTTTCAAAGGCAATGTGCCACGCCTTGACCAGATGTTATCTGCCCAAGAGTTTGTAAATTAATTACTTATATATAAAGGAATAATTTGAAGAGGCGATTCTCCACCCACCCGGTCCTTCATTAAGCCATGGTCCTCCCGTGGTTATTTGGGTATCACTTCGGGGTCATTTGGGGATGATTTTGGGGAAATTTTTCTTCCATCTAAAGAAATTATACGAAGAAAAAGTGTGCACTTTTAAAATCTACCCCAGGGGTCCTCCCATGGTCATTGGGGGTAATTTCGGAATGATTATGGTGAGGGTCCTACTGGTGTCACTTGGGCGAAATTTGGGATGGATTTTGGGGCTTCCTTTGGGTCCTCCCGAGGCCATTTCGTCATATTGATTACGTCATTATGACACATTTAGTATTTATAGAAATCTGTTCTTTTCTGTGTATTAATTTTGGAAAATAATTTCGATCAGCCAGACGTCCCGTAACGGCTCACCTTTTTTCGCAGTTGCCCTAATAAGGTCTCTATTAGCACTATTTCTGGGTCCGAATTGAAATAAAACTCGTCATGTATGTAAATTTCCTCAACATAATCATAACCTCAATTTTTGTTGTAATCCCCCTTATTTAATACCTCGAAAAATAAGTTTAATTTGTCACATGAAAAAGAAGAAAAGAAAATCTTCTATAAGTACATATTCTTCTCTTCTTTTGTAGCAAATGTAAGAAAGATTTCGTATGGAACTATCGCGTTACACGGAGGGAGCTGTTTGCATTGGTAGAGTGCATTAAACATTTTCACAAGTACATCTACGGGCAGCGATTCCGCGTCAGGACAGATCAAGCAGCGTTAAAATGGCTCCTGCAGTTGCGTAATCCAGAAGGTCAATTGGCACGGTGGATCGAGCGACTACAAAGCTATGACTTTTGCAATGAGAATCGGAAAGGTAGTACCCATGGCAGTGCGGATTCAATGTCACGAAGACCATCTAATTTAGAATGCAAACACTTAGCTGAGGCTAAGGAAGACATCATAGATGTCCGGCTTATGACTACAATGTGTTCGGATGAATGGGACATGGAACAACTAAGGAAGTGTCAGCTAGAAGATACTGATCTGTCACATGTTATGCGAGGGCTCGAACGTAACGAAATACCAAATAAAGAAGAGATGGCAACAGAGAGTCCTATTGCGAAGTCATTTTGGGCACAGTGGAACAGTTAAGAATTGATATGCGGTTGTCTGCATTGAGTATGGGAGAGTGGGGATGGTCGATATAAGAGGAAACTGATACTTGTTCAAAGGAAAAGGATTCTTGACGTTCTCAGTGAGGTACATAATGGTCCAAGTGGAGGTCATCTTGGAATTACGAAGACGCTCGAGAAGATTAAGCAGTGATTCTCTTGGGTTGGCTGCCGTCAGTCAGTCTCTGGGTACATTGCCAACTGCGAGGTTTGCAGCAGAGCGAAAGGGCCCAAAACCCGAAGTCGTGGCCAGATGAAGCAGTATATTTTAGGTGCACCATTTTAAATGATCGCCATGGATATCGCAGGTCTATCTCCTACTAGCAACTGCGGAAACAAATACGTACTGGTGGTTATGGATTATTTCAGTAAATGGCCACAGGTAAACCCAATCCCAATCAGGAAACGGAAACAGTAGCAGTTTATAAACAATTGGGTTGCAAGGTATTTTGTACCAATGGAGTTACATTCTGACCAAGACAGGAATTTTTAATCAGCTGTGTTCCAAGAAATGTGTAAGAAATTGGGGATTGGAAAAACACGAACAACTATATTGCATCCTCAGTCCGATGGTATGGTGGGACATTTCAATAAAACCTTCGAGGAGCACTTAAGGAAAGTAGTCGACAAGTTCCATAAAGAGTGGGATACACACATATCATTATTCTTTATGGCTTACCGATCGGCAGTGCATGAGACAATGGGCCAAACTCCCGTAAAGTTAATTTTTGGCAATGACCTTCGACTTCCAGCTGATTTGAAGTTTGGGATAGATGCCGATGCGGAGAGAAATGCCAAGAAATAAACCGGTGTCTTGGAAGAAGATATGAGAGAAATACACGATCTTGTAAGGTGACGAACAAAGATTATGAGTGCCAAGATGAAAGCCAGATACGATAAAGCAATTAATTCGGAAGTTTTTTGGGAAGGAGATTTGGTGCTGTTATACACCCACAACGAAAAAAAGGTTTGTGCCCGAAATTGCACTGTAATTGGGAAGGCTCATATAAAGATGTAAAATGGATGAACGACGTAGTTTACCGCATACAAACCATTGGCAAACCACGAAACAAAATGAAAGTAGTTCTTTTGAAAAGGCTGGAAGCGTTTAGATTAGAAAATTTGTCTGATTGGGACGATCCGACTTATTTAGGACAGTGTGTCTAATTTTAGCATCACTATGTTTTTAGTAACACACACAACAACAAAAAAGCAAGCCGCCACTCTTGTGTATATGAACAAATCAATCATCATTTACACACATACATACAAGGCAACGCAGAGATATCTCACAAACATATGTAATCATCAGCCGAAGTAGTTACTCATTCATACAACCGCATATGTATATAAGAAAAACATAAACTACAAATATACATGTATATAGATGCTAACCAAACAGGAGATTCAAAAGTTCTACAGGGTGAAACGTGTAGACCTTAGGAGAAAGATGCGAACGAAGCAACGAAGAGTATAAAATCAACACAAGCTGAGTAATCAGTAATCAGTTTTGAACAGCAATTGAAACACGCTATTTGTTGCGAAGTATAATTGTGAAGTACTACTACCAAAGTAATCTAAATAAAGGCCAGTGTGCAATACTGAATATGGGAGTTATTTATTCAACAGTTTAGGATTTGAACGTTAGCAGACGGTTTCAAATAAGCGGGATTTCCCTAAATTCGTTACAATAACAAGAAAATGAAAAGGAAAATAATCAAGCATTTTCCAACGTTTCAATTGACGTATAAAGTCACATATTTCTCCCACATTGGTTTAGGATAACGCCCAATTTATAAAAACTTTTTAAGGATCATAGACCAAATCACTTTCAAAACACTATTATAAAAAGAAATTTAAGAAACTAAAATATTTGAAATGGGTGTTTCGCCCCTCCTTTTTCGACCATTCATTATTCTGCGTTTCGATAGCCATTACAGGAGGAAGAATTTCACTATTGTGAAGAAAGTCCCTATCCTTATTTTTTATAAATATGAATATTTCCAATAAAATCTGCCAAAATCATTTAATAAGCACAGCTCTTTTGACATCACTTAGTGTCATAAAACTGAGACTGATCGATAGCCCTCAGCTAAGTATATAATATCCGGTTACACCCGAACCTAGACACCCTTTCTTGTTCCTATTATTTTAAATTTTTTTTTTTTCAAACTATATTCTGGTACTCCATTAACTTTACAAACCGGTCTGCGGAATAATTTAAAACAGATAAATTCTCAACAACATGAATTCTAATTTAAATACAGACCCACTATGCCATTTGGATGAGTCAACTTTCAAAAAATTAATGGGAGCAAAAAAATTTTTCCAAATATTAAAGTGATTTTTTGGTTCACGGAGTCTTCAGTGCTTTCGATAAAAACAACTTGCACTCAAGCTATTTTTAAATTTGAAAAAAGTTTAAAGTGGTATCAAATCCTCGTTAACTGTTGCTGAACAAGGCAAGAAAGCCCATTTCGCGCGTACCAAATTCCAACAACGTCCTTATATTTATTGGCTAAAGTAATATACATGTCGAAAATCTCTTCGTTCTCCGAACAATTTATTATTAGTTTTATTGTTTATTACAAAAATTTACTTTAGACCAGTAGTCACCAAAATTGAAACTGTGGCTGTGTTAGTAAGACTAAACACGGTTGCCACGGTTGGTCCTTTTTTCAATTTTGGTCATCTTTAGGTAATAGCCACCATTTTGGTACTTTTATTTTTTTCAATGAAGTAAACATTTACAACACTTCTCACAAAATTTGCCACACTTTCATTAACCCACATATAATTTTCAATTTACTTCCATGGAATTGTTAGACCAAAAATTACTCAGTCAATAAAATATAGCAGAACACCTAGCAGATTATTTATTTGAGGCATTAAAAAAACTACGGAATCTTAGGGCAAACACATTGCATGGATATATCAGAAAAAAATCATCTTTTAGTGGCTAGATATATCGATCGGTTATTAAACACTTTTCTTCAAAGATTTTTTCACTAGTCGAGCTAAACAATTTTTTTTCAAATGCACATGTGCCGCTACGAAACTTGTCAGAGTTTGCCACTATTGAAGCCATTACAATGGCCGTCGAACTAAATAAATTGAAAACTATGTAAAAGAATGAAACTAATTTGTTCTATGTTTGGTGAATTTAATTCAAGAATACCAGAGATTGAGAGTTTGTAAAGGAATAGCCGTGTATATCAATGTACCAAACAAATATTTTTGACACAGCTCAAATTAGCTCCATAAGTTCAAAGAACTCCAGGATTATTGAGAGCTAAGTAGCTTGACACAAGAAATATTTTAACTGGAAGTAGGGCAGAAATACTTCTCGAAACTTTATAAATGTACAACAAATTGCGATTAAAACCAATTTATTTTATATTGAGATTTTGAAGCAAACGTAAGAGAGATTTCGTTTCGGAAGAAGTGTTTTGTGAAAAGTTATTCCCGTAGGTACAGAACCCCATAAACTTCAATAACAACACTCCTAACTAATTTCTAGTATCTAACTAATGTAATCAGGTTCCGTTATTGCACAGTGGAAGCTTTTAAGACGTTTGATGTTAAATCCGAGGCTAGATTCAGTAAATGTGAGTTTATCAAACATTACACTTACTGAATCTAGGCTATGGTATGAAATTTTCAGGTTTAGTGGAGATAGCAGGGGAAATAGCATTAACAAAACAGCTTCGAAGAATTGCTTGGTTTCATATACATATCATTTACTGAGTTTTTTCCACATGTTCTGCAAAGGTTGAACTTCAGCAAAACCAGAACGCATATTTTTGAACCGTTTCTTACTAAAACCTTACTGCGCTATACAGATCCATTGCAATGAACAACATAGTGCTGGAACTAACAGTTTTGTTAGCAAACCTAGATTCAAAACGTTTGGTTGGTAAAAGATGTAATGGACCTCATAGACAAACTCCCAATCGTGCGTACTGAGTTGGCCAAGAACATACAAAACGTTTTTGAGAAATCAGCTCAACGCTACAACCTCCGAAGCAGAGTAAAACCATTCAGTGTAGGTGAAAATATATATCGGCGCAATTTCGTTCTGAGCTACAAAGCGAATAAGTTTAACGCCAAGCTAGCACCCGTTTTTGTTAAAGCTACAGTTCTCGCCACAAAAGCAAACTCCTTGTATCAATTGCAAGACATACATGGTAAAATAGGGTGGTACCACGGAAAAGATATTAAGGAATGCAAGGGTTAAAACACAAGTTGCCGTCAGATAATGTCCTATACAACAACTAAAAAATGACAAACCTATATAAATATCTATCTCTATCCCTATTTAATTATCTCTGTTTCGAATCACGCCACCTTTTTTATTTGTTTTTCCGTGCCTATAAAAGCTTCGGATTTAGACATAGCGGGTCTTCTCCTGGAAAAAGTTTGCAGTAAAGGTATACTCTTGGGAAAATATTTTTTAGCGATCGAAAAAGTCATGTCGAAAGTATATTAGTTTGCTAAGTTTTTTTTGCTAAAAATTAATAAAATGAAAAAATCGCGTAAGTCGTTTCGAACCAAAAAAATTACAAGGGTGTTCCTGGTTGCGGTGTTCCTGATTTGCGGATTTCCTGGTTGCAGTGCTCCTGGTTCCTGAAAGGGTTTCCAAATTAAGTGCGAGGAAGATGAGGATCTGTGGTATCCTGAACAGGAATTTCCTGGCTTTGGGTTCTACCCATTTGGGCGAAATTTGCAATCCCACTTAAAACAGTGATTTAGCTTAAAAATTGCATAAATTTTCTTATCTCCCTTCAATAACCTCATTTTTGTGCGCATATGCTGTGATTGCTGAAAAGAGACAAAAAAAAAATATATATATAAAGAAAAAAAAATGTTCAAATTCTACCAAGAGAAAAAATATTATATATGTACACATATATAAAATAGATAAAGAATTGTTAGAAAGAGACAAATGTAAGTGGTATTGGGAGAGTGAAGAGTGGAATCTAAAAATAATAATATAGAAACGAAGTGACATAAAACAAAATCGAATTAAAATAATGTCTGTGCACTGAGCTTTAATTTTCAGCAAATCAGCGGAATCGTCGAAGGCCTTCATCGAGTTCCTGCATCAAATCAAGTGAGTTTGCAAAATTGTTATTTATTATCTCTATTATTTCCATTTTGTTTCGCGTTTTGGGTTTGTAGTATGTCTCCATACATACTTTGATAATTAATAGTGCTATCCCGCTCTAATGGTCAGTTGTTAAAGGTAAGAGCGGATAGAGAGAACTTAAAAAAAAAAAAAACAAGAAAAAAACCCAGTATTTTAGTAGATATGCTTTCACTGCAATTTTTCCAATTAAATTTAAATTAAATTAATAATATTTCCAATTGCCATTAACGGGACTATTTTTCGAATGCTTTCCACTTTTCTACTACCGCAGTATAGCAATTTTGTAGATTATTAATTTGAATTATCAAATACCTAGTAGGCTTGTTATTCAAAAGTTGTTCTGATTCCATGCCGTTCCTATAGGTGTTCGGACTTAAAAATAATAGTAAAAATAGTACCTTTTTTTCTTTAGTACTAAATTTAGTATGAAATCAAATTCTGATCTTTTTCTTTTTAATTGATTAGTCTTTTATTAAATAAAACATGAATTGTTAAGTTTGTAAGAATGGTCTGAAATTCGTTGTTGTTGTTGCTTTACTTTGGTACATCTCATTAACATCTGAGAAGTCATGGTTGGGTGGGTTAAGAGCGGTAAGTAATTGGTAGGAGAACCGCTAGGCAAAAGACAAAGTGTTGTGTCGCTTTCTAAAAAGGTTAATCAACGGTCCTATTGAGTGATGAGGTAAGAAATTCATTAACCCTTACGTGTGCGTAAATTTTTTCTTGTTAGGCCTTGGGTTTGTCGTAACTGGTGGTTTGGTCGGTCGTTTGGTCAACGAACCCACATAAGTGGCTGAAGATCCGGGACAGCTAGACGCACACAGGCAGACGCCGATCATCTTCTTCGTGCCACCAGGTAATCTTGGTACAACTGCGAAACAATTGTCAACCCAGAGTAAGTATGCTTGTCAAAGGTTCCATAACAGAAAATGGCGCCCAACGTGGGGCCCCAGCGTAGAAGAAAGCCAAAAATATTTTTTAACTTTAATTAGGGGTTTCACAAACCATTGTCCTATACGAATTTTGATTCTCTTCATTCATTTTTATTTTTGTAGTACCGGTTTCATAGCCATTGGTATTTGGAATTTAGTTTGAAACGATGAGATAAATTCACGTCGTACTAACCATACCAGTAGCTTTGACCACATAATTGCAAATAAAAACTAACGTATTTTACGTTATTTCTTTTTTCATCTTGGATCTATTTTGAATTTGGCTATATGCATATTTTAAATACCATTTGAATCTAGAATCTCGTTATTGTATGTTTAAAGGTTCAAGATTTAGTTACATCAAATTTTTGTTGCAAGTTGGAATGCGTGTGTTGCACGTACTGCAACAACAAAAATTCTCACATCACATGAAAGGAAAAAAGCACACAAATGTCTTTGGCCGTATAACAACAAAGCAAACAGCAACAATTGAAGAGTAAGACCATATTTGATTTGAGTTTGCTTTGACAAAAATTTTTTTTTTTAAATTTTTTTCTGTATTTTGAATAAATACACACTCATACACATTTTTAATATCTTCACATATATATATATCTATATACCTTTTTTCAATTTTTTTAATATAAGCACAATGCCGTTACGTCGCAGTGATGCGTATGCACCCCCGCCACTAACCCCAAGCCGTTTGTGCACAATTTGCCGCGAAAACTTTACCTTGACTTCTGATGCTGTGCGTATTGCATGCAATCACAAATTCCATCGGTCTTGTCTTTTGAATTGGCTCAGGAATAATACAACTTGTCCTCAGTGTAGAGCACAATGCAATCCCAATAACTTTCGACCAAATCCATACCCTCTTCGTTCACAAGCTAGATCGGTAACTAGTCCCACTGTTCAAGAGCGACAGTCTACCTCACAGGCCGCACAACAGCAGCAGCAACCGGCAGAAACTAGTGTTGAAACACAAGATGAAACACAAGCAGCCGCAGAAAATTCGGGTCTTCAACAATCCCACAGTCACAACAATCACCAGCAAGAACCATGGAACAAAACAACAGCAACAACATATCTGTTACGCCACCGGAAGACACTAGAATCTGAAATATTGTCAGCGCCGTTATCTCCGCGCGACAAGCTAATTTATTACAAGATTTCGAAACCAGATTTGCTCAGTTAGAGCAGCGGTTGGATCAATCCGTTAATAATATTGTCTCTAGATTGCAAAACGTAAATTTGCAACCTTCACAAAACAATGATTTACCACCATTAGTTGATTGGCCACAAGATCCACCGGATTTTGTTAATGGCCTTAGTCAACATGGTGGCGTACCTTTAAATATGCATGCACAAGGAAATCCTTACAAGCATTCTAACGTAGGGTTTCCGCGCAGTAGTGACATATCACACGTCACTAATTCTGGCAAAATTGCCGCCCTTATTTCAAACTGGGACATCAAATTTGATGGCTCAAATCGTCTATCGGTAGAAAATTTTATTTATAGAGTCGAGTCATAGGTGATCGATACCCTCGGAGCAAATTTCACTTTGTTCTGCGAACATGTCCAAAGCGTGTTTACTGAGGATGCCAAAGATTGGTACTGGCGTTACAGATGCTCAGTAGATCGCGTTATTTGGCCTAATCTTTGTCAAGCTCGTCGTACCCATTTTGCCGCACACTGTACTGATACGGATATTAAAGAGGCAATACGTATGCGCAAGCAAAATATGTCTGAAACCTTTGATGAATACCGCAATGCTATTTTTAAAATCGCAGAAAACTTGAGCATTCCTACCCCAGAGGCAGAACTTGTAGAAATACTACAGAGAGGGTTAAGACCTCGCTTGAGGCAACAACTTTTATACGTTTCCATTCCTTCGGTAGCTAAATTGCGCGAGTTATGCATTAAACACGAAAGCTTACTTCAAGAAATCGCTAGAAAGTCGTCTTCAAGTAATACTGCTTTGTCCACCCCTTATCGAAATACGTCTGGTCGTAAGCAAATTAACGAAGTTGACATTGTAGACGAAAAAGAATGAGATAGCGTTGAAGACACTATTGAAGTTGATGAGGTGACACGGCGTAGGAGCAACAATCAGCTGCTGTGCTGGAACTACTGCAAAGAAGGGCATCGTTACTTCGACTGCTTGGCAGAGCGAACGATATTTTGCAATGGTTGTGGTAGTGTAGGCGTGTAAACCTACGTGTGTAAAGTGTAAGTCGGGAAACTTGCAAGCGAGCGAGGACTCGAAAATTTTCCTCGCCAGAAGTAATTAAGCCCAATCTTCAAACTAAGAATTTTTATAAACCAGAATTAAGACATTTAGTACCGTACCAAGATCGTTTGAAATTTTACAAAGAAAAACGAAAAGAAACTTTTAATAATATCGAAAAGGGCACACCACCTAAATCACGTTCGGCAATACGGGGAAGTAAATTTTGGAGAAAAGTTAAAGCAGGTAGAAAAGGGCTAACCAATTTAATATGTTCTTTGCAAAAGCATTCGTCCAAACTTCGACCATATGCCGTAATAGAGATTATTAACGAAACTCATCTAGCTTTGCTCGATAGTGGAGCGCAAGTTTATTGTGTAGGCAGCAACTTGGCTGAAAAGATCTGCGTGGATAAAAATATTAAAACCAACCATTGTTCATCGATACGAACTGCTGATGGCAATGACCAATTTGTATTTGGTACCTCTTTATTTGAAATCACCTATAAAGGCAAAACATCAAAACTACTTTTTTATATTGTCCCTAGCTTGAAGCAAAATTTGATCGATTTGTAAGCACCGATAATAATAATACTGATGTTTTAAATAATATGCACACCCTGACAACTGAGCAACAAAAACGTTTGCAAATTACAAAAGACTTATTTCCGTCATATGCTAAGGAAGTTCTTGGCAAAACCAACCTTATTGAGCACGTAATTGAGTTAGAGCCAAATGTCCGTCCGTTGAAACAACGATACTTTCCTATTTCTCCTGCCATAGAAAAATTAGTTCACAGGGAAATAGATGAATTGCTGGAGTTGGGAATAATTGAGGAGTCACCAAACAGTCCGTGGTCGAGTCCGGTTGTTTTAGTCGGTAAAGGTGAAAAAGTTCGTCTATGTTTAGATTCACGCAAAGTAAACAGCGTAACTATTAAAGATGCTTACCCCTTACCCCACATAGATGGGATACTCAGTCGCTTACCAAAAGCTGAGTTTATATCTTCGCTTATCGGAAAAATGCAGAGATTTGACTTGTTTTACGTTACCAAACCGCCCTTTGTATAGATACCGCGTAATGCCTTTTGGCTTGTGCAATGCCCCTCAGACCCTATCTAGATTAATGTAGCGCGTGATTCCATAGAATTTAAGAGAGAGCGTATTCGTATATCTTGACGATTTACTCATCGTATCAGAAAGTTTTGATGCTCACATGAAGACGATGTCGGAAGTTGCATATCATTTAAGAAACGCGGGCTTAACAATCACTATTGAGAAAAGCAAATTTTGTCTGCGAGAAGTGAAGTACCTAGGGTATATTGTAGGGAATGGTACACTCCGTACTGACCCGAATAAGATATCTGCGGTTACACAATATCCCCAACCAACCACTATCAGGCAATTACGCCGGTTTCTTGGCATGGCTGGTTGGTATAGACGATTTGTACCGAACTTCGCAGCAGTTACTGCACCAATGACAAATTTGCTGAAAAAGGCCAAAGTTTTTAAATGGACTGAAGATGCCCAAACCGCATTTGAGTTGCTTAAAGCCTTGTTATAACTATAGTAAACCTTTTCTTATTCAATGTGACGCTAGCAAACTAGGTGTAGGAGCAGTTTTGGCCCAGGTTAATGACGACGGTGTAGAAGTTCCCGTCGCGTATTTTTCGCAAAAACTAAATCGCGCACAAAGCAATTACATCGTAACCGAACTTGAGTGCCTAGCAGCTATTCTTAGCTTGAAAAAATTCCGTGCTTACTTCGAAGGCCAAGATTTCACGATAGTGACTGACCATGCCAGTTTGCAGTGGTTAATGAAGCAAAACGATTTAAGTGGTAGATTAGCACGCTGGTCACTCAAATTACAGGGTTATCGGTTTAAAATTGAGCACCGACGTGGTTCTCAGAATATCGTTCCCGATGCGTTGTCGAGACAAATCTTTGATGAGCTAGGAGAAATTTCTGTCTGTCCAGCAGTCAATTTAAATTCGGAAGCTTTCAACTCAGATGAGTACAATAAATTAAAACAGAAAATTCAAGAAGCTCAGAGAAGTTTACCAGACCTGCAGGTCGAAGCCGATAAAGTGTACAAGCGAACAGAATACGCGAATGGAAATGAAGAAAGAGAAGTTTTATGTTGGAAACTGTGGATTCAAAAGGAACTAGTCCAGGACACTTTCGAAAAGGCCCATTGTCCTCCAAAAAAATGCCATGGTGGTATGGCAAAAACGTTAGAACGCCTTCGCTTAAATTTTTACTGGCCATCGATGGTAAATGATGTTAAAAGTTTCATTTCTCGCTGTGATATCTGCCAGCAGAGTAAATCTACAAATATAATTCTTCGTCCACCTAAATTCGGTACGTCCATGCCAAAGGTTATACGTAGATCTTTTAGGTCCTTATCTGCGCTATAAACAGGGAAATATAGGCATTTTCATAGTTATCGACCATTTGACGAAATTTCCATTTATCGAAGCTGTCAAAAAGTTTACTGCCACTCCAATTTGCGACTTTTTAGAAGAACAAATTTTCCCAATTTTTGGTGCACCTGAATGCATTGTATCTGACAACGGAAGTCAGTTCAAGTCCCTCCAATTTAAAAATTGTTTATATTCCAGGGGTATTAAACATTCGTTTACAGCCCTATATAGTCCCCAAGCTAACGCGAGCGAGAGGGTCAATCGCTCCGTTATCGCTGGTATCAGGTCATATCTCCAATCTGATCAAACCAATTGGGACGAAGATCTTCAAATGATAGCTGAAGCACTTCGGTCTTTATTTCACCAAACTATTGGCTGCACGCCATACTATGCGATGTTCGGTCAGCAGATGTTAAGTCATGCAGATGATTATAGTCTGCTGCGTACGCTCGAGTCTTTGGGAGGGGATGTTGTAATAGGCCGCATAGACAAACTCCGGCTCGTGCGTACTGAGTTGGCCAAGAACATACAAAACGGTTTTGAGAAATCAGCTCAACGCTACAACCTCCGAAGCAGAGTAAAACCATTCAGTGTAGGTGAAAATGTATATCGGCGCAATTTCATTCTGAGCGACAAAGCGAATAAGTTTACCGCCAAGCTAGCACCCGTTTTTGTTAAAGCTACAGTTCTCGCCACAAAAGGAAACTCCATGTATCAATTGCAAGACATACATGGTAAAATAGGGTGGTACCACGGAAAAGATATTAAGGAATGCAAGGGTTAAAACAGAAGTTACCGTCAGATAATGTCCTATAAAACAACTAAAAAAGGGCAAACCTATATAAATATCTATCTCTATCCCTATTTAATTATCTCTGTTTCGCATCACGCCACCTTTTTTAATTGTTTTTCCGTGCCTATAAAAGCTTCGGATTTAGACATAGCGGGTCTTCTCCTGGAAAAAGTTTACAGTAAAGGTATACTCTCAGGAAAATATTTTTTAGCGATCGAAAAAGTCATGTCGAAAGTATATTAGTTTGCTAAGTTTTTTTTGCTAAAAATTAATAAAATAAAAAAATCGCGTAAATCGTTTCGAACCAAAAATAAATTGCAAGGGTGTTCCTGGTTGCGGTGTTCCTGATTTGCGGATTTCCTGGTTGCAGTGCTCCTGGTTCCTGAAAGGGTTTCAAAATTAAGTGCGAGGAAGATGAGGATCTGTGGTATCCTGAACAGGAATTTCCTGGCTTTGGGTTCTACCCATTTGGGCGAAAATTGCAATCCCACTTAAAACAGTGATTAAGCTTAAAAATTGCATAAATTTTCTTATCTCCCTTCAATAACCTCATTTTTGTGTGCATATGCTGTGATTGCTGAAAAGAGGTAAAAAAATATATATATATATAAAGAAAAAAAAAATGTTCAAATTCTACCAAGAGAAAAAAAAATTATATATGTACACATATATAAAGTAGATAAAAGAATTGTTAGAAAGAGACAAATGTAAGTGGTATTGGGATAGTGAAGAGTGGAATCTAAAAATAATAATATAGAAACGAAGTGACATGATACAAAATCGAATTAAAATAATGTCTGTGCACTGAGCTTTAATTTTTAGCAAATCAGCGGAATCGTCGAAGGCCATCATCGAGTTCCTGCATCAAATCAAGTGAGTTTGCAAAATGTTATTTATTATCTCTATTATTTCCATTTTGTTTTGCGTTTTGGGTTTGTAGTATGTTTCCATACATACTTTGATAATTAATAGTGCTATCCCGCTCTAATGGTCAGTTGTTAAAGGTAAGAGCGGATAGAGAGAACTTACAAAAAAAAAAAAAGAAAAAAACCCAGTATTTTAGTAGATATGCTTTCATTGCAATTTTTCCAATTAAATTTAAATTAAATTAATATTATTTCCAATTGCCATTAACGGGACTATTTTTCAAATGCTTTCCACTTTTCTACTACCGCAGTATAGCAATTTTGTAGATTATTAATTTGAATTATCACATACCTAGTAGGCTTGTTATTCAAAAGTCGTTCTGATTCCATGCCGTTCCTGTAGGTGTTCGGACTTAAAAATAATAGTAAAAATAGTACCTTTTTTTCTTTAGTACTAAATTTAGTATGAAAGCAAATTCTGATCTTTTTCTTTTTAATTGATTAGTCTTTTATTAAATAAAACATGAATTGCTAAGTTTGTAAGAATGGTCTGAAATTCGTTGTTGTAGTTGCTTTACTTTGGGACATCTCATTAACATCTGAGAAGTCATGGTTGGGTGGGTTAAGAGCGGTAAGTAATTGGTAGGAGAACCGCTAGGCAAAAGACAAAGTGTTGTGTCGCTTTCTAAAAAGGTTAATCAACGGTCCTATTGAGTGATGAGGTAAGAAATTCTTTAACCCTTACGTGTGCGTAAATTGTTTCTTGTTAGGCCTTGGGTTTGTGTTGTTGTTGTTGTAGCAATGCTCGCCCCACCTAATAGCCGCGACCGATCACAAATTGTCATCAATATCCTCTAACGGGAGTCCAAGGAAACTTGCCGTTTCAACAGGGGTGAACCATAAGGAAAGGGGTGTTAGAGGCGTTGGTTCCACATTACACCTAAAGAGATGGTTGGTGTCATATGGGGACACATTGCAAGCGGGGCATACATTTTGTATGTCGGGGTTGATTCTGGATAGGTAAGGGTTTAACCTGTTACAGTATCCAGAACGAAGTTGATCAAGAGTGACACGCGTTTCCCTGGGGAGTATGCGTTCCTCTTCCGCGAGTTCTGGATATTTTTCTTCAAGTACTGGATTCACCGTTCAATTCCCGACATAAAGGTCCGACGCCTGTCTGTGGAGTTCACCAAGGACCTGCTTGTGGTTTTTCGCTTCATACGGCTGGGTTCTCAGGTGCCGTATTTCCTCAAAATGCTTACGGAGATGACTCCTTAGGCCCCTAGGCGGTGCTGGTTCGTCAATCAGATGTCTGTTGGGATGCCCAGGTTTCTGGGTATTCAACAGAATCTGTTTGGTCAGCATCTCATTTCTCTCCCTGATGGGGAGCATTCTCGCCTCATTATGCAGATGGTGTTCTGGGGACATAAGAAGACAGCCCGTGGCGATTCTGAGAGCAGTATTTTGGCAGGCCTGTAGTTTCTTCCAGTGGGTAGTTTTTAGGCTTGGCGACCATATGGGTGACGCGTAGCACGTAATCGGCTGGCTAATTGCTTTGTATGTGGTCATGAGCGTTTCTTTATCTTTTCCCCAGGTACTGCCAGCAAGGGATTTGAGGATTTTATTACGGCTCTAAATTCTCGGAACAATTGCGGTTGCGTGCGCACCAAAATGTAGATCCTGATCAAACGTCACACACAAGATTTTGGGGTGTAGGACAGTCGGTAGCGTAGTGCCATCGACGTGGATGTTCAATATGGTCGACATTTGGGGCGTCCATGTTGTAAATAAGGTCGCGGAAGATTTAGACGGTGACAATGCCAGGTTTCGCGAGGCAAAAGAACTGGAGAGATCTGGGAGATAGCCGTTTATTTTATTGCATAGCTCATCGATCTCTGGGTCTGGGCCTGTGGCCATTATTGTGCAGTCATCGGCGTAGGAAACGATTGTGACTCCTTCCGGTGGTGAAGGTAGCTTAGATATGTAGAAATTAAACAAAAATGGGGATAGGACACCACCCTGTGGCATCCCTTGTTTAATTCTCCTTGGTTTTGATGTTTCGTTTCTGAATTGCACCGATGCCTGCCGACCACCCAGATAGTTTGCGGTCCACCTTTTAAGACATGGGGCAAGGGTAGACCCTTCCAGGTCTTGCAGTAATGAGCCATGGTTGACCGTATCAAAGGCTTTTGATAGGTCTAGCGCTACGAGTAATGTTCTATGGTGGGGGTATTGATTCAAACCGCAATTTATCTGGGTGCTAATGACATTTAGCGCGGAGGTAGTGCTATAGAGTTTTCTGAAGCCATGCTGATGAGGAGCTAGCTGCAAATGTGCTTGGCAATAAGGGAGCAAAATGGCTTCAAGCATCTTTGCCACTGGCGATAGGAGAGATATCGGACGATATGACTCACCTACGTTAGCTGGTTTCCCAGGCTTTAGTAGCGGGACCACCTTGGCCATTTTCCATTTCTCGGGTATGGCAAAGGTGGAGAGAGACAGGTTGAAGACATGCGCTAAATATTTGAAACCCTCTTTCCCTAGGTTTTTAAGCATCGGCATGGCTATGCCGTCTGGGCCCACTGCTTTGGATGGTTTAGCGCGACCAATAGCGTCCTCAACCTCTCTAGCGGTGATGGTGATTGGTGACGCGCTGAATTTGTGTTTATGTGTGTGTCTATTGGCTCTCCGTCTATCTTTGTCGACCGTAGGATGCATTATATATTGTCGGCAGAAAGCGCTCGCGCATTTTTCCGCATCCGACAGCACCTTATCGCCGAAGGCGATGGAAACTTTGTCTTTGTGCTTAGTCGGATTCGATACGGACTTTACGGTGGACCAAAGTTTACCTACACCGGTAGAGAGGTTACAACCTCTTAGGTGCTCTTCCCATTTCGCCCGCTTGTGTTCGTCCACAATGAAATGTGCCGAGGCGAATTCAGTGACCTTACGGAAGGCACGCTCCCCTTGGCGAGCATCAGTCGGGATAGGGAGGGCAGCAAAGCTGCTGTCTGTTGCAGATTTATATTCTTCCCACTTTCCTTTTTTGAAGTTTATGAAAGTGCGTTTTTCGGTGACGATGAAGTCGGCTGTACGCTCGAACGAAATAAGTATGGGCAGGTGGTCGGATGCCAATGTTACCATCGGCTGCCAATTGACGCAGTTTACGAGTTCTGCGCTCACTACTTTGTCGTAACTGGTGGTTTGGTCGGTCGTTTGGTCAACGAACCCACATAAGTGGCTGAAGCTCCGGGACAGCTAGACGCACACGGGCAGACGCCGATCATCTTCTTCGTGCCACCAGGTAAACTTGGTACAACTGCGAAACAATTGTCAACCCAGAGTAAGTATGCTTGTCAAAGGTTCCATAACAAAGACATAGACTTATCCTAGAAATGTGAAGATATAATACCTAAAAGTACACTTTCTTTTGTTTGTGCAGTTTGAATTAAAACGAAGTCTCTCATTCGCTATTTTTAGCAAAGTTTTGTAAAGGAAACCGTGGAATCATCCTAAATTTTATATTTTACAAAGAATACGTCACTCTTGTGAATTGTCGAACTGATTGTGTCACAATAAAACAAAAGTTTGGTCCTTGGACCGTGAGACTAAAATCGCCGCAGTGGTAGTGGTTTAGTTGTTGATAAAAAGCAATGAGGAAGGACGTATACACGCATGTCTGTTAGCAATTAAAAAATTTATTCCTAAATAGGCCATAAAAATACTACTTTGTAGCTTGAGTCAAACGAAAAATGTAAAAAAAATAAAATATAAAACTATGAAAACATTCTGCGCATGAGCGCTTGTTTGTAAAATATTGTAACGAATTTAGAGAAATTCTGCTTATTTGCAACCTGCTGCTAATGTTCGAATCGCTAAACTGTTAAATAAATCACTCCAATATTCTGTATAGCAAAATGGTCTTTATTAGGCTGATTTGGGGTAGTACAATTAGCAGTTGTCCGTGTTTTTCGAAACCTCAATTTCTTACACGTTTCTTGAAACACCGCATTGGTTTGTAACCACTTCTGCTACTGTTTCCGCTTCTTGATTTGGGATTGGGTTTACCTCTGGCCATTTAATGAAATAATCCATAACCACTAGTAAGTATTTGTTTCCGCGGTTGCTAGTAGGAAATGGACCTGCGACATCCATGGTGATCCTTTCAAATGGTGCACCTAAAATAAACTGCTTCATCTGGCCATGACTTCGTGTTTTGCTGCAATTATGCCTCAGCTTCCTCTGCTTTTATACTTTCGTTTTCCTCGTTCATCCATTTTTCCTAAGGTCTAGTAATTTCGTGAACTGCATGCTTGGTCACCAGCTATATACATGTATATTCGTAGTTTGTATCCATATGCGTGTGTATATGTGAGTACTACTGCGGCTGATGATGACATGCGTTTGTGAGTATCTCTCTGTTGCCTTGTATGTATGTGTATAAATGATGATTGATTTGTTTACGTACACATTGTAAAGGTTTACCATTGGGATATGTAGCAGCACACACAAACACAGCCACGCTCGCCTGATAAAATGCTTGTTCTTGTTCGTTTTTTTTGTGGATACTATTTGACACTGTTGTACTTCTTAGGTCCAAGAAAAGTGTAGAAGCTGCTAACGAAAACTGCGTAAAATTTTTATTGTAAAATTGCAAAAAAATATCCTTATTTACGTTCAAACGAGCACTTAATTACATTTCTCTCTAAAATCGATATGTTTTGGACAATTTTAATTAACAAATTGTGATACTTTATTACCGGGGACGATTGCTAAAACACGACCAAACCGTCGAGGGTTGTATTAATAGACGCGTTTTTGCATCGCTTCCAATAGTTCGAATAATTTTTCGCCTTTGAACTATTGATAACAGGACAAAACGCGTCGTTTCATTTCTCTTTCCACATTTTTGGACGCATTATTGCAGTCGACCTCGGTTTCAAACAGTTTTTCGCGGAGAACTTTTTAACGGGTAGAAAAACTTAGTACCCGTGTTTGGTAATACTGGAATAACTACGCGTCCTCAGATACCCCAATTCAAGACTTTTGTATAATTTTCTGTAGGACCCATATAGGTGCACTACAATTTCATACTAAATTGGTTCAAAAAAATTTACCATCGCAGAAACCCATATCTGATATTCCGTTCCTTCTTTTGTTTCCCTGCGTCGCTTTCCACGTCAGCAACCCCGGTAATTTTGGCACTTCGTTCAGTGTCAAACGCATGTTTCACGCAGGTTCCACTGAGTTCCACAATAGTTTGACACTGAGCGAAGTGTTAGAAAGAGAAAGGAATTATTTCCTTCTCACACATATCATACTTGTAAACCTGTACAATGTACGTACATACGAGTGGATGCTTAGTATCGGCTTAGTCATACTAGTATCGCTTAGTGATGATAATATTCGTCACACTACCCTCCGTCTAAGTCTGATGGTCCCGATCAGACCTGATCTAAACGCTGCCAGCCTTTCCAAATGAACCACTTTCATTTTGGTTCGTGGTTTGCCAATTGTTTGTATGCGGTAAACAACATCTTTGATCCGTTTTACAACTTTGTATGGGCCTTCCCAATTACACTGCAATTTCGGGGACAAACCTTTTTTTCGTTGTGGGTTGTATAACAGCACCAAATCTCTGTCCTGAGAACCTTACGAATTAATTGCTTTATCGTATCTGGCTTTCATCTTGTCACTTATAATATTTCTTCGTTGCTTTAAAAGATCGTGTATTTATCTCAGCTCTTCTTCCAAGACACCAGTGGATTTCTTGACATTTCTCTCCGCATCGGCATTTATCCCAAACTTCAAATCAGCTGGCAGTCGAAAGTCATTGCCAAAAATTACCTTTGCGGGAGTTTGGCCCGTTGTCTCATGCACTGCCGATCGGTAAGCCATCAAGAATAATGATATGTGTGTATCCCACTCTTTATGGAACTTGTTGGCTACTTTCCTTAAGTGTTCCTCCAAACTTCTATCGAATCGTTCCACCATACCATCGGACTGAGGATGCAATGCGGTTGTCCGTGTTTTTCGAATCCCCAATTCCTTACACATTTCTTGAAACAAAGCGGTTTCGAAATTACTGCCTTGGTCAGAATGTAACTACATTGGTACACCATACCTTGAAACCCAATCGTTTGTAACCACTTCTGCTACTGTTTCCGCTTCTTGATATGGGATTGGGTATACCTCTGGCCATTTATTGAAATAATCCATAACCACCAGTACGTATTTGTTTTCGAGGTTGCTAGTAAGAAATGGTGCACCTAAAATATACTGCTTCATCTGGCCATGACTTCGTGGTTTGGGCCCTTTCGCTTTGCTGCAAACCTCGCAGTTGGCAATCCACTCGGTGACCGACTGACGGCAACCAACCCAATGGAATATTTGCTTAATTTTCTCGAGTGTCTTCGTGATTCCAAGAGGACCTCCGCTGGAACATTATGCAGCTTTCTGAGCACGTCAGGAATCCTTTCCGGGGAACAACTATCAGTTTCTTCTTGCGTTGGCCATCCTTACTCTCCCATACTCGATGCAAGCAACCGGATATCATTTATAAACTGTGCCATTGTGCCCAATATGACTTCGCAATGGGACTCTGCTAGCATCTCCTCTCTACTTGGTCTTTCAGGCCCTTGCATAACATGTGACAGATCTGTATCTTCTAGCTGACACATCCTTAGTTGTTCCATGTCCAATTCATCCGAACACATTATAGTCATAAGCCGGACATCTATGATTTCTTCCTTAGTCTCAGCTTTCGAACAGTGTTTTCATTCTAAATTAAATGATCTTCATGACAATGCATGATCCCATGGGTACTACCTTTCCGATGCTTAATGGAAAAGTAATAGCTTTGTAGTCGTTCGATCTACCGTGTAAATTGTAGTGTCATGTAGTGCCAGCCAACTAAAACCTAAAATAAAAGTAAAAACTGAAATAGCTGGCATCACCCCCACATGCAACCATGCATGTATGCACTTGGCATTACTGGGTGAGGGAGTCGAATGACGGAGAATTTTGATTGGCTCAACCCTCCGTTATTCAACTCTATCACGCCATCGCATCATGCAATTTTACCGCTATGCACTTTTGGCATAGCGGCAGGGCTGCTTTGAGGCGTCAACAGTTTTCAGTTGAGTTGAGTTTGCATTGAGCCGGCACGCAGCCAACAACGCGACTTTGTAAAAGCGCGCTCGGGTTTGGTGAACTAAAAATGTGTGTACTACAAAAGAAACGAAAGTGTACATATTTTAAAGAAAACTAAAGAGACTAAGTCCAACAAAGCCAAACTTAAATAAACTAATTAAACAAAAAAATGGTTTTTTTTTATTGTTGTGTGTATGCGTGCGTGTGGCTGTATGCCAATGTTACATGGCGACCGTGACCAATATTCGAAGCCAAAAAGATGGCTTTCCATGCTGAAGAAAAGGGAAAATATTATTTTTGAAATTTTAAAGGCACAATTTCAGAATGGCACAAAATGCAGAAGAATTGTAAAATTTATTTTAGTCGGATGACTCGTATATAAACTACATACATTATCATGAACTATAAAACAGTTATGATAGAATATACTTAGTGGTTCTTATACAGTGGTGTGAAATTATAAAACCACACACAATTTAATCAAAAAAAAAAATTTATAACTAAATAAGACGGCATTATTGGACAATATATAATAACTAAAGTGCGAACAAGTAATAAATAAATGCAATGCAAAAACTAAATAAATCAATACAAAAAAATTGGAATCAAATATTGATATCGTACTAAGCAAAATGCTTTCGAATGATCTCCGAAGATGGAAAAAAAACCATAACGACTAAGACGTGGATTAATTGACAAAAATAAACTCGCAATTCAAATTTATATTCTATAATAATAGAAATCATTTTTGGAAACGAGCACATGAACACGGTATCGATACTTAGGGAATTACCTATCCAATATTTTTGTTCTGGAGAACACACGAGGTACGAAGACTCAGTGGAAGTGGACTAACAACATGCAGAAAAGGTGCAAAATGAGCTATCCGGAGGATGCAGAATTAAGTAAGTTATTTTCGAATATAAGCTTGTAAATTTTATATGTAACTAAGGAATGAACGAGCTGCGTAATTTTTCGTATGCTCTACTAAAGAAGTTCGGTTGAAAATTTGGAACACATGTATATTATATAACTGGGCTGCAATCTGCCTACATTTTACAAAATTTTGTATAATTGCATTTACAAATGCTCTATGCTAAGGCTTTTTGGAAATGGCTCGATCGTTCCCTAAGCGATTTTCTAGTTGGTAGAACAAACTATAGTTTATTGCAAATTAAATTTAAATAAGAATTTTGGAATTTGAATTCGTTTGAAGAGTTTGTTATTAATGAAAACTTATTATAAATGAAAATTTTTACCATTTCAATAATATTATTTATTTTATATTACATATGAAGTAATTTAGAATTTCATGCTCACATTAAACAAAGAAGGCTTGATAAAATAAAACCGTTTAAAAACAGTATATAAACGTTTGTGAAATAATTTGAATTTTTTTTGGAACTTTCCAATTTGTAAATTATTGTCTAATATTTCCGTGTTTTTTGTAAGCATTAAAAATTTACTACAATTTGAAATATAAAACTTATCGCTTCTTAAATCTTTATAAATCTTTTTAAGCCTCTCTTAAGAAATATTAAAAGCAATGCCTGGTTGCAAATACACCTAACACCTAACAAAAAAAAAAAAAAAAAAAAAAATTATACACATTAGGGCAGTTCAGAGTTCTGTGCATTAGATATTGAGAAAAAAATGTTTGTTTCTTCGTCATTTGGAAACATCCTTTTAGATTTTGTTTTGCATTGACAATGTTGGAAAAATTAGTTTCGGGTTTTGATGTCGCGTATTAGCCATGACGTATCAAATGCATAGCAGTATACATTTTTCGCGTTTTGTTGTAAAAGTACTACACCAGTTTGTAAACACTATGACCACTTGCACAAAATCCTTAGCTCCTCTATTTTTTTGAATATGAATGCCATAAACTGAAAATTTGCCTTTAAACCACGTGAATTTAATAGGGAAAAATTAAAATATTTTCATTGTTTAAATTTTTAAACAAGCGTTTCGTTTGCTTAATAGCGGTGCGTCCGCGATACAAAACACGTTTTTATACTTTCGATATAAAGCGGTGTGGACGTTACAATCGCCGTATATTCGACAAAAAATAAAATTTTGGTTAGGCTTGTGGAAACAAGTGAGGTTTTTTTACATTTTTTTCCAATAGTCTGAAAAAAAAATATACCAGCCTCTTTTAGTTTTTCACAAAATAAAAGAAAACCGGAACACGCTTGCCTATTTCCTTTTGTAAAGCTCATTCTGGGGGGCGAGAAACCACAGACCAAGTGTCTTTCTTAGGACAGCTTATCCATTGGTTAGCTAGCGGGGCTAACCTAGTGGGGGACAGTCGGTAAGTTCGGCACGGAAGGGGGGTAAGCATTTCTCTAGCCTATAATTTAGAGAAAATCCGCAGACCGGATGTTCCTTTGTTTTCAAAAAAAAAAACAAAAAAACAATTATATAATTTTCTTAACCAGACTTAACATTTTATAAAATTTATACCAAACGCGACAAATATTAACCGGATTTTCAAATAATACTCGGATTTACAAAATATTTACCTGATTTACAAAATTTTTTTCTTTTGAAATAATTTTCAATAAAATTACCCTGTTTCAAACACATGTCCGATTCTGAGGGCAATTCCAGCGATAAATCAAGCTCTAAAGGAAGGTGTTCACTAGCTCGTCAAGGAGATTTTTTAGGATTTAATGACTCAGATATCGCAAAAAATAATAATTCTAGTATTCAGTCAGTAACTAATATTACAAACACTCAGCCTTCAGCAAATTCGTCTAATAATTCAGACAACCTACTAACTAGCACTTCCAATTTTCAGTCAGGAGCTGACTTTTCCAATTCTCACTCTACTTCAAATTCTTCTACTTTGCCATCAACAAATAGTTTATCAGATTTACAATCGAATAACAATATTTCAATCATGGCAACCTCAGAACAGAAAAATGTGTTCATTACCAATTGCGCCTCAATTATTAGGGACAACTACAGCGGTGATCCACTGGCATTAGAATCTTTTATCGACAAAATAAAATTAGTTGAAGTCTTCTCAGATGAAAATTTAAATAGCACTTTTATTGCATTTTTGAAATCCAAACTTGAGGGAAAAGCACACGAAGCACTACCAACCGTAATAAGTTCAGTCGATGACATAAAGACTGCCTTGAGAAATATAATAAAACCCGACAACTCGAAAGTTGTTTCTGGTAAAATCGCGTCTTTACATGTCATCAATAATAACTACTCAGACTTTGCTAAGCGCGTTGAAGAACTATCCGACGCATTGGAACGTTCTTTGATTATTGAAGGTATGATACAAGCCAAGGCACATTAAATGGCCGTAGAGCAAACAGTGAATGTGTGCAGGTTGAACACTAGTTCAGAATTGGTCAAATCCATCCTGGCTTCAACTACCTTCAGTGATTCAAAAAAAGTAGTTGCAAAAATGATTTTTGAACGTAATAATGAAGTTAAAGAAAGACAAGTACTAGCATTCCGTACTCGTGGTAATTGGCAAAGTAGTTTTCGAGGAAATTATAGAACATACTCTCTCTTAGTATGCTAGCCGCTGTAGGGTGTGAATTTGCGACGTCGTCAGCCAGTTGTAGGAGCGTTCTTATCGCGAGATATGGAGCGCAATTCCTCCGAAGGTATCCGTCTTTAATTCGTAAAGACTAATAGGGTCATTCGGGGAAGTGCGATGCACAATACGTTGAAATTTGGTGTGATTTTCGTTCACCCAAATTTGTCGATACATCTTTTCGATGTCGCTATTGAAGACGAAACGGTATAGTCTCCATCGTAAGAAAGAATATCATTTAGGCTCTTCCCGTTGGCCGTAGTGCTCGAGGCATTGAATACTACGCGTACCTTTGTAGTGGTACTTTCCGCTTTAATAACGGCGTGGTGGGGCAGGAAATAATTATCCGAATCGTCGGATGGAATATTCTTTTCAATTTTTCTCATATGTCCGAGCGTTTCATATTCTGACAACACTCGAACATATTCTTTACCTAAATCTGGGTTTTTTATTAGCCGTCCCTCATTCCGGAAGAATTGATAGCATGCGCGTTTCACGGACGGTCCCAAATTAATGTTATTAGGGTAATCCTGCCTGAACGGTAGTGATACGGTGTATCTTCCATCTTCATCACGTTTCGTTGTTTCCTTAAATAATTGTTCGCAGTACCTTTCCTCTTCATTTAATATTTTATTTTTGGGTACATTTTCTACCTCCCAGAAAGCTTTGAGTTGGTTGTCTAACGCAACCTCGTTGTAGAAAGACATAATGCTCTTCGTTGGATTCGGTGATTCGATACGATCGGTTAGTATCCAACCGAACACTGTCTCTTGGGCTAAGAGTGTGTTTAACACATTCTTCTTTATACCGCTCATTATAATTTGGGGATATATGTGTCCGCCAAGTATGAGGTCTACGTCTTCGTTGACGTAGAACCTCTTGTCTGCCAAAACCAAGTCTGGGAATGCCTGCATAGTCATTGCGTTGATATGGCAGGATGGAAGATTCCCAGTGAGTTTCGCTAGAACTAGTACGGGTGTAGTCAGGCTGAAGCAGGGATCCACTGGTGAACGTAATTCGATGTTGGATGCTTCTTTCACCTGAGCTGACACCGCATTTGTGATGCCTGAAACATGGGCATGCATTTTCTTCGCTGGTAAATTGATTCTGCGTTTCAGTCTTTCAGTTATAAAAAAACATTCAGACCCAGAATCGATTAATGCCCGCGCGGAGAAGTCGGTACCATTATGGTGAATGTGTACGCGAGCAGTTCCTAATAACACACCTGTGCTGGAATTGGCATGGCAGGATTTGACATTCCGGTTCGTAGAGGAAGGTGGTTGTCCCAATTCCTGTCTTTTCCGTGCCTGTACCGAAGTTGATGGGGTATTATCCGCATCTTTGAAAGAGTTGCGCACCGCCGGTTGCTGAAGTGTGTCCGCATGCAGGAGCGTGTGGTGACGAGAGTGGCATTTGGAACAGTTGTACGAACTGGTGCACCTCGTCACTGTGTGTCCTGGGGATAAACAATTCAGGCAGCCATTTGTGGATTTGACGAATTTAATCCTTTCTACCGGGTTTAAGTCGCAAAAACGTGAACAGTTGCGTAATCTGTGCTCCGTAGATTTGCACATTTTACACATTGCTTTTGTTGTTTGTTTGGTTACTTTTGTTTGAAAAGCACCAAGTTTTTTTTGTAGGGGTTTATGTCGACAGGCACGACCTGTTCAACTTTTGCACTTTAGAGGTGGCATTACCTGTAAAACCAGACACGGTTTCAAGTGTCTGAAAACGATTTGACAAGAATTTGTCCATATCCTCCCACTTGGATATGTCCGTTTTGTGATCAATGCTCTGCTCCCATAGAGGTAATTTTGTCGAACATAAATAAGTAATAATCGCATCCCAATTTGAAACGTCAATCTGATGTGTTTTTAAGGATACTAAACAATTATTTATGTCGCGCTGTAAGGTTTTGATAGAGCTGCCGCACTCGCTATCTAACTTTTTTAGATTAAACAAAATTTGTACTTGTGAGTTTACGAGAATCCGCTTATTCTCGTATCTTTCACATAGATTTTTCCAGGCTGTTTCGAAGCCTACATTTGTCAAAGGATATTTCTTGACAATATCCTTTGCCTCACCTTGGGTTTTTTGGTTAAGGTGGAACAACTTTTCTACCGGGCTTAGGCGACTGTTGTTTTTGTAGATGGCCGTGAACAGGTCACGAAACGTTGGCCAAGATAGGTAGTCGCCCTTGAATACCTCAGTATCGCAGGCTGGCAGGCGGATACTGTGTTCGCGCGCGTGTTCTCCCTCAGGTTTGACTGCTCTATATTTTTCCTCCTTCAATTTAGTTTGAATTTCAGCCATGTTCGACATGCATCTCAGGAATACGGCATATGCCGCTTTATGCTTGATCTTGACCGCTGCAATTTTCTTAGCGTCGAGCGTGTCAGAGTCAAGCAATTCCTCGAGGGCGGTCTCGGCTTTTTCCCATTTAGCTTGCAACTCTTTTTGCTGTATTGCAAGAGTGTGTATAGTGTGCAGAGCCGCATTTATGTCATTAAAATCGGCCTCGAATTCGATTATTCGATCGGCCAATCTAATATATGATTCCATGTTCATGGATTAAAATTTGTGATCAAATTAAGAAGGGGTTGTAAAACTGAAAAAACCTGTGCGAATCACCCAACCAACAATGATTAAAATATAGAAAAGACTCTTTATTTAACGCTTTAAATTTGTTTATTTTTCACTGACTTTGCAGCTTATTTGTGCCGAAAAGCAGGTAGAAGGGGAGAGCAACAACAACGTCTTTTGTGGAATTAAAGGGGGCCACTCGCCACTTCAACGTTCAAATTTGTTATAAATAAGTGCGCGCGCTGATATAACAACTCGACGAAAAGTGTAAAAACTCAGTGAAAACTGTTGTAAAAACTGTGTCAATTGAATTAGTGAAAATTAAAGTGCTTGTAAAGAAAATGAAAATTGCCACAGCCGTATGGCGTGAGATTTTAATGTGAATGTGAGGTTATGTGCACCTCTTCCTTGTGCTGTGTCCGGAGAGCCTTACCGCTGGTGGGGGGACAGACCAGATAGTCACAAGGAATGTTAAACGACGTTAATGCAACGCGTTTGCACTTATTTTTCTTTTCGGCACTAAATTTTTTACACTTTTCGCGGTAATTAGAAATCACTACACGTGTGGCACACAGTATATGGATTATGTTTTTACACGGATTTTATTTTATTGTAATAACCAAAAAAAATGTGGCAAGAAATATTTCACTTACTGTAGACTTTATTCGGCTATTCGTATACTGGTGCTTATGTGGCAAGGTGGCTTGATGTGTTGCAGTTGCTTTAGCTGTCTGGTATGATATCATAGACAAAATACTTTTTCGGATGAATTTTTTATGATTTGTGGTGCGGTCAGCTATGATACTTTGTAATGTGGACTGTATATGCGCTTTAATTACTTTCTCGGGGAGAAGGACCAAATGTTCGGCCGGGGTGCGTGTGCTCCTGGAGGTAGGTCGGCGCACCGGGGTCGATCTCAGTGGGAATAGGCGTATGGAATAGAAAATACAAATAGACGAGATTTCTCGTTATAATATATATGATTTATTCGGTAAATGTAAAAATAGCAATAGTTACAATATTACCTGAATAAACGCAAAAATACGGCAGAGATCGCTGGCGGCAGATGTTAGCTGGTTGGCTGTTAGAATCCAAGAGGCCGGTTGTATATCAAGCTACAACCATTGACCCGCAAATCCTCCGCACATGCATGTGGCGGTGATGGTGTGGGTGGTTATTAACTAAGTCGAGTATCGAGTATCGAGTATCGATTTCCAGAGTTGCATTTGGGGGGATCGCAATCAGATGCGGAAAAGTTAGGCATCCGGCCTAAACAAATTTCAATAATAGGTACAACAATCCAAATGCAAGATTCAACAATAACAATAGAAATAATTACAACAATAATAATTATGGGTACAATAATTCTAATAGAGGTAATAATGACAGATATAGCACTAATAGAAACAATCAGCCTAGTAGTAGTAACAATAATGCTAATAATAATAACAGACGTTCAAATTCGCGAAGTAATGCCAATGTACGCGCTTTAAACGTGAACGACCCTCAGGAGCGAACACTGGGGGATCGGGATCGCGATTTAGACAATTAAACGAATTTTCTCCAAAAATATTAAAATCCATCTACTGCTTTAACCTTAATTATTCGGATTTTATTGAACTTAAATGTAGCGATTCCTACAAACCATGTACTTTTCTAGTAGATTCTCAAGCAGATATTTCTTTAATCAAAATTTCAAGTTTATCTCAAAATTATAACTTTAATAGTAACGAAATAACCAACATAACAGGCGTAACACCTGAAAGAATTTCAACTTTAGGGACCTTAAAAACCAACTTAATTGCATATAAATTTTTAATACCGCATACTTTACATGTAGTTAACGACGATTTCAATATACCTTCAGACGGAATACTCGGCAAAGACTTTTTAAAATTAAATAAATGCATTATTAATTATGCAAGCGATAGCATAACTATTAATACCGGATTAGATAACGCCAATATACCAATATTACACGGCACAAGTACCGATTCTTTAGTTATTCCTCCGAGATGTGAAGTTTATCGGTTATTTAAATTACCAAAATGCGATAATCCTGTTCTTGTAGACTCGCAAGAAATCTGTAGTGGTGTTTTTACGGCAAAGTGCATTGTTGACACAAATAATCCAGTTCTAAAAATTTTAGATATTACTGACGAAGTAAAACATGTCAACAATTGCAATATCGTAACGGAAGATATCACCAACTACAATGTCTACAAAATCAATGAAACTTCAAAAGATCAAAAAAGATTAGAGAAATTAACGAAAATTTTGAAAAATCAAATGCCGGGTAATGCTCAAAAACATTTACTGGATTTATGCTTAAAATATGCCGATGTATTCGCTTTAAAAACTGATCGTATGACTTTAAATAATTTTTACGAACAAAAGCTACGTTTAACTGATAAAAATCCAGTCTATATAAAAAATTATCGTTTACCATATACACAACGTGAAGAAATTAATAAACAAGTCGAAAATTTAGTGCTAAATGATTTAATAGAACCCAGCTTTTCTAATTATAACGGTCCTTTAATTTTGGTGCCGAAAAAACATCCTTCAGGCCAAAAGTCTTATCGTATGTGCGTTGATTTCAGAGCAGTCAACAAAAAGCTTATCGCAGACAAATTTCCGTTGGCACGCGTAGACGACATACTCGACAATCTTGGCAGAGCCAAATATTTTTCGACTTTAGATCTTTTTTCTGGTTTTCGCCAAATACCACTTCATGTTAATTCTGGAGACGTTACATCTTTCAGTACAGATCGAGGAGCTTTTCGTTGGAAAATTTTACCTTTCGGTTTAAATATAGCACCAAACTCTTTTTCACGTATGATGTCATTAGCATTTTCAGGCATTTCGCCAAATCAAGCTTTTATGTACATTGACGATGTTATCGTCATCGGATGTAGCGAGACACATCACCTCAAAAATTTAGAAAAAGTTTTCGAAACATGTAGAAAATTCAATTTAAAATTAAACCCAAACAAATGCAATTTCCTTCGTTATGAAGTAACTTTTTTAGGCCATAAATGCACCTCAAAAGGCCTAGACGCAATTAAAAAATACAATAAGCCTAAAGACAAAGACGCTGTTAGGCGATTCGTTGCATTTGCAAATTATTATAGGCGTTTTATACCTAACTTTGCGTCACTGGCAGCCCTTTTAAATCGTCTAAATCGGAAAAAAGTTGAATTTGTTTGGGATGATGCTTGCGAAAATGCTTTCGAAAAATTAAGATTATCTCCTCAATTATTACAATACCCTGATTTTTCATCACTGTAGATGCATTTAAGAGTGGTTGTGGCGCTATATTAAGCCAAAAGCATGGAGATAATGATTTACCGATTTGCTTTGCATCAAAATCTTTCAATAAAGCCGAACAAAAAAAGGCAATCATAGAATTAGAACTTTTAGCAATACATTTTGCTATAAAACATTTTCGGCCGTATGTTTACGGTACACATTTCACTGTAAAATCAGACCACGGACCATTAGTTTATCTATTTAATATGAAAGATCCTTCGTCGAAACTCTCTAGAATCAGATTAGATTTATCAGAATACAATTTTACAATTGAATATATTAAAGGAAAATCGAATGTCGTGGCTGATGCTCTTTCGCGTATAAGTATAGACGAGATTAAAAATTCGACAAAACACGTTTTAGCCGTTAAAACGCGTTCACAAACTAAACAAGAATTACAAAACGAAAAAATAAGTTTAAATGATACGACTTCTAACGATAATAAAGTACAAGTTTATGATAAATTTTCATACGATTTTTCAAAAAAGATACCTCGAGTAAAATAAACAATACAATATAATAAAAATAAGGAGATCTCCAATTTACAAATTTATGCGCATTTAAAACATAAAAAATATAATTTACTTAATATCGTGACTGTTAACGAAATAACGAATTTAGATGAGTTACTTTCGAGGCTGGAAAAAGCAGCCGACAATCACAATATTAAACAATTAGAATGGCCAAAAAAATAATATCATTTTCAATAATTTTTCAATTACGAATTTTAAAATCCGCGGAAATGAAATTTTAAAATCATTACAAATAATATTGACGGACCCTGTAGAGACCGTAACAGACAATGAACAGAAACAAAAACTTATGACAATTTATCACGAAGATCCAATGTTAGGAGGTCATTGCGGAACCAAAAGGTTATATGCCAAATTAAGAACTAAATATTACTGGAAAAACATGACACGTGATATAGCGAAATTTGTGAAAAATTGCAATAAATGTCTTTTAAATAAAGTGAGACCAAAAACAAAAGAAAATCTTGTCCTTACCCCAACACCCTGTAAACCATTTGACATAGTAATTATCGATACAATAGGTCCACTTCCAGAATCAAACTATGGTAACAAGTTCACTGTTACTATGATTTGCGACTTTTCTAAATACCTGGTAACAGTAGCTGTACCAGATAAATCAGCAAAAACTTTTATACTAACATATGGTACAATGAAAGCCATTAGATCCGATTTAGGGACGGAATACAAAAATGAATTATTCTCGGAATTAACAAAACTTTCAAAAATTAATCATGATTTCTCAACAGCTTATCACCACGAAACTGTTGGTACCGTTGAAAGAAACCATAGAGTCTTTAACGAATATTTACGTGCATATCTAGATGAAACGTATTCAGATTGGGATATGTATTTGAAATATTTTACATTTTTACATAATACTACAAGTAGTTCGGTTTTCGATAATAAATTTACTCCTTTCGAATTAATATTTGGCAGGAAATCTACACTGCCACATGAATTACAAAAGGAACAAATCGATCCGATCTATAATGTAGAAAATTATACAAAAGAGCTAAAATATAGAATGCAAAAATCTCATAAAATGGCAACAAATTTCATTAATAAAAATAAAATTAGAAATAAAGAATTATATGATAAAACGGCTAAGCCTTTAGAAATTAAAATTAATGATAGGGTTTTAGTAGAAACAGAACCAAGAAATAAACATAGAAATATATATCAAGGTCCCTACATAATAAAGAATATCGATGGACCAAATGTAAACATTTTTAATGAAATTAATAAAATTGAAAAAACTGTACACAAAAATCGTATACAAAAAATCAATTAAATTGATAGCCGAAAATAATCTTTAAATATAAACCTACTTTAAGAACATGCCAATGAAGGCCAAACTAAACAAACTGTTAATGTTAATTTTTAATACGGCCTAATGTACAATATTAATATGTTAAATTGAAATACTTAATAAAATATGTTTACTCAATTTAACAATAAGCATACATTTTTTAACAAATAGTAACGGCTCACTTCAAACTAAAAACATTATTTTTTTACATATTTCATTTTCTTATAAATTTAAATCTTAATCCTAGTAAAGCCTAAAGGGGGATGATGTAGTGTCATGTAGTGCCAGCCAACTAAAAACTAAAATAAAAGTAAAAACTGGAATAGCTGGCATCACCCCCACATGCAACCATGCATGTATGCACTTGGCATTACTGGGTGAGGGAGTCGAATGACGGAGAATTCTGATTGGCTCAATCCTCCGTTATTCGACTCTATCACGCCATCTCATCATGCAATTTTACCGCTATGCACTTTTGGCATAGCGGCAGGGCTGCTTTGAGGCGTCAACAGTTTTCAGTTGAGTTGAGTTTGGATTGAGCCGGCACGCAGCCAACAACGCGACTTTTGTAAAACCGCGCTCGGGTTTGGTGAACTAAAAATGTGTGTACTACAAAAGAATATTTGTAACGCAACTAAAACGAAAGTGTACATATTTTAAAGAAAACTAAAGATACTAAGTCCAACAAAACCAAACTTAAATAAACTAATTAAACAAAAAAAATGGTTTTTTTTTTATTGTTGTGTGTATGCCGTAACCGTTTAGACGGTTAAGCGCCAATTAAGTAAGTAAGTAAGTATGCGTGCGTGTGGCTGTATGCCAAAATAAGTGGCATTCAAAATGCCACTTTACATGGCGACCGTGACCAATATTTGAAACCAAAAAGATGCCTTTCCATGCTGAAGAAAAGGGAAAATATTATTTTTGAAATTTTAAAGGCACAATTTCAGAATGGCACAAAATGCAGAAGAATTGTAAAATTTTTTTTAGTCGGATGACTCGTATATAAACTACATACATTATCATGAACTATAAAACAGTTATGAGAGAATATACTTAGTGGTTCTTATAGAGTGGTGTGAAATTATAAAACCACACACAATTTAAAAAAAAAATAAAAAATTTTTTATAACTAAATAAGACGGCATTATTGGACAATATCTAATAACTAAAGCGCGAACAAGTAATAAATAAATGCAATGCAAAAACTAAATAAATCAATACAAAAAAATTGGCATCAAATATTGATATCGTACTAAGCAAAATGCTATCCGGAGGATGCAGAATTAAGTAAGTTATTTTCGAATATAAGCTTGTAAATTTTATATGTAACTAAGGAATGAACGAGCTGCGTAATTTTTCGTATGCTCTACTAAAGAAGTTCGGTTGAAAATTTGGAACAGATATATTATATAATTGGGCTGCAATCTGCCTGCATTTTACAAAATTTTG
The DNA here is from genome assembly GCF_040869045.1 of Eurosta solidaginis. NCBI lineage: Eukaryota > Metazoa > Arthropoda > Insecta > Diptera > Tephritidae > Eurosta > Eurosta solidaginis. The sequence goes on along the minus strand of NC_090320.1, from coordinate 103,366,803 downwards.
TATAATTGCATTTGAAAATGCTCTATGCTAAGGCTTTTTGGAAATGTCTCGATCGTTCCCTAAGCGATTTTCTAGTTGGTAGAACAAACTATAATTTATCGCAAATTAAATTTAAATAAGAGTTTTGGAATTTGAATTCGTTTGAAGAGTTTGCTATTAATGAAAACTTATTATAAATGAAAATTTTTATCATTTCAATAATATTATTTATTTTATATTACATATGAAGTAATTCAGAATTTCATGCTCACATTAAACAAAGAAGGCTTGATAAAATAAAACCGTTTAAAAACAGCCATTCCCTCTCGTGAATAAACGTTTATGAAATAATTTGAATTTTTTTTGGAACTTTCCAATTTGTAAATTATTGACTAATATTTCCGTGTTTTTTGTAAGCATTAAAATTTTACTTACACAGTGGAACTATAATAAACATATCTAAAAATATATAATTCTACAAATTTGAAATATAAAACTTATCGCTTCTTAAATCTTCATAAATCTTTTTAAGCCTCTTTTAAGAAATATTAAAAGCAATGCCTGGTTGCAAATACACCTAACACCTAACAAAAAAAAAAAAAAAATTTATACACATTAGGGCAGTTCAGAGTTCTGTGCATTAGATATTGAGAAAAAAAATGTTTGTTTCTTCGTCATTTGGAAACATCCTTTTAGATTTTGTTTTGCATTGACAATGTTGGAAAAATTAGTTTCGGGTTTTGATGTCGCGTATTAGCCATGACGTATCAAATGCGTAGCAGTATACATTTTTCGCGTTTTGTTGTAAAAGTACTACACCAGTTTGTAAACACTATGACCACTTGCACAAAATCCTGAGCTCCTCTATTTTTTTGAATATGAATGCCATAAAATGAAATTTTTGCCTTTAAACCACGTGAATTTAATAGGGAAAAATTAAAATATTTTCATTGTTTAAATTTTTAAACAAGCGTTTCGTTTTCTTAATAGCGGTGCGTCCGCGATACAAAACACGTTTTTATACTTTCGATATAAAGCGGTGTGGACGTTACAATCGCCGTATATTCGACAAAAAATAAAATTTTGGTTAGGCTTGTGGAAACAAGTGAGGTTTTTTTACATTTTTTTCCAATAGTCCGAAAAAAAAATATACCAGCCTCTTTCGGTTTTTCACAAAATAAAAGAAAACCGGAACACGCTAGCCTATTTCCTTTTGTAAAGCCCATTCTGGGGGGCGAGAAACCACAGACCAAGTGTCTTTCTTAGGACAGCCTGTCCATTGGTTAGCTAGCGGGGCTAACCTAGTGGGGGACAGTCGGTAAGTTCGGCGCGGAAGGGGGTAGGCATTTCTCTAGCCTATAATTTAGAGAAAATCCGCAGACCGGATGTTCCTTTGTTTTCAAAAAAAAACAAAAAAACAATTATATAATTTTCTTAACCAGACTTACCATTTTATAAAATTTATACCAAACGCAACAAATATTAACCGGATTTTCAAATAATACCCGGATTTACAAAATATTTACCTGATTTACAAAATTTTTTTCTTTTGAAATAATTTTCAATACAATTACCCTGTTTCAAACACATGTCCGATTCTGAGGGCAATTCCAGCGATAAATCAAGCTCTAAAGGAAGGTGTTCACTAGCTCGTCAAGACGATTTTTTAGGATTTAATGACTCAGATATCGCAAAAGATAATAATTCTAATTTTCAGTCAGTAACTAATATTATAAACACTCAGCCTTCAGCAAATTCGTCTAATAATTCAGACAACCTACTAACTAGCACTTCCAATTTTCAGTCAGGAGCTGACTTTTCCAATTCTCACTCTACTTCAAATTCTTCTACTTTGCCATCAACAAATAGTTTTTCAGATTTACAATCGAATAACAATATTTCAATCATGGCAACCTCAGAACAGAAAAAGGTGTTCATTACCATTGCGCCTCAATTATTAGGGACAACTACAGCGGTGATCCACTGGCATTAGAATTTTTTTTTTATTGACAAAATAAAATTAATTAAAGTCTTCTCAGATGAAAATTTAAATAACACTTTTATTGCATTTATGAAATCCAAACTTGAGGGAAAAGCACGCGAAGCACTACCAACCGTAATAAGTTCAGTCGATGAAATAAAGACTGCCTTGAGAAATAGAATAAAACCCGACAACTCGAAAGTTGTTTCTGGTAAAATCGCGTCTTTACATGTCATCAATAATAACTACTCAGACTTTGCTAAGCGCGTTGAAGAACTATCCGACGCATTGGAACGTTCTTTGAATATTGAAGGTATGACACAAGCCAAGGCACATGAAATGGCCGTAGAGCAAACAGTGAATGTGTGCAGGTTGAACACTCGTTCAGAATTGGTCAAATCCATCCTGGCTTCAACTACCTTCAGTGATTCAAAAGACGTAGTTGCAAAAATGATTGTTGAACGTAATAATGAAGTTAAAGAAAGACAAGTACTAGCATTCCGTACTCGTGGTAATTGGTAAAGTAGTTTTCGAGGAAATTATAGAACATACTCTCTCTTAGTATGCTAGCCGCTGTAGGGTGTGAATTTGCGACGTCGTCAGCCAGTTGTAGGAGCGTTCTTATCGCGAGATATGGAGCGCAATTCACTCCGAAGGTAACCGTCTTTAATTCGTAAAGACTAATAGGGTCATTCGGGGAAGAGCGATGCACAATACGTTGAAAGTTTGTGTGATTTTCGTTCACCAAATTTGTCGATACATCTTTTCGATGTCGATATTGAAGACGAAACGGTATAGTCTCCATCGTAAGATAAGGATGGGTAGATCGGCTTGTAGAACTGGGCCTGGGAGTAGAATATCATTTAGGTCCTTCCCGTTGGCCGTAGGGCTCGAGGCATTGAATACTACGCGTACCTTTGTAGTGGTACTTTCCGCTTTAATAACGGCGTGGTGGGGCAGGAAATAATTATCCGAATCGTCGGATGGAATATTCTTTTCAATTTTTCTCATATGTCCGAGCGTTTCATATTCTGACAACACTCGAACATATTCTTTACCTAAATCTGGGTTTTTTATTAGCCGCCCCTCATTCCGGAAGAATTGAGAGCATGCGCGTTTCAGGGACGGTCCCAAATTAATGTTATTAAGGTAATCCTGCCTGAATGGTAGTGATACGGTGTATCTTCTATCTTCATCACGTTTCGTTGTTTCCTTAAATAATTGTTCGCAGTACCTTTCCTCTTCATTTAATATTTTATTTTTGGGTACATTTTCTACCTCCCAGAAAGCGTTGAGTTGGTTGTCTAACGCAACCTCGTTGTAGAAAGACATAATGCTCTTCGTTGGATTCGGTGATTCGATACGACCGGTTAGTATCCAACCGAACACTGTCTCTTGGGCTAAGAGTGTGTTTAACACATTCTTCTTTATACCGCTCATTATAATTTGGGGATATATGTCTCCGCCAAGTATGAGGTCTACGTCTTCGTTGACGTAGAACCTCTTGTCTGCCAAAACCAAGTCTGGGAATGCCTGCATAGTCATTGCGTTGATATGGCAGGATGGAAGATTCCCAGTGAGTTTCGCTAGAACTAGTACGGGTGTAGTCAGGCTGAAGCAGGGATCCACTGGTGAACGTAATTCGACGTTGGATGCTTCTTTCACCTGAGCTGACACCGCATTTGTGATGCCTGAAACATGGGCATGCATTTTCCTCGCTGGAAAATTGATTCTGCGTTTCAGTCTTTCAGTCATAAAGGAACATTCAGACCCAGAATCAGTTAATGCTCGCGCGGAGAAGTAGGTACCATTATGGTGAATGTGTACGCGAGCAGTTCCTAATAGCACACCTGTGCTGGAATTGGCATGGCAGGATTTGACATTCTGGTTCGTAGAGGAAGGTGGTTGTCCCGATTACTGTCTTTTCCGTGCCTGTACCGAAGTTGATGGGGTATTATCCGCATCTTTGAAAGGGTTGCGCACCGCCGGTTGCTGAAGTGTGTCCGCATGCAGGAGCGTGTGGTGACGAGAGTGGCATTTGGAACAGTTGTACGAACTGGTGCACGTCGTCACTGTGTGTCCTGGGGATAAACAATTCAGGCAGCCATTTGTGGATTTGACGAATTTAATCCTTTCTACCGGGTTTAAGTCGCAAAAACGTGAACAGTTGCGTAATCTGTGCTCCGTAGATTTGCACATTTTACACATTGCTTTTGTTGTTTGTTTGGTTACTTTTGTTTGAAAGGCACCAAGTCTTTTTGTAGGGGTTTCTGTCGACAGGCGCGACGTGTTTGACTTTTGCACTTTAGAGGTGGCATTACCTGTAAAACCAGACACGGTTTCAAGTGCCTGAAAAAGATTTGACAAGAATTTGTCCATATCCTCCCTCTTGGATATGTCCGTTTTGTGATCAATGCTCTGCTCCCATAGAGGTAATTTTGTCGAACATAAATAAGTAATAATCGCATCCCAATTTGAAACGTCAATCTGATGTGTTTTTAAGGATGCTAAACAATTATTTATGTCGCGCTGTAAGGTTTTGATAGAGCTGCCGCACTCGCTATCTATCTTTTTTAGATTAAACAAAATTTGTAGTTTTGAGTTTACGAGAATCCGCTTATTCTCGTATCTCTCACATAGGTGTTTCCAGGCTGTTTCGAAGCCTTCATTTGTCAAAGGACATTTCTTGACAATATCCTTTGCCTCACCTTGGGTTTTTTGGTTAAGGTGGAACAACTTTTCTACCGGGCTTAGGCGACTGTTGTTTTTGTAGATGGCCGTAAACAGGTCACGAAACGTTGGCCAAGATAGGTAGTTGCCCTTGAATACCTCAGTATCGCAGGCTGGCAGGCGGATACTGTGTTCGCGCGCGCGTTCTCCCTCAGGTTTGACTGCCCTATCTTTTTCCTCCTTCAAATTAAATTTGAATTTCAGCCATGTTCGACATGCATCTCAGGAATACGGCATATGTCGCTTTATGCTTGATCTTGACCGCTGCAATTTTAATAGCGTCGAGCGTGTCAGAGTCAAGCAATTCCTCGAGGGCGGTCTCGGCTTTTTCCCACTTAGCTTGCAACTCTTTTTGCTGTATTGCAAGAGTGTGTATAGTGTGCAGAGCCGCATTTATGTCATTAAAATCGGCCTCGAATTCGACTATTCGATCGGCCAATCTAATATATGATTCCATGTTCATGGATTAAAATTTGTGATCAAATTAAAAAGGGGTTGTAAAACTGAAAAAACCTGTGCGAATCACCCAACCAACAATGATTAAAATATAGAAAAAACTCTTTATTTAACGCTTTAAATTTGTCTATTTTTCACTGACTTTGCAGCTTCTTTGTGCCGAAAAGCAGGTAGAAGGGGAGAGCAACAACAACGTCTTTTGTGGAATTAAAGGGGGCCACTCACCACTTCAACGTTCAAATTTGTTATAAATAAGTGCGCGCTGATATAACAACTCGACGAAAAGTGTAAAAACTCAGTGAAAACTGTTGTAAAAACCGTGTCGATTGAATTAGTGAAAATTAAAGTGCTTGAAAAGAAAATGAAAATTGCCACAGCCGTATGGCGTGAGATTTTAATGTGAATGTGAGGTTATGTGCACCTCTTCCTTGTGCTGTGTCCGGAGAGCCTTACCGCTGGTGGGGGGACAGACCAGATAGTCACAAGGAATGTTAAACGACGTTAATGCAACGCGTTTGCACTTATTTTTCTTTTCGGCACTAAATTTTTTACACTTTTCGCGGTAATTAGAAATCACTACACGTGTGGCACACAGTATATGGATTATGTTTTTACACGGATTTTATTTTATTGTAATAACCAAAAAAAATGTGCCAAGAAATATTTCACTTACTGTAGACATTTTTTTCGGCTATTCGTATACTGGTGCTTATGTGGCAAGATGGCTTGATGTGTTGCAGTTGCTTTAGCTGTCTGGTATGATATCATAGACTTTTCGTTGGTGGGCAAAATACTTTTTCGGATGAATTTTTTATGATTTGTGGTGCGGTCAGCTATGATACTTTGTAATGTGGACTGTATATGCGCTTTAATTACTTTCTCGGGGAGAAGGACCAAATGTTCGGCCGGGGTGCGTGTGCTCCTGGAGGTAGGTCGGCGCACCGGGGTCGATCTCAGTGGGAATAGGCGTATGGAATAGAAAATAAGCAAATAGACGAGATTTCTCGTTATAATATATATGATTTATTCGGTAAATGTAAAAATAGCAATAGTTACAATATTACCTGAATAAACGCAAAAATACGGCAGAGATCGCTGGCGGCAGATGTTAGCTGGTTGGCTGTTAGAATCCAAGAGGCCGGTTGTATAGCAAGCTACAACCGTTGACCCGCAAAATCCTCCGTTTTGGAGGGGAAAGGCACCCAAACATCAACCCCGACATGCATATGTACGAGTGCTGACAAAAAGCACACATACACGTGCATGTACATGCATGCACATGCATGTGGCGGTGATGGTGTGGGTGGTTATTAACTAAGTCGAGTATCGAGTATCGATTTCCAGAGTAGCATTTGGGGGGATCGCAATCAGATGCGGAAAAGTTAGGCATCCTGCCTAAACAAATTTCAATAATAGGTACAACAATCCAAATGCAAGATTGTGACGGACTATTCCTTGAATTTGCCGGGGTTGGTCTCAGTACGTCCAGGGTTCCTAGAAGTAGAAATTCCTAACGGTCCTTCTGAAAGAATAACTCTGTTTTGTTCGATACAAAACGTTATAAAAAATTATTTATTCAATAAAATTCTACTTTTCTACTCCTAGGCTGATTTCCTTGCTCTATAAGAGGTGACGGAGGTGATAAAGCCCTCGGCCAACCTCTGCGGTCGAATGGAGTGATAAAGCCTCCAGACGAGTATACTTTTAGTACAAATGAAGTGAAAAGGCCTTCAGGTGTACTCTTGGTCGGTAGTGATAAAACCTACCGACTCGTATGCCTGTCTCTTAATCTCTGAATTTCAATGCGAATTCGTCGCCCTTATATACTAATTTTTGCACGCAGGCAAACGGTTATTTTATAATAACAACTTTCAACTAATAGTATTAACAATATAAAACAACTGTTATTCCGGTAAATATTTCCTTCCCATGAATTTCCATGCACCATAATGCTCCTTATTGAATACAATGCCTTTGTACTTGCTCATACCGTGCTTTCCAGGCTTTGGTTTATATATTGTGTGTTTGCATATTTGTTTGTGGTCACCTGATTCTAATGCTGTGTTTTTGCTTTGCCCAATGCTTCTGCCTTCTGTTGTATGGCGTGCGTTGGTGTGTTGTATGCTAGTGCGTAAATATGTATAGCGAAATTTCAATTAGTAGCGGCGCTTATTTTGACGACTTGCTGCTGATCTCCGTTCACTTAAGTTATTATGTATGTTGTATTTGTAGCTGAATTTATTGGATTTTGAGATTGCAAAAGGTTGGTTGACCGCTGCATTTTTATGTTTTGTGCGTATCTACCTTCCTTAAAAATATTCTATGCGTGTTAGGGTGATCCTATATTTAAAATTTATGTTTGCGAAAATGTAAATATTTTGCTTGCGTGCAAAAGTGCGCAAGTCTAATTTGTCCTTCGATTTAATCATTATCAATTCAATGTACAACCGAATATATGTATTTAGAGTATAATTCATAAAGGTATACATATTTATATTTCATAAAAAATGTATAAGTGGTAAATTCAAATATAAACTCCAAGTTATTTCATAATGTATGTTGTTTACAAAAATATATAGATATGTGTATGTTGTGAGGATATAAAGCCCTCAGCTTTGGGGTCCTCACACTCCCCCCTCACCTGCCGAAATGAGACCCACCTTCACCAGGTCGGTGCGCGTGATCCGTACGCGGAAGTGGTGTTCGCCCATGCTGCTTCATCGTCGCTGCAGTCGCTGGCCATCAGGCTCAATATGTCGCTGTTTTTGTCGTTGAAGCTGCCGTTGACCCCGCTGGCCTTACGGCTTAATATTCTGCTGTCGTCGTTGTGGTTGAGGCTGCCGTTGACCTCGCTGGCCTTCCTGTCGGCGGTATGTGTGATGCCAGTCTATAAAATAAATGAAAAACTGGTGGATTTTCCTTAGGGTGTTCCCACCGTGTATGGTGGATTTTAAAAAGGAACGTGTTATATCATGCGCATAGTTAAAGAGTATATTTATGGGATGTCTATGTAATTGTGGTTAGAGTTTACAGAGCTTTTAGTGATTGATTCGACTTCCGGGTACTTCTTGATATGAAATTTCTTCGTGTATGATTTGACACTGTCTCGGTTGGGCGTGTCCGTTACTACCGATTTCATCCGGATTGAAGTAGAATCTTACAAAATAGTCTGTAATTCCGCAGTTGTCTCGGGGTGTGTGTTCGTTTAAGGCTGCCATCGCGAACTGCCTTCCCAGGTGTAAACTTGATCCATGCGCCGGTTCTCTGGCGATCTGTAATTTATTTTCTGGAAATATTCGTACCTGATTCTCCGCAATGTTTTGTACTTGACCGTCTCTGTATGACATCAGCTGTTGACTTGTACCTTGGTTCTCTCCGTGTTGTCTCTCGGTCTCTTCGCTGGCTTGTGTGAGCGTACCGCAAACGGCTACCTCGCTGTTCTCTCTCTGTTGTTGTACCTCGGGATTGTTGTTTGCTGTTTGGTTTGACGATGTTGACGCGGTTTGATCTTCACTAGCGTCCTTCTTGTATCTCTGTTTATGAAATTGCCTCCTGGATTCGTTGTTGTCGGCGGCGTCGGCTGCGTGGTATGCTTTCAGCTCACTTAGGTGGGCTGTCCTCCTCCTTCCTCTGAAGACTTTGTCTAGCTCTACGATCACTGGGGACACAAAGTTCTTTACCCGGTAAGGTCCACTGTACCTGGGCGCTAGTTTGGCTGCAAAGTTATCTGCCGCTTTTGACAGCTGATGTTCCTTTACCAGCACTAGGTCGCCTATCGCCGGTCGCCATTGCCTTCTTCTTAAATTGTAATATTTCGCTTGCTCCATGGATGATCTCTCTTGCTTCCGTCGTACCATCTCGAATATTTCTTTCATACTCGTTGACTTTTCTCCTCGGTTCGCTAATTTCTCACCTGTACCAAATGTCTGCTCATCGTAAAGGCTGTTGGGGATTCTCGGTTCCCTCCCTTGTACTATGTATGCTGGACCGTAACCTGTCGATTCACATACACTTGTATTCAATGCTAGCGTTATCTCTGGTAACAACTCATCCCATGTCCTCTGCTATTTTCCCGTAAATTGTGCTATCATCCTCTTGATGTTCCTGTTTGCCCTCTCTGTCGGGTTCTCCTGCGGTGTGTACGGTGCCGTTAATTGGTGTTTCACGCCAAGTTCCTCTAAAAATCTCTTAAAACGTCTGCTGATAAACTGTGCTCCGTTGTCCGTAATAAATACTTTTGGGACGCCGAACCGTCCCAAAATCCTCTCTCGAAATCCTCTTATTAAACATTCTGTCGTTGCCTTTCTGATTGGTACTATCTCTACCCATTTTGAAAATTTGTCTAGGAAGACTAATGCCATCGTGTTGCCATGCTTCGATCGTGGCATTGGACCAACAAAGTCTGCACAGACTGTTGCCCAAGCCTCCTCTGAAATTTTCGTTAGCATCTTATCCGCGGCTGGCTGTTGACTCGGTTTGTATATTTGACATGTGTGGCACCGCTGTACGTACTTCCTTATATCTCTGAACATTCCTGGCCAGTAATAACGTGTTGTTGCTCTTGCTATCGATTTTCGGATGCCCATATGTCCTGCGCTCGGTGTGTCGCGAATCTCCTCTAGCACTCTGCGTCTCTGTGGAGTCGGCACACATAGCTTCCATGGCACTGCATCTTCGCCATCCACCTGACTTCCTATGCGTCTGTACAATTTTCCATCCTCGATAACGTACTCTGGGAATTTCTCCGGAGTCTTTCTTACATTTTCCATCTTTGCTTTAAGCCACTTACACTCGGCTTTTCCGTCATCCATCGTCAACGTACCCAACTGCTCGTCCATCGGTTGCCTTGATAATGCATCTGCCACAACGTTCAACTTTCCTTTTCGGTACTGTACGTCAAATGAGTGTTGCTGTAGTTCCAGCGCCCATATCGCTATCCGACCAGTCGGACTCTCTATCGCATTCAACCATTTCAACGCTAGGTGATCTGTTATTACTGTAAACGTGTATCCTTCTACGTATGACCTCATCTTTCGTATTGCCCAGACTATTGCCAAACACTCCTTTTCTGTCGATGAGTAGTTCATCTCTGCCTTGTTTAACCTGCGGCTTGCGTATGCTATTACTCGCTCTTCGTCGCCTGAACCTTGCGTAAGTACTGCACCAAGACCAAAATCACTTGCATCCGTCTGTAAACTAAACTTCCTTGAGAAATCTGGACAAGCGAGTACCGGTGCCTGCGTCAGTGCTGCCTTAAGTGCTTCGAATGCTGATTGCTGCTCTTCAGACCACCTCCACTTACTACCTTTCTTAAGCATAGATGTTAACGGGTGTGATACTTGTGAAAAATCCGGCACGAATCTTCTATACCATGACACGACTCCTAGAAAACGTCGTAACTCTCGTATATTCTTCGGTGGTTCCAGTTCTTTGATGGCTGCTATCTTGTCTGGGTCGGTATGGATGCCTTCCTCGCTAACGACATGACCTAGATATTTTAACCTTTTCTTAAAAAACTCACATTTTTCCAGGTTTATCCTCAGGTTCGCTCTATGCAGCCTTCGAAATACATCTGTTAGATGTGCAATGTGCTCTTCCAATGTTTTGCTTGTAATGATAATATCGTCAAGATATGCAAACGCGTATGGTTCCAATTCTGGTCCTATGACACGATCAAGTGCTCTCTGGAAAGTTGCTGGGGCTGAGTGCAAACCAAATGGCATTACCCTCCATTGGTATAGTCCACGCCCAGGTACTGTGAATGCGGTGTATTGCTTGCTGTTTGCTTCCATAGGGATTTGCCAATATCCATTTTTCTTCTCCGTTCACATACGTTGTTACCAATATACGGCCCTTTGTGTATTTGAACATGTCTAATCTCTCCGAGGTTGCACTTCCGAAGACCCCATCTCTCGGTTCCAATGTGGTCTCTGGTCGTTTCCCTGTGGCTTCCTACAACAATCACGCGTGAGCACGCCTATCTTACCACATGTCCAGCTAAATTCTCTTCTTATGCCTCGGCACCCGTATGAGAAGTGACCACCTCTTCCGCATCGTCTGCAGGCCGTTCTTGTATCTACATATTCTTGTTGTGGCTCTGACCTCTGCTGTTGTTGGATTTCTACTCGCTCTTCCTGTCTTTGTTCTGGAGACACTGGTACTGACCTTCTTGCCGCCGTGGTATGAATGGCCTTGTGGTTGGTCGCATTGGTTCCCTGTCAGGAGTAATATTTTCATAGTCTTGAGCTAAACTTACCAGCTCCTCAAGATTGCTGACCTCGCTTCGCTTTATATATAGTTGGTACTCTCTGCGCGAGCTTCTGTAGATGCGGGTTAATTTCTGCTCCTCGGTGTAGCCCGCGTGACGCATGATTCCTTGTAGTGCCAAGACATAATATTTAAATAGCTCACCTTGTCGTTGTACGCGCATACGAATTTCATCTTCCAATTGCTCTAAGTATCGGGAGCTTAGGAAGAACTTCAGGAAGTCCTTCTTGAAGGCGTCCCACTCTTGCCAGTGCCGGTTGTTATTCCTATACCATACCAACGCTTTGTCCTTCAACAACTCCGGCAGCGCTTTCGGAATTGTGTTGCGGTTGATTTCATACCCATCTGCTAGCTCCTCCACTCTTTCGATGAATCCTAGGGGATCTTTGCCTCCGTCGTACTTTAATCCCCACTTCCTTACTCTGTCCATGGTCGTTGCATATGTGCCAGGCTGTTGAATATAATTTGGCGTTGCATACATACCAGGCTGCTGAATAAAATGTACCGGCGGTTGTCCGACCTCCAATTGATTGGGTGCACCATTTGTCTGTTTATCATTTCTTGGTGAATTTAGTTCGTTGCTTGTCTTTGACGCTTGTGGATTTGTTAGCCGCGCGTGCCGAATCGCTAACTCTGTGAATAAATTCTCGTTATCCTTCTTCTCTTGGATGAATGTCGCCAATCGTTTTCTTAGTTCGTCAACCGTTCCGCCATCCTCTAGCCCAAATTCCGTGCTGTAAGCTACCAGACCCTCTTGAGTGAGATAGAATACCCACGATACCTTTACCATTGTTTTGCTTTATATCCTCGTCGTATTAACCCAGAAGTGTGTGGATCTTTTTTCCCTCTTCGTTTCTGATGCTCTGAAATTATATCTTAAAATTTGATTTGTTTATCCTGCTCGGGCGCCAAAATGTGACGGACTATTCCTTGACTTTGCCGGGGTTGGTCTCAGTCCGTCCAGGGTTCCTGGAAGTAGAAATTCCTAACGGTCCTTCTGAAAGAATAACTCTGTTTTGTTCGATACAAAACGTTAAAAAAAATTATTTATTCAATAAAATTCTACTTTTCTACTCCTAGGCTGATTTCCTTGCTCTATAAGAGGTGACGGAGGTGATAAAGCCCTCGGCCAACCTCTGCGGTCGAATGGAGTGATAAAGCCTCCAGACGAGTATACTTTTAGTACATATGAAGTGAAAAGGCCTTCAGGTGTACTCTTGGTCGGTAGTGATAAAACCTACCGACTCGTATGCCTGTCTCTTAATCTCTGAATTTCAATGCGAATTCGTCGCCCTTATATACTAATTTTTGCACGCAGGCAAACGGTTATTTTATAATAACAACTTTCAACTAATAGTATTAACAATATAAAACAACTGTGTTATTCCGGTAAATATTTCCTTCCCATGAATTTCCATGCACCATAATGCTCCTTATTGAATACAATGCCTTTGTACTTCCTCATACCGTGCTTTCCAAGCTTTGATTTATATATTGTGTGTTTGTATATTTGTTTGTGGTCACCTGATTCTAATGCTGTGTTTTTGCTTTGCCCAATGCTTCTGCCTTCTGTTGTATGGCGTGCGTTGGTGTGTTGTATGCTAGTGCGTAAATATGTATAGCGAAATTTCAATTAGTAGCGGCGCTTATTTTGACGACTTGCTGCTGATCTCCGTTCACTTAAGTTATTATGTATGTCGTATTTGTAGCTGGATGTATTGGATTTTGAGATTGCAAAGGGTTGGTTGACCGCTGCATTTTTATGTTTTGTGCGTATCTACCTTCCTTCCAAATATTCTATGCGTGTTAGGGTGATCCTATATTTAAAATTTATGTTGCGAAAATGTAAATATTTTGCTTGCGTGCAAAAGTGCGCAAGTCTAATTTGTCCTTCGATTTAATCATTATCAATTCAATGTACAAACGAATATATGTATTTAGAGTATAATTCATAAAGGTATACATATTTATATTTCATAAAAAATGTATAAGTGGTAAATTCAAATATAAAATCCAAGTTATTTCATAATGTATGTTGTTTACAAAAATATATAGATATGTGTATGTTGTGAGGATACAAAGCCCTCAGCTTTGGGGTCCTCACAAGATTCAGCAATAACAATAGAAATAATTACAACAATAATAATTACGGGTACAATAATTCTAATAGAGGTAATAATGACAGATATAGCACTAATAGAAACAATCAGCCTAATAGTAGTAACAATAATGCTAATAATAATAGACGTTCAAATTCGCGAAGTAATGCCAATGTACGCGCTTTAAACGTGAACGACCCTCAGGAGCGAACACTGGGGGATCGGGATCGCGATTTAGACAATTAAACGAATTTTCTCCAAAAATATTAAAATCCATCTACTGCTTTAACCTTAATTATTCGGATTTTATTGAACTTCAATGTAGCGATTCCTACAAACCATGTACTTTTCTAGTAGATTCTCAAGCAGATATTTCTTTAATCAAAATTTCAAGTTTATCTCAAAATTGTAACTTTTAATAGTAACGAAATAACCAACATAACAGGCGTAACACCTGAAAGAATTTCAACTTTAGGAACCTTAAAAACCAACTTAATTGCATATAAATTTTTAATACCGCATACTTTACATGTAGGTAACGACGATTTCAATATACCTTCAGACGGAATACTCGGCAAAGACTTTTTAAAATTAAATAAATGCATTATTAATTATGCAAGCGATAGCATAACTATTAATACCGGATTAGATAACGCAAATATACCAATATTACACGGCACAAGTACCGATTCTTTAGTTATTCCTCCGAGATGTGAAGTTTATCGGTTATTTAAATTACCAAAATGCGATAATCCTGTTCTTGTAGACTCGCAAGAAATCTGTAGTGGTATTTTTACGGCAAAGTGCATTGTTGACACAAATAATCCAGTTCTAAAAATTTTAGATATTACTGACGAAGTAAAACATGTCAACAATTGCAATATCGTAACGGAAGATATCACCAACTACAATGTCTACAAAATCAATGAAACTTCAAAAGATCAAAAAAGATTAGAGAAATTTACGAAAATTTTGAAAAATCAAATGCCGGGTAATGCTCAAAAACATTTACTAGATTTATGCTTAAAATATGCCGATGTATTCGCTTTAAAAACTGATCGTATGACTTTAAATAATTTTTACGAACAAAAGCTACGTTTAACTGATAAAAATCCAGTCTATATAAAAAATTATCGTTTATCATATACACAACGTGAAGAAATTAATAAACAAGTCGAAAATTTAGTGCTAAATGATTTAATAGAACCCAGCTTTTCTAATTATAACAGTCCTTTAATTTTGGTGCCGAAAAAACATCCTTCAGGCCAAAAGTCTTATCGTATGTGCGTTGATTTCAGAGCAGTCAACAAAAAGCTTATCGCAGACAAATTTCCGTTGGCACGCGTCGACGACATACTCGACAATCTTGGCAGAGCCAAATATTTTTCGACTTTAGATCTTTTTTCTGGTTTTCACCAAATACCACTTCATGTTAATTCTAGATACGTTACATCTTTCAGTACAGATCGAGGAGCTTTTCGTTGTAAAGTTTTACCTTTCGGTTTAAATATAGCACCAAACTCTTTTTCACGTATGATGTCATTAGCATTTTCAGGCATTTCGCCAAATCAAGCTTTTATGTACATTGACGATGTTATCGTCATCGGATGTAGCGAGACACATCACCTCAAAAATTTAGAAAAAGTTTTCGAAACATGTAGAAAATTCAATTTAAAATTAAACCCCAACAAATGCAATTTCCTTCGTTATGAAGTAACTTTTTTAGGCCATAAATGCACCTCAAAAGGCCTACTGCCAGATGACTCAAAAATAGACGCAATTAAAAAATACAATAAGCCTAAAGACAAAGACGCTGTTAGGCGATTCGTTTCATTTGCAAATTATTATAGGCGTTTTATACCTAACTTTGCGTCACTGGCAGCCCCTTTAAATCGTCTAAATCGGAAAAAAGTTGAATTTGTTTGGGATGATGCTTGCGAAAATGCTTTCGAAAAATTAAGATTATCTCCTCAATTATTACAATACCCTGATTTTTCAAAAGAATTTATTATCACTGTAGATGCATTTAAGAGTGGTTGTGGCGCTATATTAAGCCAAAAGCATGGAGATAATGATTTACCGATTTGCTTTGCATCAAAATCTTTCAATAAAGCCGAACAAAAAAAAGCAATCATAGAATTAGAACTTTTAGCAATACATTTTGCTATAAAACATTTTCCGCCGTATGTTTACGGTACACATTTCACTGTAAAATCAGACCACGGACCATTAGTTTATCTATTTAATATGAAAGATCCTTCGTCGAAACTCTCTAGAATCAGATTAGATTTATCAGAATACAATTTTACAATTGAATATATTAAAGGAAAATCGAATGTCGTGGCTGATGCTCTTTCGCGTATAAGTATAGACGAGATTAAAAATTCGACAAAACACGTTTTAGCCGTTAAAACGCGTTCACAAACTAAACAAGAATTACAAAATGAAAAAATAAGTTTAAATGATACGACTTCTAACGATAATAAAGTACAAGTTTATGATAAATTTTCATACGATTTTTCAAAAAAGATACCTCGAGTAAAATAAACAATACAATATAATAAAAATAAGGAGATCTCCAATTTACAAATTTATGCGCATTTAAAACATAAAAAATATAATTTACTTAATATCGTGACTGTTAACGAAATAACGAATTTAGATGAGTTACTTTCGAGGCTGGAAAAAGCAGCCGACAATCACAATATTAAACAATTAGAATGGCCAAAAAAATAATATCTTTTTCAATAATTTTTCAATTACGAATTTTAAAATCCGCGGAAATGAAATTTTAAAATCATTACAAATAATATTGACGGACCCTGTAGAGACCGTAACAGACAATGAACAGAAACAAAAACTTATGACAATTTATCACGAAGATCCAGTGTTAGGAGGTCATTGCGGAACCAAAAGGTTATATGCCAAATTAAGAACTAAATATTACTGGAAAAACATGACACGTGATATAACGAAATTTGTGAAAAATTGCAACAAATGTCTTTTAAATAAAGTGAGACCAAAAACAAAAGAAAATCTTGTCCTTACCCCAACACCCTGTAAACCATTTGACATAGTAATTATCGATACAATAGGTCCACTTCCAGAATCAAACTATGGTAACAAGTTCACTGTTACTATGATTTGCGACTTTTCCAAATACCTGGTAACAGTAGCTGTACCAGATAAATCAGCAAAAACTATCGCATGTGCTATTTTTGAAACTTTTATACTAACATATGGTACAATGAAAGCCATTAGATCCGATTTAGGGACGGAATACAAAAATGAATTATTCTCGGAATTAACAAAACTTTCAAAAATTAATCATGATTTCTCAACAGCTTATCACCACGAAACTGTTGGTACCGTTGAAAGAAACCATAGAGTCTTTAACGAATATTTACGTGCATATCTAGATGAAACGTATTCAGATTGGGATACGTATTTGAAATATTTTACATTTTTACATAATACTACAAGTAGTTCGGTTTTCGATAATAAATTTACTCCTTTCGAATTAATATTTGGCAGGAAATCTACACTGCCACATGAATTACAAAAGGAACAAATCGATCCGATCTATAATGTAGAAAATTATACAAAAGAGCTAAAATATAGAATGCAAAAATCTCATAAAATGGCAACAAATTTGATTAATAAAAATAAAATTAGAAATAAAGAATTATATGATAAAACGGCTAAGCCTTTAGAAATTAAAATTATTGATAGGGTTTTAGTAGAAACAGAACCAAGAAATAAACATAGAAATATATATCAAGGTCCCTACATAATAAAGAATATCGATGGACCAAATGTAAACATTTTTAATGAAATTAATAAAATTGAAAAAACTGTACACAAAAATCGTATACAAAAAATCAATTAAATTGATAGCCGAAAATAATCTTTAAATATAAACCTACTTTAAGAACATGCCAATGAAGGCCAAACTAAAAAAACTGTTAATGTTAATTTTTAATACGGCCTAATGTACAATATTAATATGTTAAATTCAAATACTTAATAAAATATGTTTACTCAATTTAACAATAAGCATACATTTTTTAACAAATAGTAACGGCTCACTTCAAACTAAAAACATTATTTTTTTACATATTTCATTTTCTTATAAATTTAAATCTTAATCCTAGTAAAGCCTAAAGAAGAATGTGGCAAGACTGATCACCTTGCCAAATTCTTCTTTTCTAAAGGGGGATGATGTAGTGTCATGTAGTGCCAGCCAACTAAAAACTAAAATAAAAGAAAAACTGGAATAGCTGGCATCACCCCCACATGCAACCATGCATGTATGCACTTGGCATTACTGGGTGAGGGAGTCGAATGACGGAGAATTCTGATTGGCTCAATCCTCCGTTATTCGACTCTATCACGCCATCTCATCATGCAATTTTACCGCCATGCA
The DNA here is from genome assembly GCF_040869045.1 of Eurosta solidaginis. Classification (NCBI taxonomy): domain Eukaryota; kingdom Metazoa; phylum Arthropoda; class Insecta; order Diptera; family Tephritidae; genus Eurosta; species Eurosta solidaginis. The sequence continues at coordinate 103,348,865 of NC_090320.1, read as the reverse complement.
CTTTTGGCATAGCGGCAGGGCTGCTTTGAGGCGTCAACAGTTTTCAGTTGAGTTGAGTTTGGATTGAGCCGGCACGCAGCCAACAACGCGACTTTTGTAAAACCGCGCTCGGGTTTGGTGAACTAAAAATGTATGTACTACAAAAGAATATTTGTAACGCAACTAAAACGAAAGTGTACATATTTTAAAGAAAACTAAAGATACTAAGTCCAACAAAATCAAACTTAAATAAACTAATTAAACAAAAAAAATGGTTTTTTTTTATTGTTGTGTGTATGCGTGCGTGTGGCTGTATGCCAAAATACGTCGCATTCAAAATGCCACTTTACAAAATTTACTCTCTGGATTACGGAACTGCAGGAGCCATTTCAACGCTGCGTGATCTGTCCTGGAGCGTAATCACTGCCAGTAGAAGTACTTGTGAAAATGTTTAATGCACTCTACAAATGCCAACAGCTCTCTCCGTGTAACGCAATAGTTCCACTCTGGTTTTCCAATTGAACGGCTGTAATATGCAACTATCTTCTCCTGTCCATCGACCAGTTGGGACAAAACCCCTCCTATAGCATATCCACTCGAATCTGTATCATGAATTATCGTTGCTCCTGGAATTGGATATGCCAACATTGGGGCAGTGCACAAACGTTCTTTTATTATTTGGAAAGCCACTTCCTGCTCCTTTTTCAGTTGCTGGATCCCTAATTCACTTAACTTTGCTATATCCAAGTTGTATTCGAAATCTTAGGAATGTATTCAACAATTCCTCTTCTGACACCAATTGTAGCGAATTTGGGGATATTCTGCAACCTTCTGCTAACGTTCGAATCTGTAAACTGTTGAATAAATCACTCTAATATTCTGTATAGCAAAAAGGTCTTTATAAGCTGCTTTGGGAATAGTACAATTATACTTTACAATTAAACTTCACTTCGCAACTGATATCGTGTTTAAATCAAACTGATTTATTATGCATCAGCTTGCTCTGCTTTTATACTCTCGGTTTCCTCGTTCATCCATTTCTCCTAAGGTCTAGTAATTTCGTGAGCTTCATGCTTGGTCACCAGCTATATACATGTATATTCGTAGTTTGTATCCATATGCGTGTGTATATGTGAGTACTACTTCGGCTGATGATGACATGCGTTTGTGAGTATCTCCCTGTTGCCTTGTATGGATGTGTGTACATGATGATTGGTTTGTTTACGTACTACGAGTGGCTGCTTAGTATCGCTTAGTGATGATATTATTCGTCACAATATCTTTTCGGAAATGAGAAAATAATCAATTGTCTCCTCCGATGTTACTACTCTGCTTGTTCAGCGACGACTAAAGGAAAGAGAACAAAAGCCCGCCACATAAGCAGTTTTTCATATAAATTCGTTTAACGAAATATTATGCATTATGAGCAGATTGCATGTATTTTTATGGGGAACGGCCGATCAAACGACACTGGCACATCTGACATGAGAAAGGGGACAAATTCCAACTTTTGTTGCAAGAAATGCATAAGAATTCGACATTTGCTTTGGATAAGTGGTTTTTTACAATCTGCAAGTGAAATTGTTTTTCCACTCATTGGTAGTGTTTCACCATTTCTCACAGTTATCAAATAATTACATGCAAGGCACGAAATATATTAGTAAATATTTTTATTGTATAGTGAAAATGTTTATAAGAGTGCTTCGCGAAATTTTATATGCGAATGGGCAAGGCGAAATAAACTTCAATTGCTAAGTTATTTAAAGTTCATTATTTGAATAAATGGAAGATACAAATATTGAATTAGCGATGATATTAGCGAGTTATTACCAGAAGCAGCTCTTTTATTTTTAGATGCTGAAATAGATCTTGAAGAGGAGAAAAATACGGTTAAAAAAATTTATTTCAGAACGATTTTCACTTTTTTTCGAAAGGGGGATCTAAAAGAGAAATAAATTAACTTTAAGCTTTAAGTTAAGAATTAACCTGATGGAAATTAGTGTTTTTTTTTTAATTAAAGCAGAGCCATAATACATATTTAAAAATCATGGAAGAAAATCAAGAAAGATTTTCTAAGTTCGAGTGTAAACGAATATCATATACGCAGCTAGAGATCTATCGTTTAGTTCATTTAGTTCAGTTTTTTGACCCTAAGTATCATCGAATGAGGAGTGTTTATTTAATGATTTTGGGCGTACGAAGAATTCCTCTTTGTACAGGAAATAAGTGCAAAGTTTCTTCACAGTAGGTAAATTTTTCCTCTTCATTGGTTGTTGTTCTTGTTGTAGCGATAAGGACACTCCCCGAGGCCTTCGGAGAGTGGTTTCGATGTTGATGGTCCTTTGCCGGATGCAGATCCGGTACGTGCCGGCCCGACCATCTCGGGAACGATTTAGTATGACCACATGAAACCTTAAAGGCCTTGCCCCTAGATCCATGAATAAGCCAGAGCCTCGGCTGTTAAAGTAACAGGATTCGCCACGGGTAGGTGAGGTTGACACTTGGGTTGGAGAAGCTATATTATGCGCTAAAAACATTTTGAAAGGGTTGCGCTAAACAGCCCCTTGAATCAACTAAGTTGACTCAACTTGGTATTTTAGTCGCCTCTTACGACAGGCATACCTGCCGCTGATATATTCTAAGCCCCCTAACCCGCTGGGGTTAGCTAAAAATAGGTTGCAACACTCATTTCAAATGTTTAAGTTACGTCAATCGGCCTTCGTGTTATGGCTCCATAAACGGTATCCAATGCATGATGAAATAAGAGGCGGTGCTACGCATATTTAAAAAAAATTTAACATTCATTTAATTGTTATAAATACGGTTTAGAAGTGAAATAGCATATTAAAAACTTTTTATAAGGTTTTGTCGGGCTTGACTCGAAAACTACACAAAAACCGATTCTTGGCATTTTCAATGGCATTGTGCCACGCCCAAGAGTTTGTCAATTAATTACCTATATATAAAGGAATAATTTGAAAAGGCGATTCTCCATTCAGTCTATCCTTCGTTAAGCCATGGTCCTCCCGTGGTCATTTCGGAATCACTTCGGGGAATTTCGTGATGATTTTGGGGAAATTTTTCTTTCATCTTAAAAACTATACAAAGCAAAAGTGTGCACTTTAAAAATTTACCCCAGAGGTCCTCCCAGGGTCATTTGGGGGTAATTTCGGAATGATTATGGTGACTTTCTCAGGGTCATACCGGTGTCATTTGGGCGAAATTTCGGGATGATTTTGGGGGCTTCCTCTGGGTCCTCCCCAGGCCATTTCGTCATATTGATTACGTCATTATGACATATTTAGTGTTTATAGAAATCTGCTTTTTTGCATATTAGTTTTGGAAAATAATTTCGATGTTTCACATCAGCCAGACGTCCCGTAACGGCTCACCTTCTTTCGCAGTTGCCCTAATAAGGTCTCTATTCGCTCTATTTCTGGATCCGTATTGAAGAAAAGAAAATCTTCAAGAAATACATATTCTTCTCGTGTATAATCGACAATATCCGCCCTACTATAGTAGTAGTAACGTCAGAATTACAGTTAGCATCATTCCCTATAACTAAAATTGAGATTTAATGTTATCTTTATGTACTATTCTATTTCCATAATCGATTCTTACTTTATTTTCCAAATCAACTTTCACCAGTTGTTTTTTAAATTTAGACTTTACCTTGTTAAAATTGAGGAATAAAACGCAGTATCTAATAAATTAGCTACAAAAACGTGGTCTCTTATCGCTGGTTTATTGAAGAAGAAAGAAAGTAAAGTAAAAAAGCATAGATGGGAAATTATGTATATGAAAGAAAATTATGAATAGATCATTCACAGTTTATTGATTGTTCATTGACCCTAGAAAGATAACGTTATTTTTTTATATTAGAAAGATAACGTATGTACGTCTGAGAGATGTGTTCAAGTTTAAGGACCCTAAAGTATAAAAAAAACTTAAATTTTTTTCTGTTTTATTAATTATTTATTTCATATATATTCACTTGTTTTAAATGTTTTTAAAGAAAAATATCGTTTTTTTAATATATTAAAAATGAAGTTGGACTTGTCTTGGACTTGTCCTTACAAAAATCAATCTTTTTCGAAGGGCTCCAGTTTATAGCAAAAAAAATTTAAATAAAATACATTTTTTTGTACATCAGTTAAATGAATTAACTGTTTTAAACTATACTTAAAAAAAGGGCAAAATTAAAATGACGTACGTCTCACGTCTCTATTACTTAATTGATTACTTTGGGTTACAATTCATTTCTATTTTCAACACTCCCACTTAATCAATGAGTTAACATTTCATTCTTGTTGTGATAATAAAAAGTTAAAATAAATAAAATTCAGTTATATAATTCAAAGAGAATTCAAAGCTTTAAACCCATGCCCTTTGAGCAAAATAAATGGTTTTCAATAGACACTGCTTTAGTCAAACAATCCGCAATCATTTCATCAGTATTGACTTTTATGACTTTAATTATATTTTTCTTAACATAATCTCTGATAAAATGATGTCGGATCGATATGTGTTTAACTCTTAATCAATCCGAATTCCAAGTACGCTAGATGCTTAACCCAAATCTTTCATTAAAAAGTTCCTCTTTAGAGTGGATTTAAGTTGATCCTTCCAACCTGTATTGTTAAAAAAGCTCAACAAGTCATCTACATAAACTGCAATGACCACGGTAGAGTTATTATTGCACTTCACATAAACCAGCACGCTGTAAGACATTATTCAGTTTCACGTTCCATTGTCTACTGGCCTGTTTAAGACCATACAAGGCCTTTTTTAATTTGCAGATACGAAAATTTCTATCGTCAAAGCCCTCAGGTTGACGCATGTGTATTGTTTCATGCACATCACAGTGCAAAAATGCCGTCACAACATCCATTTGTTCAATGTTCCACGCATATTTTACAGACATCACCATAAGCAATCGTATCGATGAATATCGAACCACTGGCGAAAAAGTATGAACGTAGTCAATACCTTCACGCTGATAAAAGCCTTTTATACCCAACCAATTTACGATTTGAGTTCATCTTACGCTTAAATATCCATTTGCAGTTAATCGATTTATAACCATTCGGTAAACTTTCCAGCCAAGTGCTATTATAGAATAGCGATCGATATTCCTCCTTCATTGCAGCAGCCCAATGCACCTTGTCTTCACCATGGTGAGCCTCAGTAACTGTAATAGGCTCATTACTTGTGTAATTGGATCTCCAAAGAACGTTGGATGTCTTGTATCTCTATCTGATCGCCGAATAGCCTGCACACAACTGTGGTTATTGCATTCGACTTTGCTGTCAAAGAATGTGCTATCATCTGCGTCATCATATGTCGACTCTATAGAATTGCCAATTGTATCTTCAGGCTCAAGTGGATCTTCAGCCTCCTCAGAAGAATGTTGATTATCGCAGTTGCAATACTGTTTTGGCCATGTTGCACGCCAGATACACTATTATCGGATATATTTTGTACGACGTTGTCTTGGGCATGTCGTACGCCATTCACATTGCTCGCAACATTGTTTTGGCCATGTTGCACGCCATCAACACTTTTATTTCATATGTGTTTCACAATACCCGACGAATATATATTCCTTTAATTTCGCGTCGAATTTCAAACGTTTATTAGGTATAAATACCATTGCGCGTGAGCCAAAACCTTAAAGTGACTTACATCTGCTTTCTTTCCATTCCATACCTCCATTGGCGATTTACCCGATAGAACAGCTGTTGACGTATGATTATTTATGTAAGCTGTGGTATTCATAGCTTCGGTATAATAACGCTTATGTAAATTAACATACTGAAGCATATACCTTGCTTTCTCAGTAAGCGTACGAATGGTTCTTTCCGCTAAACCATTTTGCTGTGGTGTGTAGGGCACAGATGTTTGGTGCTCATTACCAAACTTTTCAAAACACGTTTTAAATTTACCACAACAAAATTCAGTACCGTTGTCACTACGAAACTTTTTTATTTTTTTGCCAGTTTGATTTTCCATCAAAGTTTTAAATGAACAAAACTTGTCAAAAGCTTCACTTTTATGTACAAAAGCTCTGCGGCTAAAGTCGTCAACGAGTACTAAACAATTATTGCTTCCACCAATGGAGCTGCATACCATTTTGCTAGCTGAATCTGCATGTATTATCTCCAAAAGACATGTCGCTCTCGATCCGTTCTTCAGAAATAGTTTTCTTGCAAATTTGCCTTTACAGCAAGCAACACATGCTTCACTACCGTTGTTAACAAATGACACCCCATTTACACCACCATTTTTCATGACCCTTAAATCGTGCGAATTTAAATGGCCAAGTCTTCGATGCCACAAATTCATCGAACCATCTACTTTGATCGTAGCCAGTTCCATCTTTTTCACCGCATCCAACTTATAAAATCCACCAACTAATGACCCTGTCGCTAACAACTGCCTGCTCTTATCACGAACTGTGCAGCCGTCGGATGAAAAATTTACGAAAAAACTGTTTCAGTTATTTTACTTACGGAAAGTAAATTTGTCGTAAAATTTGACACATACAACACATCGTTTATCTCAATGAGCACATGTACTCCTGCAACTTCAATTTTAAGGTTAGCGGTACCACTAAATGCAAGTTCCATTAAACTGTTTGTTGCGGCCCGTACACCTGCCATCGCGTACTAAGTTTGTCACATAATCCACTATCTGTGCATAGTCATATGATTAGTAGCACCGGAATGAAGATACCAATCATTCGAATAAAAATGTCCATCTAAAAACACTATACTAAAGGCTACATTTACTTGTACTTGTTATTTACTGTTGTTTTTAATTTTGCTTTTAAAGCTCGGTTTGTTTTCACCTACCTTCTTAATTTTTGTTGGACAATAAGCTTCAAAGTGACCTTTCTGATGACATGCATAGCATGTTATATTAGATCTGCTACGAAAATGTCTTTTACCCTTTACTAAAATTACCTGTTAAACATTTTGGTTTTTATGATATCACTGGAAAGTGATTTTTCAAGTCCCTCAAGTGCCATGATCATCAGTTGGTACTCCTCAGGTAACTCACAAAGTAAAAACACTGCTAGCCACTCATCAGACACAGTAAACACAAGATCAGTCATCTTCTGCGTAGCCGACATTATTTCAGACACATCTGTATTCACTGAATCACAATTCTGTAGTTTTGTGTTCACAACACGTTTCATTAGCGTTATTCGACGTGCTAAACCAGTGTCCTCGAAAGTTTTTCTTAAATTATCCCAAATTTTCTTCACATCAGATTCCGATTGAACATGCACAAAGATTGACTTAAAGCGATAGCTGCCTTTGCTTTTGCACATTTTTTTGAATTTGTTTCATCGCCGGTCAAATACAGGGAAAGATCTTCTAATGCTAAATAATTCTCCATGTAATATTTCCATGATGAAAAATTGTCGTGCCCTTTCAATTTTTCAATAGATTCTAAAATTGAAGCCGACATATCAAAAGTTTCACTTGCAGCTAATTCCTCTGTAAAATATATACCTTTTATTTCAGCTGTTTATTGTATTGCACGTCTTGGCTTTGCTCCGATGGACTTGATTGTTTCTCTGCCTTAGCCTTTTTTGTTGCGCTCAGTTTATTTTCCCGCTATATTTGTTCGCGACTGTCACCTTCCATGCGAATATTAGTATTATATACGTATGAATACTTGCATTCATATGCATGTATCAATTGAATAAAAAATGGAAAAAATGAAACTGCTTAACCGCACTTTTTTATTAAATATATTAATACGTTTAGTGGGAACACAAATTCGACAATTTAGTTGAATTTACTTTTTTTACAACGAGTTTAAGTTTTTTAATGAATAAACGTAGTACCTGCGCCCATAACCTGATAAAACTTAGGAATAAAACCCAGTATTTAATAAATTAGTTACAAAAACGTGTTCATTTATCGCTGGTTTATTGAAGAAAAAAGAAAGTAAAGTAAAAAAACATAGATGGAAAATTATATATATGAAAGAATATTATCGACAGTTTATCGATTGTTCATTAATCTACCACTCAATTTATTACTTTGGGTAACAATTCATTTGTGTTTTCAACATACCTTAATTCTTCCCTGTAATTTTTTCATATATAACTAGGGTGACCAGATGACCGAATAGAAAAATATGGACATCCCCCTTCTCAATCTAGAAAGCAGGTGAAAAGACAAAATCCATGTATTTAGGTGTACTTCTTAAACGCAACTCCGTTGTACAAGAAAGAGACCAATATAGTGCCAAAAAACTGTATGACCTCCACCGCGGGTACAGCCAAAGGGATAAATACAATAAGAGCCGTCACTCGTTATTTTTTTGTCATTTACTCGATGTATACTGAGAGGTAGTCGCTACTTTTTTTTGGGCGAGATGTTTATAAATGTCTTCTACACATTTTCGTGGGGTATTTGTGTTTATTTTTCGACTGTATTTAATTAATTTATTTAATTCTCTTTCCAAAAATCACAGTTGCACAAGGGGCCTACACGGCATGGATAAATGCGAGACAATTAAAAATGTCCCTCTCAGAAAACATTCGGCATCAATTTTTTCAATTTCCAGCGAGATACTCGCCACAAAATAACGAGTGACGGCTCTTATTGTATTTATCCTCTTTGGTACAGCAAAAAAGTAGTCAAAGACTCATTTGCTCTAGTTGTTCATTACCAAAATGTTCGTGGTTTACGATCTAAATTAAATACCTTTTTTCTTAACAGTTTCGCTTTTACAGGTTTTCGCAGGTTGTTGCTTTCACCGACACCTGGTTAACATGTCATGTTAACGCTGAGCTTTTTGCAAGCAACTACGTCGTTTACCGGCGTGATCGTATATCTAGAGTAGGCGATGTTCTCGTTGCTCTGGACTCAAGCCTTTCATCCGAGTTGTTGTTGTCGGACATCACATTCGTTATTGAGTTTATAGCAGTAAATATTTCATTGCGATGTTTTAGCTTATATATTTGCTGCTCATATATTCCAGCCGGTTGGATATGTATGTTTACAATTACCATAACTTAGCTATTCGCAACTTATACTCTCAGGTGCGAGACAAAGATCGCTTTGTAGTCCTTGTTAATTTCAATTGCCCTCGGTAAATTGAATTAGCTTGAGCGACTCAAACACTTTTACTTCCACCTGATAGCATGATTTCTTTAACAATATTTCAGATACATCACTCGATCAACAATGTTTTAAATTGTAAAAATAAGATTCTTGACCTGGTATTTGTGGATGAATCAGTTGGTATTGCCTTCAATCGTATTTCTCCTTTATCTTTTCCAGAAGATCCCTTAAATCCTACGCTTGAAATAGCAATTGATATAAGTTCAGCCTCCTAAGGTGCTGTGCTTTACAAAATTAAAATCTCGATCTCGCTCAAGATGTTTTTATAAAGCTGACTTCATAAAACTCAACGAATTGATTGCTACTCATGACTGGTCGGATCTATATTCGTGTATTCTTGATGGCTACTTTGAAAGCTGTGTTCCCCTTCGATGTGTTAGTGTTGGAACAAGTAAACCAGCTTGGTTCCCAAGACAACTTATAAGACTCAATAACATAAAATCTAGGCTTTATAAACGTTTCAAGAGATCATGATCTTCTGCCGATTTTTCGAAATATTCAGTTGGTCGTTGCATCTTTCATTGTCTAAGCCAACAATGTTATAAGTTGTACTTAAGCAATTGTAAATTTAAATTTTTCAACAATCCCTATAAGATTTTACAGTTTCGTTAATTCTAAGAGGAAAACATTTGGTTTTCCAGCTACCTTTTCTTTTGGTTTCAAGAATGCCAGTTCTGATAATGCATTGCGGAATTATTTGCAGAATTCCTCAAGTCGACCTACTTATCAAAGCGTTTTCAACGCGGTTAATACTCGTACAACTTGGAAAGTTTCAATTGTATTCCTAATCCAGTAATTGATAAGAATAGTGTTCTTCAGAGCCTTCTAGGTTTGAAACCAATTTTTCTCCGGGTCCAGATGGTGTTCCTAGTTGTGTGCTCAAATACTGTGCAGTTAATTTATCTGATCCGATATATAAATTATGCCACTTTTCCATTCATTTGGAAGAAATCATTTATTATACCTTTGCACAAAAAAGGTAGTAGGTCTAGTATCGAGAACTATATAGGTATAGCTAAGATTTCAGCTATTCCCAAAACATTTGAGCAAATAATTACATGTCAACTCCAACACATGTGTGGCTCTATATTATCGCCCAGCCAGCATGGTTTTGTGCCGCGTAAATCAACCACTACCAACTTGCTAGAGTTCACTTCTTTTATAATGGATGGATTTTTAAGCAATAGGCAAACGGATGTGATCCATACCGACTTCAGTAAAGCGTTGATTCCGTCAATTATAAACTTTTAGTTTATAAACTTGATTTACTTGGATTTCCGAAGTATTTACTTGTATGGCTCGAAAGCTATATCGCGAAACGGACTCAACAAGTTTTGTTTAAAAACACTCTTTCAAGGTTCTTTGATGTAACGTCTGGTGTGCCTCAGGGTAGTCATTTGGGTCCATTACTTTTTATGTTGTTTATAAATGACTTACCGCAAACTCTTTTATATTCCCGAACTCTTATGTATGCGGATGATGTTAAACTTTGGTACTCATACTTGCCTTCGGAGTCTTCCCGTGTGGAGTTTCTTCAGACAGACTTGGATTCATTTCAATGCTGGTGTACTGCAAATCTACTAGTTTTGAACTGCTCGAAGTGCAAACTAATAACATTTTACCGAGTGAAGCCAAGTTTGACATCGTATACGCTAAACAGCACGCCATTGGAGCGTGTATCTGTTATAAGTAATATAGGCGTTCTTTTTGATCCAAACTGACTTTTAGTACGCATATTTCATCAATGGTAAGCAAAGCAACGGGTATACTCGGTTTCGTCAAGCGATGGGCTAAGGAGTTTAATGATCCGTATCTGACTAAGACGCTCTACACGTCTTTGGTACGACAAATCTTACAGTATTTTTCGTGTGTCTGGTGCTCAGGGTATCAAAACTTTATAAAGCGGATTGAGCCGGTACAGAAGCAATGCATTATATTTGCACTACGTGGTCTTAACTGGAATTCAAGTGTGCATTTGCCACCATACAAAAATAAGCTTCTCCTTATTAATCTGACAACTTTAGAAAATCGCAGAACTTTTCTAGGGGTAATGTTCATTCATAAGCTCATTATGGACGGGATGACTCCTCTGATCTTGTTAGTCGACTAAATTTTGCTGTTCCTGGTAGAACGTCCAGGCATTTTGTGCCTTTTCATTTACCACATTGCCGGCAAAATTGTGCCAAAAATAATCCACTGCGTAACTGGTTTTCGCACTACAATAACTTGTATTACTGCATCAGCTTTGAATGTTCGTTTACCGCGTTGCATAATTCAATACTCTCACGTCTGGCCTGATATTTTTTACTTTCTTTCATATGTATGGTTGAATTTAATATATACATTTTTATTCAATTATTTTTAATTGTAACATTAATTTATGTTAATATTATCTTAGTAGTCGACCGCTCTATGTCTGTGTCGACTTTAATCCAAATAAAATAAAAAAATAAATAAATATTCGGAATTTTTCATTAGACATTTAACAAAGTTTTCTAGCATAATAAGATATTTTTATGATTTTTTATTTGGTCCTTTTCAAATGTCTTTTTCACCATTCCTTCGTTGTTGTTGTTGTTGTAGCAGTGCTTCGCCCCACCTAATAGCCGCGGCCGATCACAAATTGTCATCAATATCCTCTAACGGGAATCCAAGGAAACTTGCTGTTTCAACAGGGGCGGACCATAATGAGAGGGGCGTTAGAGGCGTTGGTTCCACATTACAATTGAAGAGATGGTTGGTGTCATGTGGGGACACATCGCAAGCGGGTCATACATTTTGTATGTCGGGGTTGATTCTGAATAGGTAAGAGTATAGCCTATTACATTATCCAGAACGAAGTTGAACTAGAGTGACTCGCGTTTCCCTGAGGAGTATGCGTTCCTCTTTCGCAAGTTTTGGGTACTGTTATTTGAGTACCGGATTCAACGGGCAATCCGTGGCATAAAGGTCCGATGCCTGTTTGTGGAGTTCACCGAGGACCTGCTTGTACTTTTTTGCTTCATACGGCTGAGTTCTCAGGTGCCGTATTTCCTCATAATGCTTACGAAGATGACTCCTGAAGCCCCTAGGCGGTGTTGTCTCACCAATCAGAAGTCTGTTGGGATGCCCAGGTTTCTGGGTATTCAACAGGAACTGTTTGGTTAGCATCTCATTTCCTCCCTGATGGGGAGTGTTCTCGCCTCATTATGTAGATGGTGTTCTGGGGACATAAGAAGACAGCCCGTGGCGGTTCTGAGAGCAGTATTTTGGCAGGCTTGCAGCTTCTTGCAGTGAGTAGTTTTAGGCTTGGTGACCATATAGGGGACGCGTAGCATACAAGCGGCTGGCCAATTGCTTTTTATGTGGTAATGAGCGTTTCTTTGTCTTTTCCCCAAGTACTGCCAGCAAGGGATTTGAGGATTTTATTACGGCTCTGGATTTTCAGTACAATTGCGGCTGCATGCTCACCAAAATGTAGATCCTGATCAAACGCCTCACCAAAGATTTTGGGGTGTAGGACAGTCTGAAGCGTAGTGCCATCGACGTGGATGTTTAAAATGGTCGACATTTGGGACGTCAATGTTGTAAATAAGGTCGCGGAGGATTTATTCGGTGATAATGCCAGGTTTCGTGAGGCGAAAAAACTGAAGAGATCAGGGAGGTAGCCATTTATTCTCTTGCAAAGCTCATCGATCTGTGGGCCTGGGCCTGTGGCCAATATTGTGCAGTCATCGGCGTAGGAAACGAGAGTAACTCCTTCTGGTGGCGAAGGTAGCTTAGATATGTAGAAATTAAACAAAAGTGGGGATAGGACGCCACCCTGTGGCACCCCTTGTTTAATTCTTCTTGGTTTTGATGTTTCATTTCTAAATTGCACCGATGCCTGCCGACCACCCAGATAATTTGCGGCCCACCTTTTAAGACATGGGGGAAGGGTAGACTCTTCCAGGTCTTGCAGTACCGTGCCATGGTTGACCGTATGAAAAGCTTTTGATAGGTCTAGCGCTACGAGTACTTTTCTATGGTTTTGATTTAAACCGCAATTTATCTGGGTGCTAATGGCATTTAGCGCGGTGGTGGTGCTATGGAGTTTTCTGAAGCCATGCTGATGACAGGCTAGCTACAAATTTGCTTTGAATTAGGGGAGCAAAATGTATTCAAGCGCCTTGCTACTGGCGATAGAAGAGATATCGGGCGATATGACTTTCCTATATTAGCTGGTTTCCCAGGCTTTAGTAGCGGGACCAAATTGGCCATTTCCCATTTTTTGGGTGGAAGAGACAGGTTGAAGACATGCGCTAAATATTTGAAACCCTCTTTCCCTAGGCTTTTAAGCATTGGCATGGCTTTGCTGTCCTGCCACCTGCTTTGGATGGTGTAGCATGGCCGGCGGCATCCTCAACCTCTTTGGCGGTGCGAAAAGCGAAACGAGTATAGGCAGGTGGTTGGATGTCAATGTTATCATCGGCTGCCAGTTGACGCAGTTTACGAGTTCTGCGCTCACGATTGATATATCCGGCGAACTGTGACAGTTTGCCACCATACGTTTGGGGGCGTCTCCGTTTATTGTGCAGAACTTCGTTTCTTCTATTTGATCCGCCAACACCTCACTCCTACTGCCCGCCCACAAGTTTGAATTCCTTATATCGTGATGGGCATTGAAATCGCGTAAGATAATGCGATTGTTGCCAGTGAGTAAGGCCCTGATATTAATGATGTATCCACTGGGGCAGCAGATGGCAGGAGGGATGTAGATGTTGATGATTTCTAGGATTGCATCACCTGACCGGACAGATAAGCCTTGCCGTTCTAAGACACTGTCCCTGCGGCCGTTGTCGGGATCAAATATATGACACTGCACAAAGTGGTGTATGATAAACGCGGGGCCGCCTCAATTACCGCTGTCGCGATCTTTCCTGTGGACATTATACCCAGAACAGGTTTGCAGAGCAGATCTTGCTGTGAGTTTAGTCTCTTGAATCGCAGCAATGCTGATGTGGCGAGCAGCAGCGGGTACTTGCTGGGAAGCGGGGCTGCTGGAAGGTAGTGTAGGGGCGCTATGGGGCAGACTACGGGATGCCCTAAGGCGTGAACAGCAAGGAGCCACAAAAGGTTTATAGAAGTTACGTGGACGTCTGGTTTTGGGATCTAGCCCAAAACAACCTGTCCGTTGCAAACATCCCTTACACGAGACACACTGACAAGAGTATGACCGTCCTAAAAAGATTCTTTTCCGGCAGATGCAGCAAAACCATTTCTCAGGGCCGGGGTCAGGAGATGGACCCGGATTGGGTTCGATACCTTCCCGGAGCAAGAGAATATGGAGCAGTCCCGCGGCAAGGAGCTGCTGGGAGGATGGCAATTTGTGGAAGGGACGCGACAAATTAAATGGGGTTACACTGAAATGACAGTCCTTGGCCGGGAAAAATCCCGAATCGCTCCGGTACATAGAACCGACTGCCTTGCGAAGCGACCATTCCTCCGTCGAGACGTGTTACTCTCACGTATTGTCTAATGCAACAAAATGTTCAACTGCTTTAACGTGAGTTTTCTAAATCTAAGTTGGAATAAAATCTGAACATTTATTTTCTATTAAATTGAGGTTTGTGGGACGTGTTTCCGGAAATTTTAGAATTTATACAATAAAGTAATTTAGGAGAGTAGTTCCTCAAATGTTAATAAATTAAGGGTTTAATATAATATACAGGATCCAAATAAAGAACGGAATTCACTAAGATCATAAAAATTTTTCAATGCAAGATATAAAGTACAATGAAACAGTATTTACAATCTTTTTGGATACGATTTCAGGTGCATATGTCCAGAAGCTTTTATAACACCAGATGTTAGTGATGCGGAAATAAACGTTCCTTATTATACAATGGTTCGTAGCGATTTTCATTGCAGACACACAGGAGGTGTAGACTTATTATTAAAAAAGAAAGTTATCGAGTACGAAGTCAGGTATAATAGATCTATTGATTTAAATGTTTGGTGTGCTATAATTAAATTAAAAAAGTTCGACATTAAATTGCAAATATATGTGTTGTACCATTCTTCAAGCTCTAGTAATATCGAATTTTTAAATCACTTAGAAGCTATACTTTCTGAGGAACTGGAGAGTGGTACGAACTCCTTGCTAATTGGAGATTTTAACATTAACATAAATGTTAATACAACAACGAGTTCTAAGCTCAATGAGATATTTTTACGTAGCGCGGTGAGGCAAATGGTAAATTTCAATACAAAGGATTGCTGAGAGGTTCCAAACGAGAATAGATCTGTTATACGCAAATACTGATGTACTGCCCTGTACTAAACTTGAAAATCATAGAATTTCTGATCACTAAACCATTTAATTTGCTATCAAAGTGAGTAATTCAAAACCACATGTGTTGGAAGAATTATGATTTCAGCGTTTTAAAAAATATGCATGTATATATAAATAACTGCTTATCACACCAGAACAAGACAGAATAGTAAAGTTGAGAAATAAGTGGTACGATCATGAGCTGATCGAAATTAACAAATTAAAAATCCAATTGCATCCACATGTCAGATCCTCTGGTGAATTTTCGGAATACAATATGGTTGCAAAGTATTATAAAAAACTAATCAAAATTAAAAAAATAGAAAGAATGTATATGGAGAATAATATCGCCTTAAATTTCTCTGATAGTAAATTAATGTGGAAGCACCTTAAGCAGGCAGTAAACTTAACTGAGGTGCGAGACAAGATACTGACAATGATTGTAAAAGGTATAACGTATGAAACACCAGAAGATAAAGCTAGGTTAGGTTAGGTAGTAGTGGCTGCCCCATGGGCACACATAGGCCATTTATCAGTTGGACCGTTGTGGTACCACAGAAAGACACCATTAGCCCTCCTCTTCGAACCATTTCGAGGGCCTGATAAAATCTACCAAGCCCCTTATATCATGCTCACAGACCTGGGGGAGATTGCTCAGGAAGGGAGCTCTCAGACAGCGTTGTCTGGGGCCACTTAACGCCGGGCAGTTGCAGATGAGGCGCGTCACCGTTTTCTCTTCCTCGTCTTCTCTACAACTTCTGCAGCATCGTCGAAAGCCTTTCCGCATACCGTCCGATGAGGCAGTGCCCAGTCAGAATTGTGAAAGTGAAGAAATTTTGTCCCTGTATCCCATTAGGCCAGAATTGCTTACATTTTCTACAGGGGTTAGTAGCCATCTTTAGTTGGCTTGACTGTAGGTATATTCTTTTAGCATTAGCTTGCAAGAGGCAAAAGGCATACCAAGGCGTTCTTTGTCAGGAAGAATTTGTCTGGTCTTACCCTGCCTAGCAAGTTCGTATGCAGCGCAGTTTCCTCTATGTCCCTGTGTACCGGGACCGATGTGAGTTGTACACGGTTCTGTTGTGCCATCTCCTGAAGAGATCGGCGACAGTTTAATGTCAATTCGGAGTTGAATGAATATGAACCAAGGGATTTTATTGCGGCTTTGCTATCGCTGAAAATAAAGATTTCCTTACCGGTATTTGAGTCGCGCCTTCCATTATAGCTGCTACTTCGGCTTGTAAGGCGCTGCAATGATCAGGTAGTCTGAAAGAAAGTTGGAGATCTGGGTCCTTTGAAAAGATGCCCCCTCCAACCCTACCGTCCAGCTTAGAACCGTCGGTGAATATGGAAATGCTGCCTGTGGTATCCAGGAACCTGCCCGGCTCTACCCAATCTTCCCTGCTGGGAATTTTTACTATAAAGATGCTGTCCACAACTGTTGTGTTCGCACACCGGTCTGTACTTCGATGAAGGAAGCCGTAGTTACACAGTATGCTGCCGTGACCTGTAGGCTTAGTGCTCCAACAGGACGATTCTTTTAACCGCAGTGCTGACATTGCAGCTGCGCGGTATTCTACTAGATCCAGAGGTAGTATATTGTTGAAGACATGAGCGATAACCTCATAGAGTTTGAGGATTAAAATAAATTTATATATATAACATATACATTATCTGAAAAGAAAAACTAAAATTATATTGAAATGAATTAATTTCTAATACTTATATTATAAATACTTACCTTTTACTTACCTTTGAAATATTTACCTATATGAAATTTGCTTAAAATTACTTACCTTTATTCTATACTCACCCTTTTGGAATACCATGTATATTTACCTGTTTGAAGAACCCTGTGAATAAGAAACATAATTACTGTTTTGCGTACACACATCTATGAATACCTATATATGCTCGGTCTCAGTAAAAGAAGTAAATGGTCCCTCCCCTTAATCCCTCAGTGCATCTACCTTCATAGTGCATATTTATACTTGGTCCTTTGGTACCATACAGTGAACTAGCGACCTAGAAAATAGTGAAAATAATAATTAAATATTAATTACATTAAAAAAAAATACATTAAAACACAAAAACCGGTGTTGAAAATATAAAAAGAAACAAAATTTTTAAAATACTTAAAAAATACATTACAAGTGCTGAAAACATAGAAAGACAAACAAAAGCTTCAAAATACCTAAGATATATACATTATATTAAAAATTATTAGAAATAAAATAAAAGTACAAATTGTGAGAAATATTAAAGAATACATAGATACAAATACAAATATACAAGTACAGAAAAAGTAAAAGCAACAAAAGTACATCCAATTTTACTGAGAAAGTGAGTGAGGTTAAGTGAAGAACGTAAACGGTGAAGCTACAGTGGCCAAGTTCTGAAAAAAATACGGTGAAACTAATAAAGGAATATATACCTAGAAATTACTAAAAAGGAAAATATTATATATTATATAGAAAAAGTTGTCGAAAAAGAGGAATAAAAACAAAAGTTTGAAAATATTAAAAAAGGAAAGGACGTAGGAAAATAAAAGAATTTCTATAATAAAAAAAAGTGGAGCGCTTGTTGAAAAAATAAAAATAAAATCAAATTAGGCATAATTTACAAAAAAAAAAAAAAACGATTTTCAAAGTGGTTTGGAAACGCATCCATAAAGTTTTTAATTTTTAAACCACGAGCAGTAGACCTGCAAAAGTGGTACACGAAGCAGTACTGCCGCTGGCGCAACAGCATCAGCGACACCGAGCGACAACAACAACAAGAATCCAGCAACAGAAGAATCAGGTGGTAAAAGCAAAATATGCCAAAGTAAGTAAACCTTGCCAAAAACATATGCATATATAAATGCAGCGGAATTTCCCTAAGCAAATAATCGCACTGATCTACGGTAAAGTTGACAGGATCTTGGAAAGAATCCGTACAAAACACCGTTTTCAAAATCTCTCTCATTTAATAAAATTCCGCTAAGCTCTTCTTCTATATACATAGGTATATTGGTAATACTCTCAAATTTGTGATTCTTACATATATCCATATATACACATACCTGTATCACATATTTACTTATATACCAACCCGTTGTAAGATTTGTCGGGACTTCCAATAGAATTTCCCCTTAAAATTTTACCGTATACCGTTTCTCACAGCCACCACAAGAAATTTTCTCTCCTAGAATAAATTACCTTAGATATTGTTTGCGACTTACAGAAGTACAAAAGTTACATATATATACATAGGTATTCGTCCGAAATCAAAAGGCAAACTCCGCCTTAAACTGCAAAATATTTTACTTTGTTTCGGTCCCTGAAACATTCAAAGTTAATAACCGCATTACTGACTCTCTCAATTCCTTTTATGTGTACTTATTATAACACCATTTAATTTAGGTAATTTGCAAATTAACTCCACCCACCACTATTTATTTCTCTTCGCTGAATATATATATTTGTATGCACATAAACATACTTAGACTTAGATGCACTAAGACAAGTAGTTCCCACCCTCATTTGTTTATGCAAATCCCTTTAGTCAAAAGTACAGTGGCCCTCAGCTTATAAAAAACAACTCAAAACACAGTGGGTCAAAAGGACTCAAATCACCCCTGAGACTTTTGATACAGTTTTAGAACCCCTAAATCAAATTTTTCCTATTGAATTAAATTCACAATGGGCGGCACAGGTGAAGAAAAACCACAATCCTTCCTACCCCAAGCACCAAAGAAAACAAGAGCGAAATCTCAGAGTGACGAATAGGAAGCAGCGATCTTTAATAAGAAATTCATGTTTGAAGCCACAAGATTAGAGAAATTTTGCGACAAGTGGTGGAACATCGCGGAAACTGACCACTCGGAGGCTGGTCTCTAGACGTATCTGGAGCAGCTAAAAAAACATATAGCTTTGGTGGACATGGCGAATGAAAACCTTCAGATGAGCAACGTCAAAGGGACAATAAGGAAATCGAGGGAAAAGATACGACCAAATCAACGATTCAGGACTAAATACTAGACTACGGATAATTGAGATCCTCAGCAATATTAGGCCAGCCCAAGAACAAGCTATCGTAACCAATCCGACTTCGCTGGCAACGCTCCCCCCTTCTAATCAACCCAATTATTAAATGTACCTGCATGTGACACAGAGGTCTTCTACGGAGGATAGGAAGACTGGCCATCCTTTAGGGACATGTTCACAGCAGTGTACGTTAGTCACCCAAGCTCTCTCCTGCCCAAAAACGTTACCATTTGAGGCAAAAAACCCGAGGTAAAGCAGCCATCCTTATTAAAAATTACCCTCTTAATGACCAATGTTTTGAGCTTGCTTGGAATGCATTAAAGCATCGTGTGAGAACCGTAGAATTCTCCTCGCCGACCAGCTCAAAATCCTCTTTAATATCCAACACGTAACCAGCGAAAATGGTGAACGCATACAATATGTGCAAACTACAATCAATAACTGCCTCTCCACCCTTAAGGCAAACGGAGTATCCACAGCTAATTGTGACCCGATGCTAGTATATCTCTGCTCCTCCAAATAGCCAGACGAAACCTTAGCTTTATGGGAGCAATCCCTCAACTCTGTTAAAGAGTTACCTCTTTGGTCCGAATTGGACCAGTTTCTGACTACTCGGTAGGAGGTAATTGAACGCCTAACCACATATAGGCCTAACAAACCAAAGCCTAATCAACCTAATTTCACCCCGCGGTCTTCTATTCCTACTAATAACTCGTTTTCTCAAGGAACAAGACACGCTCATTGCACACTGACCCAAAAAGGCAGGCTTCGTGCAAATTATGCAACAGCAATCACTCGCTGATGAATTGTGTCAAATTTAAAGAGCTCTCAGTTCAAGATAGAAACAAATTCGTAGGGGAAAACAGGTATTGCCAGAACTATTTGGCTTACTCCCACTCAGAAAAACAATGCGGAAGCAGTTTCACTTTAGGTTATTGCCAAAAGCGACACCACTCCTTTCTACACTACTCAGCCAACAACAAAACGCAAAACAGCTCAAAACCAAAGAAAAATCTCCTCACAAAACTTTTGTAACCTCCAGAATACAAAAGCTACTTGGTCTACCCGTTCAAAAGACCAATCACGAAATATTGAGAATGTGCGGACGAACAGTCCAGAAAGCAGATAAGGTGTGCTCAATCACCATGTGTTCTCCAGATCTCAATATTAAAATCGCAACTAATGCGCTCATACTCCCTCAACTGACGCAATTCTTGCAAATGTTTAAAGTCTCTTATAAAGACCTCAACAAGTACTCAGCCCTCTCTCTAGCAGACCCCAACTGTTTCGCGCCTGCCAAGATAGATATGGTAATAGGTACCGACATATTCCCTAAATACTGATTCCGGGCCTCAAAACCAATGCAGCTTTAAGTTTAATAGCCCAGAACAAAATCTTCGGGTGGATATTAAGCGGGCCACTTAAGGAACATATCTCAACATTCTCAACGCAAAAAGAGTTCCTCGAAGACCTACTCAAAAGGTTTTGGGAACAAGAAGAAGTGCCATCGGCTTCCTATCTCAAAGACGATGATCTAATATGCGAAGAGCTCTACAGAAGTACCACAATCCGAAGAAATGACGGCCACTACGTAGTAAAACTGCCATTTAAAGACCCGTTTCCCAACTCAATAGCTTTAGGGCACTCTAGACCCGCTGCTCAGCAACAATACCTCAGCGTAGAATGAAGCATTGAGAAAAAACCACAGCTCCGAACGACCTACGCCGACGTCTTAGCGGAATACTTAACCCTAGATCATATGGAGCCCACAACCCCTCGGGAAATTATACGTGATGGAAAGTATTTCTCGTTTTACTTACCACATCATGCCGTACTCAAACCCGATAGTAAAACTACTAAAGTCCGAGTAGTTTTCAATGCATCCAAACGATCTCACTCCGGCATTTCACTAAATGACGTGCTTCATACAGGTCCCGTTTTACAAAATTATTTAGTGGTCGTTATACTCAACTGGCAACTCTACAAATATGTATTTAACGGCGACATTGAGAAGATGTATCGGAAAATATATGTCCACAAGGAAGACCAAGACTTCCAATGAATACTCTTTCGTCAATCTCCTCAAGGCCAAGTGGACGATCTTAAATTAAAAACAGTAACCTTCGGTGTTAACTGTGCTCCCTACTTGGCGATTCGCACCCAGCAGGAGCTCGCAGAAGACTGCAAACCTGAACTCCCCCTCGCTACCAACGTTCTCCTACGAGAAACCTACGTGGATGATATTCTTTCAGGCGGACATAACGTACAGTCCATTCGCGAAACCATGACTAAGCTGATCGAAGCACTAAAGTAAGCAGGCTTCCCACTCAAAAAAATGACACCGAACCACCCAGAAATATTGGAATCAATCCCCGAGTCTGATCTTCACGATGCTGACTTTCTCAAGCTCCACAAAAACTCTTGGAGTACGCTGGAATGCAATCGAAGACTCCTTCTCTTATTCGTACGACCCCATATCAGACGCAAAATCGGCAACCAAGAGACATATTCTCTCGTCCGTCGCGAAACTTTTCGACGCACCTATAATGATAGTAGCAAAAACTCTCCTGCAACAGCTCTGGATTGAAGGAACGGATTGGGATGAGCACGTCAAACCCGGTTTACTTCTCAAATGGAAATCTTTTACGGATGACCTCTAAGCAATTGGAGATATAAAAATTCCACGTTGGGTTCAATTCACACCCAACGTGCCCACTCAGATACATGGTTTCTCCGACGCCTCTGAAAAGGCATATTGTGCTTGCGTCTATTTAAGAGGACAACACGGCGATAACTCTATATCCTCTCACTTACTCGTAGCAAAAAGTAAAGTCGCACCCCTACAAACAGTGAGCCTTCCCCGATTGGAGCTCTGCGGAGCATTACCCCTCTCAAAATTAGTAAAGCATATTCGAACTTCGCTTAAATTCACAGAGAGCAACTTGACTCTGTGGACAGACTCCTCCATAGTGCTGGGTTAGCTCAAAAAGCCACCACATACATGGAAAACCTATGTAGCAAACCGCGTATCTCAGATACTCGAAAATGTCAGTAACGCAACGTGGCAGCTGATATGGGCACTCGGGGATATCAACCCCAGGACTTGATCGACTGTTCACTCTGGTGGAACGGCCCGAGGTGGTTCGTACACTCCCTTCCTGACTGGCCGAAAGATAGCCATCATAATGACTCACCCTCAGAACAACGACGGATAGAAGCCCTGCACTCACTGGAAAATCATGACTTTCTGGACCGGTTTTCGTCATTCGCTCGAGCATTGAGAGTCCTCGCTTAAATTTGCCGATTTGTCTCGAAGTCCAGGAAACAGCTGATACCCTCCACAATTCATCTCACCCAGGAAGAGATTCGTCAGGAAAAGGTGCAGCTCATTGCGAACGCTCAGCAAAACCAGTATGGAGAAGTGATCGCAGACCTCAAAGCTGCAAAGTCTCTCGGAAAAGGAAGTTCTTTGCTCCCGCTCAACCTGGTCTTGGACGAAATGGGACTATTACGCGTAAATGGACGCCTCGCCTATACAGACATGAGTCACAGCGAAAAGCACCCTATAATCATACCCGACAACTCACGGTACTGCGCTCTCCTTTTGGACTTCCTCCATGCGACTTACTCCATGCCGATACACAACTTATGATCCGCATGGTTCAACAAGAATATTATATTCCCCGCCTGAAACAAAGGGTGAAAAAATACATATTTCACTGCAAGAAATGCGCTATCTATAAGCAAAAAATTAAATCTCAAGTGATGGCCGCTCTACCACCAGAGCGCGTAACTTACTCACTGCCCTTTCATACCACTGGAGTAGATTTTGCAGGGCCTTTCATCGTAAAAACGTCAACCCTCCGACGTGCATCATACGCCAAAGCATACGTCTGCGTTTTCGTATGCTTTTCCACCAAAGCCATACATCTCGAAGTCTGCTCAGACATCACCACTGAAGCTCTCAAAGCAGCATTCACCCGTTTTGTGGGCCGTCGAGGCATTCCCTCAAAGATTATGTCCGATTTTGGTAAGATATTAGTAGGAGCCCAACGCAGTCTGCAACGCAAGTTTACCACATTTCTCCAGGAAGCTGCCGAAGACATCGCAAGCAAATAAGCTATCCACGGATTCTCATGGCAGTTTATCCCTCCGTACGCCCCCCACATGGGAGTATTGTGGGAAGCAGCAGTGAGAAGCTTTAAAATTCACTTAACCAAGGTTGCCGGGAATCAGAAGTTTAATTTTGAGGAGTTCAACATTCTCCTCATTCGCATAGAAGCGGTCCTCAACTCCAGACCGCTTTCACCAATGTCACAAAACCGCGAAGACCTAAAAGCTTTAACTCCAGGTCATTTTATACGCGGTGCTCCCTTTCTGTCTATTCCTGAGCCTAACTGTGAGAACCTCTCTTAAGTGAACAAATGGAAAAATCTAAAGTTACTGCATCACCAATTCAGCAAACGCTGGAAAACCGAATACCTGCAGGAACTCTACAAGCGTTACAAATGGCAACGCCAAGAAGCCAACATGAAGGAAGGTGAGATCATCGTCATTAAAGACGATCTCACCTCCCAACCAATGGCGGTTAGGCCGAATCACAAAATTTATACTGCTCGTGATCAAAGTGTTCGCGTAGTAGATATCCGAACCGAGGGCGGAACTGTCACTCGCAACATAACGAAACTCTGTCTGTTACCCCCCGCCTAATCGTATTCCTCAGTTTTAATAGGACCCCTCATGTTACCCGAATTTCATCTCTCCTCATCACACATACCCCCTTATAATAAGACATTTCTTTCCAGATCCAAGGATTATCGGAAGTGCCGCCTCTGCTGCCGCATTCACTCACTTTGATTTTGCCGCATTTTTCTGGCTATGACTCCAGACGAGCGCTATGAATCCGCAAAGGCGCACCGTTACTGCATAAATTGTTTGGCCACCTCGCATGTAACGGGCGACTGTGACTCTCCAACAAGTTGTCATCGCTGCGGGCTAGCACACCATACTCTGCTTCACAGGCCCCCCGCGCACTATCAAAACGCTCGCCAAATCATGACCGCGAAACAAATCGACCCCCGAGGAATCAGCACCGGCGAACTAGCACGGAAACCAGGCCGAAGTTCACTACTCAGTCCCAACGCAGTAGTGTAGAGAAGCCGTGCCAACCACGTCGTCCTATCCACCAAAAGCGCCTTCGCGGCTTATTCAATCAAGCCAAGGAAACGCTGGATGAGCAGCAGGACCTCATGCAGATCACCTCGCGTCAGGCCCACCGGCATGTTGAAGACATGAGGGATAACCTCATAGAGTTTGAGAATTAAAATAAATTTATATATATAATATATACATTGTCTAAAAAGAAAAATTATCATTATATTGAAATGAATTAATTTCTAATTCCTATATTATAAATACTTACCTTTTGCTTACCTTTGAAATATTTACCTATATGAAATATTTGCTTAAAATTACTTACCTTTATTATATACTTACCCTTTTGGAATACCATGTATATTTACCTGTTTGAAGAACCCTATAAATAAGAAACATAATTACTGCTTAGCGTACACACTTCTATGTATACCTACATATGTTCGCTCTCAGTAAAAGAAGTAAACGGCACAGTGGAATGTAAATTAAGTTATTCGCTATCAGCCTAACTAATCACGCCGCTAAATATAATAAATACGAGAACGTGAAAATTGTTAAAATAAATAATTCAACAATTAAAAATAAAGTTTATATTTTTTATACGTTTAACCTGGAAGTTATCGCGCCTTTTATTTAATAATGTGACGTGCTACCTCCTCTTAATCCCTCAGTGCATCTACCTTCATAGTGCATATTTATACAGATGTCAAGAATGATTTCAAGAGCAGCGCTTGGCGTTGTTCTCAGAGCACCACTTATGCAGATCATACAAGATCTGTGCACTTTTTCGAGTAAGTTTCGGTTTGACGCCTTGTCAAGTCTGTCCACCATACAACTATCCCGTACAGCAGTATGGGTCGGATAATCGATGTGTAGATCCATCTGCAAATGTTGGGGGTTAGACCCCATTTTTTGCATATGGCTTTTTTACACGTGTATAAAGCGATATACGTTTTTTTCTGGCGCTGGATAATATTATCTTTCCAGTTCAACTTTTTTCCAGAACTACGCCTAGGAATTTAGTCCCATCGGACAGATTAAGGCGCACTCCTTTTAGTTCCGGTAGAGCTAACGGTGGTATTTTGTACCGTTTGGTGTATAGAACAAATTCCACCTTGTCTGAATTGACGCTGAGACTAATCCGTCTGTAGCCCTTTGGCTCGTAATGAGAGGCTTTACCAGCCTTGATAGTGAAGATTACCGTAGCGTTTCTCCACGCATGCGGAATATAATTTAAAGCCAAACAGGCAGAATAGATATGACATAGCCATCTGGCTGTTACCTCCAAAGAGTTAATGAGTTCTGCGGGAACGATCCCGTCCGGTCCGGCAGTCTTGAAAGGTTTAAGGCTTTTAACTGCCCACTTGACCCTCTCCTCCGGTATGGGTATATTTACGTCCAGATTTGTTACAGGTACTTCTGGTGGATATTTCTGGTTTCCAATAAAATGTGTGCCCAGAAGCACCTCTAGAGTTTCTCCTTCTAAGCTGGTCCAAGTACTGTCATGCCTCCGCAAAAAACTCATTGCTGTTTGGGATTTTGAAAGTAACCATCGCAGCCTTGCTGTACCGTTAACGCTTTCTACTCCTACGCAGAAGTTTCTCCACGAAGTTCTCTTCGCCTGTCTTAGGGCTTTTTTGTATGCCCTTAAACTGTCTTTGTATAATAGCCATTGTGGCTCACTGTCTAGGCTTTTTACCCTGTTATACTGAGTCCTGCAAGATTTGCGAAGTAAGTCCATGTCATGGGGCCACCAGTGGGGTTTGCGCTTTTCGCGTGGTCTTGGCTCTGGGCAAGCCTGTCCAAGGGCATTAGATAGTGCCGTTGTAAAGATCGCTACCAGTTCCTCAAACTCCTCCCTTGAAGAGGGGCTTTGTGAGGGCAATTCCTGTAGGTCACCAGAAAGCAGAAAATTGTGGGTTTCCCAGTTCGTATTGCGGGGGTTGCGTTTTACGACGGGTTCTTCCACCAAAAAGTCTATCACAACTTCGATGTAGCGGTGGTCTGAGAAGGAGTGTTCCTCTAGAATACGCTATTTTTTACACATCCATACATACTTTCACTACAAATGTTGAGGTCTATGACCCCTCTACGATTTTTAGGAATAAAAGTTGGTTCGTTACCAATGTTGAAATGTACCAAGTTAGTTGTTAAAATGTAATCAAAAAGTGACTCACCACGAGTGTTGATATCGGAGCTTCCCATTTTTCACTTATGACAATTGCAACGTCATTTGCGTAAGCCGTAAGTTTAGCGGCTCCCTCATCGAATCGCTTGAGCAGTTGGTTGATGACCATCGTCCACAGCAGCGGTGATAGCACCCCTTCCTGCGGCGTGCCCCTGTCCGCTGATTTCGTGGCCTCGTACAATCGCCATTGTGATATAATCTTCCTGCAATTTAACATGCAGCCGATCCATCTGGTTAAGGCTGGTTGTACTTTAATGTAATTTAGGCCATCCCCAATCGCCCATTTAGAAATAGATATTGTTGAGAGCCCCGGCAATGTCTAAGAAGACTCCTGGAGCATATTCCTTATATTCCAGGGCCTTCTCTATGCTTATTACTACCATATGCAATGCGGTATCTACCGATTTGCCTCTGGTGTACCCATGTTTTGTTGTGGAGACCAGCTTTTCATTCACGTTGGAATTTATGTAGCAGCTGTAGTAGCTACAGCAGGCTTTATTTTATTTTCCAATATTGACGGCAGCCTTGCCCAGTGGTGTAGTGAGATTTTCTTGCGTCTGCCATATGCAAATTTTCCTTGCCTTTGAGGAAGCAAATATATCAATAACATCATCAAAATTAATTATTACAAATTTTTCTTTTTACGCACTTAATAATGTTAGGTCACGTAGTCGACTTTGCCCCATCGTTGATCGTAAATATGTAAAAATCAGTTTTAGTTTGCTGAATGAACGTTCGGGGCCAGATAGTCCGGTGAAATATCAACCAGAAATCTCGCTTAAGGTTGAATATTAGCTACTAGTCTATCCGAGAGACTTGGGCCCGTATCGTGCTATATGATCACGTATACAAAAGCAATTTCACTCAAACGATAAATATGAAACTGTCAAAAGATTCGGCAAAATTATAATATCCGGGCCCGGGACTAAACAACTTACAATAAATTTGCTTAATTTGAATTAATGACGGCTCATTCATTAATCATTATTGATAGATTACATCAAAAAAAATTTGGCCTAGCTAGGTTGTTGCCTTCTTACATTATATCACCACCAAACGGATGTTCAGTGGCTACCCACAGGATACTTGGCCGCAAGCGATCGGAAGTAGTTAGCTCCTTTAACCGCATACAAAAGAGTCACGCTGGCCATTCCCTAATGAAAGGCGATCAGAAGCTTTCCCCATGATCGTCTGGGGCTTGCACCTCTCAAGTCCCCATATGTTTGTCTCATGCAAAAAGAAAAGAAATAAAAAGAAAAGGATTTAGGCAGTAATAATTTTTATAAATAGTTTTATTAATTATTAAGTGTTAACAATAGCTGTGTTTTTTTTCACATCTATATACGTTTACGCTTAAACTTTATATGGACTGCTAAGCGACAAATTTTAAATACACCTCTGAAATTGATACGCATAAAATTAGTACTGCTAAATTTAAATACGCATTATACTCAGATGTAACTGAAATATGTGTCTGTGTTTCACCCTCTGCACTAATTCTATGTATTCTATGCTCGTCCACTATTTATCACAACTGATTCAGCTATATGTTACACACAGAAATACAACAGAGGGTTGGGTCTCCACTTTTGTGCTTGTAGCTGGTTGTTGGATCATTGCCGCTAGATGGGTCTCCTAAGCATTATCTAAGCGAGGATAGGCGTTTTTTTTTACGCGCAAATGAAACGTATACGCCTGTAAAAAAAACACGGCTTATACAAGCCTCTTATAGTTGTCATCTTAACGCTATTGGCAAATGTAGGAGTACTGCTGCTGATCCGGGAGATGCTGAAGTGACGAACAACTTCTTCCTAAAGCGCCGCCGGACCCTTAAAATCTGCGGTCGGCAGTGGGAAACCGTTTTCAGGGGCAAATGAAAGCCAGCGCACAAAACGCATAAGAAAGAAAAACCCGTATGCCTGATAGATACGTATAACAGGATATGTATGTAACTTTATGATTGCTGACAGAATATGCCAGCGCACAAAAAAAAAGGCCCGTATCTTTGATATTTAAGTATATCGGGATATATGTATATCCCTAAATGAGTGCTGGCAGAATATGCGAGCATATAAAAATATGGAATTCACATGTTATTTTCATACATTTGCTGCAGTAAGCTGCTAGCGCATAAAAAATGAGATACATATGATCGCGGTATATGGATCTCACTGTCCATATGTACATACGTACCTATCCATGCACCTGCTGGTAGTAAGAAAGCGCAAAATAATTTATGCAAACCAAAACGGTGCCTATAGTTCAATGTTCCACGCTTGCTTATATTTGTTAGTGGCACTAGAAGGCAACGCAAAAGAAAACAAAATAATATTTCCCATACCAAGTTATGCTGCCAGCATGCAAATAAATGAGATTTCGTATAAAAAGCAACACCTTAGTCTCACCCTTAGGCTTTTACTTGGAATAAATAATTGGTCGAAATTAAACCACAAAAAATCGCTCAATTTTTCATTCCAAATTGTCATATTTTACGATAGGTATTGCATATTGTGTAGCTCTTACGACTGCAAAAAGTAATATAAATAAAACTAGAGAAGTGTTTTATTTATCGAAAAACGCGGCGCAGGCGAAATTTGTTATTCGAAATTTTCACTTAGCGTGATTTTTATTCCATATTTTAATTTTCTTAGCTCTGTATATCTTTTGAAAAAAAAATTTCCCTTCTTTAAGCTGTGTTAATTGTTTTCAAAAAAGCGCCGCAGGCGAAAATTTGGAATAAAAAACGGTGCAATTTTTTATTCCAAATTTTCACCTCTTTTAAGCTCTGGTATTTTTTTTTTAAAAAGCGCTGCAAGCGAAAATTTGGAAAAAAAATCGCGCGATTTCCCCCACCAGCGCACTATGGCGCCTATTGAGTTTTTTCTTTGCAAAAATCATAACTTTTGAACTAATGAAGATATTTTAAAAATGTATACTGCACCTGAAAGCCAATTATTTAAACTTTGTACATTTTAAAATACAGGGTGCCAGAGTAACAAGGTGCTTCACAATAATTAGTCAAAATTTAAAAATTGTAGAAAAATACAAAAAAAATGTTGTTAAAAACTGAAGGACAAACTTTGAAATTTTTTTTTATGAGGATGTATTTGAACATCAAATCAGATAAACTTATGGTTTGTATGAAGGAGTGTGGCTCTACCCACTTATGATTAAAATATTTGTCTTAGTAGCAAGGTTATCTATCTCCACCACTCCACTTGATGGACGCATTACTTCTTTTAAGATGTTATCTATATCTATAAATCTTATAAAATAAAGTCGATAAATGCCATGACATAACTTCACACAGAATGCTCCGATTTAAAACGATTTTTTGCATTTGAAAGCTTAGCTACGTGAGGTGGTACAGTTAATATAATTTGAAGGTATATATTCGAGGGGCGTGGAAAATTGCCAAAATGGAGTAAAAAATCATTAAATTTTTTTTACACAGCTATAACTCATAAACGTAAGGATGGATTTGAAAAATTCTACTTTTCAGTAAAACTCCGATATATTTACCTTCGTTCTGCATCAAAAAAAAATACTTGATTCCTTTCTTATATCAGCCAAATTGTTTAAACAAAAGTAACATTTTTACCAAAAAATTCGTGTGTGTGATTGTTCGGTGTCAACTGAGCGCGCTAATTGCTTTTGATTGAGGCATGATGCTATGTACGTACATACGTACATAGCATTCGCTGCGTTATTTAACTTCGAGCGTAGGTTTATAGGCATGTAAGAATGTACATATGTATGCATTTTCATATCATATCAGCTTGGCATAGGTATGTACATACATATTTATGCAACATAAATGGTTAATTGTTAATGCAGCATATATGGTTAAGAATGCATACACCTATTGAAAAATAATATTTCGTTAAAAATATTAAACATTTCCTTAAAATTCCTCAAAAAAGGTTTAGTTTTTGGTATTCTTGCATTTATCACTATCACTACATATTATAAAACAAAGTCGCTTTTTCTCTCCCAGTCCCTTTGAATGCTTAAACCTTTAAAACTACGCAATGGATTTTCATGCGATTTTTTTTAATAGATAGAGTAATTGAAGTTTGTAGATTGTATAACATCCATTAAATAGTGGAGAAATACTGTTATTTTTGAAGTTTCTAATGTGATGTATCTATAAATCTTATAAAATAAATTCGCGAAATGCCATGTATGCACATAACTTCACACAGAATGCTCCGATTTTAAAACGGTTTTTGCATTTGAAAGCTTAGCTACGTGAGGTGGTACATTTAATATAATTTGATGGTATATATTATAGGGGAGTGGAAAATTGCCAAAATGTAGTAAAAAATCTTAAAATTTTTGTTTACACAGCTATATCTCATAAACGGAAGGATGGATTTGAAAAATTCTACTTTTCAGTAAAACTTTGAAATATTTACCTTCGTTCTGCATAAAAAAAATACTTGATTCCTTTCTTATATTAGCCAAATTGTTTAAACAAAAGTAACATTTTTACCAAACAATTCGTGTGTGTGATTTTTCGGTGTCAACTGAGCGCGCTAATTGCTTTTGATTGAGGCATGATGCGACACATACGTACATAGCATTCGCTGCATTATTTAACTTCGGGCTTAGGTTTATAGGCATGTATGAATGTACATATGTATGTATTTTCATATCATATCAGCTTGACATAGGTATGTACATACATATTTATGCAACATAATGTGTATTTTCTTTCAAGCTAGTTTGAAGAAAACGCTTCAACTAGCTAAACGATTTCATTATGCCAAAACCATACAGATGGTGGAGGTTTATCAGCTAACTGTTACTTTTTTCGCTACTATAACATTTCTGCTTCTAGCGCAGTATGTTTTTGACACTCAACCAGAGAATTACAAAAACAAAATACACGAAATGCGTGTGTTTGTTTGTATGTATGTCACCGTGCCGCCACGCTTTTATTTTTTTATTTTTGTTTATCTGCACATTCGTATGTTCATTTCATTCGCTCGTTCACAATAGTGCCCTATTTTTGAATATGCAACACTATACAACACTATCAATCAGGTCGACAATTACCTAAGCGGTTTCAACTGAAAGCGCTTAGCCAACTCAACTCGATTACTTTTTATTGTTGCTTTCCATGTAATTCGGTATACTAGTGTTTTAATTGTACTAGTTAGCAACGAAATACAGCTATTAATGGTTAATTGTTAACGCAACATATATGGTTAAGAATGCATACATCTATTGAAAAATAATCTTTCGTTAAAAATATTAAACATTTCCTTAAAATTCTTCAAAAAATTGTAAGTTTACAAACGGCGATGGTAACTATGACATGTTTCTGAATTTCACTTCTTCATCAGCTAGCTTTTCGGGAGCTGAGCGTTAAACTCGAATCTCCAACATTCAGCTGATGAAGAAGTGAAATTCAGAAACATTTCCTAGTAACCATCGCCATTTGTAAACTTACAATTTTTCTC
The DNA here is from genome assembly GCF_040869045.1 of Eurosta solidaginis. Lineage (NCBI taxonomy): Eukaryota > Metazoa > Arthropoda > Insecta > Diptera > Tephritidae > Eurosta > Eurosta solidaginis. The sequence goes on along the minus strand of NC_090320.1, from coordinate 103,316,610 downwards.
TAATATCAATTACAAAAACCATTGTATAAAGCAATATGAGCAAAGCTCGCTAATTAAATACATATGATCATATTGATATAATAGTAACAGCGGAAGTATTAAAAAAACAAATACTGTAAAAATCCGAACAAATGTTACTAAGCTTTCAAAAGCGCGCCTAAAAATCATATCCACACCAATAGGAATAAACTACATAAAGAGTGTATGTGCCTACATGGTGATCAAAAGGAATACAAACAAAAAGGCAACTCTTAGAGACCAATTGTACAGCGAACAACGGAACATTCATATGGCGTAGCAGCTAAAGGCTTGCACTGATATGAATGTTGGAGATTCGAGTTCAACGCTCAGCTCCCTAAAAGATAGCTGATGAAGAAGTGAAATTCAGAAACATGTCCTAGTAACCATCCCCTTTTGTAAACTTACAATTTTTCTCTAATATCAATTACAAAAACCATTGTATAAAGCAATATGAGCAAAGCTCGCTAATTAAATACATATGATCATATTGATATAATAGTAACAGCGGAAGTATTAAAAAAAACAAATACTGTAAAAATCCGAACAAATGTTACTAAGCTTTCAAAAACGCGCCTAAAAATCATATCCACACCAATAGGAATAAACTACATACAGAGTGTATGTGCCTACATGGTGATCAAAAGGAATATAAACAAAAAGGCAACTCTTAGAGACCAATTGTACAGCGAACAACGGAACATTCATATGGCGTAGCAGCTAAAGGCTTGCACTGATATGAATGTTGGAGATTCGAGTTCAACGCTCAGCTCCCGAAAAGCTAGCTGATGAAGAAGTGAAATTCAGAAACATGTCCTAGTAACCATCGCCGTTTATAAACTTACAATTTTTCTCTAATATCAATTCTTCAAAAAAGTTTTATTTTTTGGTATTTTTGCATGTATCACTATCACTACATATTATAAAACAAGGGCGCTGTTTCTGTCCCAGTCCCTTTGAATGCTTAAACCTTTAACACTACGCAACGGATTTTCATGGGCTTTTTTTAATAGGTAGAGTGATTGAAGTTTGTAGATTGTATAAAATCCATTAAATAGTAGGAAATACTGTTATTTTTGAATTTTCTAATGTGATGTATATACATGTGTAAGAGAAAGTGGTGTTAGTTACACTATTTATAACTCAAGAACGGATGAACAAATTTGGCTGAAAATAGGTGGAGGGGTAGCATAGAACCAGGAGACAGACATAGGTTACTTTTTATCCCGTTCTGGATAGGATCTTGAGATCAAAACGTGGACCTGGGTAATCCTGGGATATATTTGTACAATGTAGGCATTAAATGGAAACTGTTTATGAGTACTTGGATACGGGGTATTTTTCGTACCCGTGGGTGACTAGGGTCTCGAGATATAGGCCAAAATGTGGACCCGGGTACCCCTAGAATGTGTTTATAGAATATGGATAACAAATGAAAGCTGTTGATGAGTGCTTTAGTACAGGGTAGTATTCATACCTATTGGTGACTAGGGTTTCCAGATTGAGGCCAAAAGGTGGACCCGGATACCCCTAGAAAGTGTTTATACAAGAAGAATAACAAATGAAAGCTGTTATGAGTGCTTTAGTAGAGGATAATTTTTATATCTATTTGTGACTAGGGTCTCGAGATATAGGCCAAAGGGTGGATCAGGGTAACACTAGGATGTGTTTTTACATTATGGGTATCAAATTGAATCTGTTGATGTTTGCTTTAGTACAGAGTAATTTATACCGCTGGGTGAGTAGGTTAACGAGATATAGGCCAAAACGTAGACCCGGATACCCCTAGAATGTATGTGTAATGAAAGCTGTTGCTCAGAGCTTTAAAGTAATTTTCATTGTGATATTCGATTTAGTCGCTCCAACCTGGCAAAACTGATAAATATGCATGCGAAGCCGAAAAAAAGCATGAATTGATAATACCCACATACCTATTTACATACGTCCTATTCGATTTGCCAGAAATTTGGTATATAAATTTGCCTATATTAGTATTTACAATACTTTTTTCGGGGAAGTAGACCAGAGACGGGCTGGGAATGAGATTGGTACTGAGACTCGGAGTGGGACTGGAACTCGGAATGGGACTGGAACAAAATACATACCACCTTCTGGGACTGGCGAATAATGGGAAAAACTTGAGAGAAGAGAAAAGAGGGAAGGATAAGGAGACTGAGAAAGAGATATAGTGAGACGAAAATAGAGATAGATGAAGCGAAAAAGACGGAGGGAGGAGTGAATAAAATGATTAAGAAGAAGTGAAGAGGGAATGGCAGAATTAGAGAGAAAACGCTTATTAAAATGTGTGCAGATATACCAAATTTAGGGCAGAACTACTTTTGGCGGGTCTGGGTGGTATGTATTTTGTTCCAGTCCCATTCCGAGTTCCAGTCCCACTCCAAGTCTCAGTCCCAATCTCATTTCCAGCCTTTCTCTGGTCTACTTCCCCGAAAAAAGGATTGTAAATACTAATATAGGCAAATTTATATACCAAATTTGTGGCAAATCGAATAGGACGTATAAAAATAGGTATGTGGGTATTATCAATTCATGCTATTTTCGGCTTCGCATGCATATTTATCAGTTTTGCCAGGTTGATGAGACTAAATCGAATATCACAAAGAAAATTACTTTAAAGCTCTGAGCAACAGCTTTCATTACACACACATTCTAGGGGTATCCGGGTCTACGTTTTGGCCTATATATCGAGACCCTACCCACCCAGTGGTATAAATTACTCTGTACTACAGCAAACATCAACAGCTTCAATTTGATACCCATAATGTAAAAACACATCCTAGTGTTACCCTGGTCCACTTTTTGGCCTATATCTTGAGACCCTAGTCACCTATAGGTATGAGAACTACCCTGCACTAAAGCACTCATCAATATCTTCAATTTGATAGTCATAATGTAAAAACACATCCTATTGTTACCCTGATCCACCCTTTGGCCTATATCTCTAGACCCTAGTCACAAATAGATATGAAAATTACCCTGCACTAAAGCACTCATCATTTTAGCTCTCATACGTTAAAGCTCTGAGCAACAGCTTTCATTACACACACATTCTAGGGGTTTCCGGGTCTACGTTTTGGCCTATATCTCGAGACCCTAGTCACCCAGCGGTATAAATTACTCTGTACTAAAGCACACATCAACAGCTTCAATTATACCCATAATGTAAAAACCCTGGTCCAATTTTTGGCCTATATCTCGAGACCCTAGTCACCTATAGGTATGAAAACTACCGTGCACTAAAGCACTCATCAATAGCTTCAATTTGATAGCCATAATATAAAAACACATCCTAGTGTTACCCTGATACACGTTTTGGCCTATATCTCGAGACCCTAGTCACCTATAGGTATGAAAACTACCGTGCACTAAAGCACTCATCAATAGCTTCAATTTGATAGCCATAATATAAAAACACACCCTAGTGTTACCCTCATCCACGTTTTGGCCTATATCTCGAGACACTAGTCACAAATAGATATAAAAATTATACTCTACTAAAGCACTCATAACAGCTTTCATTTGTTATTCTTCTTGTATAAACACTTTCTAGGGGTATCCGGGTCCACCTTTTGGCCTCAATCTGTAGACCCTAGTCACCAATAGGTATGAATACTACCCTGTGCTAAAGCACTCATCAACAGCTTTCATTTGTTATCCATATTCTATAAACACATTCTAGGGGTACCCGGGTCCACATTTTGGCCTATATCTCGAGACCCTAGTCACCCACGGGTAAGAAAAATACCAAGTATCCAAGTACTCATAAACAGTTTCCATTTCATGCCCACATTGTACAAACATATCCCAGGATTACACAGGTCTACGTTTTGATCTCAAGAACCTATCCAGAACGGGATAAAAAGTATCCTATGTCTGTCTCTAGGTTCTAAGCTACCCCTCCACCAATTTTCAGCCAAATTTGTTCATCCGTTCTTGAGTTATAAATAGTGTAACTAACACCACTTTCTCTTATACATGTATATACATCACATTAGAAACTTCAAAAATAACAGTATTTCTCCACTATTTAATGAATTTTATACAATCTACAAACTTTAATCACTCTATCTATTAAAAAAAGCCCATGAAAATCCGTTGCGTAGTGTTAAAGGTTTAAGCATTCAAAGGGACTGGGACAGAAAAAGCGGCTTTGTTTTATAATATGTAGTGATAGTGATACATGCAAAAATACCAAATAATACAACTTTTTTGAAGAATTTTAAGGAAATGTTTAATATTTTTAACAAAAGATTATTTTTCAATAGATGTATGCATTCTTAACCATATATGTTGCATTAACAATTAACCATTTATGTTGCATAAATATGTATGTACATACCTATGCCAAGCTGATATGATATGAAAGTACATACATATGTGCATTCATACATGCGTATAAACCTACGCCCGAAGTTAAATAACGCAGCGAATGCTATGTACGTATGTGTCGCATCATGCCTCAATCAAAAGCAATTAGCGCGCTCAGTTGACACCGAACAATCACACACGCGAATTTTTTGGTAAAAATGATACTTTTGTTTAAACAATTTGGCTGATATAAGAAAGGAATCAAGTATTTTTCTTGATGCAGAACGAAGGTAAATGTTTCAAAGTTTTACCGAAAGGTAGAATTTTTCAAATCCATCCTTCCGTTTATAAGTTATAGCTGTGTAAACAAAAATTTTATGATTTTTTATTACATTTTGGCTATTTTCCACTCCCCTATAATATATATCATCAAATTATATTAACTGTACCGCCTCACGTAGTTAAGCTTTCAAATGCAGAAAACCGTTTTAAAATCGGAGCATTCTGTGTGAAGTTATGTGCATACATGGCATTTAGCGACTTTATTTTATAAGATTTATAGATACGTCACATTAGAAACTTCAAAAATAACAGTATTTCTCCACTATTTAATGGATGTTATACAATCTACAAACTTCAATTACTCTATCTATTAAAAAAAAGCGCATGAAAATCCGTTGCGTAATTTTAAAGGTTTAAGAATTCAAAGCGACTGGGACAGAAAAAGCGACTTTGTTTTATAATATGTAGTGATAGTGATACATGCAAAAATACCAAAAAATAAAACTTTTTTGAAGAATTTTAAGGAAATGTTTAATATTTTTAACGAAAGATTATTTTTCAGTAGATGTATGCATTCTTAACCATATATGTTGCATTAACAATGAACCATTTATGTTGCATAAATATGTATTTACATACCTATGCCAAGCTGATATGATATGAAAATACATACATATGTACATTCATACATGCCTATAAACCTACACCCGAAGTTATGGATTTAGCCGTATGTATACATAAGTTGATTGATATAAACAATGTCTTACTAAATGAAATCGATATAAAATCGATTAGATATTATCATCAGGAACAAAAAGACCCTCTCTGAATATTGGATATAAAAGAAACCGGAGCTAAAGTTTAAAGAAACAAATAAGGAAATAAAATTTCTATTAAAAAGTAAAAATTTGATATTTTGATTTCGTAAGGTAACAAAGAAATAAAATTTGTTTTCTTGGTTTCCTAAATATATAAAGGAAACCAAATCTGGCGCAGTCGGTATAAGAAAAAAAGGCAAGGAGGAAATCGCATGCAAAAAACGTGCATGACCTTAACCTCAAACGTAAACCATTGTGGTAATACATCACGTCGCACTTTTCCAAATTCGCAGAGCTTCACAGTTTAAGCTGAGCATTTTTCCGAGTGGAAATTAAATCGTTGGCTAAGGACCTATAAACAGAATCCCGGTATATTAGCCCGTCGAGAGAATATCGACAAATTCAATAGCCGTTCGTAGTCATAACAGCACCGGTATCGCTACGTCGAGAGAACATCGACAACACGCAATTATCTTTAAGAATATCCAAAGTTGCAACCATCAATCGTTTTATGAAACTTCCAGGGTGTATCGAAATCTCGTATAGTACACATTTTCACCATCTGATGCTCCAATTAAGAGTCAAGAGGTATTACTAAGTTAGCGAATTGAGCACATGAAATCAGAAGTAAGTTAGATCTAAGTAATATTTGTGAAAATAGTATAACGATGGAAGCGAACAATGGGGCAAACGCATCTGCAGTTGGTGGACAAGCTAGCTCAAACGGAGGAAATCTTAACACACAGCCTAATGTAACGCAACTTCTAGCACACTTAAAAATTCCGGACGCCGTAAAAGATGTGCCAGAGTTTAAAGGCAACTCAACATCGTTATACGATTTTATCGATAATGTAGAGGAAATATTAAGTCTTTTGCCAGATCTTGGCAGTAATTACACAAAAATTATAGCAAGGTCGGTGCGTAATAAAATTGTCGGTGAAGCTAACGACGTTCTTAATATGTATGGAACAACACTCGATTGGCCACAGATAAGAAGCAATTTAATTACGCACTATGCCGATAAGCCTAATTCGAGATCTACATTTTATTAAGCAAAATACAGGCAGCGTCGAAAATTGTTATGCAAAGATTATAGAAATTTTAGCAAGCTTAACGAGTACCTTAAAAGTGCATGAGTGCGATCAGAATGTAAGAGTAGCGAAGCTTAAATTGTATCAGGAAATGTGTCTTAACGTTTTCTTATCTGGACTTAGAGAGAAGCTTGGATCCACTATTCGAGCTATGCGTCCTAACTCAATAGCTCAGGCTTTTAATTTTTGTCTCGAAGAACAAAACATTCAATATTTGAGAAGTCCTTTGTCGTCAGGAGAAGCTACAAAGCGAGTTTCAGTTCCCAACCCTCAAAATATTCCGAACCGTCTATTAAAGCTAATCGTACAACAACAAATCAACAATCCCTTTTCCCCCATCCCTTCAATTCAAATAAATCCACGAGTTTTTCCAAACAATACAAATCCACCACAAACTACCTTTCAAAAATCATTAAGTAGAATGCCACAATCGCAAAGGTATTCCGACATTTTTGGAAGAACCAATCAGCAATCTAGAAACTTAGACGTGCCAGAACCTATGGATACGTCTAGTGGAAACTCATACCTAAATCGTTCCAATAGCAATTTGCAACCACGTAACCCAACACAGTACACGGTAAAAATTGTATTTAACGTAGAATATCCAGATCATCACAATCCAATTCAGGAACCAGATTCAGGAACTCAAAAGAGCCCTAACAACCCGTGTACATTTTCAAACGAAGGTACGCTTTTAACCCTCACATCCCTTGTGAGCCCCACTTCCATACTAAATACGAAATAGATGACGGAAATTTTGAGATAGCAGCATCGAAGACTCCATTACATTCGTAGATTTAAATCACATCAGTCTTGTAATTTACCTTACATTGATATCGCCGATAGCCAAAATAATAACCTAAAATTTCTCATAGTAATATGTCGTTCATAAACCCAGAACTTGTAAACATAGACGTTATCGAAAAAATCAAACCCATTGCAATTAAAACCGTTTTTAATACTCATATGGTCGACAATCAAGTAAGATTTAACTGTTTCAAAGAATTCAACGATAATAAAAAATGTCGCTTCCTTTTATTTAAGTTTCATAACTACTTCGATGGTCTTATAGGCCTAGAGACTATGAAACAGCTTGGCGCAGTTATTGATCTAGAAAAGTCTATCCTAAAAACACCAAAGACAGTAATGCCTCTTAAATCTAAACCAAGCTATATGTCAAAAAGTACATTGTTCCACCTAGAACCAAAATATTCGCCAATCTGCCAGTAGATATACAGTCAGGTGATATTTTCATAAAAAGCAAGTGCATAAGCGACCACTTATTTATATCCGAAGGAATTGTTAAGGCCCAGGATTGGCACGCCTTGGTCGAAGTCATTAATTTCTCTGAGATCGAAAAAAATTTTATTGTAGACCAGCCTATAAAAGTAGAACAATTCAGCAAAGAAAGTTTCCTAGAAGTACACAATTATTCAATACAATGTAGTGCAGGTAGTAAAAACGAATGTAGCATTTTTAATTCAGAAGAAAAGCAACAGCTAATAAAAGCATGCGCACATTTTGAAGACCTATTTTTTAAAGAAAACCAAAGTCTAACGTTCACAAACAATATCAAGCACGAAATCAAAACAGCTGACGACATTCCGATCTATATGAAATCCTATAGATATCCGGAAATGCATAAAGCTGAAATATAAAGACAGATTTCGAAAATGCTACAAGATGGCATAATACAGCCAAGTTATTCGCCTTGGTCTTCCAATGGAGGTTAGTTGTCGACTATAGAAAGCTCAATCAAAAAACTATAGATGATCGGTACCCTCTTCCAAACATAAACGATATTCTCGATAAACTCGGTAAAAGTATGTACTTCAGCACTCTAGCTTTAACTTCAGGATATTACCAAATCGAAAAGTGAAAAAGGAAGACATACCTAAAACTGCTTTTTCGGTTGACCACGGTCACTACGAATTTATAAGAATGCCGTTCGGGCTGAAAAACACTCCTGCGACATTCCAGAAGGTTATAGATAATATTCTACGTGACTTAATAGGTAAAATATGTTTCGTCTTGGCGGCCACCGTGGTGTGATGGTAGCGTGCTCCGCCTATCACACCGTATGCCCTGGGTTCAACTCCCGGGTAAAGCAACATCAAAATTTTAGAAATAAGGTTTTTCAATTAAAAGAAAATTTTTCTAAGCGGGGTCGCCCCTCGGCAGTGACTGGCAAGCGCTCCGGGTGTATTTCTGCCATGAAAAGCTCTCAGTGAAAACTCATCTGCCTTGCAGATGCCGTTCGGAGTCGGCATAAAACATGTAGGTCCCGTCCGGCCAATTTGTAGGGAAAATCAAGAGGAGCACGACGCAAATTGGAAGAGAAGCTCGGCCTTAGATCTCTTCGGAGGTTATCGCGCCTTACATTTATTTTTATTTTAATCGTTTTTTCAACATCTCTTCAAGAACATCTCGAGAATTTAAAATCTGTGTTCTCTAAGCTAAAGGAAGCAAACCTAAAATTGCAAATGGATAAATGCGAGTTCCTCTGCAAGGAAATTTCATTTTTAGGCCATATCGTGACTGTTAACGGTGTAAAACCCAATCCCGATAAAATAAAAGCTATAAAAAATTTTCCGGTCCCGAAAACTCCCAAGCAAATAAAATCATTTCTTGGCTTGGTGGGCTACTACCGAAAATTTATTAGGGATTTCGCCAAACTTACAAAACCTTTGACAGAATGCCTACAAAAAGATCAGAAAATAAGAATCGACTCCCGTTTTCTCAATTGTTTTGAAACATGCAAACATATTCTTTGCAATGAACCCAGTCTTCAGTATCCGAACTTCAAAAAGCCATTTGTTCTGACAACAGATGCAAGTAATGTTGCTGTAGGTGCCGTCCTATCGCAAGGGCCAATCGGTTCAGATAAGCCAGCAGAACACTTAATAAAACAGAACAAAATTATAGTGTTATAGAAAAGGAACTATTGGCGATAGTTTGGGCGACGAAGTACTTCAGGCCGTATCTCTTTGGCCGAAAATTCAAAATAGTTACCGATCATAAGCCACTCACTTGGATTTTTTCCCTTAAAGAACCTAATTCAAAACTTGTTCGTTGGCGACTTGAGCTCGAGGAGTTTGACTACGAAATAGTTTATAAGAAAGGAAATGAAAACAGTAACTCAGATGCCTTGTCGAGAGTAGAGATAAATCTCACAGAATCAGTTGAAAATAATGTAGATGATTTAGACTCGAACACGGTACACTCCGCCATAGAAAACCTTAACGACGCAATACCTATATCGGAGCGTCCGATTAACGATTTTCGTTATCAGGTTATTGTAAATAAACATAACAACAGTGGAACTCAAAAATCTTTAAAAATTTTGTTTAAGAAAAATCGCAGATACACCATAAAGACAACCGATTCCAGTATATTAAAAGATATCGTCGATATCTTAGAGTCGTTTTCCAATTAAAAAAAAACAATCGCCATTCTGAGTGATGACGAAAGCTTCAAAGTTGTTCAAGAAGTTTACCCTAAGTATTTTAGCAACAGTAGGTTAACTCTAGTCCGCTGTGTCACGCTTGTGACAGATGTAGTAAAACCCGAAGAACAGGAATAAATCATCCGAAACTATCATAGAATCTCCAATCATAGAGGTGTGAACGAAACATATAACCATCTGAAAAGAAGATACTTTTTTCCAAAAATGAAAGATTCAATAACCAGGGTGCTAAAGAATTGAAAGAATGATTTCTTATACAACCATGCCAGAGAATACGAAAAGCTTGCTGAAAGTATATTCAAACGAAGTCTTAAAGATAAAGAAAAAAATATAAACAAACTTAACTTGAATCGCATAGAACCAAGAAATTTTAATGAAGATGCCTCGGTTTATGACGCGGGTAATAGAAGAAATAAGCTAGCTCCTAAATTCGTAAAACATAGAGTAAAAAGAGATAACAAAATAACAGTAGAAACCAAAAAAAGAAAAATTCATAAACAGAAACTTAAGAACAAATGCAAAAAATTATAAAAAAAAAAATATACACAATATTATAAAAATGTTTATTACCGTAATTAATAGTTTGAGATTCACGTATACCCACGTAAATTAGTCAATATGCTTAAAATAATAAGGACATGTAAATATATAAGCTATCTTCATTCCTATTCGTTTTTTTTTTTTGGAAAGGGAGAAGTTACAGTACGTAACCACCGCCTTATGGATTTAGCCTTATGTATACATAAGTTGATTGATGTAAACAATGTCTTACTAAATGAAATCGATATAAAATCGATTAGATATTATCATCAGGAACAAAAAGACCCTCTCTGAATATTGGATATAAAAGAAACCGGAGCTAAAATTTAAAGAAACAAATTAAGGAATAAAATTTCTTTTAAAAAGTTAAAATTTGATATTTTGATTTCGTAAGGTAACAAAGAAATAAAATTTGTTTTCTTGGTTTCCTAGAAATATAAAGGAAACCAAATCTCGCGCTCAGTTGACACCGAACAATAACGCACACGAATTTTTTGGTAAAAATGTTACTTTTGTTTAAACAATTTGGCTGATATAAGAAAGGAATCAAGTATTTTTTTTTTGATGCAGAACGATGGTAAATATATCAAAGTTTTACTGAAAAGTAGAATTTTTCAAATCCATCCTTCCGTTTATGAGTTATAGCTGTGTAAACAAAAATTTTATGATTTTTTACTACATTTTGGCAATTTTCACGCCCCAATAATATATACCTTCAAATTATATTAACTGTACCACCTCACGTAGCTGAGCTTTCAAATGCAAAAAACCGTTTTAAAATCGGAGCATTCTGTGTGAAGTTATGTGCATACATGGCATTTAGTGACTTTATTTTATAAGATTTATAGATTACTAAATGAAATAACTGTATTATTTATAATAAATACTAAAATTGTATTTATTGACTTATTTTTTTCTTCAATAAAATAACATAACTAAGTACTAAATAATTTTTTTATTGTCATAGAAAAAGGTGGATCATTTATTTAATCTTAACGTATTCTTCGTCACTTGAAAATATATCTAACAAGGAAACGATTTCTGAGCTGTAGGAGTCTGTAAGATCTTTTTGTGATCTTACATGCCTCATATGTAGATGATATGACTGGACAAGAAGATATGGCCAACATATTGAAAAGACCCTCGTTTTATATATGTTATATATTTATATTTATATTTTCGGTCTAAAAAGTACAAACTTCCTTACAGACTAGTTAAAAATAGAGAAAAGTTTAAGCTTAAATTTATAAATGCTATTATTAAAGTTAAGAAGACCACTATATCGATTTGCTAGGTGTAAAGCCTTGGATATGGGTTCATTCAAGGCGTAATTCGTTCGATGAGTTACTTCAACAAATAGTCTGGTGTGCCTTAGATCACGTGATGGAATATATGAAACGAATAAATTAGATAAATCAGGGCAGTTTATATTACCGTTGATAACGTTATAGGCAAGCATGAGTGAGATACAAGTTCTACGGTCATACAAAGCCTGGAGTCCGAGCAATTTACACCTGCTGATATATGGTGGGTGGCCATCGGGTCAGTGAAGCATACGCAAAGCAATTTTGGTGAACATTCTTTGAACTCTCTCAATTTTATGTGAGCTACCTTCATAGAATGGACTCCATATAATCGAGCAATATTCCGCGTAAAAAGTGCCTTCAAAGTCATCGGATCCTTGAAGTCCCTGGAATTACGTCTAATAAACCCAACCATTGCAAAAGATTTGGAAATAATAAAGTCGATGTGACCAGAAAAATAGAGTTGGTTGTCAAAAATTACACCCAGATCTTTTATCTCTCGACAACGGTTTAAAGATCCAGCATTTAATTTGTAGTTGAAAAAGGTGGTAGTGAGCCTTTTAGAATAGGAAGCCACGCAGCATTTGTTAGTATTTAAAAGTAGGTTATTACATGAACACCATTCATTAAAATAATCGAGATCATATTGCAAGTTAATGCAGTCAGAAGTATCCCGTACGATTAGAAAGAGTTTGACGTCGTCTGCAAACATTAAACATTTAGCAAATTTGAATTTTTGAGGTAGATCATTAATAAAAATTAGGAACAACAGAGGGTCACAGTGGGTTCCCTGTGGGATTCCAGACCAAGCGTTAATAAGCGCAGTAGACTGGTTGGCTCCGATTGACACAAAAAGCTTTCTATTCGATAAGAAACTTGAGAAGAACTTCAGCAAACTTCCGGTCACTCCGTACATCCCCAGTTTTTGCAATAGTATAGAGTGGTCGACCTTGTCAAATGCTTTCGAGAAGTCAGTATAGATGACGTCTAGTTGCGCATGGTTCTCAAAGGCATCTACAATTTGGCTAGTGACTAAAGCCAGATTGGTAGAAGTAGACCCGCCAGGAAAAAACCCATGCTGACACTCAACAATAGCCTTGACTATGTAGTCAAACAATTTGCTATGAAGGATACTATCGAATACTTTTGCCAGATTACTCTGCTTAACAATAGGTCTGTAGTTGCGAATATCATTGCGGTCCCCAGACTTAAATACCGGATTTATGGAGCATAACTTCCAAGAGTCTAAAAATATCCCATGGTTCAAGCATCCTTGGAAAAGAATTGCCAGGGGTTCAGAAATTGTGTTTGAACATAGTTTGAAGAATAACGGAGAAAATCCCTCGCTATCTGATTTCGGACTATTATTCAATTTTGAAATTGACAGAAATACATCTTCGGCTGTAATATCAAAAGAAGAAATTTGACGCAGAGAACCAGAGTAGAATGTCGGACTAGGTGAAGAGGTAGGATCTGAGTATACCTTCTGAAATAATTTGGCAAATAAGTTACAAATATCTACCGTATTACTGGACGATACACCGTCATACTCCATGCACGTCGGAAATCCGTTAGTCTGCCTCTTGGAATTAATCACCGACCAGAAACTAGATGGATTCGTCTTCAGTTTTGATTCCAAATTATTCATATATTGTCTAAACAAGAACTTATTGAGACAGTTAAAAGTCGATTTAAGCCTGACAAAGGTAAGACGATCAGATTCACTCCTGCTCCTTTTATATTTCTTAAAGGCCTTACGTTTTTTATTTTTAATATTATTAGTATTGAACCAGGGTGGCCTGTTGTTCAAAATTTTCCGTTTTCGCGGAACAAAATTCGAGACTGCTAATGAAAGGCTTTGCTTTAAGAGTTCATAAGAAGCCTCAGGCCCATTAGCGGAGTCCAAGAAGGACCAATCAGTGTCGAGGATAAACTCGTTTATCGCTGGAGCATCAGCCTTGAAATAGTTATATTCTGAAATATTTACAAATGGGTTTTTATCAAAGCTATAAAACTCGAAATTTGCAACCAAACCATTGTGATGTAAACTGTTTTCCAAGATTGGAGATAGACACTCCAGGCAAGATATTTTTAAATCATCAGATCCAAAAACGAGATCAAGGAACCTACCATTACTGTTTGGTCAAGACCGGTGGCGTTCGGGCACCGATCATTGCGAAATACGTTATAATAGCCGTCAAAAAATTCGTTAGATGAAAAATTTTCATTCAACCAGGTCTCTGACAGAGCTAATATATCATATTCGTGTGAACTAACGTTACAATAGAATTGTGACGATTTGGTACGCATACCACTAACATTTTGATAATAAAGCGCATAACTCGATTTTGATTTATTAATGGATCTACTAATTTCTAAGTGAGAACTAGCGACTATGTCTTCGGTTCAAACCTTTTTCGGCTAAACCGAAAAGGGCAAACCGTTACACCGGCAGGCCAAAGATCAGGGTTGAGCATCTTATCAAACCAAGAATCGGGAACACCAAGTTTGAATGTAATTCGCTTCTATGATTCAACGGCAGTACCTTTTCTGATAAGCCCGTGACAAGAAAGCAACTCTCTTCGTATCCCAGAATACTTAGAGACGTATTCAATAATATTTTCCTCTGTAACGGATGGCAAAAACGACGCAATATGAAGCCACTTAGTCTTAGCAACCCTAAGCTCAGTGCTTACATTCGAACCAATAATGCGCATTTGTTTATCATCATTATTCTTCATTGCATCATCTACCTTCTGATGTTGATGATTGTTGTTGACGTTCGCAATGGTAACTTCAGCATTAGTGCCATTAACAGCTGACGCAGAGAAAGACGGAGATGCGGCGGTATTTAAGTCAGATTTATCCTTCTCAGTACTTCGATTTTTACCTGCTTTCTTTTTCTTTATAACTTTCACCCACTTAGTATCATTAGGCTCATCACTTTGTATGTCAGTTGTATCAATAATAACAATGCTATCATCAACACACGTATTAGCTGGTTCAACAGATAGTGTAACATTTTTGTTGTCAATGAGAACAGGTTTCTCCTTAGCAGCGACATCATTGATTGGAGTTAGAAATTCAGATTCTGTCATAGGTTCTGACTGCCTTGTTTCAGTATCAGATTCAGGCTTTTCTATACTCGCGATTTGTTTACCTTTTGCAGCAGAGTCGTTGTTGCTGTTTTTTGCTTTTGCAGCCAAGCCACTCATATTGTTTTTCTTATGAGAAGTTGACTGTTTAACTTTTTGTTTTTCTTTGCGAGTTGATTCGCGTTCACTAGCATAGGAAGCAACAACAGTATGCATGTCTTTTAGTTCGGTAGTTAACGAGGAGATTATATTATTTTTATCGACAATTAATGAGCGCAAAGAGCAAACTTCGGCTAATAGAGAATTCACTGTAGTAAGTATACTGGCATTTTCCGAACGTAAAGCAGCAATGTCATTAGCCATATCGAACAG
Organism: Eurosta solidaginis; assembly: GCF_040869045.1. Classification (NCBI taxonomy): domain Eukaryota; kingdom Metazoa; phylum Arthropoda; class Insecta; order Diptera; family Tephritidae; genus Eurosta; species Eurosta solidaginis. The sequence continues at coordinate 103,301,295 of NC_090320.1, read as the reverse complement.
AGATAGTTGTTGGATATTTTCACACAGCTCGCCTATGCTCTCAGCATTATTAGAGACAATGGGTGGAGCACTTGGTGGAGGAGTACGTATCGATGCGCGACGCGCACCCGAACACAATTTACAAAAGAATGGTTTCTTTGAAGAGATGAGATAATCAAGATCATCAGATGACATGTTAACACATTGCAAATGAAAAAGGTCATTGCACTTTGCACACAACACTTTCGGTTTATTGCGATCAACCCTTTGTCCACATTCGCAGGGCATTTTGAATAATTTATTTTATTGATAATAAAATTGTTTCTTCATTTGAATAAAATGTTAATAGTAATTATATTGAAACAAGAGTCACTATCTCAGGTCAACAGTGCACTTGTTATAATTATACTTATTAAAACTTGCCATAATAGCAGAAATAGTACAAAAAACGCGGAGCGAAAAATAAACACGTCCGCAATCTTGACGGCGACTATCGACTGTCTAACTCGTGAGATATTGCAAGCGTTAGTACTTCTATATCTTTTGTAGTAATTGTTTTAGATTCTTGAGCTTCTTTTGAAGCAGCAGCTCTACAGTTTTCGATGCATATTATCCAAATTTAAGTCCATTAACTTTTTCAAGGCAATTTTAAATATTTAACATTACTCCCAATCGTTTAACAAAACAGTGACGAGCATTCGTTGTGTGCGGACGTGTTTTCGATTGGTCCGTTTATTTACTTATTTCGCGATGCCTAAGTGCACAAGCTGTCTTACTGAACTTTTGAGAGAAGATTTCATCTCATGTGATTTCTGTGGACTTAAAATCCATATAAAATGTGCTAAACTAAATAATGTGGCTCTCAATCTACTTAAATCGAACTCGAACATTATGTTCAGATGTGACAATTGCATAAACTGCACTATGTCTATAAGTTGGTCAGATTTTAATAAATTATGTGCATCGTTAGCTGAAATGCAACAAATAATCACACGTCTTCGAAAATAGGCAAAATAGTGATAACAAAAGGAATACAATCATAACTCGCTCTCGTGGGAAGTTCATTGACTCGCCTGCTAATTCGCCTAATATGCAAGATACAAACAAAAGTACGAAGTCTACTCAACAAACACAAGGTGCTGCTGCTGGCGTCGCTACTTCTACTGAGTCTAGTGAGGGTGCTGCTGCGTTATCATCCAATTCGTCATCTACTGCTTCGCATGCTGAAGTAACTGCTAAACGTTCTGCCAGTGAGGCTGAGCTCTCGCCTGGTGCTCCAGCTAAACGTTTGCCTTCTTATGTTGAATCCAAAACTTACAACTCTAATATTGTAATTGATCGCACTTTACCAATTCTTATTCTCACTGACGACAACAACATCTCCTCTCCCCTCCCCATTTCTGAACCAGCTAATGTATGTGATGCTGGTGTCAATGTTGTACAATTCGGTAACAATGAAAATGTACTTAACATTGAAACTAAAAATGATGAGTGGGTAGAGGTTGTGAAGAAGAAGAAAATTGCTTAAAATCAACAAAACACCATATGTGATGGAAATATTGAGCAAGGAGCGAGCAATAAAAGCACAGGGCTACCTTCTACATCTGAAGAATCAACTGAGTCTTGTACTGATGCTGGTATTAATACTAACAACAACAATAACATTGATATACCCAATCGTCAGAGAGACACTGCTTCAAGGAAAAATGGTAATAACAAACATTTGTGTATTATTGGCTCAAATGAAAATTCTGAACTAAGTGTTGCCAAGATTAAGTGGCTATATATTGCATCATTTTTGCCAACAGTCACGACTGATAACATTGTCGATTATGTATGTAAACATTCTGGTATACAAAGTGAGCTCGTATCTTGCCACGGGCTTGTTAAAAAAGGTACTGCCATTGAATCACTAAGGCGAATTACATTCAAACTTGGTGTTCCAGAATCTTGGTTTAGTAAAATGCTCAAACCTGAACTTTGGCATGCTGGGGTGACTGTTTGCCCTTTCCGGATCCGCCCGAAAGTAGTTTCCCTGAAGTCTTAGGTGTAGAATCTAACGTTAATATTAATTCTATTAATGATTCAAAGCCAAATTATGTGCTCTATTATCATAATGTGAGTTGTATGCGTACGAAATCATCACAATTATATCGTAATATAATATCACAATAATACTATATAATTGCATTAACAGAGACCTGGCTTACCGAAAATCTTTCATCCAGCGAATTTTTCGACAGTTATTACTATATATTTCCCAAATATCGTTGTCCAAACGCCACTGGTCTCGAAAGGGGAAGCGGTGTTCTCATTGCGGTCAGGGCTGACTTATGTAGTAAGCAAATTGTTATTGATTATGATGCGGACGTGGAACAAATTTGTATAAGCGTTAAGTTTACTGGTAATAAAAATATTATTTTTTTACTGTCCTATATTCCACCAAGTCACTACGACTTAGCTATCTATCAGAAGCATATAGATAATTTAAATTGTGTTATCAATAACTGTAATTCATTTATGAAATTATATACTTAGGTGATTTTAATTTAAGTAATATTTCTTGGTCAAGTGATTGCAATACTTTACCCAAAAATATTAGATCCGATATCGATATGCTAGTTGTAAGCACCTTGTTTTCACATGGGATAAAACAATACAATACTAATCCTAATAGGAATGGCAAATTCCTTGATAATATTTGGATCTGCAGACCTAAAAATTTCATGTGGAGACCTATTTCCAATTTTGGAAAATAGCATACACCACAGTGACTTGGCTATAAATTTCGAGTTTTATAATTTTGATAAAAAACAGGCTAAATCTTCGTTGGAGTATAACTATTTTAAGGCCTACCGCGTGGCTATAAATCAGTTTTTCTTAGCCACTTATTGGACTTTCTTGAACTCCTCCAATGAACCAGAGTCTTCTTACGGAATTTTCAAGGAAATACTTTTATCAGCATTTCAAGATTCATACCTTTAAAACTGTAACGTAGCAAATGCTACGCCACAATATCTATTTCCTATTTAGCGCCCACCCCTAACATCATATTTTCCATTTACTGCCCACCCCTAGTAGTGTATGTACCGACATACATATATACATACATACCAGCCCAACAACCATCGCGCAAGCACAAAGCAAGCCAGCGATGGTGAACGCACAATGCTTGGGAATTTTCATTCGTGGCGCGCTGTGCGCGACAATGCGAGCATAATTCCCAACGTGTTCATAGTTACCTATGAATAAAATGATTGGCCGGAATACACCAGGCACACTTCGCCGTAGGTACAACATCACCACGATCCTCGGACATCCCACCGTCATCTTCACCATCTCAGCCACCGCTTAGCTAGCACCCTATCCCCTCTCTCTGCGGAGAGCCGTCGTCTTTGAATTATAATATATTGGTCAGCAACACTACCTAGTGATCATCTCTCTCTCTCTCCTGGATTCAAGGTTGTGGATACTTTAGCCTGAGAGCCGCGTGTGTGTGTGTGTTCGAAATCAAACACTAATTTACTGTGTATTTATTTAGGTGGAGGAAGTGGGACCTCCATCCGACTCTGGATTGACTTGAGTATACCTCAGCCTTTGACCAAACCCACCTCATAAATGGCGCCCGAGCAGGGACCCGTATCCTCATGCGACTGTGCCAAAACCAACGAGAGCACCAACACTGTAGGAACGGGTTCACCGAACACACCACCAACAATTGACACAAAGATAAGCGAAAATAACACCACTACGCTCAACGTAGACTCTCTAGGCTGGATTTACTTGCTGAAGAAAGAGAGGCTAATCGAAGAATGCAAACGCTACCGAATCTACACCGAAGGACATACCGTCGCCGAATTGCGCAGCACACTCAGCGCATACGTCCGAGAGCAACGAAAGCGTAAGTCAACAGAAAATCTTTTGAGAGAGGTAGAGATGGAGATCGCCGCCGAAGAGGCCCGGCCAGTCACATCTACGCAAAACACCACGCCGGCCGTCACAATTAAAGCAATATCCCCCCAGCGCGAGCAGAGCGGCATAAGTAACACGGTGGTCATAAATACAGTCCGCCGCTGGGACGTACATTACGCTGGAGGCGACTCATTATACGACTTCCTGGAAAGGATTGAGGAACTGGCAGAATGCCAGATCAACTCCTCCCAACCCTTCCGGAGATACTGCGTGACAAAGCTCTTCAATGGTTCCGCCTGCGAAAACAACAACTACACACATGGGCTGACTTCCGCTCCGAAGCCGGAAAATTCTTTTTGCCGCAGCGACACATTAGCCAGCTAGAGGACGCTATCCGCCAAAGAAAACAGACGAGCAGAGAAAAAGCCAAGGACTATATCCTCGCCCTCCAGACGATGGTTCGACGCCACCCGACTTTGTGCAAAGAAGATCATCTAGAACGCATATACGACGGACTACGGGTGGAGTATCGACTTTTTGTGAAGCGGGGCGAGTTCCAAACGATGGAGCAGCTTATGGAGCTCACCGACGAGTACGAAATACTGCGGAGCGAAGAAGGCAAACAGAGCCGACTTTTAGCACATAGCTTAAGCACAGTAATAATCGAGGAGCTGGAGGAGCAGAATGATCAAAAAACGCACTCCCTGTCCACACTCACTGACCGTTACGATGCAAGAAACACCTGCTGGCGATGCAAGAAACGCGGCCACCGCCGCTCCCATTGCACCAACAAAAGACGACTTTTTTGTTCTAGATGCGGCAGAGACGGAACGCTCACCAGGGATTGTGCATGCTACGAAATGAACCGAAATAATCCGATAACAAACGCACTATTATCATCCGTAGCCAAAGGGAAGGGCAACGACGGACGTTTTTACATACAGGTGTCCATCGAAAGATTGATGTGCCGCGCCCTGATCGACACGGGGGCCACCGTGACATACATCAATGAAGCCGTAAGAAGGCATCTGGAACGACGAAAAATTCCACCGTTATCCAATCGTCGCAACGTGCAACTCGCCGACCAATCATGCATTGCGAGCACCACTCCTACCCGGTCAAAGTCAAATACAATGGTCAAACAGCCAGTATGTTGGTATCTGTTATCCCTAATTTGGCCCAGAGTGTTATCCTGGGTATGGACTTTTTGGCAAAGCGCAACCGGTAAAACCAAAGCAAACGCACCCGTAACCCTGCATTACATACAAGAAGCGGAACACGTCAACGAAGAGCGAAAGAGAGAACACCTGGAGCTCATAGAAACACATCAAAAAGCACCCACACACCTAAAAGGTCCAAACACTGCCGCAGAACACAGACACAACCCAACACTAAAACAATGTTATTACCCGTCCATTCTCCTCAGCGATAATGGCGAGCAACTCGTCACTAACGCCCCGGCAACGATCCTGAGGGATCATAACATCACCAACCGATTTACCGTAGCGTATGCCTCCCACGAAAATCTTACCGAACGGTTTATCAAAACAAGGGTGGCACAACGTACGAAAAAAGACCATCGGAACTGGCACCAAGAACTACCAGAATTAACACACACATCAACCGCCGAAATAAATTTTAACCGCAACGTCGTCGGACCGAGAGAAGCATGAACAAAAGATGCCATGCCCAAAGAACCGCCTCCATTCGACGCAGTACCGCGGCCGCTAAATAAGCCACGGATACTGGACGTTAAGACATTCTGGGGCCCGCCATTAATAGCTGGCCATCTAAACGCCATCGTGTGCGACAAACCAACCACTGGTGACACTATACCGTATTCACCAACCCGAGAGCCACACGATACTACTGCTGGAAACCACGCCCCAGACTTCTTCGCCCGGACTATGGCTAAATCGCAAAAGGGTGTAACACGGCGCGTAGGGTGGACGAAGGTCACGCCATAATCAAGCTGAAAGAACACTCCATGATGGTACGATTCGCTGGCTGAGCAGAAGCAAAATCCGACCTAGCTTGATAAGTTTTCTATACATGAAATGTAAATACCTTAATTTTGAAATGTAAATTTAAAATGTAATATACAAATGTACATATGTATATACCTTAATCTTGAAATGTAAATTTAAAATGAATTTCGTACTTGCAATGTAAATTTAAACCCAAATGAAATGTACACATTATTGTTGAAAAAAAAGAGAAGAAAAAATCAATCATAATAATAAAAACATCAACGAACACATATACACACATGTCGGCCGAGCCATCGGATTCACCCAATGATAAAACATACCTGGGCTCTGCCCATGGTAGTTCAGGCCTCCGCGCAAAAACCCTAGAATGCCACAACCTTTCGTCCGCTGAAGTAGGAGGGAGAATGTAACGTAGCAAATACTACGCCACAATATCTATTTCCTATTTAGCGCCCACCCCTAACATCATATTTTCAATTTACTGCCCATCCCTAGTAGTGTATATACCGACATACATATATACATACATACCAGCCCAACAACCATCGCGCAAGCACAGAGCAAGCCAGCGATGGTGAACGCACAATGCTTGGGAATTTTCATTCGTGGAGCGCTGTGCGCGACAATGCGAGCATAATTCCCAACGTGTTCATAGTTACCTATGAATAAAATGATTGGCCGGAATACACCAGGCACACTTCGCCGTAGGTAAGTGAAGTGCGTGTTGGCCGCCATTGGCGGTCGACAAGGGGTGCCCTTTGGGTTAGGAGGGTGCGTTACAAGGTCGGTTCCACCGATGGTACGCCCCCCCCCCTGCTTATCGGACACCCCGCAGATTTACCCACATTTCCGGTGAGTAAGTCGGGATTTACACCCCTTATTACTCATCGGAAAGGTAATGCACGAGCAGCCTTCTCGGGTAGGAAGGAAACCCGTCCCAACGCCAGTGGCGGGGCGGATTTCCCCACTACCCTGGCAGACTGCCGATGGTACTTCCCCCCGGCCTATCGGGCAACCCTAATATTTTGTAATCATCTCCTCTGAGTAAGACGGGGCTCACCCCCCTATTACTCAGAGGAAGGGTAATGCACGAATATACGGCTCAGGTAAGAGGGGAACACGTCCCAACGCCTGCGGCGGGACAAACTCCCCTACTACCCTAGCCGAATACCCGAGCCAATATATTGTAGTTAGTTAAACAAGCCTCGTACTAATAGAGACACTTCGCCGTAGGCACAACATCACCACGATCCCGATCCTCGGACATCCCATCCCGAAGTCTAGCCACCACCGTCGCCATAGCTATTTGGTGAGAGCCACTGCCACTCAGTACTCTCTCTTCAGGCGTGATCCTAACTACCGCCGTCATTACTACCGCCGTTAGCACCCCTTAGCGAGAGCCACCGTCATCTTCACCATCTCAGCCACCGCTTAGCTAGCACTCTATCTCCCTCTCTCTGCGGAGAGCCGTCGTCCTTGGATTATAATATATTTTCAGCAACACTACCTAGTGATCATCTCTCTCTCTCTCTCTCTCTCTCTCTCCTGGATTCAAGGTTGTGGATACTTTAGCCTGAGAGCCGCGTGTGTGTGTGTGTTCGAAATCAAACACTAATTTACTGTGTATTTATTTAGGTGGGGGAAGTGGGACCTCCATCCGACTCTGGATTGACTTGAGCATACCTCAGACTTTGACCAAACCCACCTCATAAAACGTAATAGTTCTAGTAAGAGACTAACCTGGTATAATGCAAAACTTACTTACTTACTTAATTGGCGCTTAACCGTCTAAACGGTTATGGCCGTCCAACAAGGCGCGCCAGTCGCCCCTTCGCTCCGCCAACCGGCGCCAATTGGTCACACCAAGGGAGTTTAAATCGTTTTCCACCTGGTCCTTCCAACGGAGTGGTGGCCGCCCTCTACCTCTGCTTCCATAGGCGGGTTACGATAGAAACACTTTCTTGGCCGGAGCATCATCTTTCATCCGCATAACATGGCCTAGCCAGCGCAGCCGCTGCGTTTTAATTCGCTGTTGTCAATGTCCATGCTTATGCCCCATATAGCAGGACGGATACGATAAGTGACTTGTAGAGTATGATTTTCGTTCGCCGAGAGATGACTTTACTTTTCAATTGCCTACCTAGTCCAAAGTAGCATTTATTGGCAAGATTGATTCTTCGCTGGATTTCAGTGCTGATGTTGTTGCTAGTGTTGATGCTGGTTCCCAAATAAACGAAGTCTTTTACTATTTCGAAATTATGGCTGCCAACAGTAGCGTGGTTGCCAAGGCGCATATGCGCTGACTCTTTGCTCGATGACAGCAGGTACTTCGTTTTGTCCTCATTCACCATCAAACCCATCTTAGCGCTTCTTTTTCCAGTTTGGAGTAAGCATAACTAACAGCGCGGGTGTTTAAGCCGATGATATCAATGTCATCAGCATATGCCAGTAAATTCACGCTTTTATAGTATATTGTTCCAGTGCGGTTAAGTTCTGCAGCTAGTATAATTTTCTCCAGCATCAAATTAAAGAAATCGCACGATAGGGGGTCACCCTGTCTGAAACCTCGTTTAGTTTCGAACGGCTCGGAGAGGTCCTTCCCAATTCTGACTGAGCTGATGGTGTTGCTCAATGTCATTTTGCACAGCCGTATAAGTTTTGCGGGGAAACCAAATTCAGACATAGCGGCATATAGGCAGCTCCTTTTCGTGCTGTCGAAGGCGGCTTTAAAGTCGACGAAGAGGTGATGTGTGTCGATTCTCTTTTCACGGGTTTTTTCCAAGATTTGGCGCATTGTGAAAATCTGGTCGATGGTAGATTTACCAGGTCTGAAGCCGCACTGATAAGGTCCAATCAGCTGGTTTACGGTGGGCTTCAATCTTTCGCACAATACACTTGAAAGGACCTTATATGCGATATTAAGAAGGCTGATTCCACGATAGTTGGTGCATTTTGCAGTATCCCCCTTCTTGTGGAATGGGCAAAGAACACTTAGATTCCAACCGTCGGGCATGCTTTCGTCCGCCCATATTTTGCTAAGAAGCTGCTGCATGCGCCTTACCAACTCCTCACCGCCGAACTTGAATAGCTCCGCAGGCAATCCATGAGTGCCCACGGCCTTGTTGTTTTTCAATCTGGTTATTGCTATTCTAACTTCGTCATAATCGGGCGGGGGGACATATATTCCATCATCATCGATTGCGGGATCGGGTTCTTCATCTCTGCGCGGTGAATTGCTGCCTCCATTTAGGAGAGCAGAGAAGTATTCCCTCCATAATATAAGCACTCTCTGGACATCAGTTACAAGGTCGCCGTTTTCATTCCTACAGGAGTTTGCCCCGGTCTTAAAACCTTCCGTCTGTCGCCGTATTTTTTGGTAGAATTTTCGGGCGTTATTCCTGGTGGCTAGCAGCTCAAGTTCCTCGCACTCACGCCTTTCTGCTTCTGCTTTTTTCTTCCTGAAAAGGCGCCTCGCTTCCCTTTTCAACTCACGATAACGTTCACACACTCCTCTTGTCGCGCTCGCTTTTAACGTAGCCCTGTAGGCAGCGTCTTTTCTTACGGTTGCAATGCGGCATTCTTCATCATACCAGTTGGTTTTTGGTGGCCGCCGGTAACCAATTTTTTCCTCGGCGGCAGTACGAAGTGCTTTGGAGATATGCTCCCACTGATCCTGTATTCCTTCAGGATGAGTTGTGCTCTCAGAGAGCAGGTTTGAGAGTCGAGTTGCGAAATCATTGGCAGTCTGTTGTGATTGAAACTTTTCGACATCTAGCTTTCCTTGTATTTTTTGTTCCTTGGTTTTAGCAGCGTTGAGGCGGGTGCGTATTTTGGCTACAACGAGATAATGGTCCGAGTCGATGTTAGGTCCTCGGATCGGGCGCACATCTAAAACACTGGAGGCATGCCGTCCGTCTATCACAACGTAATCGATCTGATTGCGAGTATTTCGATCAGGAGACAGCCATGTAGCTTGATGTATCTTTTTATGCATGAACCTCGTGCTGGATATGACCATGTTTCGAGCACCGGCAAAGTCAATCAGCCTCAGTCCGTTAGGAAAAGTTTCATTGTGTAGGCTGAACTCTCCGACTGTAGGGCCAGAAACACCTTCTTTGCCCACCCTGGCGTTAAAGTCGCCGAGCACGACTTTTATATCATGACGGGGGCAGCGCTCGTATGTGAGTTCTAATTGTTCATAAAAAGTGTCTTTCTCCTCTGTCGGCGCATGGGCGCAGATGAATGATATATTAAAAAATTTTGCTTTTATTCGGATAGCGGCGAGAAGCTCGTCCAGAGGCGTGAACGCCAGCACTTGGCGACAAAGTCTCTCTCCCACCACGAATCCGACGCCAAAACTGCGCTTATTCGCATGGCCACTCCAATATATGTCACAATTTTTGATATTCTTTCTTCCTTGCTTCGTCCAACGCATTTCTTGGATGGCCGTGATGTCAGATTTTGCTTTGACGAGGACATCAACCAGCCGGGCTTCTGCACCAATCCCATTCAGGGAGCGGACGTTCTAGGTGCATGCCCTCAATTCATTGTCCTTCAAACGTTTGCCATGGTCGTCGTCAATAGAGAGTGTATTTATCCGAGGCTTGTTGTTATATTTCATTGGAGTATGTTTTTACGTGGCGGGTCCCAAGCCCAGTGCACAACCCGCTCAGCGGGGGCGAAAATATTACTTGGCACGTTTTTATAGCGAGCCGCTTGCTCCAAGACAGACTCCCGCTTGCAGCCGCACCTAGAGGTGTACAGACTCTGCCGATGAGATCTCCCCCGGCTAGCCCTTAAACCGATTATGTCAGAGTGGCCTAGCCAGGTTGTCGCCTTCTCACATTAGCTCACCGCTAAACGGGTGTTTAGCGGCTACCCAGAGGATAATTGGCCGCAAGCGACCGGACGTAGTGAGCTGCTTGAACCGCATGCAAAAGAATCGCTCTGGCCATTCCCAGGTGAATGGTGGTCAGAAGCTTTCCCCACTTTCGAGGACTTCTACACACGGCCCCACCCTCCCTGCAAAACTTAATAATATTAAAAATAGAAAAAATAAAGCCTTCAAAAGGTATAGAAATAGCTCTAATAAAACTTATCGTCTTAATTACATTACACTTAAAAGGCAATTTAATTGTCTTAATAAGTTTTTGTTCAAGCAATATGATTAAACTTGAATCGAAATTGAAAACAAATCCGTCTAGTTTTTGGTCGGTTATAAATTCCAAGAGACAGACTAATGGCTTCCCAATGACCATGGAGTATGATGACGAAGTCTCCAGCAATACGCAAGATACGTGTAACTTGTTTTCCAAATTATTTCAGAAGGTATATTCAAAGTTTACCTCTTCACCAATTCCGGTATTTCACTCTGGATACCAATCTCAAATTTCTTCTTTTGATATTACTGCAGATGATGTTCTGCTGTCGATCTCTAAGCTGCCAAGTAGCACCAAAAATTGAGGGATTTTCTCCGTTATTCTTTAAAATATGTTCGAACACCATTGCAGAGCCTCTGGCGCTTCTCTTTCGAGAATGCCTGAGCAATGGAAGTTTTTTAGACTCATGGAAATTATGCTGCATAAATCCCGTATATAAATCTGGTAGCCGCAATGATATATGCAACTACAGACCGATTGATAAGCAGAGTACTCTGCCAAAGGTATTCGATCATATATTGCATGATAAACTATTCGATTACATCGGTAATGCTATGGTTGAGTGTCAGCATGGATTCTTTCCTGGAAGGTCCACCTCCACCAATTTAGCTTTACTCACCAATCAAATTGTCGGTGCTTTTGAGAGCCAAGAGCAACTTGATGTTATTTATACGGACTTCTCTAAAGATTTTGACAAGGTCGATCATTCTATACTGCTACACAAGCTGGCGATGTATGGTATCAATGGTAACCTGTTAAAATTATTCTCAAGTTTTTTGGAAAACAGGATGCTATATGTGTCAATTGGAGCCGATAGGTCATCCTTGGTTATCAACTTTTACCAGCTAGCCACCTTTCATGCTTACTTATAAACCTTGAAGTAGAACGACCGCCTGCTTGCCATTTTCTTTGTATAGGAATGTAGAGGAAGAAATATCTAGTGAACAGATCTACATACCTAAACGATTTTTAAGATAAATATAAAATAAAAAATAGGTAGGTACTTTGTGTGAGGATGCAAAGTTTCAGGTTTTTTGTGGTCTGCGTGTAAAAACTATGACTACGAATCACGTATTTCAACAATATATGACGTAAACGTAACTATTTGATGAAATGTTTTGAATTTTGAAGCTTCTAGTCGTAAACAAGAGCCAAAAAAATACAGTTTATATGGGGTATATAATATATGTACCACCGATCCCTATGATTTTTTCAGACAACAATGTATGCTATATACGTAAGCATTTGGTGAAATTTGAAGCTTCTAGCTGTTAAAACGGGGCAGAAATTGCGCAAAGTTTCTTATCTGAACAATCGGTTGTATGAGATATATACTATATATACCACCGATCTCAATGATTTTTTTAGACAACAATATATACTATATCTACACGTAAGCATTTGGTGAAATTTGAAGCTTCTAGCTGTTAAAATGGGGAAGAAATTGCGCAAAGTTTCTTATCTGAACAATCGGTTGTATGAGATATATACTATATATACCACCGATCTCAATGATTCTTTCAGACAACAATATATGCTATACACGTAAGCATTTGGTGAAATTTGAACATATCTAAACGATTTTTAAGATAAATATAAAATAAAAAATAGGTAGGTACTTTGTGTGAGGATGCAAAGCTTCACGTTTTTTGTGATCTGCATGTAAAAACTATGACTACGAATCACGTATTTCAAAAATGTATGAAGTAAACGTAACTATTTTATGAAACTTGATTAATTTTGAAGCTTCTATCCGTAAAAAAGGGGCAAAAATGACAGTTTGTATGAAGTATATAATATATATACCACCGACCTCTATGATTTTTTCAGACAAAAATATATGCTATATACGTAAGCATTTGGTGAAATTTGAAGCTTCTAGCTGTTAAAACGGGGCAGAAAATTACGCAAAGTTTCTTATCTGAACAATCGGTTGTATGAGATATATACTATATATACCAACGATCTCAATGATTTTTTCAGACAACAATATATACTATACACGTAAGCATTTGGTGAAATTTGAAGCTTCTAGCTGTTAAAATGGGGAAGAAATTGCGCAAAGATTCTTATGTGAACAATCGGTTGTATGAGATATATACTATATATACCACCGATCTCAATGATTATTTCAGACAACAATATATACTATACACGTAAGCATTTGGTGAAATTTGAAGCTTCTAGCTGTTAAAATGGGGAAGAAATTACACAAAGTTTCTTATCTGGACAATCGGTTGTATGAGATTATATATACCACCGGTCTCTATGATTTTTTCAGACAACAATATATGCTATACACGTAAGCAATTGGTGAAATTTGAACATATCTAAACGATTTTTAAGATAAATATAAAATAAAAAATAGGTAGGTACTTTGTGTGAGGATGCAAAGCTTCACGTTTTTTGTGGTCTGCATTTAAAAATTACGACTAACGTAACTATTTTATGAAACTTTATGAATTTTGAAGCTTCTATCTGTAAAAAAGGGGCAAAAATTACAGTTTGTATGAAGTATATAATATATATACCACCGATCTCTATGATTTTTTCAGACAACAATATATGCTATACACGTAAGCATTTGGTGAAATTTGAAGCTTCTAGCTGTTAAAATGGGGCCGAAATCGCAAAAAAAAAATATATATGCTATATATACCATCATATATATATTATATATATCACTGATCTCTATGATTTTTTGACACAACAATATATACTATATACGTAAGCAATCGGTGAAATTTGAAGCTTATAGCTGTTAAAATGGGGTAGAAATTGCGAAAAGTTTCTTATCTGAACAATCGGTTGTATGAGATATATACTATATATACAACCGATCTCTATGATTTTTTCAGACAACAATATATGCCATATACGTAAGCTTTCGGTGAAATTTGAAGCTTCTAGCTGTTAAAATGGGGCTAAAATTGCGAAAATATATATATATATATATATATATTATATATATACCACCATATATATACTATATATACCACCGATCTGTATGATTTTTTCAGATAAGAATATATGCTATATACGTAAGCATTCGTTGAAATTTGAAGCCTCTAGCTCTTAAAATAGGGCAGTAATTACGAAAAGTTTCTTATCTGAACAATCGGTTGTGGGGGTTATATACTATATATACGACCGATCTCATAAATTTTTTCAGGCAACAATATGTGCAATATACGAAAGTATATGGTGAAGTTTGAAGCTTCAATCTGTTAAATTGAGTAAGATATTAGAAAAATCCTCTTTTTTCTGAAAAATCGGTTGTATGGAGGATATATGCTATAGTGGTCCGATCCGGTCGGTTCCGACAAATGTCTAATCGGACACCCAAATACACCTGCTCACCAAATTTTATCAAGATATCTCAAAAATTGAGGGACTAGTTTGCATACAAACAGACAGACGGACAGACGGACAGACCGACAGACGGACATGGCTAAATCAACTCAGCTCTTCATTCTGATTATTTCGGTATACTTAATGGTGGGTCTATCTATTTTCCTTTAAGGACTTACAATTTTGGGTTTTGTGACGAAATTAATATACCATTTCATTTTCATGAAAGGTATAAAATAGGTAGGTCCTTTGTGTGAGGATGACTACGAATCACGAATTTCAAAAATATATGACGTAAACGTAACTGTTTGATGAAATTTGATGAATTTTGAAGCTTCTATCCGTAAAAAAGGGACAAAAATTACAGTTTATATGAAGTATATAATATATATACCACCGATCTCTATGATTTTTTCAGACAAAAATATATGCTATATACGTAAGCATTTGGTGAAATTGGAAGCTTCTAGCTGTTAAAATGGGGCAGAAATTGCGCAAAGTTTCTTATCTGAACAATCGGTTGTATGAGATATATACTATATATACCACCGATCCCAATGATTTTTTCAGACAATAATATATACTATACACGTAAGCATTTGGTGAAATTTGAAGCTTCTAGCTGTTAAAATGGGGAAGAAATTGCGCAAAGTTTCTTATCTGAACAATCGGTTGTATGAGATATATACTATATATACCACCGATCTCAATGATTTTTTCAGACATCAATATATGCTATACACGTAAGCATTTGGTGAAATTTGAAGCTTCCAGCTGTTAAAATGGGGCCGAAATCGCAAAAAAAAAATATATATATACTATATATACCATCATACTATATATACCATCATATATATATTATATATATCACCGATCTCTATGATTTTTTGACACAACAATATATACTATATACGTAAGCAATCGGTGAGATTTGAAGCTTATAGCTGTTAAAATGGGGTAGAAATTGCGAAAATTTTCTTATCTGAACAATCGGTTGTCTGAGATATATACTATATATACAACCGATCTCTATGATTTTTTCAGACAACAATATATGCCATATACGTAAGCATTCGGTGAAATTTGAAGATTCTAGCTGTTGAAATGGGGCTAAAATTGCGAAAAAATATATATATATACTATATATACCACCATATATATATTATATATACCACCAATCTGTATGATTTTTTCAGAAAACAATATATGATATATACGTAAGCATTCGTTGAAATTTGAAGCCTCTAGTTCTTATACGGTGAAGTTTGAAGCTTCAATCTGTTAAATTGAGTAAGATATTTCAAAAATCCTCTTTTTCTGAAAAATCGGTTGTATGGAGGGTATATGCTATAGTGGTCCGATCCGGCCAGTTCCGACAAATGTCTAATCGGACACCCAAATACACCCGCTCTCCAAATTTTATGAAGATATCTCAAAAATTGGGGGACTAGTTTGCATACAAACAGAGAGACGGACAAACGGACAGACAGACAGACGGACATGGCTACATCAACTCAGCTCTTCAACCTGATTATTTCGGTATACTTAATGGTGGGTCTATCTATTTTCCTTTAAGGACTTACAATTTTGGGTTTCGTGACGAAATTAATATACCATTTCATTTTCATGAAAGGTATAAATATGTGAGCTATATTTATGTTTATTTAAATAAACAGAATACTTTATTCTATAGACTCCAAAAAAACGACTGATTTTGGGCGTTATATTAAACATTGCTTTATATATTCAAATTATGGAAATGACTTCCAGGTATATTATGCAGCTTGTAACCGAAAAATTTGGTTTTATTAACAAATTCCAACAACAAAAGTGACCGTACTAAATGCGCCTCCTTCTTACTTATACCTGCTCTTACCTATACCAACGCATGTAGACCTTATGAATTCAGGTAACTGAATATTTACGAAATACCTGCTGTAAATTTCACGGAGACCTTTTTTGTCCTTTTTTTATTTTCCATCAAATTTCGAAAAAGGTCCTAAAAATTGGCTTTTCGAAAAACAGGTAGATCTGACAAATTTTATAAAAAAAAACTAATTTTATATTTTTTTTCAGCCTAGAATTAAATATCCTTCTATTGTGATACAAGAAAGAAGTAGTAGGCCGTTTTATTTAGAGACAAAACAATTTTTAATACAACAAAAAACAACAAAAACCACAAATTTTTCTAAATGTTAAAAATTAATCAATTTTGAGCGGCTCTTACTCCTAAAATGTTATACATGTCTAATAAGAGTTATATATTCGTAATCCCTGGAAAATTCTCTACTAAATGCATGTATTAGGTTTATCGAACTCCTTCATGAAATTTTTGATTTTAGCCAGGCTTTTCGGTCAGAGGCGCCATAGTGCAGCGGCACTGGTAGAAGCGAAGCCGTCCCAAAAGGCCCTCCTCAATTCAGATATGCTAGAAGCGAAAAATATTTCAGCTGTAAAGCTACAACATAAAAATGCTTACTCGGTATACCTGCGATGCATGTCGAATATCGTTGAGCTGCAGGAAAAATTAACAAAGCCTGAAAAGACTGTGGAAGCCTCGCCCATACGTGAACTTTAACGTCATATTCGTCTGCCCCCATTCGACACCGACGTGTTCAAGGGCGACTATCTATCCTGGCCAACATTCCGAGACTTGTTTACGGCAATTTATATTAATAATAGTGATCTTACTAGTGTTGAGGGTTTATGTTACCTCAACCAAAAGACACAAAGGGAAGAGAAGGAAACTGTACAAAAATGCGAAGTCACAAATGACGGGTTCGAAACTGCCTGGAAAAATCTGACTGACAGGTACTAAAGCAAACGTATCCTGATTAATACTCAGTTAAAGATTTTATTCGATTTAGAATGAATCAAACATGAGTGGGGTACTTCAATTAGAAAGCTGCAGCGCGAGATTAATAATTGTATCGCGTCACTAAAAACGCATAAGATCGACATCGCAAACTGGGATGCGATTCTAACTTACTTGTGCTCGACTAAGCTGCCAGAAAGCACTTTGGCGCTCTGGGAACAGACAGTCGAGAACAATACTGAAATTTCCAAGTGGGAAGACATGGACAAATTTTTATCTAATCGATTCCAGACACTGGAAACTGTTTCGGGCATAATAGGTATCAACAATGCTAAGTCCCCGAAACAGAATAATGGTAGACCTTCTATCGATTCATCGCACAGAAAGCTTGGCGCCTTTAAAACAAGCGTAGCAAAGGTTTCTTGTAACATGTGTAATTCAAACGAGCACAAACTTATAAATTGCCAGAGGTTCCGTAACGAACGCCCCTTGACAGACTTAAATTCATTAAAACTTCTAATAGTTGTTTCAACTGTTTATCCTCAGGACATACGGTGTATAGGCAGCACTTGCCATCTACGACATCACACGCTCCTACATATTCAGACAGTTGCACGAATATAGGCGGGTAGGAGTTCAACGACATACCCCAATGATAAAATTGCTAGCACTTCGGCCCAGGCCCAGCAGAGGCAGGTAAACATTTCCAATAATGGTACATCATGTTTCTCAAATAACAGTAAGGTGTTTTTACTAAGCACAGCACGCGTTAACATATATTTTAATAATACAAGATTTTCTGCTCGCGCCAAAATTGATTTTTTGGGTCCGAATGCACCTTCATAACCGAAAGGCTCAAGCGCCGTATTAACTTGCCGCCTAAAAGGATGTATGCCCAAGTTTCGGGCATCATTAATCAGGCTACTGCGCAAGTTAGTGAAGCGTGCCTTATAGAACTGCGATCAGCCATTGATCCATTGGTGCGCATCAGTACCACTGCGTTGGTTTTACTACAACTGACTGGAGACCTTCCTACTTGTCAGGTCGACCCAACCACTATTCAAGCTTTCCCTAATCTCATTGTTGAAGCAGACTAGTTTATAAGTTAATACCTGAAAATGAAATGTAAATAAAATGAAATGTAATTAAATAATGAAGTTAAATAGAAATAATTATGTACTTACCTAAATACTTAAAATAGAGTTACCTTATACTTACCTTATATTTTTCTATTACCTACCTTATACTTACCTTATAATTAGTTTACACTTGCCTTATTTTCGCTTTTAATGATTTTAATTACTTACCAATTTACTTACCTTAACCTTTTAGCACCACCCTAATGTAAGTAAATGCATGATTACAGTCTGTATTCGACTGTACCTATGTTCATGCGGTGTGTGTATACCTACTAACAAGCGCGGCTTGTCCACGCTCTCTTGCCCATATACACACATACGTAGGCTTATAGGTAAGTTGACAAACTGTAAATTAGATTTAAGAAAATATTATAAAAAGAGGAAAATGAATTATTAAAGTTACAGTCAATTAGTAATTGACAACGGCGGTGTTTTTCTTGTGCGGATTTAATGCGACAGGCAATAGTATAAAGTTTGATTTGTGCTCCCCTAAAATTTATACTTTTCGTATTCACCTAGTAAATATAAAGTTTTCTTACTAAAAAATCTTAGTAAATTTTCACTCATATTAGGGGATAAGCGTTTTTACAAAAATAAGCTATTCCCTCATATTAGGCGGCGATATATATGCTCAAATAATGCTAGGCGGCGTCAGGAAAGACGTAATGGAAACCCTTCTAGCGCAGTTAACAGTTTTTGGTTGGATATAAACCGGCCAAACTGCAACATTAAACCCTGCCGATAAACGCGTATATTTTGTTAGCGGGGTAACTCTTGATAAAACTTTACGAACATTTTGGGAAATAGAAAATGTGCCTAATAAAAGGCCATACAATAAAGATGAGGTCTATTGCGAGGATCTTTACAAAACCACAACCAAAAGAACCAATGAAGGAACATATGCATAGTCTGAATAGTATGCCAACTGCTAGACTGTTGTTGCGTAAACTAACTGGTATGACTCTTTTGTTTAATTTCTACATAGCTAAGCTACCAGAAGGAGTTACTATTGTTTCCTACGCCGATGACTGCACAATAATGGCCACAGGCCCAGGCCCACAGATCGATAAGCTTTGCAACAGAATAAACGGCTACCTCCCTCATCTCTGCAGTTTTTTCGCATCGCGAAACCTGGCATTATCACCTACTAAATCCTCCGCGACCTTATTTACAACATGGACTTCCCAAATGTCGATTATTTTGAACATCCACGTCGATGGCACTACGCTACCGACTGTCCTACACCCCAAAATCTTGGGTGTGACGTTTGATCAGGATCTACATTTTGGTGAGCACGCAGCCGCAATTGCTCCGAAAATCCAGAGCCGTAATAAAATCCTCAAATATCTTGCTGGAAGTACTTGGTGAAAAGACAAAGAAACGCTCATTACCACATACAAAGCAATTGGCCAGCCGATTGCGTGCTACGCGTCCCCTATATGGTCGACAAGCCTAAAAATTATCCACTGGGAGAAGCTACAGGCCTGCCAAAATATTGCTCTCAGAATCGCCACGGGCTGTCTTCTTATGTCTCCGGAACACCATCTATATAATGAGGCGAGAATACTCCCCGTCAGGGAGAGAAATGAGATGCTAACCAAAAAGTTCCTGTTGAATACCCAGAAATCTGGGCACCCCAACAAATATCTGATTGATGAGCCAACACCGCCTACGGGCTTAAGGAGTCATCTCCGTAAGCATTTTGAGGAATTACGGCACCTGATAACTCAGCCGTATAAAGCAAAAAAAAACACAAGCAGGTCCTTGGTGAACTCCAGAAACAGACGTCGGAACTTCATGCCAGGAATTGCTCGGTGAATCCAGTACTCAAAGAACAGTACCCAAAACTTGCGAAAGAGGAACGCATACTCCCCAGGGAAGCGCGAGTCACTATAGCTCAACTTCGTTCTGGATACTGTAACAGGTTAAACTCTTACCTATCCAGAATCAACCCCGACATAAAAAATGTATGCCCCGTTTGCAATGTGTCCCCACATGACACCAACCATCTCTTTGATTGTAATGTGGAACCAACGCCTCTAACACCCCTCACATTATGGTCCACCCCTGTTGAAACAGCAAGTTTCCTTGGACTCCCGTTAGAGGCTATTGATGACAATTTGTGATCGGTCGCAGCTGTTAGGTGGGGCGAAGCAGTGCTACAACAACAACAACAACAACAACAGTTATGATTTTGTTGTATGTAATAATTAGGATGTCAACTGGTATAAAGCAGATGTAGAAGCTGAGTAGAGTTGTAATTGGTTAGACACCGATGCATATACTGACTAGTATGACCTGGTGCAGAATCTTCCCGAGGTCATTTCGGTATGATTTGGGACTCCCTCGGTATCCTCTCGGAGTCATTCGGGAACCTTTCGGAATGATTACAAGGACCCTCTTGCGGTCCGCCTGGGAACAATTGGGCGACATTTCGCGATGATTTTGGAGGCTCTCTTAGTGTCCTCCCGGGGCTATTTCGAGTTGATTTCGGGGACTCTTTGGAAGCCCTCCCGGGGTAATTTCTGCATGATTTTAGGACTCCCCGGAGACATTTGGAGTAGTTTCGGGGTTTCTGGGTCGTTTAGTGGTTATTTCGGGATGATCTAGGGGACTTTCCAGGGATCCTCATACCGTCATTTATGGTTACTTCGGAGCCGTTTGGGAGTCGTTCCAACAAAATTTTCGGGATTATTTTGGATCCTCCCGTGTCGTTAGGATATCATTTCCCGTAGTCCTTCCCCGTTCATTCGGGGGTCATTTCAAGAAAAAATCGTCATATTTTATTTTAACACTATGCCATATTAAGTTCTTATCGCAATCTGTTCTTCTCTGCATATTAGGTTAGGGTATGTTGAAGTGGCGGCCGCCATGGTGTGATGGTAGCGTGCTCCGCCTACCACACCGAAGATCCTGGGTTCGCGTCCCGGGAAAAGCAACATAAAAATTTTAGAAACATATTTTTTCAGTTAGAAGAAAATTTTTCTAAGCGGTGTCGCCCCTCGGCAGTGTTTGCAAGCATTCCAAGTGTATTTCTGCCATCAAAAGCTATCAATGACAACTCATCTCGGAATCGGCATAAAACTAGTAGGTCTCGTCCGGCCAATTTGTAGGAACAATTAAAAGAAGCGCGACGCAAATTGGAAGAGAAGCTCGGCCTTACATCTCTTCGGAGGTTATCGCGCCTTTCATTTATTTTTTATTTTTGTGTTGAAGTAGCTTCCCGAGGGCACATGTAGTGCAGTGATATTAGGCCCGTCGAAATTGTTTCCTTACTTATGTTGTTTTCGCCAGGTTTCCTTTGATATCCGACACCCCGGTATTTGTAGACATCTTTCGTCAGTTTGACAGTTGATGTGCTATTTTAGCATTAGCTTGCATGTGGCATGGGACATACCTAGGAAGAATCTACACGGTTATACCCTGCATAGCAAGTTCAACTGCAATGCAGTTTCCCTCGATGTCTCTATGTTCAGTGACCCATGTGAGATGTTGGGCCATCTCTTGAAATTATCGGCGACAGTTTTTATGGCAGCCTGGTTGTCACTGAAAATAATGATTTTTTTGCCGACATTCTGTGTCCCCATCATTACAGGGGCTTCCATGATGCCTGCCTGGAACACGCTGCAGTGATCAAGTAGTCTGAAGGTGAGCTGGAGGTCAGGGTCCCCTGAGTATACTCCACAACCTTCTTAGCTTAGAGCCTTCCGTGTATATGTAGAGTGTCCTTTATTCTTGTTGTTCCGACAGGACAGCTTCCTTAAGCGGAAGGCTGACGTTTCCCTTGCTCGAAAAATAGCTAGATCCAATAAAAGGATTTCAAGAATGATATGAAAAGCTTCGCTAGGTGTTGTTCTTAGAGTATCGCTTTTGCTGATCATGCTAGATCTGCGGACTTTACCCAATAAGTTTCTGTCTGACGCCTTGTTCAGGGCTGGCCACCATACGACTATCCCATATAGCAGTATGGGTCGGATAATCGCGGTATAAATCCATCTGCATATGTTGGGGGTGAGTCTCCATTTTTTGGCAATAGCTCTTTGCATGTATATAATGCAATGTACCCTTTATTTTGTCGCTAATTGACGTCGCTACGTCTAGAAATTTGGCCTTATTTGCCAGGCTTAGGCGCACTCCATTTAGTTATGGTAGGTTTAGTGGTGGTATTGGGCATTGTTTGGTATGTAAGAAAAGCTCAACTTTATCAGAATTGACGCCGAGCCCATATCAGGAGGCCCATAGAGAAACCTCCCAAAATGTTACCTGTATCAAGTCGCATAAAGTTTGAAGCAACTTGCCGCTGTAAGTAATCGCTATGTTATCAGAATATGCCACAGTATCACCACTCCCCCAACTAGTATCTCTTGATAGCGAGTTTACCGTTGTTAGATTCCATAGCAGAGGGGAAAGGACACCAACCTAGGGCGTGCTCCTTGCGACAAAGCGTGTTATATAAAAGCACTTTGCTTCTCTTGAGCAGTTGGTCAATCAGTCCCGCTAGGGGTTATTTGTATTATTTATATCCAGAAATCATTGTTAAAGACGTCTGGACTTATACTGTTGAGAGCTCCTTCAATGTCTAGGAAGGCTTCAAGACAATAATCCTTTTCAAACAAGGATGTTTCGATAGTGGAGACTAGGCTGTGTAGCGCAGTCTCCCCAGATTGCCCTTTGGTGTACGCATGTTGATAGCCAGATATGAGGTCCTGTCAATAGTGGTAGGGAGGTAATTCCTAATTATCCTCTCTAGTGTCTTGAGTACGGAGGACGAAAGACAGATAGGCCTGTTATGGTGGGCGTTTGAGTTCTACCTAGATCGGCCACTAGATCCTTTACCGTCTTTTGGGGAGGAGGTTCTCTTTATCACACGGCATTTAAACGGAGGTCAGCGTAAAGTGTGTAACTCCGTTTTCCAACCTGGCCACTGTAACATCGCCATTGATGAAAGTAGATAAGAAAAAGATGTTCAGCTCAGACTTTACCAAAATACATGTGCTAACTTTACTTAGTCTGCAGCCCGGATAAGCCTAAACGCATAAAATGCCCCCAAACCGCATACAAACGGAGGCCAGCGCAAAGTGTGTGCCTTCGTTTGCCAGCCTGTCCACTGTAACGTCGCCATTGCTATAGTTAGGTAAGAGAAAGATGTTCAGCTCAGACTTTACCAAAATACAGGTTCTAATTTTACCTTACGCAAATCCGTGAGTCGACGTCGCCTATAGAAAGGCGACAGATGAGGGCTGCCTTACATTTTGTGCAGGTTTATCTGGAGCAACGTCAGCATGGGCTTGCTCAGACTACCCTCCCCTGCGTGACGTCGTGATCATTCCTGTCGATCTTCAGCAGAGTATCCTACATTGAAAAATTGCAGAACCTCCGCGCAATTTGACGTGGCGGATACCAGGCTGTCTTCGTCGTATACCTCCGCCTCCTTTTCGAGTGCCTCGATGTCCGTGTCCAAAGAAGCAACCGAAAGGTATGCGCGCTGTGCGCCGCCACGGTATATGTGAATTATGACCTCGCCGAGGCTGTAAAATAGTCGTCCTTTGCTTTGTTTAAGAGGCTCGAGAGACTCCTTATTCGATCTGCCTACTAGGTCATACACCGTCCTCGACCTAGGGGACACTCCAGTCCTGCGTCCGGAGAGTCGGGTTATGAGAATTCTCTCAGGTTCTGTCGGAACTGCCGGGCCCCATGCTCTAATCCTTGGCTAAGCCGGAATTTTCTTCCAATCGATGACCTCGATTTCGGAAACCCTCACATCTTAACAGAACTTTCGCATCATTTCTTTTGTTCCTGTGGAACGATCCACTGTGTGAACCTTCCCGAGAAGGGGCCCGACCCATAGTTGCTCTCTCGGTCGTACCCCCGGATGATGGTTCATCTATGGCTTCTTTCTACCTTGGCTCAGTGCGATCAGATCCTGGGACCCCTGTCTCAGCCGTGGAGAGACCAGTGGACGTAGCGGCGTCTGACGGGCATCAGCAGGGGTGTCAGTGTTCGCCATTCCCAGCGCAATTACCTTCGCCGCCATATTAGTGCTTGCCCCGTCAGATCACCAAATGCCGAGTTTAAAGAGGTTGCTCTCTTTTCGTCCAGGGGGAGGCAACCATTCCCCCAGTAGAAATAATTTTGGCTGCCATCTTTTCCCTTGGCTCGGAGTGGCTAGGTCGCGAGACCCCTGTCACAGCCGTGCAAAGAATTGTTGCCTTTCCGGCATCAGTAGGCGCGTCAGTGTTCGCCGTCGCAGCGCAACTAATTTCGCCGCCATACTAGTGCCGAAACCCACCAAGTTGCTCTTACCTCTGTCTGAGATTTTCAATCGAAAGAGAGGATTGCACCTGGGCAGTGATTTGGTAAACACTCCGGGTGTATTTCTGCCATGAAAATCATCTCAGTGAAAATTCATCTGCCATGCAGATACCATTTGGAGTCGGCGAATTCCCGCCAATTTGCAGGAAAAATTAAAAAATTGGCAGAACGAAAATTGGAAGAGGAGGTCGGCCTAAATCTCTTCGAAGTTAAATTGCGCCGAGGAGTCCCGAAATCATTCAAAAATGATACCGGGAGAACCCCGACATATTCCCCAAATTCATCTCGGAAGGACCCCAAGAGAGTCCCCCAAATGACCCCAGGAAGATTCCGAGGAAGCCTCAAAATCATCCCCAAGTTTCCCTCAAATGACCCTGGGAAAATCATCCCGAAAAAAGCCCCAAAGTAAATCGGGAGGACCCTGAGGAAGTCACCAAAATTATTCCGAAATGACCCCGGCAGGACCCCTGGGTGTAAATTTAAAAATTAACACTTTTTCTTCACATAATTTGCATGAAAGGGGAACTCTGGAATGGCCCCCAAACGACGCATAGGTGATTTCCAAATGAACTTCAAATCCGGGAGGACCTTGGATTAACACGGGATCTAGTGGGAAAGAACCGTACGCACTACTGCACATAGACTAAAAATATGTACATACACATAGACCATCATACTGCGTCGCCACGCCAGAAATCTATTTTACGTGCGCCTACACTTGTTTCACATCAATATATTCAGTAGCCTTGGATTTGCTGCTAACACTGAGCAATGCTCAGTGAGCATGGTATAAAAAAGAAGGTAGTTCCACTCAAAATTTTTTGATGTATTTGGGGAAGTTTCATACTGTTTGTTGTTTCACTAGAAGCGTTGCCATACTATTACTGTTTAAGGCGAAATCGTGGTTTTTCGGTATGGAAATTTCCTTCAGGATGAAAATGAAATGGTCACCTGAGGCCTTAGCATGATTTATGCGCATACATATCTATTCAGAATACAGTAAAACATCCAATTTTATCGAAAAATATGACTCATGCATTGGTTAATGACTCATATCTTTATGGCAATTTGAACCCTAGACAGAAAAAATACACCAAAAATCCTGTTGTTCTAGCATTGCCCTATTATCATACTTCTACAGTGGATATTTCTCAAGGCATGTTGAGAAAAAGTGTACCTCCAAAGTGTGCAGTGTGTGTTAGGTGTTTAATTTGTTACGTTTGTTGCACGCTACATCCATGTCAATGCTAAATGGGCACAGAATGTGTATAGGCGGGCTTGCCCCAAGATGATCCCTGGTACAACGGGCAAAACACCTCTCATAACTAGTGGCTAACCTGCAGAGTTATAGGCAAATGTTCTCCCTAAAAATGGTTTAACAATTCCGTCCTCAAGCGCTACGCTTGAATTATACAATAATATAAGTCCATTCAATTTCATAAAAATTTCGTTTAAGCAAGCTAAACTCTTTAAAAATTGCGGTACCGGTTTATAGGGACCTCCTTTGGGCAATCAATAGACAAACGTGCATGTTTTGTCAATATGCTCTGAGCAAATTTACGGACACTTAGAAGGCTATAATCCCATGCTTTGTATGTACATTTCAAACCGTGTTTCTTCCACCAAAGCATATTTCCGGATCTCGAAAAACTTATTAAAAACACTATTTTCTAGGCTGAATACGAAATGTATTAAAATATTTCCAACGCATGCGGCTCATTTTTCTTTTTTATTTAAAATAACTTTGAAAGTAATTTAGTCGTTTCCGTTAATATGAAATCCATCAAAATTAGAAAAATTCGTGACATTTTTCAATATGGTAGCTTGTTTTTGTTGAAATTGTAATTGTCCCCGCAAAAGTCAAGTGGCTAACGTCACACTAAATGGAACTACCTCCATTTTTTGTATCATGACTCTGAGTACATTATGTTCGGTGACATCATAACTTAGACTCTTTTACTTGTTTTATTACAAACCCATACAAAAAATTTGACTTGAAAATAAGAATAAATGGAAAATTCAAATACAGATACTTCTGTTAGTTTAACTTACATTTATTTTAAAATATTAATGTAGGCCAGTTTAAATAAATTTAACGAGCTAAATATTTTAAATATTTCATGACGTGACACGACTGCAGTAAACGAATGGGAAGGCGATACGCTGGAAATAATACGCATATCACGGCTGGATATGGGGGCCTATCTCTGTATAGCATCAAACGGTGTACCTCCGACCGTCTCCAAACGCATTAAAGTCAGCGTGGACTGTAAGTAATAAAGTTAAAATATAAATCATGTTACTATGGGTTAGGTTAAGTTGAAATGAGCAAATTCACTTCCTCCTTTATATATGAAAAAAGGTGAACCCCTTTTCTTATGTAGACCAGTATGTCTGCGTTTTCAGCAGGCATTCGCATTATGGATAGAGAAGGATATCTGTAGAAAAAATTTTAATACTTTCTATCTCCTCCCCATCCCTACAACCCCGACAGAAATCATTCGTTGAAAATTACATGCGATCGGCGTGTATTCCCCACATGTGGGTTAAAGTGCCCATCTGACATCGGCTTCCTCTGTGAATACAGACTTGGGCCAGTGTTTGCAGGAGGCAAGAGGATCGATGTAGCGCAATGGGTTCAACTTGGCTTGTTCAGTGGCGGTCCTCCCTATTTCGTCAGCAACATAGGGAGCTATTTCACCACGATGGTGATCAAATCGGTCAAATAGGTTAACAACTGTCTGCAGTGTATTGGCCCTGAAGAGCTTTAATAGCTGCTTGCCACGGACGTGGGCTTATTTGATAGTAGCCATTGGGCTCTGCCTAAAAAACGCTTCTATTAACAGGATATAGAAAGCAAGATATCAATACGGTGCTCATATCAAATATCTGGTACTCGATGGTATCGAATCAAAAACACCCGGTACCCAGAGTATCGATATAGAAATGAGATCTCAACAGATATTTAGCTGTGTTGAATATATGTTACAAAGGGCGCTCTGACAAGAAAGAAGAGCTCTCAACTTTTGCCTTCGGTTTACATTTGATGGATTTTGTGGAGCAAAACTATACATTAAACTCATCTGTCAACGGAAAACACTGGGCTAAACGTTCTATGTAAATCCGGCACAGTGTTCGATCTTCAAATTTGAGACGATACAAATGGTTTTAAAATATTAGGTTTAAAGTTTCAAACTGGCTACTCTATCAAAAAGGGATCTGATAGATACTCAAAATCTAACATATTTTCGACCAGATTTTCGTTTATATGCTTCTAAAGATAGCGAATGGTTAGGAAAAAAAAAAAAAAATTGTGTGAATACATCCATTGCAATTTTGAACAGTCCATAATTATTGAAGTAATTGACAAACATTATTTCTCTCGTTTTTGGCCGATAGTATTTGGAATAACTAAAATTTTTGGTTGAGCTCAAGGCCGGGTTTTCTTAAATAAAACACTTGGATGTGTATTTTATTTTGGTTTTTATTTTTCAATATTTCGACTTCAGTCTGAAGTCATCCCAAGTATTTTATTTAAGAAAACTCGGCTTTGAGCTCAACCAAAAAATTTAGTAGTTGGAAATCTTTAAAATTTTTTCTTTTTGTTTATAGTTGTTGTTGCTTTTATATTTTGAGTACAATTAAATGCTCACGGATGATTACTAGAATCAAAATATTGATTGATATTGGGTTATCTAGCCTTAAGAAGAAGACAGACCGACTAAAATCTATGATTTTATATATATGAATTTTAGCAGTGGATCAACAATAACTATAGATTTGGATAAACTTAGGTTTTTTTAAAAGGTTCAAAACTTCAAGGAAAATGGGCATATAGAGTAAAATATCGCTTTTTACATGATAATGGTAAATGTATTTCTTCTCTTCTATTACATATATTGTTGAGAAGGAAAAGCAGCGCAGCGGTCGACCTGCCATTATTTTCATTGATTGTAGGCAAAGAAGGAAAGAAAGAAATGCGAAGAAACTTACCGAGAACTTTGACAGTAGTCAACTGCTTTTAGCAACTGAATGCAAATGCGCTCTTCCGGAAAAGAAGCTCAGCAGGAATAGCTAAACAACTTACTGTCTCATCCCTATAGAGTACAACTGCTATCAAAAATTTAAGAGGAGCATGCCATAAGATTGAAGCTCTTTCGACTGATGAGTCTTTAGCTATAATTTTGGGTTTCAGATCTATTCGCAAACAAACGTCGACTATTTAAGCAATCCAGTGCTCAGGGAACAGTACCCAAAACTTGTGGAAGAGGAACGCATACTCCCCAGGGAAACGCGAGTCACTCTGGCTCACCTTCGTTCTGGATTCTGTAACAGGTTAAACCCTTACATATCCAGAATCAACCCCGACATACAAAATGTATGCCCCACTTGCAATGTGTCCCCACATGACACCATCCCTTTAATTGTAATGTGGAACCAACGCCTCTAACACCCCTTACATTATGGTCCACCCCGGTTGAAACAGCAAGTTTCCTTGGACTCCCGTTAGAGGATATTGATGACAATTTGTGATCGGTCGCAGCTATTAGGTGGGGCGAAACATTGCTACAACAACAACAACAAAAACAACTTAAGCAATATGCGAAGCATGTATGTACACTAGGGTGGCCCTTATTTTCCAAAGTGTTCCGATCTCTTACTTAATTGGCGCTTAACCGTCTAAACGGTTATGGCCGTCCAACAAGGCGCGCCAGTTGCTCCTTCGCTCCGCCAACCGGTGCCAAGGGAGTTTAAATCGTTTTCCACCTGGTCCTTCCAACGGAGTGGGGGCCGCCCTGTACCTCTGCTTCCATAGGCGGGTTCCGATAGAAACACTTTCTTGGAGGCCCATACATCTTTCGAAGAAATTTTCTCTCGAACACTCCCAAAGCCGCTTCATCTGCTGTTGTCATGGTCCATGCTTCTGCCCCATATAGCAGGACGGGTACGGTAAGTGACTTTTAGAGTATGATTTTCGTTCGCCGAGAGAGGACTTTACTTTTCAATTGCCTACCTAGTCCAAAGTAGCATTTATTGGCAAGATTGATTATTCGCTGGATTTCAGTGCTGATGTTGTTGCTAGTGTTGATGCTGGTTCCCAAATAAACGAAGTCTTTTACTATTTCGAAATTATGGCTGCCAACAGTAGCGTGGTTGCCAATGCGCGTATGCGCTGACTCTTTGCTCGATGACAGCAGGTACTTCGTTTTGTCCTCATTCACCATCAAACCCATCTTTACCGCTTCTTTTTCCAGTTTGGAGTAAGCAGAACTAACAGCGCGGGTGTTTAGGCCGATGATATCAATGTCATCAGCATATGCCACCCCCTATAAATATGCGAATAGCCTAAAAACTAGAATATACAAAGTTTTAGGTCAATCGAAAAGGGGTTAGAGGTGGCGCAAAGAGCTTGAAGTCCTGAAAAATGACAAATTTTTACAATTTCTTAAATTTTGTCAACCCTACTTCATTTGTTATGGGCGCAACGTAATTTATCGTGTTGTTAGTAAGTTCTAGTATAAATTGAAAGCAACAAAAATTGGTCAAATATTAATAAAGTTATAAAATAAATTATGCCTCAAACACGGTGTCATTACTTCAAGAATGTGTATATAATGAACATACCTATATGAGTTGTTTCAAATTTTTTTATTATAAATTTTTTTGATAATACATTTTTAAAACATATACATATATCTTGTGAAACTTTAGGTGACACGTATATAATATAATATTCTTTCCTTGGATCTAATTAAGGATGATTTAGTATGTGATTCAAATTGTTTTTTGTAATCAGTTACAACTTGTAAAAAATATTGTTTTTCTTGTTCGTCATTTGTAAGTATTCTATTATATTCTTCCATAAGCTTTAATCCCTGTTATGCTGTGTCGTTAACTACTTTTATATTTATAACAGTATCCTTAGCTTTTTTATAGGTTCCTGTATCCCTCCCCCCCCCCCCCCCCCCCTGTATAGTGGATCTACCTCCAGAAATTGAGATGATATCCCAAACCGACCAAAAAAATTAATGCGTCTCCTGTTGCAAAATCGTGTAGTTTTTTTTCTATGAATTTATTGATTTCACGGGGCCTTAAGTGTAACCTCTCTAAATTTTCTGTTTCCTTGTCGCAGTTGTCTTATGCTTTTGATGTTTTTCGCAATCTTTTTCTTCATGATACAAGAGACGTCATCATCGAACAATGCCAATGCAATACATTCTTCAGACAGTTACCATAGGTGGTTACTAAACTTTTTTATTGCAATGTCAAATATTTTTTTATTAACATTTCTGTATTTATAAATTTCTTTAATAAAATATAGGTCTTGAAGAGGTGCTCTATGAGGATTGGTACAATAAAACCAAAGCTTAACATAGAATTGTATAATAAACGCGCATACACTTGCTATCGAATTTCAATTCGTTATTTTGTAGCAAATCTCTAAAACTATTTTTGTCGAAGTTTTTGCAATTTTCAGGAAATCGCCGAAATAACTGAACGTCCTTACTAGTATTTACTTGAAAATAACTCTCAGCAGAACTTCATAAATAGATGACGACAAGGCAGATACAAAAGTTTTCGCTCAAGTTTTTTTTTTATAACGTTGTTTTTCTAATAACGTTGCAGCTCCTTTTATAACGCCTGTGTTAAGCGATGTCGTATCAACAGGCCCCAATATCATCCTTCACATCCTATTCAAATAACAGTTCATACAACGTATCAGCTATTTCCGAGCCTGTTGGAGCTTCTATTAACTGTTCGCAATTCCTGCAAGTATCAACAACTGGAAGTCGTTTCACCTTTCCACGACCTGTTATTTCTGGAAGTGGTTTTCCATCCCAACGCAAAGTGCCGCAATTTACCTATTTAAAAAAAAACATACTATTCAAAATTTGTTCATTCAAGGGCAGTATAGTTTTAATAAGAAAACGTCAAAGACATTTTTTGTAGTTGTTTGCAATTTTAAAATATATATTTTCATTTCTTTAAACTTCTTTCGACATGCTAGTTGCAAGAACAAGTTGCAATGCAGGCTTAAATTTGTTGTGGCATCACGCATTTCGAAAGAAAAATTTATAAAAAAAATATATGTGTATACTTTTTTAAATAAATAAACTTCAAGGAATATATGTCTGTTCTTAATCGACCGATTTTGAAGATTGCGGCCGTTTTAGAAAAGTAAGAAAATACAGATCTTATTACGGTGTAGAAAAGTAATAAATTTTCTTAGGGTTTAGAAATATGGAAACCTGAAACATGAAATTGTAAAAATTCGTAATTTTTCAGGATTTCAAGCCCTTTGCGCCACATCTAAATCTTTTTGGATTGGCCTAAAACTTTGTATATATTTGTTTTGGAGCTATTCCCATATTTTTAAGGGGTGATATCAAGAATCCAAACACTTTTTTCCCCTCCATACAACGAAGGGCCACCCTAATCTCCCGCACGGCAAGAAATACTTTAGGAATCCTTAAATTTATTGTAGGAATATTTTGTGCAACAAGAAATAAAACCGGAACCGTTTCATTTTGCGTAAACGGAATCGAAAACATTGTTTTAATACGTACAAGAAACGCGGTTGCCAAAAATTCAAGATCCTGGAAAAATTAAACTCTTTTATTTAAATTTTTTATTTACTTAATTAGTATTATTATATTAGTTAATTAGTATTACAATTAATTAATTTGTATAATTACATGATATCACATACTATAAGTCATAATCTATACATATTGTGACGAATATTACCATCTCTAAGCTGTTACTAAGTAAATGCACAACAACAAAATCATTAAAGCAAGCTACATAAACACATTAATCAACATTTACACATGTACATACAAGGCAGCAGAGAGATACTCACCATCAGCCGAAGTAGTACTCACATATACCCATAGGAGAAATGGGTGAATGAGGCAACAGGGGGTATAAAAGCAGCGAAATCTGAGCAGTCAGTAATCAGTTTGATTTAAACACGCAATTGGTTGTGAGGTATAAGTTATAAGCGGCCGAAGCATAACGGTCGCCTCGGCTTATGTGGCACACGATCGACCCTTTCCTCCAGAGGAGGTCGCACAAACAACCAAGAAGGAGGCGGTCGTGATGGGTTGCGACGCCAACGCAAGGTACGCGGTTTGGGGGAGTAGCGAGATAAACGAACGGAGTGAGGCTCTGTTTGAATTTATATTAGCTAACAACCTTTATGTATGTAACAAGGGCAGCTCTCCCACCTTTAGTTTTCCGAGTACGGCGAACTACCCGGGGTGGGAGGATGTCCCTGATATAACACTAACATCTGACTCCCGGGAGCTTACGGTAAGAAACTGGGAGGTGTCGAAAAAACTTTCCCTGTCGGATCACCGGTTGATCCTTTTCAACATAGACTGGGAAAAAGAAATAAGTCAGCCACACAGAAACCTTAAACGGACGTCCTGGATCCTATTTGACAAGATAGTCAGCGACAGACTCCATAGAAGTAGGACGCCTATACAATCTACAGACAGTCTTAACGACCGTGTTCGGTCTCTGGAGACAGTTTTCAGGTGGCCTTTAAAGTTGCCTGTCCGATTTTGAGGAGCAGAAAGACATTCCCACCGTGGTGGGACAAAAATCTCAGCGACCTGAGGTCAAAGCTGAGGAGGTTCTTCAACGACTGTCACTTCAGGAACGATTTCCAGGAGTACGGGACGGCTATGAGGGATAATAAGAATGCCATATGGATAGCAAAATTAAGCTCCTGGGAGAACACTGCGAGTCGATTCAGTCCACGATGGACTCAGCCAGGCTGGGAAAGATTCTTGCCAAGAGTCATTCAAACAAGACATTTGTCAAGGGCGCCGATGGAAGATGGGCAGGATCGGCGGCTGAGACTCTAAACATCCTTGTAGATGCTCATTTCCCGGATGAATCGGGGGAGGGAGTACGCGCTAAAAAGAGAGCACATCAGGAAGTACCTGTTGGCCTCATAAACAACCTTTTAGCGGAGAAGAAAATTGCCTGGGCAATAGATAGCTTCTCTCCATATAAATCACCGGGCGTGGATGGTATTCTACCTATTATGCTGCAGAAGACTCAGAAATCTTTGGGTTAGGCATTCGTCTCAACCACATTCCGGTCTCGTGGATGAAAACAAGGGTGGTTTTCATCCCTAAGGGCGGCAGAAGGGGGCATGAAGTAGCCAAAGACTTTCGGCCAATAAGTCTCACGTCCTTTGTTCTGAAAACTAAGGAAAGGCTATTATATACATATACAGGAGCTTCTAGGCGAGGCTCCACTTTCCATGGCACAGCACGCGTACCTGAGAGGGAAATACATAGAAACCGCGCTACATGAGGTAGTTCGAACTGTGCAAAAGTCCCTTCATCACAAGTAGTTCACTCTGGCTGCGTTTGTTGTTGTGGAAGGCGCGTTCAACACGGGAAGAGCTGAAGCGATTGAGGCTGCCGTCGGTAGGGCAGGGGTTGAAGAACCACTACGGCTTTGGATTTCAACCCTGCTTCGTAACCGAGGAATAACAGCAGAGCTAGGCTGAACTAGTGTTGGCAAGCAGGTATGCAGGGGCACACCACAGGGTTGAGTGCTTTCACCTCTGCTTTGGTTGATCACCTTAAATGAAATCCTACGAAAACTTAACCCAGGGGGGGGGGGGGTTAAGATCGTGGCGTATGCCGACGACGTGACGATCTTAGTCTCTGGTCCTTTCCCCTCCTTAATGAGCGAAATCATGGAAGGGGCCTTGGCTAAACTCAGCAGGTGGGCACAGGGATGTGGGCTTAGGTTAAATCCCGACAAGAGGGGCCTGCTTCTCTTCACGAGGAAGTGCAAGCCACCTGCCTTCAGACTACCATTCTGTTGAAGACATGATCCGATTTTCGGATTAAGTCCGCCCGCTCCGTCTAGCAACACCGGCCAGTGCGGCCCAGCGTAAGCAGTGCAGCTCAGCCGTGCCTGCAATACTCACCGCGCTCTCAATAATAAAAATCAGTTTATCATTAACTACCAGCCCGTTCGCTACGCACCGATCGCATCGTGTTTTTGTTTTATCGCCCGCCCGCCGTCGCGCAGTTATATTTTCTTTATATATAATTGAAGTTAATTAAATTAAACTTTATATTTTGGTTTACATTTAAAATAAAAATTTCAGTTGTGAATATATGATATACATATACTCGTGTGCCCTCTTTCCCCGCAGTGAATAAGTAGACATGGTCCTTTGTAGTTAAAAAGGCCAGCGACAAAAAACAAAAAAAGTAAATATAAATGAAAACAATACAATTATTTTTACATAAAACTGAAGTTTATTTCATATAAATAATTTCATATTAAACGAAATACGCGGCCAGTACGGACACAAAAAACAAAAAGTGCTAAGAATAATGTTTGAGAAAAAAAAACTAAAAAATTGCTACATACAAAAAAAAACAACAAAATATTTTAAACAAAATCAACATTTTATCATCAAAAAAAAAAAATTATTTGCGTTTGTGTCAAAATTTTTAACGGCAAAATTATATAACATACATAAATACAAAAAAAAAGGCTACATTAAGGTGTTACAAAAAGAGAAAAAATTTAAAATCCAAATTGAATAACACAAAAGTGAAGGAAGAAAGAAACATAAAAACGCTATATATACAAGAGACAAAAAAAGGAAAACAATTATTTAAAAATATTAATAAGTTGAACAAAATATATACAAACACAGATAGACAAAAGCTTGTGTACCTAAAAACATAAAAGAAAGATAAAAATTGTTCGGTAAAATAAAAAACAAATACCTACTCATATACAGGACAAAAATTAGGGTGAAGTTGGAAAAAGGAAACAATTTTGTGGAAAAAACATAATTTTGAGAAAAAGAAAATATTCGAAAAATCGCAAAAGAAAAGATATAAGGTGAAATTAAAGAAATAAAAATATTTATAATAAATCTTTTGGCTAAAACACAAAAAACGGAAAATATAAATACAAAAAAACAGAAGAGAAGTTTGGTGGAAACAAGAAAAAAGTTTTTTCAAGATAAAGAAAAAAAATATAATTACTTGAAAAAGGGGAATTGTTTGAAAAAACCAAGAAGAAAAATACAAATTTTCAAGTAAAATAGAAGTTGAAAAACATAAGTGGAAAAA
Organism: Eurosta solidaginis; assembly: GCF_040869045.1. NCBI lineage: Eukaryota > Metazoa > Arthropoda > Insecta > Diptera > Tephritidae > Eurosta > Eurosta solidaginis. The sequence continues at coordinate 103,265,508 of NC_090320.1, read as the reverse complement.
ACACATACATACATCAAAATAACATCACCATTACAACAAAGACACACAACATCAAAGAAGTTACAACAACAACATCAACTAACTACACAACATAAAAGAGGTACAACTTTACAACACAGCATATCAACGAGGAGAACATTACAACAAAAGATAAAGGACAACACAAAACCAACAAGTTCACATAAAAATGTCTGAGTAAGTACTCTCGATACACAATATATTCCCATATATATTCCCTCCGTCTAAAGTACGGACCCCAAATCTAAAATCCCCAAATTTATATACCCCTTCGATCTAAAGATCCGGACCCTGGGTATATAACCCACAACAAAAAGCCTAAACGGTAAAATATTTCATTGGCTCACTCACTGTTACCAACAGGTACAGTCCCATCAAAAGACCCATATAAATTTTTATCACTTTTCTCAAAGTTTATTTTACCGGTGCACCAAAGATAATTTTGCATACAAATCTACAAGTATATGCACCCATAACACCCACACGCACTTGTATATCTTTTTGCATAAGCCAAAAACCCACCCTCAACAAAGTAATTGCATGACCATATGTAACTACATAATAGAAGGAAGCAACAAAGAAGATCATTGATCACATATTCGCATACATTTACTTTGCCAATAGATCAAGTGCATTGGCACGGCAAACAAAAGACATTCTTGGTACACCACAGTTTACCGGCAAATATATTTTACCCATATATATAAATATATACATACATACTATATACCCATATTACTTGTGCTCAGAAGCGCTGAGACAAGTACATATAACAAAAAACCCAGCATACATTAGGCGGGTTTCAAAAAAAAAACCACAGTGAACACATACCCATTTATATACTCATATTACTTGTACTCAAGAGCGCTGAGACAAGCCCATATTAAAAACCAAGCGCACATTAGGCCGGTTTAAAAAAATTTTTTTTTTTGCCCTTTTGACAAATTTTTTTTCGACTTTCACAGCTTAATAAAAGCTCCCATTTCTTGGTAAATTACATTAAATTATAATTCCAAAAACAAACGAAACCCAAAAATTGACCACTGCAGACCAATGCCTGCAGGAATTCATATATGATGGTAACCAAGTAGAGGTTTACTGCTCAAGTTGGTCACCCTCCCAAGCTACCGATTTATCAGAGTGTATGCTTAAGATCAAATCAGAAGACCTAGACAAAATATGGGCAAAAGTGCTAGCGTCCCATCGAGAAGTAAGTTCCTCCGATAATTACACAGATGTTAGCGGCTCGGTTGAGCAAAAATTCGCTAAATGCATGGAAACCTATAAAACATGCAAATCTGAAATTTTGGAAGCCTTACAAACTTTCAACACTCTAGCACCAACCAACAACAAATACCCGCCCACCCAATAATTGACTCAAACTCAAATGGCTGTTATTTGAAAGTACCAGCATGTGACACCGAAGTCTTTCATGGTGGATACGAAGACTGGCCATCCTTCAGAGATATGTTCACGGCAGTCTATAGAAACCACCCTAAATTATCACCCGCTCAAAAATTATACCACCTACGCCTGAAAGCGAAAGGACAAGCTGGACTTATTGTAAAACACTATCCACTCAGCGATAATAATTTCGAGCTTGCCTGGGAAGCGCTCAGATCTAGGCACGAGAACAAAAGGATACTCGTCGACAACCAATTGAAGACACTGTTCAACCTGCCCACAATATTCGCTGAAAACGGAGAACATATACAGAAGATGCAGACGACAATCAACAACTGCATGTCAACCCTTAACACCCAAGGAATCCCGACAACGGACTGGGACCCAATCCTCGTTTACCTCTGCTCATCCAAGCTGCCAAGTGAAAGCCTCTCACTATGGGAACAATCCCTTAGCTCCCGAAAGGAACTCCCACTTTGGGATGATATGAATAAATTTTTGACCAGCAGATACGAGGTAGTAGAGAGAATAAGTACCTATAGACCAGGCAAGGCGAAACCCCAATTTTCGAGTTTTACACCACGAACGGTGAATCAAAACTCGACCCAATCTAACAATAATAGAACCCATGCATATCACACGAAGTTCAATAAAATGGCTTCGTGTAGATTATGCAATCAATACCACGCAGTCAAATCTTGCGTTAGGTTTAGAAATTTATCGGTATCAGACCGAATCAAATTTGTGAGAGAAAATAGTTATTGCGAAAATTGTTTATCAACGTCACACCCCAAGAACGAATATAAAAGTAGTTTCACGTGCGTTTATTGCCAAAAGCGTCATCATTCACTACTGCATTTGCAGCCCAAATCCGAACAATCACAACCAAACCCCAAAGCTCAAAATGCCCAATCCGGCACCCCTAGGAGAGTGGACGACGAGCGAGCCTCAGCATCGAAAGCCGCCGCAAGAACCACCTCCTCCCAACAGTCTCAAAACAAAAACCCGGTCTCTACACTCTTCTCGAGTAATCATGGAACCACCCTACTACCAACAGCAGTAGTATCAATATACTATGCTGACGAATTTCATAAAATTCGTGCCCTAATAGACCAAGGTTCACAAAAAACTTTCGTATCATCCTGTATACAAAAACTTCTTGGTCTACCCACAAAAGAGTCTCTCCACCAGATATCTGGAATGGGTTGAACGGTTGTGAAAAATGCCAATAAAGTCTGCCAGATAACATTCTGTTCGGCAGACTTAACCCAAATGATAGACGCACAAGCAATAATTTTGCCGAAACTAACGAAGTTCTTGCCCACAGTCAGAGATTCAAGCATCGATCTCGAAGAACTGTCCCATTTACCGTTAGCCGATCCACAGTATTCGATACCATCGAAAATCGATGTGGTAATCGGCAGCGATATCACCCCGCAAATCCTCACCGAAGGGCTCCTACGAAATTTGAGTGGAACATTACTTGCCCAAAACACAATATTCGGATGGATATTAAGCGACCCTGTAGCTGAAAAGATATCAACCTTCAGCACTCATGTCACGGAATGCACCGATGACTCCATCAATCAACTTTTGAGACAATTTTGGGAACAGGAAGAAGTTCACCAAACCCAACAGATGATGAATACTGCGAAGCACTCTACCGTACAACCACAATTCGTGAAGAAGATGGACGCTACAAAGTCAAACTAGCATTCAGATCGGAATTTCCAGCCAACCTGGCACTCGGTCATTCACGACCCGCAGCACAGCAGCAGTACATCAGCATCGAACGCACGCTCGAAACAAAACCCGAATTAAGAGACCAATATTTTGAAGTCCTTAATGAATATTTATCCATGGATCACATGGAACCCGCCTCCCAACAAGAGATAATTAGAGATGGCAAATATCTATCATTTTATCTACCCCATCATGCTGTCATAAAACCCGAAAGCAAAACCACAAAAGTGCGAGTCGTCTTCAACGCATCAAAAATGTCACATTCTGGCAACTCGTTGAACGACGTCCTTCACCAAATCGTTTTTCGAAACACCCAACTCTGCCGATAGAAGATTTTCGACTAAAAGCAGTTACCTTTGGTGTAAATTGCGCGCCATATATGGCAATTCGAACCATACACCAACTCGCCCACGACTGTCAAGATGAATATCCGCTCGCTAAAAACATTTTATTAAAGGAAACATATGTTGACGATATTTTGTCAGGCGGTAATAATATACAGTCCACTTTGAACTCCATGACCCAAGTTATCGAAGCCCTAAAATCGGCAGGGTTCCCTTTGAGAAAGATGTCGGCAAATCACCCTGAAATTTTAAAACCCGGTCCTGACCCTGATTTGCTAGACGTCGACTTTCTTAAATTCCACGATTCGAGTTCCACAAAACCCTTAGAATTCAGTGGAACGCGCTAACCGATACCTTCACCTATACGTACGATCCCCCATCAGCAGAAAACACGACTACGAAAAGGCAGATTTTATCAGCAGTTGCGAAACTTTTTGACCCCGCAGGATGGCTATCGCCAATAATGATTCTTGCTAAAATGTTGCTGCAACAACTCTGGATGGAAGGAACGGATTGAGACAAGGATGTGAAGCCCGGGGCTCTCCAAAAATGGACCTCAGTATACGAAAATTTACCAAACATCAGAGAAATTAAAATCCCTAGGTGGGTACAGTATTCCTCGGATAAACTCATCAAGCTGCATGGATTTTCGGATGCTTCCGAAAAAGCATTTTGTGCCTGTGTGTATTTACGTGTACAAACCCATGAAACTAGTTTTTCATCCAATTTGCTAGCTGCTAAAAGCAAAGTAGCACCCCTTCAAACCGTGAGTCTTCCACGGTTAGAACTCTGTGGAGCAGTCTTACTCTCCAAATTTGTGAAACAGCTCCGAAGTGAGCTGAACCTACCCCAACACGAACTCATTCTCTGGTGCGATTCTGCCATCGTACTGGCATGGTTGAAAAACCACCCCATAGCTGGAAAACGTATGTCGCCAACAGGACATCCGAAATTCTTAAGAACGTCGACAACGCCACTTGGAGGCACGTTTCCAGTAAGGATAACAAAGCGGATTTGGGCACTCGAGGCTGCAAAACTCAGGATTTAGTCCAACGTCCACTATGGTGGGAAGGACCTAATTGGCTTATCAATCCATCAACTTCGTGGCCAAAGGATACATCTCACTACCCAACTCATCCCGAACAACGACATGTGGAAGTATTCCACACCCTGCAGGAAGAAAATGTAGACATACTCGACCGGTTTTCGTCGTTTTATCGAGCGCTTAGAGTCGTGGCTTATATGTTGCGGTTTATCAAGAAAGCAAGGAAACTGAAAGTTCCAGCCACGCTCAACCTCACCCACGCCGAAGTGAATGATGCCAAAATCAAAATCATCATTCAAACTCAACGGAATCATTACGGAGACACGATATAGCTGCTTCAAACGTCAGGACCATTACCCAAAAAGAACACCTTTCTGACATTAAACCCCATGCTAGGTGACTCAGGAATCATGCGAGTTTCTGGAAAATTAGCATATGCCACCTATAGCTTTAATGAGCGGCACCCAATTATCATACCCGAAAACTCTCGATTTTGTTCTCTTCTGTTAGACATTCTCCATTCGAACCTGCTGCACGCCGACAAACAGCTGATGATCCGAATGGTACAGCAAGAGTACTACATTCCACGTTTGAAGCAAAAGGTCAAAAAGCTCATCTTCCACTGCAAAACCTGCACCATCTACAAACAGCAGATGAAAACGCAGATAATGGCAGCTTTGCCACCCGAGAGGTCAACGTATTCCCTACCCTTTCATACAACAGGAGTCGACTTTGCTGGAACATTTATGGTAAAAACTTCTCCCCTTCGCCGAGCTTCGTATGTCAAAGCTTACGTTTGTGTGTTCGTCTGTTTTTCCACAAAGGCTGTTCATTTAGAAGTGTGTTCTGACCTCACCACCAATGCCTTCAACGCAGCCTTTACCCGATTGACTGGCCGCCGTGGCCTACCCCATCAGATATTTTCTGACAACGGAAAGACGTTCGTCGGCGCACAACGCGTATTTCAAAGGGAATTCACCACATTTCTCAAGGAAGTCGCTACAGACGTCGCATAAAAATATGCAACTCACGGATTCTCATGGAGATTCATCCCACCATACTCTCCACACATGGGTGGCCTATGGGAAGTGGCCGTGAAAAGTTTCAAGATACACTTTACGAAGGTAGCAGGAAACCAGAAGTTCTCCTTCGAAGAGCTCACTACTCTCTTAATACGCATAGCGGCGGTCCTCAACTCCCGACCGCTCTCCCCCATATCCGAAGATCCAATGGATCCCCTAGTCCTAACCCCAGGGCGTTTCCTACGTGGCGCGCCACTCTTAGCATTGCCGGAGCCAACTGCAGAGCATCTCACCCTAGTCAATAAATGGCAGAAACTGAAAGTGCTTCACCAACAGTTCACCACACGATGGAAGAACGAGTACCTCAAGGAGTTGCATAAGCGGTACAAATGGAAATGCCCTCAACGCAACGATCAAGTTGGAGATTTAGTCGTGGTAAAGGATGATTTACTACCACCGAACGAATGGCGTTTGGGGCGAGTAATCACTTTACACCCTGGATCGGATAACCATGTTCGAGTTGTGGAATTCAAAACCCAAAATGGACTAATAACCCGTAATATTGCCAAACTGTGCGTGCTGCCAACTGCCTAGTAGTGCCAACCCTACCTCTAGTACTCTCTGCTTTATGCCCCTAGCAATCTACATATAAGCTACCCTCCCCAAAGTATTTTTCTAACCCATTTATTGAGAAATACGTATTTTTTGTTGAAGACATGATCCGATTTTCGGATTAAGTCCGCTCGCTCCGTCTGGCAACACCGGCCAGTGCGGCCCAGCGCAAGCAGTGCAGCTCAGCTGTGCCTGAAATACTCACCGCGCTCTCAATAAGAAAAATCAGTTTATCATTAACTACCAGCCCGTTCGCTACGCATCGATCGCATCGTGTTTTTGTTTTATCGCCCGCCCGCTGTCGCGCAGTTTTATTTTCTTTATATATAATTGAATTTAATTAAAATAAACTTTATATTTTGGTTTACATTTAAAATAAAAATTCCAGTTGTGAATATATGATATACAAGTTAAAGAGCCAAAGGACTAGGGCTCCAAAAATTTAAAGTTGGGGGCCGCCCCGCGGCCCCATTGCAACCTGTAAAGATCAAAATAAAAATAGTCTTTAGTCCACTTAATAATATTTACCATTTATTTCCGTTCAATGTCAAAAACAGACTGACTTTATCATTAACTTAAACTAAGCTCTAAGCTTCTACATTAATCTAAGTGATTTCATAATTGCTGACACTGCACTACACACGATTGGCCAAAATAATATTTTATCGCTTGCGTGGCGAATCACAGGACTTGCATTTTGTCCGCATATCATATCGCTTACGCTGCAGTTCCCATGGATTGCATTTTGTCTGCTTACGCAATATGATATCGGATCAATTACCTACGTTGCCTTTGCTTGTATTTGTTGAAGTGTGGTGTCAGCACATTCTTACAAGTAAGTGTGTCTGCCCCCTTGTTAAGTACCCCCCTTAAACATCTGCGTCCCGCAGATGAGCTCCTTTTTCAGAAGGATCCTTTGCATGGCTTGGCTGGTCGTGATCTGTGGTCTGATTTAGTCTAGGAAAGTTGATTTTAGTAGTGAGTTTTCTCCAGATAATGTAGCATACGGCTGCCAGAATGGCCAAGGCAAGAGCGTCAAAAATTAGCAAAAAGTTAAAATTATTGCCAAGTTGTTTAAGCTGATTAATATTTTCCATGCTCAGGCCGTGAATGCAGTTAAGGTTCAGTTTTAGTCCTTCGCTCGTGATGTTTACCAAGGGCGGTGGCAAGGCCTGCGCTGTGCGTACTGATCTGCTGGTGAATGTTTGATTTCCCACCGTGACTGTTTCATTGTTCAAAATAATGACGTACGTTCCATTTAGGGTTGTGGAGTAGTTCCTCCCTTGTAATAGGCCTTCAAAGATTGTAACAAATATTGTTGAGTCTGTGATCATCTCGACGGTTTTGGGTTGTCTGGTTCAAAGCGGCATTTGGCCTCGCCACCTTTAACTAGCCTAGCTAGGCACCCGATTTCCCGAAGTATAGTCAGGGATTTGGGAGAAAAAATTGTTGTATTGCTGATCGAAGGGCAATCCCCGAACGTTTCAACTTCGTTTATTAGCATTTTTTTATAGCTGAGGTCAACGTGTTTTCCTTTTATAACAGCGGCCCGTGTTATTAGGAGTCGGCAGCTATCTGGTTGGCATTGAGAGTACGTAGAAAAGTGTGCTACCGTTTGAATACACGGAGGCCGACCCGTACTCTATGGCTTCAATGGTGTTCTGATATGGTAGGGAATCTTCCTCCATTATGAGCCTCCCAATCTCGTCTCGATCAAGAAGATTTGTGTTGATTACGCCAGATTTCGCCATTTGGCATGCTTGGACGACTTCTGACACCTGTTCCTTCAAGATAAGAACTTTGCTTAGGTCAAGAAGTTCGATATTTTGCTCGCTAATGTTTTTGCTTATAGCGTTAATGTGGAGCATCGCTTCGTTTGCTTTCTCGATTGCCTCGCGGGTACCGTTGAATAGTTTTTCGTTCACCCGGTACTGGTGATTGTTGTTTATTATCACGCCATTCATGCTTCGAAGAATATAGTCCCAATCCGCTGCATCTGGAGACCCAGCTATCCACTTCCATGCAGAACCAATCCAGTCAATGGAACGTACCCTTCGTGATTTGCTTATTTGTAGTTCGTCGAGACGCAGCTTATTTTGATTTAGGTGGAATTGTAACACGGTCCGCACATCCCTGCTTGTAATATCGTGCTCTGTTGACTCCATCAATTTGACCAAAGCCGTATTGAAGTAGTTTAGGTCGACCACATGAACTAAACTGAAGTGTCCGTTCAGGATCCAACCACGACCGTGCTCAGTAGTTACCAGTGGGGAGCCATAATTGTAGATGTTGAGGCCGTACACGCCAGATATTAAAAATAAACTGTGTTCCATTATGGAGAGAAAAAAACTCATTAGTGGTGGTAAGATTAGTATTAACCATTTTTTGTTTTTAGGCACTTATTATTTATCCCAGGGACGGTGAACTAATAATAAATGGTTATATAATATAAATCTTGTTTTCTTTTGTTTTTTTTTTCTTTTATTATTATTATTTAAAGAACATTCTATTGTATAATAAAAAAAAAAAATCTTTCCACACTAAGGGAAGAATTAAAAAAATTAAATTTTTTGTGTGCTTTTTTGAATTGAACTGCAATTTATTTATGTGTTTATATCCTACCACCATCCCCGGCTACCCATCGTGGTACTTGGAAGGTCCACAGGATCCGAGAGCATGGATATGAAAGGGAGGTAGTTTGTAATTCTTTACTTTTGTTTGAAAGGTAGCGTTAAAGGTTACTACCCCTGGATCCTGTCGCCTTACCAAAAGTCGTGGTAAAGAAGCTGAGGAAAGAGGATAATATTTCTAAGAATTACTGAAATGTTTCCTCTTTACTCCCTTCTTTAAAGTTTTTATGTTTTTTTTTTTTTTGTTTTTTTTTCTATTTTTTTTTTGTTTTGTCTAATTTGTCTTTTTTAGTAAGCGCCTAATTAATTTTTTGTTGTGGGCAGATTTCTTCTTAAGGAAAAAAAATTTTATTTTTTTTTTGCCTCTTTTATTAAGCGTGTAATTAATTTCTTGTGGGCAGATATTGCTTCCTTAAAATTTTTTAAACGAAAAATCGTTTCCTCTGTTTTTTTTGTATTTTTTTTTTATTTATATATTTTTTTTTTCAATATTTTATGTTGCCTCTTTAATCGCTTATGTGGTTTGTTTTAGAAAAGATCTTTGATATTGAAATTTGGCGGACGCCTTTTTTGCGTCGTCGGTGCTATATAATTTCAAATCTTTGTGGTATCTTTTTGTGGGACATCTTTTTGTTGTTGACTTCCCGTGGTGACCTTATTATATTTTTTTTTTTTTTTTTTACCATATGTTGGCGTATTTTTTATCTGCGCTTTATGAATCCTTTTGCCAGTGTCTGTGAGCAATGTCACTGTATTGTCCTTACCAACCGTTTCCTTTTTGTAAAGTGCCTTTTGTTTTGATTTTATCTGTTTATCCCTGACGTAAATCTCATCTCCTGGCCTAAATTCCTTAGCTCTTTTCCTTTTTTTATTCAATCGGAGATTTCTTAACTCCTGGTTTCTCTTGATTTGTTCCCTGATCTCCTTGTGGACCCTACTCTTGAAGTTGGCTAGGCCTTGGTAGTTAATTCTTTCGGTTCTGTTGAAAAATATGTCGCTAGGCTTCCTCTTCGTTACAGAGTATATTGTTGTGTTGTAACTATCGACAGCAATATACATCGATTCCTTTGGTCTAGCGTTATTAATTTCTTTCCGGAGGCACCGATAAATCTCGATAATGGTAGAGTGGAATTTTTCGATCTGGCCGTTTACTTCACTTCTTTGAATTGGAGTCTGATATTGTTTGATTCCCAAACCTCTTATGTAGTTACATACCAAGGGAGTCATAAATCCCCTCTCATTGTCGGTGACTATCATTTTAGGAGTTGTGAAATAGTGTATTACTTTGGCCAGCTTAGCGCGGAGAGTGACGGATGCTTTATTTTTAATGTAAAAAAGCTTGGCAAATTTTGTCTATGCAAGATTAAAATTTCTCCCCTTGAATTTCAAAAATGTCCACATGCACTATTTCGCATAGATATTTCGGCACTGGAGTCTCTTTTATCGGTGGTACTGCCGGATGCCTATCATACTTGTTAGCAAGGCAGGTTTCACAGTTAGAAGTGAAATTTTTTATCTTACTAGCCATTTTGGGAAAATAATACTTTTGTTCCCTATTTTCTTTTGAGTTTCTATGGGCCCTCCTATGTTCAGTCTCTATTATACCGCAAATTCTATCCTCGTTGGCCCATCCTCGACCACCCTCTGAGTTATCCTAATTTTGTATAAAAGGAAATGTTCTATTATACTTCTTGTAGGAGTTGTAAGTAACTTTCTGGAATCTTTATTCCATTTATAAATGCCGGGTTTAGACGTTCCTTCGAGGCTTCGGTTAAGCTGGCCTTTTCAATTATATCTAGTCTCACATAATGACGAGTGAATCCTGGATGTGGGGTTTCAACACAAGGCATTGCATTCCCCTCCGTAAAAATTATTTGGTTTCGGAAAACGTTCAAAGGGACTTCTACGTGTGGAATAAGGTCCGAAGAATCCTGTTCAGCACTGTGAGTTGTCCCCTCGTCACTTCTAGCTTCTGTTGGTGCATCGTTGGGTTCCGACGGTACTGTCAAATGGTTTGCCTGGCATGGAATTCTGGAGAGAGCATCCGCCTCGACATTCGATTTACCAGGAGTGTAAATCAATTCGTGGTTATACTCTTCTATTCTAGCCTTCCACCTCTTCAACTTGGCGTTATAGTTTCGACTTCCTAACGCAAAAGTGAGAGGCTGGTGGTCAGTGAAAATTCTAACTTTTTCGCCCCATAGAGGTAGGATCTCAAGTTGTCTAGAGCCCAAACTATAGGCAACATTTCCTTCTCGTTTGTGGCATAGTTTTCCTCTGTTCTACTTAAAGATCTTGAGATGTAGGGAATGGGTCGATCTTTCCCTGTTTCTCCTTGGGATAGCACCCCACCAATGGCATAGTTTGAGGCGTCGGTCGTAAGGTTGAATGGTTTTTCGTAATCTGGGAATGCGAGAATATCTGAGGAAACGAGTAGTGTTTTTAGGGTATCGAAGGCCTGAAGGGCCTTGGAATTCATTTTGATACGCACTCTTCTAGATTGGTTTGCCTTGACCTGCGAATTCTCACCGCGTGTGAGATTGGGCAAGGGTTTAGCAACTTTAACGTAATCTGGAATGAACTTTCGGTAATACGGCGTCATTCGCAAAAAGCTTTTTAGTTCCTTAAGCGTTTCTGGGGGTCAGAGGTTCTCTATAGCTTGGACCTTTGAAGGATCTGGCTTTATCCCGTGGGATGTTATTACATATCCCAGAAATTCTACTTCCGTTCTCATAAACTTAGTTTTTTCCAAATTCACTCTCAAATTAGCATCCGCAAGCCGTTTAAACACTATCTCTAAATTTACTAAATGTTCGTCGGTACTTTTTCCAAAGACAATAATGTCGTCGATATACACGTAGCATATCCTCCCTATATAATCTTTAAGGACGTCATCAATCATTCGCTGGAATATAGCCGGAGCGTTTTTTAACCCAAAAGGTAATCTCAGAAATTCGTACTTTCCATTCATGGTTGAAAACGCCGTTTTGGGTATATCTGTTTCTTTCATTGTGATTTGGTGAAAGCCTGAGGTCAGATCTATGGTTGTGAAATATTTTGCGTTCCCTAAACTGGCCAGCGTTGCATTAATATCTGGAATAGGATAGGCGTCCGACACGGTGACTGCATTCAGACGTTTGAAATCCACTACCATTCTATACTGCTTTTCACCAGAGGGTTTGGGGTTTTTCGGAACTACCCAAATAGGAGAATTGTACGGGCTTTTGGATGGTCGTATAATTCCTTCTTCAAGCAACTCAGTAATTTGTTTTTCTACCTCTTCCCTCATGTTTGCAGGATATGGGTAACTTTTCGTGTATATGGGCTCATTCGTGGTAGTCTTTATCTCAGCTCGAACTGTGGTTTTAATATTTGTTTTGATGTTAAGTGGACCGAACAAATGAGAATATTTTTCTATCATGGCTTTTAGGCTTGGGAGAATTGCGTCGGGTATATCGTCAGTTTCGAAAAAATTTAGGCTTCCTACGACTTTGTTTTGAGCGGAATTCTTATATTGGGATCTATTGTAAGGACATGTTTTTTCCTGTCTATGACGGCACCCAGTTCTTTGAGGGTGTCATCGCCTATTATCCCATCAAAGGAGCTTAAACCAGGAAGTGCGTAAAAGGTCACCATAGATTCGTTACCAGCATTTTGGAAAAATCTCCCACTGATTTTTTTGTTTATTACTACAGGTCCTGCTACGGTGGTTACTGAGAAAGGTGGATGGACTGGGACTGTATTAGTTGCCAATTCAGGTCTTATAAAATTTGTATTTGCCCCTGTTTCAACTAAGAACATTAGGGCTACTTTGTTTCGTGTCAAACAAGTGAGATAGGTTATACTGGATTGCGCGGTAGTCCTCATATGAAATAGGCTGGTGGCCCGTCCGCCATAAAATTTACCTGCTGGAAGTTGTCTTCTGTCGATTCAGCATACGCCGAACGTCCGCTTTCTACATCTGCGCTGTTGGCTTCCATATTGTAGAGCCTCTGCTGTTTGGGCATCTTTTCAATCGATGATGTAGGTCCCCTTTTGAAGGCGTTGTTATTCATCGGTCGGTTCATGTAGTTCACCTGTCTTGTTTGAACACTGTCGTCGACATCCATTCTTTCCGCAGGTTTTGGGGCTGCGGGTCTACTAGGAGGTGCGGTGTTCGTCCCTTGATTGCCTTGGAATCTGTTGTAGGATGACCGGCTATTCCCTTGAGTATTGTTCCGATTCGTCCAGTTGTATGTAGACCGTGAACGAGGAGGTAACGGTGGTCTCTGAGTAACTTGCGACAGGGTATTGGTGGGGACAACTACTCTATTTGGAGTGTTTGCATGGACTACTGTGTTCCTTATCGTTAGGTTCTGGATGTCAAGGCAGGCCGAGTACGCTTCTGGCAGTGTTTTTGGCTTCTGAACTATAAGCATACGCGACAATTCTGGACTGAGAGCCCGTATGAAAACATCGAGTGCCCTGTTACGGTATGTTTCCACAAGGACCGACACGGTTTCCTGGCTATAGTCATCGCACTTGATTTTGTTCACTATTAGAGACAACTGATGATTGACCGTTGCGTAGAAATCATCTAGTTTTGAACCTCTCTGAGCTAGCTGATTCAGTTGGTGCTCTAAAGTCCTAATGTCCATTTTGTCTGCGTAATGCAGCGATAATACCCTTTTTATTTCTACCCAATCGCTATCGAAAACATTATACGCTACCAGTGCTGCATCGGCAAAGCCACGGATTTTCTACCTAATGTGTTGCATTTAATTTTCCCTAGTTTAGAGTTCAGAGCAACACCGTTGCTTTCGATACCCCCAAGGCGTGTCTCAAGCCGCCTAATCTGATCGAGGAGAGCATTAATGCGCCATTAAGTTCATTAACTTTCGTGACTCAAGCGTCCATTTCAGATAAAAAAAAATTTAGTTTGAGATTAAAAAATATATTTTTAAATTTTAATTTGGCACACGGCGGCTCTTTAAAAATTGTTTTTATTTTTTTGTGTGTTACTTACTGGCGTTCGCGATCACTTGACGGGATAGTCCTTATAGCACAGAAGATTTGTTTGTTTTTTGTTTTAGTTTTAAGGTTGTCCTTACACTTTGACAGTTTCCTGCAAAGAAAAAAAGGACTTTAGTTACATTTGTGAAACTTTTACCGTGTTCTTATGGCAACGGCGACATGTACCAAGTTGGCGTTTCACAGTACATTAGTCTTTAAATAATTATGGTTTTGGTCAGGGGGGCTGTGTCATTCCTTTTTAGTCGTCGACAGTCAGATTGGAGGCAACCTACTAAGGCACAGTTGCTCCACAACGCTCTGGACATATTGCAAATCTTTAGCGTGCTCTTATGGGTACGCTGAAAGTATCGCAAATAACGAGTGACCGTTTCCAGTGTGTGCTGATGTGTACCCTGGAAACTCCACAAAAGTATAAGCCGGCCCAAGTGTGTTCTTATGTGTACGCTCGGGTTAACTTTTTCAAAAGGAAATTTTTGCCGTATCCTGAAGGGAGCGGCAAGTTGCATATTGCAAAAAAAATGTTTGTGTACATGACACGGTCACAGGAGTCGTTAACCATTTTTCGCCCTTTTTGTGGTGAGGTCCGTCCTAGGTATACGGACTCACCCAGCCAATGTTTTTATACGTGCACTTGGAATAGCAATAGTGGGGCCGTAGGATAATTCACTTATCAAATGTTTCAATTTTCGTGTTGAATTTTATTCGCGCGCCAGAGGATCTTAGGGGTCACAGACTCGCTTCTTTTGATATTATTCCTGTATAGCCCTCTGAGGGCTTTTAGGATTGGACGTAGTAATTTATTGCTTGTAACATCACTTTTCACTCAACTTTTTGTTATTCACTTCTTTTTTTTTTTTATTATTCGTTTTACCTCTCCTGGGGAGAGGAGCTTTTATACCCTGGAGGGTCCCGAGGGGAATCGCAGAGTTAAGCTATCGTTATAACCGGAGGGTCCCCTCGAAGGTGAATCTCGGTTTTGGTATTTTCGTTATTGGCTGTACAAGCCTTAAATTATCTAAGCTGAGGTCTTGCCTCTCTATATATTTTTTTTATTCCTTTATCGGTAAAATTTCTATTATTTTTTTCTTTTTTCCTTAGCACTCCACTATCACTATCACTTTGTCACTAATCACTATGGACCTCACATTTAAGGAGCGGGGGAGCGGAGTGTTCTCTGAGACCCTAGATTTGTCTGCATCATTCAGACTCCCATCGCACTGCAGCGTGTTTCAAGCAGAAATCTTCGCGATTTGGCAAGCCTGTAAATCATTGGAGGGCTTGAATTTAGCTGGTAAAGTTTGCATCCTGTCGGATAGCCAAGCAGCGATAAAAGCCCGTTCCTCACCACATATTAACTCAAAATTAGTGTGGGCTTGTAATCGACTCATATCCCAGTTATTCACCAATCTAGAACTACGCCTTATCTGAGTCCCGGGTAATAGGAGGAGAGAGGGTAACGAGAAGGCCGACGAGCTAGCACGTAGGGGCTCATCGGAGGTGAACAAGGAAATAACCAGTGTCGAAATAGACATACCGTTAGCAGTAGCCAAGGGGAATAACCCAAGTTTCTACTTGAAGAAAACACAAACAAAATGTAATCACATCACCACCTGTGCAATATCAAAATCCATTGGTCAAAACTATGATGGAAAGAGGACGAGAAGTCTTCTTAACAAATCCAGGGCTAACACACGCAAACTGATAGCAGTTTTGCACCGGTCATTGGGCAGTAGGTACGCATGCGGAAAAGATGGGCATTCCGTATAATGAATACTGCAGAGGCTGCAAAGATCCAAATGCCCGGGAGACAGTAGAACACTTTATGTGTAAATGCCCGGCTCTAGCTAGAGCCCGGCTAAGGTTCCTTGGAACCCCGTTTCTAGAAGACCTCAAAGGGATATGTGTGATAGCAGTCCCGAATATTCTTAATTTTATCAACAACTCTGGCTGGTTGTAATACATTGACCGTAACAAAAAATCAAGCAGCGCGCCAAACTGTCGTCTCTCCGAATCAATCAACGTCTCCGCTGGCTGTACAACAAAAAAGCGACAGCTCTTCAAATAGCTGGATTTCACAAATTGATGCGAAATTGAATATGCAAAAGGAGAGCATCATTAAAGAGCTATCTGAGAGCATCGTTAAAAAGCTGTCTGCACGCATGAAAGAGTCAGAGGAGCGCGTCACGCAGAGACTCGGGGAGTTGACGGCTGACTTCACCAATCTACAACTGTTTGTGGGAAATATCGAAGAACGAGTGGCGAAAGTTGAGATTGAGTGTGCACAAGTACAACAACTGCGCCCTGACCTGGACACAATAAAAGCGCAGCTGCATGACCAATCCGAGAATGCAATACACCAGCTGAAGTTTGAGGTACAAACACTACGTTCGCATTTGGATGACTGCCAAAAATCCCTTATTTCAGCTGATGTTATTATAGGAGGTATCCCGCAAACGAGTGAAGAGAACTTGAACGAGACATTCTTTCAACTGTGCCGTGTAGTAAACATAAATCCCCCACCAGTACGTGCTGCTTTTCGCATGCCGAGCAAAGACACAAACAAACCAACAGCGATCATAATTAAAATGATGTCTACAAATGACCGCTCATTATTTCTTGCAGCGGCTGCTCGTTATGGTAAGTCAGCTAATAATTCAGTTTCTCTAAAAGACATTGATCACAACAAAGACGGGCGAGTGGGTATATATGAGAGCCTCTCAAAACAGAGTAGAGATGTTTTGCAATTCGCTATTCAGCTTAAATAAAATATCTTCTGCATTTTCAATGCGAAGCCAAATATACGTACGGGTGAACCCCAAATGCAAAGCACTAAAAGTATCCAGCTTAAGCGATGTGCAGAAAGCAGTGAACGCGTGAAAAGAAGAGTGAGATTAGATTGTACCTAAATTGTTATTATCTCTTTGTAAACTTACGTATGCATGTATGTGTACTGCAATGTGTGCTTATTTATATATTAAGCTCTGGTATGTCACTCTTAATCACCTAAATTGTTATTATCTCTTTGTAAACTTACGTATGTATGTATGTGTACTGCAATGTGTGCTTATTTATATATTAAGCGCTGGTATGCCACTCTTAATCACCTTTTTCTTTTTTCACTTCTTTCTTTGCTTTCACTTCCAATAATCTTTCATATTTTTGACAGATTTCGTATTTGCATACTTGTTTATATTTTACATGCGCGCATAGTTTTCTTGGAAGATCAATGCTCGTTTGTTTGTTTTTGATGCATTTTAATAGTTATGTTTGTTCTAAAGGCAGTTCCCGCAGTATGGTTCGCGTTTTAAGTAGGCAAAAGCAAGGTTTAAAAATCTGCCACATTAATGCGCAAAGCTTATCAAAAAAAAATTGATGAATTCAGGTTTATGTTCGAGGGTTCTGATGCAGATGTAGTCTGTGTTTCGGAGACATGGTTTTCTGCTGGTTGCAGTGATCAATTATTTGCTGTAAATGGGTATAATCTATATCGTGTGGATAGAATCGGGCATGGTGGGGGAGTGGCTATTTATGTCAAGAGTGGTATTTCATGCAAACTTGCCTATGCGTCTCCGGCTCTAATCTCGATTGAGTATATTTTTTTGGAAATTTTTTCAAAATCTGAGAAATTGCTCATTGGTTGTGTATACAGACCCAACAAACAAATTGATTACATGCAATTTGTAGATTTTCTAGAGAATGCATTGATCGGCTATAGCAAAATCATTTTGACAGGGGACTTTAATTGTAATAATCTTACTGATTTAAAATTTCCGCTGACTATACAAAATGTAAGCCTTTTTCTTGTAAACAACACTGAACCAACCCACTTTACCTGTTCTTCTAGTACTCTTTGGATATTTTTTGGTAAACGATGCGTCTAAAGTGCTTTTGTATGATCAGATTTCAGTTCCGAATTTCTCCAAGCACGGCCTGATATTCTTAACGTACGATTTTCAGTTTGTTAGAGCCATTTCGTCTTATTCATATCGTGATTTTAATAACATACAGTACCAACAACTCGATGCAGCCGTTAATGACATTAACTGGAGGTCTATTTATCAACTGAAGGTCGATTCTGTAACTATTCACAATAACAAATGTCGTTAGCGTAGACAATAATTTTTGCTGTTTGCACTAACAATTTGTTGATTCTGTAACTCCGTGTTAACAATGGTAAACAGCTGATTGTTTTTTATTGCTGAAAATTGTGATAGGTGGCACCTCAGGCGAAAAATGCGAAAAACACAAAGGAGAACGTCAAAATAAATTTTTGAGCGCCAAACAATATTGTGTGAATCTGGAATTGCAAAAGTGCAAAATAGCACACATTTTAACCCAAAAGTGGAAAAAACGGAAAATAACTATTCAAACATAAGGGTAAGTACCTAATACTGCGAATATTTGGGTGTGCTTTAGTTTACAGCCGTACTCCTTATATTAAGCAAAAAAAAGTGGCTGCGATTTAGCTTGGAGTCGCAGGAATTGCCACTATTTTTGCTATTGAACGGGAGAGGAAGTCATTGTGTATTAGTACAAGTGTTCCTGATTTCAAATATGTAAGTTTTACCACGCGCGATTTTATAGTCCTCCAGTGCATGGTATCATGGATAAACAAAAAGTGTCAGCAGCCATGTGAATCGGTGGTGATCCACAAAGAAATATTGTGTCTCTTCGAGAAGACGGGCATTTGATCGGCTATGGGTTATTTTTTGTAAGCGTAATTTACAGTGTGCGGTCAAGTGTGTAAACTTTCACTAAAAGTATGTAAATATTGATGAAAAATGCTGTAGGAGTACGTAAAACTTCCAACTTTAACCACTATTACCGATTACTATAAAGCTTAGTATGCTAGGAACTATATGTTTGTGATCAGAAAAGCCTCCTCTACCTTACTATAACAATCTTTTTTTCTAAATCAAAGGGAAGCATTTGATTACTTTTTTCGATTTATTTGAACAGAATGTCTTCGCAATCAAAAAGGAGTCGTGCATCGGGGGAGCAGCTAAGCGCGATGCTCGATGTTTTTACATCCGACCCAGACTTCGCCAGCAGAAAATTTCAAAAAATGCATGGCAAATTAGAAAACCGTAAGACGTGGGCTGAAATGGGCGCGAAGCTGAATGCCGTTGGAGGCGCGGTAAAGTCGGTTGAACAGTGGCAAAATGTAAGTATGAGAATTGAGTGAATTAGTACTACATCGTTCCCCAATTCAATACCCACCGATATGTATACTCGAATAACTAATAGCTCCCCATACGTATCGAGAAATGGGCTGCTAAAAATTTAAAATTCCATTGGCGCATATGTGAGAGGCAGTTAGTTTTTCGAGTTTTTTGAACATTGTAATTTTTTTACTTTATCGCTGTTTAGATCTGGGTGTGCGATATGTACATATGTACATATGTATATATTTGTAATTATTTGGAACTTACAAATATTTTTCGACTTATTTGTTATAGGTCTGGCGGGACTTAAAAAGTCGCACGGCCACTCATGTACGTGAGTTGAAAAAGGAACAGGGGAAGACTGGCAACAGACCCCTTGAACAAGCGCCCCTTAGCGAATTAGAAAAGAGGGTATAGGGGATAGCAGTAGTAGGGAGCACCTACATGGAAGGATCCTCGGATGTCACTGAAAATTTTCCCGACCTAGAGGTAATGTGTGTTGTGTCATATCAAAATATACTCCATTTCATAGTTGTAAGTTTACTCATATTGGCATGTTCTAATTTGGTTTATATTTCGTTTTTGAATATTTCTTTAAAGTAAAGAAAATGTTTTGAAAAATGTTGATACTTTTTTGAAATATTTCAAATTAAAAAATTGGAAAATCTTCTTGAATATTTAGAATTTTTTTTCAAAACCCATCAACCATTAGAAAAAAAGTTCTTCAGACTTAAGTATTATAGGTACCTATAGAATTTACAATTTAATGGCTAAAAAAATAATTTGAAATATTTTAAAAAAATTTCAACATTGTTCAAAACGTTTTTTTACTTTAAAAAAATATTCAAATAAAGTAAAGTTTCAAAGTTTACACAAATTTCATCAAACTTCGATAAAGTGCCATGAAAATTCTCAGCTTTTTGGACAGAAGTCCTAGAAAATTTTTTAGCACGCAGTTTTGTAGCCCATTAAATTTTACTACAATAATTTGCAAGTACGAAGTACCTCCAAATTTCCAACCCTGTTGTTTCCTGGGACTTCCGTTAGAAGAATCCAATGACAAGCCACCATATGTACGCACCAGTTAAGCAGGGTGAAGTACTGCTAACACAACAACAACAAAAATTTAAAATTTCGGGGAAAATCTTGTACTTCTAACTTGCATATTATTATACTAAAATTTAATGGGCTACAAAACTGCGTACTCAAAAAATGTTTGGAATCTCTGCCGAAAAAGTTTAAAAATTTGATTGTGTAAACTTTAAAACTTTTGTATGAGTTTTTGAGCGGGGATTACCCTTATTGCTTTAAATATATGAAAACATTTATTTGAAGCAATTTTTAATTTATAATTTATTTAATAATTTGGGAAAAATTTAAACAACATGGTATCAGGATGGACAAGGCGACAGCTGTTTCGATTACACCTTTTTTAAATCTCTTGAAAGCCTTTTCTCCCGGGAGTGGGCTTCGAACCCTGCAGTTCTACGATGGTTGAAGTGTTATAAACGCATTCAGCCACGTCATGCCTTAGCTAAATTTAAAACTTTTATTTATAATGTTTCTGTTATAGATTTAAATAAGCCTGTTAAATTTAAATAATGCTACTTCTAGGAACAACAATTGAACATGGAAGACGAAGGGGAATATTTTCACCTGGTCGTAGATGAAGATGACACTCCTCAATGACCCAGCGTGTCTGAAGGCGAATCGGAGACTCGGTGTACAACTCCGAGAACGGCAAAGCAGACACCACGAAGGGGAGCGAAGAGGAAACGGAATGCAGGTTCACCAACAAACCAAACAAAATTTTTAAAGATTGCGGAAACACAAGCCGAAACACAAAAGGTATACACACGAAGGATAGATCATAGTTTTTCAGTTTTAATTTGTCTTTCATTTTAATAGATGCTAGCAGCGTCCTCGCAGGCCCAGGCTACGGCGATAAGCAGAATGGCAGCGGCAACAGTAGCAATGGCAAACGCAATGATAGCAATTGGTGAGGGGATGAAAGCTTGTTCTCATGCTTTCACGCAGTTAAAATTTTCATTACCTGCAAATTTACTTTAAATGAGAATTAAAAAAAATTTTTTTAATAGTCATTTTTTGATTTTTAGTAACAAATAATTTTCCGATCATACGGCTTTCTTAAGACCGCTATTCGGTGACATGAAAATCAAAAATCAAATATGTACTACATATGTACATATATATTTTAGAATAATTTTTTATTGACAATATAAAATTCACAAATCGAAAAATGAAAAACCGAAAACTGACATATATTTCTCATTGTTAACTAAGATGTTCTTTGGTTAATAAATAAAAATATTTAAGAATTATTTATATGTCTTCAAACTAATAGACTAACTATTTTGATATATATTCACCCCTATTCTGCATTTCGATTACGTTCCCGTTCTACGCTCCGCTTAAATCGAAGTTCGGTATTCTGCATTACGACGGAATCGTAACGAGAAGAGGAAGAGCAAATGATTTTTCGAAATCAGCTGTTTGTACGGAATGTGTGAACAATGGAACAAAATAAATTAAAGAAAATTTGTAAAAAACACTGAAAAACGTTAATATTTTATTATCCAAGCCATTTTGTACAAAGAAAAGGAATAGAATATATTGCCGCCGTGTTATATTTTTTTGAGTGAAGAGCTTTCATAATTGTAAGTGTGTTTTTGTTGTTCTTTTGTCCAATTCCCTGCCGTGGCCACCAAGTTTTGTTAAAACGGATTCCTGCACGAATATAGTTGACATTTTCTGAATTTTATGGATGCTAATTTCATTGCAGTGGCCTAAAATACTTTATGAAGATTTATTTATTCTTTCCGCAAGGATTGTTTACGTTTTCGCTTCAACTTCCTCTACTCCGGCAGCATGCTTTGGCATATAACTGGACCCAACAAACAGACAAATTATAGCTGTCTATTATAATGGAAGCAATAGCCTCGGCATTATTTGTGGAGTTGGAAAGCAACGTTTCATCGTACAAAAACTTGAAAAAAAAATATTTACATAGTAATTTATATGGGAAAATAAAAATTAATTGAGCTCAGTGTAGGATTGAGATATCAAGCTGAACTTTTGAGGACATTTTTTTTTTACCTAAATGAAACTTTTAAGACAATAAGACTTGAAAATAATCAAAAATGTTTTTTTTTGACCACTATAATGTACATGCAATTTTTTATAAAAAAAAAATAAAAAAAAAATTAAATGTAAGGCGCGATAACCTCCGAAGAGATCTAAGGCCGAGCTTCTCTTCCAATTTGCGTCGTGCTCCTCTTGCTTTTCCCTACAAATTGGCCGAACGGGACCTACATGTTTTATGCCGACTCCGAACGGCATCTGCAAGGCAGATGAGTTTTCACTGAGAGCTTTTCATGGCAGAAATACACCCGGAGCGCTTGCCAAACACTGCCGAGGGGCGACCCCGTTAGAAAAATTTTCTTCTAATTGAAAAAACTTATTTCTAAAATTTTGATGTTGCTTTGCCCGGGGTGTGAACCCAGGGTATACGGTGTGGTGGGAGGAGCACGCTACCATCACACCACGGTGACTTTTAAACCTTTGTTTTGATGAAATATCAATAAAATTCGTTATAGCTAAAATAACTAAAATAATTTTATTTAAGGGGTATATTGTCCATACAAAATTTTTAAACACTACGAAAATTTCGAAAACACTTCGCTTTTGTAACTTTTTCCATTTTTGTTTCAAATTCGACAGAATTTTCTTTCGCATCACAATATAGAGTAATCCCGCTGACTGAAGCCGCACCGAGAATGTTCAACAGGGATAGGGATAGGAATAGTTATGAGGATAGGGATGGAGGTAGGACACCTTTTTAAAAGAAATTTGCGATTAGCCGTTCTTGTACACGTTTTGCAATCGAGCTTGGAGCAACGATATCGGAAACGATTTCTGTTTCGATTTTGGGATCATAAACAACTCTTTCGTCGAAATCGGTCTGTTGTTCACCCAAACGAATATTGTGCAATGTTGCGCACGCGTTTACTATTTTCCCCCCAAAACCAGGTTCATAGATTAGTACTCATTGGCGTGATAAGCACCGCCATGTACTTTTAAGGACACCAAAAAGTCTCTCGACAGGATTACGTGCTTTTCACAGCGCCTCATTGTACCGAAACTTCGGTGTTCCTTCTGGCTGATTTGGCAAAGGTGTCATCAGCCAACGCTCCAATGGATATCCAGAATCACCTGCAATTATTTGCTTTTAATATTACAATCCACATGGAATTGAAACACCTTAGCTATCAAAAACATGTTGTGATTTCCAGATTCGTATGACCGCTGCATTACCCTACGTGCTGCAGATGAGCTCCAAATAAACGAATCATGTCTTGCTCCTGGAAATTTGGCGTTCACGTTTAAAAATTTAAGGCTGGGATCACATATCTGCCAGTTTAAAAAAAAGGCATCATTAATATAATTATTGTGTGATATTTCCTTCCTACTATTTGTACGTTGATCGAATGGTATCCGTGGTGGTTAACGTAACTAGCTTCGTAACCTTCAGGACCCAAAACCACACGTGACTGCAATCGATTGCACCGATAGTGCCCGTTACAAACGGTGCAGGCGCTGATGCAAAAATTTCGTTTGCCGCCTGGCGCTCTGTTTGCGTCATAGGGAATTTCACATGTTGGGAAAACAAAGAATTGTTTATTGCGTCTGTCACACGGTGCACGGAACGGCTTATTGACGTTTGGCTCATCGATATTGCCCATTGTTCCCCCACTGATCGTTGGTAGCATTCAGTGGCATAAAACCGTAACGCTGCTAGAACCTGCGAGTTATTTATACATTTATGGAACTATATAAATAAGCCGATTTTTATAAGATTACCTGCTTTTCGGCTGATAACGCCGTTATACTTTCTCCTTTTAACTGGCCACTTAACTGCGATATTATATTTTCAGTTAAGCTGGGACTTAATCGGTATAGTTTACAGAACTCCGATGGTGTCAAATCGAAAGGGTTATCAACTTCCCGAAGCCTGCGCCGGTCAACTGTAGGCACATTAACTTCCTCATTACACAGATGCATTGCAACATATTCAAACGCCATTAAATTAATTTTTTACCCACAAAAAACTGAAAACAACAAAAAATCTTTTTAATAACACCACAAACTGAAATGCCTTTAGCTTAGCCACAAAAATAAACAAAGCAAATCTGCTGATTGTGATTGTTGACAATAAACAAGGTCAAGTCTTGTTAAAGGTGCTACAGAATCGCTTAACAACAAAAAAAGTTGTTAAGATGTAGAAACAACATGAAATGTTGTTTAAATTAGTTACAGAATCGACCTACTGGCGTCTGCCAATGACCAAATCAACTTCATTCAGAAAAACATAAGTATGCTCTTTGACCAATTTGTCCCTCTTGTAACAAAACCTACTAAATCTGAAAGACGCCCGTGGTTTAACGCCTATATTCAGAAATTAATTGAAAGACGTAATTGAGCGTACTCGGTTTGGAAGCAGACAAAGTCAGAAACTGCCTTCACTAACTATAAGACTTTGAGAAGAGACGTTGCTAGAAGTATTAAGAATCATAAACGGAAATACTACGAAAACCTATTCAGTACAGCTATTGGCTCTCAACAAACCTGGAGGCAGATTCGTTATATAGGAAGAACTAACAGAAGTATGATCACACATGATAATATAAATATAAATGCCAATGAATTGAACCGAGAGTTCGTTAGCTTGCTTTGCAATCAGAGTAATGCAAACTACTCTTGCTATAGTGCTAGTTCTGATTTTTCTTTTTCCGGTTTTGGTTTTTAGTGTGTTGATGACTGCGACGTTGTCGATTCTATACTGTCAGTAAAATCATTTGCCATCGGCCTTGATGGCGATCATCCAAAATTTGTTAAATGCCTATTGCCAACAATTCTATCATACCTTACTTATGCTTTCAATACAGTTTTAACCACGGCGGTCTTTCCAAAATGCTGGAAAGAGGCGAAAATTATTCCCATTCCAAAGCCCAATGGTGATTTTAGGCCTATCGCTATTTTGCCATTTCTGTCAAAAGTGTTCGAACGTATAGCGAATCGGCAGATAAACTCGTTCGTAAATAGAAACTCCCTAATTAGTCCATACCAGTCCGGTTTCAAGAAAAATAGAAGCTGTATCACTGTGATATTAAATGTCTCGGATGATATAAGGCAGAATATGGACCATGATCGTGTTACCTTTCTTGCTCTTTTAGATCACTCGACTACTTTGTTTTAAGCTTAAGAACCTTTTTAACTTTTCTAACCCAGCTGTAGATCTAATCAAGTCGTACCTCAATGAGAGATCCCAATCAGTAAGTGTGGGTAGTTCTATGTCTGACCTATTACCTGTAACTAAAGGTGTTCCGCAAGGATCTATACTTGGGCCTTTAATTTTCGTGTTATATATAAACGACCTACCAAATGTTCTTAAGCACAGCAGTGTTCACATATATGCAGATCACGTTCAAATATATCTAAGTAGTCCATTCGCCTCCATTGAAACTTGCATACGCAATCTGAACGTCGATCTATGCCTATTAAATGAATGGGCTAGTGATAATGGACTATTCTTAAACCCCAGTAAATCGCAGTGCATCGCTATCTATAAGAAACCCTTTGACCTTAACCGCTATCCCAAAGTAATGCTTAACAACACTGAGATAACATTTGCCGTCACCGTAAAAAACCTTGGTGTTAATTTCAATAGAACGTTGACGTGGAACAATCATATTTTTGCAGCAATAGGCAAAGTCTATGGAAGGCTAAGAGTACTGTGGACTACTCAGCACTTCACACCATTTAAAATAAGGTTGCTCTTAGCGAAGTCATATTTGATTCCAACGTTACTTTATGGTTGCGAACTTTATGCGAATTGTGACAGTGTCTGTAGTAGAAAACTTAATGTTTTGTACAATAATATTGCACGCTATATCTACGACATTAGCCGTTACGAACACATTTCCGAATATGCTGTGAAAATATGTTGTGTTCCACTAGATGATCTACTAAAGTTCAGGTCCGTAGCACTCCTACAAAGGATTCTGGTAAATAAGGAACCCTTAAATCTTAGTGAACGGCTAAAATTCACAAGATCAGTGCGCTCCTCACAAATACTGCATTTGGCATTCAACTCACGAACATCTGAGCGTCAATTTTTTGTTTCTGCGGCTCG
The DNA here is from genome assembly GCF_040869045.1 of Eurosta solidaginis. NCBI lineage: Eukaryota > Metazoa > Arthropoda > Insecta > Diptera > Tephritidae > Eurosta > Eurosta solidaginis. Next base: position 103,239,299 of record NC_090320.1, on the reverse strand, counting down.
TCTTTGGAACACATTACCGATGGAGATTAGAAGTATCAAGGGAACATTGCCCTTTAAAAGAGAACTATTGCGTTATCTTGTTCAACAAATTTAAATATTTTAAAATGTGACTCTTTCTTTCTATAAACTTTCCACACTTTCCTACACCTATTTTTCTTTACCTTTTTCTACTACATATTGCCCTTACAACCTCAACAATCCTTCTTACTATTAAAATTTAAACTATTTAAAATTTTTTAAAGACACTTTGTATCTACGTATATTTACTTTGTTTTATGTCCTATTATCAAACACTGTAAATAAAACTTATGGTTGTTGTGTTTGATTACTTAAATAAATAAATAAAATAAAATAAATAACATTCCGTAGGTTTTAGACGAGTTAAATGGCATCAAAACGGCTTTAAATAGCTACTTGGGCGGCCCGGGTGGCAGCCATTTCACCAACCTATCTACAAGTGTTATTGTGAAGTACTTTCAAAGTAGTCTAATAAAAACGATTTTGCATAATAGAATATTCGAGTCATTTATTCTACAGCTTAGCGATTCGAACGTTAGCAGAAGGTTGCAAATAGGCAGAATTTCACTAAATTCGTTACAATTGGCGTCAGAAGAGAAATTGTTGAATAAATTCCGAAAATTTCGAATACAAAAAGGACATGGAAAAGGGGAGTGAATTGAAGATACAGCATTTGAAGAAGGAGTTGGAGAGCCGTGGATTGAATACAACCGGCAATAAACTCAAACTTCAGGCACGATTACGAGAGGCAATGGAAGCAGAAGGAATTAATGAGTAAGAGTATGTCTTTCATCTTGATGGCGACGAGACAACAACAAAAATTGAAGAGAAAAATGAAACATCGCAGACAGTTACGAGCATAGACTTGAACATGATTTTGGCTGCAATATCTGCACAAACATCGACAATAACATCCACGATGGAAGCACAGGAGGCACGCATTTCAGAAAAGTCGTCACAAATGTGATCTCAACTAGAAGAACAGAAGACATGTATGACATCTCAGTTGGCTGAGCAGTTGAGAGCACAAGAGGCCGCATATCCTTGCAGCTGGAGGCACAGGAAGCAAGGGTATCACCAAAACTTGAATTGAAGGATATAAAAATCGCACATTTTCAGGCAGAAGTCGATGATTTAAAAGGTCCGAGGTCAATGATTTAAAGGCCGGCTATTCCAGCGAGCAATCCGAAGGTAAAAACTCCATCTTTTGACGGTTCTGTTCCTTTCCGGGTCTTTAAGCTACAGTTTGAAAAGACCGCAGCAGGGAACAACTGGAATGCTGAACATAAAGTAGCAGCTATATTCGTAGCACTGAAGGGGCCAGCAGCCGAGATCCTACAGACGATTCCTGAAGGAAAGCGGAACACTATGAAGCATTGATGGCTGCTGTAGAACGACGATACGGAAGCGAATACAGGAAGCAAATATATCAAATTGAGTTGCAAAACCGCTACAAAAAAGCGAGTGAGACTCTGCAGGAGTTTGTGTCGGATGTTGACAGGCTGGCCCATCTAGCAAATGCGGACGCACCCGTGGAAAACACCGAGATGGTAAAAAATCCAGAGCTTCATAAATAGCATACGAAACGTGGAAACAAAACGAGCTACATATGTGAATCCATAACTAACATTTGCTGAAACGGTATCTCATGCACTGCCCAGGAAATATGCTCAATTTTGAGTAAGCCCGCATACAAAGCTCATCGCGTGGAAGTGGAAAGGCCAGACTGGGTAGACACAATTTCGGAAGCATTAAAAAGAACGCAGCAGAAAAACGATGGTGCCGTCAAATGCTTTAAGTGTGGAAAGCCAGGGCATATTGCACGTTATAGCAGTACAAACCCTAATAATTCCAACAATTTGGGTGGCCGTAAACGCAGAGTTGAAGGAGATGAGCAAATCTCCAAATCTACTCAATCGTTAAACTAAAGGGAGTTAGCCGGAAGGGGCGAAATCTGGCTCCCGCAGTTGAATGCCCCATAATCTCTATCTCGCAAATTGGAAGAAGTTCAAGCAATCTTACTGTCGGAGAACATGTGGATGGAAACAACGTTTACTGACTGTAGATACGGGTGCATCTCATTCCATCATTCGAGCGGATTTAGTCAACAAGAAGATAAGACCATTGCATGGAGCAAGATTGCGTACAGCCACTAAGAATACACCACGGTATCTAGAAGAAGTAGCATGTGAAGACTCAATTGGGAACATCACGGTAGTACACAATTTTATGGTGGAGTGGACTTCTTTGTTATTGTTTTTGTAGCAGTGCTTCGCCCCACCCAATAAGTGCGACCGATCACAAATTGTCATCAATATCCTCTAACGGCAGTCCAAGGAAACTTGCTGTTTCAACACGGGTGGACCATAATGTGAGAGGTGTTAGAGGCGTTCGTTCCACATTACAATTAAAGAGAGGGTTGGTGTCATGTGGGGACACATTACAAGCAGGGCATACATTTTGTATGTCGGGGTTGATTCTGGATAGATAAGAGTTTAACCTGTTACAGTATCCAGATCGAAGTTGAGCTAGGGTGACTCGCGTTTACCTGGGGAGTGTGCGTTCCTCTTCCGCAAGTTTTTGGTACTGTTCTTTGAGTACTGGATTCACTGGGAAATTCCTGGCATAAAGTTCCGACGCCTGTTTGTGGAGTTCACTGAGGACCTGCTTGTGTTTTTTTGCTTCATACGGCTGAGTTCTCAGGTGCCGTATTTCCTCATAATTCTTACGGAGATTACTCCCTAAGCCCCTAGGCGGTGTTGGCTCATCAATCAGATGTCCGTTGGGATGCTCAGGTTTCTTGGTATTCAACAGGAACTGTTTGGTTAGCATCTCATTTCTCTCCCTGATGGGGAGTATTCTCGCCTCATTATGTAGATGGTGCTCTGGGGACATAAGAAGACAGCCCATGGCGGTTCTGAGAGCAGTATTTTTTGTAGGCCTGTAGCTGCCTCCAGTGTATAGATTTTAGGCTTGACGACCATATAGGGGACGTAGCATGCATTCGTCTGGCCAATTGCTTTGTAAGCGGTAATGAGTACTGCCAGAAAGAGATTTCAGGATTTTGTTATGGCTCTGAATTTTCGGTACAATTGCGGCTACATGCTCACCAAAATGTAGATCCTGATCAAACGTCACACCCAAGATTTTAGGGCGTGGGACAGTCAACGTGGATGTTCCGAATGGTCGACATTTGCGACGTCCATGTTGTAAATAAGGTCGCGAAGGATTTAGTCGGTGATCATGCCAGGTTTCGCCAGGCGAAAAAAACTGGAGAAATCAGGGAGGTAGCCGTTTGTTCTGTTGCAAAGCTCATCGATCTGTGGGCCTGGCCCTGTCGGCCATTATTGTGCAGTCATCGGCGTAGGAAACGAGAGTAACTCCTTCTGGTGGCGAAAGTAGCTTTGATATGGAGAAGTTAAACAAACGTGGGGATAGGACACCACCCTGTGGCACCCTTTGCTTGATTCTTCTTGGTTTTGATGTCGCGTTTCTAAATTGTGCCGATGCCTGCCGGCCACCCAGATAATTTGCCGTCCACCTTTTCAGACGTGGCGGAAGGGTAGACCCTTCCAGGTCTTGCAGCAACGTACCATGGTTGACAGTATCAAAAGCTTTTGATAGGTCTAGCGCAACGAGTACTGTTCTGTGGTGGTGGTTTTGATTTAAACCGCAATTTATCTGGGTGCTAATGGCATTTAGCGCAGTGGTGGTGCTATGGAGTTTTCTGAAGCCATGCTGATGACAGGCTAGCTACAAATTTGCTTTGAAGTAGGGGAGCAAAATGGCTTCAAGCGCCTTGGCTACTGGCGATAGAAGAGATATCGGGCGATATGACTCTCCTATGTTAGCTGGTTTCCCAAGCTTTAGCATCGGGACCACCTTGGCCACTTTCCATTTTCGGGAATGACGAAGGTGGAAAGAGACAGGTTGAAGACATGCGCTAAATATTTGAAACCCTCTTTTCCTAGGTTTTTAAGCATCGGCATGGCTATGCCATCTGGGCCCACTGCTTTGGATGGTTTAACATGACCGATGGCATCCTCAACCTCTTTGGCGGTGATGGTAATTGCAGACGCGCTGAATTTATGCTTATGTTCGTGTCTGTTGGCCCTCCGTCTATCTCTGTCGACCGTAGATAGCATTATATATTGCAGAAAGCGCTTTTTTCGCATCCGACAGCACTTTATCGCCAAAGGCGATGGAAATTTTGTTATTGCGCTTAGACGGATTCGATAGGGACTTTACGGTGGACCAAAGCTTACCTACACCGACAGAGAGGTTACAACCGCTTAGGTACTCCTCCCATTTCGCCCGCTTGTATTCATCCACAAGCAGTCTGATACGTTGGTTTATATCCCTTATTTGGGGATCGCCGGGATCGAACTGACTTATAAGGTCACGTTCTCTCGCTAAATTTGCGGCCTCCGCCGGAAAGTTAGGCCGAATTTCGGGAATCCTACAGGCGGTAATGAAGCTAGCAAAGGCGGATTCAATGACCTTGCGGAAAGCACGCTCCCCTTGGCGAGCATCAGTCGGTATAAGGAGGGCAGCAAATCGGTTGTTTGTAAAGGATTTGTGTTCATCCCACTTTCCCTTTTTAAAGTTTATAAAAGTGCGTTTTTCTGTGCTGATGAAGTCGGTTGTAAGCTCGAGCGAATTAAGTATAGGCAGGTGGTCGGATGCCAATGTTACCATCAGCTGCCAGTTGACGCAGTTTACGAGTACTGCGCTCACGATTGATATATCCGGCGAACTGTGACAGCTTCCTACCATACGTGTGGGGGCGTCTCCGTTTATTGTGCAGAACGTCGTTTCTTCTATTTGATCCGCCAACATCTCACCCCTGGCCAGCAAGTTTGAATGCCATAGATCGTGATGGGCATTGAAATCGCCTAAGATAATGCGGTTATTGCCAGTGAGTAAGGCGCTTATATTAGGGCGGTATCCACTGGGGCAGCAGGTGGAAGGAGGGATGTAGATGTGGATGATTTTTAGGTTTGCATCGCCTGACAGGACAGATAAGCCTTGACGTTCTAAGACTCTGTCCCTGCGGCCGATGTCGGGATCAAATAAAAGAAATTGCACAAAGTGGTGTATGATAAACGCGAGGCCATCTCCATTTTCGCTCTCGCGATCTTTTCTGTGGACATTATACCCAGAACAAGTCTGCAGAGCAGATCTTTCTGTGACTTTAGTCTCTTGAATCGCAGGAATGCGGATGTTGTGCCGCTTCATGAAATAGACAATCTCCGTGATCTTCCCAGTTAATCCATTACAGTTAAACTGCAGAATTCTGAAGTGCAACGGGGGAGACGCCGTCACTCTGGGAGTAACTGACGGGTGACTACGCCTGGGTTGTGAAAGGCTAGGACGCCACCTTTGTTGTGGCCCTGGGACTGGACGTCCTTGGGTAAGCATTGGGGTACCCGGTGTGTTTGGGTAAAAACCGACCTACATACTTCAAAGTTGGCTCACATGTTTCTTTGATGAATAATAGTAAATCCTGCTAAAATGAGCTTAAGCCATCCAAAAATACTCCCCCTCCCCATATAACTGTAATTTTGTAAAATGTATTGTAACATACCATATTTTGTACACATTTGGTTAAATTAAAGTCAGTGTTGAGAAAGCCAGTATACTTTTTTAAAAAAATTGATTTGTCCCTACTAGCAGCAATCCACATAATTTTTAACTTGAAATGAAGTAACTTCATTTCACTATTTAACTTTTCCAAGTTTGGTAAAATAGCAGCCTTGTTTTTAATAGGATTTGTCATCATTTTCACTTCACATTGCTTTTCATTTTTGCAAGCTAGCCACACTTCGAATAATTCATGCATTTTAAACGAAGTTGTCACTAAATAATAAAATTATGAAGTACAAAGAAATAAAATAATAATGACTTACTTTTAACAAATTTAAGGCTTTGATAATTTGTTATATTTATACATTTTATAAACACTTTAAATTTTCTTTTATCACTTCACATCGTTCTAAAAACCAAAATAAGACAAAAGCACAGAATTATTTATAATAAATGGGGGGTAAGACAATAAAAGTGATCGAACAAAAAATTAACGAACATACAAATACGAAACCTTCATATTTTTTCTTTACTGTTCAACTTCTTAACAATAATCATGATAGCGGGATACGGTTATACATCGATACTCATTGTACTGCTTTATTTTTCCATACAAACCATTAGTGGTTTTGACCACCAAACACAGCCCCCACTTTTTTACGATACTGGCTAATGCATTTTGTGTTTATGAAGTAACAGTAGAATGCACAAATTCTTTTTAGCCGTAACCCAACAAACACTGAGGTAGGTTATCAAAAACATCTCAAAACAATTTTTATATATGTATAATATTTAATATATAATAATGTATTTATCGACATTAAAAAATACTTGCTCTAACGCAACCTTCAAAACAATGTCTAACAAAAATTTGAATTAGTTTTTTTTACTTGTGTAATTTATTGAAACCCCTCCGGAAATTTCTATAAGATAAGGCATTGTGCCAAGCCAAAGGGAGATAACGCTAAGACTCCGGCTTTCTCGGAGGCGCTAAAGGGAGTTATCGCTAAGACTCCGGCTTTCTCGGAACTGCCAAAGGGAGATAACACTAAGACTCCTGCTTTTCCCGCGAAGATGAGTGATGTGGCAAAGCAGTCACTGACTGTGGCGCTGGTTGATCATAGCAGTCCTTTCGGACAAATGACTACTGAAAGGTGGAGATCTGTGGAAAGGGAGCTTATTAGCTTAATGCTTAATATGATGCGGGAACAACCAAGTAAGCCCCTTCCAACCTTTGATTCGGGGGGATGGTATAATGGAAGATGATAGCGAGCGACAACATCGCGAGCTTGCGGTGGCTAGAGGAAGTGGTTCCAAACCTCCAAAGGCAAGGCACGAACGCGCGGTTTGAGGTGGTGGATAAAGCGCAAATCCCCATGGTACCAAAAGTTAAGGTATGGATACCATGCGTGATGAAGTCGGAGGATACACTATGACTTCTGCAGAATCAGAATCCCAACATACCAACACAGGTTTGGAAGGTACTTACTGAGGCTGTGGGGGCCTCTAATACTCCAAACCAAAAGGGCAAGGGGAGGACTACGACGTCCAACACAGTAAAGTGGCATCGGGCGAACTCCTCCTAACACTTGAGGAGGGTTAGCTTGACGTGGCGCTGATCCAGGAGCCGTGGATCTCATCGGGAGGAAAGGTTTCTGAAGTTAGCGCGCGTGGGTTTGGCGTTTACTACGCGCAAACGGAAGGACGAATGCGAGCTGTAGTAATGGTAGGGAAACAGCTGCATTCACATATGCTGCCTAATAACAACACTGAGGATCTCATAGCGGTGGCCGCTGAGACAAAGAATAAGCAAGCATTTATTCTGGCGTCCTGCTACATGGTCCATGCTGCGGAGGTTCGCAAAAGGCTAGTACAGGAGGAAGGGCGCAAAGGGCGGTTGGTCATAGGCGCAGACGCAAATGCGCACCACAATGCGTGGGGAGGAGCAGATACGAACGAGAGAGGCGAATCTCTATTTTGTTACATCCTGCAAACCAATTTGCAGATAGCCAACAGCGGAAATATCCCTGCACACATTGGTCCAACATCCAGCAATGTTCTGGATATTACATTGAGCTCCGAGCGTGATATATCAAGGTATGATTGGATGGTTGTTGATAGACCATCCTTCTCCGACCATGCGTATATCAGCTTCAGCATTCCCCTAAAGAGGGTAGAGAAGGAAGGAATCTTTAGAAACCCTAGTTCAACGAACTGGACTAAATTCCAGAAATATGTAGAAACAAAACTGGGACAACCCAAAGAGGTTGCTAATGTAGAGGAACTGGAGGAGTCGAATGAATTGCTAACAAGGACGCTTATGAGTGCGTATAACAAAGATTGCCCTCTAAGAAGATTCAGAGGAAAAGCAAAGCTGCCATGGCGGAGCAATTAGCTGAGTCTTCTAAGAAGACAGGCAAAGGAAATGTTTAAGCTCGCAAAGACCGCGGAAAGCGAAATGTGTCGGGACCAGTACAGGGATCTTCTGAGGATCTACAAGCGTGAAATTACCAGGGCGAAGGGAAACTCATGGAAGAGTTCCTGTGCGGACATAGAGTGCTCCAGCAAAACAGCACGGTTGAAAAAAGTCCTAGCAAAGGGAAACATAGTCCAGGGACTAATAAAGAAAAAAAACGGGGAATGGCCACGTAATAGTGAGGAATCTCTTGAGGTGCTTCTCGATAAACATTTCCCATCGGTAGACGGTTTAGAAGAGCCAGCAAACATCACTCACACTTCGATCACGGAGCTAGTAGTGCCGGACTTGGTGACCGATACCAAGTTCGAGTGGGCAGTGAAGACGTTTTCTAAGTTTAAATCGCCGGGCCCAGATGGTATATTCCCGGCCATTCCGCAAGTCTCAAGTAGGGCGGTCGTGGAATGGCTTAAAATAATATTCGATGGGTGCATAAGACTAAATCATGTACCGCACTCTTGGAGAACTGCTCGTATAGCTTTTCTACCAAAGGCGGGGAAGATCGGTCACGTGAATCCCAAAGACTATAGACTCATTAGCTTAACATCATTTCTGCTCAAAACCTTTGAGAGGCTGACATATGTGTACATAAAGTCCAACGTGGATGAAAATCAGCTCTCCACAACACAGCATGCGTACACCTAAGGCAAAGCGGTAGACACCGCATTGCATAGGGTGGTAATACGCATAGAGAAATCCCTGGAATATAAGGAGTATGCTCTAGGAGTCTTCTTGGGTATTGCCGGGGCTTTCAATAATGTTGCAAAATGGGCGATAATGGATGGTCTTAATGACATTAAAGTACATCCAGCCTTAACCAGATGGACCGCCTGCATGTTAAATTGCAGAAAGATTACATCACAATGGAGATTGTACGAGGCAACTAAATCAGTGGACAGGGGCACGCCGCAGGGAGGGGTGCTATCACCACTGCTGTGGACGCTGGTCATCAACCAACTGCTCAGGCAATTCGAGGAGGGACCCGTAAAACTTACGGCTTACGCAGATGACGTTGCAATTTTCATAAGTGGAAAGTGCCTTCCAACGATTAGTTCTTTGATGGAAGGGGCGCTTCGGGATATTCATAACTGGGCATCTAATGTCGGGGTAAAAGTCAATGCGGAGAAGACGGATGTGGTCTTGTTTACAAAGAGGTACAAGGTCCCAAATTGGACCAGGCCTAGGTTAGGAGGGGTGACTTTACAGGAGAAACCTTGCACAAAATATCTAGGAATCATCCTAAACAGTAAGCTGTCATGGAAGCTCAACGTGGAGGAGAGGGTCAAGAAGGCGTCAACGGCGCTCTATGCATGTAAAAGAATGCTGGAGTGTACGTGGGGCCTATCGCTCTCTCTTTCTCATTGATTTTTACAGCGATTGTAAGCCCTATCCTATACTATGGAGTTCTTGTTTGGTGGAAAGCCACACATAAAACAACATACCTCAAAAAATTAGAGTGGGTATGCAGACTATCGATGCTTAGCATTACGGGAGCCCTGAAAACAACCCCGACGGCTGCACTGTATGCCACTTTGCACATTCCACCTGTAGACCTGGTAGCAAAGAACTAAGCATTAACGACCGCAACCTAGCTCGGTGCTTCGGGGCAGCTTGAGCGCCGACCATATGGCCATAGTAGTATAGCGTCCTCAGTCACAAGACGAACAGACTACATGATTCCCTATCTGCGCCTAGAGGGAGGTCTTAAGGCCACAATAGAGGTGGACGGTTGGCGCAAGGGTGCGCAAATGGCGGACGAGGCGATATATGTCTACACCGATGGCTCCAAAGTAGTGGAAGGAGTATGGTCAGCGGTATACTGCGCTGATCCGGAAATAAGCAGATCCTACAGGCTGCCGGATTACGGTAGCGTTTCCAAGCGGAAATATTAGCCGTAACCAAAGCAGTAGGAACCCTGGAAGATAATAGCTTAATCTGCGAGCGTGTTAACTTTTATACTGACAGTCAAGCAGTAATTAAGGCAATAATCTCGCATAGCACAGCATCTAAATGCGTGCTAGAGTGTAACCAGACTCTGGAGAGAATCGGGATAGGGAGAAGCATACATCTATATTGGGTCCCAGGGCATATGGGAATAGATGGGAATGAAAAAGCGGACGAACTCGCTAAAAAGGGCGCATCCCTTGAAGCTTGCTTCGTAGACGTCCCAATTAGATTGGGCGAGATTAAGCGAAGGCGAGAGGTGCACATGATCGACCAAGCGGGAAAGGCATGGGTTCAAGCGCGGGGATGTAAAGTTTCGAAGATTATGTGTAGGTCTTACAACCTTAGACTAACGCAGTTGCTTCTATCATTAAAAAGAGAGGACTGTAGACGCATGACGGGTATTATGAATGGACACTGCCTTCTGGCGTCACATGCCTTTAAATTAGGCTTGGTCAGTGATACCAGATGTAGGAAGTGCGGGTTGGAGGAGGAAACGATTGAGCACGTTCTGTGCTCGTGCCATGCACTTGCCAGGCTAAGACTCCAGCTATTAGGAGTGATACAGCTGTCAGCTCTAGAAGCAGTAAGTGGTTTAAGTCCTAAGAATCTTCTAGTATTTGCCAAGAGGACTGAGTTATTTTATAACATAGGTCCTGGTGTTTGATAGGGTTTTTCAGTTTGGTTGTTAAAACAAACTTCTGGTTATTTTATAACATAGGTCCTGGTGTTTGATAGGGTTTTTCAATTTGGTCGTTAAAACAAACTTCTGGTAACACTACGGACTCAATCAGTCTATGTGAGGTCCTCATGGACCGGCCAGTTCAACCTAACCTAACCTAAGGCATTCTGCTTACTGGGATGTTGTTTTGTTTTCTTATAAATGTACATAGAAAAATCAGTATGAATATATGTATGCAAAGATTCTATTAAATATTTCATTAGTTAATACGTAAGCTGTAAAAAAAAAAAAAAAAACAATTGCACATGAAATGTCTCTTTCCTAAAGCTATGCCTAATGGATACACGCGCTGATACACCATTCGAAAAAAATCTACCAAAATTAATCGGGAAAGTGAATGTTAAAACTTATTTTAATTTCTTATAAACCATAATTGGGGCTATCAAATATCAAAAAATTGGAGAAGTGTTTTTTGTTAATTTTTTTTTTTTATTTCATGCCAAAAATTTACAGCTTTTTCGCAATTCCTTTTTTACTCCCTAATAAAATATAATAAAGTTAAAAGTTGTAAAGTTATTTACAATTTCTTTTCTGAACTTCATAAAACATTTTATTTTCTATATATGGAAATATTGAAGTACACACTTTTATTTTATATATAAATTTTTTCATGACAAATAATGCGTAAAAAATGGGTTTACACAAATGCAATTTAAGTCTAATGGGAGAGAACTTATTACAGCAAGTCGGGCAAATGGATTTCCTAGCTGATTATGGAATTTTATACAGATGTTGTTTCAAAACATAAAAAAAATTTGGAGAGGTGTTTTTTTGTTTTTTTTTTTTTTTTGAATTTTAATAGAAATTCAGATTGAATTGACAACAAGAAGAATGATCCTTTTTCTAATAGAAAGAGCCAATATCTATCTTCTGGTATAAAAACAAAATGTATACGTTAACAAACAAATTAGAGCATTTCGAAGGGGGTTATATATGTCATAAATAAAACGGCATCATTTTTACCCAACTTTTAGATCCTGCTGGCGCTTATCCTTAAGCAATTTGAAATGCCCTATAATTTCTTTTCTTATCACTGTAAAAAAATTTAGATTTACTAACACCTTAATTTTAAATTTATGTATGGCCAAAATCCCCCACTGTGCAGGGGGTTGCCGTTGCGGTGACCACAACATCTAGGAAAGTGGCACCGTCCAAGGCAGGAGCTGCATTGGGCGGATGTCGCAAACATATATATTTTGTGCTGGCAAACGGTGCAAAAGGAGGTAGGGACTAAGAGTCTGTTTCCCTGACCTTCACGATTGCTGGCGGAAAAGAGAGGGGAAGAAGACGGGGGCAGGGGCTGATGCTCGGCATTGCTCCCGACCCTACTACGGGGAGGTAGCAACAGTGGATACTAGTTGTGGCTTGCTGAGCAGCAGGGCTGCTGGAAGATAGTGGGGGCGCTAAGGCGTAGACTACGGGACGCCCTTGGGCGTGAACAGCAAGGAGCCACAAAAGAATTATAAAAGTTACCTGGACGTCAGGTTTTGGGATCTAGCCTAGAACAACCTGTCCGATGCAACCATCCCTTGCACGAGACGCACCGACAAGAGTATGACCGTCCTAAAAAGATTATTTTCCGACATACGCAGCAAATCCATTTCTCAAGACCGGTGTTAGGAGACGGGCCCGGATTGTATTCGATACCTTCCCGGAGCAAGAGAATATGGAGCATCCCGCTACAAGGAGCTGCTGGGAGGATGACAAATTAAATGGGATTACACTGAAATGACAATCCTTAGTCGGGAAAAATCCCGAGTCGCTCCAGTACATAGAACCGACTGCCTTGGGAAGCGAGAGTGGACTTCTTAATCGACCAAGGTATCAAGATCGATATGCAAAGCAAGACGATGCGATATAAGAATATGGATGTGCCACTAAATTTCGGCTACGAGAGAGGCTACAGCAGTAAACGAGTGCTGGTGGACGAGAGTCAGGAAATACCACCAAAATCGGAAGCAGTCATCTGGGCAAAAGTTAATGGAGATTGTGGGACAAACAAATTGTGGGTTGTCGAAGCAGCAAAAAAATCAAATCAAAAAAACAAAACAAGATGGACGTATTCCGGTAAGAGTACTCAATGAGTTCAAGTCACCACTCCAACTGACCAAAGGAGCTATTTTGGGAAGATACCAAGAGGCTCAAGTAGTTATTAATAGTGAACTGCTCCAGGAACACGTTTCAACTAGTAATACTGATCTTTCAAATGACATGGCATGGACGGAGGGGCTAGAATAAGCCAATCAGAGTAAGGCAAAACAACTGCTCCTAAAGTACGCGAACATATTTGACCAAGATGTCTCCAAAACAGGCCGCACCAATGTTGTGAAACATCAAACTGACACTGGAGATAAGAAGCCGATCCGTCAAGCTCCTCGTAGTGTTCCACTGGTGAAGCGGGAAGTTGTGAGTCAAATCATACAAGAAATGAGCGGCAGCGGCTTCATCGAACCATCAGCTAGTCTATGGAGCTCACCGGTGGTCCTTGTGAAGAAAAAGAATGGAAAAATTACGTTTTGCATGGACTACCGCAAGTATAACGACGTTATGAAGAAGGATAGATACCCATTGCCAAGAATTGACGATACTATGGTCTCGCTATCTGGCACGAAATGATTTTCCACACTGGACTTGAAAATCGGCTACTGGCAAGTGGAGGTGAAGGAGACAGACAAAGAGAAAACAGCCTTCAGTGTCGGTGATGATCTTTGGCAATTTACAGTGATGCGTTTTGGACTTTGTAATGCACCAGCTACTTTTGAGAGACTCGTGGACCAGGTACTGAAAGGACTACATTGGAAAAATTGCTTAGTGTACCTAGGCGACATCTTCGTATTGGGCAAGAACTTTGATGAACATTATAAAAACTTGGAGGAAGTTTTCCAGAGAATAGCTGGCGTTGGTCTGAAACTAAGTCCCAACAAGTGTTCGCTGTTAAAAAGGAAATAAATTATTTTGGTCCCAAGGTAACGACAGAAGGCATCTGCACTGAAACAGAACTTGCATGAATTAAGAAGTTTCCTTGGGCTGTGCACATATTACCGCCGGTTTGTACCAAGCTTTTCCAGCGTAGCACATAGTCTCCACGAACCTACAAGAAAAAGGAAGCTTTTAAATGGAAGAAGGAACAAAAAGTGGCTTTCCATACATTGAAAGAGCGTTTGTGCACGCCCCAATGTTGGCATATCCGATTCCAGGAGCAAGGTTTATTCTAGATACAGTTGCGAGCGGATATGCTACAGGAGGCGTTTTATCACAACTGGTCGATGGACAGGAGAAGGTAGTTTCCTATGAGAGCCGATCAATTGGAAAACCAGAGAGGAGCTATTGCGTTATACGGAGAGAGCTGTTGGCATTGGCAGAGTGCATTAAACATTTTTCACAAGTACCCCTACGGGCAGTGATTCCGCGTCAGGACAGCTCACGCAGCGTTAAAATGTCTCTTGCAGTTCCGTAATCCATAAGGACAATTGGCACGGTGGATCGAACAACTGCAAAGCTATGACTTTTCCATTGAACATCGAAAAAGTAGTACCCATGGAAATGCTGATGCAATGTCACGAAGACCATGTAGTTTGGAATGCAAGCACTGTTCAAAGGCCGACGCTAAAAAATACATTACAGATGTCCGGATAATAACTATAACATGTACGGATGAATGGGACAGGGTACAACTAAGGAAATGTCAGCTAGAAGATACAGATCTGTCGCATGTTATGCAAGGGCTCGAACGAAACGAAAGACCAAATAGAGAGAAGATGTCAGCAGAGAGTCCCATTACGAAGTCATATTGAGCACAGTGGAACAGTTTAGAATTGATATCCGGTTGCTTTCATCGAGTATGGGAGAGTTAAGATGGTCAATGTAAGAGGAACCTGATAGTTGTTCCCAGGAAAAGGATTCCTGACGTTCTCGATGAGCTACATAATGGCCCAAGTGGAAGTCATCTGGGATTACGAAGACGCTAGAGAAGACTAAGCAGAGAGTCTATTAGGTTGGTTGCCGTCAGTCGGTCACTGAGTGGATTGCGACCTGCGAGGTTTGCAACAGAGCGAGAGGGCCCAAAACCGGAAGTCATGGCCAGATGAAGCAATATAACCGAGGTGCGCCATTTGAAAGGATCGCTATGGAGGTCGGAGGTCCATTTGCTACTAGCAAGTGCGGAAACAAATATGTACTTGTGGTTATAGGTTATTTCAGCAAATGGCCAGAGGTATACCCAATCCCAAATCAAGAAGCGGAAACAGTATCAGAAGTGTTCATAAACAATTTGATTGCAAGGTATGGTGTACCAATGGAGTTACTTTATGACCAATGGAGACATTTTTAATCAGCTGTGTTCCAAGAAATGTGTAAAACTTTGGGCATTCGAAAAACGCGGACAACTGCATTGCATCCTCAATCCGATGGTATGGTGGAACGATTCAATAAAACATTGGAGGAGCACTTAAGGAAAGTAGTGGACAAGTTCCATAAAGAGAGCGATACACGCATACCATTATTCTTGATGGCTTACCGAACGGCAGTGCATGAGACAATGGGCTAAACTCCCGCAAAAGAAATATATGGCAATGACCTTCGACTGCCAGCTGATTTGGAGTTTGGGACAAATGCCTATGAGGAGAGAAATGCAAAGAAATCCAATGGTGTCTTGGAGGAAGAGCTGAGGGAAACACATGATCTTGTAAGACAACGAACCAAGATTACGAGCGACAAGATGAAAGCCAGATATGATAAAGCAATTAATTCGAAAGGTTTTCGGGAAGGAGAGTTGGTGCTGTTATACAACCCACAACGAAAAAAAGGTTTGTCACCGAAATTGCTGTGTAATTGGAAAGGCCCATACAAAGTTGTAAAACGAATCAACGATGTAGTTTACCGCATACTTGCCGTTGGAAAAACACGAAACAAAATGAGAGTGGTTCATTTGAAAAGGCTGGCAGCGCGTAGACCGGAAAATTTGTCTGACCGAGACGAGCAGACTTAGGTGGAGGGCGGTGTGACGAATATTATAGCTCTAAATTGTTACTTATTAAATGCACAACAACAAAAACATTAAAGTAATCTACATAAACACATTAATCATAATTTACACATGTACATACAAGGCAGCAGAGAGATACTCACCATCAGCCGAAGTAGTACTCACATATACGCACGCATATGGCTATGCGAGACACTATAAACTACAAATATACATGTGCAAGAAGTTTACGAATTTACTCCTTAGGAGAAATGAATGAACGAGGCAGCAGAGAGTATAAAAGCAGCGAAAGCTAAGCAGTCAGTAATCACTTTGATTTAAACACGCAATTGGTTGTGAAATACTTTCAAAATAGTCTAATAAAGACCATTTTGCATTATAGAATATTGGAGTTATTTACTAACAGTTTAGCGATACGAACGCTAGCAGAAGGTAGAAAATAGGCCGAACTTCACTAAATTCGTTACAGTATTATAAACCAAAGTCTTAAACTTTGGAAAGAGGTAATCTCGGACAACACTGAGGGTATGGGCGTCCAACTTCTTTTAAAAATGTCGGAATGAATTACCTGCGTAAAAACTAACTCGATCTCAAATTTTAATTCTGCGTGTTGTTTTGGTTTGACTTTCATACATCATCATTAATTGGCGCTTAACCGCCTAAATGATTTCGGCCGGTTCGTAACAAGTAACGCCAGCTATCCAGTTTCGCGATAACTGAAGCCAAAAGGGGGCACCAAATGGGGCCAGTCCTTCCTTCACCTGCCTCTCCCAACTCAATGGAAGTCCACGCCCTTCCTCTGCTTCCAAACTGCGGTGTCGAATGAAATACTTACTTAGCCGAAGCGTCTTCGTCCTGCGTAAAGTTCATGCAGCTCATCATTATATCTCCTTCTATAAAATCTTCACGAGAACTTTTCTCTAGAACACTCCAAGAGCCATCTCATCTTCTCTCGACACTCTCCATGATTCCAAGCCATATACATATCAGGACAGGTATGACGAGCGACTTGCAGAGCGTGATATTTTTTCATCGAGAGAGGACTTTACTCCAAAGTAGCACTTGTTGGCAAGAGCAGTTCTCTGTTTTGATTTCCAAAATAATATCGTTTTTGCTATTAATTCTGGTTTCCAAATAGACAAAATCCTTCACAGTTTCGAATTTATATCCGTCAAAAGTGACGTGCCTGCCAAGACGCGAATGCGCCCATTCTTCCTTGGATGACAGCAAGTACTTCGTCTTGACCGCATTCACCGCTTATTTATCTTATCCCGAGAAGGCAGAACTCACAGCGCGTTTGTTCAGGCCAATATAATAAAAATCATCAGCATCCGCCATTTGTTGTATGCTCTTATAATAGATTGTACCATCACGGTTTAGTTCTGCTGCCGGAACTATCTTCTCCAGCAATATGTTAAAGAAATCGCATGAAAGGGAGTCACCTCGTCTGAAGCCTACTTTGGTTTCGAATAACTCGTAGAGGTCCTTCTCAATCCCTACAGACCTTGTGGTATTGCTCGACGTCACACAATGGGGTAAATGGGAAAAAGTGGTCAAATTCAATTAGGGTAGAGTTATCAAAAAAAAAAAAAAAAATTGATAGGCTAACTCTGCCGATACAAAGTATTGAAAAACGTTTTAAAAAAATTATTTTGCGTTTTTTACATTTTTTTTTTTTAATTATTAAAAATAAACAAAAATATTATTTATCCTTAAAATCAATTTCACTACAGATTTTGAGTTGCTGAACTGGAATTTGTAAAAAAAAGTATAGTTCATAACAGAAATTTCCACTTTGATTGATGGCATACACTTTGTTGGTACTTTTCGAGGAAATATTGTATGAATATAATGTAGCGATTTTATGGAAATTTTGCTTATTTGAAACCTTCAGCTAACGTTGGAATCGCTACCTGTCTCTTGTTCTTTCAGTTGTGTTTCTATCTTTGATGTTATGCCTGTCTCCTGCGATTCCAGATGGGATGCCATATATGTCTTCTGTTCTGCCTGAGATGACATTTGCGACGACATTTCTGAAATGCGTGCGTCCTGTGCTTTCATCTTAGAGATTACTGTCGATGTTTGTGCAGATATTGCAGTCAATATAATTTCCAAGTCTGTGTTCGTAACTCTCTGCGATGTTTCGTTTTTCTCTTCCATTTTTGTTGTTGTCTCGTCCCCATTAGGACGAAAGACATACTCGTCCACATTAATTCCTTCCGACTCCATAACCTCTCGTAGTCGTGCTTGAAGTTCGATCTTATTGCTGGTTGTATTCAATCCACGGTTATCCAACTCCTTTTTCAGTTGTTGCATCTTTAATTCACTTAACTTTTCCATGTCCAAGTTGTATTAGAAATCTTAGGAATTTATTCAACAATTCCTCTTCTGATACCAATTGTAACGATTTAAAAAAAATTTCGCTTATTTGAAACCTTCTGCTAACGTTCGAATCGCTAACCTGTTGAATAAATCACTCCAATATTCAGTATTGCAAACTGGTCTTTATTTAGATTACTTTGGGTAGTATTTCACAATTGTACTTCACAACCAATAGCGTGTTTAAATCAAAGTTAGTGATTTCTCAGCTTGCGCTGCTTTTATACTCTCGGTTTTCTCTTTCACCCATTTCTCCTACGGTCTAGTGATTTCGCGAAAAGGCGTTGGAGTATAATTGTATCTCATGCTTGGTTAACAGCATGCATACATATATATCTGTAGTCCACCCCTCTCCCATAGCCACAAGCGTCTACATGTATGTGTAAGTTACTACTTCGGCTGATGACTGCATCTGCGTGTGTGAGATATCTCTTCGTTGCCTTATACATAAGTGTTGCTAGCTTTATTGTGTACATGTTCATAAGAGTGACTGCTTCATGTTTTTCTTGTTGCGTGATTATTTACCAATAGATTAGTGATGCTAATAATATTCGTCACACTGCCCTCCACCTAAGTCTGATCGTCCCGATCAGACAAATTTTCCGGTCTCCGCCGGTGAGGGTTATATTGCAGTACCAAATCTCCCTTCAAGAAACCTTCCGAATTGTTGTTCTCGTCGTAACTGTGTTTTATCTTACTACTCATTAACCTGGTTCGTTGCCTCGCACTCTGTTGTTTGGCAACTGGACTACTTTGAAGAGATTGAGCTTGACTGATTGGCTTTGCATAATGAGCATCTTTTGACGTTTCACAACAGTAGTGCGCCCTGGCTTGAAACCACCCTTGCATTATTTCTCGGAAATCCTTTCCTTCGTTTTAGCGCATCCATTTAGGTTTCTCAATGCCAGTGTTTTGCTCGCAGGTACCTTTGATTTTGATTTGTTTGGCCATTCGTTCCATCAAGCTTTGCCCGTCTACTGGCTTTGACTTTTGAGGTATTTGTCGAATCTCCTCCACCAGCACTCGCTTACTGCTGAACACTTTCTCCAAACTGAAGTTAAGTGGCACATCCTTGTTCTTATAGCGCATAATCATTCTTTGCATGTCGATCCTGATGGCATGATCAACTAAGGAGTCCACTCCCGATATGACTTCATCAACGATCTCTGCCACAACGAATTTGTGTAGAACCGTGACTTTTCTAATTAAGACTTCACATGCCACTTCTCCATGGACTTGGTTATACTCGCCAGTGACCGTACGCAATCTTGCTCCAGGGAATGGCTTTACTCTCCTATTGACCAAATCAGATGGATTAAAGAATGATATGCGCCCGTATCTAGAGTCAATACACGCTCCTTGCTATCCACATTTCCCCTGACGGTAAGACTGCTCGATTTCCTTCCGTTTTGTGATACAGATAACACAGGACATTCAATAGTTGGAGCAAGTTCTCGATCTTTACATCTGGCTCGCTCTTGACCATCTCCTACAGCTTTGTACTTAAGACCACCCATGCTTTTTGAACCACTAGGGTCGAGACCGCAATGACGTGCAATGTGACCTGGCTTCCCGCATTTGAAGCATTTGATAACTCTATCACTCCCCTTTTGCGATGCTTTCGGTGCCTCCAATATTGTGTTCACCCATTTGGCCTTTTTAGTCCACACGGCGTGCTTTGAGAGCTGGCTTACACAGAAGCGATGCTGTTTCCTGAATCAGAGCATGTGATACCGTTTCTGCGAATGCAGGTTTTGGATTCGCATATGTAGCTCGTTTCGTTTCGACATCCCGTATTACATTTATAAATTTTAACCTTCTCGGTATATTCAACGGGTGCGTCCGCATTTCCGAGATGAGCCAATCTTTCAACATCCGAAGCAAACTCCTGCAAAGTCTCATTAGCTTTTTGGTAGCAGATTTGCAACTCTGTTTGGTATACCTGTTTCCTGTGGTCGCTTCCGTATCGCCTCTCTAGAGCGCTCATCAATATTTCATAACTGTTCCGTTCGTACTCTGTAATTGTCTGTAAGATTTCAGTTGCAGGCCCTTTCAGGCCACGAACAGTGTAGCAACTTTATCTTCAGCATTCTATTTGTTCACTGCTGCGGTCTCCTCGAACTCTAGCTTAAAGATCTGGAAAGGAACAGAACAGTCAATAGATGGAGTTTTTACCTTCGTATTACTCGCTGAAGCAGTCTTCTATTAAATTGCAACTCCTGGATACGTCGCATAATTTTCTCGTCCATACGCGCTTCGATTTTTTATGATATACGCGCTTCTCGTGCTTCGAGTTGTATTGCTATGCCTGTCTCTTGTTCTTTCAGTTGTGTTTCCATATTTGATGTTATGCGTGTCCCCTGCAATTCCACTTGGGATACCATATATGTCTTCTGTTCTGCCAGTTGAGATGACATTTGCGACGACATCTCTGAAATGCGTGCCTCCTGTTCATTCATCTTGGATGTTACTGTCGATGTTTGTGCAGCTATTGCAGCCAATATCATGTTAAAGTCTGTGATCGTAACTGTCTGTGATGTTTCGTTTTTCTCTTCCATTTTTGTTGGTGTCTCGTCCCCATCAGAATGAAAGATATACTCGTCCACATTGATTCCTTCCGACTCCATAAACTCTCGTAGCCTTGCTTGAAGTTCGAGCTTATTGCCGGTTGTATTCAACCCACGGTTATCCAACTGCTTTTTCAGTTGTTGGATCTTAAATACACTTAACTTTGCCATGTCCAAGTTGTATTCGTAATCTTTGGAATTTATTCAATAATTCCTCTTCTGACACCAATTGTAACTATTTTAAGGAAATTTTGCTTATTTGAAAACTTCTGCTAACGTTCGAACGCTAAACTGTTGAATAAATCACTCCAATATTCCGTATTGCTAACTGGTCTTTATTTAGATTACTTTGGCGGTAGTGCTTCACAATTATACTTCGCAACCAATAGCGTGTTTAAATCAAAGTTAGTGATTCCTCAGCTTGCGCTGCTTTTATACTGTCGGTTTTCTTTTTCACCCATTCTAAGGTCTAGTGATTTCGCGTAAAGGTTTTCGAGAACAATTGTATCCATGCTTGGTTAACAGCATACATACATTTATATCTATAGGCCACGCCTCTCCCATAGCCGTATGCCTCTACATATATGTGTGAGTAACTACTTCGGCTGGTTACTGCATCTGCGTGTGTTAGATATCTCTTCGTTGCCTTGTACATAAGTGTTGCTAGCTTTAATGTGTACATGTTCATAAGAGTGCCAGCTTCACGTGTTTGTTGTTGCGTGATTATTTACTAACAGCTTGGTGATGCTAATATTCGTCACAATATTTATTTGTACACATATTCGAGTTCGGCATTTCAAAATTTATCACAAATGTGATTTGCAATAAAAAAATTTTCTTTGTTTTTATTTTACGTGGAAAAATAGCTAAGCAATGGCAAAATTTCGGTTTCAAACATGGTTTTCAATACAAATTTTTGAAACTTTTAATTGCAGTTGCATTTAATAGGTTAAACTTCATTCGTACTTCAATTGAAAATTTTTGTTAGTTCAGCATCCCAAAATATATAAAACGTTTGATTTTTAACAAAAAGAAACAAAAATTGATTTTACTTCGTATGCAAAGAATTAGAAATAAAGTCTCAAAATTTTGATTTTTGCAAATAAAGTTGAGAACCAAATACCATTAAAAAAAGATCCTGATCACTTTCACTACAGACGAAAAAAGGTTCACAAACAAAGTCGTATCATTGGGAAGGAAGAAATCGCGTATAATGAAAAAACTTTGTATGAAAATGTCGTGAGTACGTGTTTCTTCGGCTGTAGCGACGATTTAAATCATTTATTTGAACATGAACAAAATTTTACTTTCTATTAATATTACAAACTATAAACAAATTTACAAGTTATATTGAAAACTAAAGAATTCCTTTATGGACAACATTTCATGCTTTACCTGTGTTACAAAGTGTTGACAAGTTTTCGGAGCTAATTACCCTTGAAGAGGCAACATACAGCCTCCGCTGTGAGATACAGTTAGTCCTATGGTCAATAACAGCGGCTCGAAGTCTCTGACCTTGCGACTTATTAATCGTCATAAAAAAAACACACTCCGATTGGAAATTGCACGCGTTTGAAAGGAAAAGGAGAATTGTTTGAATAATGGGTATGCCGGGTATGAAAACTATTTCACCAGCTCCACAGCTCGTAAGAATTTCTGCTTCTATAATATTATTCAGAAGTGACGTCACTTTAAAGCGGGTTCCATTGGTTTCGAAGCAACATTATCGGAATACCCACTTTCCGAACGATGATATGCGCTGGAAGTCCGAATGCAGAAAAAGAGTTAAGAAACTCTACTGGACAATTGGTAGCATCATTTCTGTCCATAGCTGTGTATATTGACCGGTTCACCACCTCTTCTCCATGAACTTTTTTCAATATACTGTGATTGACGGTTGCTACCTGATCATTTTTGGGAGTAATTATGGCTCGCTCACAAATCCAAGAATTTTCTGACGCGTTATTTGAGTAACGACTCCGTAAAAAAAATTAATGAGTTCTTTTCCGGAAGAGTCACCAATCGATTTGTTTCAGCAATTAAACCCTGAGCGATGTTTAACAGAACGTCCGAAAATTCTTGCGCACGGGAGTTGCAACCTATCTGGGCTCTCATGTTCCGTTCGACTCATTTTCTGAACCTGTGTCCAGAGCATACACCATTTGAGGCAGGCGCTTACCTCATCAGCCCTTTTTTTCGAGATATTACCGTAAAGTCTAATGAAAATCTCCGCAAAATAAAACTGTTACTCTTCCCACGATGTGGTCATTTCGCCTTATGTCTTGCAAAGTCCGATGTAATGCCTCTCCGGCCTTCTTGTGTGCCACTGTACACACGTCATAAACAATGAGGCTACACTCTTCAAGAATCTTCTAAATTGTCCTGCCCTGGCGCATCCAAAAAAATGTTTCGCCATTCTGTTCATTGACACTTTGAAGCATTTTATCATATATACGTCTTTGCTCATTTCGTCATCTCAGATATATTATAATTTGTTTCTGCAGCATATTCTCTGCTGACTTGCTGACATTCATTAATCTCTTGTGGCTCTGGAAGTCCGTAATACCTCGAAGAATTGCCACTTATTGAAACAACAATACCCTGCAGTAAAAACAGACATCGATTTATAATACGCTCATCAGAATCTGCCACACAGTCTACTCCAGCGCGCCTAGCAGCGTAAAGAAAACCGAGAGTTACCGCTGGAATCATGGTTCTTTTCTAATTTTTGGAAAAAAGTTATGCGTAGAGAGCATGTAAAAGGCAAGAAATCAACAAATTAATCTGGCCCAGGATCTTTGCAACGAGATGATGGCATATCTGACCAACATTATGGCTCATTACCGCGAGAGATTTCGAATCTTCATTTACTACTACTCACCTGATCGATATCCATATAATAGCGTCCCTCTTCAACCGCTCCTTGTATTTCATAATGCAGCGCTGCAGCTTCTGACGTTGGTACGTTGCCATCGTCGGGCAATAGCGAAAGAGTTGTATGAGTTAGCCATGTTGATTACACAATCTTCCCTCAGGAAAAAAGAATATAATTATATTAATAAGCCTTCAGTACATCCAAGATGTAATTTTATACACACCTACGCTTCCTTTGTTTGGTATCCACCGGCAAATGTAGTCCTCCGGTTCTAGCGCGCGTTGTCCTGGTCGGCACTTAGATATAAAGAATGTTTAGCAGCACAACTTGCAACAGCACCTTATCAATTGTCAATGGTTATGAGCGTTTTGCCGGTATAGCAAGCTGTTTTTAAGTGCCCAAAGTTTCGCCTTCGTATGACGTATGCCAAAGCGGTGGCATATAGAAAAGTGGTGAAAGATCGCTTGACGATAGAAAGCTGACGATTAAGTTATTGAGTTCGGTTGAGCAATGTAAATTCAGCGTGGAAAAATTTATGTGACCGATACGAAAACAAACGTATCTTGGTCAATGCCCAATTAAAAATTCTTTTTAGTTTAAAAGCAGTTGAGAGCGAATGCGGTAGCTCCATTAAAAAACTGCAACGTGAAATAAACAATTGTATCTCAGCGCTTCAATGTCACAAGATTGACATATCAAACTGGGATGCAATTCTAACGTATTTGTGCTCCACAAAACTGCCAGAAACCACACTGGCTCTATGGGAACAAACCATAGAAAATAAAACAGAAATTTCAAAATGGGCAGATATGGATAAATTCTTATCCAGCAGATTCCAAACGTTGGAAACTGTCGTAGATATAAGAGGGGACACGTTTCAAAACCCTCTAAGCCACATGCTTCTCGTTTCTCGGCAGATACATCGTCGAAAAGATTAGGGTCCTACCAGGCAAGTGCAACAGTAGCCAAACCTACGTATAAGATGTGCAAAAGTCCTGCACATCGAATTTCAAAGTGTGAAAAGTTCTTACGTTTAACACCCAATAAACGGTTTGAACAAATTAAGAGCAGCCGTGGGTGTATAAACTGCCTTTCTGCTGGCCATTCGGTGACAAAGTGCACCAGTCAAACGAACTGTGCCACATGTCATTTAAGACATCATACGCTGCTTCATATTTCGAATCAGCCAAAACCAACAAATACTCCTGACACTATCGGAGCATCTACCTCACGGGAAGCTCAAATACGACGCAATGCTGAAAGAGAAAACGCTCCGATTAATAATGTGAACTCATGTTTCGCAAACACAAATAAAGGGGTATTACTAGGGACAGCTCAGGTCAATATTCGTTTTAATGGTGTTGACTATTCGGCGAGAGCCCTAATAGACTCGGGATCTGAATGTTCATTCATTACCGAGAAACTAAAGCGCAGAATTAATCTGCCATCCAAACGCCTGCATGCCCAAGTTTCGGGCATCAGTAATACAATGTCTGCACAAGTAAAAGAAGCATGCAACATACAATTGCGGTCACCAACAGACCCATTAATCGAGATCAATACGATCATGCTGGTTTTACCACAATTAACAGGGAATCTTCCAACTTGCCAAATAAACGCAATGACTAGGCAAGCATTCCCTGACTTTGTACTGGCTGACAAAAGATTCTTTGTCAATGAGCCAGTCGACTTAATTCTGGGCGGAGACATATACCCCCAAATTATGCTAGGCGGTATCAGGAAGGACGTGCTAAACACATTAATAGCACAGGAAACGGTGTTCGGCTGGATTTTGACAGGCCGGACAGATGCGGTTGATACAAATAAGACCCTAGTTTCATATTTCAATGAGGTCACTTTAGATAAACAATTGGCGGCTTTTTGGGAGATAGAGGAAATTCCAAAGAAAAGGAGCATCAATAACGATGACACTTACTGCGAGGAGCTATACAAATCCACAACAGTTCGGAACAACGATGGCAAATACGTAGTCTCCTTACCCTTTAGGAAAGAGTTTAACTTAGGCCCCTCATTAAGAAGTGCGTGCTCTCAATTCTATCGCAACGAGACACGACTTGCGAAAAACCCAGTCCTTCAAACGGAATACAATAGAGTTGTATCCGAATATGAAACTTTAGGGCACATGAAACAAATAGGCAATATTTCGCCAGACTCAAATGACTGTTACTTCCTACCTCACCATGCTGTTATAAAGGAGGGAAGTACAACGACAAAAGTCAGAGTCGTATTTAATGCATCTTGTCCTACCACTAATGGCAAAAGTCTAAATGATGTCTTATATCCAGGTCCGATTCTTCAATCCGACCTGACAATTCTTATACTACGTTGGCGGCTGTTCAAATACGTATTTAACAGCGACATAGAGAAAATGTATCGCCAAATATGGGTCAATGAAGACCAAACAAAATATCAGCGAATCATATTTCGCAAATGCCCCAAAAACCCAATTAACATTTATGAATTGAAAACGGTAACCTTTGGGGTTAATTGTGCTCCGTATCTTGTGATTCGAACGCTGCACCAACTAGCTGATGACGTGGAGACATCGCATCCAATGGCAGCAGATATACTGCGAAATTACATGTACGTTGATGACGTACTCGCCGGTGGACACAGCATCGAAATTGCAATCAAGGCAAGGGACGAAATATCATTGGCATTGCAATCGGCAGGTTTCCCATTGCGAAAATGGACGTCCAACTGCAAGAAAATCCTACAGGGTATACCGAAGCAACACCTATTAAGCGAGGATTTTCTTGAGTTTGAAGACACCAGCATGGTAAAAGCACTCGGTATCAGGTGGAACGCCCATTTCGACTACTTTTACTTCACAGCGAAACCCTTTGACAATAACCACGCCGTAACAAAAAGGTCAATACTTTCTGCGATCGCAAAACTTTTCGACCCTCTTGGCTGACTGGCACCAGTCGTAATTGTAGCCAAAATAATAATGCAAAATATTTGGTTGGAAGGGACAGGCTGGGATGAAGATATGTCTGCAACTACTCTACATCGGTGGCAATCATTCATGACGGACTACGAAAAGATCAACGATATACGCATACCGCGATGGGTTCACTACACATTGAAGGACAATGTCGAAATACATGGATTCAGCGATGCCTCGGAAAAAGCATATGCCGTCACTGTTTTCCTGAGGGTACAGACAAAGGATCAAGTCTTCACCAACCTGTTGATGGCCACAACGAGAGTAGCCCCGGTCAAAACCATATCATTGCCACGACTGGAAATCTTGCAGAAATTATAGAGTCGGCCATAGAAAATATGCAACTTTCAAACATTAAAGTAACCCTTTGGACAGATTCGACTATAGTACTGGCATGGATCCGAAAACCACCATGTTCGTGGTCAACGTTTGTGGCACATCGAATAACGAAAATCATCGACAAAGTTGGAGACAAAGTATGGCGGCATGTAGACTCTGCGTCAAACCCTGCAGATTTGGCGAGCAGAGGCCTCCTCGCTTCGGATCTAATCGACAATTCTTTGTGGTGGCAGGGACCTTCTTGGTTACAAGAAGACAACGAAAATTGGCCAACACAAGAAGAAGATTACAATACAAATATGGAGGAAAAGAGGGTGAAAGTTCATACAACTTCGGTCAAAAATAACTTTGATATTCTGGATAGGTTTTCCGATCTACCGAGGGCTTTGCGGGTTATATCCTATATTCTTCGGTTTTTCCAGAATACGCACCCAACAACTAAAACCTCTTTTAAAAGGGATTCTCATTCGATAGCTCCTGACGAAATAGAAAAAACAACACGAAGATTGATAACAATATGCCCGAGGCAACATTATCAAGAAGAGTACGCAAATTTGAAGTCAGGAAACCTAATAAATGGGAAGAGTGAGATTTTACCCCTGAACCCATATATAGATGACGAAGGCATCATTCGAACTGGGGGGCGGACTGGGGCATCCAAAGACATGTCCCATAACGAAAGTCATCCCATTATTCTTCCTTATACTTGCAGGTTATCCAGACTTATAGTTCAATCCTCTCATGAGACCACACTGCATGGAGGGAACCAGCCGATGCTACGTCATATCCACACTCAGTACTGGATCCCACGCGTTAAAGTCATGATAAGGTCGGTTATCCACAACTGTAAGGTCTGTACTATTTACAGGAAGCGGACACAAACGCAACTTATGGGGATCCTTCCGAAAGAGCGCACCACCTTGACTAGGGCCATCACCAACACTGGGGTAGATTTCGCGGGACCATTCGATATAAAATCCTACCGAGGGAGGGGATGTCGAATTTCAAAAGGATATGTTTGCCTGTTCGTCTGCTTTTCGACGAAAGCCATCCATCTGGAAGCGACAAACGACCTTAGTACCGGGTCCTTCCTAGCTGCCTTCGCCAGATATGTATCCAGACGAGGCTGTCCGAAAAACGTTTACTCCGACAATGGTACTAACTTTGTCGGAGCTTCTCGATCTTTACGATCCGAGTTTAAAGCATTTCTGCGTGAAGCAAGGGACGGAACGTTGACTAAATATAGCCATCACATTATAGAATGGCATTTTATACCGCCAAGCGCTCCTCACATGGGAGGTTTGTGGGAAGCGGGGGTAAAAAGTTTTAAGACCCACTTTAAAAAGATCGCGTCCAATCATAAATATACTTTCGAAGAGTTTACAACCCTCTTATTTCGAATTGAGGCCTGCCTCAACTCGAGACCTCTAAGTCCCTCATCCAACGACCCTTCCGACCTGGAGCCGCTTACTTCAGGCCATTTTCTCGTAGGTGGGCATCTTCTAGCTCCACCTGAACTCGACTGTAGTGAAAACCCTGCCTCCATTGTAAACCGATGGCAAAAGATGAAAGCCCTTCATCAAACCTTTTGCAAAAGATGAAAATCGGAATATCTCACCGAGATCCAGAAACGGTATAAATGGAAACATCCACAATCCAACTTAAAACCCGGGGACCTAGTCGTCATCAAGGAGGATAACCTACAACCGAACGAGTGGAAAATGGGGAGAGTCGTCAACACACGCCCAGGTTCCGATAACCGTGTACGTGTTGTTGACGTTCATACAATGAAGGGACAAATTACGAGACCAATCGCGAAATTGGTACTACTTCCGCCCAACGACAAGGAAAATGAACTTTAGTAGTCCATATCCCTTTATTCCAAATAACCCAGCTGTCGTTCATCCCGAACGAGGCCAACACACCGATAACCCTGCTCTCATTGCCCTGAACAAGGCCAACATACCCTAACGCAGACTCACTATCTGCCCCAGAATACAATTGAATTAGCAATCACACCCCAAATATCAATTGCCATATGAACCACACATTCAAACTTAAAAGTATTTTCGAATATAAAATTAAGGTACACGTCGTAAAGGTGTAAAAGTGCAAAAAAATGTTTAACAAGCCGGCCCAATAAAACCGCACGGCGTTCTTTGCCCTAACCCAAATAAGCATGCGTTGCGACAATGTAAAACATGTGTGCAAACGTCGAATCTAAATGTCACGCAGAACAAAAATTGGAAATCGAGTTAGGTTTTCACGCAGCAAATTCAACTTGGGTTGCTCTCATATAACTTGTATGTACATGAGACATTTTTTGACAGAAAATTACTTGCGTGCGTTTATATTGGGTTGGCTGTAAGAAACACAAGGTGGTGTTCTGAATAGCAATCCGGCCTGTTCTGGATTCCGACTCGCTTTGAAAGGTCAGGCGGGGTTGATTCCGAGTCGATTTCTTTTTGGTGTTCTCAGTTCCGATTTAAACAAATCGATTCGAAGCTGATTTCGTATCGTTTTCATATCGAGTCGATAATAAAGCGAAACAGCTGTTTTTATTTATTTTGGTTTTAGTTAAATTAAAATTGTGCAAAAATTTGAACAAAATGCCAGCACCAATGGTTTTCGGAAATGCAGAGGCAACAAGGCAATTGCAATTTTGCATAAAAAACGCTAAAGAATCGATCGATCGAAATTGGGAACACGTCGGCTTGCTTTCGACAGGAATCGCTTTGCTTGGGTGGGACAATTTTTGATAGGAGTTTTCAAATTGAGATTTATTATACTAAATAAACAAATAGTCCAGCAAAACGTTGTAATAAATCTTCCAAATAAAATGAATAATTTAATAAAACTTATTTGTGGGGAAAATAATGTAATGATCTGTGCTTAATGGGCTAAATACTTTCGATTCCGGAGAACACGTCCGAATAACTTAAATCCCAATTTGAATATCCTAATATTTTCCACATAAGACAACTAAAAGCGGAACATTAAACTAAAATAAAGTGACTAACACAAAAGGGTATTAACTCAGATTTCTGCACAATCCTTTATGTGCATTGCATTCCAACCAAAGAAATTTCGCAAACTATTTGGAACATACTAGAACCGGGAGACTTGGGTGTTGAAGTATTAAGCATCAAAATCAACATTTCAGACGCTATTTTATAGTTAAGCAAATAAAATGCATTTTCAAACCCTACTCATACGTACATCTATCTTCAACTTAAGTATGCTTTGAGAATCATTTCAAGAGAGTAGCTAAACCCCTGGAGCCTACTAAAGAATTTGGCATCGCTGACTTCGTTTATTCTTTCAGCAAATCGGGATAAAGAATTTTTGAAAAGAAGAAAAGCTGCACCCATCTCGGGTAACTTAACAACTTGAGGTCAATTTGAAGCATGCCCGACTTGGGCCATTTTATTTAAATTCATGGTCCTTACCACGCCGGTAAGAAGAGCCAATCAATAATAATTACAGTCCACTCAACTCTCTAGGCATTAAAGCAAATATCAGCATACCAAACTCGTGAGAATACACAGGAAACCCCAAAAATTCCAACAGCAAATAACACAACTTTCTTGGTGATACCAGCGATTTTATATCCAATATACAACAACTGATAAATTTTGGTGGTACCTTTTGGAAACATCCAACAACAAAATTTAATTCACATTCGAGTACTCCGGATCAACGAATTAATAAAGGTACGTGGTTGAAAATATTCCGTGCTAGGTAGGGTTTTCCTTTTCACTTTTAATAAAAGTTCTAAATAAAATTACAAATTACAAAGTGACTCTTTATATGTAATAGTGCAAGTGATTTTGTTTTTTTCTTCGTGAAGTGAGAAGTTTTTACTTTGTACAAAAATAGAAAAAGGCGCTTAACGCAGTTATTTAAAGTTTGTGCAACACGCCTTGTGACTATCCGGAACAATCCCCCACCAGTGGTAAGATTTTCCGGACACAGCTCAAGGTAGCACAACACTGCTCTAAAGGGTTAACATAACCTCAAACACCGAATTGCGTCACTTTTCTATTTTCACCTTTGCAGGATTTATCGGAAAAAATTCATTTAATCCACTGCACAAAATTCGATTTGGTAAGGTTACTTTTTCAGAAAGATGTAAATTTATTTTAGGCGCACATTTAATTAAATAAAATTTTCTTCCACATAAAAATCGCTTGCACTTATTTACACGGGCAATACGTTTGCAATTTAGTTTGGTGCTATAGTACAAAGTGCACTTAGTTACATACACATATATTGTTGTTGTTGTTTGGGTGGCCAAAAGGCTTATTTCTTGTTCAGTTTTTTAAAAATTGAATTATTTTTATGTTTCACTTGCGGCAATACACAAATCAGTTTTTGACCGATCTAATTTTTTGTGATACAAAAGATCACAGCCCTTGGTTAAATTACCAAATAGTTCATAACGAACGTTCATACATTTCTTTATCTTTTCACTAACACCTCTTTCTTCACTAGCCATTACTTATTGGCTTAGACAATTCAGTAGCAAATCTGCATTAGCACATTCCTTAACATTTACGTGGGTGCGCGCCGTTGCCACCACGAAATTGTACTTATCCCACTTGGCACATAAGCCTCTGTACAGTCCTTTTCACGTTAGCCATAACTTATCGGCTTACACAATCAATTGGTAAATTTGTGCATACATACGCATACACCAAATCCTTTCACTTTTCACATTATCACTTCCAAGTTCTGTCCTTTGGCGACATTTTCACTCACTACTCTCTGCAAAGGCAATTTCTGTATAAACTTTTGGGTTTTTATTTTTATCCACAATGGAGACCTATACACACCAAGCAGATGCAGTGACGGAGTATGAAAATGACTTCAACGACATGTCACCTTCACAACACAGTAAACACTCCCTAATATACCAAAGGGATGAGCTAAAAACTCTGTGGGAAGCTACGAAGGTGACATACGAAAAGCTCTTAGGTTCATCAGAGCTTGATTCAAAGGACTTATCGGCTATCAAGAAGAAGCATAAAATGTGCTATTTCAGCTTCCTAAAGTGTCAGGCGGCAATAGCTGAGCTTTTGGAAAATTTTGAAAAGAAAGATAAGAAAGTAGATGTCTCAGATAATATGGAATATCATGTGCGCCTGCCAGCATGTGATACGGATATTTTCAAAGGTGACTATATTTCATGGCCGTCTTTTAGGAATATGTTCACCGCCATATATATTAATAATAGTAAACTCCATGCAGTGCAAAAACTATACTATTTAAGGCAAAAAACTCAAGGGGAGGCCAAAGAGATAGTGGAACGGTGTTCCTTAACAACAGACGGTTTCGTTACAGCATGAAAAAAGCGCGGCGAAAGCAAACAAACGTCGAAACGAACGAGACAACTGGCGGCACCGCGACATTGGACTCCAAGGAGGCCCGACCAAGTCATCCAAATGCGGAAGACAGCAGCGGCGGGACAAATCGACGCCATACCATTCTGACGCCCAAAATATGCAAGCACTATCGCGTGGTACACCGGAAGGCTTCCGAACCGGCCGGCTGCTCCCAGCCACGCCAGCGCCCATCATGCGGTCTTTCGTGCCCATTGCGCCGACGGCCATCGAATCGCGTGGGCACCTACACTTGGTTCGTGCGATCATTGATCCCTGCGCCGCAAGCACCATCGTCGATGCAGAGCTGGTACGCGATTTGCAGTTAGAGCGCCAAGGACCAGGGCAATGCACACCTATTCTGCGCGGCAAGTTCGGGTCAACGACTCATGTCACTACCCAAGCCGCCGTGGTCAACGGCCACTATCGGTTGAGTCCGCCATCCAATGTGGATCCAAAGGTTGCCGTTCCATTTGAATTTATGCGGCTTGCAGATCCGCAGTTCTACCGCTCATCGCCAGTTCGTCTTACACTCGGCGCTGATCTATATGCCGAACTGATGGTGAGCGGAACGCCAGCAACAACAGTTGGCGGTCTCCTGACCCAACCGGCCGTATTCGGGCTGGTAGTCTCAGGGGCCTGCCAAAAATAGGAGCGTTTCATAAAAACTAAGTAATTACTGCACGGAATTTAAAACCACGTACGTATTTTTTAATAACTTATTTTCTTTTTCTTCACAGGACAACGATACGCGAAGTCCATCGTGCGACGTGCAGTGCTTGCAGTCCGCATCTGCACATCGACATAACGCCTTACTGGACGTGCGATCACGTGTCATTCCTTTTTTTTTCTTTTCAGTTTTTTTTCTCTGTTGCTTACGGCAAGGGGGCCGGTATGTTTAGGCCACAGGCCTAAATATATCTGCCCCCCCCCCCCCTTGTAACATAACTTTCTTTGGTTATTTTCCTTCGTTACTACCACCCACATATTCTTGTGATCACAATACACACAGGCATGTGTGAGTGGTAGTACGTATGTATCTTAAGATTTTACCGCTGTGAGCCCGCGGTACAGCAACTTTGTTGCCGGGAAAGCCAACGAAGGAGCTGTATCATGGGTTCATCGGCTCATGTAGCAAAGAGTCTCGTCCTCTTTGAATCCAGCAGCCAGCAAAGGAACACGCAATCGCCCGTTCACGTAAGTTGTCAATTTCATTAAATATATTTTATAATTTCCGAAAATATATTTAACATTTTCATTTTCACAACATCTGTTAATAATTTTCCTTAACACTTGTTGTATTTATACATATTGAATAAAAAACACTGTGAATTTCCTTTTTTCATTAATACGAAATCTTTTTGGTGTTTTTATTTTCTTCCTTTCTTTTCGCCTTAAACTATTTTTTAACAAATACGTGGGTGCGCGCCGTTGCCACCACGCATTTGTTCACCCATAATACAACTGGCTGCGTAAATCCATAAACACCACCATAACACCAAGTAAATGTCAGAATCGACTGGGAGTTTCACTGACTACAGCTTCTTCAAGAGTTTCCATCCAATTTCCATCATCTAGCAGACGCAGCGCAGAGCAAGCTTCGAGATATGTAGAATGGTGAATGCCATTAACAGTCTTTAAACATGTATATGATGTCGCTCCTCTGACTGTGTGTAGCAGGTTAGGTTTGCTTAGGCTAGAGTGGCCAGCGGTGCGAGAAGCAGTGCACTTAGGTCCAAAAAGGTCCTATTGTGAAACCACGTGGATCGCTCCCATACTCAAACGTACAGGTCGATTCAGCAAATGTCAGGAATTTCTTCGGTTCCAACTTAGCCAGATCACAAAGATCGTCAAAGAAGGAAGATTCCAGAGATTTCTTCCTCTTGCGCCCAAGGCGCAGGACAATTACACAGAAAATGCTTCACTGTTTCTATTTCCTCCTCGTCTTTTCAGCTCCTGTAATAATAATTATAAGGGGCACCCAGCCCTTGTGCATGCTTCGCGATTGCTATGTGGCTGGTTATAAGTTCAGTTGAGTATAGTTGAGGTGCAAAAACGCCGCTGCCCACTTATTCAGTTTGGAGCCGTCAGTATATATCTGCAGCCTATCGCTCAGATCCGGCGACTATTTCGACCAATAATCCCTCTCCAGGATAACAACCTCGTACTTCATATCGAAAAATATAGTCGGACAAAACTTAGAAAACCTTCTAAGTTTATGAGGGAAGTGAAACCGTGGCTACTTGGTTTCAATCATGAGAGCGTAGAAATTCTGTTGCGACCCATCGTATAAATTCCGTTATGTAATTTTATGAAGTTTTTTGCTTTATATGTAAGTACTTTATCATTTTTAGTTTTTATTTTTTTAGAATAATTATTCTCTGGTGCGCAGAGCAACCCCACGCAGACTAGAGCACTTCTTTGTACCTTATGGAATACCCGTAGGTTCGATTTAGTATCTAAGCTCGTTCACCAGACCAATGCCCCGTATAGAAAGAAGGATTGGTCTAACCACAGCAGTGTAGAGCTACAGGGTAATATCCGGTGATAGTCCCCACCTTCGCTCAACAGCTCCCCTATAGCTGGACAGCGTAACCGTTGCTTTCCTCACACGCTCCTGAGCCTTTTCCCTCCAGAATAATTTCCTATCCAAAATTACTCCTAGGTATTTAACAGAGTCCCTCAGCGTCAGGGTCGTACCCGCTAGCACTGGCAGCTGCAACTCAGGTATCTTATATTTCCTAGTGAACAGAACCAGTTCAGTTTTGGCTGAATTGACCGATAGACCTTTACACCTAGTCCAGTTCTCCACCAGAGTCAACTTAGTTTGCATTTGATCGCATAGCGTCTGCGGAAACTTCCCGCTAACTAACAGCGCGAGGTCATCTGCATATGCGATTACCTTGCTGCATCCGTCCTTCTTAAGAAGAACCAAGTGCTCATTAAATGTGGCAACCCATAGAAGTAGTGAAAGAAAGTGCGGGGTGCCTCCCCGTATGTGTTTGACCACCGTTCAACCTGCCAGGTCGGCATGAACCTTTCTTCGCAACAGTAACTGCTTAACAAGTTTCACTAGCCCCGAGTCAGTTATCGCAGAGGGGGTAACGTTGTTGAGAGCTCCCTCAATATCGAGGAAAGCTATGAGTGTGAAGTCCTTGCACGCCAAGCGTTTCTCGATCTAGGAGACAACTGCATGCAAGGGCGTCTCCGTGGACTTCCCTTTCATATATGTATGCTGAGGTGTCGATAACTTTCCTTCCAGGGACTCCCTTAATATATAGTCCATTAACCTCTCGAGTGTCTTCAGCTGGAAGGATGCCACACAAATCGGTCTGAAATCTTTAGGGGTCACGTGACCAGTCCTTCCAGCTTTTGGTATAAAGGTGACTCTTGAGGCGTTCCAACACCGTGGAATATGGTTAAGAACACAAACTCCTTTGAAGATGTTATACAACCGCAAAGAACTCAACTCGATTGTTTGCTGGAGTTGTACCGTAGCCAAGCCATCCGGCTCTGGTACTTTGGAGGGCTTGAACGACATTATAACCCATTTAAATTTACCCATATTTTTGAACTTCCCCTCGAACGGTTCGCCAGTATGAGTTTCCCTCTAGTTCATTCCTTCATCAGTAGCGCCCGGAAAGTGTGTACTCAGGCGCAGGCGAAGGCACCTCTGCCGAATCCGTCCATATCCCATGAGATCTTTGCAGGCATCGAGGGACACTTTTAGGAGCACCAGAGAGCACCTTTTTGAGCCTAGATCCCACAGAAGCCGTCTCAATTTCGCTACAAAAATTCCGCCTGGAGGCCCCCTTCGGCGACCTTGGCAATTTCTTATAATCCCCTAGCATCATTTTGTATGCATCCTATTTTTCAGCCTCCCTGGCAGCTTTAGCAAGATTGAGTGCTTTTCGACAAGCCTTGCGTAGATTGTCTAGGTCCACGTTCCACCATGCTGGTGTGATCTTACCCCTAGATTTCTTCCTAGGGAAGGCCTTATCAAGAGCCTCCCCGCATGCCTTCATATACAAGTGAACCATATTATCCAGCTCTGCAGAGTTGTGGGGAATATGAACGCAAGATCCTGAGAGTCTCTTTTGAAGCTCCTCACTATAGATACGTCAATTGGCGTTTTATAGGTTCCTATCCCAGAGAGTTCTGAGCGCCACCCACAAGGTCGAAAAGGGCAAATCTATAATCCGAAAAAGAGTGGTCTTCAGGCACCATCCAATTTTTTATCTTGGATTCCCCACTGCCTGAAATCAGAGTGACGTCCAGAACCCCCTGTCTACTCCTAGCAACAAATGTGGTTACCGAACCTCTATTGCAAATCTTAAAGTTATGATAAATAACAAAAGAGTTACTCACCCCTTTCGTTCGTGTCTACGCTGTCTTGCATGTTAGCTCCGTCGGAGCCGATAGGGAAGTAAAAGTACGTCAGTGTAACATCCATACCAGCGACCGTCAAGTCAAAGTTGTAGCATCCTCGTCGCTAAACTGGGGGAGAAAAAGATAATTTATATCATATCTTACCAAGATGTAAGCTCTAGGTTTTCCATGGGTTGCACCACTCACCAACGTCAATCCTGCCGCCTTTAACCCACACATCTTGTGCCTTAGTAACCAGGGCTCCTGGATAAGGGCTATGTCAGCCGCCCCACTGGAAAACTGGAGCAGCAGCGCAGCAGAAGCTGCTTTACAATGGTGGAGGTGTATTTGTAGGACTCGCACTAAGCCGAATCACTGTCTTCATCAGACATTGGCTCCTCTCCAGTGTAAGCACTGAGTGTGTCCAGCGTTAGCGAGGAGATCGAAGACGCGTTCCCTCCCAGCGTGTCATCAATCGGACAGACCTTGTTAGGTTCTGCGTCCTCTTCCTCCTCGCTCTCCGCTTTCTGTGGCTCAATCTCCATCACCGGATCATAGGCCGCCTTCAAATCGTTAGGGTAAACCTTAATCTTAACGGTGTCAAAACCGAATTTAACAGCGTCCTCCGCGCGCTCCAAAAAAGGGAGTGACCCTTTGTTGAGCAGAAGTATCGACTGATGCGGCGCCCTGGTGTATTACTCCAGCTTCAGGACTCTCCAAGCAGAGCAAGTTAGCTCTGGGTTGAAGGTCCTCAATGACCTCAAAGACTCCCTCTGGATCATCCGGCTTGGATGGAATCCAGACCCTAGCTCTTGACCTAGGTGGGATGTCCTTGAAGTCGGCAGCCCTGAGCATCGATTTCCTATCCCCAGGCAACGCCATAGAGAGGAAATTAGGGACGTTTGCCAACCTTTTCAGGATTCATATAGCCACCTGCCTATGCCTACTGCGCATATGTGAGGGAGGTGGCCTATCCTTCATTTGGGTGTACGCCGTTGGCGTAGCCAGAGGCAGGCGAGTCCATGCTAGCAGCGTCCCCAATAGCAAACTGCCTACCGAGAGGATTACTAATAGAGGCAGCGGGACCAGTCGCCGCCCCCAAAGCTCCCCTAGAGGAAGTGATGTACGATGTGAAGGACTCCGGCGCCGCTTAAAGCCTTTCCGCACCACCCGCAATAACCGCGCCGCGGTTGGTAGAGGGGCCCTGCATCGCACGAGCTCCCCTCGTTACTATTATTTATACTATAGCTAGCACTCCCCTAGCGGGGTTACTGTAGTGACTATTACCAGCCGGTATTACTTGGATGAATCGCGTATACTCGGCCTAGGGAGTTATCGCGATAAACATTTGGATGTATTTCCACAGGTTGACCCCGTCTTCGTATTTTAAATTCTCCTATTCAATAAGCTAATTTGTAGTAGGACTGTACTCACTGCACAGCGGCGCTCGAGCAAAGCTGTCTTCTTTCCACAGATTAAAAATGCTAAAAGTGTGGTACGGCGAGGATTTTCTAGACATTCTCTTACGTTTTCAGAATTAAAATACATTCGCTACCAATTTTCCAAATGAAGGTCTAATTGCATGAATGGATAGAAAATCAATATATTCGCCAAACTGCTTCCGAGATACTAATGATTGATATTGGGTCACCTCATCACGATCGATACTCTGCAAACCTAATGTGGCGTTCTTTCATGCACAGTGAGCTCGTATAGAATGGACTAAATGGGGCATGTACCATGCTGGCTTTGACACTCCTGTGTAGAGTGGGGTCTGTGCCTGGATTTGGTATCTCCGTAATAATTGCTTGATTGATTTCGTTCCGTCGTATTTTGTCTTTGAGCCACAAAAGATTGTGTGAAAAAGAAAGCCACGTTTTTCCCATTCTATTAAAAACAAGTAGCAGCGAACTGCTCCGAAAACCTTTTCCTCTTTAATTAAATCTATTAAAGGTTTTTGTTGTAAATGAAACACTCTCAAAACTAAATCGTGCCTTTAATAGGAATCTTGGCCTGGAAGCAGATCGGCCTCTATTTCAATCCATTTTAGGTTGGTTGTCATGGTGATAAAAAGATCTGCGCCCCCATATTTCCTAAAGTAGCAAAACCCTACTGTTGAGTGCGCTTGGCCAAGTTTCTTCGACTACCAGTGAATGTGGAAGGGAGAATCACCATTCTTTCTATGTTTTCTGCATTGACATCTTGTTGTAAGGCATCTCTTAAGCCGATGTAATTTTCTGCACGAAGTTGCCTCTGATTAGTTCGAATGAATATCAATCGCTCAGTTTCAATTTTTGCGTACCATCCACTAAAAACTGATTGAGAAAACCCCTAAATCTGTGTAAATAGATGCCCTCGTTCTCCCTTGGTTGGAATAAAAAACTGTAAAAGTGCATCGCAGACGTTCTTTTATGCGAATTCAGAGCTACCGTACAGTGATCAGCATAATATATGCCCAAATTTTATCTGT
Source organism: Eurosta solidaginis (assembly GCF_040869045.1). Classification (NCBI taxonomy): domain Eukaryota; kingdom Metazoa; phylum Arthropoda; class Insecta; order Diptera; family Tephritidae; genus Eurosta; species Eurosta solidaginis. The sequence goes on along the minus strand of NC_090320.1, from coordinate 103,200,202 downwards.
CTTTACCACGACAAAACATTATGGATACTGCAACGTATCAAAGGTGCGATGAGTTCCACTTATATTCTGAAGTCGATGTTCATGAGTACGTACAATATCCCTCCGATCAAATTCTTTATCGACCAAAAGCACAGCGACTTCATTAGTGGTTCTGTACCTTGAAAGTGGGCAAAAAAGTCCCTTCTACGATTTGATGTACCCCAAATGAGGCCACCTGGTATGCGTTGTTATATGCGCGTTGTCCAAAAAGTGTTTGGATAGCGGATGCTCTCCAATTAGTAATAATTTTAAGGCCTCTGAAGATACATTTTTCCCGATGAGTAATACATTTCCCTTTGGTTCTCTATTACACTTAATAGCACGATAATGCGAGCGTACTTTGGTCATTGAGCCAAGATACTCTAACCAACGTATTTAATTAAAGGATTATAATGAACGCCAATTTCGTAATGTTATCAAAGGTTTCACCGAGAATCGAACCGCGAATCACACGGTGAAACTGCAGTTGCCTTATACTATGTTCAAACAGAAAAATAAATTGAAGCCATTTCGATTTAAATTGAGTGGTGTTCATACAACTCTATTTAGCTTACACAATAGTAATTTGATAGCTGGTTGGCTCATCTCTACAGTAACAACATATCTTTGTTGAGACTGTCAAAATGCGCGTGTTGGTATTAGTTGAATGGAATGGAATGAAAACATAAAACTTTGAAATTTTTTTGTGTGTTGTAAGAAAATGTGTTCAGTGTTTTGTTTTCATTTTGATTTTGCCATCTTCTTTTGACAGTCCCTACTCCAGTGAAATGAAAGACATAAAATCAGTTGATGAAATGAGCCAACCATATAGTTCAGCCATGCGTAAGTGACGTTTAAATATACTCAATAAACACACTTTACAATGTTGCATTTGCAGGTTGAAACAATTTATTACGCAATTTTTTTTAAATTGGCAATTTATTATTACAATTTATTATATGACAAATTGCGTAATAAATTGCTCAAACAGTATAAATTGCCAATTTGGTGTGTGTTTGAACCTAGTATTAACCACTAGGCTATCCTGCTTGTGTTGGTCTCCTTGTTTAATTCAGTTTATCTTATATCTACACTAACAACACAACTAAGACATTCTGCCTCTAATAATTTTGTGTGTATGTAGATTTGTTTTTGTAAAGTTTCTTTTTCGTTGCGAATGAAAAGCTTTTAAAAACTCGGGCTCAGTTTTACATATTTATGTTTGTTTGTTTTAATGGTGTCTTCAATTTATACTTATTGTTAAGAATTCATGAGCTTGACACGGGCTTATAAAAATTGAATATTCAATTATTACGTTTTTCTAAGAGAAACTGAAAGAAAGAAAGAAACATTTACTGGCATATTGCGATGGTACCATTTTGAAAATCGCCACAAATTCATCGTCAGGCAATTTCGTAATGTTATCAAAAGTTTCACCGAGATTCGAACCTCGAATCACATGGTGAAACTGCAGTTGCCTTAACCACTAGGCTATCTTGCTTGTATTTGTCTCCTTGCTTAATTCAGTTTATCATATTTCTAAACTAACAACACAACTAAGACATTCTGCCTCTAATAAGTTTGTGTGTATGTAGATTTGTTTTTGTAAAGTTTCTTTTTCGTTGCGAATGAAAAGCTTTTAAAAACTCGGGCTCAGTTTTACATATTTATGTTTGTTTGTTTTAATGGTGTCTTCAATTTATACTTATGATTAAGAATTCATGATCTTAACACCGAATTATAATAATTGAAAATTCAATTATTACGTTTTTGTAAGAGAAACTGAAAGAAAGGAAGAACAATTTACTGGCATATTGCGATGGTGCCATTTCGAAAATCGCCACAAATTCATTGTCAGGCAATTTCGTAATGTTATCAAAAGTTTCACCGAGATTCGAACCTCGAATCACATGGTGAAACTGCAGTTGCCTTAACCACTAGGCTATCTTGCTTGTATTTGTCTCCTTGCTTAATTCAGTTTATCATATTTCTAAACTAACAACACAACTAAGACATTCTGCCTCTAATAAGTTTGTGTGTATGTAGATTTGTTTTTGTAAAGTTTCTTTTTCGTTGCGAATGAGAAGCTTTTGTAAACTCGGGCTCAGTTTTACATATTTATGTTTGTTTTAATGGTGTCTTCAATTTATACTTATTACTGAGATCTCATGAGCTTAACATCTGCTTATAATAACTTTATATTCAACTATTATGTTTTTCTAAGAGAAACCGAAAAGAAAGGAAGAAACATTTATTGGCATATTGCCATGGTACCATTTCGAAAATCAGCACAAATCCATCGTCAGGCAATTTCGTAATGTTATCAAAGGTTTCACCGAGATTCGAACCGCGAATCACACGGTGAAACTGCAGTTGCCTTAACCACTAAGCTATCATGCTTTTATTTGTCTCCTTGCTTAATTCAGTTTATCTTATAACTACACTAACAACACAACTGAGACATTCTGCCTTTATTAATTTTGTGTGTATGTAGATTTGTTTTTGTAAAGTTTCTTTTTCGTTGTGAATGAGAAGCTTTTGTAAACTCGGGCTCAGTTTTACATATTTATGTTTGTTTATTTTAATGGTGTGTTCAATTTATACTTGTTATTAAGAATTCATGAGCTTGACACCGGTTTATAATAACTGAATATTCAATTATTATGTTTTTCTAAGAAAAACTGAAAAGAAAGGAAGAAACATTTACTGGCATATTGCGATGGTACCATTTCGAAAATCGCCACAAATTCATCGTCAGGCAATTTCGTAATGTTATGAAAGGTTTCACCGAGATTCGAACTGCGAATCACACGGTGAAACTGCAGTTGCATTAACCACTAGGCTATCCTGTTTGTATTTGTATCCTTGCTAAATTCAGTTTATCTTATTTCTACACTAACAACACAACTGAGACATTCTGCCTCTATTAATTTTGTGTGTATGTAGATTTGTTTTTGTAAAGTTTCTTTTTCGTTGCGAATGAGAAGCTTTTGTAAACTCGGGCTCAGTTTTACATATTTATGTTTGTTTATTTGAATGATGTGTTCAATTTATACTTATTATTAAGAATTCATGAGCGTGACACCGGCTTATAATAACTGAATATTCAATTATTATGTTTTTCTAAGAAAAACTGAAAAGAAAGGAAGAAACATTTACTGGCATATTGCGATGGTACAATTTCGACAATCGCCACAAATTCATCGTCAGGCAATTTCGTAATGTTATCAAAGGTTTCACCGAGACTCGAACCGCGAATCACACGGTGAAACTGCAGTTGCCTTAACCACTAGGCTATCCTGTTTGTGGTTGTCTCCTTGCTAAATTCAGTTTATCTTATTTCTACACTAAAAACACAACTAAGACATTCTGCCTCTAATAATTTTGTGTCTATGTAGATTTGCTTTTGTAAAGTTTCTTTTTCGTTGCGAATGAGAAGCTTTTGTAAACTCTGGCTCCGTTTTACATATTTATGTTTGTTTGTTTTAATGGTGTGTTCAATTTATACATATTATTAAAAATTCATGAGCTTAACGCCGGCTTATAATAATTGAATATTCAATTATTATGTTTTTCTAAGAGAAACTGAAAAGAAAGGAAGAAACATTTACTGGCATATTGCGATGTTACCATTTCGAAAATCGCCACAAATTCATCGTCAGGCAATTTTGTAATGTTATCAAAGGTTTCACCGAGATTCGAACCGCGAATCACACGGTAAAACTGCAGTTGCCTTAACCACTACGCTATCCTGCTTGCATTTGTCTCCTTGCTTAATTCAGTGTATCTTATTTCTACACTAACAACACAACTAAGACATTCTGCCTCTAATAATTTTGTGTGTATGTAGATATGTTTTCTAAAGTTTCTTTTTCGTTGCGAATGGCAATCTTTTGTAAATTCGGGTTCATTTTTACATATTTATGTTTGTTTGTTTTAATGGTGTGTTCAATTTATACTTATTATTAATAATTCATGAGCATAACACCGGCTTATAATAATTGAATATTCAATTATTAAGTTTTTCTAAGAGAAACTGAAAGAAAGGAAGAAACATTTACTGGCATATTGCGATGGTACCATTTCGAAAATCGCCACAAATTCATCGTCAGGCAATTTCGTAATGTTATCAAAAGTTTCACCGAGATTCAAAACGCGAATCACACGGTGAAACTGTAGTTCCCTTAACCACTAGGCTATCCTGCTTGTATTTGTCTTCTTGCTTAATTCAGTTTATCATATTTCTACACTAAAACACAACTGAGACATTCTGCCTCTATTAATTTTGTGTGTATGTAAATTTGTTTTTGTAAAGTTTCTTTTTCTTTGCGAATGAGAAGCTTTTGTAAACTCGGGCTCAGTTTTACATATTTATGTTTGTTTTAGTGGTGTCTTCAATTTATACTTATTACTGAGATCTCATGAGCTTAACATCTGCTTATAATAACTTTATATTCAACTATTATGTTTTTCTAAGAGAAACCGAAAAGAAAGGAAGAAACATTTATTGGTATATTGCCATGGTACCATTTCGAAAATCAGCACAAATCCATCGTCAGGCAATTTCGTAATGTTATCAAAGGTTTCACCGAGATTCGAACCGCGAATCACACGGTGAAACTGCAGTTGCCTTAACCACTAAGCTATCATGCTTTTATTTGTCTCCTTGCTTAATTCAGTTTATCTTATAAATACACTAACAACACAACTGAGACATTCTGCCTCTATTAATTTTGTGTGTATGTAGATTTGTTTTTGTAAAGTTTCTTTTTCGTTGTGAATGAGAAGCTTTTGTAAACTCGGGCTCAGTTTTACATATTTATGTTTGTTTATTTTAATGGTGTGTTCAATTTATACTTGTTATTAAGAATTCATGAGCTTGACACCGGTTTATAATAACTGAATATTCAATTATTATGTTTTTCTAAGAAAAACTGAAAAGAAAGGAAGAAACATTTACTGGCATATTGCGATGGTACCATTTCGAAAATCGCCACAAATTCATCGTCAGGCAATTTCGTAATGTTATGAAAGGTTTCACCGAGATTCGAACTGCGAATCACACGGTGAAACTGCAGTTGCATTAACCACTAGGCTATCCTGTTTGTATTTGTCTCCTTGCTAAATTCAGATTATCTTATTTCTACACTAAAACACAACTAAGACATTCTGTCTCTATTAATTTTGTGTGTATGCAGATTTGTTTTTGTAAAGTTTCTTTTTCTTTGCGAAAGAGGAGCTTTTGTAAACTCGGGCTCAGTTTTACATATTTATGTTTGTTTTAATCGTGTCTTCAATTTATACTTATTACTGAGAACTCATGAGCTTAACATCGGCTTATAATAATTGAATATTCAACTATTGTGTTTTTCTAAGAGAAACTGTAAAGAAAAGAAGAAACATTTATTGGCATATTGCGATGGTACCATTTCGAAAATCGCCACAAATCCATCGTCAGGCAATTTCGTAATGTTATCAAAGGTTTCACCGAGATTCGAACCGCGAATCACACGGTGAAACTGCAGTTGCCTCAACCACTAGGCTATCCTGTTTGTATTTGTATCCTTGCTAAATTCAGTTTATCTTATTTCTACACTAACAACACAACTGAGACATTCTGCCTCTATTAATTTTGTGTGTATGTAGATTTGTTTTTGTAAAGTTTCTTTTTCGTTGCGAATTAGAAGCTTTTGTAAACTCGGGCTCAGTTTTACATATTTATGTTTGTTTATTTGAATGATGTGTTCAATTTATACTTATTATTAAGAATTCATGAGCGTGACACCGGCTTATAATAACTGAATATTCAATTATTATGTTTTTCTAAGAAAAACTGAAAAGAAAGGAAGAAACATTTAATGACATATTGCGATGGTACAATTTCGAAAATCGCCACAAATTCATCGTCAGGCAATTTCGTAATGTTATCAAAGGTTTCACCGAGACTCGAACCGCGAATCACACGGTGAAACTGCAGTTGCCTTAACCACTAGGCTATCCTGTTTGTATTTGTCTCCTTGCTAAATTCAGTTTATCTTATTTCTACACTAAAAACACAACTAAGACATTCTGCCTCTAATAATTTTGTGTCTATGTAGATTTGCTTTTGTAAAGTTTCTTTTTCGTTGCGAATGAGAAGCTTTTGTAAACTCTGGCTCCGTTTTACATATTTATGTTTGTTTGTTTTAATGTTGTGTTCAATTTATACATATTATTAAAAATTCATGAGCTTAACACCGGCTTATAATAATTGAATATTCAATTATTATGTTTTTCTAAGAGAAACTGAAAAGAAAGGAAGAAACATTTACTGGCATATTGCGATGTTACCATTTCGAAAATCGCCACAAATTCATCGTCAGGCAATTTTGTAATGTTATCAAAGGTTTCACCGAGATTCGAACCGCGAATCACACGGTAAAACTGCAGTTGCCTTTACCACTACGCTATCCTGCTTGCATTTGTCTCCTTGCTTAATTCAGTGTATCTTATTTCTACACTAACAACACAACTAAGACATTCTGCCTCTAATAATTTTGTGTGTATGTAGATATGTTTTGTAAAGTTTCTTTTTCGTTGCGAATGGCAATCTTTTGTAAATTCGGGTTCAGTTTTACATATTTATGTTTGTTTGTTTTAATGGTGTGTTCAATTTATACTTATTATTAATAATTCATGAGCATAACACCGGCTTATAATAATTGAATATTCAATTATTAAGTTTTTCTAAGAGAAACTGAAAGAAAGGAAGAAACATTTACTGGCATATTGCGATGGTACCATTTCGAAAATCGCCACAAATTCACCGTCAGGCAATTTCGTAATGTTATCAAAAGTTTCACCGAGATTCGAAACGCGAATCACACAGTGAAACTGTAGTTCCCTTAACCACTAGGCTATCCTGCTTGTATTTGTCTCCTTGCTTAATTCAGTTTATCATATTTCTACACTAACAACACAACTAAGACATTCTGCCTGTAATAATTTTGTTTGTATGTAGATTTGTTTTTGTAAAGTTTCTTTTTCGTTGCGAATGAGACGCTTTTGTAAACTCGGGCTCAGTTTTACATATTTATGTTTGTTTGTTTTAATGGTGACTTCAATTTATACTTATTGCTGAGAACTCATGAGCTTAACATCGGCTATTAATAATTGAATATTCAACTATTATGGTTTTCTAAGAGAAACTGAAGAGAAAGGAAGAAACATTTACTGGCATATTGCGATGGTACCATTTCGAAAATCGCCACAAATTCATCGTCGGGCAATTTCGTAATGTTATCAAAAGTTTTACATAATTATGTTTGTTTTTTTTTAATGGTGTGTTCAATTTATATTTATTATTAAGAATTCATGAGCTTAAGACCGGCTTATAATAATTGAATATAGAATTATTATGTTTTTCTAAGAGAAACTGAAAAGAAAGGAAGAAACATTTACTGGAAAATTGCGATGCTACCATTTCGAAAATCGGCACAAATTCATCGTCAGGCAATTTCGTAACGTTATCAAAGGTTTCACCGAGATTCGAACCGCGAATCACACGGTGAAACTGCAGTTGCCTTAACCACTAAGTTATCCTGCTTGTATTTGCCTCCTGGCTTAATTAAGTTTATCTTATTTCACCACTAATAACACAACTGAGACATTCTGCCTCTATTAATTTTGTGTGTAAGTAGATTTGATTTTGTAAAGTTTCTTTTTCGTTGCGAAAGAGAAGCTTTTGTAAACTCAGGCTCAGTTTTACATATATATGTTTGTTTGTTTTAATGGTGTGTTCAATTTATACTTATTATTAAGAATTCATGAGCTTAAGACCGGCTTATAATAATTCAATATTGAATTATTATGCTTTTCTAAGAGAAACTGAAAAGAAAGGAAGACACATTTACTGGCATATTACGGTGGTACCATTTCCAAACTCGCCACAAATTCATCGTCAGGCAATTTCGTAATGTAATCAAAGGTTTCACCGAGATTCGGACCGCGAATCACACGGTGAAACTGCAGTTGCCTTAACCACTAGGCTATCCTGCTTGTATTTGTCTCCTTATATCTACAATAACAACACAACTGACAACTTCTGCCTCTATTAATTTTGTTTTTGTAAAGTTTCTTTTTCTGAGAATGCTTTTGTAAGCTCGGGCTCAGTTTTACATATTTATGTTTGTTTGTTTTAGTGGTGTGTTCAATTTATACTTATTATTAAAAATTCATGAGCTTCAAACTGTCTTATAATAATTGAATATTCAATTATTAAGTTTTTCTAAGAGAAACTGAAAAGAAAGGAAGAAACATTTACTGGCATATTGCGATGGTACCATTTCGAAAATCGCCACAAATTCATCGTCAGGCAATTTCGTAATGTTATCAAAAGTTTCACCGAGATTCGAAACGCGAATCACACGCTGAAACTGCAGTTGCCTTAACCACTAAGCTATCCTGCTTGTATTTGTCTCCTTGCTAAATTCAGTTTATCTTATTTCTACCCTAACAACACAACTAAGGCATTCTGCCTCTAATAATTTTTTGTGTATGTAGATTTGTTTTTGTAAAGTTTCTTTTTCGTTGCGAATGAGATGCTTTTGTAAACTCGGGCTCAGTTTTACATATTTATCTGAAGGTATATTATTAGGCTTTTCCGGTCTAAGTTTTTTTTAAGTGGGAAATAAAATTACATTATTCTACTTTTCTAACCCAACGTTTCGCTAATAACTTTTTAGCATCATCAGGGGTTTGTGTTTATTTGTTAAATCTGTTACAAACAACAAAATACAAAAAATGTTAAATTACATACAAAATATATTGAGTTTGATAAATCCGTATGAAAAATTAACTAAAAACAGATAATAATACATAAAGAATCAACTTACAATATTGCACTCTGCCGAGCGTTTTTCCTCTTTGGAATTATTTAAAACTATTTTTTTTTGAACATACAACACTTTGAAAAACATAAACACATTGTGGACATTTATGGACAGTAAATCAATACCACCTTAACGCTATGGTAATCTTGTCAATACTAAAAACTATTTTCCTAAACACGTAATGTAAGCAGATGCTATATTGTCTGTATCTTATTTCTTGTTTATCGTCTTTTCTCTTCTTTCTATGATTCTCAGGCTTTTTAAAGTGTATCTTGTTGTTTCTTTCCGTTTCCTGTCAATAATCTTCGCATTAGTAAAGTCAGCTGAGTGTCCACTTGATATTATGTGTTGTGATAACGCTGTACTGTTCTTTTGTTTTCTTATATCCGCTTCATGTTCGCACAGTCTAACACCTAAGAGACGCTTTGTTGTGCCAATATATATTTTGCCGCAGTCGTCGTTTGGTTTTCCTTTGCAAGTAATTTCGTAAATTGATGGAGATCTACAGGACACTTTGTTTTTGTAAATATCGTTGACAAAGTGCGGTTTGACTTATAGGCAAGTGTTGTGTTTGTTGTTTTTATTATGCTGTGATCAATATTTTCGGTAAGTTTGGGTATGTATGTGACGCTGTAAAACTTTTTCGCTGCTTTCGTTTCTAAACTTGTCCTTTTGTTAGGTTGGTTGCTGGATTTCATGATTTCTTGGCTTAATAGCTCTCGTATTAAATTATTAGGATAATTGTTGCTGCGTAAAATGTTATAAATTTTTTGTATATTGGCATTATGAAAAGTTTTATGGCTTAAGGTCAAAATTTTATGTATGAAATTTTTTGTTGTATTAATCTTATATTTGGTCGGCTGCGAGGAAAGGTAGTTTATTAAGCGTCCAGAAGAGGTAGGGTTTGAATACCAGTCAAGAAAAAGGTTGTGTTTCTCCCTATGGATGCAGACATCAAGAAAAGGTATTTTGGAGTTGGCTTCCATTTCCATTGTAAACTGCAGTTTTTTGTGATATTTATTCAGAATATATAGAATAATGTTCGCGTCGTTACGTTTAATTATAGCCAAGAGATCGTCCACATATTTATATATAAATTTTATGTCTATATCAAATCGTTGCTTAAGTTCCAAAATAGCATTGTCAAGTAAGTCATTCATAACAATATCAGCGATTGTAGGTGAAATTGGATAGCCCATAGCAGGCATGCTTAAAGAACGAAACGATATCATTTCGTTACGATAATCAACGATAATAAACGGAACGAAGTCACTTCGTTTCGTTTATTAGCGTTGATTATCGTAACGAAATGATATCGTTTCGTTCGTTAAGCATGCCTGGCCCATAGGCATTCCAAACGTTTGCGTATAAAGCCTATTATCAAACATAAGATAATTATTATCTTTAAGGCAGAAATCTAATATCTCCTGGAATTTCGGCTTTGGAATATTGGTTTTTTCTTTTATTTGGTTCCATTTTGGAATATTGGTTTTTTCTTTTATTTTCACCTACAATCGCTGATATTTTAATGGATGACTTACTTGACAATGCTATTTTGGAACTTAAGCAACGACTTGATATAGACATAAAATTTATATGTAAATATGTGGACGATCTCTTGGCTTTAATTAAACGTAACGAGGCACAGTGGCGCCTTTTGAGTTTTTTCTTTGCAAAAATCATAACTTTTGAACCAATGAAGATATTTTAAAAACTTAAAATGCAAATGAAAGCTGATTATTTGAAGTTTTATTGTGTGAAAGCTCAGAATGTCACAGATACAGGGTGCTTCAAAAAAATTCAAACTCGAAAATTTTTATAAAAATGCAAAAACAAAATGTTTTTAGTAAAAAATAAAAAAATAAAATGAGATTTGTCTTATAATGACGTATTTAATCATTAAATAAGATAAACTAATGATTTTGCTAAGATAGCGTGGCACTGCCCACTTATGATAAAAAGTGGTATCTAAGTAGTCACGTAATCAATAACTACCAAAATCGATAGACGTATTGTTTCTTTTAAATGGCAATACTCTTATAAAAATCAAATGTCCGTTTTTAGTGCCACAATAACAAGGTGCTTCAAAATTCATCGTAAAATTTTACATGTTTTTTTTTTTTTTAATTTACAAGCCAAATATGTATTTTATTAATAACTAAAAGTTGCTGAAAGTGGTTCAATGAAATATTATTTGAGCTCAATATTAAACAGACAACGAATTTTGGAAAAGGGGAGTGGCACTGAACATTTATGCTAAAAAGTTTGATCTTAGTAACCGCTTTACCAATTTGTACCAAACTCGATAGACGTATTGATTTCTATAAAAATTTAATACTCGTTTGAAGGCGAAATGCCTAAGCTTTAAAATAAATTTGATAAACTTTAGAGAAATGCAATAACGAAAAGTATATATTTATAAATTACTAAATTAATTAATTCTTTTATTTGAAATAAAAAATTAACTTGTACACGGATATCTTATTTTTCAATAAAGTAAAAAATTGATTAGTAAATCTGTTTTTCATTGTTGTGATAAGAAATGAGAAACTTATTTTATCTTAACATAGTCAACGTCACTGGAACATATATCTAACAAAGCAACGATTTCTGAGCTATACGCATCTGTAAGATCTTTTTGTGTTCTTACATATCTCATAGATGATATGACTGGATCAGAAGAGATAGCTAACATGTTGAAAAGGTCTTCGTTTTGTCTAACTCGTGATACTTTGCATGTGTTCATCCATCTATATCTTTTGTAGACCTTGTTCTTAGATTCTTGGGCTTCTTCAGACAATTCTCCTAATGGTAAGCACTGGTACTCTTTTAAATCTTTTCCATGTGCTAAAATTTTATGTACCGTTGGTGTAAGTTTCTTCTCAGGATACTTTTGATGCAGCAACTCTGTAGTTTTAGATGCATATTCTCCAAATTTGGGTCCATTAACTGGTTCATGGCAGTTTAAAACATTTAAAATTACTCCCAATCTTTTTACAATATATCTATCAACTCCTGTTATGCGAGCACTCACTTCATCGTTTTCAAAAAATCTTCTTGAGGAGTTACCATCATTTGTATTTCCGTATCCATACTTTGGACAGTCAACTCTAAGGCCAATCTCTTTAGAGAATGCATCCTGAATTATTTTTTTCTCCTGTTTTGTTTCTCGTTACATGTTGTATTGTCGTCGAAAACTTCGGCTTGTTGTGGTAGTGTATAAGCCAGCTTCAAACCAAATTCCATACGTCTTATCTAGCATGCAAAGGAGATATTCCATACTCATAATTTAGTTCGTCAGTTATTGATTCATCAAGATTTTCAAAGGCCTGTTGGCTCTTCTTACAAATTGGACATTTCATTGTAGATGTCGTATTTTTTATTAAGTTCAAAACTTTTCCATCGACCATTGTTAGAAGAAAATCATGCTTTATTGTAATAACATTCCCCTCTTAATTTTCAATTATTGTTAGTTCTAATTTGGCAATTTGATTTTTTATATCACTCTCTGTAGCTTTTATGAGTTCCGAAGAGTCTTCATCTTTTAGTCGTAAAGGAACAATAGAAGCCATAAACATATTACTATCTGTAATTGGGTCATCGTCTACATTTATTCTTTGTTTATATGCGCTTTGTCCTGATGATCCATCACAGCCCCACTTAGTTATCAATGCTAGCTCCTTTGGCAGTGATTTCAACTTTTCTTCAGTAAAACTTTGAAGGAGTCGTGTAGACGTATGATCCATTAGGTTTTGTAGCTCAATTTCAGCTGATACTTCGGTTATTTTGGGACGTAGAGGAACTGCTTCTTTCTTGTCTTGAGTAATTTTTTTGTATCCAGGTAAAATATCGGCATTATGTTGCAGTAATGACTTACGCAATATAATATATTTTTTCTTCGTTAAACCGAGATCTATAAACAGCGCCAAAGCTTCTTCGGGAGTGTATTTCCTAGGCAGCGCATTTGGTGGTGTGGGAATGCTGTTTTTGATCCTCATCAGTCGCACTGGGCTTGCTACCGCAACTGCTTCTGTTATATGAGACTTCACGTTTTCTTCGTCTTTTTTATATTTAATAGCCAGTGCTTCTGAAGGATGAGTCGTGGCCATAGCTTTTGTGGTATCAGACAGCTTCCTTTTCCTTGTGTAGGCGGAACACTCTTCTATGGGTTTTGTTGGTCTCCCTCTAGTTGGATTGGTTGACGTGCTAGGCGTTTCTTCGTCCAAAAAAGTTTTTCCAGCTAGCCACTTTTCATGCTTACTTAGAAATTTTGATAGACGTCCTTCCATTTTCTTTCTATCATAATGCATTGTAAAGCGATTTTTTCTTCCAGGCCTTCCTTTTCTTTAATGCTTGTTTCACTCGCTAATTCTCTCATAATAGCCTTAACGAAGTCCCGTCTTGACTTTGTAGATTTAAACACCGCAAATAGTTTCGAGTTTTCTAGATACATATTAGAATTGGCTTCGAGTGTAACGGACTAAATATTAAACTGTGAACTATATTTAAAAATACTATTCACTTTATTTAAGTAAACAGGATGCTTAGTTCCTTAATCTCCAAAAGACGAATGATAATGTGCATTGTATGATGGATAGCTTTATATACCTACTCAAATTATTAAAATGAATTTCAGGTATACAATTCGTAACTAAAAAAATGTATGTTGTTAACAAGTTCCAATAACAAAAACGACCTTACGGCCGTACCGAATTATATATACCTGCTCAGGCGCGTATTTATGCCCAAGGTTGTTTAACTTTATTTGATGTAAAAAGTGAAGTTTCAGCTGGACGCAGGTAGACACTATGAATTTAGGTAACTGAATATTTCGCAAATAACTACTGTTAATTTGACGGAGCACATATTTTAAATTTTTTTATTTTTCCCATCAAAATTTTAAAAAGGGCCTATAAATAGGCATTTCGAAAAAGAGGTATATCCGCCAACTTTTACAAAAAAAAAACATTTTTGGTTTTTGTTTCAATCCTAAATTAAATTATGTTTAACAGCTATACAAGAAAACGACAACCGGTCGGCTTCTTTACTCACAAAACCATTTTAAATACAACGAAAAAGAAGAAAATTTTCAAATTTTTCCCAATGTTGAAAATTGGTCGAATTTGAGCGGCTCTACCTCTCTACTAGAAGCATGTATTAGATTTAGCGAACGCTTTCATGATTTTTTTGATTTTTGCCATGCTTTAACGGCAGAGGCGCCACTGTGCCCCGCGAACATTATTCTAGATATTTATGTATGTTTGTTTAATGGTGTGTTCAGTTTATACTTATACTTATTTAAGAATTCATGAGCTTAACACCGGCTTATAATAATTGAATTTCAGTTATTATGTTTTCTAAGAGAAACTGAAAAGAAACATTTACTGGCATATTACGATGGAACCATTTCGAAAACCGCCAACGTAATCATCATCGGGCAATTTTGTAATATTATCAAAGGTTTCACCGGCATTCGAACCGTGAATCACATGGTGAAACTGCAGTTACCTTTAACCACTAGGCTATCCTGCTGGTGTTTGTTTTCATGCTTAATTCAGTTTTTCTCATTTCTACACTAACAACACAATTGAGACATTTTGTCTCTATATTAATTTGTGTGCCATGTAGATTTGTTTTTGTAAAGTCCTTCTTCGTTGCGAATGAGAAGCTTTGTAAATTCGGGCGCAGTTTTACATATTTATGTATGTTTGTTTAATGGTGTGTTCTGTTTATACTTATTCTTATTTAAGAATTCATGAGCTTAACACCGGCTTATAATAATTGAATTTCAATTATTATGTTTTCTAAGAGAAACTGAAAAGAAACATTTCCTGGCATATTGCGATGGAACCATTTCGAAAACCGCCAACGTGATCATCATCAGGCAATTTTGTAATGTTGTCAAAGGTTTCACCGGGATTTCACCACATGGTGAAACTGCAGTTGCCTTTAACCACTAGGCTATCCTGCTGGTATTTGTTTTCATGATATTCTGAATAAATATCACAAAAAACTGCAATTTACAATGGGAATGGAAGCAAACTCCAAAATACATTTCTTGATGTCTGCATCCATAGGGAGAAACACAACCTTTTTCTTGACTGTTATTCAAAACCTACCTCTTCTGGACGCTTAATAAACTACCTTTCCTCGCAGCCGACCAAATATAAGATTAATACAGGAAAAAATTTCATACATAAAATTTTGACCTTAAGCCATAAAACTTTTCATAATGCCAATAGACAAAAAATTTATAATATTTTACGCAGCAACAATTATCCTAATAATTTAATACGAAGCTAATAAACCAAGAAATCATGAAATCCAGCAATCAACCTAACAAAAGAACAAATATAGAAACGAAAGTAGCGAAAAAGTTTTACAGCATTACATACATACCCGAACTTGCCGAAAATATTGATAACAGCATAATAAAAACAACAAACACAACACTTGCCTATAAGTCAAACCTAACTTTGTCAACGATATTTACAAAAACAAAGTGTCCTGTAGATCTACATCAACAAAACAACGTCATTTATGAAATTACGTGCAAATGAAAACCAAACGACGAATGCGGCAAAATATATATTGGTACAACAAAACGTCCCTTAGGTGTTAGACTGTGCGAACATGAAGCGGATATAAGAAAACAAAAGGACAGTACAGCGTTATCACAACACATAATATCAAGTGGACACTCAGTTGACTTTACTAATGCGAAGATTATTGACAGGAACGGAAAGAAACAACAAGATACACTTTAAAAAGCCTGCAAATCATGAAAAGAAGAGAAAAGACGATTAACAAGAAAGAAGATACAGACAATATAGCATCTGCTTACATTACGTGTTTAGGAAAATAGTTTTTAGTATTGACGAGATTACCATAGCGTTAAGGTGGTATTGATTTACTGTCCATAAATTTTCAATATTTTTATGTTTTTCAAAAGGGTTGTATGTTCAAAAACAATAGTTTTAAATAATTTCAAAAGAGGAAAAACCCTCGGCAGAGTGCAATATTGTAAGTTGGTTTTTTATGTATTATTATCTGTTTTTAATTGATTTTTCATACGGATTTATCAAACTCAATATATTTTGTATGTAATTTAACATTTTTTGTATTTTGTTTGTTTGTAACAGATTTAAAAAATTAACACATACCCCTGATGATGCTAAAAAGTTATTAGCGAAACGTTGGGTTAGAAAAGTGGAATAATGTAATTTTATTTCGCACTTAAAAAAAACTTAGACCGGAAAAGCCTAATAATATACCTTCAGATTCAACAAGAACTGGTCGGAAATATATAATAATTTACATATTTATGTTTGTTTGTTTTAATGGTGTGTTCAATTTATACTTATTATTAAGAACTCATGAGCTTAAGACCTGCTTATAATAATTGAATATTGAATTATTATGTTTTTCTAAGAGAAACTGAAAAGAAAGGAAGAAACATTTACTGGCATATTGCGATGGTACCATTTCCAAACTCGCCACAAATTCATCGTCAGGCAATTTCGTAATGTTTTCAAAGGTTTCACCGAGATTCGAACCGCGAATCACACCATGAAACTGCAGTTGCCTTAACCACTAGGATATCCTGCTTGTATTTGTCTCCTTGCTAAATTCAGTTTATCTTATTTCACCACTAATAACACAACTGAGTCATTCTGCCTCTATTAATTTTGTGTGTATGTAGATTTGGTTTTGTAAAGTTTCTTTTTCGTTGCGAATGAGAAGCTTTTGTAAACTCGAGCTCAGCTTTACATATTTATGTTTTTTTGTTTTAATGGTGTCTTCAATTTATACTTATTATTAAGAATTCATGAGCTTGACACCGGCTTATAATAACTGAATATTCATTTATTATGTTTTTCTAAGAAAAACTGAAAAGAAAAGAAGAAATATTTACTGGCATATTGCGATGGTATCATTTCGAAAATCGACACAAATTCATCGTGTTATCAAAGGTTTCACCGAGATTCGAACCGCGAATCACACGGTGAAACTGCAGTTGCCTTAACCACTAGGCTATCCTGCTAGTATTTGTCTCCTTGCTAAATTAAGTTTATCTTGTTTCTACACTAACAACACAACTGAGACATCCTGCCTCTAGTAGTTTTGTGTGTATGTAGACTTGTTTTTATAAAGTTTCTTTTTCGTTGCCAATGAGAAGCTTTTGTAAACTCGGGCTCAGTTTTACATATTTCTGTTTGTTTGTTTCAATGGTGTGTTCAATTTATACTTATTATTAAGAATTCTTGAGCTTAACACAGCCTTATAATAACTGAATATTCAATTATTATGATTTTCTAACAGAAACTGAAAAGAAAGGAAGAAACATTTAATGGCATAGTGCGATGGTACCATTTCCAAACTCGCCACAAATTCATTGTCAGGCAGATTCGTAATGTTATCCAAGGTTTCACCGATATTCGAACCGCGAAACTGCAGTTGCCTTAACCACTAGGCTATCCTGCTTGTATTTGTCTCCTTGCTAAATTCAGTTTATCTTATTTCTACACTAACAACACAACTGAGACATCCTGCCTCTATTAATTTTGTGTGTATGTAGATTTGTTTTTGTAAAGTTTATTTTTCGGTGCGAATGAGAAGCTTTTGTAAACTCGGGCTCAGTTTTACATATTTATGTTTGTTTGTTTTAATGGTGTGTTCAATTTATACTTATTATTAAGAATTCGTGAGCTTAAGACCGGCTTATAATAATTGAATATTGAATTATTATGTTTTTCTAAGAGAAACTGAAAAGAAAGGAAGAAACATTTACTGGCATATTGCGATGGTCCTTGCTAAATTAAGTTTATCTTGTTTCTACACTAACGACACAACTGAGACATTCTGCCTCTATTAATTTTGTGTGTATGAAGATTTGTTTTTGTAAAGTTTCTTTTTCGTTGCGAATGAGAAGCTTTTGTATACTAGGGCTCAGTTTTACATATTTATGTTTGTTTTTTGTTTTTTTGGTGTGTTCAATTTATACTTATTATTAAGAATTCATGAGCTTAACACCGGCTTATAATAATTGAATATTCAATGTTTTTGTAAACTTTATTTATCGTTGCGAATGAGAAGCTTTTGTAAACTCGGGTTCATTTTTACATATTTATGTTTGTTTGTTTTAATGGTATGTTCAATTTATACTTACTATTAAGAATTCATGAGCTCAACACCGGCTTATAAAAATTGAATATTCAATTATTATGTTTTTCTAAGAGAAGCTGAAAAGAAAGGAAGAAACATTTACTGGCATATTGCGATGGTGCCATTTCGAAAATCGCCACAAATTCATCGCCAGGCAATTTCGTTATGTTATCAAAGGTCTCACCGAGATTCGAACCGCGAATCACACGGTGAAACTGTAGTTACCTTACCAACTAGGCTATCCTGCTTTTATTTTTCACCTTGCTTAATTCAGTTTCTCTTAGAGAAACATAATAATTGAATACTCAATTGTTATAAGCCGGTGTTAAGTTCATGAATTCTTCATAATAAGTATAAATTGAACACACCATTAAAACAAACAAACATAAATATGTATAAAATAATTAAAAAAAAAAATTGTAAGTTAAACGGTCTTATTGAAATCAATACTTACATGATGTAATAATAATACTAAAAGCTAGAAAATAATTAAGTAGGTCCTAGGTACTAGTCATCACACTCCTCATCAATCTAGGGCGTTGATCAGACAATTAAATAAAAGCGTTGGACGCGTGAAATTTCTAAAAATATTAGACGTAGCATAACCTAATTAAAGTTCAGTTGGTCTTATATATGACTATCAATAGAAATTTGACACGCCCAACGCTTTTATTTAATTGTCTGATCAACGCTCTAGATTGATGAGGAGTGTGATGACTAGTACCTAGGACCTACCTAATTATTTTCTAGCTTTTAGTATTATTATTACTTCATGTAAGTATTGTTTTCAATAAAACCGTTTAACTAAAAATTTTTTTTAAATTATTTTATTTTCAAGTCTTTAGTCTTTATTTAACCTTTACCTTGCGCCACCAAGCGGCGATCTTTTTTCATAGGTCGCTTTCTGTTCATGTATGGATTATGTGTTCCAAATATGAGCTAAATCGGGCCACAAATATGATTTTTGTGAATATGTCGATCCTTGCGCCACCTAGCGGCGATCTTTTTTCATAGGTCGATTTCGATTCATGCATGTATTATGTGTTCCAAATAGGAGCCAAATCGGGCCACAAATACGATTTTTGTGAATATCTCGATCCTTGCGCCACCTAGCGTCGATTTTTTTTCACACGTCGCTTTCTATTCATGTATGTATTATGTGTTCCGAATAGCAGCCAAATCGGACCACAAATACGATTTTTGTGAATATATCGATCCTTGCGCCACCTAGCGGCGATCTTTTTTCATGGGTCGCTTTCTATTCATGCATGTATTATGTGTTCCAAACTTGAGCCAAATCCGGCCACAAATACGAATTTTGTGAATATCTCGATCCTTGCGCCACCTAGCGTCGATATTTTTTCATAAGTCGCTTTCTATTCATGTATGTATTATTTCTTCCAAATATGAGCCAAATCGGACTACAGATACAAGTTTTGCGAATATATATATCCTTCCGCCACCTAGCGGCGATCTTTTTTCATAGGTCGCTTTCGATTCATGCATGTATTATGTTTTCCAAATACGAGCCAAATCGGGCCACAAATAAGATTTTTGTGAATATCTCGATCCTTGCGCCACCTAGCGGCGATGTTTTTTCACAGGTCGCTTCCCATTCTTGTATGTATTATGTGTTCCAAATATGAGCCAAATCGAATCACAAATACGATTTTTACAAATATCTCGATCCTTGCGCCACCTAGCGTCGATTTTTTTTCATAAGTCGCTTTCTATTCATGTATGTATAATTTGTTCCAAATATGAGCCAAATCGGACTAGTAATACGATTTTTGTGAATATCTCGATCCTTGCGCCACCTAGCGTCGATTTTTTTTCATATGTCGCTTTCTATTCATGTATGCATTATGTGTTCCAAATACGAGCCAAATCGGACCACAAATACAATTTTTGTGAACGTCTCGATCCTTGCGCCACCTAGCGTCGATTTTTTCATAGGTTTCTTTCCATTCTTGTACGTATTATGTGTTCCAAATATGAGCCAAATCGGATAACAAATACGATTTTTGTGAATATCTCGATCCCTGCGCCACCTAGTGGCGATTTTTCCCATAGGTCGCTTTAGATTCTTGTACGTATTATGTGTTCCAAATATGAGGCAAATCGGACCAGTAATACGATTTTTGTGAATATCTCGATCCTTACGCCACCTAGCGGCGATCTTTTTTCATAGGTCCCTTTCTATTCATGTATGTATTATGTGTTCCAAATATGAGCCAAATCGGATCACAAATACGATTTTTACAAATATCTCGATCCTTGCGCCACCTATCGTCGATTTTTTTTCATATGTCGCTTTCTATTCATGTATGTATTATGTGTTCCTAATATGAGCCAAATCGGACCACAAATACGATTTTTGTGAATATCTCGATCCTTGCGCCACCTAGCGGCGATATTGTTTCACAGGTCGCTTTCAATTCTTGTATGTATTATGTGTTCCAAATATGAGCCAAATCGGATCACAAATAAGATTTTTACAAATATCTCGATCCTTGCGCCACCTAGAATCGATTTTTTTTCACATGTCGCTTTCTATTCATGAATGTATTATGTGTTCCAAATATGAGCCAAATCGGACGACAAATACGATTTTTGTGAATATCTCGATCCTTGCGCCACCTAGCGGCGATCTTTTTTCATAGGTCGCTTTCTATTCATGCATGTATTATGTGTTCCAAACACGAGCCAAATCGGGCCACAAATACGAATTTTGTGAATATCTCGATCCTTGCGCCACCTAGCGTCGATATTTTTTCATAAGTCGCTTTCTATTCATGCATGTATTATTTCTTCCAAATATGAGCCAAATCGGACTACAGATACAAGTTTTGTGAATATATATATCCTTGCGCCACCTAGCGGCGATCTTTTTTCATAGGTCGCTTTCTATTCATGTATGTATTATGTGTTCCAAATATGAGCCAAATCGGACCACAAATCCGATTTTTGTGAATATCTCGATCCTTGCGCCACCTAGCGGCGATCTTTTTTCATAAGTCGCTTTCCATTCTGTACGTATTATGTGTTCCAAATATGAGCCAAATCGGATAACAAATACGATTTTTGTGAATATGTCCATCCTTGCGCCACCTAGTGGCGATTTTTCCCATAGGTCGCTTTCGATTCTTGTACGTATTATGTGTTCCAAATATGAGGCAAATCGGACCAGTAATACGAGTTTTGTGAATATCTCGATCCCTACGCCACCTAGCATCGATTTTTTCCCATAGGTCGCTTTCGATTCTTGTACGTATTATGTGTTCCAAATATGAGCAAAGTCAGACCACAAATACAAGTTTTGTGAATATCTATATCCTTGCGCCACCTAGCGGCGATCTTTTTCATAGGTCGCTTTCTATTCATGTATGTATTATGTGTTCCAAATATGAGCCAAATCGGATCACAAATACGATTTTTACAAATATCTCGATCCTTGCGCCACCTAGCGTCGCTTTCTATTCATGTATGTATTATGTGTTCCAAATATGAGCCAAATCGGACCACAGATAAGATTTTTGTGAATATCTCGATCGTTGCGCCACCTAGCGGCGATCTTTTTTCATAGGTCGCTTTCGATTCATGCATGTATTATGTGTTCCAAATACGAGCCAAATCGGGCAACAAATACGATTTTTGTGAATATCTCGATTCTTACGACACCTAGCGGCGATCTTTTTTCATAGGTCGCTTTACATTCATGCATGTATTATGTGTTCCAAATACGAGCTAAATCGGACCACAAATACGATTTTTGTGAATATGTCGATCCTTGCGCCACCTAGCGGCGATCTTTTTTCATAGGTCGCTTTCGATTCATGCATGTATTATGTGTTCCAAATACGAGCCAAATCGGGCCACAAATACGATTTTTGTGAATATCTCGATCGTTGCGCCACTAGCGGCGATTTTTTTCAAAGGTCGCTTTCCATTCTTGTATGTATTATGTGTCCCAAATATGAGCCAAATCGGATCACAAATACGATTTTTACAAATATCTCGATCCTTGCGCCACCTAGCGGCGATTTTTTTCACAGGTCGCTTTCCATTCTTGTATGTATTATGTGTTCCAAATATGAGCCAAATCGGATCTTAAATACGATTTTTACAAATATCTCCATCCTTGCGCCACCTAGCGCCGATTTTTTTCATATGTCGCTTTCTATTCATGTATGTATTATGTTTTCCAAATATGAGCCAAATCGGACTACAGATAAGATTTTTGTGAATATCTCGATCCTTGCGCCACCTAGCGGCGATCTTTTTTCATAGGTCGCTTTCTATTCATGCATGTATTATGTGTTCCAAATACGAGCCAAATCGGGCCACAAATACGAATTTTGTTAATATCTCGATCCTTGCGCTACTTAGCGTCGATTTTTTTCATACGTCGCTTTCTATTCATGTATGTGTTATATCTTTCAAATATGAGCCAAATCGGACCACAAATACGATTTTTGTGAATATCTCGATCCTTGCGCCACCTAGCGGCGATCTTTTTTCATAGGTCGCTTTCTATTCATGCATGTATTATGTGCTCCAAATACGAGCCAAATCGGGCCACAAATACGAATTTTGTGAATATCTCGATCCTTGCGCCACCTAGCGTCGATTTTTTTTCATAAGTCGCTTTCTATTCATGTATGCATTATGTGTTCCAAATACGAGCCAAATCGGACCACAAATACGATTTTTGTGAATATCTCGATCCTTGCGCCACCTAGCGGCGATCTTTTTTCATAGGTCGCTTTCTATTCATGCATGTATTATGTGCTCCAAATACGAGCCAAATCGGGCCACAAATACGAATTTTGTGAATATCTCGATCCTTGCGCCACCTAGCGTCGATTTTTTTCATATGTCGCTTTCTATTCATGTATGCATTATGTGTTCCAAATACGAGCCAAATCGGACCACAAATACGATTTTTGTGAATATCTCGATCCTTGCGCCACCTAGCGGCGATCTTTTTTCATAGGTCGCTTTCTATTCATGCATGTATTATGTGTTCCAAATATGAGCCAAATCGGATCACAAATAAGATTTTTACAAATATCTCGATCCTTGCGCCACCTAGAATCGATTTTTTTTCACATGTCGCTTTCTATTCATGAATGTATTATGTGTTCCAAATATGAGCCAAATCGGACGACAAATACGATTTTTGTGAATATCTCGATCCTTGCGCCACCTAGCGGCGATCTTTTTTCATAGATCGCTTTCTATTCATGCATGTATTATGTGTTCCAAACACGAGCCAAATCGGGCCACAAATACGAATTTTGTGAATATCTCGATCCTTGCACCACCTAGCGTCGATATTTTTTCATAAGTCGCTTTCTATTCATGCATGTATTATTTCTTCCAAATATGAGCCAAATCGGACTACAGATACAAGTTTTGTGAATATATATATCCTTGCGCCACCTAGCGGCGATCTTTTTTCATGGGTCGCTTTCTATTCATGTATGTATTATGTGTTCCAAATATGAGCCAAATCGGACCACAAATCCGATTTTTGTGAATATCTCGATCCTTGCGCCACCTAGCGGCGATCTTTTTTCATAAGTCGCTTTCCATTCTGTACGTATTATGTGTTCCAAATATGAGCCAAATCGGATAACAAATACGATTTTTGTGAATATGTCCATCCTTGCGCCACCTAGTGGCGATTTTTCCCATAGGTCGCTTTCGATTCTTGTACGTATTATGTGTTCCAAATATGAGGCAAATCGGACCAGTAATACGAGTTTTGTGAATATCTCGATCCCTACGCCACCTAGCATCGATTTTTTCCCATAGGTCGCTTTCGATTCTTGTACGTATTATGTGTTCCAAATATGAGCAAAGTCAGACCACAAATACAAGTTTTGTGAATATCTATATCCTTGCGCCACCTAGCGGCGATCTTTTTCATAGGTCGCTTTCTATTCATGTATGTATTATGTGTTCCAAATATGAGCCAAATCGGATCACAAATACGATTTTTACAAATATCTCGATCCTTGCGCCACCTAGCGTCGCTTTCTATTCATGTATGTATTATGTGTTCCAAATATGAGCCAAATCGGACCACAGATAAGATTTTTGTGAATATCTCGATCGTTGCGCCACCTAGCGGCGATCTTTTTTCATAGGTCGCTTTCGATTCATGCATGTATTATGTGTTCCAAATACGAGCCAAATCGGGCAACAAATACGATTTTTGTGAATATCTCGATTCTTACGACACCTAGCGGC
Organism: Eurosta solidaginis; assembly: GCF_040869045.1. NCBI lineage: Eukaryota > Metazoa > Arthropoda > Insecta > Diptera > Tephritidae > Eurosta > Eurosta solidaginis. Next base: position 103,175,891 of record NC_090320.1, on the reverse strand, counting down.
GATCTTTTTTCATAGGTCGCTTTACATTCATGCATGTATTATGTGTTCCAAATACGAGCTAAATCGGACCACAAATACGATTTTTGTGAATATGTCGATCCTTGCGCCACCTAGCGGCGATCTTTTTTCATAGGTCGCTTTCGATTCATGCATGTATTATGTGTTCCAAATACGAGCCAAATCGGGCCACAAATACGATTTTTGTGAATATCTCGATCGTTGCGCCACTAGCGGCGATTTTTTTCAAAGGTAGCTTTCCATTCTTGTATGTATTATGTGTCCCAAATATGAGCCAAATCGGATCACAAATACGATTTTTACAAATATCTCGATCCTTGCGCCACCTAGCGGCGATTTTTTTCACAGGTCGCTTTCCATTCTTGTATGTATTATGTGTTCCAAATATGAGCCAAATCGGATCTTAAATACGATTTTTACAAATATCTCCATCCTTGCGCCACCTAGCGCCGATTTTTTTCATATGTCGCTTTCTATTCATGTATGTATTATGTTTTCCAAATATGAGCCAAATCGGACCACAGATAAGATTTTTGTGAATATCTCGATCCTTGCGCCACCTAGCGGCGATCTTTTTTCATAGGTCGCTTTCTATTCATGCATGTATTATGTGTTCCAAATACGAGCCAAATCGGGCCACAAATACGAATTTTGTTAATATCTCGATCCTTGCGCTACTTAGCGTCGATTTTTTTCATACGTCGCTTTCTATTCATGTATGTGTTATATCTTTCAAATATGAGCCAAATCGGACCACAAATACGATTTTTGTGAATATCTCGATCCTTGCGCCACCTAGCGGCGATCTTTTTTCATAGGTCGCTTTCTATTCATGCATGTATTATGTGCTCCAAATACGAGCCAAATCGGGCCACAAATACGAATTTTGTGAATATCTCGATCCTTGCGCCACCTAGCGTCGATTTTTTTTCATAAGTCGCTTTCTATTCATGTATGTATTATTTGTTCCAAATATGAGCCAAATCGGACCACAGATACAAGTTTTGTGAATATCTATATCCTTGCGCCACCTAGCGGCGATCTTTTTTCTATTCATGTATGTATTATGTGTTCCAAATACGAGCCAAATCGGGCCACAAATACGAATTTCGTGAATATCTCGATCCTTGCGCCACCTAGCGTCGATTGTTTTTCATAAGTCGCTTTCTATTCATGTATGTATTATTTGTTCCAAATATGAGCCAAATCGGACCAGTAATACGATTTTTGTGAATATCTCGATCCTTGCGCCACCTAGGGGCGATTTTTCCCATAGGTCGCTTTCGATTCTTGTACATATTATGTGTTCCAAATATGAGGCAGATCGGACCAGTAATACGATTTTTGTGAATATCTCGATCCTTGCGCCACCTAGCGGCGATCTTTTTTCATAGGTCGCTTTCTATTCATGCATGTATTATGTGCTCCAAATACGAGCCAAATCGGGCCACAAATACGAATTTTGTGAATATCTCGATCCTTGCGCCACCTAGCGTCGATTTTTTTCATATGTCGCTTTCTATTCATGTATGCATTATGTGTTCCAAATACGAGCCAAATCGGACCACAAATACGATTTTTGTGAATATCTCGATCCTTGCGCCACCTAGCGGCGATCTTTTTTCATAGGTCGCTTTCTATTCATGCATGTATTATGTGCTCCAAATACGAGCCAAATCGGGCCACAAATACGAATTTTGTGAATATCTCGATCCTTGCGCCACCTAGCGTCGATTTTTTTCATATGTCGCTTTCTATTCATGTATGCATTATGTGTTCCAAATACGAGCCAAATCGGACCACAAATACGATTTTTGTGAATATCTCGATCCTTGCGCCACCTAGCGGCGATATTGTTTCACAGGTCGCTTTCAATTCTTGTATGTATTATGTGTTCCAAATATGAGCCAAATCGGATCACAAATACGATTTTTACAAATATCTCGATCCTTGCGCCACCTAGAATCGATTTTTTTTCACATGTCGCTTTCTATTCATGAATGTATTATGTGTTCCAAATATGAGCCAAATCGGACGACAAATACGATTTTTGTGAATATCTCGATCCTTGCGCCACCTAGCGGCGATCTTTTTTCATAGGTCGCTTTCTATTCATGCATGTATTATGTGTTCCAAACACGAGCCAAATCGGGCCACAAATACGAATTTTGTGAATATCTCGATCCTTGCGCCACCTAGCGTCGATATTTTTTCATAAGTCGCTTTCTATTCATGCATGTATTATTTCTTCCAAATATGAGCCAAATCGGACTACAGATACAAGTTTTGTGAATATATATATCCTTGCGCCACCTAGCGGCGATCTTTTTTCATAGGTCGCTTTCTATTCATGTATGTATTATGTGTTCCAAATATGAGCCAAATCGGACCACAAATCCGATTTTTGTGAATATCTCGATCCTTGCGCCACCTAGCGGCGATCTTTTTTCATAAGTCGCTTTCCATTCTGTACGTATTATGTGTTCCAAATATGAGCCAAATCGGATAACAAATACGATTTTTGTGAATATCTCCATCCTTGCGCCACCTAGTAGCGATTTTTCCCATAGGTCGCTTTCGATTCTTGTACGTATTATGTGTTCCAAATATGAGGCAAATCGGACCAGTAATACGAGTTTTGTGAATATCTCGATCCCTACGCCACCTAGCGTCGATTTTTTCCCATAGGTCGCTTTCGATTCTTGTACGTATTATGTGTTCCAAATATGAGCCAAGTCAGACCACAAATAAAAGTTTTGTGAATATCTATATCATTGCGCCACCTAGCGGCGATCTTTTTCATAGGTCGCTTTCTATTCATGTACGTATTATGTGTTCCAAATATGAGCCAAATCGGACCACAAATACGATTTTTGTGAATATCTCGATCCTTGCGCCACCTAGCGTCGATTTTTTTTCATAAGTCGCTTTCTATTCATGTATGTATAATTTGTTCCAAATATGAGCCAAATCGGACCAGTAATACGATTTTTTTGAATATCTCGATCCTTGCGCCACCTAGCGTCGATTTTTTTCATATGTCGCTTTCTATTCATGTATGCATTATGTGTTCCAAATACGAGCCAAATCGGACCACAAATAAAATTTGTGTGAACGTCTCGATCCTTGCGCTTTCTATTCATGTATGTATTATGTGTTCCAAATATGAGCCAATTCAGACCACAAATACAAATTTTGTGAATATCTATATCCTTGCGCCACCTAGCGGCGATCTTTTTCATAGGTCGCTTTCTATTCATGTATGTATTATGTGTTCCAAATATGAGCCAAATCGGACCACAAATAAGATTTTTGTGAATATCTCGATCCTTGCGCCACCTAGCGTCGATTTTTTTTTTTCATAAGTCGCTTTCTATTCATGTATGTATAATTTGTTCCAAATCTGAGCCAAATCGGACCAGTAATACGATTTTTGTGAATATCTCGATCCTTGCGCCACCTAGCGTCGATTTTTTTCATATGTCGCTTTCTATTCATGTATGCATTATGTGTTCCAAATACCAGCCAAATCGGACCACAAATACGGTTTTTGTGAATATCTCGATCCTTGCGCCACCTAGCGTCGATTTTTTTTCATAGGTCGCTTTCTATTCATGTGTGTATTATTTGTTCCAAATATGAGCCAAATCGGACCACAAATACAAATTTTGTGAATATCTATATCCTTGCGCAACCTAGCGGCGATCTTCCTTCATAGGTCGCTTTCTATTCATGTATGTAGTATGTGTTCCAAATATGAGCCAAATCGGACCACAAATACGATTTTTGTGAATATCTCGATCCTTGCGCCACCTAGCGGCGATTTCGCTTTTAGGTCGCTTTCCATTCTTGTACGTATTATTTGTTCCAAATATGAACCAAATCGGATCACAAATACGATTTTTGCGAACATCTCGATCCTTGCGCCACCTAGCGGCGATTTTCTTATCATAGGTCGCTTTCCATTCTTGTATGTATTATGTGTTCCAAATATGAGCCAAATCGGACCACAAATACGATTTTTGTGAATATCATTGAATATTCAATTATTAGATATATTTTTCTAAGAGAAACTGAAAGAAATGTTTGTTTGTTTTAATGGTGTGTTCAATTTTTACTTATTATGAAGAATTCATGAGCTTAACACCGGCTTATAACAATTGAATATTCAATTATTATGTTTTTCTAAGAGAAGTTGAAAAGAAAGGAAGAAAAATTTACTGGCAAATTGCGATGGTGCCATTTTAAAATCGCCACAAATTCATCGCCAGGCAATTTCGTAATGTTATCAAAGGTTTCACCGAGATTCGAACCGCGAATCACACGGTGAAACTGCAGTTGCCTTAACCACTAGGCTATCCCTCTTGTATTTGTCTCCTTGCTTAATTCAGTTTATCTTATTTCTACACTAACAACGCAACTGAGACATTTTACCTCTATTAATTTTGTGTGTATGTAGATTTGTTTGTGTAAAGTTTATTTTTCGTTGCGAATGAGAAGCTTTTGTAAACTCGGACTCAGTTTTACATATTTGCGTTTGTTTGTTTTAATGGTGTGTTCAATTTATACTTATTATTAAGAATTCATGAGCTTAACACCGGCTTATAATAATTGAATATTCAATGTTTTTGTAAACTTTATTTATCGTTGCGAATGAGAAGCTTTTGTAAACTCGGGTTCAGTTTTACATATTTATGTTTGTTTGTTTTAATGGTATGTTCAATTTATACTTACTATTAAGAATTCATGAGCTCAACACCGGCTTATAAAAATTGAATATTCAATTATTATGTTTTTCTAAGAGAAGTTGAAAAGAAAGGAAGAAAAATTTACTGGCAAATTGCGATGGTGCCATTTTAAAATCGCCACAAATTCATCGCCAGGCAATTTCGTAATGTTATCAAAGGTTTCACCGAGATTCGAACCGCGAATCACACGGTGAAACTGTAGTTACTTTAACAACTAGGCTATCCTGCTTTTGTTTGTCACCTTGCTTAATTCAGTTTCTCTTAGAAAAACATAATAATTGAATACTCAATTGTTATAAGCCGGTGTTAAGCTCATGAATTCTTCATAATAAGTAAAAATTGAACACACCATTAAAACAAACAAACATAAATATGTATAAAATAATTAAAAAAAAAATTTTTAGTTAAACGCTCTTATTGAAAACAATACTTACATGAAGTAATAATAATACTAAAAGCTAGAAAATAATTAGGTAGGTCCTAGGTACTAGTCATCACACTCCTCATCAATCTAGGGCGTTGATCAGACAATTAAATAAATGCGTTGGGCGTGTGTATCTACATAAACGAATAAATAATTGCGTCTACACATATGTACAATGTACGTATACGAGCAGCGGAGAGTCACACATGCATATATCTGAGATAGAATGCAATGAGAAAAACTATAAAATTGTGCAATTGTAACTACAGCTGAGATGTTTGAGAGCTAATGGACTAGTAGATTCTGGAAGCGCCTAGAAGATGCGAATGTTAAAACCAAAGAGTATAAAAGGCGACAGATGTAGAGGCGCTGGAATTCAGTTTGATTTGAGGTGTCAATCAGTTTCGATTAAGACGATATCTAGCGAGCAATAGTAGTATTATTTTGAAAGTCAGTTTCATTTAAGCTATCAGTTTGGTTATTAAGCCAGCTAATTGCAAAGTATAAGTGTTATTGTGAAGTACTTTAATAAAGGCCATTTTTCCATTATTCAATATTGGAGTTATTTATTCAACAGTTTAGTGATACGAACTTAGCAAAAAGGCAAATAAGAGGATTTGCAAGCAAATTCGTTACAATTGGTGTCAGACGAGGAATTGTTGAATTAATTCCAGAGGACAACAAGGGCATGGCAAAGTTCAGTGAATTGAGAATCCAGCAACTAAAGAAGAAGTTGGAGAGCCGTGGATTGAATACAAGCGGCGTTAAACTTGAACTTCAGGCACGGCTACGAGAGGCAATGGAAGCAGAATTAATTGATGTGGAAGAGTATGTCTTTCATCTTGATGGCGAGGAGACAACAAAAATTGAAGAGAAAAACGAAACATCGCAGACGGTTACCAGCACAGACTTGAACATAATATTGGCTGCAATATCTGCACAAACATCGACAGTAGCATCAATGTCGTCGCAAATGTCAGAAATGTTGTCACAAATGTCATCACAACTGGAAGAGCAGAAGACATATATGGCATCACGACTAGAATCGCAGGAGACCCGTATAACAGCGAAGAATCACAGGAGGCACGTATTTCAGAAATGTCATCGCAAATGTCATCTCAACTGGAAGAGCAGAAGACATATATGGCATACCAGCTGGAATCACATGAGACACGTATTTCAGAAATGTCGAAACAGATTACATCAAAGATGGAAACACAACTGAAAGAGCAAGAGGCGCGTATATCATCAAAACTCGGCGCTCGTATGGACGAGAAAATAACGCAGTTTGAAGAAAAATTCGAGGCAGAGGTGGATGCGTTGAGAGGTCGTATACAGGAATTGCAACTTAATCGGCCGGCTGCTTCAGCGAGTAATACGAAGGTAAAAAATCCATCTTTTGACGGTTCTGTTCCTTTCCAGGTCTTCAAGCTTCCGTTTGCGAAGACCGCAGCAGTGAACAACTGGAATGCGGAAGATAAAGTTGCTGCACTGTTCGTGGCATTGAAGGGGCCAGCAGCGGAAATCCTACAGCGATTCCCGAAGAAGAGCGGAACAATTATGAAGCATTGATGGCTGCTGTAGGACGAAGTTATGGAAGCGAGAATAGAAAACAGATATTCCAAATTGAGTTGCAAAACCGCTACCAAAAAGCAAATGAGACATTGCAGGAGTTTGCTTCAGATATTGAAAGATTGCCTCATCTTGCAAATGCGGACGCACCCGTGGAATACACTGAAAGGGTAAAAATCCAGAGTTTCACAAATGGCATACGAGATGTGGAAACGAAGCGGGCTACATATGCGAATCCAAAACTAACATTTGCTGAAACGGTATCGCATGCACTGACTCAGGAAACAGCCTCACTTTTGAGTAAGCCAGCATAGAAAGCTCATCGCGTGGATGTGGGAAGGCCAGACTGGGTAGACACAATTTTGGAAGCATTGAAGGGTACGCAGCAGAAGAATAATGATGCAGTCAAATGCTTTAAGTGTGGGAAGCCAGGGCATATTGCGCGTTATTGCAACACCAACCCTAACAGTTCCAACAATGTGGGTGGCCGTAAACACAGAGCAGAAGGTTATGAGCAAATCTCCAAGACCACTCAATCGTTAAACTAAATTGAGTCATCCGCAAGGGGCGACAGCTGGCTCCCGCAATTGAATGCCCCATAATCTCTATCTCGCAAATTGGAAGAAGATCGAGCAATCTTACTGTCGGAGGACATGTGGGCGGAAAGGAACGTTTACTGACTGTAGATACGGGTGCATCTCGTTCCATCATTCGAGCGGATTTAGTGAACAAAAAAATTGCTTGGAGCAAGACTACGTACAGTCACGGGAGAGAACACCCAGGTAATTGGAGAAGTAGAATGTGAAGTAGCAATTGGGAACGTCACGGTACTACACAATTTTATAGTGGCAGATATTGTTGACGAAATCATAATTGGAGTGGACTTCTTAATCAACCAAGGCATCAAGATCGACATGCAAAGCAAGACGATGCGATATAAGAACATGGATGTACCACTTAATTTCGGCTACGAGAGAGGCTACAGCAGTAAACGAGTGCTCGTGGAAGAGAGTCAGCAAATACACCCAAAATCAGAAGCAGTCATCTGGGCAAAGGTTGATGGAGATTGTGGGACAAACAAATTGTGGGTTGTCGAAGCAGCAAATAAATCAGCACTGAAGATACTTGTAGGAAAAACCCTGGCTATGACAAAACAAGATGGACGTGTTCCGGTAAGAGTACTCAATCAGTTCAAGTCACCATTCAATTTGACCAAAGGAGCTATTTGGGGAAGATGCCAAGAGGCCGAAGTAGTTATTAACTGTGAACAGCTCCAGGAACACGTTTCATCTAGTAATACTGATCTTTCAAATGACATCACGGCATGGACACAGGGGCTAGAGGATGCCTATCAGAGTAAGGCAAAGCAACTGCTCCTAAAGTACGCGAACATATTTGACCAGGATGGTTCCAAACCAGGCCGCACCAATGTTGTGAAACATAAAATTGACACGGGAGATGCGATGCCGATCCGTCAAGCTCCACGTAGTGTTCCACTGGCGAAGCGGGAAGTTGTGAGTCAAATCATACAAGAAATGAGCGACAGCGGTGTCATCGAACCATCAGCTAGTCCATGGAGCTCACCGGTAGTACTTGTAAAGAAGAAGGATGGAAAAATGAGGTTTTGCGTGGACTACCGGAAGTTGAATGACGTAACGAAAAAGGATAGCTACCCATTGCCAAGAATTGACGACACTCTGGACTCGCTATATGGTACGAAATGGTTTTCCACACTGGACTTGAAAAGCGGCTATTGGCCAGTTGAGGCGAAGGAGGAAGATAAAGAGAAAACAGCCTTCAGTGTCGGTGATGGTCTGTGGCAATTTACAGTGATGCCTTTTGGACTTTGTAATGCACCAGCTACTTTTAGAGACTCATGGACCAGGTACGGAAAGGACTACATTGGAAAACATGCTTGGTGTACCTGGACGACATCATCGTATTGGGCAAGAACTTTGATGAACATCTTAAGAACTTGGAGGAAGTTTTTCAGAGAATATCTGGCGCTGGTCTGATGTTAAGTCCCAAAAAGTGTGCGCTGTTTAAAAAGGAAGTCAATTATTTGGGTCACAAGGTAACGACAGAGGGCATCTGCACTGCGAACGAAAATATAGAGGCTGTAAAGGATTGGCCAAGACCACAGAACCTACATGAATTGAGAAGTTTCCTTGGGCTGTGCACATATTACCGCCGATTTGTACCAAATTTTTCCAGCGTAGCCCATAGCCTCCATGAGCTTATAAGAAAAAACAAAGCTTTTGAATGGAAGAAGGAGCAAGAAGTGACTTTCCAAACATTGAAGGAGCGTTTGTGCACTGCCCCAATGTTAGCATATCCGATTCCAGGAGCAACATTTATTCTAGACACAGATGCGAGTGGATATGCTATAGGAGGCGTTTTATCACAACTGGTCGATGGACAGGAGAAGGTAGTTGCATATTATAGCCGTTCGATTGGAAAACCAGAGAGGAACTACTGTGTTACGCGGAGAGAGCTGTTGGCATTGGTAGAGTGCATTAAACATTTTCACAAATACATCTACGGCCAGCGATTCCGTGTCAGGACAGATCACGCCGCGTTGAAATGGCTTCTGCAGTTCCGTAATCGGGAAGGACAATTGGCACGGTGGATCGAGCGACTACAAAGCTATGACTTTTCCATTGAGCATCGAAAAGGTAGTACCCATGGAAATGCCGATGCAATGTCACGAAGGCCATGTAGTTTGGAAAGCAAGCACTGTTCAAAGGCCGAGGCTAAAGAAGACATTATAGATGTCCGGCTACTGACGTGTACGGATGAATGGGACAGGGAACAACTAAGAAAGTGTCAGCTAGAAGATACAGATCTGTCACATGTTATGCAAGGGCTCGAACGAAACGAAAGACCAAGTAGAGAGGAGATGTCAGCAGAGAGTCCCATTGCGAAGTCATATTGGGCACAGTGGAACAGTTTAGAATTGATATCCGGTTGCTTGCATCGAGTATGGGAGAGTGAGGATGGTCAATGCAAGAAGAAACTGATAGTTGTTCCCAGAAAAATTATTCCTGACGTGCTCAGCGAGCTGCACAATGGTCCAAGTGGAGGTCATCTTGGAATCACGAAGACACTCGAGAAAATTAAGCAGAGATTCTATTGGGTTGGTTGCCTTTAGTCGGTCACCGAGTGGATTGCCAATTGCGAGGTATGCAACAGAGCGAAAGGGCCCAAAACCCGAAGTCATGGCCAGATGAAGCAGTATATTTCAGGTGCACCATTTGAAAGGATCGCCATGGATGTCGCAGGTCCATTTCCTACTAGCAACCGCGGAAACAAATACGTACTGGTGGTTATGGATTATTTCAGTAAATGGCCAGAGGTATACCCAATCCCAAACCAAGAAGCAGAAACAATAGCAGAAGTGGTTAAAAACGAATGGGTTGCAAGGTATGGTGTACCAATGGAGTTTCATTCTGACCAAGGCAGGAATTTTGAATCAGCTGTGTTCCAAGAAATGTGCAAGAAGTTGGGCATTCGAAAAACACGGACCACTGCATTGCATCATCAGTCCGATGGTATGGTGGAACGTTTCAATAGAACATTCGAGGAGCATTTAAGGAAAGTAGTAAACAAGTACCATAAGGACTGGGATACACACATATCATTATTCTTGATGGCCTACCGATCGGCAGTACATGACACAACGGGCCAAACTCCCGCAAAGGTAATTTTTGGCAATGGCCTTCGACTGCCAGCTGATTTGAAGTATGGGATAGATGCCGATGCGGAGAGGAATGTCAAGAAATCCACTGGTGTCTTGGAAGAAGAGCTGAGAGAGATACACGATCTGGTAAGGCAACGAGCAAAGATTATGAGTGACAAGATGAAAGCGAGGTACGATAAAGCAATTAATTCGAAAGGGTTTCAGATAGGAGATTTGGTGCTGCTATACAACCCACAACGAAAAAAAGGTTTGTCCCCGAAATTGCAGTGTAACTTGGAAGGCCCATACAAAGTTGTAAAACGGATCAACGATGTAGTGGACCGCATACAAACCACTACCAAACAACGAACCAAAATGAAAGTGGTTCATTTGGAGAGATTAGCAGCGTTTAGATCGAGAGATTTGTCTGATCAGGACGATCAGCCTTAGGTGGAGGGCAGTGTCACCGATATTAGCATCACTAAGCTATACCATTACTAAGGCTATGCTAAGGCCATGTTAAGCGATATTTACGTCAATAATCAAATCATGTATACACATATATAAGGCAGCCGAGAGATGTCACAAACAGATGCATTTACTTATAAAATTTATAATATAGCTAAGTTTTATTAAAAATAGTTATCAGTTTACTTTTAGTAATTAAAAAGCGACAAAAAGCCATAATATTTTTAAATATGTTATGCGGTTCATAGTTTTAAAATTTTTTCCAATATCCTATTTTTGTCACATGGGGAAATTTGATTTTGTTAGCAGTTTTTGCAAGTGCGGCGTTTCGAAAAATAACACCAAATTTTCTTAAAAATAAGTTCACCTTTTTACATAAAATATGCAGTGCAAAATTCCGGAACTACACATAAATTAAAACTGAATTTTTTTTATAATTTATTTAATCAGGATGGACAAGGCGACAGCTGTTTCGATTATAACTTGTAAATCTCTTCAAAGGCTTTTCTCCCGGGAGTGCGAGTCGAACCCGCACTCCTACGATAGTTGAAATGGTTACAAACGCATTCAGCTACGTCATGCCTTAGTTGTTGTAAAGATTTTCCCAATTGCCTTCTTTTTGCATATTTTAATCTTTTACACATTGCATACTTCGCTTACTCGTGTGTTAACGCTATGCTTGGTACGGCGGTTTTCAAAGAAACTTTGGATTTGTTGCTGTTTTTGTTCTATTTATAGAACTACAACGAATTAACAAATTGTGTATGTTGTTAATTCGTTTGGCACACTTTAGCAATAAAAATAGCTTTTCTCTCTACTCTACTTTCAGATATGCTTCTGAGATAAAAACTGGCACTAACTCGACTATGACTAGGATAAAGTACACTTTTCACTGAACCACGATCTAACTTATTTAGCGTATGCTTTAACTTGACTTTGATTGTACCCCTATGGTTTTATTTTCTTTCCAACTCACTGAAAAGCAAAATTTGAGAATCTCAACTTAACTATTAACAAAACCATTGTACAGGTTTACAAGTTTGATATGTATGAGAAGGAAACAATTCCTTTCTCTTTCTAACACACTGCCATTTGACATTTAGTTCAGTGTCAAATTATTGTGGAACTTAATGGAACATGCGTTTGACACTGAACGAAGTGTCAAAATTACCGGGGTTGCTGTCGTGGAAAACGATACAGGGAAACAAAAAAAGGGGCGAAATATAAGATATGGGTTGCTGTGATGGTAAATTTTTTTGAACGAATTTAGTATGAAAATGTAGTGCACCTATATAGGTCCTAAAGAAAATTATACAAAAGTCTTGAATTGGGGTATCTGAGGACGCGTAGTTAATCCAGTATTAAGAATACAAACACGGGTGCTAAGTTTTTCTCTCCGTTCAAAAGTTCTCCGCGAAAAAATTTGAAACCGAGGTCGACTACAATAATTCGTCCAAAAATGTGGAAAGAGAAATGAAAAGATGCGTTTTGTCCTGTTATCAATAGTCCAAAGACGAAAAAGTATTCGAATTGTTGGAAGCGAGGCAAAAACGCGTCTATTAGTACCTCCCCCGACGGTTTTGGTAGTGTTTTAGCAATAGTCCCCGGTAATAAAGTATCCAATTTGTTAACTAAAATTGACCAAAACATGGATTTTAAAGATAGATGTAACTAAGTGCTCGTTTGAAAGTAAATAAGGATATTTCTTTGTAATTACGATAAAAATTTTACGCGGTGTTACCAGCAACTACACTTTTCTTGGACCTAAGAATTACAACAGTGCCAAATAGCATCTACAAAAAAAAACGAACAAGAACAAGCATTTTATCAGGTGAGCGTGGCTGTGTATGTGCGTGTTGCTACATATCCTACTTGTAGACCTGTACTATGCACAATATTTTGAAAGTCGAGACCGGCGCGGTATTGAAGGGTTGCGGAAGTGATCAACAAGCGATGTAATTATTGGCAGGTATGCAAGCGTTGCCAGTTATTGAGAGGAAAGTGCGACAAACAGATGTCGCCACTAATACATGTCTCGCACTAATCATACATACTACAGTCGCCGCCGCTATTATCCTTAAAATAGTAATAGACATTACATATTGTCGATTTCTTCAATTGTTTCATTGAACACTGTTGACAAATCTTTTCATACCGTATTCACTGAATTATATAATTGTCGAATATGTATTAGTAATGTATTTGTATATATGTAATAATCCTATATTGCTAATAGAAAATGCTCGCAATTTGTTTTGAATTCGAAATCAAAACAAGACAGCCTATAAAATGTTTGTGATTGTAGCAGCATAAGTGTGACAAGAAAAAATTTAAATTGAATACAAAAACAAAAACATTTAAACATGAGTATATCGGCACTCTGATGTTTGGGAAGGTACCTAGCCTAGCAGTATAGGAGTATTACATATATGTGTACTTGTTTGAATTTGAAATATAATAACTCAGTCAAATATACACAAAAATTTATGCTTACATTAAATTCATAACATACCTATTTTAGTATTTAAAACTTTCAATTTTAATCTAAGCAGAGTGCGATGATGAGGATGTTAAACTGGAACAATTATTACAAATGTTATTTTTTCGGCTATTTCCCTTGTATATTGCAGACTCCCACAACCTGTCGCAAGTGTTCCGGATATATGCATGCATTTTTTAGTATAGATAATTTTTTCCAGAAATCAATAATTTGCAGAAATCAGTTATAATAAAAATACAAATTATCCAGAAACTTCTGCTTTGCGGACCATTTGGCGCCACCCTGTGAGTAGCGTCCGGGGCAAGATGCCCCGTTGCCCTCCTCCCCTCCCCCCTCACTACGCTTCTGCCTTAAAGTTCTTCGCTAAATTAACATAAGCCTTCGGTATGATATAGTTAACATGGTTAACAAAAGTGAAAGAAGAGTCAAAAATTATACCGAGATCACGAAATTCGTTAACCGAAGCAAGAGCTATACTTGGGATATAGATGTTGTCGAAAGCGCACTCATAGATTTAGAAGATATCATATGGCGACATTTACTTATATTAAGGAGGAGATTATTATGGAGAGCTCGGGCATTAAGAGAATTTAAATCATCCTGCAAGAGCAATGTATCTGATGGACATGTTATCCTTCAGTTTTAAGTCATCTGCATAAAGTATTTTGAATGTTTTACACATAAACAAAAGTCATTTATGGAGATTAAAAAAAGGATTGGACCGAAGATGTTACCTTGTGGCACTCCGGGTGTTGCTAAAAACTCATATGACTTCATATTTTCAATTTCAAGAAAATATTCTCTATTTGACTGGTATGTTTTCAGCCAAGGCAAAAATGTTGAAAGGAAACCTATACTTTCAAGTTTCAATAGAAATGAAAGTGGTTCATTTGGAGAGATTAGCAGCGTTTAGATCAGGCATCGGCAAATTGGAAATGCAGATGTGTTAGTGAGAGCGCGATAATCGCGCACATCACTTGATGCATCGGTTTGCCTAGTTCATTCGCTTATTAGCAAGCAACAAGACAAGATCGTTTGTTATTATATTGTAACGGATTTAGTGCAACTGCTCTGATTTGCAACCTTCTACTAATGTTCGAATCACTAAACTGTTGAATAAATAACTCCACTATTCAATATGAAAATGGCCTTTATTAGACTACTTGAAAGCACACTTAAGCTGGAGTCATTGGTGCCGTTTGTTGTATCGCTGTAGTCGTATCCCTAACGTAATCAGCTGTTTATCGTTACGACGGTAAACCAAAACCCAATTGGTTGGCTACGATACGGTTACGACCTTAGCGGCACCAATAATCGATTACATTGATTCTCATAAGGTTGGTCGAATCAGCTGTTAAAAGGTTACCGATACGGTTACCGATAGAGCACCAATGTCTCCAGCTTTATACTTCGCAACTGATAGCCAGCTTAAATCAAACTGACTTGCTGATTGCTCAGATTGCGCTCTTAGTTACTGCTATAAAATTATAACTACAGATGCACGAGTATAGCTTCTCACAGGCGCGTGTATATGTGAGTGACACTTCCACAGATAATTGCCTTCTTTTGGGAGCATCTCAGATAAGATAAATGCATGTGTTTGTGCGTCTCGTCTCCGCTGCGTGTACGTACATATGTGTAGACATAATGATTGATTCGTTTATGTAGATACAAGTGACTGCCTGCTTTATTGTTGTTGTGGCTTCATTTACTTAGCATCAGACTAGTGATGTGAGTATCACTTAGTGTTACTAATATTCTTCACAATATTTTTAATGCGTAAGCAAAAGGTTTATACAATTAAATACATTAGCCGTGTTTTTTTTTTACACGTAAACGTCAATACGCTTAAACTTTATATGGACTTTAAATACACCTCCGAAATTGCTGCGCATAAAATGTGTACTACTAAATTTCAATACGCATTATACGCAGATGTAACTGAAATATGTGTTTTTGTTTAACACTCTACACTAATTCTATGTATTCTATGTGTGTCCACAATTCATCGCAACTGATTTAGCTATATGTTATACCCTATGACCATCAGATGGTTGTGTCTCCGCTTTTCGGTACACCCTGTGGATGCAGCTAGTTATTTAACCACTGCCGCTAGATGGGTCTCCTAACCATTATCTAAGCTAGGATAGGCGTTTTTTTTACGCGCAGACGTAGACGTATACTCGTATATAAAAAAACACGGCTATTGTATTTGCGCAAAAGGGTTGGTCAATATTAAATATTTTTCGCTTGTGCGCATTGAAAAAATTAACAAACGATCTTTGCTTGTTGCTTACTAATAACATTCGTCAACATTGCGAGCGACGCACACAGTCGTTGTTGCTGCGCCAAATACTCAGTGACTACTAAACTAAATAGAATAAGAATACGTGTGAATCGAGTGTGCACAATTGTGCCACTAAATGCCGATGCCTGGTTTAGATTGAGAGATTTGTCTGATCGGGACGATCACATTTAGGTGGAGGGCAGTGTCACGGATATTAGCATCATTTAGCTATACCATAACTAAGGCGATGCTAAGCGATATTTACGTCAATAATCAAATCATGTATACACATATATAAGGCAGCCGAGAGATGTCACACACAGATGCATTTACTTATACGCCTATGTGTGCGCGAGATACTGTAAACTACAAACATTCACATCAATAATTTAATCATTATATATCTACATAAACGAATAAATAATTGCGTCTACACATATGTACCATGTACGTATACGAGCAGCGAAGAGTCAATGCGCAAACACATGCATATATTTGAGATACTCCTATAAGTATGCAATGAGAAAAACTATAAAATTGTGCAATTGTAGTTACAGCTGAGATGTTTGAGAGCTAATGGACTAGTAGATTCTGGAAGCGCCTAGAAAATGCGAATGTAAAAATTAAAGAGTATAAAAGGCGACAGATGTAGAGGCGCTGGAATTCAGTTTGAATTAAGCTGTCAATCAGTTTCAATTAAGACGATATCTAGCGAGCAATAGTAGTATTATTTTGAAAGTCAGTTTCATTTAAGCTATCAGTTTGGTTATTAAGCCAGCTAATTGCAAAGTATAAGTGTTATTGTGAAATAATTTAATAAAGGCCATTTTTCCATTATTCAATATTGGAGTTATTTATTCAACAATTTAGTGATACAAACTTAGCAAAAAGGCAAATGAGAGGATTTGCAAGCAAATTCGTTACAGTATTATGTGTTCCAAATATGAGCCAAATCGGACCACAAATACGATTTTTGTGAATATCTCGATCCTTGCGCCACCAAGCGGCGATCTTTTTCATAGGTCTCTTTCTATTCACGCATGTATTATATGTTCCAAATACGAGCCAAATTGGGCCACAAATACGATTTTTGTGAATATCTCGATCCTTGCGCCACCTAGCGGCGATTTTTTTTCATAAGTTGCTTTCTATTCATTTACCTATGTATTATGTGTTCCAAATATGAGCCACATCGAACCACAAATTCGAGTTTTGTGAATATCTCGATCCTTGCGCTACCTACCGTCAATTTTTTTTCACATGTCGCTTTCTATTCATGTATGTATTTTTTGTTCCAAATATGAGCCAAATCGGACCACAAATACAAGTTTTGTGAATATCTATATCCTTGCGCCACCTAGCGGCGATCTTTTTTCATAGGTCGCTTTCTATTCATGTATGTCTCATGTGCTCCAAATATGAGTCAAATCGGACCACAAATACGGTTTTTGTGAATATCTCGATCATTACGCCACCTAGCGCCGATTTCTTTTCATATTTCGCTTTCTATTCATGTATGCATTATGTGTTCCAAATACGAGCCAAATCGGATTTTTGTGAATATCTCGATCCTTGCGCCACCTAGCGTCGATTTTTTTCATATGTAGCTTTCTATTCATGTATGTATTATTTGTTCCAAATATGAGCCAAATCGGACCACAAATACAAGTTTTGTGAATATCTATATCCTTGCGCCACATAGTCGCGATCTTTTTTCATATTCATGTATGTATTATGGGTTCCAGATATGAGCCACATCGAACCACAAATACGATTTTTGTGAATATCTCGATCCTTGCGCCACCTACCGTCGATTTTTTTTCATATGTAGCTTTCTATTCATGTATGTATTATTTGTTCCAAATATGAGCCAAATCGGACCACAAATACAAGTTTTGTGAATATCTATATCCTTGCGCCACCTAGTGGCGATCTTTTTTCATAGCTCGCTTTCTAGTTATGTATGTATTATGTGTTCCAAATATGTGGCAAATCGGACCACAAATACGATTTTTGCGAATATCTCGATCCTTGCGCCACCTAGTGGCGATCTTTTTTCATAGGTTGCTTTCTATTCATTTACCTATGTATTATGTGTTCCAAATATGAGCCACATCGAACCACAAATTCGAGTTTTGTGAATATCTCGATCCTTGCGCCACCTACCGTCAATTTTTTTTCACATGTCGCTTTCTATTCATGTATGTATTTTTTGTTCCAAATATGAGCCAAATCGGACCACAAATACAAGTTTTGTGAATATCTATATCCTTACGCCACTTAGCGACGATCTTTTTTCATATTCATGTATGTATTATGGGTTCCAAATATGAGCCACATCGAACCACAAATACGATTTTTGTGAATATCTCGATCCTTGCGCCACCTACCGTCAATTTTTTTTCATATGTAGCTTGCTATTCATGTATGTATTATTTGTTCCAAATATGAGCCAAATCGGACCACAAATACAAGTTTTGTGAATATCTATATTCATAATATCATATGTAGCTTTCTATTCATGTATGTATTATTTGTTCCAAATATGAGCCAAATCGGACCACAAATACAAGTTTTGTGAATATCTATATCCTTGCGCCACCTAGTGGCGATCTTTTTTCATAGGTCGCTTTCTATTCATGTATGTATTTTGTGTTCCAAATATTAGCCAAATCGGACCACAAATACGATTTTTGTGAATATCTCGATCCTTGCGCCACCTAGCGTCGATTTTTTTCATAGGTCGCTTTCTATTCATGTATGTATTATTTGTTCCAAATATGAGCCAAATTGCGCCACCTAGTGGCGATCTTTTTTCATAGGTCCCTTTCTATTCATTTACCTATGTATTATGTGTTCCAAATATGAGCCACATCGAACCACAAATACAAGTTTTGTAAATATCTCGATCCTTGCGCCACCTACCGTCGATTTTTTTTCACATGTCGCTTTCTATTCATGTATGTATTTTTTGTTCCAAATATGAGCCAAATCGGACCACAAATATAAGTTTTGTGAATATCTATATCCTTGCGCCACCTAGTGGCGATCTTTTTTCATATTCATGTATGTATTATGGGTTCCAAATATGAGCCACATCGAACCACAAATACGATTTTTGTGAATATCTCGATCCTTGCGCCACCTACAGTCGATTTTTTTTCATATGTAGCTTTCTATTCATGTATGTATTATTTGTTCCAAATATGAGCCAAATCGGACCACAAATACAAGTTTTGTGAATATCTATATCCTTGCGCCACCTAGTGGCGATCTTTTTTCATAGGTCGCTTTCTATTCACGTATGTATTATGTGTTCCAAATATGAGCCAAATCGGACCACAAATAAAAGTTTTGTGAATATCTATATTCATGCGCCACCTAGCGGCGATCTTTTTTCATAGGTCGCTTTATATTCATGTATGTTTTATGTGTTCCAAATATGAGCCAAATCGGACCACAAATACAATTTTTTTGAATATCTCGAACCTTGCGCCACCTAGCGGCGATCTTTTTTCATAGGTCGCTTTCTATTCATGCATGTATTATGTGTTCCAAATACGAGCCAAATCGGACCACAAATAAGTTTTGTGAATATCTATATTCATGCGCCACCTAGCGGCGATCTTTTTTCATAGGTCGCTTTATATTCATGTATGTATTATGTGTTCCAAATATGAGCCAAATCGGACCACAAATACGAGTTTTGTGAATATCTCGATCCTTGCGCCACCTAGCGTCGATTTTTTTCATAGGTCGCTTTCTATTCATGTATGTATTATTTGTTCCAAATATGAGACAAATTGCGCCACCTAGTGGCGATCTTTTTTCATAGGTCGCTTTCTATTCATTTACCTATGTATTATGTGTTCCAAATATGAGCCAAATCGGACCACAAATACAAGTTTTGTGAATATCTATATCCTTGCGCCACCTAGTGGCGATCTTTTTTCATAGGTCGCTTTCTATTCATGTATGTATTATGTGTTCCAAATATGAGCCAAATCGGACCACAAATACGATTTTTGTGAATATCTCGATCCTTGCGCCACCTAGCGTCGATTTTTTTCATAGGTCGCTTTCTATTCATGTATGTATTATTTGTTCCAAATATGAGCCAAATCGGACCACAAATACAAGTTTTGTAAATATCTATATCCTTGCGCCACCTAGTGGCGATCTTTTTTCATAGCTCGCTTTCTATTCATGTATGTATTATAGGTTCCAAATATGAGCCACATCGAACCACAAATACGATTTTTGTGAATATCTCGATCCTCGCGCCACCTACCGTCGATTTTTTTCATATGTAGCTTTCTATTCATGTATGTATTATTTGTTCCAAATATGAGCCAAATCGGACCACAAATACAAGTTTTGTGAATATCTATATCCTTGCGCCACCTAGTGGCGATCTTTTTTCATAGCTCGCTTTCTAGTTATGTATGTATTATGTGTTCCAAATATGTGGCAAATCGCACCACAAATACGATTTTTGCGAATATCTCGATCCTTGCGCCACCTAGTGGCGATCTTTTTTCATAGGTTGCTTTCTATTCATTTACCTATGTATTATGTGTTCCAAATATGAGCCACATCGAACCACAAATTCGAGTTTTGTGAATATCTCGATCCTTGCGCCACCTACCGTCGATTTTTTTTCACATGTCGCTTTCTATTCATGTATGTATTTTTTGTTCCAAATATGAGCCAAATCGGACCACAAATACAAGTTTTGTGAATATCTATATCCTTGCGCCACCTAGTGGCGATCTTTTTTCATATTCATGTATGTATTATGGGTTCCAAATATGAGCCACATCGAACCACAAATACGATTTTTGTGAATATCTCGATCCTTGCGCCACCTACCGTCAATTTTTTTTCATATGTAGCTTTCTATTCATGTATGTATTATTTGTTCCAAATATGAGCCAAATCGGACCACAAATACAAGTTTTGTGAATATCTATATCCTTGCGCCACCTAGTGGCGATCTTTTTTCATAGGTCGCTTTCTATTCATGTATGTATTATGTGTTCCATATATGAGCCAAATCGAACCACAAATAAAAGTTTTGTGAATATCTATATTCATAATATCATATGTAGCTTTCTATTCATGTATGTATTATTTGTTCCAAATATGAGCCAAATCGGACCACAAATACAAGTTTTGTGAATATCTATATCCTTGCGCCACCTAGTGGCGATCTTTTTTCATAGGTCGCTTTCTATTCATGTATGTATTTTGTGTTCCAAATATGAGCCAAATCGGACCACAAATACGATTTTTGTGAATATCTCGATCCTTGCGCCACCTAGCGTCGATTTTTTTCATAGGTCGCTTTCTATTCATGTATGTATTATTTGTTCCAAATATGAGCCAAATTGCGCCACCTAGTGGCGATCTTTTTTCATAGGTCGCTTTCTATTCATTTACCTATGTATTATGTGTTCCAAATATGAGCCACATCGAACCACAAATACAAGTTTTGTGAATATCTCGATCCTTGCGCCACCTACCGTCGATTTTTTTTCACATGACGCTTTCTATTCATGTATGTATTTTTTGTTCCAAATATGAGGCAAATCGGACCACAAATACAAGTTTTGTGAATATCTATATCCTTGCGCCACCTAGTGGCGATCTTTTTTCATATTCATGTATGTATTATGGGTTCCAAATATGAGCCACATCGAACCACAAATACGATTTTTGTGAATATCCCGATCCTTGCGCCACCTACAGTCGATTTTTTTTCATATGTAGCTTTCTATTCATGTATGTATTATTTGTTCCAAATATGAGCCAAATCGGACCACAAATACAAGTTTTGTGAATATCTATATCCTTGCGCCACCTAGTGGCGATCTTTTTTCATAGGTCGCTTTCTTTTGATGTATGTATTATGTGTTCCATATATGAGCCAAATCGGACCACAAATAAAAGTTTTGTGAATATCTATATTCATAATATCATATGTAGCTTTCTATTCATGTATGTATTATTTGTTCCAAATATGAGCCAAATTGGACCACAAATACAAGTTTTGTGAATATATATATCCTTGCGCCACCTAGTGGCGATCTTTTTTCATAGGTCGCTTTCTATTCATGTATGTATTTTGTGTTCCAAATATGAGCCAAATCGGACCACAAATACGATTTTTGTGAATATCTCGATCCTTGCGCCACCTAGCGTCGCTTTTTTTCATAGGTCGCTTTCTATTCATGTATATATTATTTGTTCCAAATATGAGCCAAATTGCGCCACCTAGTGGCGATCTTTTTTCATAGGTCGCTTTCTATTCATTTACCTATGTATTATGTGTTCCAAATATGAGCCACATCGAACCACAAATACAAGTTTTGTGAATATCTCGATCCTTGCGCCACCTACCGTCGATTTTTTTCCACATGTCGCTTTCTATTCATGTATGTATTTTTTGTTCCAAATATGAGCCAAATCGGACCACAAATACAAGTTTTGTGAATATCTATATCCTTGCGCCACCTAGTGGCGATCTTCTTTCATATTCATGTATGTATTATGGGTTCCAAATATGAGCCACATCGAACCACAAATACGATTTTTGTGAATATATCGATCCTTGCGCCACCTACAGTCGATTTTTTTCACATCTCGCTTTCCATTCATGTATGTATTATTTGTTCCAAATATGAGCCAAATCGGAACACAAATACAAGTTTTGTGAATATCTATATCCTTGCGCCACCTAGTGGCGATCTTTTTTCATAGGTCGCTTTCTATTCATGTATGTATTATGGGTTCCAAATATGAGCCACATCGAGCCACAAATACGCTTTTTGTGAATATCTCGATCCTTGCGCCACCTACCGTCGATTTTTTTCATATGTAGCTTTCTAATCATGTATGTATTATTTGTTCCAAATATGAGCCAAATCGGACCACAAATACAAGTTTTGTGAATATCTATATCCTTGCGCCACCTAGTGGCGATCTTTTTTCATAGGTCGCTTTCTATTCATGTATGTATTATGTGTTCCAAATATGAGCCAAATCGGACCACAAATACGATTTTTGTGAATATCTCGATCCTTGCGCCACCTAGCGTCGATTTTTTTCACAGGTCGCTTTCTATTCATGTATGTATTATTTGTTCCAAATATGAGCCAAATCGGACCACAAATACAAGTTTTGTAAATATCTATATCCTTGCGCCACCTAGTGGCGATCTTTTTTCATAGATCGCTTTCTATTCATGTATGTATTATAGGTTCCAAATATGAGCCACATCGAACCACAAATACGATTTGTGTGAATATCTCGATCCTTGCGCCACCTACCGTCGATTTTTTTCATATGTAGCTTTATATTCATGTATGTTTTATGTTTTCCAAATATGAGCCAAATCGGACCACAAATACAATTTTTTTGAATATCTCGAACCTTGCGCCACCTAGCGGCGATCTTTTTTCATAGGTCGCTTTCTATTCATGTATGTATTATGTGTTCCAAATATGAGCCACATCGAACCACAAATACGAGTTTTGTGAATATCTCGATCCTTGCGCCACCTACCGTCGATTTTTTTCACATCTCGCTTTCCATTCATGTATGTATTATTTGTTCCAAATATGAGCCAAATCGGAACACAAATACAAGTTTTGTGAATATCTATATCCTTGCGCCACCTAGTGGCGATCTTTTTTCATAGGTCGCTTTCTATTCATGTATGTATTATGGGTTCCAAATATGAGCCACATCGAACCACAAATACGATTTTTGTGAATATCTCGATCCTTGCGCCACTTACCGTCGATTTTTTTCATATGTAGCTTTCTAATCATGTATGTATTATTTGTTCCAAATATGAGCCAAATCGGACCACAAATACAAGTTTTGTGAATATCTATATCCTTGCGCCACCTAGTGGCGATCTTTTTTCATAGGTCGCTTTCTATTCATGTATGTATTATGTGTTCCAAATATGAGCCAAATCGGCCCACAAATACGATTTTTGTGAATATCTCGATCCTTGCGCCACCTAGCGTCGATTTTTTTCATAGGTCGCTTTCTATTCATGTATGTATTATTTGTTCCAAATATGAGCCAAATTGCGCCACCTAGTGGCGATCTTTTTTCATAGGTCGCTTTCTATTCATTTACCTATGTATTATGTGTTCCAAATATGAGCCACATCGAACCACAAATACAAGTTTTGTGAATATCTCGATCCTTGCGCCACCTGCCGTCGATTTTTTTTCATATGTCGCTTTCTATTCATGTATGTATTTTTTGTTCCAAATATGAGCCAAATCGGACCACAAATACAAGTTTTGTGAATATCTATATCCTTGCGCCACCTAGTGGCGATCTTTTTTCATATTCATGTATGTATTATGGGTTCCAAATATGAGCCACATCGAACCACAAATACGATTTTTGTGAATATCTCGATCCTTGCGCCACCTACAGTCGATTTTTTTTCATATGTAGCTTTCTATTCATGTATGTATTATTTGTTCCAAATATGAGCCAAATCGGACCACAAATACAAGTTTTGTGAATATCTATATCCTTGCGCCACGTAGTGGCGATCTTTTTTCATAGGTCGCTTTCTATTCATGTATGTATTATGTGTTCCATATATGAGCCAAATCGGACCACAAATAAAAGTTTTGTGAATATCTATATTCATAATATCATATGTAGCTTTCTATTCATGTATGTATTATTTGTTCCAAATATGAGCCAAATCGGACCACAAATACAAGTTTTGTGAATATCTATATCCTTGCGCCACCTAGTGGCGATCTTTTTTCATAGGTCGCTTTCTATTTATGTATGTATTTTGTGTTCCAAATATGAGCCAAATCGGACCACAAATACGATTTTTGTGAATATCTCGATCCTTGCGCCACCTAGCGTCGATTTTTTTCATAGGTCGCTTTCTATTCATGTATGTATTATTTGTTCCAAATATGAGCCAAATTGCGCCACCTAGTGGCGATCTTTTTTCATAGGTCGCTTTCTATTCATTTACCTATGTATTATGTGTTCCATATATGAGCCAAATCGGACCACAAATAAAAGTTTTGTGAATATCTATATTCATAATATCATATGTAGCTTTCTATTCATGTATGTATTATTTGTTCCAAATATGAGCCAAATCGGACCACAAATACAAGTTTTGTGAATATCTATATCCTTGCGCCACGTAGTGGCGATCTTTTTTCATAGGTCGCTTTCTATTCATGTATGTATTATGTGTTCCATATATGAGCCAAATCGGACCACAAATAAAAGTTTTGTGAATATCTATATTCATAATATCATATGTAGCTTTCTATTCATGTATGTATTATTTGTTCCAAATATGAGGCAAATCGGACCACAAATACAAGTTTTGTGAATATCTATATCCTTGCGCCACCTAGTGGCGATCTTTTTTCATATTCATGTATGTATTATGGGTTCCAAATATGAGCCACATCGAACCACAAATACGATTTTTGTGAATATCCCGATCCTTGCGCCACCTACAGTCGATTTTTTTTCATATGTAGCTTTCTATTCATGTATGTATTATTTGTTCCAAATATGAGCCAAATCGGACCACAAATACAAGTTTTGTGAATATCTATATCCTTGCGCCACCTAGTGGCGATCTTTTTTCATAGGTCGCTTTCTTTTGATGTATGTATTATGTGTTCCATATATGAGCCAAATCGGACCACAAATAAAAGTTTTGTGAATATCTATATTCATAATATCATATGTAGCTTTCTATTCATGTATGTATTATTTGTTCCAAATATGAGCCAAATTGGACCACAAATACAAGTTTTGTGAATATATATATCCTTGCGCCACCTAGTGGCGATCTTTTTTCATAGGTCGCTTTCTATTCATGTATGTATTTTGTGTTCCAAATATGAGCCAAATCGGACCACAAATACGATTTTTGTGAATATCTCGATCCTTGCGCCACCTAGCGTCGATTTTTTTCATAGGTCGCTTTCTATTCATGTATATATTATTTGTTCCAAATATGAGCCAAATTGCGCCACCTAGTGGCGATCTTTTTTCATAGGTCGCTTTCTATTCATTTACCTATGTATTATGTGTTCCAAATATGAGCCACATCGAACCACAAATACAAGTTTTGTGAATATCTCGATCCTTGCGCCACCTACCGTCGATTTTTTTCCACATGTCGCTTTCTATTCATGTATGTATTTTTTGTTCCAAATATGAGCCAAATCGGACCACAAATACAAGTTTTGTGAATATCTATATCCTTGCGCCACCTAGTGGCGATCTTCTTTCATATTCATGTATGTATTATGGGTTCCAAATATGAGCCACATCGAACCACAAATACGATTTTTGTGAATATATCGATCCTTGCGCCACCTACAGTCGATTTTTTTCACATCTCGCTTTCCATTCATGTATGTATTATTTGTTCCAAATATGAGCCAAATCGGAACACAAATACAAGTTTTGTGAATATCTATATCCTTGCGCCACCTAGTGGCGATCTTTTTTCATAGGTCG
This sequence comes from Eurosta solidaginis, assembly GCF_040869045.1. Classification (NCBI taxonomy): domain Eukaryota; kingdom Metazoa; phylum Arthropoda; class Insecta; order Diptera; family Tephritidae; genus Eurosta; species Eurosta solidaginis. Next base: position 103,149,644 of record NC_090320.1, on the reverse strand, counting down.
CTTTCTATTCATGTATGTATTATGGGTTCCAAATATGAGCCACATCGAGCCACAAATACGCTTTTTGTGAATATCTCGATCCTTGCGCCACCTACCGTCGATTTTTTTCATATGTAGCTTTCTAATCATGTATGTATTATTTGTTCCAAATATGAGCCAAATCGGACCACAAATACAAGTTTTGTGAATATCTATATCCTTGCGCCACCTAGTGGCGATCTTTTTTCATAGGTCGCTTTCTATTCATGTATGTATTATGTGTTCCAAATATGAGCCAAATCGGACCACAAATACGATTTTTGTGAATATCTCGATCCTTGCGCCACCTAGCGTCGATTTTTTTCACAGGTCGCTTTCTATTCATGTATGTATTATTTGTTCCAAATATGAGCCAAATCGGACCACAAATACAAGTTTTGTAAATATCTATATCCTTGCGCCACCTAGTGGCGATCTTTTTTCATAGATCGCTTTCTATTCATGTATGTATTATAGGTTCCAAATATGAGCCACATCGAACCACAAATACGATTTGTGTGAATATCTCGATCCTTGCGCCACCTACCGTCGATTTTTTTCATATGTAGCTTTATATTCATGTATGTTTTATGTTTTCCAAATATGAGCCAAATCGGACCACAAATACAATTTTTTTGAATATCTCGAACCTTGCGCCACCTAGCGGCGATCTTTTTTCATAGGTCGCTTTCTATTCATGTATGTATTATGTGTTCCAAATATGAGCCACATCGAACCACAAATACGAGTTTTGTGAATATCTCGATCCTTGCGCCACCTACCGTCGATTTTTTTCACATCTCGCTTTCCATTCATGTATGTATTATTTGTTCCAAATATGAGCCAAATCGGAACACAAATACAAGTTTTGTGAATATCTATATCCTTGCGCCACCTAGTGGCGATCTTTTTTCATAGGTCGCTTTCTATTCATGTATGTATTATGGGTTCCAAATATGAGCCACATCGAACCACAAATACGATTTTTGTGAATATCTCGATCCTTGCGCCACTTACCGTCGATTTTTTTCATATGTAGCTTTCTAATCATGTATGTATTATTTGTTCCAAATATGAGCCAAATCGGACCACAAATACAAGTTTTCTGAATATCTATATCCTTGCGCCACCTAGTGGCGATCTTTTTTCATAGGTCGCTTTCTATTCATGTATGTATTATGTGTTCCAAATATGAGCCAAATCGGCCCACAAATACGATTTTTGTGAATATCTCGATCCTTGCGCCACCTAGCGTCGATTTTTTTCATAGGTCGCTTTCTATTCATGTATGTATTATTTGTTCCAAATATGAGCCAAATTGCGCCACCTAGTGGCGATCTTTTTTCATAGGTCGCTTTCTATTCATTTACCTATGTATTATGTGTTCCAAATATGAGCCACATCGAACCACAAATACAAGTTTTGTGAATATCTCGATCCTTGCGCCACCTGCCGTCGATTTTTTTTCATATGTCGCTTTCTATTCATGTATGTATTTTTTGTTCCAAATATGAGCCAAATCGGACCACAAATACAAGTTTTGTGAATATCTATATCCTTGCGCCACCTAGTGGCGATCTTTTTTCATATTCATGTATGTATTATGGGTTCCAAATATGAGCCACATCGAACCACAAATACGATTTTTGTGAATATCTCGATCCTTGCGCCACCTACAGTCGATTTTTTTTCATATGTAGCTTTCTATTCATGTATGTATTATTTGTTCCAAATATGAGCCAAATCGGACCACAAATACAAGTTTTGTGAATATCTATATCCTTGCGCCACGTAGTGGCGATCTTTTTTCATAGGTCGCTTTCTATTCATGTATGTATTATGTGTTCCATATATGAGCCAAATCGGACCACAAATAAAAGTTTTGTGAATATCTATATTCATAATATCATATGTAGCTTTCTATTCATGTATGTATTATTTGTTCCAAATATGAGCCAAATCGGACCACAAATACAAGTTTTGTGAATATCTATATCCTTGCGCCACCTAGTGGCGATCTTTTTTCATAGGTCGCTTTCTATTTATGTATGTATTTTGTGTTCCAAATATGAGCCAAATCGGACCACAAATACGATTTTTGTGAATATCTCGATCCTTGCGCCACCTAGCGTCGATTTTTTTCATAGGTCGCTTTCTATTCATGTATGTATTATTTGTTCCAAATATGAGCCAAATTGCGCCACCTAGTGGCGATCTTTTTTCATAGGTCGCTTTTTATTCATTTACCTATGTATTATGTGTTCCATATATGAGCCAAATCGGACCACAAATAAAAGTTTTGTGAATATCTATATTCATAATATCATATGTAGCTTTCTATTCATGTATGTATTATTTGTTCCAAATATGAGCCAAATCGGACCACAAATACAAGTTTTGTGAATATCTATATCCTTGCGCCACGTAGTGGCGATCTTTTTTCATAGGTCGCTTTCTATTCATGTATGTATTATGTGTTCCATATATGAGCCAAATCGGACCACAAATAAAAGTTTTGTGAATATCTATATTCATAATATCATATGTAGCTTTCTATTCATGTATGTATTATTTGTTCCAAATATGAGCCACATCGAACCACAAATACAAGTTTTGTGAATATCTCCATCCTTGCGCCACCTACCGTCGATTTTTTTCCACATGTCGCTTTCTATTCATGTATGTATTTTTTGTTCCAAATATGAGCCAAATCGGACCACATATACAAGTTTTGTGAATATCTATATCCTTGCGCCACCTAGTGGCGATCTTTTTTCATATTCATGTATGTATTATGGGTTCCAAATATGAGCCACATCGAACCACAAATACGATTTTTGTGAATATCTCGATCCTTGCGCCACCTACAGTCGATTTTTTTTCATATGTAGCTTTCTATTCATGTATGTATTATTTGTACCAAATATGAGCCAAATCGGACCACAAATACAAGTTTTGTGAATATCTATATCTTTGCGCCACCTAGTGGCGATCTTTTTTCATAGGTCGCTTTCTATTCATGTATGTATTATGTGTTCCAAATATGAGCCAAATCGGACCACAAATAAAAGTTTTGTGAATATCTATATTCATGCGCCACCTAGCGGCGATCTTTTTTCATAGGTCGCTTTATATTCATGTATGTTTGATGTGTTCCAAATATGAGCCAAATCGGACCACAAATAAAATTTCTTTGAATATCTCGAACCTTGCGCCACCTAGCGGCGATCTTTTTTCATAGGTCGCTTTCTATTCATGTATGTATTATGTGTTCCAAATATGAGCCACATCGAACCACAAATACGAGTTTTGTGAATATCTCGATCCTTGCGCCACCTACCGTCGATTTTTTTTACATCTCGCTTTCCATTCATGTATGTATTATTTGTTCCAAATATGAGCCAAATCGGAACACAAATACAAGTTTTGTGAATATCTATATCCTTGCGCCACCTAGTGGAGATCTTTTTTCATAAGTCGCTTTCTATTCATGTATGTATATGGGTTCCAAATATGAGCCACATCGAACCACAAATATGATTTTTGTGAATATCTCGATCCTTGCGCCACCTACCGTCGATTTTTTTCATATTTAGCTTTCTAATCATGTATGTATTATTTGTTTCAAATATGAGCCAAATCGGACCACAAATACAAGTTTTGTAAATATCTATATCCTTGCGCCACCTAGTGGCGATCTTTTTTCATAGCTCGCTTTCTATTCATGTATGTATTATGTGTTCCAAATATGTGGCAAATCGGACCACAAATACGATTTTTGCGAATATCTCGATCCTTGCGCCACCTAGTGGCCATCTTTTTTCATAGGTTGCTTTCTATTCATTTACCTATGTATTATGTGTTCCAAATATGAGCCACATCGAACCACAAATTCGAGTTTTGTGAATATCTCCATCCTTGCGCCACCTACCGTCGATTTTTTTTCACATGTCGCTTTCTATTCATGCATGTATTTTTTGTTCCAAATATGAGCCAAATCGGACCACAAATACAAGTTTTGTGAATATCTATATCCTTGCGCCACCTAGTGGCGATCTTTTTTCATATTCATGTATGTATTATGGGTTCCAAATATGAGCCACATCGAACCACAAATACGATTTTTGTGAATATCTCGATCCTTGCGCCACCTACCGTCAATTTTTTTCATATGTAGCTTTCTATTCATGTATGTATTATTTGTTCCAAATATGAGCCAAATCGGACCACAAATACAAGTTTTGTGAATATCTATATCCTTGCGCCACCTAGTGGCGATCTTTTTTCATAGGTCGCTTTCTATTCATGTATGTATTATGTGTTCCATATATGAGCCAAATCGGACCACAAATAAAAGTTTTGTGAATATCTATATTCATAATATCATATGTAGCTTTCTATTCATGTATGTATTATTTGTTCCAAATATGAGCCAAATCGGACCACAAATACAAATTTTGTGAATATCTATATCCTTGCGCCACCTAGTGGTGATCTTTTTTCATAGGTCGCTTTCTATTCATTTACCTATGTATTATGTGTTCCAAATATGAGCCACATCGAACCGCAAATACAAGTTTTGTGAATATCTCGATCCTTGCGCCACCTACCGTCGATTTTTTTTCACAAGTCGCTTTCTATTCATGTATGTATTTTTTGTTCCAAATATGAGCCAAATCGGACCACAAATACAAGTTTTGTGAATATCTATATCCTTGCGCCACCTAGTGGCGCTCTTTTTTCATAGGTCGCTTTCTATTCATGTATGTATTATGTGTTCCAAATATGAGCCAAATCGGACCAGAAATAAGAGTTTTGTGAATATATATATTCATGCGCCACCTAGCGGCGATCTTTTTTCATAGGTCGCTTTATATTCATGTATGTTTTATGTGTTCCAAATATGAGCCAAATCGGACCACAAATACAATTTTTTTGAATATCTCGAACCTTGCGCCACCTAGCGGCGATCTTTTTTCATAGGTCGCTTTCTATTCATGCATGTATCATGTGTTCCAAATACGAGCCAAATCGGACCACAAATAAGTTTTGTGAATATCTATATTCATGCGCCACCTAGTGGCGATCTTTTTTCATAGGTCGCTTTCTATTCATGTATGTATTATGTGTTCCATATATGAGCCAAATCGGACCACAAATAAAAGTTTTGTGAATATCTATATTCATAATATCATATGTAGCTTTCTATTCATGTATGTACTATTTGTTCCAAATATGAGCCAAATCGGACCACAAATACAATTTTTGTGAATATCTATATCCTTGCGCCACCTAGTGGCGATCTTTTTTCATAGGTCGCTTTCTATTCATGTATGTATTATGTGTTCCATATATGAGCCAAATCGGACCACAAATAAAAGTTTTGTGAATATCTATATTCATAATATCATATGTAGCTTTCTATTCATGTATGTATTATTTGTTCCAAATATGAGCCAAATCGGACCACAAATACAATTTTTTTGAATATCTCGAACCTTGCGCCACCTAGCGGCGATCTTTTTTCATAGGTCGCTTTATATTCATGTATGTATTATGTGTTCCAAATATGAGCCAAATCGGACCACAAATACGATTTTTGTGAATATCTCGATTCTTGCGCCACCTAGCGTCGATTTTATTCATAGGTCGCTTTCTATTCATGTATGTATTATTTGTTCCAAATATGAGCCAAATTGCGCCACCTAGTGGCGATCTTTTTTCATAGGTCGCTTTCTATTCATTTACCTATGTATTATGTGTTCCAAATATGAGCCACATCGAACCAGAAATACGATTTTTGTGAATATCTCGATCCTTGCGCCACCTACAGTCGATTTTTTTTTCATATGTATTATGTGTTTCCAAATACGAGCCAAATCGGACCACAAATAAGTTTTGTGAATATCTATATTCATGCGCCACCTAGTGGCGATCTTTTTTCATAGGTCGCTTTATATTCATGTATGTATTATGTGTTCCAAATATGAGCCAAATCGGACCACAAATACGATTTTTGTGAATATCTCGATCCTTGCGCCACCTAGCGTCGATTTTTTTCATAGGTCGCTTTCTATTCATGTATGTATTATTTGTTCCAAATATGAGCCAAATTGCGCCACCTAGTGGCGATCTTTTTTCATAGGTCGCTTTCTATTCATTTACCTATGTATTATGTGTTCCAAATATGAGCCACATCGAACCACAAATAAGATTTTTGTGAATATCTCGATCCTTGCGCCACCTACAGTCGATTTTTTTCATATGTAGCTTTCTATTCATGTATGTATTATTTGTTCCAAATATGAGCCAAATCGGACCACAAATACAAGTTTTGTGAATATCTATATCCTTGCGCCACCTAGTGGCGATCTTTTTTCATAGGTCGCTTTCTATTCATGTATGTATTATGTGTTCCAAATATGAGCCAAATCGGACCACAAATAAAAGTTTTGTGAATATCTATATTCATGCGCCACCTAGCGGCGATCTTTTTTCAGAGGTCGCTTTATATTCATGTATGTTTTATGTGTTCCAAATATGAGCCAAATCGGACCACAAATACAATTTCTTTGAATATCTCGAACCTTGCGCCACCTAGCGGCGATCTTTTTTCATAGGTCGCTTTCTATTCATGTATGTATTATGTGTTCCAAATATGAGCCACATCGAACCACAAATACGAGTTTTGTGAATATCTCGATCCTTGCGCCACCTACCGTCGATTTTTTTCACAACTCGCTTTCCATTTATGTATGTATTATTTGTTCCAAATATGAGCCAAATCGGAACACAAATACAAGTTTTGTGAATATCTATATCCTTGCGCCACCTAGTGGCGATCTTTTTTCATAGGTCGCTTTCTATTCATGTATGTATTATGGGTTCCAAATATGAGCCACATCGAACCACAAATACGATTTTTGTGAATATCTCGATCCTTGCGCCACCTACCGTCGATTTTTTTCATATGTAGCTTTCTAATCATGCATGTATTATTTGTTCCAAATATGAGCCAAATCGGACCACAAATACAAGTTTTGTGAATATCTATATCCTTGCGCCACCTAGTGGCGATCTTTTTTCATAGGTCGCTTTCTATTCATGTATGTATTATGTGTTCCAAATATGAGCCAAATCGGACCACAAATACGATTTTTGTGAATATCTCGATCCTTGAGCCACCTAGCGTCGATTTTTTTCATAGGTCGCTTTCTATTCATGTATGTATTATTTGTTCCAAATATGAGCCAAATCGGACCTCAAATACAAGTTTGTAAATATCTATATCCTTGCGCCACCTAGTGGCGATCTTTTTTCATAGCTCGCTTTCTATTCATGTATGTATTATAGGTTCCAAATATGAGCCACATCGAACCACAAATACGATTTTTGTGAATATCTCGATCCTTGCGCCACCTACCGTCGATTTTTTTCATATGTAGCTTTCTATTCATGTATGTATTATTTGTTCCAAATATGAGCCAAATCGGACCACAAGTACAAGTTTTGTGAATATCTATATCCTTGCGCCACCTAGTGGCGATCTTTTTTCACAGGTCGCTGTATGTATTATGTGTTCCAAATATGAGCCAAATCGGACCACATATACAAAGTTTTGTGAAAATCTATGTATATTCATCCGCAACCTAGCGGCGATCTTTTTTCATAGGTCGCTTTATATTCATGTATGTTTTACGTGTTCCAAATATGAGCCAAACCGGACCACAAATACGATTTTTTTGAATATCTCGAACCTTGCGCCACCTAGCGGCGATCTTTTTTCATAGGTCGCTTTCTATTCCTGCATGTATTATGTGTTCCAAATACGAGTCAAATCTGACCACAAATAAAATTTTGTGAATATCTCGATCCTTGCGCCACCTACCGTCAATTTTTTTCACGTGTCGCTTTCTATTCATGTATGTATTTTTTGTTCCAAATATGAGCCAAATCGGACCACAAATACAAGTTTTGTGAATATCTATATCCTTGCGCCACCTAGTGGCGATCTTTTTTCATAGGTCGCTTTCTATTCATGTATGTATTATGGGTTCCAAATATGAGCCACATCGAACCACAAATACGATTTTTATGAATATCTCGATCCTTGCGCCACCTACCGTCGATTTTTTTTCATATGTAGCTTTCTATTCATGTATGTATTATTTGTTCCAAATTTGAGCCAAATCGGACCACAAATACAAGTTTTGTGAATATCTATATCCTTGCGCCACCTAGTGGCGATCTTTTTTTATAGGTCGCTTTCTATTCCTGTATGTATTATGTGTTCCAAATATGAGCCAAATCGGACCACAAATAAAAGTTTTGTGAATATCTATATTCATCCGCAACCTAGCGGCGATCTTTTTTCATAGGTCGCTTGATATTCATGTATGTATGTTTTATGTGTTCCAAATATGAGCCAAATCGGACCACAAATACGATTTTTTTTAATATCTCTAACCTTACGCCACCTAGTGGCGATCTTTTTTCATAGGTCGCTTTCTATTCATGTATGTATTATGTGTTCCAAATATGAGCCACATCGAACCACAAATACGAGTTTTGTGAATATCTCGATCCTTGCGCCACCTACCGTCGATTTTTTCACATCTCGCTTTCTATTCATGTATGTATTATTTTTTCCAAATATGAGCCAAATCGGAACACAAATACAAGTTTGTGAATATCTATATCCTTGCGCCACCTAGTGGCGATCTTTTTTCATAGGTCGCTTTCTATTCATGTATGTATTATGGGTTCCAAATATGAGCCACATCGAACCACAAATAAGATTTTTGTGAATATCTCGATCCTTGCGCCACCTACCGTCGATTTTTTTTCATATGTAGCTTTCTATTCATGTATGTATTATTTGTTCCAAATATGAGCCAAACCGGACCACAAATACAAGTTTTGTGAATATCTATATCCTTGCGCCACCTAGTGGCGATCTTTTCTCAGAGGTCGCTTTATATTCATGTATGCTTTATGTGTTCCAAATATGAGCCAAATCGGACCACAAATATGATTTTTTTGAATATCTCGAACCTTGCGCCACCTAGCGGCGATCTTTTTTCATAGTTCGCTTTCTATTCATGCATGTATTATGTGTTCCAAATACGAGCCAAATCGGACCACAAATAAAAGTTTTGTGAATATCTCGATTCTTGCGCTACCTACCGTCGATTTTTTTTCACATGTCGCTTTCTATACATGTATGTATTTTTTGTTCCAAATATGAGCCAAATCGGACCACAAATACAAGTTTGTGAATATCTATATCCTTGCGCCACCTAGTGGCGATCTTTTTCATAGGTCGCTTTCTATTCATGTATGTATTATGGGTTCCAAATATGAGCCACATCGAACCACAAATACGATTTTTGTGAATATCTCGATCCTTGCGCCACCGACACGTCGATTTTTTTTCATATGTAGCTTTCTATTCATGTATGTATTATTTTTTCCAAATATGAGCCAAATCGGACCACAAATACGAGTTTTGTGAATATCTCGATCCTTGCGCCACCTTTCGTCGATTTTTTTTCACATCTCGCTTTTTATTCATGTATGTATTATTTTTTCCAAATATGAGCCAAATCGGAACACAAATACAAGTTTTGTAAATATCTATATTCTTGCGCCACCTAGTGGCGATCTTTTTTCATAGGTCGCTTTCTATTCATGTATGTATTATGTTTTTCCAAATATGAGCCACATCGAACCACAAATACGATTTTTGTGAATATCTCGATCCTTGCGCCACCGACCGTCGATTTTTTTTCATATGTAGCTTTCTATTCATGTATGTATTATTTTTTCCAAATATGAGCCAAATCGGACCACAAATAAAAGTTTTGTGAATATCTATATTCATGCGCCACCTAGCGGCGATCTTTTTTCTTAGGTCGCTTTATATCCATGTATGTATTATGTGTTCCAAATGTGAGACAAATCGGACCACAAATACGATTTTTTTCAATATCTCGAACCTTGCGCCACCTAGCGGCGATCTTTTTTCATAGGTCGTTTTCTATTCATGTATGTATTTTTTGTTCCAAATATGAGCCAAATCGGACCACAAATACAAGTTTTGTGAATATCTATATCCTTGCGCCACCTAGTGGCGATCTTTTTTCATAGGTCGCTTTCTATTCATGTATGTATTATGTGTTCCAAATATGAGCCAAATCGGACCACAAATAAAAGTTTTGTGAATATATATATTCATGCGCCACCTAGCGGCGATCTTTTTTCATAGGTCGCTTTATATTCATGTATGTTTTATGTGTTCCAAATATGAGCCAAATCGGACCACAAATACAATTTTTTTGAATATCTCGAACATTGCGCCACCTAGCGGCGATCTTTTTTCATAGGTCGCTTTCTATTCATGCATGTATTATGTGTTCCAAATACGAGCCAAATCGGACCACAAATAAGTTTTGTGAATATCTATATTCATGCGCCACCTAGCGGCGATCTTTTTTCATAGGTCGCTTTATATTCATGTATGTATTATGTGTTCCAAATATGAGCCAAATCGGACCACAAATACGATTTTTGTGAATATCTCGATTCTTGCGCCACCTAGCGTCGATTTTTTTCATAGGTCGCTTTCTATCATGTATGTATATATTATTTGTTCCAAATATGAGCCAAATTGCGCCACCTAGTGGCGATCTTTTTTCATAGGTCGCTTTCTATTCATTTACCTATGTATTATGTGTTCCAAATATGAGCCACATCGAACCGGAAATACGATTTTTGTGAATATCTCGATCCTTGCGCCACCTACAGTCGATTTTTTTCATATGTATTATGTGTTCCAAATACGAGCCAAATCGGACCACAAATAAGTTTTGTGAATATCTATATTCATGCGCCACCTAGTGGCGATCTTTTTTCATAGGTCGCTTTATATTCATGTATGTATTATGTGTTCCAAATATGAGCCAAATCGGACCACAAATACGATTTTTGTGAATATCTCGATCCTTGCGCCACCTAGCGTCGATTTTTTTCATAGGTCGCTTTCTATTCATGTATGTATTATTTGTTCCAAATATGATCCAAATTGCGCCACCTAGTGGCGATCTTTTTTCATAGGTCGCTTTCTATTCATTTACCTATGTATTATGTGTTCCAAATATGAGCCACATCGAACCACAAATACGATTTTTGTGAATATCTCGATCCTTGCGCCACCTACAGTCGATTTTTTTCATATGTAGCTTTCTATTCATGTATGTATTATTTGTTCCAAATATGAGCCAAATCGGACCACAAATACAAGTTTTGTGAATATCTATATCCTTGCGCCACCTAGTGGCGATCTTTTTTCATAGGTCGCTTTCTATTCATGTATGTATTATGTGTTCCAAATATGAGCCAAATCGGACCACAAATAAAAGTTTTGTGAATATCTATATTCATGCGCCACCTAGCGGCGATCTTTTTTCAGAGGTCGCTTTATATTCATGTATGTTTTATGTGTTCCAAATATGAGCCAAATCGGACCACAAATACAATTTCTTTGAATATCTCGAACCTTGCGCCACCTAGCGGCGATCTTTTTTCATAGGTCGCTTTCTATTCATGTATGTATTATGTGTTCCAAATATGAGCCACATCGAACCACAAATACGAGTTTTGTGAATATCTCGATCCTTGCGCCACCTACCGTCGATTTTTTCACATCTCGCTTTCTATTCATGTATGTATTATTTTTTCCAAATATGAGCCAAATCGGAACACAAATAAAAGTTTTGTGAATATCTATATCCTTGCGCCACCTAGCGGCGATCTTTTTTCAGAGGTCGCTTTATATTCATGTATGTTTTATGTGTTCCAAATATGAGCCAAATCGGACCACAAATACAATTTCTTTGAATATCTCGAACCTTGCGCCACCTAGCGGCGATCTTTTTTCATAGGTCGCTTTCTATTCATGTATGTATTATGTGTTCCAAATATGAGCCACATCGAACCACAAATACGAGTTTTGTGAATATCTATATCCTTGCGCCACCTAGTGGCGATCTTTTTTCACAGGTCGCTGTATGTATTATGTGTTCCAAATATGAGCCAAATCGGACCACAAATAAAAGTTTTGTGAAAATCTATGTATATTCATCCGCAACCTAGCGGCGATCTTTTTTCATAGGTCGCTTTATATTCATGTATGTTTTACGTGTTCCAAATATGAGCCAAACCGGGCCACAAATACGATTTTTTTGAATATCTCGAACCTTGCGCCACCTAGCGGCGATCTTTTTTCATAGGTCGCTTTCTATTCATGCATGTATTATGTGTTCCAAATACGAGTCAAATCGGACCACAAATAAAATTTTGTGAATATCTCGATCCTTGCGCCACCTACCGTCGATTTTTTTTCACGTGTCGCTTTCTATTCATGTATGTATTTTTTGTTCCAAATATGAGCCAAATCGGACCACAAATACAAGTTTTGTGAATATCTATATCCTTGCGCCACCTAGTGGCGATCTTTTTTCATAGGTCGCTTTCTATTCATGTATGTATTATGGGTTCCAAATATGAGCCACATCGAACCACAAATACGATTTTTATGAATATCTCGATCCTTGCGCCACCTACCGTCGATTTTTTTTCATATGTAGCTTTCTATTCATGTATGTATTATTTGTTCCAAATTTGAGCCAAATCGGACCACAAATACAAGTTTTGTGAATATCTATATCCTTGCGCCACCTAGTGGCGATCTTTTTTTTATAGGTCGCTTTCTATTCCTGTATGTATTATGTGTTCCAAATATGAGCCAAATCGGACTACAAATAAAAGTTTTGTGAATATCTATATTCATCCGCAACCTAGCGGCGATCTTTTTTCATAGGTCGCTTGATATTCATGTATGTATGTTTTATGTGTTCCAAATATGAGCCAAATCGGACCACAAATACGATTTTTTTTAATATCTCGAACCTTACGCCACCTAGTGGCGATCTTTTTTCATAGGTCGCTTTCTATTCATGTATGTATTATGTGTTCCAAATATGAGCCACATCGAACCACAAATACGAGTTTTGTGAATATCTCGATCCTTGCGCCACCTACCGTCGATTTTTTCACATCTCGCTTTCTATTCATGTATGTATTATTTTTTCCAAATATGAGCCAAATCGGAACACAAATAAAAGTTTTGTGAATATCTATATCCTTGCGCCACCTAGTGGCGATCTTTTTTCATAGGTCGCTTTCTATTCATGTATGTATTATGGGTTCCAAATATGAGCCACATCGAACCACAAATACGATTTTTGTGAATATCTCGATCCTTGCGCCACCTACCGTCGATTTTTTTTCAAATGTAGCTTTCTATTCATGTATGTATTATTTGTTCCAAATATGAGCCAAACCGGACCACAAATACAAGTTTTGTGAATATCTATATCCTTGCGCCACCTAGTGGCGATCTTTTCTCAGAGGTCGCTTTATATTCATGTATGTTTTGTGTGTTCCAAATATGAGCCAAATCGGACCACAAATATGATTTTTTTGAATATCTCGAACCTTGCGCCACCTAGCGGCGATCTTTTTTCATAGTTCGCTTTCTATTCATGCATGTATTATGTGTTCCAAATACGAGCCAAATCGGACCACAAATAAAAGTTTTGTGAATATCTCGATTCTTGCGCCACCTACCGTCGATTTTTTTTCACATGTCGCTTTCTATTCATGTATGTATTTTTTGTTCCAAATATGAGCCAAATCGGACCACAAATACAAGTTTTGTGAATATCTATATCCTTGCGCCACCTAGTGGCGATCTTTTTCATAGGTCGCTTTCTATTCATGTATGTATTATGGGTTCCAAATATGAGCCACATCGAACCACAAATACGATTTTTGTGAATATCTCGATCCTTGCGCCACCTACCGTCGATTTTTTTTTCATATGTAGCTTTCTATTCATGTATGAATTATTTGTTCCAAATATGAGCCAAATCGGACCACAAATACAAGTTTTGTGAATATCTATATCCTTGCGCCACCTAGTGGCGATCTTTTTTCATAGGTCGCTTTCTATTCATGTATGTATTATGTGTTCCAAATATGAGCCAAATTGGACCACAAATAAAAGTTTTGTGAATATCTATATTCATCCGCAACCTAGCGGCGATCTTTTTTCATAGGTCGCTTTATATTCATGTATGTTTTATGTGTTCCAAATATGAGCCAAATCGGACCACAAATACGAGTTTTGTGAATATCTCGATCCTTGCGCCACCTTTCGTCGATTTTTTTTCACATCTCGCTTTTATTCATGTATGTATTATTTTTTCCAAATATGAGCCAAATCGGAACACAAATACAAGTTTTTTAAATATCTATATCCTTGCGCCACCTAGTGGCGATCTTTTTTCATAGGTCGCTTTCTATTCATGTATGTATTATGTTTTCCAAATATGAGCCACATCGAACCACAAATACGAGTTTTGTGAATATCTCGATCCTTGCGCCACCTTTCGTCGATTTTTTTCATATCTCGCTTTCTATTCATGTATGTATTATTTTTTTCAAATATGAGCCAAATCGGAACACAAATACAAGTTTTGTGAATATCTATATCCTTGCGCCACCTAGTAGCGATCTTTATTCATAGGTCGCTTTCTATTTATGTATGTATTATGGGTTCCAAATATGAGCCACATCGAACCACAAATACAATTTTTGTGAATATCTCGATCCTTGCGCCACCGACCGTCGATTTTTTTTCATATGTAGCTTTCTATTCATGTATGTATTATTTTTTCCAAATATGAGCCAAATCGGACCACAAATAAAAGTTTTGTGAATATCTATATTCATGCGCCACCTAGCTGCGATCTTTTTTCTTAGGTCGCTTTATATCCATGTATGTATTATGTGTTCCAAATATGAGACAAATCGGACCACAAATACGATTTTTTTCAATATCTCGAACCTTGCGCCATCTAGCGGCGATCTTTTTTCATAGGTCGCTTTCTATTCATGCATGTATTATGTGTTCCAAATACGAGCCAAATCGGGCAACAAATACGATTTTTGTGAATATCTCGATCCTTGCGCCACCTAGCGGCGATTTTTTTTCACAGGTCGCTTTCCATTGTCAATTTCCATGTATTACGCGTTCCAAATATGAGCCGAGTCGGATGACAAATACGATTTTTACAAATATCTCGATCCTTGCGCCACCTAGCGTCGGTTTTTTTCATATGTCGCTTTGTATTCATGTATGTATTATGTGTTCCAAATATGAGCCAAGTCGGACCACAAATAAAAGTTTTGTGAATATCTATATCCTTGTGCCACCTAGCGGCGATCTTTTTTCATAGGTCGCTTTCTATTCATGTATGTATTATGTGTTGCAAATATGAGCCAAATCGGACCACAAATACGATTTTTATGAATATATCGATCCTTGCGCCACCTAGCGGCGATCTTTTTTCATAGGATGCTTTCTATTCATGTATGTATTATGTGTTCCAAATATGAGCCAAATCGGACAACAAATACAATTTTTTTTAATATCTCGATCCTTACGCCACCTAGCATCGCTTTCTATTAATGTATGTATTATGTGTTCCAAATACGAGCCAAATCGGACCACAAATACAAGTTTTGTGAATATCTATATCCTTGCGCCACCTAGTGGCGATCTTTTCTCAGAGGTCGCTTTATATTCATGTATGTTTTATGTGTTCCAAATATGAGCCAAATCGGACCACAAATATGATTTTTTTGAATATCTCGAACCTTGCGCCACCTAGCGGCGATCTTTTTTCATAGTTCGCTTTCTATTCATGCATGTATAATGTGTTCCAAATACGAGCCAAATCGGACCACAAATACAAGTTTTGTGAATATCTATATCCTTGCGCCACCTAGTGGCGATCTTTTTCATAGGTCGCTTTCTATTCATGTATGTA
Organism: Eurosta solidaginis; assembly: GCF_040869045.1. Taxonomy (NCBI): domain Eukaryota; kingdom Metazoa; phylum Arthropoda; class Insecta; order Diptera; family Tephritidae; genus Eurosta; species Eurosta solidaginis. The sequence continues at coordinate 103,133,670 of NC_090320.1, read as the reverse complement.
TTATGGGTTCCAAATATGAGCCACATCGAACCACAAATACGATTTTTGTGAATATCTCGATCCTTGCGCCACCTACCGTCGATTTTTTTTTCATATGTAGCTTTCTATTCATGTATGAATTATTTGTTCCAAATATGAGCCAAATCGGACCACAAATACAAGTTTTGTGAATATCTATATCCTTGCGCCACCTAGTGGCGATCTTTTTTCACAGGTCGCTTTCTATTCATGTATGTATTATGTGTTCCAAATATGAGCCAAATTGGACCACAAATAAAAGTTTTGTGAATATCTATATTCATCCGCAACCTAGCGGCGATCTTTTTCATAGGTCGCTTTATATTCATGTATGTTTTATGTGTTCCAAATATGAGCCAAATCAGACCACAAATACGAGTTTTGTGAATATCTCGATCCTTGCGCCACCCTTCGTCGATTTTTTTTCACATCTCGCTTTTTATTCATGTATGTATTATTTTTTCCAAATATGAGCCAAATCGGAACACAAATACAAGTTTTGTAAATATCTATATCCTTGCGCCACCTAGTGGCGATCTTTTTTCATAGGTCGCTTTCTATTCATGTATGTATTATGTTTTCCAAATATGAGCCACTTCGAACCACAAATACGAGTTTTGAGAATATCTCGATCCTTGCGCCACCTTTCGTCGATTTTTTTCATATCTCGCTTTCTATTCATGTATGTATTATTTTTTCCAAATATGAGCCAAATCGGAACACAAATACAAGTTTTGTGAATATCTATATCCTTGCGCCACCTAGTAGCGATCTTTTTTCATAGGTCGCTTTCTATTTATGTATGTATTATGGGTTCCAAATATGAGCCACATCGAACCACAAATACGATTTTTGTGAATATCTCGATCCTTGCGCCACCGACCGTCGATTTTTTTTCATATGTAGCTTTTTATTCATGTATGTATTATTTTTTCCAAATATGAGCCAAATCGGACCACAAATAAAAGTTTTGTGAATATCTATATTCATGCGCCACCTAGCGGCGATCTTTTTTCTTAGGTCGCTTTATATCCATGTATGTATTATGTGTTCCAAATATGAGACAAATCGGACCACAAATACGATTTTTTTCAATATCTCGAACCTTGCGCCACCTAGCGGCGATCTTTTTTCATAGGTCGCTTTCTATTCATGCATGTATTATGTGTTCCAAATACGAGCCAAATCGGGCAACAAATACGATTTTTGTGAATATCTCGATCCTTGCGCCACCTAGCGGCGATTTTTTTTCACAGGTCGCTTTCCATTGTCAATTTCCATGTATTACGCGTTCCAAATATGAGCCGAGTCGGATCACAAATACGATTTTTACAAATAACTCGATCCTTGCGCCACCTAGCGTCGGTTTTTTTCATATGTCGCTTTGTATTCATGTATGTATTATGTGTTCCAAATATGAGCCAAGTCGGACCACAAATAAAAGTTTTGTGAATATCTATATCCTTGCGCCACCTAGCGGCGATCTTTTTTCATAGGTCGCTTTCTATTCATGTATGTATTATGTGTTCCAAATATGAGCCAAATCGGACCACAAATACGATTTTTATGAATATATCGATCCTTGCGCCACCTAGCGGCGATCTTTTTTCATAGGATGCTTTCTATTCATGTATGTATTATGTGTTCCAAATATGAGCCAAATCGGACAACAAATACGATTTTTTTTAATATCTCGATCCTTACGCCACCTAGCGTCGCTTTCTATTAATGTATGTATTATGTGTTCCAAATACGAGCCAAATCGGACCACAAATACAAGTTTTGTGAATATCTATATCCTTGCGCCACCTAGTGGCGATCTTTTTTCATAGGTCGCTTTCTATTCATGTATGTATTATGGGTTCCAAATATGAGCCACATCGAACCACAAATACGATTTTTATGAATATCTCGATCCTTGCGCCACCTACCGTCGATTTTTTTTCATATGTAGCTTTCTATTCATGTATGTATTATTTGTTCCAAATTTGAGCCAAATCGGACCACAAATACAAGTTTTGTGAATATCTATATCCTTGCGCCACCTAGTGGCGATCTTTTTTTATAGGTCGCTTTCTATTCCTGTATGTATTATGTGTTCCAAATATGAGCCAAATCGGACCACAAATAAAAGTTTTGTGAATATCTATATTCATCCGCAACCTAGCGGCGATCTTTTTTCATAGGTCGCTTGATATTCATGTATGTATGTTTTATGTGTTCCAAATATGAGCCAAATCGGACCACAAATACGATTTTTTTGAATATCTCGAACCTTACGCCACCTAGTGGCGATCTTTTTTCATAGGTCGCTTTCTATTCATGTATGTATTATGTGTTCCAAATATGAGCCACATCGAACCACAAATACGAGTTTTGTGAATATCTCGATCCTTACGCCACCTACCGTCGATTTTTTCACATCTCGCTTTTTTCCAAATATGAGCCAAATCGGAACACAAATACAAGTTTTGTGAATATCTATATCCTTGCGCCACCTAGTGGCGATCTTTTTTCATAGGTCGCTTTCTATTCATGTATGTATTATGGGTTCCAAATATGAGCCACATCGAACCACAAATACGATTTTTGTGAATATCTCGATCCTTGCGCCACCTACCGTCGATTTTTTTTCATATGTAGCTTTCTATTCATGTATGTATTATTTGTTCCAAATATGAGCCAAACCGGACCACAAATACAAGTTTTGTGAATATCTATATCCTTGCGCCACCTAGTGGCGATCTTTTCTCAGAGGTCGCTTTATATTCATGTATGTTTTATGTGTTCCAAATATGAGCCAAATCGGACCACAAATATGATTTTTTTGAATATCTCGAACCTTGCGCCACCTAGCGGCGATCTTTTTTCATAGTTCGCTTTCTATTCATGCATGTATTATGTGTTCCAAATACGAGCAAAATCGGACCACAAATAAAAGTTTTGTGAATATCTCGATTCTTGCGCCACCTACCGTCGATTTTTTTTCACGTGTCGCTTTCTATTCATGTATGTATTTTTTGTTCCAAATATGAGCCAAATCGGACCACAAATACAAGTTTTGTGAATATCTATATCCTTGCGCCACCTAGTGGCGATCTTTTTCATAGGTCGCTTTCTATTCATGTATGTATTATGGGTTCCAAATATGAGCCACATCGAACCAAAAATACGATTTATGTGAATATCTCGATCCTTGCGCCACCTACCGTCGATTTTTTTTCATATGTAGCTTTCTATTCATGTATGAATTATTTGTTCCAAATATGAGCCAAATCGGACCACAAATACAAGTTTTGTGAATATCTATATCCTTGCGCCACCTAGTGGCGATCTTTTTTCATAGGTCGCTTTCTATTCATGTATGTATTATGTGTTCCAAATATGAGCCAAATTGGACCACATATAAAAGTTTCGTGAATATCTATATTCATCCGCAACCTAGCGGCGATCTTTTTTCATAGGTCGCTTTATATTCATGTATGTTTTATGTGTTCCAAATATGAGCCAAATCGGACCACAAATACGAGTTTTGTGAATATCTCGATCCTTGCGCCACCTTTCGTCGATTTTTTTTCACATCTCGCTTTTTATTCATGTATGTATTATTTTTTCCAAATATGAGCCAAATCGGAACACAAATACAAGTTTTGTAAATATCTATATCCTTGCGCCACCTAGTGGCGATCTTTTTTCATAGGTCGCTTTCTATTCATGTATGTATTATGTTTTCCAAATATGAGCCACATCGAAACACAAATACGAGTTTTGTGAATATCTCGATCCTTGCGCCACCTTTCGTCGATTTTTTTCATATCTCGCTTTCTATTCATGTATGTATTATTTTTTCCAAATATGAGCCAAATCGGAACACAAATACAAGTTTTGTGAATATCTATATCCTTGCGCCACCTAGTAGCGATCTTTTTTCATAGGTCGCTTTCTATTTATGTATGTATTATGGGTTCCAAATATGAGCCACATCGAACCACAAATACGATTTTTGTGAATATCTCGATCCTTGCGCCACCGACCGTCGATTTTTTTTTCATATGTAGCTTTCTATTCATTTATGTATTATTTTTTCCAAATATGAGCCAAATCGGACCACAAATAAAAGTTTTGTGAATATCTATATTCATGCGCCACCTAGCGGCGATCTTTTTTCTTGGGTCGCTTTATATCCATGTATGTATTATGTGTTCCAAATATGAGACAAATCGGACCACAAATACGATTTTTTTCAATATCTCGGACCTTGCGCCACCTAGCGGCGATCTTTTTTCATAGGTCGCTTTCTATTCATGCATGTATTATGTGTTCCAAATACGAGCCAAATCGGGCAACAAATACGATTTTTGTGAATATCTCGATCCTTGCGCCACCTAGCGGCGATTTTTTTTTCACAGGTCGCTTTCCATTGTCAATTTCCATGTATTACGCGTTCCAAATATGAGCCAAGTCGGATCACAAATACGATTTTTACAAATATCTCGATCCTTGCGCCACCTAGCGTCGGTTTTTTTCATATGTCGCTTTGTATTCATGTATGTATTATGTGTTCCAAATATGAGCCAAGTCGGACCACAAATAAAAGTTTTGTGAATATCTATATCCTTGCGCCACCTAGCGGCGATCTTTTTTCATAGGTCGCTTTCTATTCATGTATGTATTATGTGTTCCAAATATGAGCCAAATTGGACCACAAATACGATTTTTATGAATATATCGATCCTTGCGCCACCTAGCGGCGATCTTTTTTCATAGGATGCTTTCTATTCATGTATGTATTATGTGTTCCAAATATGAGCCAAATCGGACAACAAATACGATTTTTTTTAATATCTCGATCCTTACGCCACCTAGCGTCGCTTTCTATTCATGTATGTATTATGTTTCCAAATACGAGCCAAATCGGACCACAAATACGATTTTTGTGAATATCTCGATCTTTGTGCAACCTAGCGGCGATTTTTTTTCATAAATCGCTTTCCATTCTTGTACGTATTATGTGTTCCAAATATGAGCCAAATCGGATCACAAATACGATTTTTGCGAATATCTCGATCCTTGCGCCACCTAGTGGCGATCTTTTTTCATAGGTCGCTTTCTATTCATGTATGTATTATGGGTTCCAAATATGAGCCACATCGAACCACAAATACGATTTTTATGAATATCTCGATCCTTGCGCCACCTACCGTCGATTTTTTTTCATATGTAGCTTTCTATTCATGTATGTATTATTTGTTCCAAATTTGAGCCAAATCGGACCACAAATACAAGTTTTGTGAATATCTATATCCTTGCGCCACCTAGTGGCGATCTTTTTTTATAGGTCGCTTTCTATTCCTGTATGTATTATGTGTTCCAAATATGAGCCAAATCGGACCACAAATAAAAGTTTTGTGAATATCTATATTCATCCGCAACCTAGCGGCGATCTTTTTTCATAGGTCGCTTGATATTCATGTATGTATGTTTTATGTGTTCCAAATATGAGCCAAATCGGACCACAAATACGATTTTTTTTGAATATCTCGAACCTTACGCCACCTAGTGGCGATCTTTTTTCATAGGTCGCTTTCTATTCATGTATGTATTATGTGTTCCAAATATGAGCCACATCGAACCACAAATACGAGTTTTGTGAATATCTCGATCCTTACGCCACCTACCGTCGATTTTTTCACATCTCGCTTTTTTCCAAATATGAGCCAAATCGGAACACAAATACAAGTTTTGTGAATATCTATATCCTTGCGCCACCTAGTGGCGATCTTTTTTCATAGGTCGCTTTCTATTCATGTATGTATTATGGGTTCCAAATATGAGCCACATCGAACCACAAATACGATTTTTGTGAATATCTCGATCCTTGCGCCACCTACCGTCGATTTTTTTTCATATGTAGCTTTCTATTCATGTATGTATTATTTGTTCCAAATATGAGCCAAACCGGACCACAAATACAAGTTTTGTGAATATCTATATCCTTGCGCCACCTAGTGGCGATCTTTTCTCAGAGGTCGCTTTATATTCATGTATGTTTTATGTGTTCCAAATATGAGCCAAATCGGACCACAAATATGATTTTTTTGAATATCTCGAACCTTGCGCCACCTAGCGGCGATCTTTTTTCATAGTTCGCTTTCTATTCATGCATGTATTATGTGTTCCAAATACGAGCCAAATCGGACCACAAATAAAAGTTTTGTGATAATCTCGATTCTTGCGCCACCTACCGTCGATTTTTTTTCACATGTCGCTTTCTATTCATGTATGTATTTTTTGTTCCAAATATGAGCCAAATCGGACCACAAATACAAGTTTTGTGAATATCTATATCCTTGCGCCACCTAGTGGCGATCTTTTTCATAGGTCGCTTTCTATTCATGTCTGTATTATGGGTTCCAAATATGAGCCACATCGAACCACAAATACGATTTTTGTGAATATCTCGATCCTTGCGCCACCTACCGTCGATTTTTTTTTCATATGTAGCTTTCTATTCATGTATGAATTATTTGTTCCAAATATGAGCCAAATCGGACCACAAATACAAGTTTTGTGAATATCTATATCCTTGCGCCACCTAGTGGCGATCTTTTTTCATAGGTCGCTTTCTATTCATGTATGTATTATGTGTTCCAAATATGAGCCAAATTGGACCACAAATAAAAGTTTTGTGAATATCTATATTCATCCGCAACCTAGCGGCGATCTTTTTTCATAGGTCGCTTTATATTCATATATGTTTTATGTGTTCCAAATATGAGCCAAATCGGACCACAAATACGAGTTTTGTGAATATCTCGATCCTTGCGCCACCTTTCGTCGATTTTTTTTCACATCTCGCTTTTTATTCATGTATGTATTATTTTTTCCAAATATGAGCCAAATCGGAACACAAATACACGTTTTGTAAATATCTATATCCTTGCGCCACCTAGTGGCGATCTTTTTTCATAGGTCGCTTTCTATTCATGTATGTATTATGTTTTCCAAATATGAGCCACATCGAAACACAAATACGAGTTTTGTGAATATCTCGATCCTTGCGCCACCTTTCGTCGATTTTTTTCATATCTCGCTTTCTATTCATGTATGTATTATTTTTTCCAAATATGAGCCAAATCGGAACACAAATACAAGTTTTGTGAATATCTATATCCTTGCGCCACCTAGTAGCGATCTTTTTTCATAGGTCGCTTTCTATTTATGTATGTATTATGGGTTCCAAATATGAGCCACATCGAACCACAAATACGATTTTTGTGAATATCTCGATCCTTGCGCCACCGACCGTCGATTTTTTTTCATATGTAGCTTTCTATTCATGTATGTATTATTTTTTCCAAATATGAGCCAAATCGGACCACAAATAAAAGTTTTGTGAATATCTATATTCATGCGCCACCTAGCGGCGATCTTTTTTCTTAGGTCGCTTTATATCCATGTATGTATTATGTGTTCCAAATATGAGACAAATCGGACCACAAATACGATTTTTTTCAATATCTCGAACCTTGCGCCACCTAGCGGCGATCTTTTTTCATAGGTCGCTTTCTATTCATGCATGTATTATGTGTTCCAAATACGAGCCAAATCGGGCAACAAATACGATTTTTGTGAATATCTCGATCCTTGCGCCACCTAGCGGCGATTTTTTTTCACAGGCCGCTTTCCATTGTCAATTTCCATGTATTACGCGTTCCAAATATGAGCCAAGTCGGATCACAAATACGATTTTTACAAATATCTCGATCCTTGCGCCACCTAGTGGCGATCTTTTTTCATAGGTCGCTTTCTATTCATGTATGTATTATGTGTTCCAAATATGAGCCAAGTCGGACCACAAATAAAAGTTTTGTGAATATCTATATCCTTGCGCCACCTAGCGGCGATCTTTTTTCATAGGTCGCTTTCTATTCATGTATGTATTATGTGTTCCAAATATGAGCCAAATCGGACCACAAATACGATTTTTATGAATATATCGATCCTTGCGCCACCTAGCGGCGATCTTTTTTCATAGGATGTTTTCTATTCATGTATGTATTATGTGTTCCAAATATGAGCCAAATCGGACAACAAATACGATTTTTTTTAATATCTCGATCCTTACGCCACCTAGCGTCGCTTTCTATTCATGTATGTATTATGTTTCCAAATACGAGCCAAATCGGACCACAAATACGATTTTTGTGAATATCTCGATCTTTGTGCCACCTAGCGGCGATTTTTTTTCATAAATCGCTTTCCATTCTTGTACGTATTACGTGTTCCAAATATGAGCCAAATCGGATCACAAATACGATTTTTGCGAATATCTCGATCCTTGCGCCACCTAGTGGCGATCTTTTTTCATAGGTCGCTTTCTATTCATGTATGTATTATGTGTTCCAAATATAAGCCAAATCGGACCACAAATACGATTTTTATGAATATATCGATCCTTGCGCCACCTAGCGGCGATCTTTTTTTATAGGATGCTTTCTATTCATGTATGTATTATGTGTTCCAAATATGAGCCAAATCGGACCACAAATACGATTTTTTTGAATATCTCGAACCTTACGCCACCTAGCGGCGATCTTTTTTCATAGGTCGCTTTCTATTCATGTATGTATTATGTGTTCCAAATATGAGCCAAATCGGACCACAAATACGATTTGTTTGAATATCTCGAACCTTACGCCACCTAGCGGCGATCTTTTTTCATAGGTCGCTTTCTATTCATGTATGTATTATGTGTTCCAAATATGAGCCACATCGAACCACAAATACGAGTTTTGTGAATATCTCGATCCTTGCGCCACCTACCGTCGATTTTTTTTCACATCTCGCTTTCTATTCATGTATGTATTATTTTTTCCAAATATGAGCCAAATCGGAACACAAATACAAGTTTTGTGAATATCTATATCCTTGCGCCACCTAGTGGCAATCTTTTTTCATAGGTCGCTTTCTATTCATGTATGTATTATGGGTTCCAAATATGAGCCACATCGAACCACATATGTATACGATTTTTGTGAATATCTCGATCCTTGCGCCACCGACCGTCGATTTTTTTTCATATGTAGCTTTCTATTCATGTATGTATTATTTGTTCCAAATATAAGCCAAACCGGACCACAAATACAAGTTTTGTGAATATCTATATCCTTCCGCCACCTAGTGGCGATCTTTTTTCATAGGTCGCTTTCTATTCATGTATGTATTATGTGTTCCAAATATGAGCCAAATCGGACCACAAATAAAAGTTTTGTGAATATCTATATTCATGCGCCACCTAGCGGCGATCTTTTTTCATAGGTCGCTTTATATTCATGTATGTATTATGTGTTCCAAATATGAGCCAAATCGGACCACAAATACGATGTTTTGAATATCTCGAACCTTGCGCCAGCTAGCGGCGATTTTTTTTCATAGGTCGCTTTCTATTCATGCATGTATTATGTATTCCAAATTCGAGCCAAATCGGGCCACAAATACGATTTTTGTGAATATCTCGATCCTTGCGCCACCTAGCGGCAATTTTTTTCACAGGTCGCTTTCCATTGTCAATTTCCATGTATTAAAAACAAAAAAATAAATGTAAGGCGCGATAACCTCCGAAGAGATCTAAGGCCGAGCTTCTCTTCCAATTTGCGTCGTGCTCCTCTTGATTTTCCCTACAAATTGGCCGGAGGGGACCTACATGTTTTATGCCGACTCCGAACGGCATCTGCAAGGCAGATGAGTTTTCACTGAGAGCTTTTCATGGTAGAAATACACCCGGAGCGCTTGCCAAACACTGCCGAGGGGCGACCCCGCTTAGAAAAATTTTCTTCTAATTGAAAAACCTTATTTCTAAAATTTTGATGTTGCTTTGCCCGGGAGTTGAACCCAGGGCATACGGTGTGATAGGCGGAGCACGCTACCATCACACCACGGTGGCCGCCGGCGGCGATTTTTTTTTTTTTTTCATAAATCGCTTTCCAATCTTGTACGTATTATGTGTTCCAAACGATTTTTGCGAATATCTCTTAGTGTAACAAATAAGATAAACTGAATTAAGCAAGGAGCCAAATACAAGCAGGATAGCCGAGTGGTTAATACAACTGCAGTTTCACCGTGTGTTTTGCGGTTCGAATTTCGGTGGAACGTTTGATAACATTACGAAATTGCTTGACGATGAATTTGTGCCGATTTTCGAAATGGTACCATCGCAATATGCCAGTAAATGTTTCTTCCTTTCTTTTCAGTTTCTCTTAGAAAAACATAATAATTGAATATTCAATTATTATAAGCCGGTGTTAAGCTCATGAATTCTTAATAATAAGTATTATCTGAACACGCCATTAAAACAAACAAACATAAATATGTAAGATTGAGCCCGCGTTTACAAAAGCTTCTCATTCGCTACTAAAAAGAAACTTTACAAAAACAAATCTACACATAAAATTAATAGAGGCAGAAGGTCTCAGTTGTGTTGTTAATGTAGAAATAAGATAAACTGAAATAAGCAAGGAGACAAATACAAGCAGGATAGCGTAGTGGTTAAGGCAACTGAAGTTTCACCTCGTGATTTGCGGTTCGAATCTCGGTGAAACCTTTGATAACATTACGAAATTGCCTGACGATGAATTTGTGGCGATTTTCGAAATGGTACCATCTCAATATGAAAGTAAATGTTTCTTCCTTTCCTTTCAGTTTCTCTTAGAAAAACATAATAATTGAATATTTAATTATTATAAGCCGATGTTAATGAATTCTTAATAATAAGTATAAATTGAACACACCATTAAAACAAACAAACATAAATATGTAAAACTGAGCACGAGTTTACAAAAGCTTCTCATTCGCAACGAAAAAAAACTTTGCAAAAACCAATCTACATAAAAAAAATAAATGTAAGGCGCGATAACCTCCGAAGAGATCTAAGGCCGAGCTTCTCTTCCAATTTGCGTCGTGCTCCTCTTGATTTTCCCTACAAATTAGCCGGACGGGACCTACATGTTTTTTGCCGACTCCGAACGGCATCTGCATGGCAGATGAGTTTTCACTGAGAGCTTTTTATGGCAGAAATACACCCGGAGCGCTTGCCGAACACTGCCGAGGGGCGACCCCGTTTAGAAAAATTTTCTTCTAATTGAAAACCGTTATTTCTTAAATTTTGATGTTGCTTTGCCCGGGGTGCGAACCCAGGGCATACGGTGTGATAGGCGGAGCACGCTACCATCCCACCACGGTGGCCGCCAACCAATCTACATATACACAAAATTAATAGAGGCAGAATGTCTCAGTTGTGTTGTGACGATGAATTTGTGGCTATTTTCGAAATGGTACCATCGCAATATGTCAGTAAATGTTTCTTCCTTTCTTTTAAGTTTCTCTTAAAAAACATAATAATTGAATATTCAATTATTATAAACCGGTGTTAAGCTCATAAATTCTTAATAATAAGTATTATCTGAACACACCATTAAAACATACAAACATAAATATGTAAACTGTGCCCGAGTTTACAAAGCTTCTCATTCGCAACGAGAAAGAAACTTTACAAAAAAAAATCTACATACACACAAAATTAATAGATTAACTGAGCACGAGCTTACAAAAGCTTCTCGTTCGCAACTTTACAAAAACCAATGTACATATACACAAAATTAATAAAGGCAGAATGTCTCAGTTGTGTTGTTAGTGTAGAAATAAGATAAACTGAATTAAGCACGGAGACAAATACGAGCAGGATAGCCTAGTGGTTAAGGCAACTGCAGTTTCACCGTGCGATTCGCGGTTCGAATCTCGATGAAGCCTTTGATAACAATACGAAATTTCCTGACGATGAATTTGTGGCGATTTTCTAAATGGTACCATCGCAATATGTCAGTAAATATTTCTTCTGTTCTTTTCAGTTTCCTTTGAAAAACATAAAAATTAATATTCAATTATTATAAGCCGGTGTTAAGCTCATGAATTCTTAATAATAAGTATTATTTGAACGACATTAAAACAAACAAACATAAATATGTAAAACTGAGCCCGCGTTTATAAAAGTTTCTTATTCGCAACGAAAAAGAAACTTTACAAAAACAAATCTACATACACACAAAATTAATAGAGGCAGAATGGCTCAGTTGTGCTGTTTGTGTAGAAATAAGTAAAACTGAATTAAGCAAGGAGACAAATATAAGCAGGATAGCCTAGTGGTTAATGCAACTTCAGTTTTACCGTGTGATTCGCGGTTCGAATCTCGGTGAAACCTTTCATAATCTTACGAAATTGCCATCGCATTATGTCAGTAAATGTTTCTTCCTTTCTTTTCAGTTTCTCTTAGAAAATCATAATAATTGAATATTCAGTTATTATAAGCCGGTGTTAAGCTCATGAATTCTTAAAAGTAATTATAAATTGAACACACCATTAAAACAAACAAACAGAAATATGTAAAACTGAGCCCTAGTCTACAAAAGCTTCTCATTTGCAACGAAAACGAAACTTTACAAAAACAAATCTACATGCACACAAAATTAATATTGTTAGTATAGAAATAAGATAAACTGAATTAAGCAAGGAGACAAATACAAGCAAGACAGCCTAGTGCTTAAGGCAACTGCAGTTTCACCGTGTGATTCGCGGTTCGAAATCCGGTGAAGCCTTTGATAACAATACGAAATTGCCTGACGATGAATTTGTGGCGATTTTCTAAATGGTACCATCGCAATATGTCAGTAAATGTTTCTTCTGTTCTTTTCAAAACATAATAATTAATATTCAATTATTATAAGCCAGTGTTAAGCTCATGAATTCTTAATAATAAGAATAAATTGAACACAGCATTAAAACAAGCAAACATAAATATGTAAAACTGAGCCCGAGTTTACAAAAGCTTCTTATTCGCAACGAAAAAGAAACTTTGGAAAACAAATCTATATACACACAAAATTAAAAGATGCGAATGTGATGTGTGACGATTTTTGTGAATATCTCGATCCTTGCGCCACCGACCGTCGATTTTTTTTCATATGCAGCTTTCTATTCATGTATGTATTATTTTTTCCAAATATGAGCCAAATCGGACCACAAATAAAAGTTTTGTGAATATCTATATTCATGCGCCACCTAGCGGCGATCTTTTTTCTTAGGTCGCTTTATATTCATGTATGTATTATGTGTTCCAAATATGAGACAAATCGGACCACAAATACGATTTTTTTGAATATCTCGAACCTTGCGCCACCTAGCGGCGATCTTTTTTCATAGGTCGCTTTCTATTCATGCATGTATTATGTGTTCCAAATACGAGCCAAATCGGGCAACAAATACGATTTTTGTGAATATCTCGATCCTTGCGCCACCTAGCGGCGATTTTTTTCACAGGTCGCTTTCCATTGTCAATTTCCATGTATTACGCGTTCCAAATATGAGCCAAGTCGGATCACAAATACGATTTTTACAAATATCTCGATCCTTGTGCCACCTAGCGTCGGTTTTTTTCATATGTCGCTTTGTATTCATGTATGTATTATGTGTTCCAAATATGAGCCAAGTCGGACCACAAATAAAAGTTTTGTGAATATCTATATCCTTGCGCCACCTAGCGGCGATCTTTTTTCATAGGTCGCTTTCTATTCATGTATGTATTATGTGTTCCAAATATGAGCCAAATCGGACCACAAATACGATTTTTGTGAATATCTCGATCCTTGTGCCACCTAGCGGCGATCTTTTTTCATAGGATGCTTTCTATTCATGTATGTATTATGTGTTCCAAATATGAGCCAAATCGGACAACAAATACGATTTTTTTTAATATCTCGATCCTTACGCCACCTAGCGTCGCTTTCTATTCATGTATGTATTATGTGTTCCAAATACGAGCCAAATCGGACCACAAATACGATTTTTGTGAATATCTCGATGCTTGTGCCACCTAGCGGCGATTTTTTTTTTCATAAATCGCTTTCCATTCTTGTACGTATTATGTGTTCCAAATATGAGCCAAATCGGATCACAAATACGATTTTTGCGAATATCTCGATCCTTGCGCCACCTAGTGGCGATCTTTTTTCATAGGTCGCTTTCTATTCATGTATGTATTATGTGTTCCAAATATGAGCCAAATCGGACCACAAATACGATTTTTTTGAATATCTCGAACCTTACGCCACCTAGGGGCGATCTTTCTTCATAGGTCACTTTCTATTCATGTATGTATTATGTGTTCCAAATATGAGCCAAATCGGACCACAAATACGATTTTTTTGAATATCTCGAACCTTACGCCACCTAGCGGCGATCTTTTTTCATAGGTCACTTTCTATTCATGTATGTATTATGTGTCCCAAATATGAGCCACATCGAACCACAAATACGAGTTTTGTGAATATCTCGATCCTTGCGCCACCTACCGTAGATTTTTTTCACATCTCGCTTTCTATTCATGTATGTATTATTTCTTCCAAATATGAGCCAAATCGGAACACAAATACAAGTTTTGTGAATATCTATATCCTTGCGCCACCTAGTGGCAATCTTTTTTCATAGGTCGCTTTCTATTCATGTATGTATTATGGGTTCCAAATATGAGCCACATCGAACCACATATGTATACGATTTTTGTGAATATCTCGATCCTTGCGCCACCGACCGTCGATTTTTTTTCATATGTAGCTTTCTATTCATGTATGTATTATTTGTTCCAAATATAAGCCAAACCGGACCACAAATACAAGTTTTGTGAATATCTATATCCTTGCGCCACCTAGTGGCGATCTTTTTTCATTGGTCGCTTTCTATTCATGTATGTATTATGTGTTCCAAATATGAGCCAAATCGGACCACAAATAAAAGTTTTGTGAATATCTATATTCATGCGCCACCTAGCGGCGATCTTTTTTCATAGGTCGCTTTATATTCATGTATGTATTATGTGTTCCAAATATGAGCCAAATCGGACCACAAATACGATTTTTTTGAATATCTCGAACCTTGCGCCACCTAGCGGCGATTTTTTTTCATAGGTCGCTTTCTATTCGTGCATGTATTATGTATTCCAAATACGAGCCAAATCGGGCCACAAATACGATTTTTGTGAATATCTCGATCCTTGCGCCACCTAGCGGCAATTTTTTTCACCGGTCGCTTTCCATTGTCAATTTCCATGTATTACGCGTTCCAACTATGAGCCAAATCGGATCACAAATACGATTTTTACAAATATCTCGATCCTTGCGCCACCTAGCGTCGGTTTTTTTCATATGTCGCTTTGTATTCATGTATGTATTATGTGTTCCAAATATGAGCCAAGTCGGACCACAAATAAAAGTTTTGTGAATATCTATATCCTTGCGCCACCTAGCGGCGATCTTTTTTCATAGGTCGCTTTCTATTCATGTATGTATTATGTGTTCCAAATATGAGCCAAATCGGACCACAAATACGATTTTTATGAATATATCGATCCTTGCGCCACCTAGCGGCGATCTTTTTCATAGGTTGCTTTCTATTCATGTATGTATTATGTGTTCCAAATATGAGCCAAATCGGACAACAAATACGATTTTTTTTAATATCTCGATCCTTACGCAACCTAGCGTCGCTTTCTATTCATGTATGTATTATGTGTTCCAAATACGAGCCAAATCGGACCACAAATACGATTTTTTTGAATATCTTGATCCTTGTGCCACCTAGCGGCGATTTTTTTTTTTTTTATAAATCGCTTTCCATTCTTGTACGTATTATGTGTTCCAAATCGGATCACAAATACGATTTTTGCGAATATCTCGATCCTTGCGCCACCTACCGGCGATTTTTCCCATATGTCGCTTTCCATTCTTGTATGTGTTATGTGTTCCAAATGAGCCAAATCGGACCACAAATAGGATTTTTGTGAATATATCGATACTTGCGCCACCTAGCGGCGATTTTTTTCTTATTATTGCATTGTCATCGGGTTGTGAACTATATTCCAAGTTTCAAATTAATAGAGGCAGAATGTCTCAGTTATGTTATTAGTGTAGAAACAAAATAAACTGAATAAAGCAAGGAGACAAATACAAGCAAGATAGCCTAATGGTTAAGGCAACTGCAGTTTCACCATGCGATTCGCGGTTCGAATCTCGGTGAAAACTTTGATAACATTACGAAATTGCCTGACGCTGAATTTGTGGCGATTATTTAAATGGTACCATCTCAATATGCCAGTAAATGTTTCTTCCTTTCCTTTAAGTTTCTCTTAGAAAAACATAATAATTGAATATTCAATTACTATAAGCCGGTGTTAAGCTCATGAATTCTTAATAATATGTATAAATTGAACACACCATTAAAACAAACAAGCATAAATATGTAAAACTGAGCCCGAGTTTATAGAGCTTCTCATTCGCAACGAAAAAGAAACTTTACAAAAACAAATCTCCATATACACAAAATTAATAGAGGCAGAATGTCTCAGTTCTGTTGTTAGTGTAGAAATAAGATAAACTGAATTAAGCAAGGGGACATATACAAGCAGGATAGCCTACTGGTTAATACAACTGCAGTTTCACCGTGTGATTTGCGGTTCGAATCTCGGTGAAACCTTTGATACCATTACGAAATTGCCTGACTATAAATTTGGGGCGATTTTCGAAATGGTACCATCGCAGCATGCCAACAAATGTTTCTTCCTTTCTTTTCAGTTTCTCTTAGAATTCTTAATAATAATTATAAATTGAACACAGCATTAAAACAAACAAACACAAATATGTAAAACTGAGCCCGGGTTTACAAAAGCTTCTTATTCGCAACGAAAAAGAAACTTTGGAAAACAAATCTACATACACACAAAATTAAAAGAGGCAGAATGTCTCAGTTGTGCTGTTAGTGTAACAAATAAGATAAACTGAATTAAGCAAGGAGCCAAATACAAGCAGGATAGCCTAGTGGTTAATACAACTGCAGTTTCACCGTGTGTTTTGCGGTTCGAATTTCGGTGGAACGTTTGATAACATTACGAAATTGCTTGACGATGAATTTGTGCCGATTTTCGAAATGGTACCATCGCAGTATGCCAGTAAATGTTTCTTCCTTTCTTTTCAGTTTCTCTTAGAAAAACATAATAATTGAATATTCAATTATTATAAGCCGGTGTTAAGCTCATGAATTCTTAATAATAAGAATTATCTGAACACGCCATTAAAACAAACAAACATAAATATGTAAGATTGAGCCCGCGTTTACAAAAGCTTCTCATTCGCTACGAAAAAGAAACTTTACAAAAACAAATCTACATACACATAAAATTAATAGAGGCAGAATGTCTCAGTTGTGTTGTTAATGTAGAAATAAGATAAACTGAAATAAGCAAGGAGACAAATACAAGCAGGATAGCGTAGTGGTTAAGGCAACTGAAGTTTCACCTCGTGATTTGCGGTTCGAATCTCGGTGAAACCTTTGATAACATTACGAAATTGCCTGACGATGAATTTGTGGCGATTTTCGAAATGGTGCCATCTCAATATGAAAGTAAATGTTTCTTCCTTTCCTTTCAGTTTCTCTTAGAAAAACATAATAATTGAATATTTAACTATTATAAGCCGATGTTAATGAATTCTTAATAATAAGTATAAATTGAACACACCATTAAAACAAACAAACATAAATATGTAAAACTGAGCACGAGTTTACAAAAGCTTCTCATTCGCAACGAAAAAGAAACTTTGCAAAAACCAATCTACATAAAAAAAATAAATGTAAGGCGCGATAACCTCCGAAGAGATCTAAGGCCGAGCTTCTCTTCCAATTTGCGTCGTGCTCCTCTTGATTTTCCCTACAAATTGGCCGGACGGGACCTACATGTTTTTTGCCGACTCCGAACGGCATCTGCATGACAGATGAGTTTTCACTGAGAGCTTTTCATGGCAGAAATACACCCGGAGCGCTTGCCGAACACTGCCGAGGGGCGACCCCGTTTAGAAAAATTTTCTTCTAATTGAAAACCGTTATTTCTTAAATTTTGATGTTGCTTTGCCCGGGGTGCGAACCCAGGGCATACGGTGTGATAGGCGGAGCATGCTATCATCCCACCACGGTGGCCGCCAACCAATCTACATATACACAAAATTAATAGAGGCAGAATGTCTCAGTTGTGTTGTGACGATGAATTTGTGGCTATTTTCGAAATGGTACCATCGCAATATGTCAGTAAATGTTTCTTCCTTTCTTTTCAGTTTCTCTTAGAAAAACATAATAATTGAATATTCAATTATTATAAACCGGTGTTAAGCTCATGAATTCTTAATAATAAGTATTATCTGAACACACCATTAAAACATACAAACATAAATATGTAAACTGTGCCCGAGTTTACAAAGCTTCTCATTCGCAACGAGAAAGAAACTTTACAAAAAAAAATCTACATACACACAAAATTAATAGATTAACTGAGCACGAGCTTACAAAAGCTTCTCGTTCGCAACGAAAAAGAAACTTACAAAAACCAATGTACATATACACAAAATTAATAAAGGCAGAATGTCTCAGTTGTGTTGTTAGTGTAGAAATAAGATAAACTGAATTAAGCACGGAGACAAATACGAGCAGGATAGCGTAGTGGTTAAGGCAACTGCAGTTTCACCGTGCGATTCGCGGTTCGAATCTCGATGAAGCCTTTGATAACAATACGAAATTGCCTGACGATGAATTTGTGGCGATTTTCTAAATGGTACCATCGCAATATGTCAGTAAATATTTCTTCTGTTCTTTTCAGTTTCCTTTGAAAAACATAAAAATTAATATTCAATTATTATAAGCCGGTGTTAAGCTCATGAATTCTTAATAATAAGTATTATTTGAACGACATTAAAACAAACAAACATAAATATGTAAAACTGAGCCCGCGTTTATAAAAGTTTCTTATTCGCAACGAAAAAGAAACTTTACAAAAACAAATCTACATACACACAAAATTAATAGAGGCAGAATGGCTCAGTTGTGCTGTTTGTGTAGAAATAAGTAAAACTGAATTAAGCAAGGAGACAAATATAAGCAGGATAGCCTAGTGGTTAATGCAACTGCAGTTTTACCGTGTGATTCGCGGTTCGAATCTCGGTGAAACCTTTCATAATCTTACGAAATTGCCATCGCATTATGTCAGTAAATGTTTCTTCCTTTCTTTTCAGTTTCTCTTAGAAAATCATAATAATTGAATATTCAGTTATTATAAGCCGGTGTTAAGCTCATGAATTCTTAATAGTAATTATAAATTGAACACACCATTAAAACAAACAAACAGAAATATGTAAAACTGAGCCCTAGTCTAAAAAAGCTTCTCATTTGCAACGAAAACGAAACTTTACAAAAACAAATCTACATGCACACAAAATTAATATTGTTAGTATAGAAATAAGATAAACTGAATTAAGCAAGGAGACAAATACAAGCAGGATAGCCTAGTGGTTAAGGCAACTGCAGTTTCACCGTGCGATTCGCGGTTCGAATCTCGGTGAAACCTTTGATAACATTACGAAATTTCCTGAAGATGAATTTGTGGCGATTTTCGACCATCGCAATATGCCAATAAATGTTTTTTCCTTTCTTTCCATTTTCTCTTAGAAAAACATAATAATTAATATTCAATTATTATAAGCCAGTGTTAAGCTCATGAATTCTTAATAATAAGAATAAATTGAACACAGCATTAAAACAAGCAAACATAAATATGTAAAACTGAGCCCGAGTTTACAAAAGCTTCTTATTCGCAACGAAAAAGAAACTTTGGAAAACAAATCTATATACACACAAAATTAAAAGATGCGAATGTCTCAGTTGTGCTGTTAGTGTAACAAATAAGATAAACTGAATTAAGCAAGGAGCCAATTACAAGCAGGATAGCCTAGTGGTTAATGCAACTACAGTTTCACCGAGTGATTTGCGGTTCGAATCTCGGTGAAACCTTTGATAACATTACAAAATTGCCTGACGATGAATTTGTGGCGATTTCCGAAATGGTACCATCGCAATATGCCAGTAAATGTTTCTTCCTTTCTTTTCAGTTTCTCTAAGAAAAACATAATAATTGAATATTCAATTATTATAAGCCGGTGTTAAGCTCATGAAATCTTAATAATAAGTATTATCTGAACACACCATTAAAACAAACAAACATAAATATGTAAACCTGAGCACGCGTTTACAAAAGTTTCTTATTCGCAACGAAAAAGAAATTTTACAAAAACAAATCTACATACATACAAAATTAATAGAGGCAGAATGTCTCAGTTGTGCTGTTAGTGTAGAAATAAGTAAAACTGAATTAAGAAAGGAGACAAATATAAGCAGAATAGCCTAGTGGTTAAGGCAACTGCAGTTTCACCGTGTGATTCGCGGTTCGAATCTCTTTGAAACCTTTGATAACCTTACGAATTTGCCTGAAGATGAATTTGGGGCGATTTTCGAAATGGCACCATCGCATTATGCCAGTAAATGTTTCTTCCTCTCTTTTCAGTTTCTCTTAGAAAAACATAATAATTGAATATTCGATTATTATAAGCCGATGATAAGCTCATGAATTCTTAATAATAAGTATTATCTGAACACACCATTGAAACAAACAAACATAAATACGTAAAACTGAGCCCGCGTTTACAAAAGCTTCTCATTCGCTACGATAAAGAAACTTTACAAAAACAAATCTACATACACATAAAATTAATAGAGGCACGATGTCTCAGTTGTGTTGTTAATGTAGAAATAAGATAAACTGAATTAAGCAAGGAGGCAAATACAAGCAGGATAGGGTAGTGGTTAAGGCAACTGCAGTTTCACCGTGTGATTCGCGGTTCGAATCTCGGTGAAACCTTTGATAACCTTACGAAATTGCCTAAAGACGAATTTTGGGCCATTTTCGAAATGGCACCGTCGCATTATGCCAGAAAATGTTTCTTCCTTTCTTTTCAGTTTCTCTTAGAAAATTATAATAATTGAATATTCAGTTATTATAAGCCGGTATTAAGCTCATGAATTCTTAATAATAAGAATAAATTGAACACACCATTAAAACAAACAAACAGAAATATGTAAAACTGAGCCCGAGTTTACAAAAGCTTCTCATTGACAACGAAAAATAAACTTTACAAAAACAAATCAACATACACACAAAATTAATATAGGAAGAATGTCTCAGTTGTGTTGTTAGTGTAGAAATAAGATGACCTGAATTAAGCGAGACAAATACAAGCAGGATAGCCTAGTGGTTAAGGCAACTGCAGTTTCACCGTGCGATTCGCGGTTCAAATCTCGGTGAAACCTTTGATAACATTACGAAATTGCCTGAAGATGAATTTGTGGCGATTTCCGAAATGGTACCATCGCACTATGCCAGTAAGTGTTTCTTCCTTTCTTTTAATTTTCTATTAGAAAAACATAATAATTGAATATTCAATTATTACAAGCCGGTGTTAAGCTCATGAATTCTTAATAATAAGTATAAATTGAACACACCGTTAAAACAATCAAACATAAATATGTAAAACTGAACCCGAATTTACAAAAGCTTCTCATTCGTAACGAAAAAGAAAATTTACAAAAACAAATCTACATACACACAAAATTAATAGAGGCAGAATGTCTCAGTTGTGTTATTAGTGTGGAAATAATATAAACTGAATAAAGCAAGGAGACAAATACAAGCAAGATAGCCTGGTGGTTAAAGCAACTGCAGTTTCACCATGTGATTCGCGGTTCGAAATTCGGTGAAGCCTTAGATAACATTACGAAATTGCCTCACGATGCATTTGAGGCGATTTTCGAAATGGTACCATCGCAATATGCCAGTAAATGTCTCCTCTCTTCTTTTTAGTTTCTCTTAGAAAAACATAATAATTGAATATTCAATTATTATAAGCCGGTGTTAAGCTCATGAATTCTTAATAATAAGTATAAATTAAACACAGCATTAAAACAAACAAACATTAATATGTAAAACTGAGCCCGAGTTTACAAAAGCTTCTTATTCGCAATGAAAAAGAAACTTTGCAAAACAAGTCTACATACACACAAAGTTAAAAGAGGCAGAATGTCTCAGTTGTGCTGTTAGTGTAACAAATAAGATAAACCCAATTAAGCAAAGAGCCAAATACAAGCAGGATAGCCTACAGAGTCACCGTGTGATTTGCGGTTCGAATCCGGTGAAATCTTTGATAACATTACGAAATTGCCTGACGATGAAATCGTGGCGAGTTTCGAAATGGTACCATCGCAATATGCCAGTAAATGTTTCTTCCTTTCTTTTCAGTTTCTCTTAGAAAAACATAATAATTGAATATTCAATTATTATAAGCCGGTGTTAAGCTCATGAATTCTTAATAATAAGTATAATCTGAACACACCATTAAAACAAACAAACATAAATATGTAAAACTGAGCCCGCGTTTACAAAAGCTTCTCATTCGCTACGGAAAAGAAACTTTACATACACAAATCTACATACACATAAAATTAATAGAGACAGAATGTCTCAGTTGTGTTGTTAATGTAGAAATAAGATAAACTGATTTAAGCAAGGAGACAAATACAAGCAGGATAGCGTAGTGGTTAAGGCAACTGCAATTTCACCGTGTGATTCGAGGTTCGAATCTCTGTGAAACCTTTGATAACATTACGAAATTGCCTGACAGTAAATTGTTGAGGATTTTCGAAATGGTACCATCGCAACTTGCCAGTAAATGTTTCTTCCTTTCTTTGCAGTTTCTGTTAGAAAAAAATTATGATTGTAAATTCAATTATTATAAGCCGGTATTAAGCTCATGAATTCTTAATAATAATTATAAATTGAACACAACATTAAAACAAAGAAACATAAATATGTAAAACTGAGCACGAATTTACAAAAGCTTCTCATTCGCAACGAAAAAAATTTACAAAAACAAATCTACACACACAAAATTAATAGAGGCAGAATATCTCAGTTGTGTTGTTAGTGTAGAAATAAGATAAACTGAATTAAGCAAGGAGACAAATAAAAGCAGGATAACCTAGTGGTTAAGGCAACTGCAGTTTCATCGTGTGATTCGCGGTTCGAATCTCGGTGAAACCTTTGATAACATTACGAAATTGCCTGACGATAAATTTGTGGCGATTTTCGAAATGGTATCATCGCAACATGCCAGTAAATGTTTCTTCCTTTATTTTCAGTTTCTCTTAGAAAAACATTATAATTGAATATTCAATTATTATAAGCCGGTATTAAGTTCATGAATTCTTAATAATAAATAATTATAAATTGAAAACGCCATTAAAACAAAAAAACATAAATATGTAAAACTGAGCACGAGTTTACAAGAGCTTCTAATTCGCAACGAAAAAGAAACTTTACAAAAACCAATCTACATATACACAAAATTAATAAAGGCAGAATGTCTCAGTTGTGTTGTTAGTGTAGAAATAAGATAAGCTGAATTAAGCAAGGAGACAAATACAAGCAGGATAACCTAGTGGTTAAGGCAACTACAGTTTCACCGTGTGATTCGTGGTTCGAATCTCGGTTAAACCTTTGATAACATTACGAAATTGCCTGACGATTAATTTGTGGAGATTTTCGAAATGGTACCATTGTAATATGCAAGTAAATGTTTCTTCCTTTCTTTTCAGTTTCTCTTAGAAAAACATAATTGAATATTCAATTATTATAAGCCGGTGCTAAGTTCATGAATTCTTAATAATAAGTATAAATTGAACACACCATTAAAACAAACAAATATAAATATGTAAAACTGAGCACGAGTTTACAAAGCTTCTAGAAATAAGATTAACTGAATTAAGCAAGGAGACAAATACAAGCAGGATAGCCTAGTGGTTAAGGCAACTGCAGTTTCATCGTGTGATTCGCGGTTCGAATCTCGGTGAAACCTTTGATAACATTACGAATTTGCCTGACGATAAATTTGTGGCGATTTTCGAAATGGTACCGTCGCAACATGCCAGTAAATGTTTCTTCCTTTTTCTTTTCAGTTTCTCTTAGAAAAACAGTATAATTGAATATTCAATTATTATAAGCCGGTATTAAGTTCATGAATTCTTAATAATAATTATACATTGAACACGCCATTAAAACAAACAAACATAAATATGTAAAACTGAGCACGAGTTTACAAGAGCTTCTCATTCGCAACGAAAAAGGAACTTTACAAAAACCAATCTACATATACACAAAATTAATAATGGCAGAATGTCTCAGTTGTGTTGTTAGTGTAGAAATAAGATAAGCTGAATTTAGCAAGGAGACAAATACAAGCAGGATAACCTAGTAGTTAAGGCAACTGCAGTTTCACCGTGTGATTCGCGGTTCGAGTCTCGGTGAAATCTTTGATAACATTACGAAATTTCCTGACGATGAATTTGTGGCGATTTTCGAAATGGTACCATTGTAATATGCAAGTAAATGTTTCTTCCTTTCTTTTCAGTTTCTCTTAGAAAAACATTATAATTGAATATTCAATTATTATAAGCCGGTGTTAAGCTCACGAATTCTTAATAACAAGTATAAATTGAGCACACCATTAAAACAAAGAAACGTAAATATGTAAAACTGAATCCGAGATTACAAAAGCTTCTCATTCATAAAGAAAAAAATATTTTACAAAAACAAATCTACATACACACAAAATTAGTAGAGGCAGAATGTCTCAGTTGTGTTGTTAGTATAGAAATAAGATAAACTGAATTAAGCAAGGAGACAAATACAAGCAGGATATACTAGTGGTTAAGGCAACTGCAGTTTCACTGTGTGATTCGCGGTTCGAATCTCGGTGAAACCTTTGTTAACATTACGAAATTGCCTTACGATGAATTTGTGGAGATTTTCGAAGTGGTACCATCGCCAGTAAATGTTCCTTGTTTTCTTTTCAGTTTCCCTTAGAAGAACATAATAATTTAATATTCAATTATTATAAGTCGGTGTTAAGCTCATGAATTCTTAATAATAAGTATAAATTGAACACACCATTAAAACAAACAAACATATATATGTAAAACTGAGCCCGAATTTACAAAAGTTCTCATTCGCAATGAAAATGAAACTTTACAAAAGCAAATGTACATACACACAAACTTAATAGAGGCAGAATGTCTCAGTTGTGTTGTTGGTGTATAAATAAGATAAACTGAATTAAGCAAGGAGACAAATACAAGCAGGATAGCCTAGTGGTTAAGGCAACTGCAGTTTCACCGTGTGATTCGCGGTTCCAATCTCGGTGAAACCTTTGATAACATTAAGAAATTGGCTGACGATGAATTTGTGACTATTTTCGAAATGGTACCATCGCAATATGCCAGTAAATGTTTCTTCGCTTCTTTTCAGTTTCTCTTAGAAAAACATAATAATTAAATATATTTTTTCAAATTAATTAAAATAAACGGTTTACAACTTTTTAATGAAAAAATATGTTCAAATTAGTTTTTTGCAAAGCAAATTTTCCTTTTATCGTTTTAAATTTTTAGGCAAAAGTAAACCACTTTACAACATATTTAAAAAATAAATGTAAGGCGCGATAACCTCCGAAGAGATCTAAGGCCGAGCTTCTCTTCCAATTTGCGTCGTGCTCCTCTTGATTTTTCCCTACAAATTGGCCGGACGGGACCTACATGTTTTATGCCGACTCCGAACGGCATCTGCAAGGCAGATGAGTTTTCACTGAGAGCTTTTCATGGCAGAAATACAATCGGAGCGCTTGCCAGACACTGCCGAGGGGCGACCCCGCTTAGAAAAATTTTCTTCTAATTGAAAAATCTTATTTCTAAAATTTTGATGTTGCTTTGCCCGGGAGTTGAACCCAGGGCATACGGTGTGATAGGCGGAGCACGCTACCATCACACCACGGTGGCCGCTGCACAACATATTTACTTTTATCAAAAAAGAAAAAAATTGTCCCTTTATCGTTCTCATATTTTAAGCTTTGCTGGTTCATGGGATTGAGAAGTGAATAGGGGAGTAGGGTTGGGAATGATAAAAAAGAATTTGTGGATAGGGAGGGAAGGTGTGTTTAAAAAAAGGATTGAAATCAATAAACTTTTTGAATACTCATTTAAAAGTGCATCATTTGCTTTTACTGTAATATAATACATAGTTTTAAAAATTACTATCGAAACTAAATTAAACATGATTTCTTTTTGAGCACGGTTCTTAAGGAACCTGAATAGCCATCCATTCACTTTTGTGTTCAATCATTTAGGTATTGTCTTACAATTTCTATTCAAAGATCCAACCAAATATTGGCCACAATTCCATTAGCAAAGAGATTCCATAAGATGTAACGAACCCCGAATGTCGGGTTTATAGCTGGAGTATAACTCGGCGAATAGGTTCGCCTATACAATAAAAGATGTTAGTTAAACGTTACACAAAAAATTATGATTTATTTCTAATCCTTCGAAAAATACGTATGTGATTATAATATGTTTAATCACCGAGTGTTTTACACGCCTCGGTGGTATGCCTGGTGAATATACACGACTCGGCGGTATACCTATCATAAACAGCTGAAGTTCGACACCACCAGCTGCTCCGTAGTGGATGTTCTTGATTGTTCTTGAATTTGCCGCTCCTTTTATACGATTTTTGAGTCGGCTTCCGTTGCTTTACAATAAAAGTTCTGGTAACTAAGCATGTGTGTTCGCTATCGTTTGACAATTCCATTTCTCCTTGTTCGCTTATCCACACGCTGTGCATAATTATGTGAGTTCTTACACTCTGCGATAAAAGTTTTCATCTCCTATATATAATTTAATATGTATTATCATTTTAACTTTTTTAAATTGTATGTATGATTGTAGTATATTTAATTCAAAATGTATGTACATATATGTGTAACTAAATTCATTTCATGCCAAATATATATAAATTATTATAATTCAGTTTATAATTTTAATATGAAATTGTATTATCTACAATGAAAAATCAAAATTTGTGGAGGCCCCGAAAGCTTCACAAAGACCTCTGAAATATATTGATTCTTTTTTTTTAAACTGAAGCAATCAAAAATCCAAATCTTCACTTAACGTTTTCCCCTTTTATTTTGCAAAAGCACAGCGACTTCTTTAGTGGTTCTGTACCTTGAAAGTGGGCATAATAAATAGAGAAACCGGCACGCTGAAGTACTCTGCTATCATGTGTTAGTGTTTTAGGCAATTGCTTTCGAAGAGTTGTCGCACAGTGACTAGCGCCATTGTTCGTTACATATTGTAAATGTCGGCACCGATGCTGACTCCAGCATAAATGTTACGAAAACGTTTATTGTAGCTGATGATAATAAGGTGCGTTTTGAAATACTTATTATAAGACAAAGCGGCATCAATTGGGACTTTGAGGTTCATCGGAAGTTGGTGTCGGTAATCTGCAGATTTTAGAAACCGACCGCATTGATTGATAATCCTTTATCAAAACCAGCTCCCCCACTGATAAATTTGGTTATTGTTGTCTGCACTTAGTTCAAACCTGAAGATGAGAGAGCCAATCCGTGGACAACCTTGTCCAAATTGTGTGGACAAACATTTATTTGCAGCCGACGTTTCCGGTAGAGATAGCAAAGCATCCCCTATTAACAAACGTTCAGGAGTGAGCACCAACAGGTTATCGGGATCTGAGGCTAATGGGCATAATGGCCTCGAATTAAAACCGTTGATAGCTGTTCATATGTAAATCGCGTTCCACCGACGGCTCTTTTTAAGTGGTATTGAATGGACTTAACATGGGCTTTGAGGAATGAGGTTGAATGAAATGCCATTGAATATGTTGCTCAGTTAGTTTGGGAATTACTTCACGTTCAAAATCATTTCGAAATTTTTGGTAATTGGTTTTGAGAAAGGCTTTTGCACCAATGAAGTTAGTGCCACAGTTACTATAAATGTCGTGACAAAGTCCACGTCGTCCAATAAATCACTGTAAAGCCCATAAAAAATGTTCGGTAGACAGGCTGGTGATTGCTTTTAATTGCACCGCCTTTGTGGCCAGGCATATGAGTATGGCAATGTAACCTTTATATACCATGTTACCTCGATACTTGGGCAATTTCAATTCAATGGCACTGGTGCAGTCGATTCCAGTTGCTATAAATGCGCATTAAGGGAGATTAACTCGTTGAGTAGGCAAGTCTCGCATTAATTGCGCCAATGGCTGGATTTTTACGAAAGCACGCGATGCAAAAGCGAAGTTTATTACGCACTGTTTTTTGGCCATGCATTATCCAAAACTGCCGTCGAATGTATGCTAGATAATTGCGTGCCACCATGTAAAGTAGTTTGATGAGCGAAGTTAATGAAGAGTTTTGTGAAGTGATGATTGTTTGTTAAAATAACAGGATGCTTTTAATCGTATGGCAGATTGGCATGTTTTAAGCAGCCGCGAACGCGAAGAACTTTATTGGCGTCTATGAGTGGTGTTAAACTTATTAGTGGGCTATTGGTAGACAAGTTGGTATTCGATATGTTACATCGCATTTCATCTCCAAAGGCAATACGATAGAGACTTTGTTGCAGTTCGTTAGTTGTGAGCGGTCCGTGATTTTTGTCCCCAACATGAGGTTTGCGGAGACTATGAAAAAATCGACGAAGCCAAGCTGTTACATGTACAAGTTGGCTGTAAGAAGAATATCGCAACTAAGCAGGCCCTTGCCACCAAGCGTCCTATTGTTGCAGCTGAGTTGTGGTTAAAACCTTTTTGCGCAGTCGGCCGGAGTATCTTGAGTTTTTACATTACGCCATTGACTTGGCAAGCTAATTGACAAAATTTTAGAAACGGGATTCGCCACGTATATTTTCCATGTATTAATATCACCCGCGATCCCATATAGAATGATAGTTTCATCAGTTCAATAATATGTTGCGATTTCACCACAGCGCTGTTGTAAACGTTTTCGTGCCCACTTGGCAA
This sequence comes from Eurosta solidaginis, assembly GCF_040869045.1. Classification (NCBI taxonomy): domain Eukaryota; kingdom Metazoa; phylum Arthropoda; class Insecta; order Diptera; family Tephritidae; genus Eurosta; species Eurosta solidaginis. The sequence goes on along the minus strand of NC_090320.1, from coordinate 103,104,752 downwards.
TGGTTGTGGCTAACACCTCTCCACATAGATCGACTCGTGGAATTGTAATTGGATTCCTTGGTGCCACTTTGAATTTAGACGTAATCATATGGGTATTAATCCCACCTTGCAGGTATTGTATTCGTAAATATACGACCGCTGCATACGCAACGGATGAGCCATCGCAGAAGGCATGTAATTACAATGAATTAATGTTTAAAGTGTAGTTAAGCCATTGAGGTATTGAAATCTCTTCTACATGAGTAAGTTCAGCAACAAAATTGCGCCAAGCGATTGCCACTGAGGACGGTAGCTCTTCGTCCCATTCCAGAGCAGTCTGTTTTCCCTCGTGGCGCGTCAATTTCAATGTCCAGATTTCCTTTAAGATTATCTTTTCAGCAATAGTTATTGGACTTAAGAATCCGAGTGGGTCAAATATTCGTTCTATAAGGCCTAACACCGATCGTTTTGTCGCTAGTTGCAAAATTGGAAAATTTAAGGAAAACGTAAGGAAGTCGTTATTGGGCTGCCAGTGCAATCAAAGAGTTTTAATGGTTTGGTCTTCGTTGAGTTGACAAATTGAACTAAACGAATTATGTTCCACGGGGATGGATTGCTGAATAAGTGGATTGTGCATTTGTATGGCTTTAGCGACGGTGTCGCTGCCACTAAGTACATCGTTTACGTAAACATCATTTAGAAAAATATTCTCGGTGAGGGGGATACGCTCTTTCTCATCGCGCGCGATTTGGTGAACAACCCTTATTGCAGTATATGGAGCTGATGTCGTGCCGAAGGTAACCGTGGTGAGGCGGTATTCTTGTACTTGTCCATCCATAGTTCGCCAAAGAATTCGTTGGTAATGCACATCATCTTGGTGTCTGTCAAATCATCGGTATATCTTTTGGATGCCAGCTATGAAAACAAATTTGTGTACACGACAATTAGGAATAAGTGCAGGTAAGTCATTTTGCAATGGTGAACTAAAATAAAAAAAAAAAATGGTGAACTAATGAACAACAAATCATTCAACGAACGGTCATTTGAAGTTTTTGACGGAACGTCATAAACGATTCGAATATTCGTGGTGGAGTTATCCATCATGAGTACTGCGTGATGTGGTAAGACGCAGGAGCTAAACTTAGGCTTATTTGTTTCAGTCAGCGAAAAATGTTGTACTTCGCTGGAATGAACTGGTTTCCAGTGAAAGTAGTTGTCTATACCATCTGCGTATTGAGAACGGAATGTTTCGTCGCGCTGAAATTTGCGCTCTAGTTGTAAAAACCGAATGAGTGCAATTTGTCTGAATCTTCTTAAAGTTTGATTTGAGAAGTTTGAGAACCAGGTACTTTCCATTAGCGTGTCTCACATGAGATTTACACAAAAAAGTCCTCGCACCACTTGTCTTGCTCTGCCATTGTGTTGTGACCAAGCACTTGTTCGCTGTCGTAGAATCTAGAAGTTGAATGTTAGTATGATGGCAGTGCACCTTGATGGTAGACGGGGGGAAAATAGATTTGACTAGCAAAAACCAACCGAGGTGGTGTTTTGAGCTTTCGGCTGATTAAATGCATCGATCCTCATTTCCGGTAATAAGATTGGCGCAATTATGTCAGCGCCAAGAATGAGCTTAGGCTGATAATATAAGGAGTCTGTCAGAGTGAGACCTTGAATAGGTTCCATTTCTTGTGGAAAGCAGTGCCCACTTGGTAGTTCCGTGGTGAGATGAGTCAGCACGTAATCGCTTTCGATAAGAACAGCAAAATTTTCGTCGATATAAGAATGTGTAGTGAAGCTAACTACAAATTTCCACTGGCTCAGTGCACTAAGACACACTCCACAGACACCTACGGAAGTAGGATGGCGCTGAAGGCCTAAGCATTGAGCTGCATTCTCAGAAATAAGTGTTCTTTCCAAACTTTGATCTATAGGAGCATAAATGGTAGAGGATTAATTTTTGGCTTCGTTACTTAGTGAAACTAAAGCCGTAGCCAAAAGAACCTGTTTGGAGAAATGACCACCAGATAGATTAGAGTAGACCTGTACAGAATTCTCTGTTAAAGCTGCGTGTGTGTGAGTAACACGTTTTGTATCTAGGGTTGGTGTGGACGTAAGGCCTACCTGACCTTGGGTTGAAGCCGATGCTGGTGTGAAAAACTGGGCGTATTGAGCTGTTGTTGTTGTTGTTGTATTGGCTTGGGAAGTTCGTCGAAAATGTAGTAATGTGTTGTGACGCTGACCACATTGTACGCAGTTTTTGCTGCTTTTGCATTGTGATTATGCATGAGACTTACTCAAACAGTTGAGACACAGCTTAGTGTTGTTGACAGTGCTATTTTTCAAAGAAATCTTTGTTTGTGCTTGTCCACAAAGAGCACAGAGATGTTGTGAAGATTGATGGTCTTTAGTAGCTGCGTGGTGTGATTTTACATTATGTACCGTACGCGCAGATAATTTTGATTTCCGAAGATAAATAGTCTTAACATTTCACAGTGGACGTGTGGATGTGGCATTAAAAGTTAAAGTACGGTTTTCGATTGCATCGACCATAAAGAGACGATTGGTTACAAAGTCTTAACAGGCAGAGTGTGTTTCAACTGTTTCTGGTAGTTTGGTTGTTAAGTAATGTGCAATCCAATGATCGCATTCCACAATTGGAAATTTAAGCCGTTTAAATTCATTGACACTCACGTTCGCTACATTAATTAGGGTCGTCATGTCGTCTGGTTTTTCTTTAACGAAAACTGGTAAATTGTACAACGTATTCATATAATGGGAAAATATTATACGCAAATTATTATAACGTTTTATTAACAATTCCCATTCCGTGGTATACTTTTTATGCAGCAGCGATGTTAGCAGATCATACACGTCGACTTCTGCGTGTTTATACAAAGAAAAATATTGTGACTGCGGCAGCTATATTGTCTATGGCCATGAACAGCGGTTAAGAGATATAGATTTTTTTTTTGGAACTGTTGAATTTTTATTTCATTTCACAGTATATTCTGCTGATTGTTGACGGGATTCCCCTCATAGGCTATCATAAATTGTGTAGTATTGCAGAAAATACTATTGTAAATGGGGTCCGTTTTGTATACTCCCACTAAATGCCAATAATAAAAGTTTGTATATCCACTATTTATTTTAATTTTTAGTACACCACTAGTAATATAAAGTACGTGGTCGCTGCTTGCTTTCTTGACACTGACTTTACTAGTATAGTTGCAGGACAATGCAAACCGCAAACTTCTGTATGATGTGTGTGTGTGTATTTGAAATATACAGATGAGCACGAACACCAGTAGTTGGCGAGAACCCGTGGAACGGCGAATGAATTTAAAGTGGGCATCGGCACGCTGAAGTACTCTGATAGCATGCGTTAGTTGTTTATGCAATTGCTTTCGAAAGGTTGTCGCACAGTGACCAGCGTACAATAAGTATTTTTGGGAGATAATTTTTTTCTTCTTTTTTTTACAAATTCACGAACAGGTCAACCTCGTCTTGTATAGTTTGATGTTATTTCGAGTTCCGAAAGGTAAATAAGTTTTTCTCAATCTGTAAACTTTGTTCTTATAGTCTTCCTTCACTCTTTGTTTGCCATCTTTATAGCACTTTTTGTTTTATTAAATATTAAAAATTTTCATAATTTTGGGAAAAATGTTTTATTTTTCATTCTTTTCTACCTTTCTACCTTTTTTTCTTTTTAAATATCGAAATATTCAGGCGGGCTTTTTGTTACTTATATCAAACCGACGCACAACCGATCTGCTCCCGCTCAAACATAAAAAAGACCAGCAGTATCGCTACTAGGATTACCGTCAAAAGCATAGAATGATATTTCGATTCAGAGGCGAGCTTTGCGGTTTCATAACTCGCGCTCACAACTTTTAGCTTTACAATTTCTGTAAAAGAAAATAAGTTAAAGTTCGTAGAGGCCTGTGCCTAAAGGCAAAAAGGTTAATGACGTTGCCAAACGACTCGCATACACTGCATGGTATTCGCCGACCTACGGAAGAATATTCGGCCAGCCTATCTTCGCTTTCATATCGCTAATTGAATAATTCCTTGAATTCCTCAACCTTGATACCAGGATAAGAAAATTGTGTTAACCATTCTGACGAAGCTCCTTTCATGCAGTATTCAATGCCATAGTAAGGCCACTGCTTTCAAGCGGCTTTTCGAATACAATTATATCAGCAGTGATACACTTGTAGTCTAATGGTTAAATTTAGGTAGTTTAACCAACCAATTTTTCTGTTGTGTACGAGTTGATTCCCGTAGCGTTTTTGAAAGCTCTAATTCAATTCGATTCTGCATCTCGAGGAGTACACGCCTTTGCTCTTCAGAAAATGTAGGAGCTCGGATATGTCCCGCGTCTGATGAGTGAATTAATTTAGATCAAAATTGTTAGGTTAATTGGTGTTCTCCATTTGTATTTGGCCTGAGCAACTGATTTCTCAGCGTTTGCTGTACCCTTGTAAACCTTAACAAGTAGCGCAACGCACTCAAAATTTACACATACACACAAATATAAGTAACGTCCATTTTACGAAAATAAAAAAATAAAAATAAAAAAACGAAATAGGAAAATCTTTAATAAAATTCAAGCTAAATTTATCTTTGATATTGATACAAAGATTGAAGTATACTAATGCGATGCAACTCTGCTCTTCCTACTGTTCTTCATTGCCCTTGATTCGGCTTCCTTCTCGCACTGAAAAACCGAGTATTAGACTAAAACCATAGTGAAATAGTTATTCAACTCTGGAGATGATAGGAATGGAGGTAAGTTTCTTAGAGTTGAATTTTAGCTTACCAAAAAACTTTGTGTGAGCATGGTTGCACTTGCAACTAAAAATAAGAAATAACTTAAAGAATAATTTGCTTTTTATGCACAATTTTTTTTAATAAATACATAAATATGTGATCAACCATATAATTTGATATGAAATATATATGGAAACCTCATAATTTATAAATTCGAAGCGTGCCTGAGCTGCAGTCGCGTCAATTTATATATTGATAGTCAGGCTGCGATTAAGGCAATAATCTCACACAGTACTTCATCAAGAATTCTGGAAAGCAAAGAAGCATTGGAAAAACTTCGCTCAGGCCGGACCATACATTTTTACTGGGCTCCCTGACATAAGGGGATAGAAGGTAATGAAAAGGCCGTCGAATTGGCTAAGGAGGGTGCAACCCTCGCTGAGTCAACGATAGATGTCCTAATCCGTTTGGGAGAAATAAAAAGGAGACAGGAGTTGCATATGATTCATCAAGCAGGAAAGGCGTGAATAAAAGCGCGCGGCTGAAAAATTTCTAAGATCATTTGCAAGGCCTACGATATTAGACTCACAAAGTTGCTCATATCTCTGAAGAAAGAAGACTTAAGGCTCACGGTGGGCATACTGACTGGACACTGCCTTCTGGCGTCACATGCTTATAAGTTAGGCCTGTTCAGTAACAGCAAGTGTAAAAAGTGTGAGCTGCAGGAAGAAGCATCAACGTTCTGTGTTCATGTGCTGCGTTCGCCAGGTCAAGGCTCCAGTTATTAGGGGCGATAAACCAATATTACTAAAATAAAGCTAAGAATCTGATAAACTTTTGATTCTGATCATTACGTTAACGGCGGAATAGTCATTAAAGAAAGCGAAAATTCTTAAGTTCTGTGCGTTATTAAGTACACAAAAGTGGTGTAAACAATAAAGTTACAGCAGGTGATGTACCAACATTCAAAAAATAAAGTGTTTTTGTATACAAATAAACATTAAAGTGAAATTTTCAATTTGTATTGTGCTAAAATATATTTTGCTTGTTCAGTTCGACATATATATACATATATATATATGTATGTAACAGTGAAAACAGAAAAATAAAAGAGAATGGAGGTGTGCGATAAATGCGACAAAAAAATAAAGGGGGAGACAGGTGTACGATGTGAGGGTGTGTGTGGTAAAGTGTATCACAAAACAATTGCATGTGCATCTATGGACGAATATAGCATGAAGTGCTTGCAAGGCTGCCAATTTTTAAGATTTATGTGCGATGGTTGTATGACATATATCTCCAATGTAGATGATGCCCTCAGAGAAATACTTTCTATTTCAGAAATTAACAAAGTAAATTTAAGGGAGCAAAAGGGTGAACTTGAAAAAATGTTGAATTAACACAAAAGGGAGATAAGCGCATCCATAACGCACAGCGAAAGAGAGATGAAAAGAATTGTGGATAATATAAACAGGGTGAACACGGAAAAATTAGAGTTGATTAAACATGTAGAGAGTCTTTGCAAAGCAAACAAAGAAATGCTTAACAAGATCAATACCCCAAATGAAGCGTTTAATAAGCAAAAGGAGGAAATTATAAGAGAGGTTAAAAAGGTTGCAAACCAAAATAAATCTGTTGCTGCTAAGGAAATTAATTCATATGCCAATATTACTAAGGGAATTCCTCCAATAGTAATTAAACCCAAGGTTAAACAAGCATTAGAGAAAACAAAAACGGACTTGAATAAAATAGATCCATTCAATTTGAATATAGGTAGGGTACAAAATAGAAACAATGGTACAATAATTATTAGTGCGAAGTCAGCCAGTGATAAGGATAAAATTAAGTACACTCTAACAGAAAGGCTAGATAAAAGTAAATACAACATAGCTGAACCGAAAATATATTTTCCTAAAATCATGGTGACTAAAATTAGTACTGAGCATCCTGCAGAGGAAATATTTGGTAAGATCACCAACCAAAATGAGTTTTTGCGAGATGCTAAAATGAAATGTGTAAGGAGTTATTAAATCAAGGAAAGAAAACAGAGCCTCATATATCAATTGAGATTGAGCACAAATACTATAAGACGAATGCAAGAAAATCAATATTGGTTGGGACCGCTGTCCAGTTTACGATGCTCAACCGGTAAAAAGATGTTTTAAATGCTTAGGGTTTAACCATATAGCGACTACTTGTACACTTAAACAGAGGTGTAGTAAATGCAGCGGGGAACATAAAGTCTAAGACTGTACAGAGAGTGCACCCCTAAATAAATGTGGTAATTGCATAGATAGTAATAATCGGTTAGGTTTAAATATTAATACAGAACACAACATCATGAGTTATGGATGCCCAGTTTATTTAAGGAAACTGAAGCTGGAAAGACAACGCGTGGGCTTTTGGCCACCAAAACTAGCTAATCGGGGGATAAACGCTTTTAACTTACAGTGCATTTACCTAAATATTTGTAGTTTTCTAGCCAACAAAGCTGAACTCGAAAGAATTATAGAAGAGTTAGATCCGGACATCGTTCTATGTTCAGAAGCATGTATAACACCGGATGTTAGTGATGCGGAAATAAACATTCCTTATTATACAATGGTTCGTTGCGATTCTCATAGTAGACACACAGGAGGTGTAGTCTTAGGATTAAAAAAGGTATCGAGTACAAAGTCAGGTATAATAGATCTATTGATTTAAATGTTTGGTGCGCTATAATTAAATTAAAAAAGTTCGACATTAAATGGCAAATAGGTCTGTTGTACCATTCTCCAAGCTCTAGTGATATCGAATTTTTAAATCACTTGGAAGCAATACTTTATGAGGAACTGGAGAGTGGTACAAACTCCTTGTTAATTGGGGATTTTAACATTAACATGAATGTTAATACCGCAACAAGTTCTAAGCTCAATGAGATATTTTCACGTAGCGCGATGAGGCAAATGGTGAATTTCAATACAAGGATTGCAGAGAGGTCCCAAACGAGAATAGATCTATTATATGCAAATGCTGATGTACTGTCCTGTACTAATCTTGAAAATCACAGAATTTCTGATCACGAAACCATTTCATTTGCTTTAAAAGTGTGTAATTCAAATCCTCTGCGGAGAATGATACCCACAAAGTGTTGGAAGCATTATTCTGCTGATAACCTCATTTACTTATTAAGAAACTATGACTTCAGCGTATTAAAAAATATGCATCTCAATGACTCGGTTGAATATATAAATACCTGCTTATCATACTGCATGGGTTTATTAACATCAGAACAAGACAGTATAGTGAGGTTGAGAAATAAGTGGTACGATCATGAACTGACCGAAATTAACAAATTAAAAATCCAATTGCACTCACAAGCCAGAAGATCTGGTGAATTTTCGGAATATAATACCGTTACGAAGTATTATAAGAAACTAATCAAAATTATAAAATATTAAGTATATGGAGAAAAATATCGCCTTAAATTCTTCTGATAGGAAATTAATGTGGAAACACCTCAAGCAAGCAGTAAACTTAACTGAGGTGCGTGACAATATCCTGACAGTGATTGTAAATGGTATAAGATATGAAACACCCGAGGATATAGCTCAAGCATTGAATTCCTTCTTTGTTGATAGTATTGGTGACTTAAATCGAGAAATCGAAACTTTTGATAGTGGCGACAGTGTGCAATACACGATTAGCACATATCTGGAATTCCAAGAATTTACGGTTGATGATGTCATATTGGTAGCTAAAAGGTTAAAAGATAAAATCGGAGGAACAAATTTACTATCAGAAGGAGTAATTAAGGATTCGGTGTCATACATGGGACATTTCTATGCGGATATAATAAATAAATCATTAGTAGAGGGAATAGTGCCCGACGCATGGAAAATATCAACAATAGTGCCAATAAAGAAGGTAAAAAATTCATTAAAGGCAGAAGATCTGAGACCGATCAACACGTTGCCGAATATCGAAAAAATTCTAGAAACAGTAGCAGATCAGCTCATAAGTTACTTGGAAATAAATAAAATACTAATTAAAGAACAATCCGGTTTCAGAGAAGGCCACTCTTGTGAAACGGCTTTAAATTATGTAATATCGAGTTGGAAAGAAGAACTAAATCAAAAGAAAAGTATACTTGCGGTTTTTATCGACTTAAAGAGAGCATTTGAAACTATAGACAGAAATATAATGATTAAAAAATTAGAAAAAATTGGAATTAGGGGCAACGAACTGCAATGGTCTCAGAGCTTTTTAGGTAACCGAAGACAAAAAACAGCCATTGAGTTGGTTGTCTCGGATGAGGTATTGACAGGAATTGGATTCCCACAAGGATCGGTTTTGGCACCGGTCCTATTTAACATATATATAAATGATATATCTTCGGCGCTAAAACATAGTAAAATAAGGCTGTTTGCGGATGACGCATTGCTCGAAGTAAGTGAAATTGATATCATGTTAGCTAGGAGAAAAATGCAGGTACACTTGAACACCCTATACAGGTGGCTTTGTAGCAATAAGCTTAAACTGAATGTTAATAAAACCCATTTTATGGTCATATCTATAGCGATGAATAAGGAATCTTGTAATATCGAGCTAAAAATAATGAACTAAAACATTAACGAAGTTAAAACTTTCAAGTACTTAGGGGTTCAGATTGATAATAAATTAAAATTTAATGATCATATTGATTATATAGTTGCCAAAATAGGCAAGAAAATTGGTTTTTGCAAGAGGTCATGCAAATTTATCAGTATAAAATTCAAACTGAAAGTGTATAAATCCATCATAGAGCCGCATCTCATATATTGTCCCACAATATTTCTTATGGCCAATGTAACTCAGGTAGATAAGCTACAAATTATGCAAAATAAAGCTATGACATTTATATTAAACATGAGGTATGATACTCCCATTAATAACATGATAGAAGCACTAAACTGGTTGAGTATAAAACAGCTCATATTCTACCACAGTATGAAATTTGTATTTAATATTAAGCACGGTAAATTACCAACATACCTCAGCGAAAAGCTTAGATATGTAAATGATGAAGCATTCATACGTAATCAGAGAAAACAATAATTTTAGATTACCTCTTTTCAAAACAGAAGTGGACAAGCAAAATATATTTTATAAGGGCCCGAAATATTTCAATGAACTTCCTAATCACATAAAAAGTAGTAATAACTTCAATGCTTTTAAAAAAAGTTTATTGGAGCATTGTAAAACCCTTCCAATAAGATAAAGTTTTTTTTCTTTTATTTTTTACATGATATACCGATACTGGAGCGCGAAAAGGGAATGGTAATATTGGTAGCAGCAAAATACAATGCACCCGGCCCTAAGGAAAAGAAAATCAGTCGCCACCTGTAACTCCAGACAGTTCCAACAACAAATTTCGCTATTTTCAGCCTATATTTACTGTTGCTGATCGGAATCACTCGCATTCCGACAGCATTAATATAACAATAAAATTATATGATGTGTAACCAAAATAAGGTCAAACAAAAGATGGAGCAGGAGGGATTGGAAACACGACCTTTTCAACCTCCCATTATATTTTGAGCTGTGCTGATCGGAATCTTCATGCATTCCGACAGCGTCTTTACTAAACAAAGTTGAGGGGTGATTGGGTCCACTTTATTTTCAATTTCCAACATCCAAAGACATGTTTAGCTGTGTTGATCGGAGACCAATACACCCCGAAAGCTTAAAATACAAATATAATTGAAAAATATAAGTTCCAAATTTTGTTGCCTTAAGCTGGGAGCCCTGGAGGATTGGAAACGCGTCCTTTCCAAGCTTCCTTAAATGAGTGGCTCCCAGACTCGTCCGTTTGTCACGCCAGTAAATATGCTGATCGGATTCACATGGCATTCCAACAGCATATTCAATAGAAATAAATGATATAATAATGAATTGTACTTAGTAGTTTAAGTTTTAGGCCTAAACAGCCGTAATAATAAATAAATTAAATTAAACAATTAGTGAATAGCCATAACATAATCCAAAATACTGGATATATTAATTTTGGATATAAAAAATTTTCTATACTTAAGCATGAAACCATAGAGGATCGTTATTATTTTACATAATAAGTGTAGCAAATTATACACATGTGTATATACTTACCTCAGAATATGTTTAAATCAACGGTCATATACTATTCGCCCTATATGTTGCAAGTATCTATACGCGCTTACGATTTACTATTGCATTCTAAAATGTACTTGTATGCAGAAATTATCCCGTGCTTGCACCAAACGAAAATTTTTCTTTCAACAAAGCGGAAAAATAATCAAAAATAATAATAATAAGAATAAAAATTAATCGAAAAAATCAAAAAAGCCTAATCGTAAAAAATAATGTGTTTTTTTAATCAATTGGAAAGTGATCATTAAAAATATAAAATAATGGCAAGTAATTATTAAAAAGAAAATAATCAATTAATCATTAATATTAGTAATCATTATTTAACAGATCTTGTTAGTCATTAAGTTAATGTTCCAGGTCATTCTGATTTTTTTCATATTGAATATTGTATGCGCAATTATGATCAGTATCAATTATTTATATAACTCGTTGCACCCCGAATGCAATTGGTTTAAAAAACTTCAAATACAGCGGGGCATTTCTAAAATTTATCTACCTCTAAAGTACAACTTTATATACAGATTTCTTTTTTATTGTGTGCCAGTGAAATATATCTTCCAACATTTTTACAGTTCCACCAATGCTTTTGATACCTCACCAATTAGTTGGAGTACCAGAAGGATTCAACGTATCTATCGAATGTTTCACAGAAGCTCATCCAACTTCCTTAAACTATTGGACACGTGGCGAGGGACCTATTATTCATGACTCCTACAAGTACAAGTAAGTTTAAGGTGATATTCCACAGCCATTATGTGCCATGAATCAGGGGTGGGCGTGAGCTTAGCACCTGCTAAGCGATCATATACGTATCGATATTAACACATTCTAAATTTTGTAGCCGTGAATATGTAGTGGTACCCACCGCTTAGCATGATAATATATTGAAGTCAGGCGATACAACACATTAAAGCGTTCCATGTAAATCAGGCATAAGGTCCTCGACCAGGCTGAATGTGCGATAGTGACATATACTACGCTTATGTCGCTATGATATAGTAAGCCAACAGTCATAAAACATGTTTTTCATATCGATTTAAAAATACGAAGCGATACTTGGCTTCGCTTTCAAGTCGGTAGTTCGTATCTCTAGAGCATTGGTCACCAAAATTGAGAATGTGGCTGTGATAGTAAGAGTAAAATCAATATGCTGGTAGTGGTTTAGTAGTTAATAAAAACATAGTATATAAGTACAAGTGTGTTGACTAATTTCTGACAGGCACTCGCTTAAGTTAGCATAACGGGAAAATCTAGGTTGCGTTGAAAATGGTCAAGTAGGGTTCTGTGCAGGGACGTAAAAGATTGAAACAGGGTTTATGTAATCACAAAAGTGTTACCCCTGTTCCACAGCATTTTAATTTTTTTCATGGCGAAAATTCTTCAGTTCAGAGTTATTGACTTTCATTAAAAATTTAATTTATTATACAAGGTTACTTCCCTAAGTTTAAACAGCATAGCTTTGAAGCGAAGAGAGTTGTAAATCCTCCTTTGAGAATTTCCCAACTTTTTGAGTCCTTTAACATTCAACAAACTTTGCTTGGCAAAATATAGGAGCTCCCATAAATTTAACTCATATGTCGGGCGAAGCATCAAAAGATTTACATAAACGATTTGGTTGCATGCCTACGCTTTGACGACGCCATACGAAAAACAATCAAACGCCTTGCGTTATCTTTGCTTTGAAGCGACCAAAGCGTTTATATAATTTTGTTTTATGCATTTGTGTAACAGCCATAGAAGTGAAAATTTTCCTCAGGGAAACATGTTACGTGCTTTATATTTTTTTAAGTTTCTCTAGACCTTTTTGACTCTAATTTAAATAAATTTTGCTTTCGGTATGTTTCCGCATTGTTGGAGGCTACAAATCTTCTATAATTTATATTTCCGCAACTTTTTCATCTGTTAAAACTACAAAGTTTTATTAATCTATCAAATGCAACTCAGCTTAAAGTACTCTTATGTACCAAAAATCCAACTCTAGGGCTAAGGTTTGCATCAGGTGAGCGAGGCTGTTTGTAATTTTGACATTTATCGCTTAGTTGACACACTGGCACTGTACACAATGAATAAAAAAGCGATGAGGTATGACGTATGCACGCATATTTCCTAGCGCTCAAAAAATAATTTGCAAAATATCTGTTTGGAAATACGCAATGAACAATAGCCTGCTCTGATGTTGCTACCCTGCTTGTTCAGCAAATACTAAACGAAAGAGAATAATAATGTGTGAGAAGTTAGCTGACGACCACTGCCAGTGGTCACCAAAATTGAAACTGTGGCTGTATTAGGCTAGGTTGAGGTGGCTGCCCGAGGGCACACTTAGGCCAGTACTATTAGGCCCGTTGTGATACCACGAAAATGCACCGTTAACTTTCCTCTTCGAACAATTTTGAGGACCAGATGAAAGCTACCAGGTCCTTGACGTCATGTTCCAAAACCTGGCTCAGATTATCTAGAAATGGAGCCCCAGAAGGCCCTGCCGTGCTCCGCTTAGTGCTGGGCAGTTGTAGATGAGGTGAAGCAGCGTTTCCTCCTCCTTATCCACTTTACAACTCCTGCAGCATCGACGATAAGGCGCTCCTAACCTTTCTGCATGCCTACCTATTAGGAAATGACCAATTAGTGCCCCACAGGTGTGGAAATTGTATCCCTTCTTAGGTTGTGCACGTGACGGGATCTTTTACGATGCCATTTAGGCCAGGTTTAGCTTAGCTTGCATGTGGACATGGGCATAACTAAGAGTTCTTGGCCAGGAAGAACCTACCTGTTTGTACCCTGACCAGCGAGTTCATCTGCAATGCAGTTTCCCTCGATGTCCCTATGTCCAGCGACCCATGTGAGGTGTACACGGTTCTGTTGAGCCATCTCTTGAAGACGTCGATGACACTTTAGTGCTAGTTCAGAATTGAACGAATAGGAGCCAAAAGATTTTATGCCGCTGAAAATAAAAATGTCTTTGCAGACGGTGTGTGCCCCTATCCTAGCTGCGGCTTCCATTATGGCTTCAACTTCTGCCTGGAATACACTGCAGTGATCGGGTAGTCTGAAGGAGAGCTGGAGGTCAAGGTCCCTTGAGTATACTCCTCCTCCAATTCTACCGTTTAGCTTGGAGCCGTCCGTGTATATGAAAATGCTGCTGTCAATAGCAAGACACCTATTCGACTGCTTTCAGTCATCCCTGCTAGGGATGTTTATATTAAAGTTGATTTCCGCAACTGGTGTGGTCGCGCAGCGATCCGTGCTAGGAGGAAGAAAATTGTATTTGATTAGTATACTTGAGTGTCCTGTGGTCTCGTTGTTCCAACATGAGAACTCCCCTAGACGCAGGGCTGACGTTCCCGCCGCTCGATAACCAGCTAGATCCAATGTTAGGATATCAGGAATGACCTGAAGAGCTTCGCTAGGCGTTGGTCTTAGAGCCCCGCTTATGCTGATCATACTGCATCTGTGAACATTACCTAACAAGTTTAGGTTTGAGTCCCCATTTTTTGCCAATAGCTCTTTTACACGTATATAATACAATATACGCTTTCTTTTGTCGCTGAATGACGTTGTCCTTCCAGTTCAGCTTTTGTCTAAAACTACGCCTAGAAATTTGGCCCTCTCTGTCAGGCTTAGGTGCACCCCATTTAGTTCTAGTAGGTTTAACGATGGTATTTTGTATCTTTTGGTATATAAGACAAGCTCAACTTTATCAGAACTGACGCCGAGTCCATAGGGAAACCTCTCGCAATGCTACCTTCATCAAGTCGCATAAAGTTTGAGGGAACTTGCCTGTGTAGGCAATCGCTACGTCATCAGCATATGCCATAATATTCCGGCTCCCTAAATTAGTATATATTAATAGCGAGTTCGCCGTTAGGTTCCAAAGTAGAGGCGAAAGGACACCACCCTGGGGTGGCCACTTGCGACAAATCGTGTTATGTCAACCTTCCCCAGTGATGAAAGCACTTTCCTTCCCCTGAGCAGTTGATCAATCAGTCCCACTAGAGGTTTATTTACGTCCAGACCAGTTAAAGCATTGGTAACGGCGTCTGGACTTATATTGTTGAATGCTCCTTCAATGTATAGGAAGGCCACAAGACAATAATCTTTTCGAACAAGGATGTTTCGAAAGTAGAGACTGGGCTGTGTAGCGCAGTCTCCGCGGATTTATCTTTGGTGTACGCGTATTGATAGACAGAAATGAGGTCCCTATCAATGTTGTAGTGTAAGTGATCTGGTAACACTTACAAGAAAATACAACTCTGAAGTCAATCAGCTGATGACAGAGTTCGGGAATTTTGGAGTTTAACTTTTGATTTTATTCTTGTTTATACTGTCATAGAAGAAACATAAACGCATACAATTAATAAAGGCCATATTTCAATATAACTAAAATAAATTACTAGTTATCGCTTTTAGATAAGAAGTGGGATCTTTACCCAATAAGTTTTAATTGTACATGACAAGCAGCCGAATAAAAAATAAACCGTACACGAAAGTACGGCTATAAGTATATGTGTTGGGCAGCAAACGAGAGTCACGGAAAAAAAACAGGTGAAGCAACAATAGAGGCTTCGATAATTTAAAGCAACAGCGCTATATGAAGCAACGAATCTGTAGCAGAAGGTTACGAACGATACGATAGTGGCAACAACGACGATTGGCAAACAAGTTGTGTCAACGACAATGGGCGGCGGAAAGTCCAACGAGTAGAGTGACAAAAGTGACGAAATCAACGGAAAGAGTAAAAAAGCGACGTGCAACGAAAAAAAAGCGTGTATATTCCTGAATTAAGTCTCAAGTAATTTGGTTTGAAAATGAAAGTAAAATTAGAAGCTCTGAGCGTACCGCAATTGAATAAGTTGTTGCGAAGAGAGAATTTGACCACAACTGGCAATAAAACGGCTAAAATTTCCACGTTAATCGATGCTTTAGGCGATGATGAAATTGAAATGGAGGAACTAGAAGAGATAGAACCATGGCTCAAGTCCATCAATGACGTCGTATCAACTTTGGCAAAATCCGTAAGTGACATGAGAGCGAGTACGCAACCACAGGTACCAGCTGGGCAAGCTGATGCGGCACAGAATTTGAAGGAGACATCAAATTCAACACCAGCATTGATGCCAGCGCAAACGCAATCAAATATGCGCGACATAGTTGGTATTTTACCGGAATTCGAGCCATTAAAAAAAAATGTTGACATCCAATCAGTTTGTGGCTAAAGTGGAGCAACTACAACGTATGTACGGATGGAGCGAAGAAACGGTTTTGTTCGCGGTGCAGCAAAAGATGAAGGGCATTGCAAAATATTGGCTGGACGCGCAGCCCGTGTTCCAATCATGGGCTTGTTTTATAAGTATGTTGACGAAAGATTTTCCTTGTACGGTTAAAGCTGCCGATATTCATAGGGAATTGGCGCAACGGAAACGGAAATTCGGGGAATCTCTGATGGAATACTACTGCGCTGTTCTTGCAATAGCCAGACGAGCATCTCTCGATGATGTATCGATAAACTCCTACGTAATAAATGGTCTTAATGATATACAACTAACTCGAGCTTTGTCAGCAATGAACTTCAATACTACGAACCAGCTATTACGGTCATTAGAGAACGTGGCTACTGCCCAACCGACGAAGGTGTATTTACAGTACATAGCTAAGCCAAGTGAGGTAACGAGTGAGGGCGAACGTAAGCAAACAAATTAACGGGGACCGAAATGCATTAATTGCAATGATATGGGGCATATAGCTATGAAATTTCCAAGCCCGTCCAAGAAACTGGGATGTGATAAATGTTCAAAAGTCTGTCATGAGGCGAAGGACTACAAAGTAGGTGTAAAATCATCAGTAGCTGAAGTTAACACCAGCAACAACGAGGACAAACTTGTACCTCCAATTGTAGAGAACGTTCAGGTTAGAGGCGAATTACTTAAAGCGTCAATTGACACGCTTATCAAAAAATCAACGACGGCGAGGGTAGGAGGTAAACGTATCCCATGTTTCAGATGCTTCGAGGGTTTCGGTGGCTCCCTAGTAGAATCAACCGATAAAATCGAAGTCGAACTACAGTTTAGTAACGAAACAGTGAATGCACAGCTACATCTAGTGCCAAGTGATGTTTTAAAATATGACATCTTGTTGGGCAGGGACGTTCTCTGCAACAAGTATAATATAATGGTTATTGATGCGGGTGTTTTACAGCTACAAGTTAAGAAGAATGATTTGTTTAACGTTAACGAGAGTCTTCAAGAAACTAAACGCCAGGCGGTCTACAACTTGCTGTGCCAATTTTCCAAGTGTTTTGCAGAAGATGTAACTGCGTTAGGTAAATGTAACAGTACATCAATGAAAATTGAAGTGACGTCAGATAAGCCAATAGTAGGCAAACGGTATCAAGTTCCATTATCACGACAAGAGGAATTGACACAGATTTTACACAAATTGTTGAAAAACAATATAATTCGGCGAAGTACGTCACCGCATGCAGCATCGGTGATTTTGGTCAGCAAGAGCAACGGAGAAAGTCGAATGTACGTTGATTATCGGGCACTCAATGCCGTTACTATAAAGAAGCAATTCCCGATGCCTACCGTTGAAGAGGAGCTAGCGAAACTATCTGGCGTACGATATTTTACCACCCTGGATATGACGGTTGGTTACTATCAAATACCATTAGAGGAGGACAGTAAGAAGTTTACAGAATTCCTCACGCACGATGGTCTGTTCGAACACGAAGTAATGCCTTTTGGTCTGGTCAATGCACCTTTGTATTTTCAAGAGGTGATACTTCACCTAATCTCAGGCCTTAAGAATAGACAACGAATTATTAGCTACGTGGATGAGGTAATAATTGCCACAACAATGGTAGATGAAGGAAAGGAGGTATTGATAGAATTCCTAGAAGCAGTAAGGCGCACGGGCATAACTTTACGACTTTCTAAGTAAATGTTTCTACAAAAAGAGGTAAAATTTCTGGGACACGTTGTGAACTGGCAAGGCATACATCCAGGAAGAGAGAAAATCGAAACAATTGAGAAGTTCTCCCGATCAAAAACAGCAACGGAGGTCCGACAATTCTTGGGTTTTACCGGGTTTTTCCGGAAGTTTGTGGAACGGTATAGCCACATTGCAGAGTCATTAGCCAAGCTTCTTAAAAACGGCACACCATTCGTATGGGAGCAGAGGCAGGAGGAGGCATTCCAGCAATTAAAGTCAGCGATGTCCAGCAAGCCAATACTAGTTGTGTATAACATCAAGAAACGACATGAGGTGCACACAGATGCAAGCACCCTTGGGGTGGCAGGCTTGCTGTTACAGGAAGACACGGATGGGTGGAAACCGGTGTCATTTTACAGTAGGCAATGTAGCGACGCAGAAAAGAAGTATGCAACCCATGAACTGGAAGTTCTGGCCATCGTAGAGACCTTGGACAGATTCCGCATGTATCTCCTGGGAACGCAATACAACGTTATTACGGACGGCAAAGCAGTACCAACAACTAAAGCAACAACACCTCTCCCACCCCGAATAGCAAGGTGGCGGCTACGGCTGCAAGAGTAAAATATTGAATGCTATCATCGACGTGAGGAAAAGATGCAGCACGTTGACTGTCTGATGCGGTTACCATCATTACCACCGAAAGATCCAATCACAGTGGCAGAACAGGTGTTATTTCTGGAGCACAAGGACGAAGATGGGGTCTATGCCATCCTATTGCAGGATCCGGAGCTTAGAGAGATTGCTCAATCACTGGGAAAAGCAGAGTCACCAAACGCAGCTTAAACGCAAAATGACTTCGAAATCCACGCTGGACGGTTATTCAGGACACTGGGCAAGGAACAAGATTGGTGGTACACGGGTTATTAGGTAACGAGTCACGAAATCATGGCACGATGATGCAGGCTATTTTGGAGTGGATTATACTCTGGAACGCCTTAGTCAGCACTTTTGGTTTAAGCATATGAGACGCTACGTAAAGTCGTACAACGCGTCATGTCCGGAATGCTGTCTAAATAAAGTGAAAGGTGGGAAACAAGACGGCCAAATGCACCTAATGGAAGTGTTGCCTATCCCGTTCCGGTCAATTCATATAGGTCACCTAGTTCCGTTTCCACACAGCAAACGGGGCAACCAACACATCATAGTACTAGTATGCAGTTTCACGAAATATACGCTTTTTGAACCAGTAAGGAGTGCTAAGACTTTAGGCATACTTACCTTGCTGCGTAAGGTGATATCTATCTTTGGACAGCCTCTGAAGGTTACCTCAGACTGAGGGAATCGGTTAATTCAAGCTATTCATGACGATTCATCATTACCGACAGAACAAGAACAGGAATCCAAGAAGGAAGTGGCTAAAGCTAATATCTAAGCTGAACGGCTCAAGTAGAAGCAACGATATGACCATAACCATCAACGACCATACCAATACAACGAAGGGCAGCTGGTCGTCATTGACCATGTTCCAGGAGCAACAGGCGAAATTCACAATTTGGAAGCGAAGTATAAGGCTCCGTACATCGTTACTAAAGTTCTGGATTATGATAGATATGTCATGCACTACGCGGTATGAGAAACAAATTGGTGAAAAGTAATAATGAATACTGCAGTAGGCAAATTTAAGAATAAGTTCTCCAAGATCAAATAATTGCGTTAACTCTAGAAGTTATGCAGGTGACAAATCGCGATAAAATTAAAATAATTCTTCATAAATATCATGAAGATTGTGGTTTCGCCACCCAGATATCGCATGACACATAAGATAAAAAAAATAGTGCTGGAAAATATGAAAGATATGAAAATGTTTGCATCCACTGTACCTCCCTTCTTACCCATTACTTGAACTACTTCTACTACTGTCAACTACCTTGCCCTTCCATCAATTACATCTCCTAAATTCTCTGTATAATTAAATACAGATTTCCTATTTTATATGATCTTAGTTTAGCAGAACTCAAATAAAATGAAATAACAATGAAAAGCGTTGGTTAATAGAAATAGTTAAAGTAAGGAAATCTAACTCATTTATCCCTATTAGTTGCTAGAAATACCACATTAAAGAAACAAATATAAATATGTATTTGCCCGATTTCATCCAAGAAAACCTCGCCTTCTAGAGAGGCAATAAATTAGATAATAAATACAAAGGACAGTATAGAATAAAATATATTGATAAAATCAACAACTTCATATTAATACCACATAGAATAGGAAATAGTGATAGGACCAATAAAAATAAAGAAATAATAATCCATAAGAATAGGATGAAACCAATATAAAACGTCTATCAGTAACTCCAATAATTTAACAAAATACAAAAAAAAACCGTCTCAACATAAGCATTCCACTTTACTCGTCAAGCACAAAAATAAAAAAAAACAAATGCCAACACAAAAAACAAACATCAGCACAAGAGATACATAAGTAAAGCAAATGTAAACAAATAAAATCAAAGATCACATAAACAAAGAAATTCATTACTTTTAGCATCAAGTCACCATTATGTCATAAATTACAATTGAATGTGAAAGACAAATAAAATTTGGTATCCCAAAGCAAGTTAAGTGGGTCATTAAACTTAAACTGAAACAACACGGCACACTTATATCAACGCCACTAGAATGACTGTAGATAATTAGGCGCCAAATTATATACGTTCATTCTTCAAAGGCTACACCACCAGCACCCGTGTTACTTGGAATGCACCCCAGTTCGAATGCATTTAACGACACAAAATATACACACACTTATAGATAGTGATCATATTTTACTGACCCAGATAATCACTTGAACTCAGCATGAGTTTGTTTACATTTGCCAACCCGTCAAATCGACCGACACGTATGTCGATTAATCACACCAACCAACATATGTGCCCATTAATCATATTGACAGTAGAACCACATACGAATATGCATAAATAGGTTATAAGAATGTGCTGACTAAGCTTTTGATTATTACGAATTTATGTGCATCTAGTTTGTAAGTATTAGTGTAAATATGTAGTAGTAATTTGTGTCATTTTGTGTAAAATAAAGTGTTTCATGAATAAAGAATTGGTTGTTATTTGTACACTCAAACTTGATGGTTCGTTTAATAATTGTATACTTCACTCTTACTAACAGCTCATTATGTAGTTCCCAGTTTGTATTACGTGGGTTACGTCTCGCAATGGGCTGATCAAGTAAGAACTCTAACATTATTTCAATATACCGGTGGTCTGAGAAGGAATGTTCCTCAAGAACACGCCATTTTTAACCCACCCATAAACGCTTTCACTACAAATAGTGAGGTCGATAACTTCTTTATGGTTTTTAGTAATAAAAGTTGGCTCATTACCTACATAGCAAACTACCAGGTTAGTTCTTAAAAGGTAATCAAAAAGTGACTCACAACCAGTGTTTATATCGGAACTCCCCACTGTACATTGGGGGCTTTTGCGTCTGTCCCGATGAGCAGATGGCTTTTGCTTAAGTCGGCCAGCAGATCCTTTACCGTCTTTTGCGGAGGAGGTTCCTTTGTGTCGTACGGGATACAAACGGAGGTTAGCGTTAATTGTGTGCCTCCGCTTGCAAAGCTGGCCGCTGTAACGTCACCATTGCTATAGTTAGGTAAGAGAAAGATATGTAGCACAGACTTTACTAAAATACACGTTCTAACTTTACCTTCATCTGCATCTCGAATGAGCTTAAACCCAATGGCCCCAAATCCGCAAAGCCTTGAGTTATTAAACCAAGGTCTTGGATAAGGACCACGTCGACGTCGCTTTAAAAAGGCGACTGACGAGGGCAGCCGAGGCCACCTTACATTTGTGAAGTTTTATTTGGAGGAACCTCAGCATGAGCTTGCTCAGACTCCCCTGCCTCCATCACCGTCACGTTGTGATCCTCCCCGTCGCTATCCAGCAGAGCATCCTCCATCGGCACAGAGCCCCTGCGCAATTTGACGTGGCGGAAACCAGGCTTTCGGCGTTGGAGATCTCCGCTTCCACTTCGGGTGCCTCAATGTCCGTGTCCAAAGAGGCAATCGAAAAGGATGCGCGCTGTACGTAGCCACGGTATACGTGAATTACAACGTCGTCGAGGCCGTAAAACACTCTTCCTTTGCTCTGTTTAAGGGCCTCGAGAGCTTCCTTATTCATGGCCAAAACGACCTGTCTCCTAGGTTCTACAACGGCCTCGACCTGAACGACACTCCAGTCCTGCGTTGGGAGAGCTGGGTTCATTAGATGCAGCATCCTGGGAATTCTCTCAGATTCTGCTGGAACCCATGCAGGATAGACTTGTTCCAGCTTGTCGGCTTGGCGGCTGCTGCCTTTTACAGTGCAACAGACCTTCGCAAGCGAGGACTTTGATATGGCCCTGGTACCATCCTGCGTCAGAATCTCGCGGCGGACTACCTGTAGACTCCATCAGCACATAGAGATCGGCGTTACCGATTTCATTCCGGACGTACGGTCACTGGTGTTTAGGGATTGCACCACGGTCATTCCCTCGATCCAGGATTCCTATAAGGATCCGGCCCTTCGCTAACTCCGCAAAGCTACAGCGGGTTGATTCTGGTGCCTTTTCGGTGGGGTTTGATATCCTCGTCGGACCTTTGACGCTTGTAAGGGGTTGCACTTTCTACTTTCGTTGCCAGAGAACCCCCAAAAATTCGGCAGCAGAGCTCGCGCCCTTTCCACCGAATTCCTGGCGTTCTAGTGTAACGCCCTCATACCTTGAAAGGACTTTTGCAGGACTTCTTTTGTTCCTGTGGAACGATCCCATGTGGAACTCTTCTTGAGAAGGGGTGCGACCCGTTGTTGCCCTCACGGTCGTACCCCCGTATGATGTCTTGTTTATGGCTCAGTGTGACCAGATCGTGGGACCCCTGTCACAGCCGTGGGGAAAACAGTCATCATCAACAGGCGCGTCAGTGTTCACCGTTGCCAGTGCAACAACTTTCGCCATCATACTGGTGCTCGCCCCCGTCAGTTCACCTGAGACAGAATTTAATGAGATTGCTCTCTTGTCGTCCATGGGGAGCCGACCCGTCGTTTCCAACGCAGTCGTTTCCCCGGTAGAAATAGTT
Organism: Eurosta solidaginis; assembly: GCF_040869045.1. Taxonomy (NCBI): domain Eukaryota; kingdom Metazoa; phylum Arthropoda; class Insecta; order Diptera; family Tephritidae; genus Eurosta; species Eurosta solidaginis. The sequence goes on along the minus strand of NC_090320.1, from coordinate 103,081,796 downwards.
GTTGCGGCCCCTTTTCCCTTGGCTCGGCGGGACCAGGTCGGGAGACCCCTGCAACAGCCGTGGGAAAAATTGTTGCCGTTCCAGCTCTTGGACGGTGGATTAGGAGGGGGCATATCTTGGTCATCGCTCACCTTAGGACTAGGCCACCGTAGTCATGCAGTTCCATATAAACCTGCAACTTACTGGGTGGCATAGTCCCGTAGTCAGCGACTGAGCGCGGCAAAAGATGTCTCCTTCGCGAGGGTGTGGCTGTATTAGTAAGAGTAAAATCAATACGCTGGCTTTAGTAGTTGATAAAAAAGCGATGAGGTATGACGTATGCACGCATATTTGCTAACACTAAAAAAATTTGGAAACGCGCAAGAAACAATATCCTGCTCTTATGTTGCTACTCTGCTTGTTCAGTAAATACTAAACAAAAGAGAATAATAATGTGTGTGAAGTGAGCGCGAATAATTATTTCACTAGCTGACGACCATTGGTCTAGACTGTTAGAACGATCGTATAAACACTTTTCGAATTCAATGGAAATTGAAAATGCTTAAAATATACTTTGGGGTTTAAAAATATAATTAGGTATCGTAGGCTATGTGAAATTTATTGCTGACTTATTGTATTTTAAGATGATTCATGAAATAATTCCTATTTATTTATTTGAGGACGATTGCTTTGATTTCGCTATAGTATTGTTAAATTATTATAGTGTTGTCAGTATAAACGCTTCAAGAAAATGTGTGGTAAGCGAAATCAGCTTTGCACCACCCGGTTATTGCACTGCTATAAACAAGATAATAAACCAAGGAGCAGGAGAGTACATGGAAAACCTATAAGTTAAAGTTTAAACACAAGGATTTAGTGGGAAATCTTATCGAAAGCTTTGCTAAAGTCAGTGTACATGACGTCAATCTGCAAGTAATTTTTAAAGGCTCTGGAAATATGAGTAAAGAGTTCTAACAAATTAGACATGATCGACTTACCGCCTTGATGACCATGCTCATAAGTGTATTGTGACCCCGCATTCAGGACCACTTGCCTATATTTGAAAGTACCCGGCCACCCAAACTGCACATGCCTAACGTAATACAATTGTTATATACATATTTAGAAACTTAACTAACGTTCTTGATCGGTAATGCAGTCGCGGTAACTAAAACTTTAGTAATTTATGATTTATGTGTACACGAAAACGTTTGTATGCAGGTGAACAGATGAGATATGTGTGAGCTTTCCGAAACGGGCATCCTCTATAAAAGTGACTTACGATTGCTGAATTAGATAGTTGAAAATTGCATAATTTCTAGGGCGAGTGTGTGAAAAAACAGGGGCGGAAAATAATAATTTTTTTTTCGGAGTCGAAAAGTCCTGGTCAAAAAATTGTGCTAGGTGGAAATGTTTGAGTTCACAGGTATCCCTATAGCAATATTATGTCAAATCATGCATCCTTTTTATTTTTCGAACTTTTTCCATAAAAGTCCATATATAAAAGTAAAATCTGTATTTTTATATTTTGAGTCCGATAGAACTAGTTTAACTCGGACTTTTAAAAATAAAAGTCCGGAAATAAAAGTTAAGTCCGGACTTTTATTTTTTAAGGCCAAAATAAAAGTGCGGCTTGAAAAGAAAGAAACGGCTTATCCAAATTAAAAAAAAATGTGATACCAATCGATTCTCCTGGATTCCTAAAATTAAAAACCTTATGGACTTTTGAAAATGTATGTTAATAATACTAGAAATGTATCATAAACAAAGAAATGGTAAATCTCGTAGTATAACTAGAGAACTTGCAGTGGATTTTTGCAAAATTTCGTTCCAATACAACTATTAGAGTGAAAATTGGTACACCACATTCTGCTATGATGGGAAAGCTTTCTTAAAAAAACGGGCATAATCGGTCGGCTTCTTTCTGTATACAGAAATTTCAGCACAGAACATGTGATATTTGAGTACTTAAAGACGCCACGTTATATAAATTTGGCATGTAAATTACTGACATTGCATGTAGTTTATCCACATTATTTTTTTGGACAATTGGCGTGGCACCGCCTACTTTCCAAAAAAGATCTTTTGGACTTTCAAGAGCGACAACTCATTCACCCTTTGAGCTATGATTTTGCAAATTGGAAAGCGAACTTCATATTTGTATTTGTACATACCGAGAGAAAATTTTTAAAATCGAATCAAAGTCACACCCACTTGTATATAAACCCTGCAAAAAATTATGCGATTAATCCCTAAAGAGATTGGTCTCCGATTTATCTCTTTTGTCTACAAATGTGCATAATTTATCCCCTTTAGTCCCTTTCGGGTACAGTTGAGTTTGAGTTGATTAGTTTGAAATCTATGTAACCTATTATAAGAAATATTAAAAAAACCGAAACAAAATGAGAAAAATAAAAAAGATTACACGGGATTGAATCGAATAATTTAAGAAAAATGCGGATCACTATACCGAACCTAAATTACTAGGACTTAACGACTACGCCGGGTTTAGGGTTAAATTTTCAGAGAATATTTTTTATTCCTTTTTGAAAAGCGTGCCGTCAACTTACATCAAATAGATTTGGTGGCTTGGCAAACTTTTCGATACTGTTTCTGCCATGAAAAATACGTCTGGTTCCTATTTGAGTCCTTATTGAACCGAAAAGGGACTAGGCTTCATATGGGCCCATATGGGTATAAAGGGGATTGGTTCAATCTATCCCTTTCGGGTATAAATGGGTACAATTAGTCTCCTCATAGGACATTATCAAACAAAAGGGAACAGTTCAACTCATAGAAAGAGATCAAAACCGCCATTGGTCGAATACTCCTTTGCGACTCATCTCGGATTCATCCTGAACTATTCACATTTTTTATAGGGAAAATATCAAAACTGGCTACCTGAAGTCATTGCTAAGTACGTGAATATGTATGTACACAGTTGCATTTATGAATATACTAGCCTTTACCCGCAACCCCGACCGCAAAAAGAAATTAAAATACATGGGCTATTCACGTAAGCGTGATTTCAGGTTATCAGCTCATTTAGTTATATTTTTTACTCTATTACGAAAATAAAACACATTGACAAAAATAATTTTTAAAGAAATACAGTTTTTTCGAATTAAAGAAATACATTTTGTTTTTAACTTTTTTGAGTTTTGTAATAGCCTTATAAGTATATTTTAACTTCTTGGTTAATTGTTGAGCTCAAGGCCGCACAGATAAATAAAACACCATATATTTAGTGGTATTATAATTTATATATTTAGTCAGTATTTCGGTTTCAATCTGAAACCATCCTCAGGACTAGAAAAACACAAAATGCCTAATATTTTTTATTCGTAATTTTATGTTTTTCTAGTCCTGAGGATGGTTTCAGATTGAAACCGAAATATCGACCAATTATATGAATTATATTACCACAAAATATATGGTGTCTTATTTATCTTTGCGGCCTTGAGCTCAATAATTAACCAAGAAGTTAAAATTTTGTTTTAAGTTAAATTAATTGATATGACAGGAGTGAAGGAATTACTATTCATAGAACAAAGGAGTAAAATTAGAAAACTAAAATAGTGTTGCTTTTTCGTGTATTTACTTGGTTAAAATATTTCAAAAAATGTAATTATAGCTGTAACAGGATTCATTTAAAATAATCAAAAATAGAACGAAAAGGCTGTGGTAGATATTAAAAATAAAACATACCGAATTTTAGTTACGAATAATTTGCAGCAAATCCATGGCCGTAAAAACTCATAATTTAAAAAATCATGTTTGCTGAACAGAGTAAATTTGATTGCATACATATAAAAATAATGATCACAACGCAATTTTGCAAACAAGTTTCAAGTAACTTTTTAGAAGATTTTTAGAAGGATCCCATGGAAAGTGTTTTAAAGCGAAAAGCAAAAATTGTTTCTGGACCGATTCCAGCTTGTCAGAATGAACCTGATAACGCGGATTACAAATTATTGAAGCATATTCCAAAGTAGGTCTGACCAATGACGTAAAAAGAGTTTTTGTAACGTATGGGTCATTAAATTCTTTAGACCAACGTTTAACGAAAGCCAAAGTACCTTTAGCGCTATTCACGCAAGATTCAATATGAAGATTAAAATCGAGTTTTGGGTCCATTTTAACGCCTAAATCAATAAAATTAGTGACTTGCTTGATTACATAGTCGCTAATAACATAATCATGGGATTGGAAGGACTTCCTTGTAAAACACATGAACTTACATTTAGGTAGGTTTAGTGACATGGCGTTTACATTACACCAGTCACCAAGACTATTCAGATCAGCCTGAAGACATGCCCTATCCACGGGTGGGCGGATAGGCATTACAAGTTTGACATCATCAGCGTACATTAACGGCTTGCAGCTCTTCAAAACACTAGGAAGGTCATTAATGAACAACAGGAACAAAACCGGACCAAGATGGCTGCCTTGAGGAACACCAGAAGTTACATTTATGAACCGAGACCAACAATTATTAAATATAACTGTTTGTTTTCTTTCCTTCACTTAAGAAGAAACCCAACATAGAAGCAAAGGAGGAAATCCTATCCGATCAAGTTTGAATAAAAGTATAGAATGAGAAACTTTATCAAATGCCTTACTAAAATCAGTATAAATTACATCAACTTCACAATTAGTCTTAAAACTGTTGGATACAAAGGTTGTAAACTCGAGCAAGTTGGACACCGTTGATTTACCCTTGCAAAAGCCATGTTGTGAAAAGTCAATTAATGAAGATACTCTAAAAGCAATCTGTTTTGTGATAATCAATTCAAATAGCTTAGGAATATTGTTGAGTTTGGCTATTCCTCTATAATTTATAACACACTCTGCTTCCATTTTTATGCAGTGGTATAATGAATGATTCTTTCCACTTCTTGGGGAATACCCCTTGCTTCAGGGACGCATTAAACAAACAGGCTAGAGGTCGATATAAGTATCGAGCACAAGATTTCAGCACTACCGACGGAATTTGATCCGGACCATTAGAGTAAGAAATTTTTAGATTTTCCAGATGAGTTAAAACATCACCAGTACATATGTATATATGGGACTGCTGGGAATTCAGAGGAGACAATCTGAAAGGATAATTCGATGGCGGGTAATCATAGGTGTTTTAGATTCGAAGAAATCCGCAAAGATGTTAGCAATTTCGAAGCTATCGTTGGAAATCTGATCATTTAGCTTCATTGTAGAAGGAAACCCTTTTATCTTCCTTTTTGAATTAACAAAGCTGTAAAACGACTTAGCATTGACAAAAATTTGGCTTTTAACCCTACTGATATAGCTCTTATAACAAATTCTGTTCAATGTGTTATATTTGTGGCGTAAAATTGAGTAGGCGGCATAGTCAGTCATTGATCCGGAAAGTTTGTAACGTTTGAATGAACGCGTCTTCTGATTTTTCAGGCGTTTCAATTCTTTAGTGCTCCAAGCCGATGATGATATAGCAGTGGTTTCGGACGTAGGTATGCATTTTTTAAATATTCCGTATAATACATTATTAAAATGGGATATACTCTCATCAATATCCCCATCGTACTCAGGCCAATTTATTCTCGATACTTCGAGTATTACTTCAGACCAATTGGATTTTCTAAACAGAAATTGGTGAGGGGTCTTTCGCACTACGTTGGAGGAACGCTCAGATAAATTATGAGATTCCATAAACATCGCGAGAGCAGGATGATACACATCTTCAGGCAGGGTAAGGGGATCGCATCGATTTACAAAACAATTTGAATCGTCTGAAAAAATTAAATCCAAGCATTTACCGAATTTATTCTGAATTTTGTTAACTTGAAAAAGTCCAACATCTGCAAACTCGTTTAGGAAATCATAGTGGATAGCGCGAGAAGAACTAGGGACTAGCTTCCCGTCGATAAGGCTCCATGACACACATAGCAGATTAAAATCGCCAAGTACAGTGACAGAATCACAGGCCCTGGCAATACTGCACACAGATTTCACTATTGAGGAATGATTCAAATATAAGGAAATGTCACATTGTGGGGGAATGTAGTTGGCTATAAAATATTTGTAGGTTGAGGAAAGTTTTACTCTCACACAAAGAAGCTCAGCATCCTCAAAGTCAGGAAAATGTAGTTCCTCCGCGGAAAACCTAGTGTGAACGGCAATTAACACACCTCCACCAGCTCTGGCCAGTTGATCTTTTCTAAACACTTGAAACGAACTCGATAAAACTTCAGCATTAAAAACTGTGGTTTTAGCCAAGTCTTAGTAAAAACGAGTACATCATAAGAACTCTAAGACTCAGTAGAAAAATTTCCGTTAGTTTGGTATTCAACCCCCTAACGTTCTGATAAAATATACTAAGTGAGATATTATTTACGTTTGATAAGACATAATTTAAGTTTATACCATTTCTGGAGTGTTGCCTGGCAAGTTTTTTGATGCATTTAAAGTAGCGTGGTCACGGTTCGACTTTCTAGTAAACAAATGCACCACAGAGTGTTTCGGCCAGAAAGTAGAATCGAGTACCCTATCAAAAAATTTGTCAGGAACTAAGATTCTGAAAGAAGAGATCTCTCTCCCGGACTTAAAATTAAACTTATAAACATTAATATTGCTGTTAAGTTCAACACCAAGCTTGGAGCATACGTAGTTAGATATATCAACTTCCGTCAGCGATGCGTGGAGCCGTGATACAAAAATGCACCTACGGGGGGAACAGCACTCACCTCCCTAGGAGCACCAGGCTCTAAAGCAACCGATTCAGAAACAGGGGCTGTGATTAGGGCTGCGAGTGTGGTTGTTGCTACAGCAGTCGAATCATTACCAGAATTAGGTTGAATAGCAGGAACATTAACAGCATCAGAATCATCAGCATTAACAGAATTAGTGCTGTTCCCAACAGCATTTGCTTTGTTTTTCGAAGCTGGAGTCTTTTTCTTACTAGACATTGCAATGTTAGCAGCAGCACTGGGGTTAACAGTTGTATTGCGAATATCAGCAGTATTAACAAGTACAGGAACATTAATACCATCAGAATCATCAGCATTAACAGAATTAGTGCTATTCCCAACAGCGTTCGCTTTGTTTTTTGAAGCTGGAGTCTTGTTCTTACTAGACGTTGCAAAGTTAGCAGCAGTACTGGGTTAACAGTTGTATTGGGAATATCATCAGTATTAACAGGTGCTGTCAATCGTTTAGCATAAGACATTTGTGCATTGAAATCACGCGAGGGGGTGGCTGAGTGTACACAAAAAGGCTCACTATTGTTATCAGCAGAAATTTTACTTGCATAAACAGGTGATCGGGCGAGCAAATGGCAATGTATACATAGCTGCATTAGTGTAGGTGAAATCGATAGAGTATGAGGTTTGAGCGGGCAACTAATATTACCACTACTCAACGAGTTCAGATTACTGATAGAGCTGACAATATTTTTTATTTTATTTATGCCATCAGCCATCACCTCCACACATGTTTCATTGTTTTTGTTAGAGTAGTCTTCATTATCTTTAAAATGTTTTTTGATGGCACTTTTTATATCAGCCATCTCCGCAAACAAATCCTTAAATTTAAGGTCCAAGGCAAGCATTGTGGACTCCCGTGTAGCTTTATGGGATGCCAACACAGCGTCATAGGCGTCACAAAGCTTGCCGTAGGCATTTAGGCAATCCGCGCACATATAACTTAGGTGGCGGTTCTTCGTAAGCAAATTCACGTCGTACTCTGAAAAGTTACGTTCACAGCAAGAACGATGGTAGACATTCTTGCAAAAGCCACCACAAGGCACAATAAGGGTATCCGAACGCGAAAAATGCTTGTCGCACTTGGCACAATACTTATCCATTACACCAGATATCGTAATAGGTAAAATAAATAAATAAAAACTGCACGAAAAGAATAAAAAAATAGAGAAAGAGATAAAACACGTCTGTTCGGCACGAACGCAACAGGAAGAGTCCCCAAATAATCCCGAAATAAATCCGACGCGATTCCGAAAACCATCCATTAACGATCCCGGAAGGATCCACAAATGATCCGGGAATACTCCCGAAAAAGTCCCGAAATAATCCTCACGGTATCCCGGACGGATCCCGAAAACTATGCAAAAATGATGCCGGAAGGATCCCCAAATGATCCCGAAAAAGTTCCGAAATGACACTGACGGGATCTCGAAAGTCATTCTGGAATGATACCGCAAGGATCTCCAAATGATCTCGCAATAGTTCCGAAATAACTCCGACATATTCACGTACTTAGAAATGAATTCAAGTAGCCAGTTTTGATATATATATACAAGTGGGTGTGACTTTGATTCGATTTTAAAATTTTTCTGTCGGTATGTACAAATACAAATATGAAGTTCGCTTTCCAATTTGCAAAAACATAGCTCATAGGGTGTATGAGTTATCGCTCTTCAAAGTCCAAAAATCTTATTTGGAAAGTAGGCGGTGCCATGCCCATTGTCCAAAAAAATAATGTGAATCAACTACATGCAATTTCAGTAATTTACATGCCAAATTTAAATAACGTGGGTTCCTTAGATACTCAAATATTGCATGTTCTGTGCGAAAATTTCTATATACACGAAGAGGCGTGGGTACTGACCGATAAAGCCCATTTTTTTCAGAAAGCTCTTCTATCATCACAGAATGTGTTGTACCAATTTTTACTCGAATGGTTGTATTGGAACAAAATTTATTGCAAAAATCCACTGCAAGTTCACAATTTATATTACGAGATTTTCGATATAGTTTGTTTATGATACATTTCAAGTTTTATTAACATAAATTTTCAAAAGTCCATAAGGAATCTATGAGAATCGACTGGTACGAATTTCTTTTTATTTGGATAAGCCGTTTCTTTGTTATCAAGCCGGACTTTTATTTTGGCCTTAAAAAATAAAAGTCCGGATTTGACTTTTATTTCCGGACTTTTATTTTTAAAAGTCCGAGGTTAACTAATTCCATCGAACTCAGGTAATAAAAATCCGAAAATAATTTTTATCTTCATCCAAATATATTAAAAGTCCAAAATTAATAGTTTTGCAAGGAATTATATTATAAAAGGAATAACAGTTTCCCCTGCCTCAAACTGTTGCCCATTCTCATAAACCTTGCGAGCAAGCCATCCCCATACATTTTCAATAATATTGAGATCTGGAGAATAGGGTGGCCATGTTAAAACTTCAACGTTTTGCGACGCAATCCAAGTTTTAACCACTCTTGAAATGTGTACAGGCGCGTTATCTTTTTGAAAAACCCATTGAATAGGTCCAAAAGTTTCACGAGTCTTCGTAAAATATGATTCCAAAATTGTTTTGTAGCTTTTTCCCTCCATTTTGGAGTCTACAATTTTCAGTTCGAATGCGCCATAGTACGATATTGCTCCTCATAACATAACACCACCTTCACGGCTGTGATGTCGGCTCAAGTACCTTTCCTCCTTTCTTAAATCATGAAAACAGTAATTGTATCTATCCACCCCATCCAAATTAAATTTCTTTTCATCACTAAATACTACTTTTTTCAAATCACCGGGAAATTCCAAGCAATGTGGTCCCTTGCAAAATCAAGGCGACGTTGCTTGCGTACTGCATTCAATAGTGCTTTTTTTGTAGCTTTTTAAACTATAGATGTGGCGCTTTCCAAATCGCCCTTCGACCAGTACCTTTGCTAGCTACAACATTGGCCGATTCCTTAATTTTTAATGTAGAAAATTTTGCGTGTTTTCTTCGCTGTCAAAGCCATCGCAGTCCTACCTTTATAGTTTTTCTCATAGGAAGCACCTTGCTTTATATAATGGTTAACCACACTTGGACCTCGGCCAATATTTTTAGCGATTTGACGGTTCGAAAGCGCTTCTGTAGTCAGGATATCGATCTGTACCTTTTCACGATCTGCTAAACCTTTATGTTTTCCCATCATAATACAACTAACTAATTTCAACTAAACGCAATGAATGGTTGAAAAAACAATATCGTTTTACACGTTTATTGCACCAATAATGTAAGCAAAATGAGCGCCTTTATTCTAGTGAACCAATAAATCAAGCACAATATTGTAGCAGCCGAAGTTTTACTGCTAAGAAATACCGTTATCTGGAAGAATGTTTCGATGCGTGTGTATGTTTGAAAAAAGTACAGTGTTAACTTTAATTATCAGACAACTCCTAGTTACTAGATCAAATGCGTTTGCTTTAATCAACATTTTTTCCGTAAATATTTCTGCCTCTAATCAAGTGAACCGGACTGAATGTAAGTACAAGTGCACATGCGTATGTTGCCTTGACGTGGCTTAAGACGACACAAAAAACCCACCAATAACTATAATAAGTATAAACAAAGCATAGTTTACTTACAGAATGTTGTAGTTAAGAAGATTCGTTTGCAATCCATCGCTGAAGGGCCTTCCATGATGATGCAGGATATCTGATTCGATGTCAATTGTTGAAGGTTAAAGCTTTGGTTATTGTTTCGGCTTAACAATCCATATGGTTGAACCAAAAACAAGTTTTTTTGTTTTGTTTTTACAATAGATTACTTGCAGTCTCTTCTTATTTCATTTAATAACTTGTCTTTTCTATAAAGGAATTTTTTTTTGCTTTTCTTTTTTTTTTGATTACATATTCTCTAAATACTATATTTTAACGAAAAACTTCGTCCATTAACAAACTGATGCATGTAATATTTTTGTGAAGTTCATTATTGGTTGTAATAATAAATATGTAATGATGGAATAATGAAAAAAAATAATTATTTAAAAAAAATTTGTTAAGTTAAACGGTTTTATTGAAAACAATACATACATGAAGTAATAATTATACTAAAAGCTAGAAAATAATTAGGCAGGTCCTAGGTACAAGTCATCACACTCTTCATCAATCTAGGGCATTGATGAGACAATTAAATTAAAGTGTGGGGCGTGTGAAATTTCTAAAAATGTGGGGCGTATCATAACCTTACTAAGGTTAAGTTGGTCTTATATATGACTATCAACAGGAATTTGACGCGTACAACGCTTTTATTTACTTGTCTGATAACGCCCTAGATTGATGAGGATGTGTGTGATGACTAGTACCTAGGACCTTCCTAATTATTTTCTAGCTTTTAGTACTATTATTACTTCATGTAAGTATTGTTTTCAATAAAACCGTTTAACTTAAAATTTGTTTTAAATTATTTTATTTCCAAGTTTTTAGTCTTTATTTCTCATTATATTTAATTCATTTAGTGACTCATTATTACAAGGACTCTTTCCTGACAATTTGTTAAATCTAAGTCCTCAATATATAATCCTTCCAAAGACTTTACTCGACTCTGCGCGACGTATGCTTGTCCCTCCTGGAACTCCAAAGTGTTTTGATGTTACTTCTACCGGACTGTATGTAATATCTCTTCCAAATGTTAGCCAAATCGGTTCTTATATAAGAGTATTTTTAATATTTCAATCCTTGCCGCACCTAGCGGAATTTTTTTTTTTTCATTAAGCGATTTCAATTTTTGTATGTAATAAATAAATAACAAAAAAATGTAATATTTGTTCCAAATATGAGCCAAATCGGACCACAAATATGAGTGGTTTTAATATCTTAATCCTTGCGCCACCTGGTGATGATTTTTTTCATATGTCGCTTTCTATTCATGTATGTATAATGTGTTCCAAATATAAGCCAAATCGGAACACAAATACGATTTTTTGAATATCTCGATCCTGTTGTTGTTGTTTTTGTATTAACGATAAAGACACTATCCGAAGGCTTTTGGGAGTGTATCGATGTTGATGGTCCTTTGCCGGATATAGATCCGGTACGTTCCGGTAACACAGCACCATTAAGGACTAGCCCGACCATCTCGGGAATGGCCACATTAAACCTTCTAGGCCATACCGCCCTCCCCACCCCCTAGTCCAAGAGAAACTTGGGGTCGCCAGAGCCTCGGCTGTTAATGAAACATGATTCGCCACGAGTATGTGAGGTTGACAATTGGGTTGGACAAGCTATATGTTGCGCTGGCAACCCCTTGAGAGGGTTGCGCTACATAAAGGCATACATACCGTTGGTATATTCTAAGCCCCCTATCCCGCCGGAGGGAATATCTCGATTCTTTCGCCACCTGGCGGCGATTTTTTTCATAGGTCGCTTTTTATTCATGTGTGTATTATGTGTTCCAAATTTGAACGAAATCGGACCACAAATACGTTTTTTTAAATATTTCGATCCATGCACCGCTATATGGCCGGTTTTCCAAACCCATACGAGTTTTTTGGGTTTGGCTATTTTCACACTACACTTTGCAGGGTGAAAAAACACAAAGATGATGAGGAATGCTGTATGCTTGGTATGCGGGATGCTCCCTTAAGTTCTAAATATTCCTGGTTCTGCGTAGTTGGGGTCATGTGTTTCCCTATGGGATTTCCGAACAATAAATTCCCTCCAACTAATTTTTCCACACCCACGCCATGTCGTAAGGGATTTGGGTAAGAATTCATTTGCGCACGGCGAACTGTAATGTTGGCTGCTGGTGTGATGGTTTTCTTTTAAGATGAGGTTGAGAGATTCCAAATGGGCACAATCTCCACTGGTCTGGTTATCGTGCTGTATGATGTTTGGCGATAGTAAGTAAAAAAGGCTAACTGCAGCTTCGAGCGCCCTTTTATACCCTCGGAAGACAAGATATTTGGCTTTGGTTTTTAACATTTTACGTGCCCATTTTTGCAAAGTTTAGTAGCTTTAAAATTTTGAGCTTGTGGTAGACGCACGGTACTAACTGACAGGGTGACAACTACACGTTTCTTGAATTTTATCGCATGCAAAAAATTTTGATGTGCAAAGGAAGGTAGCAAACAAAATATACATTTTCTTTGGTGGATCATTACAAAACATTTGGCATTTATTTTGGCAAGGCAGCAAAGCTCAATAATTTTCATAGCACATTAATGTGAACCAGGTCAGAAAATTTAGTAAAGTTATATAGCTCCATTTGGAATACCGACATCATTGTGTACAATACCATGTGTGTCAACGAAGCTATAAACGTTAAAATTACAAACAGTCTCGCTAACCTGATGCTAATCTCAGTTCTAGAGTTGCATTTTTGGTACGTTAGACTACTTTAAGCTGAGTTGCATTTGATAGTTTAATAAAACTTTGTAGTATTTACAGACGAAGTAGTTGCATATATTTCCGGAAATATAAATAATAGAGATTTGTAGCCTCCAACAAAGCGGAAACATACGGAAAGCTAAATTTATTTAAATCAGACTCAAAAAAGTCATGAGAAACTTAACAAAAAATAAGACGCTTCACGCGTAATATGTTTCCCTCATGAAAAATTTCCACGGCTGTCTACACAAATGATAAGGGCAAATTTATATGGGGTATTCCATCCCATTTCGACCAATTTTGAACCCGACCTCTTTAGAATTGGCTGAAAGTTTTTCTTCTTTGTGTAGCTTACGAAAGACGTTTTTCAGAAGTTTTTCAAATTTTTTCATCCAACTCAAAAAAAGTTATGAATTTAAAAAAACACAGTTTTTGTTTTCAAAATGCCATAACTTTTTCAAACCTTTCGGAAAAAATACAAAAAAATTTTTAAAGTTTTTTTTTTGTAATTTTTCAGTTTTTCGAGATTTTTCGAATTTCGCCATTTTTTTTTCTCATAAAAACTTCAATCAATTCTGCAATCATCCCCACTAATCCCGGAGTGGGCCGATTATTATTATTATTTTTTTATTAAATTGAAACCGTCAATTTTTGAAAAAGTTATAGCATTTTGAAAACAAAAACGGTGTCCAAATCAAAATAAGTTATGAATTTAAAAAAAAACCGGGTTTTTTCAAAATGCTATAACTTTTTCAAAAATTGACCGTTTGGGATCTTTTTTTTTAAATTTGTTTTTAATTGTACTTTTCGGAAAAAATACAAAAAAAATTTTAAAGTTTTTTTTTCAATTAAATACAAAAAAAAAACATAATCGGCCCACTCCGGGATTAGTGGGGATGGTTGCAGAATTGATTGAAGTTTTTTATGAGAAAAAAATGGCGAAATTCGAAAAATCTCGAAAAATCTCGAAAAACTGAAAAATTTCAAAAAAAAAACTTTAAAAATTTTTTTGTATTTTTTCCGAAAAGTACATTTAAAAACAAATTTAAAAAAAAAAAGATCCCAAAATGTAAATATTTGAAAAAGTTATAGCATTTTGAAAACAAAAACGGTGTGTTTTTGAAAATTCATAACTTTTTTTGAGTTGGATGAAAAAATTTGAAAAAATTCTGAAAAACGTCTTTCGTAAGCTAGAAAAAGAAGAAAAACTTTCAGGCAATTCTAAAGGGGTCGGGTTAAAAATTGGTCGAAATGGGATGGAATATCCCATATGAACACTTTGATCGCTTCAAATCAAAGATAACGCAAGGCGTGTTTTTGTTTTTCGTATGGCGTTGTCAAAGCGTAGGCGGGTAATTAAAACGTTTATGTTATACTATGACTACACCGTACACGATTATGCTTCTTCTTTTGCAGAATTTCAAATGGCAATTTCTTTCGCTTTTTTCCCCACAGTCGAATTAAAACGTTCAAAATAAACCTGTGTTTTTGAAATTCGACAGCTAGTGCGGGTAGACCATCGATTATTTTGTGTAAATTGTAATCGACCACAGAGTCGATCATTAGATTGCACATAATTTGGGTCCAATTTCGATGAAATTAAGAAGAATTTCTAATTTCGTTTGACAGTTTTCACATAACGAAATTAGTTAATTTTCGAGAAACCAACAGCTAAATTTTCATTGCGCATCAATACCAATTTCATTGTAATTTTAATATAATTTCAACTTAATAAATACAGTCCATTAATTTAGAACTAAATCAATACAATATTGTTCATCATTGTTTGCTCAATTCGCGCCGGATTTTCGGATTTGATATCGTACGCATAGTGTACTTCATCAATTAGTAATTTTTCGTATTTTGTAGCATTGCAGTGTCTGTAGCAACATTGAAAGGGCAACGAGGCAGATATAGAGCCTTAATAACAAGCGCATTTAATATTTGAAGTGAAATCAGCCACGAAACACCTGTGGCAGAATTGGAAGTAAGGATTTCCAATCTCAATGAAGCATGGAAAGAGCTGAATACCGTCGAAAATGAAATTAGCGAGTTGGAAGAGAATACAGAAGATTCCTTGTCATCGTTCATGCAGTACGAGGAAAAATACATACAGTCTCTCTCTCGCATAACTACAAATATGCGGGAAAAACAAGGAAAGACGATTAGCCAACAAACGCCGCAACCATCAGTTAACGGTTTCCACTTAGGGCTGAAAATTTAGTGTTGCAATATAATGACGTCGTACTACCAAAATTGACAGTACCGACATTTTCGGATGAATACAGTGCGAGAAAAACATTGAGCGATATATTGTGACGGACTTCTTTCTGCTGAGGTATGCCCAGTCTGTCTATGGTTCCTATAGTTGGTGGGAGAACCTATTCCGATTGAAATAAATAAACAAAGGAGTTCCGAAAACGTTATAATGTTTATTTAAAAATTCAATGTCCTTAATAGCTACTCCTATTCTCTGTCCCTGTCTAGATAAGGGTAGCTGAGGTAGAACCCCTCTGCTAAGCTCTCCGTCAGTTGGAGTAGAAACCTCCTACTAAATATAAAACTAATCACGAAATGAAGTAGAAACCTTCAGGTTGTGTTCTGGTCAGTGGTAGAAGCCCACTGACTCATATGCCTATCTCCTACCTTCTGATCTTACAAGCTAATTTGTCGCCCTTATATTCGATTTCGTACGCCGGCGGACGGTTATTTCCTAAAAACAATTCAGTAGTAACAATTCCTCCGTTATAAAATTATGTAGGACTGCGCGCAGGTAGTCGGTAATTTAAAAAAAAATAACAATTATAAAAGGTAGAAATGCAAAAACCGGATACTAGTCGAACGCTACTTTCGCTGCATTCTATTGGTATATACATACGCTTACATGCTAACATACGTTTTCCCTTCTTCCATTATCATGCCTATGGTTTGTACATATGTATATTAGACCGGGTCGATTTGTGGGAAGGCAAAAAAATCACCCATTTCTCTGTGAAAATCATATTCTAGGGACAAAAATAAGAAAGAAAAATAAGAAGGAACATTACCTCTAAAACGAATTCTGATGTCCCCCCTTTGGGTCGTAGGGGCAAATTTTGAAAAATCCCACTTTGAAATGCCTATGTTTTTTCTTTTTGGAGTTTATTTTTCTCTTCAGAAATTTATTTAGTCAGAACATATGTAAATGAAAAAATGAATTTAACTTAGTAGTAGAAAAGAAATTAAAAGAAATTATTAGAAATTAGCGTTTTTACAACCCTCTTTTAAAACCAAGGCATCACTGTGATGCATTTGCATGTCGTAAACATAGCTGTGTGGGTTTTTTATTCAACCGTTTTAAAAAATGAAGGTATCACTGAGACCATTGCAGATCGTAAAATTGCTTGTGTTGTTTTTGTAAGCCACCACAAGACACATCAGGTAGAATTGAAATTGCCCCTACCCAAAAGTTCGACCCAAAGGAGGGGCCATCAGAATTCGTTTTAGAGGTATGGTTCCTTCGGCAAAGTTTCTTATTTTGATCCCTAGAATACGATTTTCACAGAGCAATGAGCGATTATTAAATCGACCCGTCCTAATGTATATATATATATATATATATATATATATATATATATGCATACTTTCGATCATTTAGGATAATCCGCTATCCCGGCATTTAGTATCCCAATTTTCGGTAGCCCTAATATACATAGCGAACAGTGTACCTAATCTCGTACATACATTTGTTGTATGCCTGCCGTGTTTTCCAATCTTCGCTTTACCTATTGAATTCAATAATTTGTGTTTATACGTATGTTCGCTGTCGCTTGTTTCTGATGGTGCGTTGGCCTCGCTTGATGCTTTCGACTTCTGCTTACGGCGTGCGTTGGTGTGTCGTATGCTTGTGTGTACGTATGTATAGAAAAGTTCCAATTAGTAGCGGCGCTTATTTTGTCGACTTGCTGCTGATCTCCGTTTATATTAATGTGGGCGAAAAATGTAAACATTTTGCTTGCGTGAAAAGGTGCGCAAGTCTGGTTTGTCCTTCAATTTAGTAAATAATAATTCAATATACAACAGCATATATTTATTTTGACGTGTAATTCATAAAGATATAATTCATGTCATAAAAATGTATAAATGTTAAATTCAGAGTTGAATTCAATTATTGTATAACATGTATGGGAAAAATAGGTATATGTTGTGAGTGTACGAAACCCTCGGTTTTGGGGTCCTTACAATATTCAAAGGAGTAGTAGACTCAAAGACAAATCTATCGAATACGCAAAAGTTTTACTACTTATCATCGGTTTTGGTTGGTGAAGCTGCCGATTTAATAAAAAAACTTAACAGTTACGAGCGACACTTATACAGGTGCATGGAGCAAATCGGAACAACGCTACGATCATTCATTAAAGGATTTATGAAACTACCAAAAGCAACTACAACAAACCCTAAAGGTTTGCGCAAAATTATTGACGGCGCAGACGATTGCTTTCGAGAGTTATCAGCTATAAACATTAAGGAAAGTGACCCATGGTTAAAATTTATTCTTCTGAACAAATTGGATGCAGAAACACGTCACCACTTTTTTGAACATCTTGGATCAAAAACCAGTATTACGATTGATGAACTTTTTAAATTTCTCGATGCTCGTTTTATTCATTTGGAATCGAATAAGTTACACACAGCAGGTGCTGCAGTGCGTAACATATCAGAACGTTCGCATATCACAACAACAACAACATCAAGTTCATCATGCGCCTTTTATAATGGGCAACACAACATTTCAAAGTGTACAGAATTTATTGCAGCGTCTAGAGCAGACCGTCGTAATAAAGTAAGATCGACGGGTATTTGCTTCAACTGCCTCAAACTAGGTCATCGTTTAAAGATTGTAAATCAAGCTTCACATTTCGCAGTTGTCATGCGAAACATCATTCACTTCTTCATGACAGTGTAGATAAACAGGAATCAAAATTTTATTTAGGTAAAATTACGCCTCAAACAAATTCTAATAACATTTCTTTGCATAGCGCTTTGGATGATACACTTACAGGTCATTATGTACTACAGGGACAACAAAGCGGTCAATTTGTGCTTCCTACAGCAGTAGTGTCGATGAAAAACACTGTAGGACAAGCCCATTATTTACGTGGTCTGATTGACACTGGCTCGCAAGTATCAGTTATATCAGAAGCCTGTGTTCAGCGCATTGGGGTATAGCGTTCAAAGGCGCGACTGCACATTAAAGGCATTTCATCATCAGAAGCGGGAATAACGAAGGGTTGCGTGAATTTGTTGATCAGCTCTCGGCGTGCTGATTCCCATGTTTCAGTTTGCGCATACGTACTTCAGCGAATCACGGCAAATAACACAAAACACTGTGTAACTAACATACGGTGAACAAAATCGCTTCACTAAAACTAGCGGACACCTATTTTAACGAAAGTGCACCAATCGATTTGCTATTCGGTACAGATGTTGCTCGGAACATCATTACTGATGGCAAACTTCAAATAGAGAAACCAAACTTGTTTGAAATCAACTAAACTTTTGGATGGATACCATCGAGTCATGTCGAACTTCTGACCAGTGAAGGCGCGGTCGCATCCTATACAGCCACAATTAACGTGGACGAACTACTTAAACGATTTTGGGGTTTGGATGTATGCAAACCAGTTGGCAAACAATCAAAACATGATGATCCCGCTGAGATTCATTTTAGAGAAACTCATAAACACTCCACCGATGGCAAATATGTTGTTGAATTGCCGTTTGAGCAGGAACCTTGCAAGTACATTACAAGGAGCTGTTCAGAGGGTGAGCAGCATGGAAAGGTGTTTCCACGCCAATACGAAACTACAGCAAGAGTATACGAAATTTATGCGGGAATACATAGCTTTGGGTCATATGCAACAGATATCTTCAGAAGACATATACAAGTCGCCTCAGTATTACTTGCCACACCATGCAGTGTTTAAGTGTGATAGCTCTACAACTAGGCTGCGTGTGGTGTTCGATGGATATCACAAAGATATTGAATGTAAATCTTTCAACGATCAGTTATTAGTGGCGAGACTTATTTGGCGTTTCACTGCGCTTTCGCCAATTTAAGTATGTATTCGTAGCGGACATTAAAAAGATGTTCAGACAAATTTGGGTGTCGCATGTTCACTAAGATTACCAGCGTATTGTATGGAGAGCATATCCACACGAGTCTGTTAAGCACTACAGGCTATGCACAGTAACATACGGAACAGCATCAGCGCCGTTTCTGTCTGTTCGGGTTTTGCAACAATTGGCATATAAATTTCGTCATGCAGTTAGTATTTTCGAAAATAACATTTATGTGGATGACGTCATGCCTAGCGGTGGCAGTATAGATGAGGTGATTAGAATCAAAACTGAATTAATAAACCTACTCAAGTCTGGCGGGTTCCATCTCCGAAAATGGAGCTCCAACTCCTCGACAATTATGCCACCGGTTTCTGCTGATGAATGTGAAATCATTTCAAAAGACAACATTGGAGATTAAAACATCCAGATACTGGGCCATTACTGGAATTCAAAGTCAGATAAGTATTCATTTCATGTTGAATCAACAACTGTACGTGACATAACTAAACGACACATCCTTTCAGAAATCGCT
Organism: Eurosta solidaginis; assembly: GCF_040869045.1. Classification (NCBI taxonomy): domain Eukaryota; kingdom Metazoa; phylum Arthropoda; class Insecta; order Diptera; family Tephritidae; genus Eurosta; species Eurosta solidaginis. Next base: position 103,062,088 of record NC_090320.1, on the reverse strand, counting down.
CGTATATTTGATATTTTTGGGTTTTTGGCACCAGTGGTCAAACTAAAAATTTTCTTTCAAAAGATATTGATAACAAACCTTAACTGGGATGACACGGTGCCAGACATAGTAGCACTTGGCGACACGTACGGGACACATTGCAGTGTTTGGAAGCAGTGTTTATTCCAAGACGTATTTTACGTTCAACAACACTTTTCGAGTTGCATTGCTTTTGTAATGCCTCAACTTCTGCATATGCTGCGGTTGTATATAGTGTATGCATTGAGGAATGATGAAGGTCGGTCTCGGCAAAGACACCAGTGGCCCACTAAAGGCTATATCGATACCGCGATTAGAGCTACGTGCAGCGCTTTTGTTAATACGCTTATACAAGGCGATCAAGGCATAACTCAACATAGTAGATGAAAAGGTTTATGCTTGGACAGACTCTCAGGTTGTCCTTCATTGGTTATCATTATCACCTCGCAATTGGAAAAGGTTCATCGGGAATAGAACTGAAGAAATTCTTGAAGCTTTGCCAAGAAGTAAATGGCACTACATTGACAAAAAAGAGAATCCCGCGGATTGTGCCTCCAGACGCATAACATCGGAGCAACTTCATTACCATAGCTTTTGGTAGTTAGGTCTGACTTGGTTACAAAATCCAAAATGACGCTGGCCCAAATACACGACAATAGAAAAATGTGAACTTTCAGAAGATTTATTGGAACGAAGGAAAATTGTGCTGCATACCATAACCCGCGAAAAGGATTCATCGATTTTTGTTGACTATGTAATCAAGGTGTCATGATTTTCACGTATAATCAAGGTGTCATGATTTTCACGTATAATCAATGTCATCGCATACGTCCTACGATTCATATCACGACTAAATCATAAAACCTACATTCAGAAAGTTAGTTTGGAATACAAGTAGCTAGAACAAGCACGATTTGTATTATTTATCGCCATTGAGCATGCATTTTTTGAAGATAAATTTCAACGTTTAAACAAAAACTCCGTATTGATCGTGCCGCAGTATCATAAAACATCAAACGCCCAGTCATTCTTCCGAAATATGTATCCAGATTAATAATAGAGGAGCTACACAAGATTTATTTACATGTAGCAGTCAATGAGCTCTTTGTATTCATTCGTCAGCGCTACTGGATTTTAGGTGCCAGAAATATGATCAAATCTGTGGTACATCAATGTAAACAGTGCTTCATACTACGCAAACAAACTGCAACACAGCGGATGGCGGACTTGCCAGCAGTGCGTCTGGAGCCAGCCAGAGCAATTCCCAATTCAGAATGTGATTTTTCAGGACCTATTAATATAAAAATGACCAACTGCAAACGCACAATAATTTGCAAACCTTATATATGCTTTTTGTTTGAAATAAGTAAAATGCAAATAAATAAACGGCGATGTTTAGCGTTTTAACATAATTTACTTTATTGGAGAAATGCATTTCTTACTTTACATATACGTAGTTGCACTAATACCTACATACTAAACAGTACACAACTTCACAATAAACAATTGCTTGTCAGCACATCATTGTTGTGATCTACATATGACTCGCACATATGTCGGTTGGTGTGACTAGTCGCTATATGTGTATGGTCGTAAACAAACTCATGCTGATTTCAAGTGATTATCTGGGTCAGTAAAATATCAGATCTTGTGTGGTCGATATTCCTGTATGTATATTTGTATCATTAGGGTGAGGTGCATTCCAAGTACTGTAATAGACCGTATAGATAAGCTCCGACTCGTGCGTACTGACCTGGCCAGAAATATTCAGAGTGCATTTGAAAAATCAGCTCAGCGCTATAATCTGCGTAGCAGATTAAAGAAGTTCCATATTGGTGACGAAGTATATCGTCGCAACTTTGCTCAAAGCGACAGCTTGAAGAAATTCAACGCCAAACTCCCACCAGTTTTTATCAAATCTACAATTCTTGCCATAAAAGGAAATAACATGTACAAATTGCGTGATGTAATTAAAGGCAAAGTAGGTTGGTATCATGGAAAATATATAAAATAATGTAAGGGTTAAACTTGACATACAACTTCCCGTAAAAACGCATTTAGTAAAGGCTGCAGATATATTTTCATAATTCCTATCTAACCATCCTCTTCTAAAAATATCACGCCACCTTTTTTTGTGTCTATATAAGACACTGATTTTCGAATATCGGTCTCTTTTGCTGGATAAAGTTTGCCTTAATAAAAATGTCGTTCGGATCTAAATTCCGCAAGTAAGGCGAAAAGTTTTAATATTTGCTAATCCTTCTTAAAGGGACAATAATTCGGGGTTCGAAACGTTAAACGCGTAAAACGGCAATCTAATTTAAACCATAAGACTTTAAAAGTCAATCAATGTTCGGATTAGGACTCGCAATGAAAGGATTGGGGCTACATCGTCGTCAACTTTACCATCGAAAACTCGCAGGCTTGGTTTCAGGAACGAAATTTTTAATGATATCATAATTGCATAAGTGCATCATACAATTTAAATAATTTCAATAAAGAAAAAATTAAGAAAAAAAGAGCATATACATAAGTGAAGGCAGTCAAGTGTCAGGAGAAATCAAGAAATTCCAAGTTCCTCTTAACTTCCAGTACACGCTTAACTTTGTCGCGAAAGGAACGGAATATAGTCATAATAGTCTGAAAGTTACATAGTTTTATAGGGGAAAATCGAGACAAAAAAATAGAAAAATTTCAGTTAAACAAATTTTGGAATACATAATTTTCAGAAAAAAAACAAAACAGGGAAATAGCAATTTTTAACATGAAAAATGTAAAAATTAAATCTTTCGATTAAAGTTGTAAATATATGAATATGTAAACTTCAACAACAAACAACAAGGTCGTGGGCGCTGATGGATTGCCGGCGGAGCTATTCAAGTACGGCGGCGAGGAGTTGGTAAGGCGCATGCAGCAGCTTCTTAGCAAAATATGGGCGGACGAGTGCATGCCCGATGGCTGGACTCTAGTGTACTTTGCCCAGTCCACAAGAAGGGGGATACTGCAAAATGCACCAACTATCGTGGAATCAGACTTCTTAATATCGTATATAAGGTACTTTCAAGTGTATTGTGCGAAAGATTGAAGCCCACCGCGAACCGGCTGATTGGCCTTATCAGTGCGGCTTCAGACCTGGTAAATCTACCATCGACCAGATTTTCACAATGCGCCAAATCTTGGAAAAAATCCGTGAAAAGAGAATCGACACACATTACCTCTTCGTCGACTTTAAAGCCGCCTTCGACAGCACGAAAAGGAGCTGCCTATATGCCGCTATGTCTGAATTTGGTTTCCCGCAAAACTTATACTGCTGTGCGAAATGACTTTGAGCAACACCATCAGTTCAGTCAGAATTGGGAAGGACCTCTCCGAGCCGTTCGAAACTAAACGAGGTTTCAGACAGGGTGATCCCCTATCGTGCTACTTCTTTAATTTGATGCTGGAGAAAATTATACTAGCTGCAGAACTTAACCGCACTGGAAAAATATACTATAAAAGCATGCAATTACTGGCATATGCTGATGACATTGATATCATCGGCCTAAATACCCGTTAGTTCTGCTTACTCCAAACTGGAAAAAGAAGCGGTAAAGATGGGTATGATGGTGAATGAGGACAAAACGAAGTACCTGCTGTCATCGAGCAAAGAGTCAGCGCATACGCGCCTTGGTAACCACGCTACTGTTGACAGCCGTAATTTCGAAATAGTAAAAGACTTCGTTTATTTGGGAACCAGCATCAACACTAGCAACAACATCAGCACTGAAATTCAGCGAAGAATCAATCTTGCCAATAAATGCTACTTTGTACTAGGTAGGCAATTGAGAAGTAAAGTCCTCTCTCGGCGAACGAAAATCATACTCTACAAGTCACTTATCGTACCCGTCCTGCTATATGGGCAGAGGCATGAACTATGACAACAGCAGGTGAAGCGGCTTTGCAAGTCTTCGAGAGAAAAGTTCTTCGAAAGATGTATGGACCTCTAGGCGTTGGCGATGGCGAGTACCGAAGAATATTTAATGATGAGCTGTACGAGCTATACGCAGACATCAACATAGTCCAGCGAATTAAAACGCAGCGGCTGCTCTGGCTAGGCCATGTTATGGGAATTAATGATGATGCTCCGGCCAAGAAAGTGTTTCTATCGGAACCCGACTATGGAAGCAGAGGTAGAGGGCGGCCCCCACTCCGTTGGAAGGACCAAGTGGAAAACGATTTAAACTCCCTTGGTGTGACCAATTGGCGCCGGTTTGCGGAGCGAAGGAGCGACTGGCGCGTCTTGTTGGACGGCCATAACCGTTTATACGGTTAAGCACCAATTAAGTAAGTAAGTAAGTAAGTAAACTTCAGTGAAATACATAACTTAAAGAAACAAAGTATATACTTAATATGAAAGAGAGAAAAAAGTATAGTATAGGTGACATAATTTTATTAAATTAAATGTGTATCAAAGTTTTCAATGAATTTCCTTTGAATTCAACAAAGAAAATTATAATCCTTTTGAGTTTCACGTTTTCATGAAAATTAAAGTAAAAGTCGAAAAATAATATAATTTATTATAATTAAATGTTCAAGTTAGAAAAGGGGAGAGTGATATTTTTTTAAATGATTGGAGAGGGAGTTTCCTATGTCTTATTGGCGTTCCAATAAGAACAAGAAAACAAAAATATGATTGCAACTCGAAGCAATCGCAATATCGAATCCTAATTAGAAAATTTACATATGTGCTAAAGCACCATTTTTCAGCAAAGCAGAAGCATCGTGGAAGGTTTTGATCGAGTTCCTGCAACATCAATGTACGTAAGTTATAAACAAATTTTTATATTTTCTTATCATTTGGGTTTTTGCTTTGCATATGTACATATATGTTTTTTATTTAACTACCGTGTTAATGATCATTAAGTATGATCAATGGATCGTAGGAGAAACGAGAGAATCCATGAAACGAGTTGGTATTAGAAATTTATTTAGATTCTTTGAGTATCATGCCTATGGTTTGTACATATGTATAATATAAAAAAAAAAAAAAAAAATGCAAATGGCAAATATGTTGTTGAATTGCCGTTTGAGCAGGAACCTTGCGAGTACATTACAAGGAGCTGTTCAGAGGGTGAGCAGCATGGAAAGGTGTTTCCACGCCAATACGAAACTACAGCAAGAGTATACGAAATTTATGCGGGAATACATAGCTTTGGGTCATATGCAACAGATATCTTCAGAAGACATATACAAGTCGCCTCAGTATTACTTGCCACACCATGCAGTGTTTAAGTGTGATAGCTCTACAACTAGGCTGCGTGTGGTGTTCGATGGATATCACAAAGATATTGAATGTAAATCTTTCAACGATCAGTTATTAGTGGCGAGACTTATTTGGCGTTTCACTGCGCTTTCGCCAATTTAAGTATGTATTCGTAGCGGACATTAAAAAGATGTTCAGACAAATTTGGGTGTCGCATGTTCACTAAGATTACCAGCGTATTGTATGGAGAGCATATCCACACGAGTCTGTTAAGCACTACAGGCTATGCACAGTAACATACGGAACAGCATCAGCGCCGTTTCTGTCTGTTCGGGTTTTGCAACAATTGGCACGCGATAACTTATATAAATTTCGTCATGCAGTTAGTATTTTCGAAAATAACATTTATGTGGATGACGTCATGCCTAGCGGTGGCAGTATAGATGAGGTGATTAGAATCAAAACTGAATTAATAAACCTACTCAAGTCTGGCGGGTTCCATCTCCGAAAATGGAGCTCCAACTCCTCGACAATTATGCCAACGGTTTCTGCTGATGAATGTGAAATCATTTCAAAAGACAAAATTGGAGATTAAAACATCCAGATACTGGGCCATTACTGGAATACAAAGTCAGATAAGTATTCATTTCATGTTGAATCAACAACTGTACGTGACATAACTAAACGACACATCCTTTCAGAAATCGCTCGTATATTTGATATTTTTGGGTTTTTGGCACCAGTGGTCAAACTAAAAATTTTCTTTCAAAAGATATTGATAACAAACCTTAACTGGGATGACACGGTGCCAGACATAGTAGCACTTGGCGACACGTACGGGACACATTGCAGTGTTTGGAAGCAGTGTTTATTCCAAGACGTATTTTACGTTCAACAACACTTTTCGAGTTGCATTGCTTTTGTAATGCCTCAACTTCTGCATATGCTGCGGTTGTATATAGTGTATGCATTGAGGAATGATGAAGGTCGGTCTCGGCAAAGACACCAGTGGCCCACTAAAGGCTATATCGATACCGCGATTAGAGCTACGTGCAGCCTTTTGTTAATACGCTTATACAAGGCGATCAAGGCATAACTCAACATAGTAGATGAAAAGGTTTATGCTTGGACAGACTCTCAGGTTGTCCTTCATTGGTTATCATTATCACCTCGCAATTGGAAAAGGTTCATCGGGAATAGAACTGAAGAAATTCTTGAAGCTTTGCCAAGAAATAAATGGCACTACATTGACAAAAAAGAGAATCCCGCGGATTGTGCCTCCAGACGCATAACATCGGAGCAACTTCATTACCATAACTTTTGGTGGTTAGGTCTGACTTGGTTACAAAATCCAAAATGACGCTGGCCCAAATACACGACAATAGAAAAATGTGAACTTTCAGAAGATTTAGTGGAACGAAGGAAAATTGTGCTGCATACCATAACCCGCGAAAAGGATTCATCGATTTTTGTTGACTATGTAATCAAGGTGTCATGATTTTCACGTATAATCAATGTCATCGCATACGTCCTACGATTCATATAACGACTAAATCATAAAACCTACATTCAGAAAGTTAGTTTGGAATACAAATAGCTAGAACAAGCACGATTTGTATTATTTATCGCCATTCAGCATGCATTTTTAAGATAAATTTCAACGTTTAAACAAAAACTCCGTATTGATCGTGCCGCAGTATCATAAAACATCAAACGCCCAGTCATTCTTCCGAAATATGTATCCAGATTAATAATAGAGGAGCTACACAAGATTTATTTACATGTAGCAGTCAATGAGCTCTTTGTATTCATTCGTCAGCGCTACTGGATTTTAGGTGCCAGAAATATGATCAAATCTGTGGTACATCAATGTAAACAGTGCTTCATACTACGCAAACAAACTGCAACATAGCGGATGGCGGACTTGCCAGCAGTGCGTCTGGAGCCAGCCAGAGCAATTCCCAATTCAGAATGTGATTTTTCAGGACCTATTAATATAAAAATGACCAACTGCAAACGCACAATAATTTGCAAACCTTACATATGCTTTTTGTTTGAAATAAGTAAAATGCAAATAAATAAACGGCGATGTTTAGCGTTTTAACATAATTTACTTTATTGGAGAAATGCATTTCTTACTTTACATATACGTAGTTGCACTAATACCTACATACTAAACAGTACACAACTTACAATAAACAATTGCTTGTCAGCACATCATTGTTGTGATCTACATATGACTCGCACATATGTCGGTTGGTGTGACTAGTCGCTATATGTGTATGGTCGTAAACAAACTCATGCTGATTTCAAGTGATTATCTGGGTCAGTAAAATATCAGATCTTGTGTGGTCGATATTCCTGTATGTATATTTGTATCATTAGGGTGAGGTGCATTCCAAGTACTGTAGTAGACCGTATAGATAAGCTCCGACTCGTGCGTACTGACCTGGCCAGAAATATTCAGAGTGCATTTGAAAAATAAGCTCAGCGCTATAATCTGCGTAGCAGATTAAAGAAGTTCCATGTTGGTGACGAAGTATATCGTCGCAACTTTGCTCAAAGCGACAGCTTGAAGAAATTCAACGCCAAACTCCCACCAGTTTTTATCAAATCTACAATTCTTGCCATAAAAGGAAATAACATGTACAAATTGCGTGATGTAATTAAAGGCAAAGTAGGTTGGTATCATGGAAAATATATAAAATAATGTAAGGGTTAAACTTGACATACAACTTCCCGTAAAAACACATTTAGTAAAGGCTGCAGATATATTTTCATAATTCCTATCTAACCATCCTCTTCTAAAAATAACACGCCACCTTTTTTTGTGTCTATATAAGACACTGATTTTCGAATATCGGTCTCTTTTGCTGGATAAAGTTTGCCTTAATAAAAATGTCGTTCGGATCTAAATTCCGCAAGTAAGGCGAAAAGTTTTAATATTTGCTAATCCTTCTTAAAGGGACAATAATTCGGGGTTCGAAACGTTAAACGCGTAAAACGGCAATCTAATTTAAACCACAAGACTTTAAAAGTCAATCAATGTTCGGATTAGGACTCGCAATGAAAGGATTGGGGCTACATCGTCGTCAACTTTACCATCGAAAACTCGCAGGCTTGGTTTCAGGAACGAAATTTTTAATGATATCATTATTGCATAAGTGCATCATACAATTTAAATAATTTCAATAAAGAAAAAATTAAGAAAAAAAGAGCATATACATAAGTGAAGGCAGTCAAGTGTCAGGAGAAATCGAGAAATTCCAAGTTCCTCTTAACTTCGAGTACACGCTTAACTTTGTCGCGAAAGGAACGGAATATAGTCATAATAGTCTGAAAGTTACATAGTTTTATAGGGGAAAATCGAGACAAAAAAATAGAAAAATTTCAGTTAAACAAATTTTGGAATACATAATTTTCAGAAAAAAAAACAAAACAGGGAAATAGCAATTTTTAACATGAAAAATGTAAAAATTAAATCTTTCGATTAAAGTTGTAAATATATGAATATGTAAACTTCAACAAAAAACAACAAGGTCGTAGGCGCTGATGGATTGCCTGCGGAGCTATTCAAGTACGGCGGCGAGGAGTTGGTAAGGCGCATGCAGCAGCTTCTTAGCAAAATATGGGCGGACGAGTGCATGCCCGATGGCTGGACTCTAGTGTACTTTGCCCAGTCCACAAGAAGGGGGATACTGCAAAATGCACCAACTATCTTGGAATCAGCCTTCTTAATATCGTATATAAGGTACTTTCAAGTGTATTGTGCGAAAGAAGCCGCGAACCGGCTGATTGGCCTTATCAGTGCGGCTTCAGACCTGGTAAATCTACCATCGACCAGATTTTCACAATGCGCCAAATCTTGGAAAAAATCCGTGAAAAGAGAATCGACACACATTACCTCTTCGTCGACTTTAAAGCCGCCTTCGACAGCACGAAAAGGAGCTGCCTATATGCCGCTATGTCTGAATTTGGTTTCCCGCAAAACTTATACTGCTGTGCGAAATGACTTTGAGCAACACCATCAGTTCAGTCAGAATTGGGAAGGACCTCTCCGAGCCGTTCGAAACTAAACGAGGTTTCAGACAGGGTGATCCCCTATCGTGCTACTTCTTTAATTTGATGCTGGAGAAAATTATACTAGCTGCAGAACTTAACCGCACTGGAAAAATATACTATAAAAGCATGCAATTACTGGCATATGCTGATGACATTGATATCATCGGCCTAAATACCCGTTAGTTCTGCTTACTCCAAACTGGAAAAAGAGGCGGTAAAGATGGGTATGATGGTGAATGAGGACAAAACGAAGTACCTGCTGTCATCGAGCAAAGAGTCAGCGCATACGCGCCTTGGTAACCACGCTACTGTTGACAGCCGTAATTTCGAAATAGTAAAAGACTTCGTTTATTTGGGAACCAGCATCAACACTAGCAACAACATCAGCACTGAAATTCAGCGAAGAATCAATCTTGCCAATAAATGCTACTTTGTACTAGGTAGGCAATTGAGAAGTAAAGTCCTCTCTCGGCGAACGAAAATCATACTCTACAAGTCACTTATCGTACCCGTCCTGCTATATGGGCAGAAGCATGAACTATGACAACAGCAGGTGAAGCGGCTTTGCAAGTCTTCGAGAGAAAAGTTCTTCGAAAGATGTATGGACCTCTAGGCGTTGGCGATGGCGAGTACCGAAGAATATTTAATGATGAGCTGTACGAGCTATACGCAGACATCAACATAGTCCAGCGAATTAAAACGCAGCGGCTGCTCTGGCTAGGCCATGTTATGGGAATTAATGATGATGCTCCGGCCAAGAAAGTGTTTCTATCGGAACCCGACTATGGAAGCAGAGGTAGAGGGCGGCCCCCACTCCGTTGGAAGGACCAAGTGGAAAACGATTTAAACTCCCTTGGCGACTTGCTGCTAATCTCCGTTTATTCAAATTATTATGTATGTTGTATTTTTAGTTGAGTGCACTGGATGCGCAAAGGGTTGGTTGACCGGCGCAATTTTATGTTTTGTGCGTATCCACTTCCCTTCCAAATGTTTTAGTGTATGTTAGGGTGACCTATATTTGAAATTTATGTGGGAGAAAAATGTAAATATTTTGCTTGGGTGCAAAAGTGCGCAAGTCTGGTTTGTCCTTCAATTTATTAAATAATAATTCAATATACAACAGCATATATTTATTTTGACGTGTAATTCATAAAGATATAATTCATGTCATAAAAATGTCTAAATGTTAAATTCAGAGTTGAATTCAATTATTGTATGACATGTATGGGAAAAATAGGTATATGTTGTGAGTGTACGAAACGCTCGGTTTTGGGGTCCTTACAATATTCAAAGGAGTAGTAGACTCAAAGACAAATCTATCGAATACGCAAAAGTTTTACTACTTATAATCGGTTTTGGTTGGTGAAGCTGCCGATTTAATAAAAAAACTTAACGGTTACGAGCGACACTTATACAGGTGCATGGAGCAAATCGGAACAACGCTACGATCATTCATTAAAGGAAAGCAACTACAACAAACCCTAAAGGTTTGCGCAAAATTATTGACGGCGCAGACGATTGCTTTCGAGAGTTATCAGCTATAAACATTAAGGAAAGTGACCCATGGTTAAAATTTATTCTTCTGAACAAATTGGATGCAGAAACACGCCACCACTTTTTTGAACATATTGGATCAAAAACCAGTATTACGATTGATGAATTTTTAAAATTTCTCGATCAGTTATATCAGAAGCCTGTGGTCAGCGTATTGGGGTATCGCGTTCAAAGGCGCGACTGCACATTAAAGGCATTTCATCATCGGAAGCGGGAATAACGAAGGGTTGCGTGAATTTTTTGATCAGCTCTCGGCGTGATGATTCCCATGTTTCAGTTTGCGCATGCGTACTTCAGCGAATCACGGCAAATAACACAAAACACTGTGTAACTAACATACGGTGAACAAAATCGTTTCACTAAAACTAGCGGACACCTATTTTAACGAAAGTGCACCAATCGATTTGCTATTCGGTACAGATGTTGCTCGGAACATCATTACTGATGGCAAACTTCAAATAGAGAAACCAAACTTGTTTGCAATCAACTCAACTTTTGGATTGATACCATCGGGTCAAGTCGAACTTGCGACCAGTGAAGACGCGGTCGCATCCTATACAGCCACAATTAATGTGGACGAACTACTTAAACAATTTTGGGGTTTACATGTATGCAAACCAGTTGGCAAACAATCAAAACATGATGATCCCTCTGAGATTCATTTTAGAGAAACTCATAAACGCTCCACCGATGGCAAATATGTTGTTGAATTGCCGTTTGAGCAGGAACCATGCGAGTACATTACAAGGAGCTGTTCAGAGGGTGAGCAGCATGGAAAGGTATTTCCACGCCAATACTACAGCAAGAGTATACGAAATTTATGCGGGAATACATAGCTTTGGGGTATATGCAACAGATATCTTCAGAAGACATAAACAAGTCGCCTCAGTATTACTTGCCACACCATGCAGTGTTTAAGTGTGATAGCTCTACAACTAGGCTGCGTGTGGTGTTCGATGGATATAACAAAGGTATTGAAGGTAAATTTTTCAACGATCAGTTATTAGTGACGAGACTTATTTGGCGTTTCACTGCGCTTTCGCCAATTTAAGTATGTATTCGTATCGGACATTACAAAGGTGTTCAGACAGATTTAGGTGTCGCATGTTCACCAAGATTACCAGCGTATTGTATGGAGAGCATCTCCACGCGAGTCTGTTAAGCACTACAGGCTATGCACAGTAACATACGGAACGGCATCAGCGCCGTTTCTGTCTGTTCGGGTTTTGCAACAATTGGCACGCGATAACTTAGATAAATTTCATCATGCAGTTAGTATTATCGAAAATAAAATTTATGTGGATGACGTCATGCCTAGCGGTGACAGTATAGATGAGGTGATTAGAATCAAAACTGAATTAATAAACCTTCTCAAGTCTGGCGGGTTCCATCTCCGAAAATGGAGCTCCAACTCTTCGACAATTATGCCAACGGTTTATGCTGATGAATGTGAAATCATTTCAAAAGACAAAATTGGAGATACATCTGAATACATCCAGATACTGGGCCATTACTGGAATCCAAAGTCAGATAAGTATTCATTTCATGTTGAATCAACAACTGTACGTGACATAACTACACGACACATCCTTTCAGAAATTGCTCGTATATTTGATATTTTTGGGGTTTTGACACCAGTGGTCAAACTAAACATTTTCTTTCAAAAGATATTGATAACAAACCTTAACTGGGATGAAACGATGCCAGACATAGTAGCACTTGGCGACACATACGGGACACATTGAAGTGTTTGGAAGCAGTGTTTATTCCAAGACGTATTTTACGTTCAACAACACTTTTCGAGTTGCATTGCTTTTGTAATGCCTCAACTTCTGCATATGCTGCGGTTGTATATAGTCTATGCATTGAGGAATGATGAAGGTCGGTCTCGGCAAAGACAACAGTGGCGCCACTAAAGGCTATGGCGATACTGCGATTAGAGCTATGTGCAGCGCTTTTGTTAACACGCTTATACAACGCGATCAAGGCATCACTCATCTTAGTAGATGAAAAGGTTTATGCTTAGAGAGACTCTCAGGTTGTCCTTCATTGGTTATCATCATCACCTCGCAATTGGAAAAGGTTCATCGGGAATAGAACTGAAGAAATTCTTGAAGCTTTGGCGGATTGTGCCACCAGACGCATAACATCGGAGCAACATCATAACCATAACTTTTGGTGGTCAGGTCTGACTTGGTTACAAAATCCAAAATGACGCTGGCCCAAATACACGACAATCGAAAAATGTGAACTTTCAGAAAATTTATTGGAACGAAGGAAAATTGTGCTGCATACCATAACCCGCGAAAAGGATTCATCAATTTTTGTTGACTATGCAATCAAGGTGTCATCATTTTCACGTATAATCAATGTCATCGCATACGTCCTACGATTCATATCACGACTAAAGCGTAAAACCTACATTCAGAAAGTTAGTTTGGAATACATATAGGTAGAACAAGCACGATTTGTATTATTTAGCGCCATTCAGCATGCATTTTTTGAAGATAAATTTCAACGTTTAAACAAAAACTCCGTATTGATCGTGCCGCATTATCATAAAACATCAAACACCCAGTCATTCTTCCGAAATATAATGTATCCAGATTAATAATAGAGGAGCTACACAAGCTTTATTTACATGTAGCGGTAAATGAGCTCTTTGTATTCATTCGTCAGCGCTACTGGATTTTAGATTCCAGAAATATGATCAAATCTGTGGTACATCAATGTAAACAGTGCTTCATACTACGGAAACAAACTGCAACACAGCGGGTGGCTGACTTTCCAGCAGTGCGTCTGGAGCCAGCGAGAGCAATTCCCAATTCAGAATGTGATTTTTCAGGACCTATTAATATAAAAATGACCAACTGCAAACGCACAATAATTTGCCTAAAAACCTTACATATCTTTTTTGTTTGAAATAGGTAAAATGCAAATAAATGAGCGGCGATGTTTAGCGTTTGAACAAAATTTACTTTATTGGAGAAATGTATTTCTTACTTTACATAAACGTAGTTGCGCTAATACCTACATACTAAACAGTACACGATTTCACAATAAACAATTGCTTGCCAGCACATTATTGTTGTGAGCTACATATTGTCAATATGACTCGCACATATGTCGGTTGGTGTGACTAGTCGCTACATGTGTATGGTCGTAAACAAACTCATGCTGATTTCAAGTGGTTATCTGGGTCAGTAAAATATCAGATCTTGTGTGGTCGATATTCCTGTATGTATATTTGTATCATTAGGGTGAGGTGCATTCCAAGTACTGTAATAGACCGTATAGATAAGCTCCGACTCGTGCGTACTGACCTGGCCAGAAATATTCAGAGTGCATTTGAAAAATCAGCTCAGCGCTATAATCTGCGTAGCAGATTAAAGAAGTTCCATGTAGGTGACGAAGTATATCGTCGCAACTTTGCTCAAAGCGACAGCTTGAAGAAATTCAACGCCAAACTCCCACCAGTTTTTATCAAATCTTCAATTCTTGCCATAAAAGGAAATAACATGTAAAAATTGCGTGACATAATTAAAGGCAAAGTAGGTTGGTATCATGGAAAATATATAAAATAATGTAAGGGTTAAACTTGAAATGCAACTTCCCATAAAAACGCATTTAGTAAAGGCTGCAGATATATTTTCATAATTCCTATCTAAAAATATCACGCCGCCTTTGTTTGTGTCTATATAAGACACTGATTTTGGAATATCGGTCTCTTTTGCTGGAAAAAGTTTGCCTTAATAAAAGTCGTTCGGGTCTAAATTCCGCAAGTAAGGCGAAAAGTTTTAATATTTGCTAATCCTTCTTAGAGGTACAGTAATTTGGTTTTCGATACGTTAAATGCGTAACACCGCAATCTAATTTAAACCATAAGACTTTAAAAGTCAATCACTGTTCGGATTGGGACTCGCAATGAAAGGATTGGGGCTACATCATCGTCAACTTCACCATGAAAAACTCGCAGGCTAGGTTGCAGGAACGAACTTTTTAGTGATATCATAATTGCATAAGTGCCTCATACTTAAGCCCTTTAAAAAAATTCAATAAAGAAAAAATTTAGAAAAAAAAGAGCATATACATAAGTGAAGGCAGTCAAGTGTCAGGAGAAATTGAGAAATTCCAAGTTCCTCTTAACTTCCAGTACACGCTTAGTTTTGTCGCGGAATGAACGGAATATGGTCATAATAGTCTGAAAATGACATAGTTTTATAGAAGAAAATCGAGAGAAAAAAATAGAAAAATTGCAGTTAAAAAAATTTTAGAATATGTAATTTTCAGAAAAAAAACAAAACACGGAAAAAGCAATTTTTAACATAAAAAATGTAAAAATTAAATCTTTCGATTAAAGTTGTAAATATATGAATATGCAAACTTCAACAACAAACAACAAGGCCGTGGGCGCTGATGGATTTCCTGCGGAGCTATTCAAGTACGGCGCGAGGAGTTGGTAAGGCGCATGCAGCAGCTTCTTAGCAAAATATGTGCGGACGAGTGCATGCCCGACGGTTGGAATCTAAGTGTTCTTTGCGCAGTCCACAAGAAGCGGGATACTGCAAAATGCACCAGCTATCGTGGAATCAGCCTTCTTAATATCGCATATAAGGTTCTTTCAAGTGTATTGTGCGAAATATTGAAGCCCACCGTGAACCGGCTGATTGGACCTTATCAGTGCGGCTTCAGACCTGGTAAATCTACCATCGACCAGATTTTCACAATGTGCCAAATCTTGGAAAAACCCCGTGAAAAGAGAATCGACACACATCACTTTAAAGCCGCCTTCGACAGCACGAAAAGGAGCTGCCTATATGCCGCGATGTCTGAATTTGGTTTCCCCGCAAAACTTATACGGCTGTGCGAAATGGCTTTGTGCAACACCATCAGCTCAGTTAGAATTGGGAAGGACCTCTCCGAGCCGTTCGAAACTAAACGAGGTTTCAGACTGGGTGACCCCCTATCGTGCAACTTCTTTAATTTGCTGCTGGAGAAAATTATACTAGCTGCAGAACTTAACCGCACCTGAACAATATACTATAAAAGCATGCAATTACGGGCATATGCTGTTGTCATTGATATCATCGGCCTAAACACCCGCCCTGTTAGTTCTGCTTACTCCAAACTAGAAAAAGAAGAGGTTAAGATGGGTTTGATGGTGAATGAGGACAAAACGAAGTACAGCAAAGTCGAGCAAAGAGTCAGCGCATACGCGCCTTGGTAACCACGCTACTGTTGGCAGCCATAATTTCGAAATAGTAAAAGACTTCGTTTATTTCGGAACCATCATCAACACTAGCAACAACATCAGCACTGAAATCCAGCGAAGAATCAATCTTGCCAATAAATGCTACTTTGGACTAGGTAGGCAATTGAGAAGTAAAGTCCTCTCTCGGCGAACGAAAATCATACTCTACAAGTCACTTATCGTACCCGTCCTGCTATATGGGGCAGAAGATGAAGCGGCTTTGGCAGTCTTCGAGAGAAAAGTTCTTCGAAAGATTTATGGACCTCTACGCGTTGGCGGTGGCGAACCGAAGAAGATTTAATGATGAGCTGTACGAGCTATACGCAGACATCAACATAGTCCAGCGAATTAAAACGCAGCGGCTGCGCTGGCTAGGCCATGTTATGGGAATGAATGATGATGCTCGGAACCCGCCTATGGAAGCAGAGGTAGAGGGCGGTCCCCACTCCGCTGGAAGGACCAGGTGGAAAACGATTTAAACTCCCTTGGTGTGACCAATTGGCGCCGGTTGGCGGAGCGACTGGCGCGCCTTTTCGGACGGCCATAACCGTTTAGACGGTTAAGCACCAATAAAGTAAGTAAGTAAACTTCAGTGAAATACATAACTTAAAGAATCAAAGTATATACTTAATATGAAAGAGAGAGAAAAATATAGTATAGGTGTCATAATTTTATTAAATTAAATGTTTTCAATGAATTTCCATTGAATTTAACAAAGAAAATTATAATCCTTTTGAGTTTCACGTTTTCATGAAAATTAAGTAAAAGTCGAAAAATAATATAATTTATTATAATTAAATGTTCAAGTTAGAAAAGGAGAGAGTGATATTTTTTTAAGTGATTGGAGAGAGAGTTTTCAATATCTTATTGGCGTTCCAATAAGAACAAGAATACAAAAATATCCCTACAAGATGCGTGAGCAGAACGCTGATGTGTTCACCAACACATTCACACAAAAGTATTGCGATTACTAATACGTACAAACTTGGTGTTGTTAATTTTTTTTCACGTTTGCCCGAAACTGTGCGTACCTGTCCATAAATAACTCAATTTGTGTTCCCTTGCATTATTTTGGGTCAGTTTTGCGAACACGAGGACGATATTTGGAGAATATCAGAACAAAGCTATTATTTTTTAAAACGCAAAAGACTTAAACATTTCAGAGCGCGACGGGATTTTTAAATTAATTAATTAATAAATAAAATAAAGGTTAATATAATAAAAAAAATATGAAAAGAAGGCATTTTGCTAATTGCTTATCGAAAGAGAAAAAGCTCTTTGACGATAACGTTAAAATGTTTAAAGAAATTGAGAAGTCCTCTCAAGATAAAGTGCAAAGTATTGCTAATTCTTTGGAAAGTGTTGCTAATCCTTTGGAAAGTGAGGCTAATCCTTTGGGTGGTGAGATTTTGCAAAGTCAGTGTTTGCCAGTTGATAGTGTTCGAAGTGATAGTGGTGAAAGCGTAGAAGAGTGTTTAGGTGCCCAAAGTTATTATGTAGAAGAGGGTGCAGGTACGGATCTGAACGACTTGCTAAGAAGTTGGGTCATAGATTTTAAAGTTCCTCATAATATTATAGACGGACTTCTTCAGGCACTCCAAAAGGGTGGGATAAAGGATGTGCCGTTGTGTGCCGAAACTCTTTTAGACACCTTTGGAGAAAGTCAGTGTAGAATCTATGCCAAATGGTGAATTTTTGTACTTTGGTATACAAGACCAACTAGTTTCTGAACAATTTTAATTTTTGGAGGCACAAGAAGAGGTTTTAATTGATGTGGGAGTAGATGGTCTCAAACTTTTTAACAGTTCAAGTCGAGTTTTATGGCCTATTCTTGGAGCACTAGTACATTTTCCTAGTGTTAATACTTTTGTTATAGCTAGCTTCTCAGGTTTTAAAAAGCCTGAAAATATTAATGATTTTATAGCTAAGTTCGCTTCAGAGGCAAAATCCCTGCGAGAAAACGGTATTGCTGTCGGTCCCAATAAAGTGTTGTTAAGATTTGATGTGCGTGTGTTCATTTGCGACTCCCCAGCTAGGGCGTTTGTTAGTGGTGTTATGTCATTTAATGCCAAACATGGGTGCCCCAGGTGTCATATAGGAGGTGACTGGGATGGGAAAGTATATTTACCCACAACGTCTGGTATACCCAGGACGGATATAAGTTTTGAGAAAAGAGATAATGTGTCTCACCACAGTTCTCAATTCAGACAACAGAAAACCGTTTTAGAAGATGCCGGCTTTAAAATGGTTCCTCAGTTTCCACTAGACTGTATGCATTTGGTAGATTTAGGTGTCGTAAAAAGGTTTTTAAAAAATTTGAATAGCGATGCAAATATCCGAAAGATAATTGAAAATATTAAATTTATTTCTAATTACTTTCCGTCTGAATTCTGTCGTACTGCGAGAAGTTTAGATGAAGTTAGTCGGTGGAAAGTAACGAAATTCAGACAGTTCCTGCTATACACAGGCATTTTTGTTTTAAAAGACTGCATTAGTAGGGAGTTGTACTTCCTTTTTCCTACTACTACATACCGGCATTCGACTTCTTTCAAGTGAAAGGTCGTTTAGGTCTGAGGCTGATGTTGCCCAATATATATTAGAGCATTTCGTCACGCAGTTCAGTGTAATGTTTGGGAAGGAAAGCGTTACTTTCAACATTCATGGTTTATTACACTTGTCAGAATGTGTCAAAGATCT
The DNA here is from genome assembly GCF_040869045.1 of Eurosta solidaginis. NCBI lineage: Eukaryota > Metazoa > Arthropoda > Insecta > Diptera > Tephritidae > Eurosta > Eurosta solidaginis. The sequence goes on along the minus strand of NC_090320.1, from coordinate 103,043,264 downwards.
TGGTCCTTTAGACTCCTTTTCTGCTTACAGGTTTGAAAATTTTATGCAATTTTTTAAAAAAGATAGTAAGAAAACCAAATCAAATATTGCAACAGCTGTTTTTAAGGTTGAAAGAAAGGCAGGATGTAAGTTCATCGATTCACAAACCTTCCAAGCTAGGCTCTTTCGATATTGATTTAAAGAAAGATAAAGACTGTTTTTGTTATAGCAAAAAAGTCGGCCCTATAAAGGTAGTAGAACTTATAGGGTAAGGAGAATTGGAAATAGTGAATTGTACTGTTTTTCGGAAAACGCAAATTTTTTTCGATGTACCTGTTAGCTCCTCCGATAGTTTAGGTATTGTTGTTGCAAGTGAGCCAAGCTTAAATTTGGTTGATTTAAATGGAGAAGATCTTGATTACAAGTACTTCTGTATCCCTCTGGAAAGCAAATTTTTGCTTATACCCTTTCTTCACCACCTATTCCATGAGTTTTCCAATTAAGCCACTTTTTCCTAACCCTTGTTTCATAAACTTTCAATAAAGTAACACTTTCCACACTTTCGAATAAATAAATCTTAAAAATATAATTAAAACGTATCCTTTAGCTTTTGATTCTAAATTTTTTGAAGAGTCCAGTTACAAGAAGAAGTGCAGTTATGGAATCTACAAATAATGGTAAGAAAATCTCTTGTACATGATTTGTACATAAGTTAACTTTCAATAATTTTCAGCGAATTCTTTCAATAAAGTGTTTGCAACGAATAGACGTTTTAATGAGGCTACATCTGAAGCCGAAGGTGCTGCCATTTCCTCAGCAGGAATGGTAGTCGATCAGGCTGAAGGACTGCTACAAGGAGATCAGGCTGAAGATGTTGGAACCAACCAAATTGAAGTCAACCTGGCAGGACCTAATGGAGGTAAATTTTTTAAATTTTCATTTGGTTGTTTTAAACCCCCCTTCTAGAGTACTACCTTTCGTTTATACACAAATCATTTGCCCACATATAGTTAAAAATAAAATATCCCCATGTTATTTGTAGGTGAAAACAAAAATCGTGATAAACACCACTTAACTTTAAAATTAAAAGCTTAAATGTTGATAGACCATCTCTTTGAATGTCCTTAACCATATTTTCACTATACCAAAAGAGAAAGCTTTATATTTATTCAGTCCGCCCTAATACATTTGCACATCGATTGCTGCCCTATCGCAGAATGGGATTGCACACCGACCTATTTCAGACTTATTTTTTAGAAAACGGATAATCCAGATGTAATGTTTCTATATTTTTCCATTATCCAAGCAAAGAAATGATTGCCAAGATGAAAGCTCCATGTAATATCATGCCAGAAGTTACATTTACAAATATAGATGCACCCTTTAATACAAAGACGGGTATAATATCCAGGTGTAACATTACAATTAAATTTAATAGCGCAGGATTGAATAAAGGGCCCTCTGGTTTAGTAAAAGGAGGTAAAAGTCTAGTTGAGGGGTCGACTGCTAATACGCTACCCAAAATATCGAGAGAGGTGTCAAAAGACGCGTGAACAATAATCCGATGGCGGAAAAGAAAAATTTTATCTCTGTCCGGAGATATTTGCAGTTGAGGTTGGCGATTTTCATGTGGTTGTTGTTGTGTTTGTACCCACAAAAAAAATTGTGCATCACCGTGGCGGTAGCCACGGTATACCACACACCCGGACTTGGCATGGCGTAGCCTAGGGTTATTTTTTATAAGCGCGGCTGAAGGCCGCCAACGCAGAAAGGTGTTCTGCGCAAAAATACTATGGATCCCAACCCCAGTTTCGGAGGATCCCGCGGGTTTTTTTCGGTTTTTCGTTAATAACTTTTGAACGGGTAAAAAAAGTTAACTTCCGCTTTCTTGATCTAGACGTGAATACGCGTCTTTTGATACCTCACTCGAAAATTTTGGCCCAAATTTCGGTGGGTACCGTAAACTGCACTATTACCGAGTTATTTAATTACTCTTTACACCAGGTTAATCACTATTAAAGTTTTATTTATTCCTAAATGTCTCTTAAACTTGCACGAATAGTTTAGCCAAAGGTAGATATGTGCAACAAAATTAGCTTGATCAGCTGACTTCTATCGTTTTCAATGCCCAACAAGAAAGCTATCGGTTAGGTAGCTGTGTTGTATATTACATATTTGGGCATATTCATAGACGGAGTTTAGTTGGTACTTAAAGTTAGTTGAAGCTTTTTTGACAGATAGCCAATAGAATATTATGTCAAAAAGCTGTAACTAACTTTTAATTCTTAACTAAGTTTTGACTATGAATACGCCCTATTGTTTTGTATAAGATATTAAACGTATATTATTCTTTTTATAGATGTGCTGAGAGTTTTGATGGAGATTATTTATAAGATGGATCAAATTGAACAGAATGTAAGAAGTAGGGTAATAGGAGACGGAGGAAAAAGAGCATTAAAATTCACAATGATATTGTATTTAACTAGATATTTGTATTTTACAATATTCATGCAAAGTACTTTTTATATTCCTTAAACTTAGCAACGTACACTCAGCTATAATCAAAGCGTACTAATGAAAATGGTGGAGGAAATAAAGTAAGATGTAAGTATTGTTTTTATTTAATTAATTTTACTTTTCGCTTCAATTATTCTCTAATGGCTTAGGCTTTTTTGTGTATATACTAATCTTTGCTATGCAGAATATTAGTTTCATTCGCCTAACGATAGATTACTTACTTCTTACTTAATTGGCGCTTAACCGTCTAAACGGTTATGGCCGTCCAACAACGATAGATTATTATCTTAAATATACAGCCCAATTCTCAATCCTTTTCCCGGGGAGATTTCTCCCGTTCTCCATACAAAAATTTGCCATTCTCAACCATTTTTGTATGGGGAACGGGAAAAATCTCTCCGGGAAAAACATTGAGAATTGGGCTGATAACGAAAAAAGGTACCGGCCATATCTCAACCAAACCCCTTTGTTGCTAAAGCTCACATCTGAGTATATAATGTTTTGTAACACCGATTTTCAACTCGTTTCTTGTTAATATATATACTTCAACAATAAAGCTTCGTTTTAAACAGGCGGTACCGAATAGTGAAGTTTTGGCGCAACAGCACTTAATGCGAGAGTGCAAGGTGACGCTGAAGAAGGTGGAAAGCTCTGTGTGCAAAATTACTGGGGAAGTCAGAGACAAGTACATGGATGAAGTTGCCAGCGCATTGCCTCTCCAGAATGTATTAGAGGTTCTAAGGTTGGAAGAAAGATTGAAGGTAGAGGAGTATGCTGTAGCAATGGTAATTTGACCCAAAAAGTTATCTTTTACCATAATTTAATTTCGCTGTCATACTTTAGAAGGCTCATATGTTCAAAATTAAGGGCATTTCAGAGGACATACCCCGAGTAGTAAAAGAAATTTTCAGTGACACGTTGATGGAAGAGTACAACTGGGCGGGAGCAGCTGGAAAGAAAAGTCTCCAAAAGCTTTCCTTGTTCGAGACATTTCTTCGCGTTAAGATGTTATAAAGAGAGATGTATTATAAATTGTATTCCTATATTGATTTTTGGTGCGTTTTTAGATGTATTCATACACCAAGGACATGCATCGTGTGAAAAAGAAATGAGAAAGCCGGTTGAACTCAGACACCACAGGATGGCACAAAGGAAATTCGGCAAAAAGCAAAAATTAGTTACTGCACAGACAAGCCCACCAGCGCAATGAATTGTTTCCTCTTTTCTTTTTCATTTAAGTTGTAGCTTTTGAATTTTCGGTTTTTTATATGTTTTTGAATTTTTTTAGTTTGCGGAATATATTTAAGTTAATTAGTTACTGTTTTTAAGTTAGGATAATGTAATATACAAACGAAGTTTTTAAGTTTTCGAAATATTTTTAAGTTAGTCAGTTACTTTTTTTAAGTTAGAATAATGTGATATTTAAATGAAGTTTTTTAAGTTTTCGAATTATTTTTTAATTTAGTCCCAATGTTTTATTGAATTTTTTATATAGCTCTTATCATAACTACCTGAGACAAAAAGGACATATAACTAATAAATAAAAGCCTTTTTGACAAAACATGTTGTGAACAAAATTTAAAGAAATGAAATTTTAATTAATAATGAACACATAAAGAAAATCAATATGATATAAAAATGCAATTTATGTTTTTTTTTAAAGAAATTACATTTTTATGAATACTGAATCCATAAAAAAAGAAATGATATACACATTTAAATAAGTAAAAGTTGTAATAAATAATGCAATATATATATTTTTTTATAGTTTTTTTATCATAAGTACATGAGAATGAAAAGACAAACAATTATTAGCTTTTTAAAGAAATGAAATTTTAATGAATACATAAAGAAAAGCAATGTGATATATACGTAAATAGGTAAAGTTAGAATAAATAATGTAAATATACTTTATTTCAAGAAACGACATTTTAATGAACAATGAAAACATTAAAAAAAGTAATCAGATATACAATAACTAAAACTAAGTGAGAATAAATAATGTGATATATATATTTAATTGGACGTTTTGAGATCTATTTATAGTTTTTTATCATAAGTACTATACAAAAGTGCACATATATTGAATAATAAACGAATTTTTATATACATCTGTATATGTTTTATTTATTATGATGCATCCTCTGTGATTGATTTGCACATCCGGTTTGATGGATCCGCCCTGACTAATGTTTACATCATGTTTGATGGTTCCGCCCTGACTAATGTTTACATCAGGCATGATGCCTCCGCTCTGACAATTCTGATTATCAGCTGTCTAGTAGGGATGATTGCAACTCGAAGCAATAACAATATCGCATTCTAATTAGAAAATTTACATATGTGCTAAAGTACCATTTTTCAGCAAAGCAGAAGCATCGTGGAAGGCCTTCATCGAGTTCCTGCAACATCAATGTACGTAAGTTATAAACAAATTTTTATATTTTCTTAACATTTGGGTTTTTGCTTTGCATATGTACTAATAATGAATTCGTAACACACATTTAAAAACGCGGAAATATCAATCAAATACCTTATACTTGATTTAATATGATTCATTTCTCTGTCTTAATAATATTTCACCTTTTTAAATATCACGCACCCTTTAGTAAGTTTGTAAGATGCCTTTTTGTATATTGTTCCGATTTCATATCGTTCCCCGTATGTACAAATAAATTTAGTATCTATGGAAGTAAACTATTCATTTGTTAAAATACCTTTTGCTAACAGCTAATGACATTATTTAGATACAAATAAAAAGGTTTGTTAATTAGTTCTTTATAATGGTCTGAAATCAATTGCTGTTATTATATACATCTCAGAAGTCATGGAGGGTGGGTTAAGAGCGGTAAGTTATAGGCAGTAGAACCGCGAGGCAAAGGCAGTGTTGTGTTACTTTTGCTAACATTTTATTCGATGGTCATTTTAAATGTTTGAATTATTCCTTCTAAACCCTTACGTGTGCGTATAAATTTTTCTAGTTAGGCCTTGGGTTTGTCTCAACTGATGGTTTGGTTGGTGTTTGTCTAACGAATCCACATAAGTGGCTGAAGCTCCGGGACAGCTAGACTCACACGGGCAGACACCACCCAATTTCTTCTCGCCATCAGGTAAGCTTGGTACATCTTTTAAACAATTGTCAGCCCATAGTAAGTATACTAGTAAGGTTCCATAACAGAAAATGGTGCCCAACGTGGGGCCCCGACGTAGCAGAAAATTAGAAATAATAATTTAAATAACTTTACTTAAGGGTTTCACAAATAAACAAATTTGTCCTGTAGGAATTTTTTTTTTGTAAGCAAAATATAAATATTTGTAGAAACGGTCTCAAAACCATTGGTATTTGCAATTTAGTTTAAAACGATAGGATATATTCGCGTCGTACTAACCATACCAGTAGTTTTGCAAAGAAAAAAAGATCTGCAAATAAAACTGACATATTTTTCGTAATTCGAATATTTATTTTGGATACATTTTAAATTTGGCTATATTCTCATTTTAAATACCACTTAAAGATAGGATTCCAAATTAATATATTTAATGACCATATCGCATCTAACATCATCACGCTTTTGTTGCAAGTCGGAATACATAGAAATTTGATGTACCGAAACAATAAAACAAAAGCATACATCATATGAAAGTGAATACAAACACACGTGCCTTTAGCCAATTATTTTACAACTTACAACAGCAATTGAAGAGTAAGACCATACAAATATATAATTTGAGTTTCTTTACTGAAAACCATTTTTTTTTTTTTTGTATTTCGATTTTTTTTGGATTTTGCATAAATACGAGTACATATAACTTGAGTTTGGTTATATGAAAGTTACCGAAAATAATTTTTTTGTATTTTTATTTAAATATAAATACATACACGTATAAATATATATTTTTTCCTTATCCAATTTTGATTATTATTCTTATTATACACACCATGGCTATGCGTCATAGCAATGAGTACGTACCACCGGTACAAACCCCAAACAAATTTTGTTCAGTTTGCCGCGAAACCTATACTTTGAACTCAGATGAAATACCTACTCCATGCAACCAAAAATTTCACCGGACTTATCTTTTTAACTGGCTCAAGAAAAATTCATCTTGCCCAGATTGTAGAGCACAATGTAGCTCTAAAGATCTTCCACCAAAGCCATTTACTATGTCTACCCGCTCTAAGCCTAACCCCATAAGTAGTCCAAAAGAGCAGCGGAGGCAGTCCATATCACTTAACCCTCAGCAATTGGCACAAGCCATTTTTGGAAACACAAGGAGCTTCAGGAAATGATAACTCACAACAAGTACAACACGAAGCTGTAGGCACAAATGCAACTACTAGTTTGCCAAATACGCTTACCGAAGAGAACAGAATTCGAAACTTAGTTAGTGCTGTGGTCTCCGCAAGACAAGAGAACTTATTAGAAGATTTTGAATCCCGATTTTTACAGTTAGAGCAACGTTTAGATCAATCGGTTAACAATATTATATCGCGATTGCAAAACGATAACTTGCAACCTCCTCTAAATAATGATTTACCCCCATTGGTTGACTGGCCACAAGATCAGCCAGATTTCCAGCTTCCTTCAGCACAGGCCAACGTGTATGCAAACGGTTATAGACACTCTAATATAAGTTTTCCTCGGGGTAGTGACATTTCCCATGTGACGAACTCTGGCAATTGCAAGCCACATCTTCCACTGGGACATAAAATTTGATGGGTCTAATCGATTATAAGTCGAAAATTTTATCTAAAGGTTCGAATCTCAGGTTAATGACACCCTTGCAGGAAATTTTACGTTGTTTTGCGAGCATGTTCAAAGTGTTTTCACAAATGAAGCCAAAGATTGGTACTGGCGATATAGACGCTCAGTAGACCGCGTCGTTTGGCCTAATCTTTGCCTTGCGTTGCGTACACATTTCGCACAGCACCGTACAGATACTGATATCAAGGAAACAATACGTATGCGTAAGCAAGGTATGTCTGAATCTTTCGATGAATATCGGAATGCCATTTTCAAAATGGCAGACAATTTAAACACACCTATTTCGCCACGTTTGCGGTAACAGCTTTTATATGTTTCTATTCCCTCTGTAGCTAAATTGCGCGAATTATGTATCAAGCATGAAATCTTATTACAAGAAATTGCCAGGCAATCTTCTTCTAATAATGCTGCCTAGCCCACTACATTTCGCAATTCGGCTATTTGTAAGCAAGTTAGCGAAGTCGAACTAAACGACGAAATAGAGAAAGAAGAAACTTTAGAAGATGCCATTGAAGTTGACGAGGTAACAAGTCGTATGAGCAATACTAAGCTGATGTGTTGGAATTGTCGCAAAGAAGGGCATCGTTACCTTGACTGTGTAGCGGACCGAACCATATTTTGTTATGGTTGTGGTAGCGTTGGTGTATACAAGACAACTTGTACGAAATGCAGTTCGGGAAACGGGCTAGCGAGCGAGGAGTCGAAACTAGTTCCTCGCAAGAAATAAATAAAACAATACCTAACAGTAAAAACAACAATACAAAAAATTTTTACAAACCCGAATTACGACATTTAGTGCCATATCAAGATCGATTGAAGTTTTACGAAGAAAAAAGAAAGGAAATTTTTGGAAATATAGAAAAGATAAATACATTTGGAAAAATATAAAAACAGGTAGAAAGAATTTAAATAACTTAATATGTTCACTGAATAAGTATTCGTCTGATTTGCGGCCTTATGCCGAAATAAAACTAAAAGGCTTCAGAGAAACGCATTTAGCTTTGCTCAATAGCGGAGCGCAAGTATCCTGTATAGGTAATAATTTAGCAAAAAAGATATGTGCTGAAAGAAATATTAGCACAAAACATTGTTCGTCGATACGAACTGCTGATGGCAATGACCAATTTGTCTTGGTACATTTCACCTCGATGTTTCCTACAAAGGCAAAACTGAACGTTTACTTTTTTATATAGTTCCTATTTTGAAACAAAACTTGATTTTAGGCATAGATTTCTGGATAGCTTTTGAGATAGCACCACATTTGATAAGCCAAATTTATTGTGAAAATTCAGAATCGAAAAGTAGCGATAATTTAAATAATATGCATACTTTGACGTTTGAGCAACAAAAGCGATTGCAAGTCATTAAAGATTTATTTCCGTCGTATGCCAAGGAAGGCCTTGGAAAAACCAATTTGATTGAGCACGTCACCGATTTAGAGCCAAACGTCCGTCCGTTGAAACAGCGATACTTTCCTATTTCTCCTGCCATAGAAAAGTTAGTCCACGGGGTAATAGAAGAAATGTTGGTGTTAGGGATAATTGACGAATCACCCAACAGTCCGTGGTCGAGTCCAGTCGTTTTAGTCCGTAAAGATCAAAAAGTCTGTCTGTGTTTGGATTTACGCAAAGTAAACAGCGTTACTATTAAAGACGGATACCCTTTACCCCATATAGATGGGATACTCAGTCTATTGCCAAAAGCCGAGTTTATTTCTTCGCTCGATTTAAGGCGAGCATTCTGGGAGATTCCCTTGTCGGAGAAATGCAGAGATTTAACATGTTTCACGGTGCCAAACCGTCCTCTGTATAGCTATCGCGTTATGCAACGCCCCTCAGGCATTATGTAGACTCATGGATAGCGTGATTCCATCGACTTTAAGAGAAAGTGTGTTCGTGTATCACGATGATTTTGTTACTATCTCCGAGAGTTTTGATGCTCATATGAAAACATTGTCGGAAGTTGCATATCATTTACGGAACGCAGGATTGACAATAAATATAGAGAAAAGTAAATTTTGTCTGCGAGAGGTTAAATACTTAGGGTATATTGTGGGAAACGGTACACTACGTACGGATCCGGATAAGATATCAGCGGTAACTCAATATCCTCAGCCAACCACTGTCAAGAAGTTGCGCAGGTTTCTTGGCATGGCTGGTTGGTATAGACGCTTTGTTCCAAACTTCGCTGCAGTAACTGCGCCCATAACAAATTTCCTGAAAAAGTCTAAGGTGTTCGAATGGACTGAAGATGCACAAACTTCGTTTGACTTACTCAAAACTCTGCTATCGTCAACACCAATTTTGCCAAATGCCAATTATAATAAACCATTTGTGATACAATGCGATGCAAGCAAACTAAATTAAATCGCGCTCAAAGCATTTATAGTGTAACGGAACCTGAGCGCCTAGCAGCTATCCTTAGCTTAAAAAAGTTCCGTGCGTATGTCGAAGGTCAGATTTTACCATAGTGACTGACCATGCTAGTTTGCTAGTTAGCACATAGGCGTGGTTCTCAAAATATTGTTCCTGTTGCGATTAGATTCAGATGCTTTCAACTCAGAGAATTACAATAAATTAAAACATAAAATTCAGGAAGTTCAGAGTAGTTTGCCAGATCTGCAGGTTAAAGACGACAAAGTGTATAAGCGAACAGAATATGCCAACGGAAATGAAGATAGGGAAGTAATGTGCTGGAAACTGTGGATTCCAAAAGATTTAATACAAGATACAATAGGAAAAGCTCATTGCCCTCCAAACAAGTGCCACGGTGGCATGGGAAAATTTTGGAACGGCTTCGTTTAAATATTTACTGGCCGTCCATGGTCATTTCACCTTGTGATGCCTGTCAGCAGAGTAAATCTACAAACATAGTTCTTCACCCATGGCAGCTAATTTACATTCCTCACGTCCTTTTCAAAGGTTATATATCGATCTTCTGGGTCCTTACCCCCGATCGAAGCAAGGAAATATCGGTATACTGATAATCCTCGACCACTTTACCAAATTTCTTTTTCTCAAACCAATAAAAAAGTTTACTGCTACTCCCATTTTTGATTTCCTAAACGAACAAATTTTCCCGATTTTTGGCACACCCGAATTCATTGTGTTTGACAACGGAAGTCAAGTTAAATCTGTCCAATTTAAAAATTGCCTGTCATCAAGGGGCATCAAACATTGCTTTACAGCATTATATAGTCCACAAGCTAACGCGAGCGAGAGGGTCAATCGCTCCGTTATAGCTGGTATAAGATCATACCTCCAAACTGATCAAACCAACTGGGACACAAATCTTCGATTAATAGCTGAAACTCTTCGGTCATCGTACCATCAAACTATAGGCTGCACGCCATATTACGCACTGTTTGGTCAGCAGATGGTAAGTCATGCGGACGACTACAATTTACTGCGTACGCTCGAGTCTTTGGGAGGGGATGTGGTAATAGACCGTATAGATAAACTCCGACGTGCGTACTGACCTGGCCAGAAATATTCAGAGTGCATTTGAAAAATCTGCTCAGTGCTATAATCTGCGCAGCAATGTAGGTGACGAAGTATATCGTCGCAACTTTGCTCAAAGCGACAGCTAGAATAAATTCAATGCCAAACTCCCACCAGTTTTTATCAAATCTCCAATTCTTGCCATAAAAGGAAATAACATGTACAAATTGCGTGACATAATTAATGGCAAAGTAGGTTGGTATCATGGAAAAGATATAAAATAATGCAAGGGTTAAGCTTGACATATAACTTCCCATAAAACGCATTTAGTAAAGGCTGCAAATATATTTTCATAATTCCTATCTAACCATCCTCTTCTAACAAAATCACGCCACCTTTTTTTGTGTCTACATAAGACACGGATTTTCGAATATCGGTCTCTTTTGCTGGATAAAATTTGCCTTAAACGTATACTCGCGCGATGATCTTAGTATCGGCCAAAAGTAAAAAAGTCGTTCGGATATAAATTTCGCAAGTAAGGCGAAAAGTTTTAATATTTGCTAACCCTTTTTATAGGGACAATAATTCGGTTTTCGAAACGTTAAACTCGTAAAACCGCAATCCAATTTAAACCATACGACTTTAAAAGTCAATCAATGTTCGGATTGGGACTGGCAATGAAAACAAGGATTGGGGCTACATCATCATCAACTTCACCATGGAAAACTCGCAGGCTAGGTTGCAGGAACGAAATTTTTAGTGATATCATAATTAGTCATAATAGTCTGAAAATTACATAGTTTTATAGGTGAAAATCGAGAGAAAAAATAGAAAATTGCAGTTAAACAAATTTTAGAATATAGAATTTTCAGAAAAAAAACAAAACACGGGAAAAGCAATTTTTAACATAAAAATGTAAAAATTAAATCTTTCAATTAAAGTTTTAAATATATGAATATGTATACTTCAGTGAACTTAACCTAAAGAAACAAAGTATATACTTAATATGAAAGAGAGAGAAAAATATTGTGTAGATGACATAATTTTATTAAATTAAATGTGTATCAAAGTTTTCATTGAATTTCCTTTGTATTTAACAAAGAAAATTATAATCCTTTTGAGTTTCACGTTTTCATGAAAATTAAAGTAAAAGTCGAAAAATAATATAATTTATTATAATTAAATGTTCAAGTTAGAAAAGGAGAGAGTGATATTTTTTTAAGTGATTGGAGAGAGAGTTTCTAATGTTTTATTGGCGTTCCAATAAGAACAAGAAAACAAAAATATGATTGCAACTCGAAGCAATCGCAATATCGATTTCTAATTAGAAAATTTACATATGTGCTATAGTACCATTTTTCAGCAAAGCAGAAGCAACGTAGAAGGCCTTCATCGAGTTCCTGCAAAAACTGTACCCGTTAATTGACCAGTAAAATGACTCTTATCTGTGATGATTGAACACGTAAAATCTTCAGTCGTACCTATTTATGTGATTGTCCATACTGCTCACACATATACGGTATTAGGTTATCGAAATGTAAACAAATTATAGTGCTGTAATGTTCTTACATTCACGTTAACTCTCAAATGGCAGTCAATGTTTAAGTTATATACCTGTAACTTTACGAGTATTTTTACGTTAAGATGGCCGCCTTTTCACTAGTTTTATGACCGTTTTTATACTCAGTTGAGCAGAGCTCACAGAGTATGTTCACTTTGATTAGATAACGGTTGGTTGTACAGGTATAAAGGAATCGAGATAGATATAGACTTCCATATATCAAAATTATCAGTATCGAAAAAAAATTCGATTGAGCCGTGTCCGTCCGTCTGTCCGTCTGTCCGTTAACACGATAACTTGAGTAAATTTTGAGATATCTTGATGAAATTTGGTATGTAGGTTCCTGGGCACTCATCTCAGATCGCTATTTAAAATGAGCGATATCGGAAAATAACCGCGCCCACTTTTTCGATATCTAAAATTTCGAAAAATTGAAAAAGTGCGATAATTCATTACCAAATACGGATTAAGCGATGAAACTTGGTAGGTGAGTTGAACTTATGACGCAGAATAGAAAACTAGTAAAATTTTGGACAATGGGCGTGGCACCGCCCACTTTTAAAAGAAGGTAATTTAGAAGTTTTGCAAGCTGTAATTTGGCAGCCGTTGAAGATATCATGATGAAATTTGGCAGGAACGTTACTCTTATTACTATATGTCTGCTTAATAAAAATTTGCAAAATCGGAGAACGACCACGCCCACTTTTTAAAAAAAAAATTTTTTAAATTCAAATTTTAAAAGAAAAGTTAATATCTTTACAGCATATAAGTAAATTATGCCAACATTCAACTCCAGTAATGATATGGTGCAACAAAATACAAAAATAAAAGAAAATTTCAAAATGGGCGTGGCTCCGCCCTTTTTCATTTAGTTTGTCTAGGATGCTTTTAATGCCATAAGTCGAACAAAAATTTACCAATTCTTGTGAAATTTGGTAGAGGCTTAGATTCTAGATAACTGTTTTCTGTGAAAAAGGGCGAAATCGGTTGAAGCCACGCCCAGTTTTTATACACAGTCGACCGTCTGTCCTTCCGCTCGGCCGTTAACACGATAACTTGAGCAAAAATCGATATATCTTTACTAAACTCAGTTCACGTACTTATCTGAACTCACTTTGTATTGGTGTAAAAAATAGCCGAAATCCGACTATGACCACGCCCACTTTTTCAATATCGAAAATTACGAAAAATGAAAAAAATGCCATAATTATATACCAAATACGAAAAAAGGGATGAAACATGGTAATTGTATTGGTCTATTAACGCAAAATATAACTTTAGAAAAAAACTTGGTACAATGGGTGTGACACCTACCATATTAAGAAGAAGAAAATGAAAAAGTTTTGCAGGGCGAAATCAAAAGCCCTTGGAATCTTGGAAAGAATACTGTTCGTGGTATTACATATATAAATAAATTAGCGGTACCCGACAGATGATGTTCTGGATCACCCTGGTCCACATTTTGGTAGATATCTAGAAAACTCCTTCACATATAAAACTAAGGGCCACTCCCTTTTAGAACCCTCATTAATACCTTTAATTTGATACCCATATCGTACAAACAAATTCTAGAGTCACCCCTGGTCCCCGTTTATGGCGATATCTCGAAAAGGCGTCCACATATAGAACTAAGGCCGACTCCTTTTTAAAATACTCATTAACACCTTTCATTTCATTTGATACCCATATCGTACAAAAAAATTCTAGAGACACCCCTGGCCCACCTTTATGGCGATATCTCGAAAAGGCATCCACCTATGGAACTAAGGCCCACTCCATTTTAAAATACTCATTAACACCTTTCATTTGATACCCATATCGTACAAACAAATTCTAGAGTCACCCTGGTCCACCTTTATGTCGGTATCTCGAAAAGGCGTCCACCTATAGAACTAAGGCCCACGGCCTTTTAAAATACTCATTAACACCTTTCATTTGATACCCATATCATACAAACAAATTCTAGAGTCACCCCTGGTCCACCTTTATGGCGATATCCCGAAAAGGCGTCCACCTATAGAACTAAGGCCCACACCCCTTTAAAATACTCATTAACACCTTTCATTTGATACCTATAATGTACAAAAAAATTCTAGAGTCACCCCTGGCCCACCTTTATGGCGATATCTCGAAAAGGCATCCACCTATAGAACTAAGGCCCACTCCCTTTTAAAATACTCATTAACACCTTTCATTTGATACCCATATCGTACAAACAAATTCTAGAGTCACCGCTGGTCTACCTTTATGGAGATATCTCGAAAAGGCGTCCACCTATAGAACTAAGGCCCACGCCCTTTTAAAATACTCATTAACACCTTTCATTTGATACCCATATCGTACAAACAAATTCTAGAGTCACACCTGGTCCACCTTTATGGCGATATCTCGAAAAGGCGTCCACCTATAGAACTAAGGCCCACACCCTTCCAAAACACATATTAACACCTCTCGTTTGATACCCATATTGTACAAACGCATTCTAGAGTCAACCCAGGTCCACTTTTACAACGATATTCCGAAAAGGCGTCCACCTATAGAACTAAGACCCACTCCCTTTTAAAATACTCAATAACACCTTTCCATATAGTACAAACAAATTGTAGAGTCACCCCTGGTCCACGTTCATGGCGATATCTCGAAAAAGCGTCCACACATAGAACTAAGGCCCACGCCCTCTTAAAATACTCATTAACACCTTTCATTTGATACTCATATCGTACAATCAAATTCTAGAGTCAGGCCTGGTCCACCTTTATGGCGATATCCCTAAATGGCGTCCATCTATAGAACTATGGCCCACTTCCTCTTAAAATTCTCTTTAATACCTTACATTTGATACACATGCCATACAATCACATTCCAGGGTTACCCTAGGTTCCTTTTACAACATGGTGATTTTCCCTTACTTTGTCTCCACAGCTCTCAACTGAGTATGTAATGTTCGGTTACACCCGAACTTAGCCTTCCTTACTTATTTTACTTGGATTATATCTGAAATTGCTATATAAATAAAACATTTCCTTAATTCAACATTTTTATAATATATTAGATTATTTATAATAGTTGTAAATTATTAACTATACGTCATAAGGAAGGATTAGTTTTTCAGTCTTGTTGGTGAGTCATAAATACAAATTTTATTGTATGCGATTGTATGCATACAAAGTTAAGAGAAACTTTAATAAATTAATTAATGATATAGAAAACAAAAGAGAAGAACTAACAGAACTATTGATTGCAGTAAACCATCAAATCGCGAGTAGGTAATTCACAATTTGAGTAAGTTGACTTATAATTCGCCAATTTTAATACTATACCTTTTTTATATTAGTTCAGAAAGCTGCAATTTAGGTTCGAAAGTTACAATTGTAGTTTAAAAATTTCAATTCAAGTTCCGAATATTTAAATTCAAGCTCAGAATTTCTATTTGTAGTTCAGAAAATTAAAATTGAAGTACAGAATTTCTGTTTGTAGTTCAGAAAATAATAATTGAACCTAAATTGTAATTTTCTGAACTTAAGTTGTCATTTTCTGAACTGCAGTTGAAATTCCTGTGCTTCAATTATAATTTACTGAACTCATATTGAAAATTCTGAACTTCAATTGTAATTTTTTGAACTTCAATTGAAATTCGCGAGCTTTCAGAACTTCAATTGGAAATTTTCAAATTTTTTTTACATAAAATGAACAATTTAACATTTTTTCTGACAGATAAAGTGGTGAATTGCCTACCAGAGGTTTGAAACCACTGGCATTCATGTTGGCGCTTCTCTATATCATTAATATAACAATATCTTTTTAATAATTTCATAAATAGACAAATATAAATTTTTTTCCTTTACATTTTAGAATTGTGTACATAAATATGTAATTTACATATCGCAGCCTAAACCAAAAAGTATTACAACTCATAATCAGAGAAGCTTTGTGTTGAATGTTGATTTATACCACAAAAATAACAAAATTCTTAACAAAACCAGGCTAAACGATAACGTTAACTACCAAAAAAACATAAGTTATTTTAGATGCTTTCATGGATCGATTTACACTTAAATACCGATTTAAATTTTTTTTAAGTTTTGACATTTTTTAGCTTAGAATGCGATGTATACATTCAGTGGAAGAATTCTACATTGAGGGTGCTTTATGCTATTTTCTTTTTTTTCGTAATTTTGCAATAATAAACGTAGGTACTCATAGTAATATTTTGTTTTAAATTATGTGATTACAATATAAGGACCATTTAGTTGGTGGTATTGGTACTGTCAGTTAAATTCACCAGCAAATATTTATATTCAAAATATTTTTTTGTTATACATCTAATTTATAAAGTTTGGTTAAAAATTATTAACAAATTCGTTGCAATTGAATTGCTTTAAAAATCTTTGCAAACTTTGTGCGATTGTTGAATATTTTTTTTTTAATTACAGCATGAAAAGCTTAGAATAGGAACGTAGGAAAAAGCTTAGAATTATTAGATTCTTAGATACTTTTTAACCAAGATTATTTCAGTGTGTGTTGTTCGTTTGTTGTACAAATTCATTGCATATTAATTTTCAGATCAAGAATACTCAAAGGTGTCGTGGCATCGTCTTGTTGGGCAATCGCTCGCCGCAATATCCATTGATGGGAATTGACATTCATTAAAAAGTAGCGAAGGCACGGTCCTGCGCAAACACATCGCCAACCTGTGTTGGCAAAAGATATGCTGAACTGTAGAGGAAGAAACATTTTTAAAATTTAATAAAATCAAAATTATAGTTCTGATAAAAAGGAGTAAAGTATTGTACGTTAAAGTATAGCAAAGTCTCAGCGGCCTTGTCCTGGTGAAAATTGAGTTTGAATAGGTCTCATTCTTCATTCTCAGAACCTCGTAAGATATGAAAGATCTTGAACGCTTTTTTGCAATAACTTCAAAAAAACTCACATTCATACCGGTGTCCTATCCCTACTTCTGTTTAACCTTAATGTGTCCGGTAGTCTACATTTGTAGCAATTTGGGGAAAAAAGTCAAATAAAACAAAAAGTTCCGAAACAACAATGCCCGAGGTTTTCAGTAGCTTCCTAATTATCAATTCTGAGTCGATTAAGAGTATAATATTACTGGAACTATTATTAAAAAAACATCATCTTGCAGCCGGTAGTCTACATTTGTAGTCACTATGTAAAATGTATGCAAAATATTATATAAATCGTTCTATCCCCTCAAAAGTGAGATATATATGGGAAAGAACTCAAATACTAATCGAGCAACCCACGTAGGAGAAGGTGTTGTGCAAAGGTTTGTATGCCATTGGGAGAACACAGGAAGGACTATAATTTGTGACAATTTTTTTCATATCGCTATACTTGGGCAAGTATTTAATTTCCAAAGGTCTTGCTCTTCTTTGTACTTTTCACCAAAATAAGACTTTTGTACAAAATGAAATGAAGGCTGACCGCAATTGAGCAGAAGAGCCTAACATTTTCGAGTTTCTCGATTGAAAGTTTTCTTTGGTATCTTACGTCCCAAAAAGAGGCAGAGCAGCCATAAGACTTGCCAGTACACCTTTGACAAATTCAATTGTAATTGAAAAGAAAAACAAGCCACAATATATCCTTGATTACTATACAAACAAAGGAGGTGTCGAAGAATGGATAAAATGCTTTCTGCATATTCAAGGAAACGCAAAACTTTGCGTTGGCCTTTGGTCATGTTTTATAACTTGCTAGATATGTATAAGTGCACTTGCACCATTCATCATTTACTCGAAAAATAATCCATATAACCGTCGTACAGACGCGCGACGAAAGTTCTTGCGGAGCTCAGCCAAGCAGCTTTTTATGCCAGCAATATAACAACTCTCTAAAGTTCCGCGGGAGGTGGGACACATCCAAACACGTAAAGCTATCGAAATGGCACTAGATGGATCCCATGCTGCCACTTCTAAAGGTTATTTATCCATTTTACCTGATATTTCCAGGGATAAACAACCAGCATATCCCTGTTGTCAACACTGTGAAAATGGGAAATCGTAAAAGTAGACGCAAAATCTGTAGTTGGTGTAAAAAAGCAGTGTGCGATGCTCATGCCGAAATATATACTTTGCGAAAATGCTGTTCAGTTCCTGAAAACTAATACATTTTTTCGCTTAAAATTATTACCTGAAATCAATATTTTTAAATAAAAACGTGAGTACACACGTACATGTCAAATAATCACCATACAAGTATTTTTATCTAAACATTATCGTGGTTTTACATGCAGTTACATGCTTGCTACAAATGTAGACTTCCGACCGTGTACGTAAGTTTTATATCCCGGGCACATGAAGGTTAACGTCTACATATCAATAGCTATCTTCACCACCAGAAGGAGTCACTATTGTTTCCTACACCATATGGTCTCCAAGCCTAAAGATTACCCACTGGAAGAAGCTACAGGCCTGCCAAAATACTGCTCTCAGAACCGCCACGGATCGTCTCCTTATGTCCCCAGAACACCATCTACATAATGAGGCGAGAATACTCCCAATAAGTGAAAGAAATGAAATGCTAACCGAAAAGTTTCTGTGGAATACCCAGGAACCTGGGCATCGCAACAGACATCTGATTGATGAGCCAACACCCCCCAGGGTCTTAAGGAGTCACCTCCGCAAGCACTATAAGGAAACACGGCACCTGAGAAGTCAGCCGTGTGAAGCAAGAAAACACAAGCAGGTCCTTGGTGAACTCCATAAACAGGCGTCGGACCTCTATGTCAGGAATTGCCCGGTGAATTCAGTACTCAAAGAACAATACCCTAAACTTGCAGAACAGGAACGCACGCTCCCTAGGGAAACGCGAGTCGCTCTAGCATTAACGCAACCTTTAAATAATTATGAACTATAAAAATAAAATTAATGTCAAACCCACTATCAAACCTTGGAAAATGTTGAAACGTTCACCACCAACTTGAAGTTCTTCAAAGTAATCACATTGCCCCAAAACACTTGAATTAATATCATTAGCTGTAGTCATAACAGCACCACCACACGCTTTCATTGTACGTTTCAGATCTTCTTCTGGTACATGAACAGCACAGAACATATCACGATCTGAAAAATACTGTGTACCTAGCAACATCACCAATTGGTAGTTTAGATAACACAACATTGGCGCCTTCGACATCGAATGCTCATTCAGCTGTATCTACTGTACCCTCCACAAAAAGGAACCAGGTTCCCCAAAACCCCTCTGCGGAATCTGAACCGCCGGCTGGTAGATTGATTACTGTCCCGA
This sequence comes from Eurosta solidaginis, assembly GCF_040869045.1. Lineage (NCBI taxonomy): Eukaryota > Metazoa > Arthropoda > Insecta > Diptera > Tephritidae > Eurosta > Eurosta solidaginis. Next base: position 103,023,738 of record NC_090320.1, on the reverse strand, counting down.
TTAAAAAGTCGATTTTCGTCTCCAGATTCGAGAGAGACACTACAGAAGAGGACCTGAAGTCGTACATCATAAGTAAACTTAAATCTGAAAATGTGTCTATTCGTAAATTTAATTTTAATTATCCTAGAGACATTTCGTCATTTAGGATTGACGTATCAGCGCAACATTTTGAAACAATTTTGAATAATTCATTTTGGCCACCCGGAGCCTTTGTACGTGAATTCGAGCATAGACGCAACGTTAATATTCGTAATCTTGCTACCGTTCCTCAAACCAATAATGCTGCAAAAAACTAAATATTAAACCTGTCCTTAATATATTTTATCAAAATGTAAGAGGCCTAAACACAAAACTAACTGATCTATACTTGAGATCATTTAACTGTAATTACAATATCATCGCTTTTACTGAAACTTGGTTAAAGCCTCATATTTTTAATTCGGAGATTCTTTGCAATGATTACCAAATATATAGAAATGACCGCTTGAACAGAGTTGGAGGTGGAGTTTTGCTCGCGGTACATTCTTCTATACCTTCCGCTGAGGTAAATTTACCTGTTATTGAAGCTACGGAATTTAAGTGCATTAGAACCCAGCTGGGAATAGGTTTTACCTATATTGCCATTTGCTATATCCCACCATCTTCAGATCCCTCGGTGTATATGAACCATATTTCGTTACTGAAAGATATCAGTTCATTGTTGAAGCCTATTGACTCGATAATTGTCTTGGGTGATTTTAATCTTCCGCACGTATCATGGACCACATCCGACCATGGTATTGTACCGGTTTCTTCAAAATTCTCCAGCATCGACTTTTTAGCAGAAATAACTGAACTTTGCCTAAGACAGATAAATATAGTTCCAAACATGTACGGGAGGGTACTTGATCTGGTATTTGTTGATGATACTTCAAAATCCATTCTTAGGAGGGGTGAACCTCTTACTGTACCTGAGGATCCTTACCATCCTTCGCTGGAAATAGTTTACGAATTGGAAGAAAGTTCTCGGAGTTGCACTACCACAGAAACCGACTCTAGTTTTAGATTCGAATTCGCGAAGGCTAATTTTAATAAACTCAACCAAATTTTATCTACAATAGTTTGGCCTAAATACGGTGCAGATATTGACAAAAACGTTTCTGACTTCAACGCCGTCATTCACGCTATTCTGGACAGAGATGTACCTAAGCGTAAACGTGTTTTCACTGAACTAGTCCAAATATGGTACACCAAAGAACTGAAATCTTTAAAAAACAAAAAAACGCGTTCCTTCAAGCTGTACAAGAAGACGGGGTCACACTCCGACTACTTGAAGTACTCTATATTGCGTCATAAATATTTTGAATTAAATAAAAAGTGTTACAATACCTATCTCTGTGCCATGAAAAAGAAAATAACTTGCAATCCGAAAGCTTTCTATAATTTCGTGAACTCTAAACGTAGGTTTAAGGGTTTTCCTTCTGGTATGAAATACCGTGATGATTTCTCTAGCGACGATCAAGTTATTGCTAATTTATTTGCACAATTTTTCAAATCTAACTATTCCGCTGAATTAATTTCTTTGTCTAGTGAATACCCGTATGAACTTGACTCACTTAACGCAATTAATATTCCATCAATATATCCAGAAGAGGTTCTTACATATTTAACTTCTTTGAAGGAATCTTATAAATACGGTCCTGATCTAATTCCCACATGTTTTCTCAAAAGATGTGCAGAACACATTTATCTGCCCCTAACTGATTTATTCAACATGTCCCTAAAACATGGAGTTTTTCCTTTTGCTTGGAAGGAATCTTTTCTAATACCCCTCCACAAAAACGGCAGTAGGTCATGTGTAGAAAATTATCGAGGAATTGCAAAATTGTCTGCCATCCCAAAGGTGTTTGAAGCCATTGTTACTAATCAGCTAACATTTTCCATTTCTGCATTGATTGCAAACTCTCAACATGGATTCTGTAGAGGCAAATCTACCATTACCAACCTACTTGAATTCACAACGCATGTTTCTAATGGATTTAGAGAAAATCTTCACACCGATGTTATTTACACTGATTTCAGTAAAGCATTTGACAAATTTTCCCATTCATTGCTTATCCACAAGCTAGATCGACTTGGTTTCCAACCAGGTCTCACTCAGTGGATATCTTCTTATCTCTGCGGTAGAACGCAACAAGTAATTTTTAAAAATACTCTTTCAGAGGTCATTAAAGTTCCTTCTGGCGTCCCACAGGGCAGTCATCTCGGTCCAATTCTGTTCTTGCTATTTATTAATGATATTTGTACCATAATAAAATATTCCAAAATTTTAATGTATGCTGATGATGTAAAACTTTTTAGGTCTTATGAGTCTATTGAAGAACGTCCATTGCTTCAAGCGGATTTAAACTGCTTAGTTGCTTGGTGCAACGCGAATTCAATGCCGCTGAACATCAATAAATGTAAGTTCATGTGCTTCTCTCGGAGATCTTTGCCAGCAGCCTCTTACGTAATTGATAATTTTTGTCTTGCATCAGTAAATTATTTTGTTGACTTGGGAGTTACGATGGATGCTAAACTTAGTTTCAACCTTCATATTATGACTACTGCCAATAAGGCTAGAGGTGTTCTATCATTCGTGAAGAGATGGTCTAAAGAATTTAGTGACCCTTATGTAACCAAAGCCCTTTTTACCACATTGGTTAGGCCGATACTAGAATACGGATCAGTAGTCTGGAATCCGCGATATCAAGTTCATGCAGATAGGCTTGAGTCAATACAGAAGCAATTTTTACTTTTTTCTTTAAGGAATTTTCATTGGGACTCTGCATATAATCTTCCACCTTATACTAGTCGGTTAAGGCTTATCAATCTTCCAACTCTCGCTAGCCGTAGAGAAATGCTAGGAGTATTATTTATGGCTAAACTACTGAATGGACTAATTTCTAGCCCCTTTCTTTTGAACGAAGTAAACTTCAATATCCCATCACGAGCGTCAAGACATTACAAACCTCTTCTTTTGAGGCAGTGTAGAACTAACTTCGAATTAAATGAACCTTTCCGGTGTTTGTGTTATGATTTTAACTCTCACTCGAATTCATTTGATATAACGGATTCACTTTTTACTATAAGGAAAATTGTCCTATCCTATCTTAACTCGTAACAAAATAAAAATAAAAATAAAAAATAAAAATCTTTATATGCTAAATCCTTAACTTATTTAACAATTTACTATATGTATAATTTTCTACTGTTATGTATATAATACTCAGCTGATGATTTTTATTCTGTAGCTGAGCAGTTTTAGATCTCGACGCTTAACAAACCTCCGCCTATCAACAACTCGGCAAAAACAAAAACAAATCCGTGCGTCATGCGGATGCGCCCCTCGTGTCGGTTGGGCGGGCTTTGGAGGGTATTAATCCGTTGGGTTTATTATTATTATTATTATTATTACTTAGCTAGTTTATTGTACAGAATACGCCATTCAGCATCAACAATTTTCTGATACTCTTGGACATTATAAACGCGTACTTCATCATTATCACACTCAGCCTTCAATTCCAATTCTATATTTAATAATGCGACTTTATATTTTTTGTATGACTTTGGGTCCATCAAAGGAAAGTACAGCGTCCACAACCATTTTAGAAAATAAATCTTTTTGTTGATGAATAAGTTTAGAGGACAATGCTGTCGCAGAGCATTTTTCCAATAAAGCACGTTGTTGTTCCTTTGATTGGCGCTTCGACAGCCACGTCATATTTTATCATGCATAATTGTAATGCTTTATGTATAGCTTTAATGATGATACATGCATGCACGCCTTCATCAATATATGGCTTAACTTGTTTTAAGATTTCACATGCTTAAAGTACTACTGAAGTGGTGCCATCGCCGACCTGATAAGAGAAACATTTTTATTCTACACATTCTAATATAACAAAAAACTTACCTCAGAATTTTGAGATTTGGAGATGTCGACTAGAGTTTTACGGCTGGATGCACAATATCCAATAGTTTCATATTGGTTGCCCCATTATTTGAAATTGTGGCCCTACCACTGGAATCAACAATATGCTTGTCCATACTGCGTGAACCCAATGTAGTGCGTACAGCGTCCACAATTGAATACGAGGCATTGATGTTGGATATGAGTTGAGGTTTACCTTTGAGAGCTTTCGGTACCCAAACATTTTTTACACAAATACTCATGTACCCAATACAAGTTCAGGACGTTCATATTTATAGACACGCTGTCCGGTGTGGCCCAAGTGTTGGAAATATTCAGTTGGCACTGTTGAGAAAAAATATGGATCAATGAACACAAGTAAAAGGGAATGATTTTTTTCCATCTGTTGTTACTTTACAAATTAGACATTGGAAACGACGACCAGCATCTACAAATTGCATTTTAGCCTTGCAAACGGTTACATCTAATTGGACTCAATTCACCAAAATTTACAATGGGTGGCTCATATTCACCCTCAACTGTGCGTGCCATTGGTGAGATGGTAAGTGTAAAGGACAAAGCTGTTGTTTTTAATAAATCAGCTGTTGCAGGTATGCAATACAAAAAGGCCTGCAAACGAGAAAGATCAATGCAATTGCCAAACAAAAAATTAATTTCGAATATCAATACCTAACGTAACGTGGCGAGGAGGTACCCTGATCTTGTACCACATATTTTGTGGTCACCAATGGTGGAAATAAACTTTGTTGATTAGTAATAAAAGCACCACCAGCGCTAGTTTTCAATGATAACGCTTATCGGATTTGGCATCTGATCCGGATCTAAACGGCGGTGGGCTTGATCATACTGTTGCGCCTGTTGATATATACCAGTACCAGGTGCAGGTGGTTGCTAAAGAAAATAATACAAAAACAAGTAAGAAAGGCTAAGTTCGGGTGTAACCGAACATTACATACTGAGTTGAGAGCTGTGGAGACAAAGTAAGGGAAAATCACCATGTTGTAAAAGGAACCTAGGGTAACCCTGGAATGTGTTTGTATGACATGTGTATCAAATGGAAGGTATTAAAGAGTATTTTAAGAGGAAGTGGGCCATAGTTCTATAGATGGACGCCATTTAGGGATATCGCCATAAAGGTGGACCAGGCCTGACTCTAGAATTTGTTTGTACGATATGAGTATCAAATGAGAGGTGTTAATGAGTATTTTAAGAGGGCGTGGACCTTAGTTCTATATGTGGACGCCTTTTCGAGATATCGCCATGAACGTGGACCAGGGGTGACTCTAGAATTTGTTTGTACTATATGGGTATCGAATGAAAGGTGTTATTGAGTATTTTAAAAGGGAGTGGGTCTTAGTTCTATAGGTGGACGCCTTTTCGGAATATCGTTATAAAAGTGGACCTGGGTTGACTCTAGAATGCGTTTGTACAATATGGGTATCAAACGAAAGGTGTTAATAAGTGTTTTAAAAGGGAGTGGGCCTTAGTTCTATGGGTGGACGCCTTTTCGGGATATCGCCATAAGCGTGGACCAGGGGTGACTCCAGAATGCGTTTGTATAATATGGGTATCAAATTAAAGGTGTTAATGAGTATTTTAAAAGGGTGTGGCCCTTAGTTCTATAGGTGGACGCCTTTTCGAGATATCGCCATAAAGGTGGACCAGGGGTGACTCTAGAATTTGTTTGTACGATATGGGTATCAAATGAAAGGTGTTAATGAGTATTTTAAAAGAGCGTTGGCCTTAGTTCTATAGGTGGACGCCTTTTCGAGATATCGCCATAAACGTGGACCAGGCGTGACTCTAGAATTTGTTTGTACGATATGGGTATCAAATTAAAGGTATTAATGAGGGTTTTAAAAGGGAGTGGCCCTTAGTTTTATATGTGAAGGCCTTTTCGAGATATCGCCATAAACGTGGACCAGGCGTGACTCTAGAATTTGTTTGTACGATATGGGTATCAAATTAAAGGTATTAATGAGGGTTTTAAAAGGGAGTGGCCCTTAGTTTTATATGTGAAGGCGTTTTCGAGATATCTACCAAAATGTGGACCAGGGTGATCCAGAACATCATCTGTCGGGTACCGCTAATTTATTTATATATGTAATACCACGAACAGTATTCCTTCCAAGATTCCAAGGGCTTTTGATTTCGCCCTGCAAAACTTTTTCATTTTCTTCTTCTTAATATGGTAGGTGTCACACCCATTTTACCAAGTTTTTTTCTAAAGTTATATTTTGCGTCAATAGACCAATACAATTACCATGTTTCATCCCTTTTTTCGTATTTGGTATATAATTATGGCATTTTTTTCATTTTTCGTAATTTTCGATATCGAAAAAGTGGGCGTGGTCATAGTCGGATTTCGGCCATTTTTTACACCAATACAAAGTGAGTACAGATAAGTACGTGAACTGAGTTTAGTAAAGATATATCGATTTTTGCTCAAGTTATCGTGGCTTCAACCGATTTCGCCCTTTTTCACAGGAAACAGTTATCGTTCTACAATCTAAGCCTCTACCAAATTTCACAAGAATTGGTAAATTTTTGTTCGACTTATGGCATTAAAAGCATCCTAGACAAATTAAATGAAAAAGAGCGGAGCCACGCCCATTTTGAAATTTTCTTTTATTTTTGTATTTTGTTGCACCATATCATTACTGGAGTTGAATGTTGGCATAATTTCCTTATATGCTGTAAAGATATTAACTTTTCTTTTAAAATTTGAATTAAAAAAAAATTTTTTTTTTTTGGTCGTTCTCCGATTTTGCTAATTTTTATTAAGCAGACATATAGTAATAAGAGTAACGTTCCTGCCAAATTTCATCATGATATCTTCAACGGCTGCCAAATTACAACTTGCAAAACTTCTAAATTACCTTCTTTTAAAAGTGGGCGTTGCCACGCCCATTGTCCAAAATTTTACTAGTTTTCTATTCTGCGTCATTAGTTCAACTCACATACCAAGTTTCATCGCTTAATCCGTATTTGGTAATGAATTATCGCACTTTTTCGATTTTTCGAAATTTTCGATATCGAAAAAGTGGGCGTGATTATAGTCCGATATCGTTCATTTTAAACAGCGATCTGAGATGAGTGCCCAGGAACCTACATACCAAATTTCATCAAGATACCTCAAAATTTACTCAAGTTATCGTGTTAACGGACAGACGGACGGGCGGACGGACGGACATGGCTCAATCGAATTTTTTTTCGATACTGATGATTTTGATATATGGAAGTCTATATCTATCTCGATTCCTTTATACCTGTACAACCAACCGTTATCCAATCAAAGTTAATATATTCTGTGAGCTCTGCTCAACTGAGTATAATAATCATCAGCAATATTTGAAATATATTATTTGTATTAGCATACATTATAACCAGGACGTGCGGGTATTGGGGGTTGACCCGGCATGGGTGGCTGACTGGGCATTGGCGCCTGTCCAGGTTGTGTTGGTGGCATCATTTGACCCATGTAACCACCTGGTGCACCTGATTGTTGTAGAGGATAACCTGGCTGTTTAGGTTATGGAGGATAACCAAGTGGACCAGGTTGTGGTGGATAGCCCGACGGTTTTGGCATTGGCAGATAGGTTGTTGCTGCTGCTGACGTGGCATTGCACAACCCGGTTGCCGTTGTGGTATATACCTTGGCATAACTGGATATTAATATTTCACCTTTTTAAATATCACGAACTCTTTAGTAAGTTTGTAAGATTCCTTTTGTATATTGTTCCGATTTCATATCGTTCCCCTTATTTACAAATAAATTTAGTACGGAAATAAACCATTTATATGTTAAAATACCTATATACATTATTTAGATATAAATAAAATGGTTTGTTAATTAGTTTCTTATAATGGTCTGAAATCAATTGCTGTTGTTATAGTACGATTACACAAATCAAAACGGCTAGCCAAACATCAGGAATGTTTGGGTTCGTTTTCGTCTCTACCTCGGCTGGTGGTTCGTATTTAACCTCGTAATTCAGAATTTTCTTTCCCTAATTCGTATCCGACTATCGCTAACATGATGCCGTGCGCAATCTTTGTCCACCACGGCGTTTTTAAATTCTCCATTTTACTTATGACCTTGATTACCTTTTTTTCTTATTTAGTTAACATTATAGAAGTTATTATTTAAAAGTCTAACAAAAATTTTGTTCTTAACGGAAAAATTTGTTTAATTCAAAATTTTTTATCATTTTAATATAATTTATGTTATTTTTTTTCAATTTACATAATATTTTAAAAATTAATTTCTATGCCATTTTCAATGACAGCGTTAATATCCTTTTTTTCTTTAAAAAGATTTCTTTATATTTTAACATGGTAGCTTTTCAACTGGCTTTATATATTTTTTTCAACTAAATACAAGTCCTAGTTTTCTAAAAAAAAAAACTTCTAACCAAAACCAAAAATGTTTTCTCTTGGTTAAGCGTACGTTAGGCCGCTCAATTTATTCTAACATTTACTTATAAAAATTACGCCAACTTGCTGCCAGTCAGGATTGAGATTGTTGGTGTATCGCCTTTTGAAGCCGAAATGTATATTCCACTCGATTATGCATTCGCTATCATGCGCGCCTTTTGGATCCGAAATGTCTATTCCACTCAATTATGCATTCGCTGCCCGACTGAGCTGATGGTGTTGCTCAAAGCCATTTCGCACAGCCGTATAAGTTTTGCGGTGAAACCAAATTCAGACATAGCGGCATATAGGCAACTCCTTTTCGTGCTGTCGAAGGCGGCTTCTCTTTTCACGGGTTTTTTCCAAGATTTGGCGCATTGTGAAAATCTGGTCGATGGTAGATTTATCAGGTCTGAAGCCGCACTGATAAGGTCCAATCAGCCGGTTCACGGTCGGCTTCAATCTTTCGCACAATACACTTGAAAGAACCTTATATGCGATACTAAGAAGGCTGATTCCACGATAGCTGGTGCATTTTGCAGTATCCCGCTTCTTGTGGACTGGGCAAAGAACACTTAGATTCCAACCGTCGGGCATGCACTCGTCCGCCCATATTTTGCTAAGAAGCTGCTGCATGCGCCTTACCAACTCCTCGCCGCCGTACTTGAATAGCTCCGCAGGCAATCCATCAGCGCCCACGGCCTTGTTGTTTGTTGTTGAAGTTTGCATATTCATATATTTACAACTTTAAGCGAAAGATTTAATTTTTACATTTTTTATGTTAAAAATTGCTTTTTCCGTGTTTTGTTTTTTTTCTGAAAATTATATATTCTAAAATTTGTTTAACTGCAATTTTTCTATTTTTTTCTCTCGATTTTCTTCTATAAAACTATGTAATTTTCAGACTTTATGACCATATTCCGTTCCTTCCGCGACAAAACTAAGCGTGTACTGGAAGTTAAGAGGAACTTGGAATTTCTCGATTTTTCCTGACACTTGACTGCCTTCACTTATGTATATGCTCTTTTTTTCTTAATTTTTTCTTTATTGAATTTTTTTAAAGGGCTTAAGTATGAGGCACTTATGCAATTATGATATCATTAAAAAGTTCGTTCCTGCAACCTAGCCTGCGAGTTTTCCATGGTGAAGTTGACGATGATGTAGCCCCAATCCTTTCATTGCGAGTCCCAATCCGAACATTGATTGACTTTTAAAGTCTTATGGTTTAAATTAGATTGCGGTTTTACGCATTTAACGTATCGAAAACCAAATTACTGTACCTCTAAGAAGGATTAGCAAATATTAAAACTTTTCGCCTTACTTGCGGAATTTAGACCCGAACGACTTTTTATTAAGGCAAACTTTTTCCATCAAAAGAGACCGATATTCGAAAATCAGTGTCTTATATAGACACAAACAAAGGTGGCGTGATATTTTTAGAAGAGGATGGTTAGATGGGAATTATGAAAATATATCTGCAGCCTTTACTAAATGCGTTTTTATGGGAAGTTGCATTTCAAGTTTAACCCTTACATTATTTTATATATTTTCCATGATACCAACCTACTTTGCCTTTAATTATGTCACGCAATTTGTACATGTTATTTCCTTTTATGGCAAGAATTGAAGATTTGATAAAAAGTCTCCCTCCACTTTTTATCAAATCTTGGCGTTGAATTTCTTCAAGCTGTCGCTTTGAGCAAAGTTGCGACGATATACTTCGTCACCTACATGGAACTTCTTTAATCTGCTACGCAGATTATAGCGCTGAGTTGATTTTTCAAATGCACTCTGAATATTTCTAGCCGGGTCAGTACGCAAGAGTCGGAGCTTATCTATACGGTCTATTACAGTACCTGGAATGAACCTCACCCTAATGATACAAACATACATACACGAATATCGACCACACAAGATCTGATATTTTACTGACCCAGATAACCACTTGAAATCAGCATGAGTTTGTTTACGACCGTACACATATATCGATTAATCACACCAACCGACATATGTGCGGATCATATTGACAATATGTAGATCACAACAATAATATGCTGACAAGCAATTGTTTATTGTGAAATCGTGAACTTTTTAGTATGTAAGTATTAGTGTAACTACGTATATGTAAAGTAGGAAATTTTGTATAAAAGGAAATTCATTTCTCCAATAAAGTCAATTAAGTTCAAACGCTAAACATCGGCGTTAATTTATTTTCATTTTACTTATTTCATGGCGATCCTGCCAGCCTTATCATTATTTAGCAGAAAATTTGCTCATAAGCAAAATTCGCTAGATCTAGCTGAAGGAGGATCCTGCTAAAGACCTGAAAGGCTAAAGTAATTAATAGTAATTATCAAACTCCTTAAAAGGGACTAAATCAATTTTTTAGAAAAGAAACTATTTAATTTGGTTGCAAGGATGCAAGGGATCCCATTTTACAAGAAGTTTACAACAACGGGCGCATGGCAGCGAATGCATAATTGAGTGGAATAGACATTTCGGATCCAAAAGGCGCGCATGACAGCGAATGCATAATCGGCTTCAAAAGGCGATACACCAACAATCCCAATCCTGACTGGCAGCAAGTTGGCGTAATTTTTATAAGTATATTTAAATGTTAGAATAAATTGAGCGGCCTAACGTACGCTTAAACAAGAGAAAAATTTTTGGTTTTGGTTAGAAGTTTTTTTTTTTAGAAAACTTGGAATTGTATTTAGTTGAGAAAAATATATAAAGCCAATTGAAAAGCTATCATGTTAAAATATAAAGAAATTTTTTTAAAGAAAAAAAGGATATTAACGCTGTCATTGAAAATGGCATAGAAATTAATTTTTAAAATATTATGTAAATTGAAAAAAAAAAAACATAAATTATATTAAAATGCTAAAAATTTTTAAATTAAGCAAATTTTTCCGTTAAGAACAAAATTTTTGTTAGACTTTTAAATAATAACTTCTATAATGTTAACTAAATAAGAAAAAAAGGTAATCAAGGTCATAAGTAAAATGGAGAATTTAAAAATGCCGTGGTGGACAAAGATTGCGCACGGCATCATGTTAGCGATAGCCGGATACGAATTAGGGAAAGAAAATTCTGAAGTACCAGGTTAAATACGAACCACCAGCCGAGGTAGAGACGAAAACGTCCCAAACATTCCTGATGTTTGGCTAGCCGTTTTGATTTGTGTAATCGTACTATAACAACAGCAATTGATTTCAGACCATTATAAGAAACTAATTAACAAACCATTTTATTTATATCTAAATAATGTCATTAGCTGTTAACAAAAGGTATTTTAACATATAAATGGTTTACTTCCGTACTAAATTTATTTGTAAATAAGGGGAACGATATGAAATCGGAACAATATACAATAGGAATCTTACAAACTTACTAAAGAGTGCGTGATATTTAAAAAGGTGAAATATTATTAAGACAGAGAAATGAATCATATTAAATCAAATATAAGGTATTTGATTGAGATTTCCGCGTTTTTGAATATGTGTTCCGAATTCAGTATTAGGAAATATTAATCTCAAAGAATCTAAATAAATTTCTAATACCAACTCGTTTCATGGATTCTCTCGTTTCTCCTACGATCCATTGATCTTACTTAATGATCATTAACACGGTAGTTAAATATAAAAAATGTATGTACATATGCAAAGCAAAAACTCAAATGATAAGAAAATATAAAAATTTGATTATAACCCAGCAAAAATCTAGTGACCGAAAATGGCGACCGCCAACAAAAAGTCCCACATTGTTCCACAATGGTTAGTATGAGAAAATGAGATGGCCTGACTGCAATGTCCGATCCATATATCCTTGCCTTTTCTTACATGCTATGTACCTTGAAATAAGTCAAAAAAATTGTCTGCGAGTCGGCGATTTGTTTTCAGCTTTCCGTACTAGCGAAGGAAAATTCTAGTAGTTTTTTAATTAAATAAAAAAGAAAACGATAGAAAAATAATACAAATTCAAATGCGTGACTAGTGTGCTGTTGCACATTGAAAATTAAATGGATAAGAGAAAAAGAAAAAATTATAAATATTACATGCTATTAAACAATTTAGTGAGCTGCAAATAGCGACGCAACAAACGCCATTTATGGCGTCCACCAGCAAATAATCAGCGGAAATATTGAAAAAATTATAATTGTGATATTTCTGTTCAAAAAATAATAGAAAATATCAGTGTATTAGTGCCGACTGAAAATTGTCTACACTTAATTAAAATAAAATAAAGAAAGAATAAGGAATTCGCAATTGGCATTGGCAGCGACGTCGACTTCGAATTGCTCTGGTGAAGCAGGAAACAGGAATTTGGAGGTATACCATCGTTGACTAATTTAATTACAAGTGAGTAAAATAGTATGAAATATACATAATATGCATGTTTGTATATATGGTAATTGTTTACTTTAGCTCGCATTCGCACATATTGTGTAGAGAAAAGGTCGATGTTTTTTGAATACCTTTTCTGAATACATATGCTGTATAATCCCCGTCATTGTGGATAAATACAAGTGTGTGTGTTGACTTCTTTCTGACAGGCACTCGCTTAAGTTAGCATAACGGGGAAATCTGGGTTGCCATTGTTGTTTCCGTTGAAAACGATCAATTGGGGTTCTGTGCAGGGTGCAAAAGTTTGAAACATTGATTGTCACAAAAGTGTTGCTCCTGTTCCTCAGCATTTAATTTTATATCATGGCTAAATATGTTCAGTTCAGAGTTATTGATTTTCATTATGATGAATAATATTGTATTGATTTAGTTCTAAATTAATGGACTGTATTAAGTTCAAATGATATTAAAATTACAAGGAAATTTGTATTGATGCGCAATGAAAATTTAGCTGTTGGTTTCTCGAAAATTCTGGTATGTATCCATTTTAGCGTTGCAGAGTTAGATATCCAATGTTGTATTTTGACGCTGTGAAGAAAATACTTCAGGGAGGATTTAATTCCGCATCATACCGCAAGCCTTGAACGATAGTTTCAGTCAGCCGTTGGTAGCAATGCAACTTTCGTGATTGGACGTTTATAAATGCCCTTTTCAGTGCGTATTGTGACAAATCTAACGGCACCATCGTCAGCAGGTTGGAGTTCCTCAATTATTCCCAATGACCACTTAGTTGGAGGAGTCTTGCGATTTTTGATGACGACTATTTTGCCAACTTAATTGTTCACCAATTAAAAAATGCGAAGGCGTAAGTGGGTTTTGATCGGCGTCTGAAATAGTGCACGACGGCCTGCTATTTAGTATAGCTTGTGCTCTGTGTGAGCAAAGTGTATCGCTCTTCGAACGATAGTAGTGTGTCGCCCATAACTCTTTGTAAATGCTGCTTAATTGATTTTACGTTTGTTATACTTACTATGGGCTGAAAATTGTTTTAAAAGTTGTACCAAGTTTACCTTATGGCGAGAAGAAATTGTGTGGTGTCTGGCCGTGTGCCTCTAGCTGTCCCGGAGCTTCAACCACTTATGTGGATACGTTAGACAAACAAACAACCAAACCATCAGTTGAGACAAACCCAAGGTCTAACAAGAAAAATTTATACGCACACGTAAGGGTTGAGAAGGAATAATTCAAACATTTCAAATGACCATCGAATAAAATGTTAGCAAAAGTAACACAACATTGCCTTTGCCTCGCGGTTCTACTGCCTATAACTTACCGCTCTTAACCCACCCTCCATGACTTCTCAGATGTATATAATAACAACAGCAATTGATTTCAGACCATTATAAGAAACTAATCAACAAACCATTTTATTTATATCTAAATAATGTCATTAGCTGTTAACAAAAGGTATTTTAACATATGAATGGTTTATTTCCGTAGATACTAAATTTATTTGTACATACGGGGAACGATATGAAATCGGAACAATATACAAAAAGGAATCTTACAAACTTACTAAAGAGTGTGTGATATTTAAAAAGGTGAAATATTATTAAGACAGAGAAATGAATCATATTAAATCAAGTATAAGGTATTTGATTGAGATTTCCGCTCTTTTGAATGAGTGTTACGAATTCAGTATTAGTAAATATTAATCTCAAAGAATCTAAATAAATTTCTAATACCAACTCGTTTCTCATACGATCCATTGATCCTACTTAATGATCATTAACACGGTAGTTAAATAAAAAACATGTATGCACATATGCAAATCAAAACCCAAATGATAAGAAAATATTAAAATTTGCTTATAACTTACGTACATTGATATTGCAGGAACTCGATGAAGGCCTTCCATGATGCTTCTGCTTTGCTGAAAAATGGTACTTTAGCACATATGTAAATTTGCTAATTAGAATTCGATATTGCGATTGCTTCGAGTTGCAATCAGATTTTTTTTTTTCTTGTTCTTATTGGAACGCCAATAAGATATTGGAAACTCGCTCTCCAATCACTTAAAAAAATATCACTCTCTACTTTTCTAATTTGAACATTTAATTATAATAAATTATATTATTTCTCGACTTTTACTTTAATTTTCATGAAAACGTGAAACTCAAAAGATTATGATTTTCTTTGTTAAATTCAAAGGAAACTCATTGAAAACTTTGATACACATTTAATTTAATAAAATTATGTCACCTATACTATATTTTTCTCTCTCTTTCATATTAAGTATATACTTTGTTTCTTTAAGTTATGTATTTCACTGAAGTTTACTTACTTACTTAATTGGTGCTTAACCGTCTAAACGGTTATGGCCGTCCGAAAAGGCGCACCAGTAGCTCCTTCGCTCCGCCAACCGGCGCCAATCGGTCACACCAAGGGAGTTTAAATCGTTTTCCACCTGGTCCTTCCAGCGGAGTGGGGGCCGCCCTCTACCTCTGCTTCCATAGGTGGGTTCCGAGCATCATCATTCATTCCCATAACATGGCCTAGCCAGCGCAGCCGCTGCGTTTTAATTCGCTGGACTATGTTGATGTCTGCGTATAGCTCGTACAGCTCATCATTAAATCTTCTTCGGTACTCGCCACCGCCAACGCGTAGAGGTCCATAAATCTTTCGAAGAACTTTTCTCTCGAAGACTTCCAAAGCCGCTTCATCTACTGTTGTCATGGTCCATGCTTCTGCCCCATATAGCAGGGCGGGTACGATAAGTGACTTGTAGAGTATGATTTTCGCTCGCCGAGAGAGGACTTTACTTCTCAATTGCCTACCTAGTCCAAAGTAGCATTTATTGGCAAGATTGATTCTTCGCTGGATTTCAGTGCTGATGTTGTTGCTAGTGTTGATGCTGGTTCCGAAATAAACGAAGTCTTTTACTATTTCGAAATTGTGGCTGCCAACAGTAGCGTGGTTACCAAGGCGCGTATGCGCTGACTCTTTACTCGACTTTGCTGTACTTCGTTTTGTCCTCATTCACCATCAAACCCATCTTTACCTCTTCTTTTTCTAGTTTGGAGTAAGCAGAACTAACAGGGCAGGTGTTTAGGCCGATGATATCAATGACATCAGCATATGCCAATTGCATGCTTTTATAGTACCATTCATATGTTAAAATACCTTTTGTTAACAGTTAATGACATTATTTAGATATAAATAAAATGGTTTGTTAATTAGTTTCTTATAATGGTCTGAAATCAATTGCTGTTGTTATTATATACATCTGAGAAGTCATGGAGGGAGGGTTAAGAGCGGTAAGTTATAGGCAGTAGAACCGCGAGGCAAAGGCACTGTTGTGTTACTTTTGCTAACATTTTATTCGATGGTCATTTTAAATGTTTGAATTATTCCTTCTCAACCCTTACGTGTGCGTATAAATTGTTCTTGTTAGACCTTGGGTTTGTCTCAACTCATGGTTTGGTTGGTTGTTTGTTTAACGTATCCACATAAGTGGCTGAAGCTCCGGGACAGCTAGACGCACACAGCCAGACACCACACAATTTCTTCTCGCCATCAGGTAAACTTGGTACAACTTTTAAAACAATTTTCAGCCCATAGTAAGTATAACAAACGTAAAATCAATTAAGCAGCATTTACAAAGAGTTATGGGCGACGCACTACTATCGTTCGAAGAGCGATACACTTTGCTCACACAGAGCACAAGCTATACTAAATAGCAGGCCGTCGTGACTATTTCAGACGCCGATCAAAACCCACTTACGCCTTCGCATTTTTTAATTGGTGAACAATTAAGTTGGCAAAATAGTCGTCATCAAAAATCGCAACACTCCTCCAACTAAGTGGTCATTGGGAATAATTGACGAACTCCATCCTCGTGAAGATGGTGGCGTTAGATTTGTCACAATATACACTGAGAAAGGCATTTATAAACGTCCAATCATGAAAGTTGCATTGCTACCAACGGCTGACTGAAACTATCGTTCAGGGCTTGCGGCATGATGCCGAATTAAATCCTCCCTGAAGTATTTTCTTCACAGCGTCAAAATACAACCTTGGATATCTCTGCAACGCTAAATTGGATACATACCAGAATTTTCGAGAAACCAACAGCTAAATTTTCATTGCGCATCAATACAAATTTCCTTGTAATTTTAATATCATTTGAACTTAATATAGTCCATTAATTTAGAACTTAATCAATACAATAATATTCATCATAATGAAAATCAATAACTCTGAACTGAACATATTTAGCCATGATATAAAATTAAATGCTGAGGAACAGGAGCAACACTTTTGTGACAACATAAACCCTGTTTCAATCTTTTGCGCCCTGCACAGAACCCCAATTGATCGTTTTCAACGGAAACAACAATGGCAACCCAGATTTTCCCGTTATGCTAACTTAAGCGAGTGCCTGGCAGAAAGAAGTCAACAAACACACTTGTACTTATCCACAATGACGGGGATTATACAGCATATGTATTCAGAAAATGTATTCAAAAAACATCAACCTTTTCTCTACACAATTTGTGCGAATGCGAGCTAAAGTAAACAATTACCATATATACAAACATGCATATTATGTATATTTCATACTCTTTTACTCACTTGTAATTAAATTAGTCAACGATGGTATACCTCCAAATTCCTGTTGCCTGCTTCACCAGAGCAATTCGAAGTCGACGTCGCTGCCAATGCCAATTGCGAATTCCTTCTTATTTCTTAATTTTACTTTAATTAAGTGTAGACAATTTTCAGTCGGCACTAATACACTGATATTTTCTATTATTTTTTGCACAGAAATATCACAATTATAATTTTTTCAATATTTCCGCTGATTATTTGCTGGTGGACGCCATAAATGGCGTTTGTTGCGTCGCTATTTGCAGCTCATTAAATTGTTTAATAGCATATAATATTTATAATTTTTTTCTTTTTCCGTTATCCATTAAATTTTCAATGTGCAACAGCACACTAGTCACGCATTTGAATTTGTATTATTTTTCTATCGTTTTCTTTTTTATTTAATTAAAAAACTACTAGAATTTTCCTTCGCTAGTACGGAAAGCTGAAAACAAATCGCCGACTCGCAGACAATTTTTTTGACTTATTTCAAGGTACATAGCATGTAAGAAAAGGCAAGGATATATGGATCGGACATTGCAGTCAGGCCATCTCATTTTCTCATACTAACCATTGTGGAACAATGTGGGACTTTTTGTTGGCGGTCGCCATTTTCGGTCACTCGATTTTTGCTGGGTTATAATCAAATTTTTATATTTTCTTATCATTTGAGTTTTTGCTTTGCATATGTACATACATTTTTTTTATTTAACTACCGTGTTAATGATCATTAAGTATGATCAATGGATCGTAGGAGAAACGAGAGAATCCATGAAACGAGTTGGTATTAGAAATTTATTTAGATTCTTTGAAATTAATATTTCCTAGTACTGAATTCGGAACACATATTCAAAAACGCGGAAATCTCAATCAAATACCTTATATTTGATTTAATATGATTCATTTCTCTGTCTTAATAATATTTCACCTTTTTAAATATCACGCACTCTTTAGTAAGTTTGTAAGATTCCTTTTGTATATTGTTCCGATTTCATATCGTTCCCCTTATTTACAAATAAATATAGTACGGAAATAAACCATTTATATGTTAAAATACCTTTTGTTAACAGCTAATGACATTATTTAGATATAAATAAAATGGTTTGTTAATTAGTTTCTTATAATGGTCTGAAATCAATTGCTGTTGTTATAGTACGATTACACAAATCAAAACGGCTAGCCAAACATCAGGAATGTTTGGGTTCGTTTTTGTCTCTACCTCGGCTGGTGGTTCGTATTTAACCTGGTACTTCAGAATTTTCTTTCCCTAATTCGTATCCGGCTATCGCTAACATGATGCCGTGCGCAATCTTTGTCCACCACGGCATTTTTAAATTCTCCATTTTACTTATGACCTTGATTACCTTTTTTTCTTATTTAGTTAACATTATAGAAGTTATTATTTAAAAGTCTAACAAAAATTTTGTTCTTAACGGAAAAATTTGTTTAATTTAAAATTTTTTAGCATTTTAAATAATTTATGTTATTTTTTTTTCAATTTACATAATATTTTAAAAATTAATTTCTATGCCATTTTCAATGACAGCGTTAATATCCTTTTTTTCTTTAAAAAAATTTCTTTATATTTTAACATGGTAGCTTTTCAATTGGCTTTATATATTTTTCTCAACTATATACAAGTCCTAGTTTTCTAAAAAAAAACTTCTAACCAAAACCAAAAATTTTTTCTCTTGGTTAAGCGTACGTTAGGCCGCTCAATTTATTCTAACATTTACTTATAAAAATTACGCCAACTTGCTGCCAGTCAGGATTGGGATTGTTGGTGTATCGCCTTTTGAAGCCGAAATGTATATTCCACTCGATTATGCATTCGCTGTCATGCGCGCCTTTTGGATCCGAAATGTCTATTCCACTCAATTATGCATTCGCTGCCATGCGCCCGTTGTTGTAAACTTCTTGTAAAATGGGATCCTTGCATCCTTGCAACCAAATTAAATAGTTTCATTTCAAAAAAATTGATTTAATCCCTTTTAAGGAGTTTGATAATTACTTTTAATTACTTTAGCCTTTCAGGTTTTTAGCAGGATCTGGCAGGATCCTCCTTCAGGTAGATCTAGCGAATTTTGCTTATGAGCAAATTTTCTGCTAAATAATGATCAGGCTGGCAGGGTCGCCATGAAATAAGTAAAATGAAAATAAATTAACGCCGATGTTTAGCATTTGAACTTAATTGACTTTATTGGAGAAATGCATTTCCTTTTATACAAAATTTCCTACTTTACATATACGTAGTTACACTAGTACTTACATACTAAAAAGTTCACGATTTCACAATAAACAATTGCTTGTCAGCATATTATTGTTGTGACCTACATATTGTCAATATAACCCGCACATATGTCGGTTGGTGTGACTAATCGATATATGTGTACGGTCGTAAACAAACTCATGCTGATTTCAAGTGGTTATCTTGGTCAGTAAAATATCAGATCTTGTGTGGTCGATATTCGTGTATGTATGTTTGTATCATTAGGGTGAGGTGCATTCCAGGTACTGTAATAGACCGTATAGATAAGCTCCGACTCTTGCGTACTGACCTGGCCAGAAATATTCAGAGTGCATTTGAAAAATCAGCTCAGCGCTATAATCTGCGTAGCAGATTAAAGAAGTTCCATGTAGGTGACGAAGTATATCGTCGCAACTTTGCTCAAAGCGACAGCTTGAAGAAATTCAACGCCAAACTCCCTCCACTTTTTATCAAATCTTCAATTCTTGCCATAAAAGGAAATAACATGTACAAATTGCGTGACATAATTAAGGGCAAAGTAGGTTGGTATCATGGAAAATATATAAAATAATGTAAGGGTTAAACTTGAAATGCAACTTCCCATAAAAACGCATTTAGTAAAGGCTGCAGATATATTTTCATAATTCCCATCTAACCATCCTCTTCTAAAAATATCACGCCACCTTTGTTTGTGTCTATATAAGACACTGATTTTCGAATATCGGTCTCTTTTGATGGAAAAAGTTTGCCTTAATAAAAAGTCGTTCGGGTCTAAATTCCGCAAGTAAGGCGAAAAGTTTTAATATTTGCTAATCCTTCTTAGAGGTACAGTAATTTGGTTTTCGATACGTTAAATGCGTAAAACCGCAATCTAATTTAAACCATAAGACTTTAAAAGTCAATCAATGTTCGGATTGGGACTCGCAATGAAAGGATTGGGGCTACATCATCGTCAACTTCACCATGGAAAACTCGCAGGCTAGGTTGCAGGAACGAGCTTTTTAATGATATCATAATTGCATTAGTGCCTCATACTTAAGCCCTTTAAAAAAATTCAATAAAGAAAAAATTAAGAAAAAAAAGAGCATATACATAAATGAAGCCAGTCAAGTGTTAGGAGAAATCGAGAAATTCCAAGTTCCTCTTAACTTCCAGTACACGCTTAGTTTTGTCGCGGAAGGAACGGAATATAGTCATAATAGTCTGAAAATTACATAGTTTTATAGACGAAAATCGAGAGAAAAAATAGAAAAATTGCAGTTAAACAAATTTTAGAATACATAATTTTCAGAAAAAAAACAAAACACCGAAAAAGCAATTTTTAACATAAAAAATGTAAAAATTAAATCTTTCGATTAAAGTTGTAAATATATGAACATGCAAACTTCAACAACAAACAACAAGGCCGTGGGCGCTGATGGATTGCCTGCGGAGCTATTCAAGTACGGCGGCGAGGAGTTGGTAAGGCGCATGCAGCAGCTTCTTAGCAAAATATGGGCGGACGAGTGCATGCCCGACGGTTGGAATCTAAGTGTTCTTTGCCCAGTCCACAAGAAGCGGGATACTGCAAAATGCACCAGCTATCGTGGAATCAGCCTTCTTAGTATCGCATATAAGGTTCTTTCAAGTGTATTGTGCGAAAGATTGAAGCCCACCGTGAACCGGCTGATTGGACCTTATCAGTGCAGCTTCAGACCTGGTAAATCTACCACCAGATTTTCACAATGCGCCAAATCTTGGAAAAAACCCGTGAAAAGAGAATCAACACACATCACTTTAAAGCCGCCTTCGACAGAACGAAAAGGAGCTACCTATATACCGCTATGTCTGAATTTGTTTTCCCCGCAAAACTTATACGGCTGTGCGAAATGGCTTTGAGCAACACCATGAGCTCAGTCAGAATTGGGAAGGACCTCTCCGAGCCGTTCGAAACTAAACGAGGTTTCAGACAGAGTGACCCCCTATCGTGCAACTTCTTTAATTTGATGCTGGAGAAAATTATACTAGCTGCAGAACTTAACCGCACCTGAACAATATACTATAAAAGCATGCAATTACGGGCATATGCTGATGTTAGTTCTGCTTACTCCAAACTGGAAAAAGAAGAGGTAAAGATGGGTTTGATGGTGAATGAGGACAAAACGTAGTACCTGCTGTCATCGAGCAAAGAGTCAGCGCATACGCGCCTTGGTAACCACGCTACTGTTGGCAGCCATCATTTCGAAAAAGTAAAAGACTTCGTTTATTTCGGAACCAGCATCAACACTAGCAACAACATCAGCACTGAAATTCAGCGACGAATCAATCTTGCCAATAAATGCTACTTTGGGCTAGGTAGGCAATTGAGAAGTAAAGTCCTCTCTCGGCGAACGAAAATCATACTCTACAAGTCACATATCGTACCCATCCTGCTATATGGGGCAGAAGCATGGACCATGACAACAGTAGATGAAGCGGCTTTGGAAGTCTTCGAGAGAAAAATTCTTCGAAAGATTTATGGACCTCTACGCGTTGGCGGTGGCGAGTACCGGAGAAGATTTAACGATGAGCTGTACGAGCTATACACATCAACATAGTCCAGCGAATTAAAACGCAGCGGCTGCGCTGGCTAGGCCATGTTATGGGAATGAATGATGATGCTCGGAACCCGCCTATGGAAGCAGACGTAGAGGGCGGCCCCCACTTCGGTGGAAGGACCAGGTGGAAAACGATTTAAACTCCCTTGGTGTGACCGATTGGCGCCGGTTGGCGGAGCGAAGGAGCGACTTGCGCGCCTTTTCGGACGGCCATAACCGTTTAGACGGTTAAGCACCAATTAAGTAAGTAAGTAAGTAAACTTCAGTGAAATACATAACTTAAAGAAACAAAGTATATACTTAATATGAAAGAGAGAGAAAAATATAGTATAGGTGACATAATTTTATTAAATTAAATGCGTATCAAAGTTTTCAATGAATTTCCTTTGAATTTAACAAAGAAAATCATAATCTTTTGAGTTTCACGTTTTCATGAAAATTAAAGTAAAAGTCGAGAAATAATATAATTTATTATAATTAAATGTTCAAATTAGAAAAGTAGAGAGTGATATTTTTTTAAGTGATTGGAGAGAGAGTTTCTAATATCTTATTGGCGTTCCAATAAGAACAAGAAAAAAAATCTGATTGCAACTCGAAGCAATCGCAATATCGAATTCTAATTAGAAAATTTACATATGTGCTAAAGTACCATTTTTCAGCAAAGCAGAAACATCATGGAAGGCCTTCATCGAGTTCCTGCAATATCAATGTACGTAAGTTATAAGCAAATTTTAATATTTTCTTATCATTTGGGTCCCTCACTAGGGTAGGCACCTTGTCGTTGGTGTGAGGGCTTAGCCGAACTCCATAGCGCCCGACTATGAGGCGGAGCTGTTTAGGACTGACATCTACGCCGTTTCGCCTCATAGGAGGGCGGCGGGATGTCGGTGACCAAGAACTACCAACCCCCTAATCCAGGGTGTTATGCGGACCGTGCCTATTGGACGATTTGCAGCCAGGGGATAAATTCGGCTGTATTCGAACGGAGCCTTCCCGATACCGGGCCATCTCGGGAAGTATTTATGGCCTTACCGCAGTAAGGGGCGCTGCTGTGGCGGACGGTTCTTTCCCCGTATATAATACTGGACCGCTGAGCCCGCCTTGTCGGGCAGGTGGTCGTACGACCAAGATGAACAACTCATTACCTGAATGTAATAAGGAGGATGTAAAGAGGAGGACTGAGTCGCAATCCAAGGACGACAAATACGAATTAAGCGATGCGTCGGACTCGGGGAGGGAGAATAGTCCTGATTCAATGAACTCCGTGTTGGAGGAGCACACAAATGAAAACGGAGTAGAAGAGTGGAGAAGGGTACGGAGCAGAGGAAGTAAAAGAGCTCTCTCGCAGTACCGTGCAGCACTAAGAATTGTACAACGTTTGGGAGCAGTGGTCGACCCACCAGAAGTGGAGATCGAGCGCTTGGAATGGGCCCATGAAGCGGTAGAAGTAGGTTGAAGGCAGTTCAAAAGGTTTGCTGCGAGAAACCCTCGGTTCTGCAACCGGTACGAGGAGGAAGAAGCGTCGAATGGCAGAATGAAGAGGCAACGTTCGGCAGAAGGCGACAAGCCTGCTTTCAAGAGGCAGAAAGGACCCAGTCCTAGAGCCGCGAGGCAGGGCAGTCGCATAGACAAGACAAGTAGGCCCAAAGCTGTAAGACAGATGGGTTCCAATAGCGAGGTAGCAACTACCTCGAAAGCTGCCAGTCAGAGGGAAGTTCCAACTACGGAAGTAGGAGATAAGCCAAAGGGAGTTAACGCTAAGACTCCGGCTTTCTCGGAGGCGCTAAAGGGAGTTAACGCGAAGACTCCGGTGTTCTCGGAGGTTCCAAAGGGAGATAACACTAAGACTCCTGCTTTTCCCGAGAAGATGAGTGATGTGGCAAAGCAGTCACTGACTGTGGCGCTGGTTGATCGTAGCAGTCCGTTCGGACAAATGACTACTGAAAGGTGGAGATCTGTGGAAAGGGAGCTTATTAGCTTAATGCTTAAGATGAAGCGGGAACAACCAAGTAAGCCCCTTCCAACCTTTGATTCGGGGGATGGTATAATGGTGTGAAGATGATAGCGTGCGACAACATCGCGAGCTTGCGGTGGCTGGAGGAAGTCGTTCCAAACCTCCAAAGGCAAGGCACGAACGCGCGGTTTGAGGTGGTGGATAAAGCGCAAATCCCCACGGTACCAAAAATTAAGGTATGGATACCATGCGTGATGAAGTCGGAGGATACACTGCGACTTCTGCAGAATCAGAATCCGAACATACCGACACAGGATTGGAAGGTACTTACTGTATCTCGGCCTACCGAGGATGGTCAGTTCTACATCTTCCAAATAAACAAGCAGGCGGAGGATATTTTGTACACGCAGCTTGGCAAAATGTCCTTTGGCACTTGCAAAACTTACATGCGACTCAGGAAAAGAAGTCCCGAGGATAAAAATCCTAACACGCTGGAAGTGGGCCAAGTCGAAAAGGACCTCAGAAGCCTAACGGAAAAAAGACAGGTGGAGGTCCCCGACGTCACCACGAACGTGCTAGAAGAGGGCCAACCTCTAAATGGTGCTGTGACTCGCACAGAGGAACACACGGCACAACATTCACGAGGGGCTGAAGGGGGCCTCGAATACTCTAAACCAAAAGGGCAAGAGGAGGACGACGACGTCAAGACGAAGGTGCTGGAGGGGGACAAACAGCCCAATGGTGCTGCGAGTCCTACATATAAACCTCCAACACAGTAAAGTTGCGTCGAGCGAACTCCTCCTAACCCTTGAGGAGGGTTCGTTTGACGTGGCGCTGATCCAGGAGCCGTGGCTCTCATTGGGAGGAAAGGTTTCTGGACTTAGCGCGCGCGGGTTTGGCGCGCGCGGAAGGACGGGTGCGAGCTGTAGTAATAGTAAGGAAACAGCTGCATTCATATATGCTGCCTAATTACACCACCGAGGATCTCGTAGCGGTGGCCGATGAGCAAAAGAATAAGCAGGCATTTATCCTGGCGTCCTGCTACATGGCCTATGCTGCGGAGCTTCCACCGATGGAGTGCAAAAGGCTAGTACAGGAGGAAGGGCGCAAATGGCGGTTGGTCATAGGCGCAGATGTAAATGCGCACCGCAATGCGTGGGGAGGAGCAGATACGAACGAGAGAGGCGAATCTCTATTTTGTTACATCCTGCAAACCAATTTGCAGATAGCCAACAGGGGAAATGTTCCTACATACATTGGTATAACATCCAGCAATGTTCTGGATATTACATTGAGCTCCGAGCGTGATATATCAAGGTATGATTGGATCGTTCTCGGTAGACCATCCTTCTCCGACCATGCGTATATAAGCTTCAGCATCCCACTAAAGAGGGTAGAGAAGGGAGGAACTTTTAGAAACCCTAACGCAACGAATTGGACTAAATTCCAGAAACATGTAGAAACGAAACTGGGACAACCCAAAGAGGTTGCTAATGTAGAGGAACTGGAGGAGTCGAATGAATTCCTAACAAGGACGCTTATGACTGCGTATAACTAATCTTGCCCTCTAAGAGGAAAAGCAAAGCCGCCATGGTGGAGCAATGAGCTGAGTCTTCTAAGAAGACAGGTAAAAGAAATGTTTAAACTCGCAAAGACCGCGGAAAGCGAAGCGTGTCGGGACGAGTACAGGGATCTACTGAGGATCTACAAGCGTGAAATTACCAGGGCGAAGAGAAACTCATGGAAAAGTTTCTGTACGGACATAGAGTGCTCCAGTGAAACAGCACGGTTGAAAAAAGTCTTAGGAAAAGGAAACATAGTCCAGGGACTAATAAAGAAAGAGAACAGGGAATGGTCACGTGATAGTGAGGAATCCCTTGAGGTGCTTCTCGATACACATTTCCCATCGGGAGACGGTTTAGAAGAACCAGCAGACATCACTCACACTTCGATCACGGAGCTAGTGGTGCCGGGCTTGGTGACCGATACCAAGATCGAGTGGGCAGTGAAGACGTTTTCTAAGTTTAAATCGCCGGGCCCAGTTGGTATATTCCCGGCCATGCTACAAGTCTCAAGTAGGGCGGTCGTGGAATGGCTTAAAATAATATTCGATGGGTGCATAAGACTGAATCATGTACCGCACTCTTGGAGAACTGCTCGTGTAGATTTTCTACCAAAGGCGGGGAAGATCGGTCCCGTGTATCCCAAAGACTATAGACCCATTAGCTTAACATCATTT
This sequence comes from Eurosta solidaginis, assembly GCF_040869045.1. Taxonomy (NCBI): domain Eukaryota; kingdom Metazoa; phylum Arthropoda; class Insecta; order Diptera; family Tephritidae; genus Eurosta; species Eurosta solidaginis. Next base: position 102,997,357 of record NC_090320.1, on the reverse strand, counting down.
CTGCTCAAAACCTTTGAGAGGCTGATAGATGTGTACATAAAGTCCAACGTGGATGAGAAGCTGCTCTCCACAACACAGCATGCGTACACCAAAGGCAAGTCGGTAGACACCGCATTGCATAGGGTGGTAATAAGCATAGAGAAATCCCTGGAATATAAGGAGTATGCTCTAGGAGTCTTCTTGGACATTGCCGGGGCTTTCAATAATGTTGCAAAATGGGCGATTATGGATGGTCTTAATTACATTAAAGTACATCCTGCCTTAATCAGATGGATCGGCTGCATGTTAAATTGCAGAAAGATTACATCACAATGGGGATTGTACGAGGCCACGAAATCAGTGGACAGGGGCACGCCGCAGGGAGGGGTGCTATCACCTCTGCTGTGGACACTGGTCATCAACCAACTGCTCAGGCAATTCGATGAGGGACCCGTAAAACTTACGGCTTACGCAGATGACGTTGCAATTGTCATAAGTGGAAAATGCCTTCCAACGATTAGTTCTTTGATGGATCGGGCGCTTCGGGATATTCATACCTGGGCATCTAATGTCGGGCTGAAAGTCAATGCGGAGAAGACGGATATGGTCTTGTTTACAAAGAGGTACAAGGTCCCAAATTGGACCAGGCCTAAGTTAGGAGCGGTGACCTTACAGGAGAAACCTTGCACAAAATATCTAGGAATCATCCTAGACAGTAAGCTGTCATGGAAGCTCAACGTGGAGGAGAGGGTCAAGAAGGCCTCAACGGCACTCTCTGCATGTAAAAGAATGCTGGGGTGTACGTGGGGCCTATCGCCCTCTCTTTCTCATTGGGTTTTTACAGCGATTGTAAGCCCTATTCTATACTATGGAGTTCTTGTTTGGTGGAAAGCCACACAAAAAACAACATACCTCAAAAAATTAGAGGGGGTATGCAGACTATCGATGCTTTGCATTACGGGATCCCTGAAAACAACCCCGACGGCTGCACTGTATGCCATTCTGCACATTCCACCTGTAGACCTGGTAGCAAAGAACAAAGCGTTAACGACCGCAACCAGGCTCGATGCTTCGGGGCAGCTTGAGCGCCGACCATATGGCCATAGTAGTATAGCGTCCTCAGTCACAAGACGAACAGACTACATGATTCCCTACCTGCACTTTGAGGGAGATCTTAGGGCCACAATAGAGGTGGACGGTTGGCGCAAGGGTGCGCAAATGGCGGACGAGGCGATACATGTGTACACCGATGGTTCCAAAATAGTGGAAGGAGTAGGGTCTGCGGTATACTGCGCTGATCCGGAATTAAGCAGATCCTACAGGCTGCCGGATTACTGTAGCGTTTTCCAAGCGGAAATATTAGCCGTAACCAAAGCAGTAGAAACCCTGGAAGAGAATAGCTTAAGCTGCAACCGTGTTAACTTTTATATTGACAGTCAAGCAGCAATTAAGGCAATAATCTCGCATAGCACAGCATCTAAATGCGTGTTAGAGTGTAAGCAGTCTCTTGAGAGAATCGGGGCAGGGAGAAGCATACATCTATATTGGGTCCCAGGGCATATGGGAATAGATGGGAATGAAAAAGCGGACGAATTAGCTAAAAATGGCGCATCCCTTGAAGCTTGCTCCGTAGACGTCCCAATTAGATTGGGCGAGATTAAGCGAAGGCGAGAGGTGCACATGATCGACCAAGCAGAAAAGGCGTGGGTTCAAGCGCGGGGCTGTAAAGTGTCGAAGATTATGTGTAGGTCTTACAACCTTAGACTAACACAGTTGCTTCTATCATTAAAAAGAGAGGACTGTAGACTCATGACGGGTATTCTGACTGGACACTGCCTTCTGGCGTCACATGCCTTTAAATTAGGCTTGGTCAGTGATAGCAGGTGTAGGAAGTGCGGGTTGGAGGAGGAAACGATCGAGCACGTTCTGTGCTCATGCTCTGCACTTGCCAGGCTAAGACTCCAGCTATTAGGAGTGATACAGCTGTCAGATCTAGAAGCAGCAAGTGGCTTAAGTCCTAGGAAGCTTTTAGTATTTGCCAAGAGGACGGAGTTATTTTATAACACAGGTCCTGGTTTTTGATAGGGTTTTTCAGTTTGGTCGTTAAAACAAACTTCTGGTAACACTACGAACTCAGTCAGTCTATGTGAGGTCCTCATGGACCGGCCAGTTCAACCTACCTACCTATCATTTGGGTTTTTGCTTTGCATATGTGCATATATGTTTTTTATTTAACTACCGTGATCATTAAGTAGGATCAATGGATCGTAGGAGAAACGAGATAATACATGAAACGAGCTGGTATTAGAAATTTATTTAGATTCTTTGAGATTAATATTTACTAATACTGAATTCGTGACACTCATTCAAAAGAGCGGAAATCTCAATCAAATACCTTATACTTGATTTAATATGATTCATTTCTCTGTCTTAATAATATTTCACGTTTTTAAATATCACGCACTCTTTAGTAAGTTTGTAATATTCCTTTTTGTATATTGTTCCGATTTCATATCGTTCCCCGTATGTAAAAATAAATTTAATATCTACGGAAATAAACCATTCATATGTTAAAATACCTTTTGTTAACAGCTAATGACATTATTTAGATATAAATAAAATGGTTTGTTAATTAGTTTCTTATAATGGTCTGAAATCAATTGCTGTTGTTATTATATACATCTGAGAAGTCATGGAGGGAGGGTTAAGAGCGGTAAGTTATAGGCAGTAGAACCGCGTGGCAAGACGTCTTTTTTTTTGAGAAATATAGTATAACAGCTGTTATATAAATTTCGCAAAAAAAGCAAAAAAAAATAAAATTTCGAAATGTAGATTTTCGAACTTTGAAAGCCGATATCTATTTTTTGGAGGCTAACTTAGAAAAACGGAGATGTACTTTCTCTACTTGAGCCTCAATCTCTACAAAAAGTGGGCTTGGTCCAATACCCAGCCGGCTGTTGCACAGTGTAATTGGAATCTAGTGCACATCAACAATGTTAACAACCTGCAGTCTGACCGGAACCGTATACTTCCACGCAGTATAGTTTTATTAGTTAGGCACGAGTTGATTAGAATCTAGTGCATTCCAAGTCCGCAAGTCATGTTTTTTTTTTTATACATACCGATGGCATACTACCTGCCGTATTCCGACGGCATGCTGGTTGGAATCTGTTGCATTCTAACAGCAAGTCGATCGGAATTCTGAGCGGAGTCTGACACATTCCGCCAGTAGCACTGTTAACACAACCATAAACTGTAGATTCTAGTTGAAAATTTCAATTATCATCATTTATCTTTTTGCAGGGTGGAGTCCAGCATAGGAGCTCCGGTATATAAAACTTATATGAAGCTTACAGTTACTAATGTTAGCAGTGGCGATGATGGTATTTATAAATGTGTTGCCAAAAATCCCCGAGGTGAAACTGATGGTGTTATTCGATTGTACGGTGAGCACAGATTGATACTCTTCTTGCTACATGTATATATACGATACCTATGTATCTTAACAAGACTGGAAGTAAGTATTCTGTAGAAAACAATAGAGATTCCACAGACCGAATTTTTCCAAAGTGTTACGGGAACTTGTTTGACGACCAAACAGAAAAATCAAATTTGCACCAGAGCGTATGTTATAAAATAACCACATCCTCTTGCCAAATGCAAGAAATTTTATGGGACCCTGCTTATCGCGATTCGATATCTGACAACTCGGCCTTGAACTCGTGAGCGCAGGATATGAACGAAGAATATGCTCAACAGTTTTTTCCTGCAGCCTGCATTTCCATCTGCTTTGACTAAAGAGGCTTTGTTTATGACATGTGAAGTCCATCGCAAGCCTTAAGTTTTCTTTCTTCAGAGTTATAAGCAGTAAATACTCACTTGGTCTCTCTTCGCTACACTCTTCACTTCTTTCTTGAATAAAAAGAGTTTATAGGTTTTTTTTTAAAACGTTATAAATGTTTTAATTTTTACTTTCTTCTACAATTATTCACCTTGCACTTTACAAGTTAACTTTATAAAAAAAAAATGACTTTTGGTCTTCCAATATAAATAATAATTTTCAAATAGTTTACTTTCCTCAAAGTTGGTATAGAAAAAGATAGTCGAAATATGTGTAAATAAATATATCCACGAGCGCGTCCGCGATTGCCGGCTAATATTTCAAGACTAACGATTGGAAAAATTGTTGATGCGCCTCTTCGTTGGCGCCTTCCACTCGCCGCGCACGGTTGCGCATAGGCATTTCGCACGACGCCGTCTAAATGGTGATGGAGGCGGCTTAAACATCCTGATAGGCCTCCAGGGAGGTGCTTGAAAGCACCTTCTGCAGTTCCTGCAAGGCGCGGATGGTAGTATCTAGGGCGCTACTGGTCGTATTGCGCCGTTTGCAGACCTTGTGGGGTGCGCGCGATTGTGTGCTTCGTCGTCCTTGCGACTTTGGGGGTTGCCGCTGTTTTATTCGGAGTGTGCCCCTTTTGGACCCTACAGGGGCAGGTGGGTTTCTTCTTCGATTTTGGCTTGGGTTTTGGCTTCCCCGACCCTTGGGTGTTTTTTTCGTACTGGGGCTATTTGCTGCCCACTTCGAACTTTCGGCCCTTCATATAGGAGGGTGTGGTGTGCCAGACCACAAATTTTACAAGTCCCTCTGGAGTCGCATTCCACCGTTGTGTGCATGATGGCTAGACAATTAAAACAATAGCCCTGTGAGCTGGCTACGGTTACACGCTGCGGTGGCCGCATCGGCTTAAAGGCCGGGCAGAACCGCAGCGCGTGATAACGGTGGCAGAGCCGACTGCTGTAGGCAGTTGTCGGTCTCTGCCGTGGGAGCCAGTGGGTATGCTGGTCGAGATGACATGATGGTGTCGTCCTGAAAGTACAACAGCAGACAGAGAAACGAGAAGTAGTTGGATACAGTGGATGATAAACAGATATTTAATACGGAAAGTTAGATATACAAGGAAAGCGTATATAAGTTATAGCGCTGTGCGCGAAGAGTATTCCATTGGAAGAAAGCACAGTTTTACTAAGGGGCGCATAACAAGCCCTTTTTGGGTGCGAACCTCTACTGCCCGAATATCGTTGTCAGGGCCTAGGCGAACGTTCTCGATTCGTCCCAGACGCCACCCGGTGGTCGAGAGCGAATCTTCTTTGATTGCGACGAGGTCCCCTGGTTGAGGATTTCGCTGTGGCGTTTGCCATATATAACGCTTCTGAAGGTCCTTCAGATAAACCGCTCTCCAGCGTCGACTGAATTGGTTATGAAGTGATTTGAGTTTTTCCCATCGATTTATCCAGGAGATGTCTTCCGCGTTTGGCTCAGGAATGGCTAATAGCGGAGCACCTCGGATGAAGTGACCCGGAGTAAGCGCTGTGAAGTCAGCTGGGTCCTGAGATAGTGAGGTTAGAGGCCTCGAGTTAAGAACTGCTGCAATACGCACCAACAGCATCGTGATTCTTCGAAGGTAAACTTGTGGAATGTAGCGGTTTTTTTGAAGTGGGTTTTAAAACTTCCCACAGGATTCCCACAGGCCCATATGAGGGGCAGTGGGCACCCCAGCGGGTTAGGGGATCAAAATATACCCGCGGTAGGTATGCCTGTCGTAAGAGGCGACTAAAATACCAGATTCAAGGGGCTGTGTAGCGCAACCTTTCAGGTTGCCAGCGCAATATATAGCTTCTCCAAACCCAATTGTCAACCTCACCTATCCGCGGCGAATCCTGTTTCACTAACAGACGAGGCTCTGGCGACCCCAAGCTCCTCATGGAACTTGGAGGTAGGGAGGGAGGGAATGGCCTGAAGGTTTAATGTGGCCACATAAATCGTTCCCGAGATGGTCGGGCTAGCACCTTAATGGTGCTATGGCACCGGAGCGTACCGGATTTGTATCCGGCAAAGGACCATCACATCGATAACACTCCCCAAAGCCTTCGGGGAGCAACCTTATCGCTACAACAACAACAACAACAACAGGGGCAGTGGGTGGAACATACTGCCCGTTTATTCCCTGGGGGCATATTTCTGGACAATGTCCGTGGGGCATTGGTTAAGAAATTTAACGAAGCTGCGTTCAAGTGTGCGCTGAGCGCCAGTGAACGCTTAACCATTGTCGTTCATCATTTTTGAGGGATAGCCTCGTCTACCGACGAATCGGGAGAATGCTTCTCTAAAAGCTTCTGTGGTAATGTCCGAGCATAGTTCGAGGTGTACTGTCTTTGTGGAAAAACAGAAGAATACAGCCAAGTACCCTTTTATGATAGTGGTTGACCTCAGAACCGATGCTTTTATTTGGAATGGACCTGCAAATTCTTCTCCTGTTGTGGAAAAGGGGAGTGAAGAATTGCATCGCACAGGCGGTAGCACTGCCATTGTTTGCGTGCGCGTTTTCTGTTTGAAAAGTGTGCACGATTTGCATTGATAAATGTATTTCTGAATAAGAGGCTTTAGTTTTGGTACGTAGTATTCTTGCCTCACCATTTGGAGCATTAACCGTATTTCTGCATGAAGGAGCAGGCAGTGCAAAAACTTTAGATACAACTAGTCTTGAATCCGTAGGAAGGATTAGTGAATGCTTCTCGTTGTATTGTAATGTAGAATGTTCCAATCTTCCACCGATACGTAGGAGGCCGTCTCCATAGAGGAACGGGTTAAGGGCCGGAAGGGAACTATTTTTGCTAATTGGCATTTTGTTTTGTAGGGCGCTCTTTTCCGCCCCGAAATGGCGAGATTGTGCCATTGCCATAACCCGCGTCTTCGGTCCAACTCTTTGTGGGTCAGATGTGGATTATATGTTGTTACCACCCATTTGGATTTGTTGCAGGCCTTGTTCACGAAGCGGAACACGTATGCAATCACACGGAGAGATCGATAGTATGATGAGAAACGTTGAAAAATATCGTCCGCTTCCTCAAGTGCGTGATATGCTTCGACCTTGCGTTTCTCGCGTGGAGAAGCGCTACCTGCTTTCGACTTTGGCCATGCCGAAATGTGGCAAGAAAGCCAATGTGGTCTCTGCCACCAAAGTGATGAGCCTATCATGCGGCTTGCAATCACGTGTGCCAAGATCAGCAGGGTTGTCTTGGCTAGATACATGACGCCAGGTTCCTCTAGGAAGATATTCTCCAATTTGAGAAGTACGGTTGGCCACATAAGTCTTCCAGGTCGATGGAGATTTTTCTAGCCAAGCTAGTACAATTTCAAAATCTGACCATAAGAATGTGTTGCATGCTTGTAAATTGAGCTGTTTTCGAACAGTTGAAGACAGTTTGGTGACTAGGACTACACCACATAGCTCTAAGCGGGGTAGGCTTACAGTTTTTATATGGGCAACTTTGCCTTTCGCAGCCATAAGAGAAGATTTTGTTTGGTTGCCCACATGTGTGGGGATGTAAATCTTTGCGCAATATGCTTTTTCCGAGGCAACACAGAACCCGTGGATTTGGGTGTCTTACCCTGAAACGACATTAACCCGTGATCTTGGCTTCGATCATAACTGGCGACAGCCATCCTTCCGGGTCAAAAAGTTCAGCAACGGAAGATAAAATTTGTCGCTTAGTGACCGCATTTTAGGTGTGTTCCGGCAGAATGGTTGTCCGTGAGTGCGTTCCATTGAATACCAAGAGTTTGGTATTGAAAGCGCTCTCAAATTTCAAGAAGTTGAAATCTAGAAGATCCTCCTTCGGAAACTGTTCTAATATGGCCGGGTTATTAGCCGTTAATTTCTTTAACATGAAACCAGCTGATTTAAGGGCTTTTATCATTTGAACGAGTGAGTCAGTGGCGTTATCGATGGTGTGACTTCCTGATAAGATGTCATCGACATACGCTTGCGTCTTGAGAATTGTTGCAGCCAAAGGGAATTTCGCTTCCGTGTCATCGGGCAGTTGATGCAACGTCCGAACAGCGAGATATGGTGCAGAATTGACGCCGAATGTAATCGTTTTTAGACTGAAATGGCAAACAATGGAGTTGGCCGATTTTCGAAATAGGATTCGCTGAAAATCTTTGTCGTCCTACTTATGCATGCGCCACTGTAGAATTAGTAGCATGAGATCTGGTTGGGGAGTTGGACTAGTGTATAACACGTCATTCAGGGATTTTCCTGACCCATATTTTTTAGAAGCGTTGAAAACCACACGAACTTTGGTGGTGACCTTATCTGGTTTGACTACCGCATGATGTGGCAAGTAGAAAGAGAAGACCTTGCCATTCGAAGTTATTTCACATGGGTGGGTAGATTCCCTGTGATCAAGGTCGAGATATTCTTGCAACAACTTGTTTTACGTTGTACCTAACACCTCCTTTTTCTGAAGCGTTTGCTCCATACTGAAAAACTGATGTAGGGCAGCCGGGCGGTATTTGCCGAGAGAGAGTTTTTCAGGAAAATCTTCCTTGAATGGAAGTCGCACAATGTTTCGACCGTTTGGTGCACGTGTCGTGGTTCTTGCGTATATCGCACTGAGCGCCTCGTTTGATACTTGGACTTGTGTCGAGAATGACATAATATTTTCAGTTATTGGACCACTTAGAATCCAACCAAAAATGGTTTGTTGCGCAAGTATGCTACCGCACACTTTTTTATACCATCCAGCAGAATTTGTGGAAGTGTGTCGCTGCCAATGACCATGTCAGTTTGACCTGTTATGTGGCAACTGGGATCGGCGAGCTCAAGGAGTTTGAATTGCTCCCAGATTCTGCGACTGATGGTGGATGTTGGCAGATTCTTGGTGAGTTGCGGCAACACAATGGCATGAGCCTTTATCCTTTTCATGGCCTTGGAAACAACCAGAGATTTCGAACTTTGAATGTTCGAATGGAAGTTTCAACGTTTGTTGAACTTTCGAGGAAATGAAAGTTCTTTCCGAGCCTAGATCGATAAGGGCCCTCAGTTGAAATAATTCCCCTTCGTGTTCGACTGCGACCATAGCAGTAGGAAGGGAATTTGGCTAACATTGCCTGCATGCAATGACTGAACCCGTGCGTGTTTTGAACAACACGGTAGCCTACTAGAATCGGAACTATTCTGCGTTTGTCGAACGGGAGATGTCGACTCAGCAGTTGGGTGCTGCACGTTTGATGCATTCGTTCGCAGGGTGGAACGTGGAGCGTGTAATACCGTTGATGACATGTCGAACACATGACCACTTGCTCGTGCACTCATAGATGATATGAGTGCTGCTACGGCAGTTTGCACACAGCTTAGCTTGTTTTACGAATTGCGTCCGGTTTTGCACAGACATTCGCTTAAATTGTAGACAGAATATAATAAAGTGCGGCATTCTGCCAAAAAGGTTTGCGTCCTGTTGAAGGACCTTTTTTGCGTAGAATTTAGAGGAGCGATTGGTTTTTATTTGCTTTGGCTTGGTTGAAGCTTATTGACTCTTTCAACGACTTCATATCTCGAGGGGAGAAAGCCGTTCATTTGTGACCATGAGGGTAAATTTTTTTGCGAAGAGAGAGATTGTTCCCAAAGTGACAGGGTGATTTCTGGGAGGTTTGATGAACAAACGTACACCAGAATCGGATCCCAACTGTCTGTCGTAACTCCTTGGGAGTGAAGGACTGATGGGCAATTGTTGATTGTATTTTGCAATCTCTCAAGTTGCTCACTGTTTTCGGATGGAATAGTGGCAAGAGTCAGAAAGGATTTGATCTGGTTGTTGGATATGCTTGTTTTCGTATCGTGATCGCAAAGCTTCCCAGGCAAGGTCAAAGTTATCGCTCAACAGATATTGCTTGACGATGGAGCCGGCATGGCTTGCGTTTTGTACCGGAGATGGTACAATTTCTAAGAACGGGAGAGCCTTGGGTGCTTAATGTACACCGCTGTGAACATATTACGAAAAGCGGGCCATTCTTCATAGCCACCATAAAAGGTCTCCGCGTCGCATGCTGGGACTCGGTGGTGGACTCGGCGTTGCCATCATTTTGATCAACGGAAGTTGATCGGCAATCTTTGCTTTGGTCACTTCATACGTATCAAAGCAAGTGAATTGCTTGCCGAACTCTTAAAGCCTTCAGGGAAACTTTCGTCTCGTTTCGAAAATACCAGATCGTAAACCGATTGAAGCCGTGCCCAATAATCATCTAATGATTTGTCTTTTATCATGAGATACGATAAAACGTCATGCCTTAGTTGTTGTAAATCTTATGCCAATTGCCTTCTTTGCATATTTTCTTGATTCATAGCCCTTACTTCGTATGGCATTTTGTGGTACAGTTATGCATTGGTAAGGCGGTTTCAAAGAAACTTGGTGTTATTTAGTGGTAATTTATGATCAGTTTGATTAACTTATATGTAGTTTTTCAGCTTTACTTATCTATTAGGGTCAAGTGCAAACAAAATGCAATTTATTCCACCATTTAGCCCAACGTTTCGATAATTATCCTTATCTTCTTCAGGGGCGGTCTTTATTTGTTTATATCAAAATACAAAAAACAAAAACAATATTAGAAATAAAATTACACGATTTTTTAAAGTAGTTTCAAACAAAGGATTGCACAATTATAAATTTAAATTTTACATGAAATATTACTCCACAAACAATTATTTATATTCACTCACATTGGTATTTAAAAACGATTTTATTATTACTTTACTAAAACATTAAACGCTACCATCACTATATGGTAAACTTGTCAAACTAAAAACTAATTATCTGTATCATAGGCATATTAAGTAAGTTGCGGCTATGTCTTGTGTATCTTTTTTATTGTTCATTGCCTTTTCTCTGTTTTGCATTATTCTTAGGCTCTCGAGTGTGTCCTTTCTCTCTTCTCTTTGTCTATTATTTTTGTTGTTGTGAAATATACTGTATGTTTGTTGTTTACCGCGTGCTGTATAACGCCGTGCTGTGTTTTTCTTTGTTGATATCGGCTTGGTGCTCCGCAAGTCGTGTTTTTAGCGCCCTCTTCGTTGTGCCAATATATATTTTGTTGCAATGTTCAGTTTCATTTCCTTTGCACTCTATTTGGTATATCACGTTACTTTGTTGTTGTATGTCGATCGGGCTTTTTCTTTTTGTAAAGAATGTTGATAGAGTGTGGTAAGATTTGTAAGCCAGTGTTACTTTTGGGTTTTTTGTTATGTGTTGCGCTAGATTTTCTGAGAGCCTGGGAATATAGTTGGTACTAAAATATTGTTTTGGCTCATTCGGCGACCCTTTCGTTGTGGTTTGTGTGGGAATTTTATTAATTCTTGTTGTTTACGGTCAACTAGATTACATATAAATTTATTGGGATAATTGTTACTTCTTAGCTTCATTTTGATTTTTTCTATATTAGCGTTATGAAAACATTGATTGCTGATGGTTAGTACTTTAGGTATAAAATTGTTGGCGGTATTTAATTTATACTTAAAGGGTTGTGATGAAAAGAAATTTATTAGGCGACCAAACGATGTAGGTTTTGTGTACCAGTCAAGTATAATATTATTGTTAGCTATATATATGCGGGTGTCTAAGAAGGGGATGTTGTTGTTTTTTTTCACTTCAATGGAAAATTGCAGTCTATTGTGGTATTTTTTGAGTGTGCTTAAGATAATTTCCGTGTCGCTTCGTTTTATTATTGCTAATACGTCGTCGGCGGCCACCGTGGTGTGATGGTAGCGCGGTCCGCCTACCACATCGTATGCCCTGGGTTCAAAGCCCGGGCAAAGCAACACCAAAATTTTAGAAATAAGGTTTTTCAATTAGAAGAAAATTTTTCTAACCGGGGTCGCCCCTGGGCAGTGTCTGGCAAGCGCTCCGAGTGTATTTCTGCCATGAAAAGCTCTCAGTGAAAACTCGTTTGCCTTGCAGATGCCGTTCGGGGTCGGCATAAAACATGTAGGTCCCGTCCGGTCAATTTGTAGGGAAAATCTAGAGGAGCACGACGCATTTATTTATTTATTTTTAAATACGTCGTCTACGTTGTAACGAAGCTTTTTCGTGCCCCGTTGCTTCTTTGATATTTGCTGGGGTATACTCGCCGTGCCCAGGGTTCGTTTACAATAAATTTGTATTAAAGGGGCACCTTGCAAATCGATTTAATATAAAAACTTCACTCTCTTTATTGGTTCTAAATTCTATAATATAAAATAAAACATGTTTGTATACTTCATTTTCAATTTCACTTGGATCATCTTGCGGTATCCTTGATTGCGGTGGCGGGCCTTAGCGGTCCGGCCGTATTCCGTTAGCTGGGTCCCGTTAGTATGTGGCGTCGGTGCCTTGACGCGCCTTATGACGGCGTCTCTCTCTGCTGCGGTGCTCTGTCGTGCCTTACGTCGGCGTCTACTTATATTGCTGAGGCGATGCTCTGTCGCCGTGTTCCGATAGACGGATCCCGGTAGTATGTGTCGTCGGTGCCTTGACGCGCCTTACGTCGGCGTTTGCTTGTATTACTCTGCTGCGCCTTGCGTCGGCGTCGATTTGTATTGCTGGTTGCTGGGTGATTCTCTGCCACGCCTTGCGTCGGCGTTTACTCGTATTTGCTGGGCGATACTCTGTCGCGCCCTACGCCGGCGTTTACTTGTATTACTCTGCTGCGCCTTGCGTCGGCGTCTATTTGTATTGCTGGTTGCTGGGTGATTCTCTGCCAGCGTACTTCTACTGACGGAGGTGAGCGGGTGTCACCTGTCGCGGGTGCGCGTTACTGTGGCGGGGCCTTTGGTCTTTGGGGGTGATACGTAGAGAAGGTCAACCGCAATCACCATTCCCCGAATCGCTCCTAGGAAGTGGATTCTTATTGCATAGAGAAGGTCAACTGCAATAGGGGTATACTTCGCTAGTAGCTCTGGTCACGACCACAGCTCCGTGCTGACTGCCTGCTTTGCTGCTGTGTCGCTCCTTTTATGGCTGTTGTGTTTGGTGTTGCTAGCTCAAATGGTTGCGTGCGCTCGTTGTGTTGCTGAGATTTGTTGGTTGGCCGTGTTGCTGTTAAATGTTGCGACCGCTCGTTGTGTTGCTGAGACTTGTTGGTTGATCGTGTTGCTAGAGCCTTTTGTGGCCACTTGTTGTGTTAATGTCGTGTCAAATATGTTGTGGGGTCGTTTTGTGTGGGCCAAATTAATGAGGATTTATTTGGTCCTCACAACATATTTGACAAGAAATTTGATACCAGTGTTTTGGTCTTGGTTCAGCTCAGAGTACATAATTTGTATAAGGTCGTCAATCACAATGTCCGCTATCGTGGGGGAAAGTGGGTTACCCATCGGCATTCCAAATGTTTGTTGGTAAATATTGTTATTGTACATGAAATAGTTATTTTCTTTTAAGCAGAACTCTAATATGGTTAAAAACTTGTTTTTCGGTATGGTTGTGTGTTGTTGGACCTTTTCCCATTTTTTCATGGCTATCTTTATTGCTAAAGCCGTCGGTATGTTGGTGATGAGCGAGACGGCATCGAACGATACTAACACATCCTCATTACATAAATTTACATCAGCTAATCTATTTTTCGAGTCAAATGAATTTCTAATGTTGTAGCTTCTGATATTAGTAGCTTCAAGTTTTTTCCTAAATATATGGACAATTCATAACATGGAACACTTAAGGAAGACGAAATTTGACGTAAGGGGCATTCGAGTTTGTGGATTTTGTGTAAACCAAAAATTCTCAGTGCGGTTGCTGCCAAGCTTGCGAGCTGTTGTTTTTCTCTATAGTTTATGTGCTTTCCTTTGTATAATTCGTTCACAATGCTGTTGTTTTTCTTTTGTAGTTTTGTTGTGGGGTCGACTCTGAAGATTTTGTATGTGTTGTTGTCGCCTAGTAGTTGGTTCATTTTCTCCATATAGGCTGTTTTGTATAGCGCAACAGTTCTGTTTCCTTTATACGCATCCGTAATAACTATGTTGTCTCTGTGTAAATGTAGAAATGTTCTAGTTTTGTTGTATGACTCTATGATAAATTTTTCGGCTGAATTTTGTTTTATATTACTTTTGAACTGTAAGATTCTGTGGCTAACTTGGCTTATCGCGAATTCTTTATCTTTTTCGTTATCTATAGTTTGAATTACTTGTTCTATTTCTGCAATTGTATGTATAGGTGAGAAATGTGTATTTGTTGTAGGTAGTGTGAATTTTCGTCCCAGGGATAGCAGCCACATCACATCTTCGGGAAATTCGATGTTGGTTTCGTTCACAAACCAATTGCTGTTTATGTTAATTTCTAGTTTTCTTATTTTTTCGTATATAAGTTTTTTCATTTTCGCTTCTAGTGTTGGTTCTTTCTCTTTTGCTATCTTCTTACTCAGAATGTTTTGTTTGGTGATGAACTGGTCAAATTCCTGTTCGCCTAATGCACGTTTTAATTGTTGTTGTGCATGAAAAATTAGATCTTTTTAGTTCGTCAAGTGGTTTGGTGTTAGCTCGTATCTCTTGCATTCTAATAAGAATTTTAACTGCTCAGTTAACTTCGCGTATTTGATTTTTTGTTTACTGTAGTGTTTGAGTGTCATACTGTGTTTGAATTTCATTTGCTTGTAGAAGTGTTTCATTTTTCTCTCCCTGCTTTGTCGCTTTTGTTGTTGGTTGCTATAAACTTTGTTTTTACCGGTAGGCTTTCCGGGAGTAACTATTTAACAGTAATTTCCGATCAGTTTGATTAATTTATATGTAGTTTTTCAGCTTTACTGATCTATTAGGGTCAAGTGCAAATTGGTATTCGGCTTTCGTCGCGTATAGATGTGTTTCGTTTGCTCCGTAATTTTCTTTAAAAATTTTTCTTAAATGGATGACTTTTGTGCTAAGTGCAATAAAGCCTTTGCGAGAAATGGCTCACTTGTTGTGCCATGTTCGGGTTTTTGCCAAAAAAGATTTCATAGAAACTGTTGTGGTGGCCAGATTTCAGAATATGATGTGAAATTATTTAAGCTTAATCGTAACATCGTATACTTTTGTCAAGGGTGTGTTAACTTGCCTGAGCGCTTTATATCTTCTTTAGACTCTATTGCTGCTTCGCAAAAGTTTGGCATAGATTTTTTAAAAGATCTGTTCAGCTCTAAATTCGAGGATTTGATGAAGGAAGTTGAGGGGCTGAAATCTCTTATCAAATCAGATAAGCAACCTCAAAACTTTAACAGTGATAACATCAACAATGCCAATGGCCTACAATTCTTACATAGTGCCGTCAGTCCATCTTGTGTTAGTGTGCGGGAAAACACAAACAACAATAACCACGGGTCTGCTACAGCTGCGCTTTCGTCTTTGCCGTTGTCTTTTACATCTTCTGTTTACCCTATACCTACAATGTTATCACCTGTTTTTTGCAATGTCAACGGCACTTCGCCATTCGTACAGTCAAATGGTGTAAGTGGGCAAAAGACATGTTCTTTAACAGATGTTACTAAGGGTCATGCAATGTGTGCTAATAATGCTATCGTGAGCAACGTACCTTCTGCTGATGGGACTGTTATTGCTTCGACTGGTGCTCAAACGTTTGCCTCTGTTGTTGCTAACAGTGTTAATGCATTGGCTGCTTCAGCTGACGATGTTTATAATCGCAACAATGCTACTTATACTTCTACGAATCCTGTTAAATCAGATGCTGCTGATACTGCTAATGCTAAAGCGTCAAAATCTACAAAGAAGCGCACACTTGAGCAAAAACCTGCCGCAATTGCTGTTAACCCTGATGAGTTAAATATTACTGCTAGTGGTGGGAATCCTAATATGCAATCAAGTACATCGTCGGGATTGGACATCCAACCTAGCTCGCCTAATGACAATAATAATAATAACAATAACAATAACAATAATGCCAACAACAACAACAATGTCGGTAACAACAACAATAATGTTAATAACAATCATAGGCGTTCGCGGACGCGCGTGATTGGCTCTTGTGTGTCTACTGAATTTGGGGTAGCTGTTCGTTTCAGATGGTTTCATCTTTCTTCTTTTTTACCCTCGGTTAAACCTGAGGATATTATTGAGTATGTGATTAAACATACTAATCTAAATAAGCATCAACTGCAGTGTTTCAAGATTGCTAAAGAGTCGGAGTCGATTAACCTGAAATATGTAAATTTTGAACTTGGTGTAGATGAATTGCACTTTGATAAAGTTCTGAAGCCTGAGTTGTGGCCAGTCAATGTGACGATCAGCCACTTCCGTTTTTTTCAAAAGGACGCAAAACTACAACAGCGGACTTAGTTCATAGTGTCAATCACATGCCATGCAAATATATCAATATCTATTTTCAAAATGTTTCTGGCCTTAGAAGCAAGACCGAAAATGTGCGCCTATTTAGTTCTTTATTGGAGTATGATGTATTTGTCATCATTGAGACTTGGCTGAATAGTAATTTCTTAGATGCTGAATTTTTTGATCCTAAGCTTTATCATGTTTTCCGTAAGGATAGAGATGCAACAAAGACTGGCCTAAATCGAGGAGGTGGTGTGCTGATTGCTGCCGGGTCCGTCTCCAGGCCTCGCTTATTTCTTTAACGGTTAGTGACACACTTCTTGATCAACTTTTTGTGCGGATTCATGGCTCTCTGGGTCAACTGCTCATTTGTGCTTCATACATTCCGCCGTCCAGCCCAGAAAGTATTTATAAGGCTCATGTAAATAATATCTTAAATCTTAAGCGAAGTTTAGGAGAAACGCAGCTATGTGTACTGGGGGATTTTAATTTAAGTAATGTTAGCTGGATCTCTCTTGAAAACAATCTCTATTTAACTCCTACTAATATTAACAGCTCTTATGAATCGTATCTTATTGATAATTTTGGAGGGGTTGGTTTATCTCAAATTAATAGTTATATAATTCTTTACATCGCACTCTTGATTTAATTTTTGTAACTAATAATATTAGTTTTGTTATCTCGGAACCTGCGTCTTCAATTTCGCCACCAAACTTGCATCACCTGCCCTTAAAGCTTGAAATTCAGTTCTTTGAGTATTCTGTATTCCTACATCAAATATAAAAACATCGTTCAATTTTCGAAGATGTGATTTTAATCGTTTAAATTCTGCTTTACGTGGAGTTGATTGGGATGCTATGCTTGGCGAAAGTGAAGTTGGAAAGTCTTTCAATGTATTTAGATTTGCGAAAAAATCGTGCCGGTATACAAAAATAAAATTTATAAATCTCCCTGGCACAATAGTGAGCTCAAACATCTAAAAAATTTGAGAAACAAGTTCTTTAAAAAATATAAGTTTACTAATCAGCGTCGATTTTATGATTTGTTTATTGTTTATAAGAAAAAATTTAACAATCTTAATAAGTCTTTATATGCTAAGTACGTCAGAAATTTTGAGGTAAATATCAAGAGCAATCCGAAGAACTTTTGGAATTACATTAACTCCATGAAGAGCGTATCTAGCATACCGAAATCAGTAAGCTACAATAATATTACTGCCAACTCTGTTAATGAGGCTGCTAATCTCTTTGCTGACTTCTTCTCGGCGAACTTTATCACAGATGATGATTTAACTTTGGAAGATACAGATAACATATACAAGTTAATTAAGTCTCCCTCCGCTAATAATTTTGGGTTACTTACTCTCACTGAGGCAGACATAGTTGAGGGGATTATAAAACTTAAAAATTCCTCCAGAACTGATGTTTACAATCTTTCCGTTATTCTATTGAAAAATTGTCCTTCGCTAGTACGACCGTTAATGATTATATTCAATAAATCATTGGCATCGGGTATATTTTTTGATGACTGGAAACAAGCATCCGTCACTCCCATTTTTAAGTCTGGCAACAAAAGTAACTGTTCTAATTACAGGCCTATTTCAAAATTGTTTACAACTTCGAAGCTTTTTGAATGTGTTGTCAATGACAAGCTTTACTTTAGTATTAAACACCTGATTTGCGTCAATCAACATGGTTTTGTCCCGGCCAGATCCACATTAACGAACCTCGCTGTCTTTTCTGAGGATTGCTACGCGGCATTTAGGCGGGGTTTTCAGGTTGATGCAATATACCTAGACTTCTCCAAGGCATTCGATAAAATTTCTCATAAAATTTTAATTGCGAAATTAGCTTGTTATGGGTTCCACTCTACGTTCCTACAGTGGATTAAATCTTACCTGCACAACAGAAGTAATGTTTTAAATATTGACGGTGTTTATTCGAAACCATTTTGGGCCACCTCTGGAGTGCCCCAGGGCAGTATTCTGGGCCCTTTACTATTTATCTTGTTCATTAATGACATTAGCTCTTGCTTCTCATCTACCAAATTTCTGCTTTATGCTGATGATCTCAAGATCTATTCTGAGATCAGTTGTTATAATGATGTCGTTGTTCTTCAATCTGAGATTAATAAGCTTTATATATGGTGTGTTAAGAACCGTCTTTTCCTTAATATAAGTAAGTGCCCCACTGTGACGTATGGTAAACTGCTGAGGCCACTTCATACCTCCTATCATATTGCAGAAACCTTTCTTCGAACGACTCTTGAAGTTAAAGACTTGGGGGTATACTTCGACTCAAAGTTTAGTTTTAACACTCACGTCAGCTTCGCAATTTCTAAGGCGCTTTCAATGCTTGCTTTTGTCAGACGCCATTCCGCAAACTTCTCTGACCCCTACACACTCAAAGTTTTATATACGTCCTTTGTACGGTCCAAACTTAAGTATGCGGCTTTCATTTGGCGGCCCTACCACGCAGTTCACATCAACCGCCTGGAGCGACTTCAAAAAATCTTTATGCGCTTCGCGCTTATTTCATTACGTTTCTCTGAACCGATTCCGTCTTATGAGTCTCGATGCCAACTAATATCCTTACTATCCCTAAACAATCGCAGAATTCTTTTGGCCTCGTTGTTCATTTTCGATCTTTTCACGGGCAAAATTTACTGCGCGCGGCTTTTTGAAAGACTATGCTTAAATACTCCCTGTAAAAACCTTCGCTACTTTGAAATCTTTTTCATAGGGCTGAGTAGAAATGTTTATAACTCAAAAGCGCCTATTAACAGAGCTCTATCAGAAATTAATTGCTTCTCAAGTGTTTTTGATATTGATTTCTCCGACTCAAAATACGTTTTTCAGCTTAAACTAAAAAATTACTTAATCTGTAATAATATAAACTCTTTTTGCTAGTGTTCTCCATAGCTTAATATAAGCCGGTCCTGCTGGTATATGTTTTCATGCTTAATTCAGTTTTTCTCATTTCTACACTAACAACATAATTAAGACATTTTGTCTCTTTATTGATTTGTGTGCCATGTAGATTTGTTTTTGTAAAGTTCTTCTTCGTTGCGAATGAGAAGCTTTGTCAACTCGGGCTCAGTTTTACATATTTATGTATGTTTGTTTAATGGTGTGTTCAGTTTATACTTATATTTAAGAATTCATGAGCTTAACACCGGCTTATAATAATTGAATTTCAATTATTATGTTTTCTAAGAGAAACTGAAAAGAAAGAAACATTGACTGGCATATTGCGATGGACCCATTAACTACTTGCCTTAAGAAATTTTCAATGATACCCTTTAACTAATCTTCCACCTTATACTAATCGATTAAAGCAAATAAATCTTCCACCTCTTGCTAGTCGAAGGGAAATGCTTGGTGTAATATTTATGACAAAACTTTTCAATGGATCAATTTCGAGCCCATTGCTTCTGAACGAAGTAAACTTTTGTGCTCGATGGTCATATTGGGGCCAGCATCTGGGGTTCTTATTTCATACATATTTATGTTTGAGCGGGGTATCTTTCAATCAGTGCAGTTCAAATTATAGCTTATTTTTAAAATATAAATCTTTATTTTTTATTTTAAATTTTAAAGATTTTATTTTGAGAAATTTTCGCACTGACGATAGCACCAAGGCAAATCAAACAAGGTGGAACTGGCAGGTGAAATATTTTTTTTTTTTTTGTAGGAATTCTTATTTCAAAAAATGTCAAACAAGCTCATTAACCCTTTGTGGACTAAAGACACATTTTGGGTCGTACGCAAATCATTTGCTATAGTAGTAAACATAATTAATATAAATCTTTTGGAGGAGTTTGGTTTATGGACGTTGTTTGTTTTAATAATTATTGTATTATAAGTGTAAACACGTTGATTATGGCATTCAGCAATTTAAAGTTCTGCTTTTATTGACTAAAATAAATTTTATCTTAAAAATAATTGATAAAGTGTATATATACATACATATTTGCCTAGTCCCGTGGTGTGATGGTAGCGTGCTCCGCCTACCACACCGTATGCCCTGGGTTCGCACCCCGGGCAAAGCAACATCAAAATTAAAAAAAAAAAAGGTTTTTAAATTAGAAGAAGAATTTTCTAAGCGTGGTCGCCCCTCGGCAGTGTTTGGCAAGCGCTACGGGTGTATTTCTGTCATGAAAATCTCTCAGTGAAAACTCATCTGCCTTGCAGATGCCGTTCGGAGTCGGCATAAAACATGTAGGTCCCGTCCGGCCAATTTGTAGGGAAAATCAAGAGGAGCACGACGCAAATTGGAAGAGAAGCTCGGCCGTAGATCTCTTCGGAGGTTATCGCGCCTTACATTTATTTATTTATTTGCCTAGCCACTTTGCAAGTTTGTTGTTGCATTTGATTGGCATTTATTTATTTTCAGTTTTCAATTGTTATTTGCTCGTGCACATTTATTTCGTTTTCTTTTCACTGTCACCGCTGTCTGCATTGTGTGTTGTTAAGCGTCATTTAAAAGCGATCTTAAACTGCTCATACAGTGATCTTCAAACTTCTCATACAGCGATTATCTTACTGTGATCTCCAAACTATTTGTGATCTCCGTCTGTTTAACCAATTTTTACTTAACCTTATAATGTCTTGCAATTTTGTTAACTGTTAAGTGAAAGGAGAAACGGAGGGTTTCGTGTCGTGCTGGCTTTGTGATGAACTTGCTCATATGAAGTTCGCTAGGTTGACAGCAAGAGTGTGACGCGATTAACGATAACAAGGACGTGCGTTAGTGGTGCTTGAAATGCAGATCCACCGAAGTGGATCTTTTTAAGCTTTTCAAACATACTCTGAAATCGGTAAGGAACTTTCTACATTGGGGGATAAATTCAAGTATTTTTTTTTTTGTTTAAAACTTTTAAATATATTACCGATTCAGCTGCTAATGCTAATAGCGCCAGCCGTGACAGCAAAGGAAAACGAACTGATATCTCGGCTGGTGTACTGACCCTCGACCCCGTTCAAAACATCCAGAACCCAATCGTTCCCGCACCCAGCTCGGTAGAATTGATAAACTTAGCATCTCCAAGTCCACTTACAGTAGAGCCTTCAATACCAAAGCACCTCCAACAAAACCAGCAGCTAGAAAAAATATTGAACTTGCAAACCGTTCCCAGGACATTTTGACACTATCTTGAATAACAATTTTTGGCCCCTGGGGCACTTGTGTGGGAATTTGAATACAGACAGAATAAGAGTGTTCCAAACTTAGCAAACATCCCTCTTAATAACGCTGAGTGAAAAAACTGAACGTAAAATATGATTCAGATATATTTTACCAAAATGTTAGAGGCTTGACCAGAACTGTTTTTATAATCATTTAACTTAAGTTACGATATAATTGCTTTTACTGAACTTGGACCTCATGTCTTTAATTCAGAGATCCTCTGTAACGACTACCAAATATATAGAAATGGCCGCCGGAACAGAGTTGGAGGTGGAGTTCTGCTTGCTGTACACTCTTCAGTACCATCTGAAGGGATTAGCATACCCGCCATCGATACATCAGTTCTTGTGCATACGCACTCAACTACAAAACATCCATATTTATTTAGCCATCGGTTATATCTCGCCATCTTCTGAACTGTCCGGTTATATGCATCACATTCCCATGCTAAAAACTGCTAATTCGATGCTAAAGCCTTCCGATTCCATTATTGTGTTGGGTGACTTCAATATGCCGCACATATCATGGTGCATATCTTACTTTAGTATCGTACCAGTTTCGTCAAAGTCTTCCAACAATAAATTTCTAGACGGAATGGCTAAACTGTGCCTTCAGCAAATCAACATCCAATCGAATAAATTCGGAAAAGTATTAGATTTAGCATTTGTGGATGATGACTCTAAGTATTCCAGTAGTCGATCCGAACCCATTATTGAACCTGAAGATGCTTACCACCCTTCGCTCAAAATAGTTTACGAAGTGGTAAGTAGTGCTTCGACAGCGGCAATAAGCGAAACAACTCCTGTTATTGCTTTGACTTTGCGAAGGCCAATTTCAAAACATTAAATCGTGATTTATCTCGCACAGTGGGGCAATATTTAATGCTGATATGGAGCAAAGCGTTACTCACTTTTACAATACCATTTACTGCCTTTTTGAAAAATACGTACCTAAGTGGATTTGTGTACATTCCGATAAAAGCCAAGTATGGTTCACTAAAAAACTGAAAATTTGAAAGAACAAAAAGACTTGGTCTTTCATGTTGTTCAAAAAGACGGGTTTACATAACCATTACTACGGTACAAGTATTTTCAATTGAACAAAAAGTGTTACAGAGCTTATATTTGTAAAATGAAAAGAAATATAACTTGCAGGCATTTTAGCGATTCGTAAACTCTAAACGCAGGGTGAAAGAATTTCCATCATCAATGCAATTCCAAGAAAATAGTTCCAGCGATGATCAAGATACCGCCGGCTTCTTTGCGGAATTTTTCAAATCAAATTACTCTATTGAGACCAACGTTTCGCCTAATGAATACCCATTCCATATATATTCTTGTTATTTAATCAGAGCTCCATTTATATCTTCAGAAGATGTATTATTTTATTTAAAAACTTTAAAAGTATCATATACAAGTGGCCGTGAGAGGATCCCGACACACTTCCTTAAAAAATGTGGTGCAAACATCTATCAGCCGCTAACAGATTTATTTAATTTATCTTTCATATATAGCGTTTTCCCAACAATGTGGAATGAATCGTTCCTTATCCCGCTTCATAAAAATGGAAGCAGGTATTCAATAGAAAACTACCGGGGCATAGCAAAGTTATCCGCTATCCCAAAGTTATTTGATAATATTGTTACCCATCACCTAACGTTCTCTATTTCCCCCCTAATTGGAAGCTCGCAACATGGGTTCTGTAAAGGCAAATCAACTATCACCAATTTACTCGAATTTACCACTCACGTTTCTAATGAATTTAGAAAAGGCCTTCACACCGATGTAATTTTTACCGATTTCAGTAAAGCTTTCGACAAAGTATCACACCCATTACTTATTTATAAGCTCGGTCAACTTGGTTTTCAACCTCGTCTTATATGTTGGATTTCTTCGTATCTTGGTAATCGAACGCAAAAATTAATCTTTAAAAATACACTTTCTGTGGTCATCAATGTTTCCTCTTGTGTTCCTCAGGGCAGCCATCTTGGTCCGATTCTGTTCTTGTTGTTCATAAACGATACATCCAATACAATCAAATACTCAAAAATCTTGATGTACGCAGGCGATGTAAAACTTTTCAAATCATATGCCTCGGTTTAGCAACATTCCTTGCTTCAAACGGATTTAAACGACTTGGTTACCTGGTGCAATGTCAAATATATTTCGCTCATTCCCAAAAAATGTTAATTCATGTGTTTTCTCAGAGAATTTCGCCACCAACTACATATAAAATTAACAACTATGGATTAGAAACTGTAAATAATTTTGTTGACTTGGGGCAACAATAGCAATGATGGACTCCAAACTTAGTTTCAATCTTCATATTAATACTACAGTGAAGAAAGGCAATGGTGTTTTTGCATTTGCTAACACATTAGGCTTCAATTTATTTCAGTGGAGGTTGCGAGAGAATCAATTAATTTTTCCATACTAAATTTAAATTTTTTAATTTGTTGGACTAACGCCATGAATTCCCTCTATGACCATATGAACTTTCTTCGCACTTTGCGCGGGGATTCCCGCAGTTTGTTTTATTGAATTCTCTTCTAAGCAAAAAATATACGACTGGTACGTTTAAACTTTGAACAGGGATTACCCATATTAGAATTAGTTGAATTGTGGTTTCCTTGTTATCGACAGTAGTCACTTTACCAACACTGGTAGTGTTACATTGTTAAAAAGTAAACCGTTTTTGGCGGTTGAAAGATTAGATTCAAAATGTGCGGTAATTCCCGGCATTGCTTTACTTAAGGTCACTTGAATGACGGGAATTCCCGCAATTAAGCCGAATGTGTTAAACGGTGGCCAAAAGAATTTAATGGCCCTTACATAACTAAAGCACTTTTTACAACATTAGTTAGGCCAATATTAGAATATGGCTCAGTAATTTGGAATCCGCGTTATCAAGCCCATGCAGATAGCCTCGAATCAATACAAAAACAATTTTAACTATTTGCTTATATTTAAGAATTCATGAGCTTAACACCAGCTTATAATAATTGAATTTCAATTATTATGTTTTCTAAGAGAAACTGAAGAGAAAGAAACATTTACTGGCATATTGCGATGGAGCCATTAACTACTTGCCTTAAGAAATTTTCAATGATACTCTTTAACTAATCTTCCACCTTATACTAATCGATTAAAGCATATCAATCTTCCACCTCTTGCTAGTCGAAGGGAAATGCTTGGTGTAATATTTATGACAAAACTTTTCAATGGAACAATTTCGAGCCCATTGCTTCTGAAGGAAGTAAACTTTTGTGTTCGATGGTCATATTGGGACCAGCATCTGGGGTTCTTATTTCATACATATTTATGTTTGAGCGGGGTATCTTTCAATCAGTGCAGTTCAAATTATAGCTTATTTTTAAAATATAAATCTTTATTTTTTTGATTATAAATTTTAAAAATTTTATTTTGAGAAATTTTCGCACTGACGATAACACCAAGGCAAATCAAACAAGGTGGAACTGGCAGGTGAAATATTTTTTTTTTTTTTTTGTAGGAATTCTTATTTAAAAAAATGTCAAACAAGCTCATTACCCCTTTGTGGACTAAAGACATATTTTGGGTCGTACGCAAATCATTTGCTATAGTAGTAAACATAATTAATATAAATCTTTTGGAGGAGTTTGGTTTATGGACGTTGTTTGTTTTAATAATTATTGTATTATAAGTGTAAACACGTTGAGTATGGCATTCAGCAATTTAAAGTTCTGCTTTTCTTGACTAAAATAAATTTTATCTTAAAAATAATTGATAAAGTGTATATATACATACATATTTGCCTAGTCCCGTGGTGTGATGGTAGCGTGCTCCGCCTACCACACCGTATGCCCTGGGTTCGCACGCCGGGCAAAGCAACATCAAAATTAAAAAAAAAAAGCTTTTTAAATTAGAAGAGGAATTTTCTAAGCGTGGTCGCCCCTCGGCAGTGTTTGGCAAGCGCTACGGGTGTATTTCTGTCATGAAAATCTCTCAGTGAAAACTCATCTGCCTTGCAGATGCCGTTCGGAGTCGGCATAAAACATGTAGGTCCCGTCCGGCCAATTTTTAGGGAAAATCAAGAGGAGCACGACGCAAATTGGAAGAGAAGCTCGGCCGTTGATCTCTTCGGAGGTTATCGAGCCTTACATTTATTTATTTATTTGCCTAGTCACTTTGCAAGTTTGTTGTTGCATTTGATTGGCATTTATTTATTTTCAGTTTTCAATTGTTATTTGCTCGTGCACATTTATTTCATTTTCTTTTCACCGTCACAGCTGTCTGCATTGTGTGTTGTTAAGCGTCATTTAAAAGCGATCTTAAACTGCTCATACAGTGATCTTCAAACTTCTCATACAGCGATTTTCTTACTGTGATCTCCAAACTATTTGCATTTCCTCCGTCTGTTTAACCAATTTTTACTTAATCTTATAATGTCTTGCAATTTTGTTAACTGCCAAGTGAAATGAGATACGGAGCGTTTCTTGTCGCGCTGGCTTTGCGGTGAGCTTGCTCATATGAAGTTCGCTAGTTTGACAGCAAGAGTGTGACGGGATTAACGACAAGAAGGGCGTACGTTTGTCGTGCTTGAAATGCAGATCCACGGAAGTGGATCTTTTTAAGCTTTTCAAACATACCCGAAACGCATACTCTGAAATCGGTAAGGAACTTTCTACATTGGGGGAAAAATTCAAGTATTTTTTGTTTGTTTAAAACTTTTAAATATATTACCGATTCAGCTGCTAATGCTAATAGCGCCAGCCGTGACAGCAAAGGAAAATAAACTGATATCTCGGCTGGTGTACTGACCCTCGACCCCGTTCAAAACATCCAGAACCCAATCGTTCCCACACCCATCACGCTAGAATTGATAAACTTAACATCTCCAAGTCCTCTTACAGTAGAGCCTTCAACATCAAAAGCACCTCCAACAAAGCCAGCGGCTAGAAAAAATATTGAAACTGCAAACCGATCTCAGGATATTTTGACACTATCTTGAATAACAATTTTTGGCCCCCTGGGGCACTTGTGTGGGAATTTGACTACAGGCAGAATAAGAGTGTTCTAAACTTAGCAAACATCCCTCTTAATAACCCTGAGTGAAAAAACTGAACGTAAAATCTGCTTCAGATATATTTTACCAAAATGTTAGAGGCTTGACCACAAAATTAACAGAACTGTTTTTATAATAATTTAACTTGAGTTACGATATAATTGCTTTTACTGAAACTTGGACCTCATGTATTTAATTCAGAGATCCTCTGTAACGACTACCAAATATATAGAAATGACCGCCAGAACGGAGTTGGAGGTGGAGTTCTGCTTGTTGTACACTCTTCAGTACCATCTGAAGACATTAGAGTACCCGCCATCGATACATCAGTTCTTGTGCAGACGCACTCAACTACAAAATATCCACATTTATTTAGCCATCGGTTATATCTCGCCATCTTCTGAACTATCCGGTTATATGCATCACATTCGCCTGCTTAAAAACTACTAATTCGATGCTAAAGCCCTCCGATTCCATTATTGTCTTGGGTGACTTCAATATGCCGCACATATCATGGTGCATATCTGATTTTAGTATCGTACCAGTTTCGTCAAAGTCTTCCAACAATGAATTTCTAGACGGAATGGCTAAACTGTGCCTTCAGCAAATCAACATCCAATCGAATAAATTCGGAAAAGTATTAGGTTTAGCATTTGTGGATGATGACTCTAAATATTCCAGTAGTCGATCCGAACCCAATATAGAACCTGAAGATGCTTACCACCCTTCCCTCAAAATAGTTTACGAAGTGTTAAGTAGTACTTGTAACCGCGGCAACAAGCGATACAACTCCTGTTATCGCTTCGACTTTGCGAAGGCCAATTTCAAAAAATTAAATCGTTATTTATCTCGCACTGTGGGGCCAATATTTAATGCTGATATGGAGCAAAGCGTTTCTCACTTCTACAATACCATTTACTGCCTTTTTGAAAAATACGTACCTAAGCGGATTTGTATAGGAAAGCCAAGTATGGTTCACTAAAGAACTGAAAATTTTAAAGAACAAAAAGACTCGGTCTTTCATGTTGTTCAAAAAGACGGGTTTACATAACCATTACTACGGTACAAGTATTCTCAATTGAACAAAAGTGTTACAAAGCTTATATTTGTAAAATGAAAAGAAAATAAATTGCAGGCATTTTAGCGATTCGTAAACTCTAAACGCAGGGTGAAAGAATTTCCATCAACCATGCAATTCCTAGAAAATATTTCCAGCGATGATCAAGATATCGCCGGCTTCTTTGCGGAATTTTTCAAATCAAATTACACTATTGAGACCAACGTTTCGCCTAATGAATACACATTCCATATTTATTCATGTTATTCAATCAAAAAAAACAGAAGATGTATTATTTTATTTCAAAACTTTAAGAGTATCATATACATGTGGCCCTGACGGGATCCCGACACACTTCCTTAGAAAATGTGCTGCAAACATCTATCATCCGCTAAGAGATTTATTTAATTTATCTTTAATATATAGCGTTTTCCAACAATGTGGAATTAATCTTTTCCTATCCCGCTTCATAAAAATGGAAGCAGGTCTTCAATAGAAAACTACCGCAGCATAGCAAAGTTATCCGCTATCCCAAAGTTATTTGATGCTATTGTTACGCACCACCTAACGTTCTCTATTTCCCCCCTAATTGGAAGCTCGCAACATGGGTTCTGTAAAGGCAAATCAACTATCCCCAATTTACTGGAATTTACCACTCACGTTTCTAATGGATTTAGAAAAGGCCTTCAGACCGATGTAATTTATACAGATTTCAGTAAAGCTTTCGACAAAGTATCACACCCATTACGTATTTATAAGCTCGGTCAACTTGGTTTTCAACCCCGTCTTATATGTTGGATTTCTTCGTATCTTGGTAGTCGGACGCAAAAATTAATCTTTAAAAATACACTTTCTGTGGTCATCAATGTTTCCTCTTGTGTTCCTCAGGGCAGCCATCTTAGTCCGATTCTGTTCTTGTTGTTCATAAACGATACACCCAATACAATTATATACTCAAACATCTTGATGTACGCAGACGATGTAAAACTTTTCAAATAATATGCCTCGGTTTAGAAACATTCCTTGCTTCAAACGGATTTAAATCACTTGGTTAACTGGTGCAATGTAAACTGTATGTCGCTCAATCCCAAAAAATGTAAATTCATGTATTTTTCTCAGAAAATTTCGCCACCAGCTTCATATAAAATTAACAACTAATATTTGGAAGGCACGCCGTGAACAAAAGAAACCAACAAGATGGTTTATGCAAAATTAAAAAACACCTACAACAACAAGAAAAAACAAGCTATCAACAAGTATAAATCCGAATCCATCCAGATGACAAAGTTGCAGTTCAACATTAGGTTTTTATTAAAATGTAGTTAAGCTAAAATCATACCTAAGTTTTTACAAAACACAACAAAACTAAATTACACATTTACCATTAACAATATATAAAACACTTATTAGACAAACACATAAGATTATTTCACAATAAAATACTAAATATTTTAATTAAATTCCAACACGGTATATTAAAAGTGAAAACAAAAAAACTTACTTATACTAAGGCGACTTTAAGCCAAAATATGAAAGAGCATGATCTGAAAGCTTTTTTCGAGAGTGAACAAAACTCACTCACTCACACGTACCAGCATTTGCAAAAACACGCAACAAGCAAAGCTCGAAAAATTGAGAAGCGCACGAAACAACGAAGCATTCGAAAACAACAACAACAAACATTGGCCGGTAAACCAAACAAAGACAAATTTTCCACCTGATGTTGAGGCGATTCTTGCAAAAGGTCCAAAGTTTGCTCTACCGGTTGCAAAATGCAAATGTTTAATACACTCTACTAGGATAGGATAGGTTAGGTGGTAGCTGCCCTGATCAGGATAGCTCACTTGGACAACACGAAGGTCCGTTCTGATACCACATACACCAAAAATAACGGTGACTTAGATCTAGCTACTTAGAGAATCGTTGGGTAGCAACGATAAAGCTCCGAATGATACCGATCTCAACTTTGGATAAATCCTCGGGAGATCCAAGTGCGTCGCGACCGAAGTACTTTCGCCTAGTTCTGGCAAAAGCTGGGCAATCAAGCATAAAGTGATTTGGTGATTCCACCTCATCATCCTCCATACAGCTGCAGCAGGATGGAGTTTCCAGTATATTGAGACGTACCGCATGGATACCCATGGGACAGTGCCCTGTCAAAATCCCAATGACCATTGATAGGTGAGCCTTAGTGAACCCAATTATTGCAGCAGACTTCCTGCCATCCGCTTTCGGCCAGAAAGATCTTGCTACCCTTCAAGACGAGGTGTCCACCCAACGTTTGCTGAGCTGACTTGAGGCCCAGCTATGAAGGAGAAATCAACAGGTGTCCAGCGGAATCCCGAAATCCCTACAGCCATCTTCATCCGGTTCCGTTGTACCGATTGGGCTAAGAGATCCGCTTGATAGTTACCCGGGATATCACTATGGCCCGGGACCCAGATAATCTTAATTGTAAAATAATTCGATGCAATCGCAAGCGAGGTCAGGCACTACCATACCACCCACAATCGCACTGTAGTTGAGCTCAAGGCCTTGATAGCCGCTTGGCTATCAGAGTAGATGTTAAATTCCCTAACAGTAGTAGCACTGGATAGCATTCCATCCACCGCATCCTTAATCGCAGCAACTTCCGTTTGGAATACACTGCAGTGATCAGCCAACTTAAACTTGCGGCTTAAATTTAGCTCTTGACAAAAGACCCCCCCACCAACCTTTCCATCCAGCTTCGACCCATCCGTGAACAAGATAACCGGTCCCATGCCCCAGATAATTCCTCTTCGCCAATCCTGTCTCTGGAATGACTGGGGTGAAGGTTGTATAGGGTGCAGTTATCGGCATACAATAGTCCGTTATGTCCGGGATAAAGTCGAAACTGGTAAGAAGGCTAGAGTGTGTTGTGTAACCGCAGTTCGTTGGCGAGAAGTCATGGCGGGCCAGGCATGCTGGAAGCCCGGGCTAAGCTCGTCGTTGGTCGTTGTTCTTACCGCAAATTCTCACACACATCTACACAGACAAAAAAAAAGGTTCATGCCTGTGATTGTGGACAGGAAAAAGGAAAGATAATAGCGGGAGGAAACAGTCCTTTCAGTTGGAGCCGACTCACCCCTTTAGTCCGCAACCCGCGAACTACCTTTGAATGCTACTGGGCTCCGACAATTGAAGTAGCATTCCCTATTACCGACAGTAGTCCGTCAGTCCTAGTGTCAGGTCATGTCCGTCGGTCAGTCTATGGATCAAACACCTAGAAATCAACCATTATCCTGGAGAACAACACCGACTCCAAAATAAGGTGTATTTAGCCTTCCATTTCAAAGAACTACTAGCCCGTTAAATTAAATTTCACTCACATCAGTTTATTAACAAATTCTCTTAATACCAACAAAGGAAAAATCCTTGGATTTAATAATTAAAGATTATGAATAAAAATGCGTAAAAAATTCAATTCAATACAATATTCGGGGTTTCTTTTCCCCCTTTTTTTTCTTGTTGTAAATAAAAAAATTTAAACAAAAAAATAAATCAATGTAAAAAAAATTCAAAGATAGAATAATATAAACCTCAATTCAATGAAGAAAAACGACAATAAATATATAAAGAAAAATTTCAATTCGATACAATATTTGGGTTTTCTTTTCCCCTTTTTTTTTGTTGTAAATAAAAAAATAAAAAAAAAAAAATAAATCAAAATATAGAATAATATAAGCCTTTATTCAATGAAAAAAAAACGACAATAAATATATAAGGAAAATTTCAATTCGATACAATATTTGGGCTTTCCTTTTTTTTCCTTTTTTTTTTTTTCTTTGTTGTAAATTAAAAAATATAACAAAAATAAGTCAACGTAAAAAAATTAAAACATGGGATAACATGAATTTCAATTCAATTTAGAATAAATCTTAATACAAAATCATAAAAGGAAAAAAAAGTATTGTACTAACTCTGGTCTAAAAAAAAATGCTTTGATTCCGTAAGGTATTCAGCCAAAGCAGAAAAAGAAATCGCATGCTATGATTGAATTAAGACCGGACGCATGTACGTGTATACAAATATACGTGGATATGTTTATTAATTGGCATTCACTCACCTGTTGGCTTCATCGTTGATGTTGGCGCCAGCATACAATCGGGAAACCTAGGGTGGGGGTGGAGAAATAAGCCTACAAAGAATCTCATAGATATTTGTGTGCCCGTTCGCCTTCCTTCTATGCGATACCAAACGGAAACAACAAAAAACCCTAACTAACATTAAAAACCTAATGTTCACGAAACTTACCTAAGTTCATTTACATATGTAGGCCGGTATGCATATACGTATGTACATATATACATAGCATGCAATCATACCAGCATATGCACACAGCTTAGGGCAAGTTTGTCAAAACAAAACAATAAGATCGCAAAAAAATGAGAGATGAACGCAAAAGAAACGCAAAAGATTGCAAAATAAATAATTATGCAAAATGCGTAAGAAACAAAGCGACTTAGGCAAGTCGATAAAACAATAAAAAAAATGTAGCAATAAGAGAAGAAAAAAAACTCTCAAACTTTAGAGATAAGTCAAGCTAGTTGGTGAACATATTGTACAAAAAGACACGATGTGATCGCCTGCGTTGTCTTTCTCAGCAGCTGCTCTCGGTCATATCCACTCTCGCACAGCAGCACTCTCTCTCCGAAGTTCGCTCTGTATTTGTTACTTGGTCAGCTCTGTCTAAGTGATCCAAATGTTCCGCCGTTTCTGCCTTATTATATATTTCCTATTTCTTTGCTTCCTTTATCGCAATTTAGGTCACTGACCTCTTTCCGGTTCAACCACGGAACAGCTGTTGACGGTAGCTTATATGGCCAGCTAATACCCTATGCCGGTAGACCTTTGGCCTACATAAAAAATCTACAGTTTGGGTGTTGTTGTTGTTGTTGGGTACAACACGGTTCTTTTGCTTGTCTATTGGTTGTGGGCGCCGCTATGTATGCTGGGGTTGTTGTTGTTATCCTCGGATTGGTGGTAAATCCAGGTTTTTAAACAAACCGAGATTCAGCCTTTTTGCCTCCCGCTGACAGGAATCTGCGAAATACACGAATGCACAAACAATGCAAATTAAGTAATGTGAAATGCCTATGCGTATGTACATATATTTATAGGTATAGCTTAAACACATTCGAATACATACCTATGTATGTATGTCTACTTCATGCATTTTCAAGTACGGTTAGATTTTATTTAAAATTTGTGATATTTTCGAATTTGAAAATAAATTTCGATTTAGCTAATTTTCAGTAACCTAAATTTCACTTCTATGCTATCTTGCCAAAACCGCGTATGTTTAAAATTTGTGATATTTTCGAATTCGCAAATAAATTTCGATTTAGCTAATTTTCACTAACATAAATTTCACCTCTATGCTATCTTGCCAGAACCGCGTATGTTTGAAATTTGTGTTTATTTTTCTTTTCTTTTCTATCATTCTAATTAACATTCCTAGCGATTTTTATTTTTTTATTTATTTTTTTTTTCTATTTTTTTTTCTATTTTTTTTTTCTATTTTTTTTTTATTTTTTTTTACAATTACCTACACTTGAATTTGCACTTTATTTTTAAATAGCAGGAAGTTACTTTATAGAAAAAAACTTACCTCGGTTTTTCTTTGGCGGGATGTTGCTGGACACAAATATATGTAGTTGAAAGTTTTCTGGTTCCGGTAAGCTGTTGACCCTTTTGTTGGTTTTAACGTATCGGTCCGTTCACCGTTTACTTATTGCACTGTAACAATGCATTTTTCTAGAAAATATATGATTTTTTCTTTTTTCTTATTGTCACTTTACAACTCTGATTTCTTTTTTTTTTGTAAATTTTTTTTTTCGTACTGTAAATCTTATTACAGTTTTTTTTTCTCTCTCACTACACTTTGGCTTTTTTAATTTTTGTTTGCGACGCGCACACCGACCCGCATAAAATTGTGGACACCTTGACACTAAGTTCTTTTTGGTTCCGAAGGCTCTCAGGAGCCGATGGCTATCGGCGATCACACCGCCTGGTGTCGCGATGTAGTTCACTCAAACTGCCAGCTAATATCGTAACTACGCCTGCGCGTCGAGCTACCAATCCACGCTTCACATACACCTATACACACGCTTTCACTCAGACGGTTGATTGGGGGATAACATGAACACACACAACATACATACAGATAATAAGGCTGTCGTTACAGGCTCGCATCCGCCGATGGTGCCTGGACCATGGAGCGTGTGCGGAAGAAATTCGAACGCAGCCTTCCTAGTTCTTACTTTTTCAGCCCAACGTGTGGCTTCGTCCCACGACCCAAAGCCGGGCCTGTACTTTGGACTTTTCCCTCGAACATGACTGGGCGCCTCGTGTATATTCTCTGTATTAATGCCTATATCACAGAAAGAAGGAAAACTACGCCTATCACTGGGTGCCTAGATCTATCACTGGGGCATGGTATAAGAACTAAATACATGCAAGACAGTCAATATGTAAACACAATTGTCAAGTCGATAAAACAGTAAGGTTAACTAACTAATGTATAAATAAATAAATAGATGTATAGTCAAGTAATAAAAAAATACCAGAAAGACAAAAAGTTGCATGAATCCATAAATTACAAAAAAATTGTATAAAAAAAAAAATTAATTAATTAATAAAAAAGTCAAATATGATCTATTAGAGCTAGTTTTGTAGTTAAGTTTACGGACGTTCACAAACATATACCAACATGGATACATTCTAACAAACCTATGCTACAAAAATATCCTTAGCGTGGTATACCCCTACTCTTCTCCCAGGACTATCACCAAGTTCATATAAAGAATTGCCTATGGTCCTAAGGACGACACTTTGGACATGTTTAGGCCCGAGCTTGGCATTGTAGCTGTCTATCTGTGAACTCTGTTTAAAATTTCGGCGGTATACCACTTGTCCAATTTTGAACTTAATGTCTTTTGCCCTGGTGTTATATACCTTTTCTCCTACTTTGTATGCTCGCTTTAGCTCGTCAAATATCTTATTCCTCAATGCTTGGTGCCTATCTCCTAGTTCAACTTCGCAGTCTACATCCTTTAAAGAAGCTATTCTTCGTAAAATGTCATACGAGGCGCCATACTGTATCATGGGCATTCCGAATACGGCATAATACGGCGACTCGCCTATGGCGGTGTGTACCACACTTCGCAAGGCGAAGGCAGCATCTCTCACGTGTTGATCCCACGTCTTTTGGTTCTGGCCGATATACGCTCGTATCATTTGCAATACTGACCTATTAACTCGTTCAGCTGTATTTGCCTGGGGGGAGTAAAACGCCGTCCTAATGTGTTTGGTCCCGTATTTTTGTAAAAAGGAGGTAAAGATCTCCGAGACGAACTGTTTTCCGTTGTCTGTGTCTACGAACTCGGGGACTCCAAACATGTGGAAAACTTCCTTCTCCAGGAATTGTACCACTTTGGCAGCTGTTGCTCGCTGCATAGTTTTAAGAAACACAAATTTACTAAAATGATCTAGACACACAAACATAAAAACATTTCTATCCTTAGAACGAGGATATGGTCCCATAAAATCAACATAAAGACGTTCGAAAGGTCGCTCCGTTATTTGTTGTTTGCCCATTGGTGGCTTACGAAAACTATTTTGGGTCTTTGTTTCTTTGCATATGACGCATTCTTTGACGCACTGTTGCACATCGGACACCATGCCTGTCCAAAAGTATTTCTCTCGTACTCGGGCAAGGGTTTTATGGATTCCTCCATGACCCGTAGACGGAGAGCAGTGCGCGGTGTCTTGGTCTTTCGTTATGGATTCTCTCAATCCACAGTATTCGTCGGTGTGAAAGTAAGGCGAGTCAAGGGTAATGTCTAATACTCTGTCCATCAGTGCCACTTCGTCCATGTCCATGCGCGATAATGTATCAGGCACAACGTTTTGAGCTCCTTTGCGATGTTCGATGTTGAAGTTGAATGCTTGCAGCTTCAGGCTCCATCTAGCCGGTCTACCGCTGAGGTCCTTCTGACCCATAAGCCACTTGAGACTTGCGTGGTCCGTGATGATTGTGAAGGGGAGGCCCTCCACATAAGGTCGGAACCTCTTCGCGCTCTGCACCGCTGCATAGCACTCCAACTCCGTCTCGCTGTAATTGCGTTGTGCCTTATTCAATTTCGCCGACATATACGCGATGGGTCGTTCGTTGGCGTCCTCGTCTTTTTGGAATAAAACTCCACCCACCCCGTCCGTCGAAGCGTCGCACTGTATAAAAAAGTGTTTATTGAAGTCCGGGTGAACAAGCACCGGGGCTGATATGAGGCTTTGCTTCAGCTGTTCAAAAGCTTTTCTCGCTTCATCAGTCATGTGTGACTCAAAATCTACGGAACAAACTAGCAGGTCGTCAAGATACACAAACACACATTCACGTAAAGCGGCCGGAATGACCTTGTCCATAAGACGACACATCCGCTGAGCGGCATTACACAAACCAAAAGGCATCACCGTGAACTGATACAGGGGTCTGCCAGGAACGGTGAATGCTGTTTTTTCTCTAGAACGTTTTTCCAAAGGAATTTGCCAAAAGGCATCTTTTAGATCAATAGCTGATATAAAATGGGTGTTTTGTAACCTACTTAATATACCGTCAATATGTGGCAACGGATAGGCATCTTTAATAGTTCTAGCATTCACCTTCCTGGCATCCAAACATAACCTGTTTTTGGTGCCTTTAATTACTAGCGAAACCGGAGAGCTCCAGCTGCTATTACTCTCCTCAAAAACACCCATTAATAACATTCTATCTAACTCCTCGTATACTAATTTTTGGATCGCGGGCGAGATAGGGTAGTGCCTTTGCTTAATCGGTATATTTTCTTCTACCACCTCTATACTGTGTTCTTCCACATCTGTTCTGCCCAATCCTAGCACAGCAAAGGATGGGAATTGGGCTTTAACCCTGTCTAATATGCGGCTTTGTGCCGGTGTTAGGGAATGTTGTACTGCGTCGAAAGAGAGGTCACCCTCGGCGGGTACGAGTTCGGAGACAGCCCTATCATGCACACACTCGTTCACACTTTTTCCGACAACATTTAATTGAAAAACACGCCAGAAGTCGATCCCTAAGTACACTTCTTAAGTAAGCTCGGGAACAATTAGAAATTCCAGATCCCTGGTTTCCCCATCCCAAGTCACAGGTAGAGAAACCACTCCCTCCACCGGGGTTTCTCCTCCATTCGCGGTGCGAACCTTTTGCCCTAATAATCGGGTTATTTTCTTTTCTTTCCCCTCTAGGAATTTCATGGCTCCTTTGCCCAGGCAACTGGAACAGGCACCTGAATCTAACAAGGCGAGAGTGTCGTGCCCTCCAATCACAGCACGCGCGAAGAATCGATTATCTCCCTTCAATGCTACGATGGTTGCGACTATTTTTTGTTGTATTCTCTTTAGAGTACGATGCTTTTCCCGCATCTTCAAAATCTTCTTATATTTTCTATCTTTCTTTCTCGTTTCAATCTCTTCTATGAAAATCCTTCTCCTAATTTCTTCGTACCTCCGTTTCCTTTCGTGTAAACTCTTTCTTAAAACTTCATGGTTATTGGTCGCTCCCATTCCCTGCCTACCTACACGTTTTAAAATTTGTACTCCCACTCTCTGATCTCTTAAACCTAATTCCCCGGGGACAGAGTGCGCGGATATCTCTGCGAGCTGCCTGTTTTCCGTACCCGGCTTAAACAC
This sequence comes from Eurosta solidaginis, assembly GCF_040869045.1. Lineage (NCBI taxonomy): Eukaryota > Metazoa > Arthropoda > Insecta > Diptera > Tephritidae > Eurosta > Eurosta solidaginis. Next base: position 102,960,245 of record NC_090320.1, on the reverse strand, counting down.
ACAGTAGGACGCATCACTATCACACATAAAACACTTCATACAATGGAAGGACGATTTACAAGGACTATGTTTTGCCGCTACTTGTGGGTCTTTCGTAAAGAAATCCATGGGCATTTCGCAAACAAAACACAACATAAGGTGGAATGGTGACGGACAAAACACTTCACTTTGGACGTTACTACTGGGGGTTGACGTATTACATTTATAAGGGCTGGGATTAAAGGATTTGGGATTGGATTTTAAAGGATCACTTGGTTTTACGTTAGGAGGACCGGGCCTGGAAGACGTTGTTTTGCCCCTATCATCTTTGCCTATCGCATCTATCCCTATACTAATCACCTCTTCTACTTCTCTAGCGCTACCATCTATTTCGCTAACGTTCTTGCTTCGTGACCTATTCTCTTTTATTAATTTTTCGGCTCGTTTGCATTCTATCTTCAGATCGGCTAGCGTATCAATCTTAGATGCGAATGTAAGATTCGCCAAGTACGGCTTTAAAATACTCTTTATAATCCTTTCCACGCGAAACACAAAACTTTCCACCGTCATATTTTTTGTAGTACCGTCGAACTTCAGGTGCAATTTCTCAAGGTCTATTTTCTTCCCGTACATTTGCCTACCAAACCCGCTTTGATTGTTCCTAGGGGGCTGCTGGTTAGTATTTTCGGGCGTTGATGTCGTTCGTGGTGGGGCGCGAGTTGGTGATGCCTGTATGGCGGCCTCCACCCCTGCAACTCTGTTACTCTGGTGGGACATGTCATCTCGTACCTTCCTGAATTCCTCCATGAACTCAGCTATCACGTTATTCTGCTGCATCATTGTCTCCATCATCTTCCCTAGTTGGTCCATGCGGTTCGATACCGGCGGGGATGCAGTTGGTGGTGCTCCACAACAAAGTGTAGCTGTGTGTGAGAATTTGCGGCAAGAACCACGACCAAGTCATGGCGGGCCAGGCATGCTGGAAGCCCGGGCTAAGCTCGTCGTTGGTTGTGGTTCTTGCCGCAAATTCTCACACACAGCTACACAGACAGAAAAAAAGGTTCATGCCTGTGATTGTGGACAGGAAAAAGGAAAGATAATAGCGGGAGGAAACAGTCCTGTCAGTTGGAGCCGACCCACCCCTTTAGTCCGCAACCCGCGAACTACCTTTGAATGCTACTCGGCTCCAACTGACAGGACTGTTTCCTCCCGCTATTATCTTTCCTTTTTCCTGTCCACAATCACAGGCATGAACCTTTTTTTTTTTTTGTCTGTGTAGCTGTGTGTGAGAATTTGCGGCAAGAACCACGACCAACGACGAGCTTACACAACAAGTGTCCGCGGTCAGAAAGTCCATATCCCATATCACGAATCCTGACCAACGACCTTGCCGCGGCCGCCTTTCCCGCAATATCTACTGGGTATATGTTCAGCATGACGTTCAGTGCCAAGGTAGGTGTTGTTCTGAGAGCGCCACTGATACCGATCAGCGCCGTCCGTTCCACTGACACTAACATTTTGGAGGTGCTCGCCGTTTCCAGTGCTTTCCACCAGACCAGCACCTCATATAGCAGAATCTGTTTGACCACCATCTCATAAAGCCAATGTACTACTCTTGGCGAGAGTCCCCATCTCTTTCCGATAGCCCCTCTGCAGCAGTACAAGGCAATGGCGGCCTTCCTGGCCCGATATTCCACATTGGGTCTCCAGGACAGTTTCTTGTCCAAAACAATCCCCAAATATTTAACCCTATCAGAACATACCAACGGTACCCCCCCAATCGAGGGAGTTCTGAAATCGGGCAACTTATATCTCCTTGTGAAAAGAACCAATTCCGTTTTTCCCGGGTTGACCGCCAACCCACATGATTTAGCCCACCTAGCCACAGTATCCAGGCAGCCCTGCAGAACAACTCGCACGGTGCCCAGAAATTTGCCTCTGACTAGGATAGCGAGGTCATCTGCATAGGCAATCACCCGACAACCATTGGCTTCCAGCTCCACAAGAAGCTCGTTGACTACCACAACCCAGAGGAGAGGAGATAGGACACCCCCTGTGGCGTACCCCGGCACACCTTCCTATTAATTATGGCCCCTCCCCACTCCGCTGTGACAATTCTTCCGCATAGAAGTTTGCTAATAAATTCAACCAGAACCGCCTCGACTCCTAAACCCACCAGAGCTCTTTCGATTGCCCCCGGTAAGACATTATTAAAAGCCCCCTCGTTGTCTAGAAAGGCACCCAGAGCATACTCTTTGTGTTCTAGGGAAACCTCTATTTGCTTTACAATCGAATGGAGAGCCGTTTTCGTCGACCTGCGCTTGCAGTACGCATGCTGTGAAGCCGACAAAAACTCCCGAGGTATCCTTTCCGTAGGTACAGTTCAATCAGCCGCTCAACCGTCTTAAGAAGAAACGACGAGAAACTGATTGGCCTGAAATCCTTAGGTGATACATGAGAACTTCTGCCGGCCTTCGGAATGAAAATAACCCTAACGGTGTGCCAAGACTTCGGGATATATTTAAGCCTGAGGCAGTTAGTATAGATGATGGCCAACCAGCGGCAGGAAATCCCCAAAGACTTTTGAAGTTGCGCAGGAATGATTCCATCCGGCCCCGGAGACTTATATGGCTTGAACGACCCTATAGCCCAGGTTATTTGACTTTCCCGTATTGGAATGGCAGGCACTTCTACATGGCCAACGACCGCCGACCATGCAGGCGAAGATCCCTGCGCAACTGGGACATCGGGAAAATGATTATCCAGTAAAAGCTTTAGGGACTCTCGCTACTCATCGACCAGTCCCGACCATCATCTCGCAGATACCTCAGAGGAGCGGGATTCCTAGAGAGTATTTTTCTAAGAATCGCAGATTCATTGCAGCCTTCTACGTTTTCGCAGGAGCTTCGCCATGCATCTCGTTTGGCTATCCTTATTTCGTATTTATAAATCCCCAGACTCACCTTATATAGCTCCCAGTCCGAGGGTAATTTACTCCTCCTGGCTCTGTTGAAGGGCCGGCGACTGGACGCTCTTAGGTCGTCAAGAGAATCCGACCACCAGGGCGTCTTACCCTTCCCCAATTCAGGCAATAGCTCTCCCAGCTTCCTACAATACAAGTCCCAGTTAGTACTTTTAGGGTACCTAAAAGATTTTTACCGGGTCGTTCTTCGTTCACCGAGAACTGAACATATCGGTGATCAGAGGAGGAGAGCTCGTTCAGAACCCTCCAGCCAGATATCTGACCTTCCAGTTCTCTACTAACCAGGGTGAGGTGCCGGACCTCCTCCCTTACCGCAGTAATAAAAGTCGGGTCATTCCCCGACTACAATAAAAGTAATACTCACCTCTAGTGTTGGTATCCGAGCTTCCCCAGATGCTATGATGGGCATTAGCATCGGCACCGATGATCACGCCAACACCTCTCCACCTTTCTTCAGCGGTGATTTCGCCAAGTATCGCAGGTGGTGGTCCCGCTACGTCTCCGTGGGTCATGTACACTGAGGCCACCCACATTGCATTACTTCCTCGCTCGAGGCAGACCGTGGTTACGTCAGCATTGCTGAAATTAGAGAGAATAAAAGCTTTAACCTCTTTTTTAACAAGCGCACAGGATCTAGGCCTACTTGCCTCCCCATGCACCAAGGTGTTGAATTTTCCAGTCCTTAATCCAGAAATATTGCCGTTACTACTCAGCCACGGCTCCTGGACAAGGACTATATCCACTCCGCCTTTTTCAAGGCAGAGCAACAAATTTTGCGGAAGCTGCCTTATAGTACTGAAGATTGATTTGACGGATTTCCATCAAAACTGCTCTTCTTCCGCACCCCATCCTGGGAAGATTCGTGTTAGGCGTGTCCATTCTAAAGAGTCCGCCCTCAAAGACGCTATCCGTAGCCGATTGTGTAGTCGCCCTTCAACGGTCTCGTGGTTATCTATGCTACGCAGGGAGGCCACGCGAGGGTTGACGCATTACCTTATAAGTAATGCGTTCAGAGCCAGACCGGACGCAAAGCAGGAAAATCTTCAACTGCACCTACACCACCAACTTAACGGCGACGGAGCCGGAACGTACCTTGAGGCCCGCCACGGTTTTAACGGGACGTGGGCAGGTGCAGCATTAGCATACCAGCCGTTTCGATAGGGTTCACGCCGACCTACTAAGGTGGCAGAATTACGCACCTACCAACCCAAAGTCATCAATTCCTAAACATAATCAAAATCAAAGTCCCTAACAATCCAGTTCGTCACCGTTGTGTACCGATCTTGACCGTTAACAGGGTCCTCCCTCCCCTGAGCTCGGCACAATGACTCAGGGGTGCGGGTTTTATCGAGGTGTCCTCTCTATATCCGCCATTATCAGTAGAAGCAGGGGCACCTCGTGCAGGACGTGATAACTAATCACGCGTGACATTCGTCACTGTGGCCGGTCTAAGACTGATAACAGTCCCTGATCCAGAGCCTGGAACCACTTATGATATCCAAGCCAAGTATCTTAGCCCCCATGCACTCTACTAATGCCAACAGATCTCTCCGTGTAACGCAATAGTTCCTCTCTGATTTCCCAATTTAACGGCTGTAATAGGCAACTACCTTCTCCTGTCCATAAACCAATTGTGACAAAACGCCTCCTATAGCATATCCACTCGCATCTGTATCTAGAATAAATGTTGCTCCTGGAATCGGATATGCCAACATTGGGGCAGTGCACAAACAATCTTTCAATGTTTGGAAAGCCACTTCTTGCTCCTTCTCCAATTAAAAAGCTTTATTTTTTCTTGTTAGCTCGTGGAGGCTATGGGCTACGCTGGAAAAGTTTGGTACGGTTTGGTTTGGTTATGTTAAATTAAACTATATTTATTTTGTGACAACAATAGGGAAAAAGTAAATTTTATGAATTCGATGTCTCAACGCGCACTTCTCGGTCTGACGAAAACGAATAGAAGAATAACGAGAAAGTGCGAAGAAAAAGAATAAAAGCAATGTCATATCGCAGTGCTGTATTTTCGATGTACTATTTTTATTATATTTATTTCCTGAGCTTGCTCGGCTGAGTGCGCCACATCACTCCCCCCTTAACGGAATGCGAAATTTAACTCTACGTCCGGATCGTGTCCGATAACCTTCTGGAGCCGATAGTGAGGGCGGTGTCTCATTTTCATTGATAAAATATGCTGCTTTCAGTCGATCGATGCTGACTTTCACATGCTTGCCATAAAAATTGACTTTAAAATACTTTTCGTATCGTTTTATTACCGGAAAAGGGCCTTCATATGGTGGTTGAAGTGGTCGGCGAACAAAATCTGTTCTTATAAAAACAGCTGACGTAGTAGTCAAATCAGTCTCGATGAATGGAGATGATCGCGTATGATTTGTCGTTTGCGAAGGCCTCAGCTGACGCATTTTGCAACGAAGGTGGTTTGTAAACTCATGTTCGGAAGTCATCTCATTGCTTCCCTGAGATGGTTGCAAAAATTCTCCTGGTAGACGAAGAGAGTCTCCATAGACCATCTCCGCCGGTGTATATTTTAAATCTTTATTGTATGCCGATCAATAACCTATTAGGATTATGGGCAAAACATCGACGCATTTTTCCGTCTGGTGAGATTTGATGCTTGTCTTTAGCGTTCTGTGCCAACGTTCTATTATGCCGTTTGCTATCGGATGGTACGCCGTGGTTCTTAGATGTGGTATTCCCAAAATGTTGTTGAGTTCACGGAATAAGGAAGATTCGAATTGCCGCCCTTGATCCGTAGTGACTGGGAGGGGAACACCAAATCTGCTGATCCCATTCGAATAAAATGTATGGGCTATAGATTTACCCGAAATATTTTCAATAGGATACGCTTCTACCCATCTCGTATAACGATCGATGCACGTAAGGCAATAACGGAACCCTCTGCAAGGTGGTAAAGGTCCGACTATGTCGATGTTCACATGATCGAAACGCTTATTTGCAAGTGTGTACGTAGATAATGGGGCTTTATTATGTCGAAATACTTTTGCTTTTTGGCATGCGATGCACGCTTTGGTCCAATGGCGGCAGTCTTTTTGTGAACTTTTCCGCGACGAGTTTGATGGTTTTTGCCGTTCCGCTATGACATATGTTGTGCATCGACAAAAAACCTATTTTGCGAAATGGCGGGGTTAGAAATGATCGAATCTTACCTGTGCTAACTTCGCAATAAATTTCGGTATTTACATCAAATTATGAAAATGGCTTAAGGACTAAGCCTGACGTATTATGGTGAAGTAGTTTCTGTAGCTCTTCATCGTTACGTTGACTTTCTGCCAATTTATGGTAATCAATGTGACTATTGATATGTACTGCTTCAATGCGTGATAAGGCATCGGCGACGACGTTGTCTTTTCCTGGTAGATGCCGAATATCTGTAGTAAATTGGCTTAAAAAATCGAGGTATCGTATTTGTCTTGGCGATGCTTTTTCCAGCTTCTGCTGGAATACGAATTGGAGCGGCTTATGATCCGTGAATAAACAAAAACTTTGTCTTTCAAGCATGTGTCAAAAATATTTCACTGCTTTGTACGCGCCTAATAATTCACGGTCACATGTACTGTAGCGTTGCTGCGTCGCTGTAAGGCGTTCAGAATAGAACCCGATTGGTTGCCATTTTTTTTGTTGTAAAACGGTGCCGACAGCGTGGCTAGAGGCGTATACTGTAAGTGATAGAGGTGCACCTGTCTTCGGAAAAACTAACGAAGTTGCTTCAGAAAGCTCCTTTTTTGCACTGCTCAAAAGCACTAACTGTGGTTTTATTCCATATAATTTTCGTAGTGTCATTTTTTCTGTTGCCTTTTATTAGCCCTGAAAGTACGCCTTGACTTACTGCTGCCTTTGGCAAAAAATGTCGGAAGTAGTTGAGCATACCCAAAAATCGCCTAAGATCGCAGATTCGTTTGGGCAACTCAAACTCATTGATAGCCTTCACTCTCTCAGCTGGTGGCGTAACCCCGTCTTTGCTGACAATGTAACCCAAAAATAATATTTCTGGCTTGCCCCAAATGCATTTAGATGGGTTTATTATAACATTATACTCACGCAATCTTTTAAGTACGGTGCAAAGGTGTTGCCGATGCTGCTCTTGGTCCTTAGATGCAACGAAGATGTCGTCTAAGTAAGCCCATGCAAAATCCAATTCTCTTAGTATGTGGCCCATAAACAGTTGAAAGCACATGAAAATAAATTCGAATAACCCAAAAGGTGTCGTGATCGCCATTTTGGGAAAGTCTGCTGGCTCCAGTGGCAGTTATGGTATGCACGTCGTAAGTATATTGTCGAAAAAATAGTGCAACCGTGCAAGTTGTGCGTGAAATCGTGCAGATGCGGAAACGGGTAACGATCAGGCTCCTTTATACTGTTCAACCGCCTAAAGTCTCCACACGGCCTGCACTCGCCATTCTTCTTTCGCACCATATGGAGCGGACTTGCCCAGGGGCTTCTTGATGGGCGACAAATACCAGAGTCCATGAGCGATTGGATTTCAGCTTTAGCAGCCTTAAGTTTATCCGGTGCTAAACGTCGAGGTTTGGAAAACACTGGGGGTCCTTTAGTTACAATATGATGCGTGACGTCGTGTTTTATGTTCATAGGCGTCCTACTTGCATGCGCAAGGTCTTTAAATTCTGCCAATATGGCCTGAAAAGGCATATCGCTTTTGATGAATGATAACCGGCCTATGTACCCGTTTAATATTTTGACGGAGCAAAGTTGCGATAGGTTCGTTGTGCTGTCGATAAGTTTACGCTGATGCAAGTCGACGAGAAGCTTAAAATGTGCTAGAAAATCAGCTCCTAATATGGGCTGAGAAATGTCAGCTACAATAAAATTCCATTGAAATTTCCTCCGTAAACCTAGATTTAAACATACAATACGTTCACCAAAAGTTTTTATTTCCGTATTGTTGGCTGCGTATAGAAACGTTTTATCGTGCGGATTTTTACGTTGCAAAGATGTTGGAGGTATTACGCTAACTTCTGCCCCGGTGTCTACCAAAAATTGCAGTTTACTCTCTCGGTCGACAATTAAAAGGCGGCGGTTTTTCGAAGGGGCCCTGTCACATACCGCCGTTTGTGGCAGGGTTTTCAGTTTAACGACTGCGAACAAGGTGCTCGGCATTTGGTTGCTTTTTCACCGAATGTTTTATGGTACCAGCAAATCGTATCGCCTTTGTGAGGGGTACTCGAGCGCTTACGCGAGACCGACCGTCGTGTTTGCCTGCCACGTTGCTTTATCTGAGCCTTCAATTCAGCAACCTCTTTTGTTAATGCCGCAATTTTGCGGGTCATGTCCGAGCGGCCATAATCGTTATGTACTGCGACTGCATGTATTTGCGGGCCATCGCTAACCTCAATTATTTTGTCGGCTAACAGAGAGACTTTGTCGAGTGGCTCGCTGCTAATTGAAATGATAGAGCGCACATTCTGTGGTAACCTGTTCAGCCAAATTGATCTCAACATGCTGTCATTCATTTCAGATCCTGCCAAATGGAGCATTTCATGTAGCAAATGTGACGGTTTCATGTCGCCAAGCTCAATTTCTTGTAATAATTTTTTGATTCATTTTTGTTCCGAATCGGCAAACTGCTCAAGAATGCGCGTTTTTAACGTTTGGTACATATCATTAGCCAGTGGGCGCAATATTAAATCGCTTATTTGTGCGAGTACATTACTCTCGATAGCGGCTACCACGGTATGTTATTTTGATCTATCGCTGCTGATTCCCGCTGCAACAGGGGGTGCCGTTGCCGAGGAAAGTGGCGAGTTTTGGGATGCCGTCTGTTCGGTGCTCTCCTTTGATTCATCAGTAGGCATTTTGATTATCGGGGTCACCAATATGTAGACTCGCACCAAATAATTAACACGTTTTATGCTAAATTAAACTATATTTATTTTGTGATAACAATAGGGAAAATGTAAATTTTATGAATTCGATGTCTCAACGCGCACTTCTCGGTCTGACGAAAACGAATAGAAGAATAACGAGAAAGTGCGAAGAAAAAGAATAAAAGCCATGTCATATTGCAGTGCTGTATTTTCGATGTACTATTTTTATTATACTTATTTGCTGAGCTTGTTCGGATGAGTGCGCCACAAGTTCTTAAGATGTTCTTCAAAATTGTTTCTCCCAATACGATGATGTCGTCTAGATACACTAAGCATATTTTCCAATGTAGTCCTTTCAGTACCTGATCCATGAGTCTCTCAAAAGTAGCTGGTGCATTACATAGTCCAAAGGGCAATACTGTAAACTACCTAAGACCATCTCCGACACTGAAGGTTGTTTTCTCCTTGCCTTCCTCCTTCGTTTCCACTTGCCAATAGCCACTTTTTATGTCTAGTGTGGAAAAACATTTTGTACAAGATAGCGCGTCCAGAGTGTCGTCAATTCTTTGCACATGGTAGCTATCCTTTTTCGTTACGTCATTCAACTTCCGGTAGTCCACGCAAATCCTAATTTTTCCATCCTTCTTCTTCACAAGTACCAACGGTGAGCTCCTTGGACTAGCTGATGGTTCGATGACGCCGCTGTCGCTCATTTGCCATCTTGGTCAAATATGTTCGCGTACTTTAGGAGTAGTTGCTTTCCCTTACTCTGGTAATCTTCCTCTAGCCCCTCCGTCCATGCCGTGATGTCATTTGAAAGATCAGTGTTGCTGGTTGAACCGTGTTCCTGGAGCTGCTCACAGTTAATAACTACATCAGCCTCCTGGCATCTTCCCAGTATAGCTCCTTTGGTCAGTTTGATTGGTGACTTGAACTCATTGAGTACTCTTACCGGAATACGTCCATCTTGTTTTGTCATAGCCAGGATTTTTCCTACAAGTACATTCGGTGTTGATTTGTATGCTGTTTCAACAACCCACAATTTGTTTGTCCCACAATCTTCATCAACTGGACAAATGCGTGGTGGCAACGGCGCGCACCCACGTATTTGTTAAAGAATGGTTAAGGCGAAAAAAGGGAAGAAAATAAAAACACCAAAAAGTTTCGTATTAATAAAAAAAGGAATTCACAGTGTTTTTATTCAATGTATATTAATACAACAAGTGTTAAGGAAGCTTTTAACAAATGTTGTGAAAGGTTAAAATATTAAATATATTTTAGGAAATTATTAAATATATTTGTTTACAACTTACGTGAGCGTGCGCTTACGTGTTCCTTTGCTGGCTGCTGGATTCAAAGAGGACGAGACTCTTTTCCACATGAGCCGATGAACCCACGATACAGCTCCTTCTTTGGGTTTCCCGGCAACAAGTTGCTGTACCGCTGGCTCACAGCTGTAAAAATCTAAGTTACATACGTACTACCACTCACACATGCCTGTGTGTATAGTGATCACAAGAATATGTGGGTGGTAGTAACGAAGGAAAATAAACAAAGAAAGTTATGTTACGAGGGGGGGGGGGATATATTTAGGCCTGTGGCCTAAACATACCGGCCCCCTTGCCGTAAGCAACAAAGAAAAAAACTGAAAAGAAAAAAAAGGAATGACACGTGATCGCACGTCCAGTAAGGCGTTATGTCTATGTGCAGATGCGGACTGCAAGCACTTCACGTCGCACGATGGACTTCGTGTATCGTTGTCCTGTGAAGAAAAAGAAAAGAAGTTATTAAATATACGTACGTGGTTTTCAATTCCGTGCAGTAGTTACTTAGTTTTTATGAAACGCTCCTATTTTTGGCAGGCCCCTGAGACTACCAGCCCGAATAGGGTCGGTTGGGTCAGGAGACCGCCAACTGTTGTTGCTGGCGTTCCCCTCACCATCAGTTCGGCGTATAGATCAGCGCCGAGTGTAAGACGTACTGGCGATGAGCGGTAGAACTGCGGATCTGCAAGCCGCATAAATTCAAATGGAACGGCAACCTTTGGATCCACATTGGATGGCGGACTCAACCGATAATGGCCGTTGACCACGGCGGCTTGGGTAGTGACGTGAGTCGTTGACCCGAACTTGCCGCGCAGAATAAGGGTGCATTGCCCTGATCCTTGGCGGTCTAACTGCAAATCGCGTACCAGCTCTGGATCAACGATGGTGCTGGCGGCGCAGGGATCAATGATCGCACGAACCAAGTGTAGGTGCCCACGCGATTCGACGCGTACGATGGCCGTCGGCGCAATCGGCACGAAAGACCGCATGATGGGCGTTGGGGTGGCTGGGAGCAGCCGGCCGGTTCGGAAGCCTTCCGGTGTACCACGCGATAGTGCTTGCATATTTCGGGCGTCAGAATGGTATGGCGTCGATTTATCTCGCCGCTGCTGTCTTCCGCGTTTGGATGACTTGGTCGGGCCTCCTTGGAGTCCAATGTCGCGGTGCCGCCAGTTGTCTCGTTCGTTTCGACGTTTGTTTGCTTTCGCCGCGCTTCTTTCATGCTGTAACAGCGGCCGGAAGCTGCGCATCCCATGATTTACCGTTGACGGTCTTGTCTCCGTTTTTGCTCGCTCTTCCTCCATTTTCGCTCTCTCTTCCTCCACCTGCTGAGCCCAGGACTTTGTCGGCCCCATTAGGTGGATTGACAACGTGTCATCGGACGGTTTGTCGTCGCCAATGGTTGTTGCATCATCGCGTTCAGAAAGACGCTCATATAGATGGAGCGTGTTGTGGTGCTTTTGCTGACACCGGTTGCAGCGATATTTGCTATTGCACTTGTCCACGCGGTGGAAGGGCGGCAGACAATTCGGACAGTATTTGTGCAACAGCACGGCACGCAACCTCTCCTCCGGGGATTTTTTCCTGTATTCGGCACAGAGTCGGAGACTATGGTCCCTGCCGCAGAGCTGGCACGCGACGTCGAAACGATTTGCGCCTCCCTCTGACTTGGCCAATAAGGTTTGATAACGGGTCATGATCTGAAAGAATATTGGTATCATTGATCATGCCCAAATTGAGGTTAGCGGAATGTTGTTTTAGTGCGTAAACAAAAAGAAAATTATCTCTAATATATTTTCGCAGAAGAAAAAAAACCTTAATGAAATAAAATTTAATTGAAATAAAAAATTAAAGGCCATAAGTAAATACTTATGCGCGCAAAGAAACGAAGAAGAAACGGATTTAGCACGCATCCGTGCGATGTGGCTGGTGATTTAGCGCCTTTAGTGCATTTTATAATTTATTTTATGTCGGTAGATGTCACCGAAGTAGTCCTAAAATTTATTTTGATTTGTGGTGAGCTTTGTTTTCACAACAAGTGGCCTGCCACCGCACGGAAAGGTTCGAAACCTGGCTGAAAAGGTATTACAGAGTAGCACTTCCACCATTCAACATTATTTTTGACGTGTATTGTCGATAATGTTGAGGTTCGTGGAATTAAGTATTTTAAATCTCGACCAAATGAATGATTGGTCGATATATGTAATACGCGACATGTGTGGCGTGTTGTGCTCGATATGTCGTGCGGCATGTAATGAGTGACGTGTAGTGCGGCGTGTAGTGCATGACGTGTAGTGCGGCATGTAGTACGTGACGTGTAGTGCGCGAGATGCTTGCGCATGAGGCCTAACGTTTGTATTGCAATAATCATTGACAATCAAGTATTAAATGTAGAGATTTTGACATCTGCTACGCTTTTCCATTTCCTGAATGGAAAAAAAATGTAATTGATTTAAAACATGCGGTGAGTATAGTTACCGTTCGTATAGTAAAATTTGCTAATTTTAACCTTATTTATTTCTTTTCATTAATCACTTTTGCTTTTGCATTTTCAGGTTAAAATATTGCAATAAACAGTCATGTTACCTTAAAATACTTCATATGCTACTACCGGCGGTGCACTTAATTGCAAATTAAATGAACATTGGTAACTTGGCGAAGGTGGCCCTGTGTTCGATGCCGATTTGGCACGCTTTAGACCGATAAACCAAATATGACTTGAAGTATGTGCATAAAGATCTATTAATGGGTAATTCCGCTATGAGCTGTTCCCACGAAAACAAGAAATTCGAAAACGAAATCGTTTTGGCCACGAATTCTAACAGTTTTTGTATAACAAATGTGAGCAAAGATCCGTCATATTAGATGTAATAAATCGTTTGCCTACCCTTTCGTAAGTTGTATTAACAAAAGTTGTACAAGAACAGTGTCCGGTGAAATTAGTATAATAAAATAGTAATTCAATTAAGCTCACTATATTGTGGAATAATTTCATTTTGCTACATGCAAAGTGCATCATAATCGGCCATATATAGAATCGACAACAAAATAGCAACAAATACATTAGCAAGTATCGACGATCAGCCGACGGTGTTTATATGTTTGCATTGGCTGCTGCCATTTTTTAGTGTGTATATTGTGCTAGTCGTCGCCTTGTGTGTTGTTCGTTGTTCGGTAGCTCGACATTTCAAAAAGAGTCAGGTTGAGGAAAAAATCTACTTTCTTGAATTGTACTGGAGAAGATGGCTGACCACACCTAAACACCATAACCTAGACGTTTTCAAAAAAATATAGGGGGACCATATTAACCTTATATTTATGTTTATGTTTTCAATATCTTTACGTACTATTCAATTGAAAGGTGTGCTACTAACTTGACAAAAGCGAAAATCCGTTTTTGTTTTTTTTTTTTTTTGGGCTCGGGCGCTGTGTCACAGTGCGAGGGTGTCACAAATGGGTATGGAAGTGGCATATGTCGCATGATTACGCTCAACTCTGCTCTCCCTGATAGTGCTTGTGCTGGTAGTAATATAGCCATTGTAATTGGCGTTAAAGAGGATGACAAAGTGACCAATCGTGCGGACGATAATGCAACAGCAAAGATTTACATACGCCCAAAACCTGTAGCTTCTGCAACTCCAGTTCCCAAAACTTTTGGCGAATGTTATACCATGTTGCAGCAACAAGGACAACAACAAGAAACTGGATAATAAAGTTGTCAGTGGCGGAGGTGAGGGAGTAGTCACCATAGCCCAAACTAACCGCACCACTACTGCAGCGGCGCTAGTATGACAATTTCCTGATATAAGCTGGCGTTTTGATGGCCCAATATCCTTCAAAGCCTCAACCTGGTTTAGGTCGGACCATTTCCGAAAATGTTAGCACTGGATTTGGCTGGCACATTAAATAGCAAACGACGTCTTGAATGGACAAGATAATGGTTGAAAAGAGAACCAAACTGAGTTTCTGAGCAAAGAAAACCTGCGCCAAGGGGTACACTTCGTAGCATTGAGATATATCATTTTAATTGTTTCTTCAATATAACTGAAAAACAGTTTCGATTTTAGGTATCTAATTTATCGCCGGTTATAAGTTCCTATGAACCACATAGAAAACAGAAATCGTTTAGCGCCGATGAGAGAATCGCAATAACATTAAAGTATTTGGCAACGGGTGAAGTGCATTCATGTCGTAACTATTGCTTCCGTGGCTCGAAACCTGTGATACTAAAAATTAAAGTCAATGTATGCCTCAACATATATGAATTACTCAAGGACCTATTTGTATCACTACCAAAGACTGATGAACAATGGCAAAATGTGGCTAACGAATTCCAACGAAATCTCTGTATGCCAAATTGTGCTGGACATCTGGCAATGCAAGAAATCAAGTTCCATTCAACGTCACGTGCGGAGGAAAAAATGGTCTATATCAAGCGGGTGCTTTCGACGAAATATATGAAAACTCAACAATCAGAAATATGCTTGAAACGTATAAAGTTAAACTTCCAGTGAGTAATGAGGCACAAGATGGCGTAGGACAATCCTATTATTTTGCAAGTAAGTGTGGATTACCATTAAAGCCTTACCTCCTGAGCGGAACAACCGATGTGCCAAATGACTCGCGGGTTATTTATAGTAATATTATGAGTTTGGTTAATAGACATACAATAATAATACATAGTCTTATTGAATGGGGAAAACGTTTAAATTCTGGCGCTCAATGGCGCTGAGTTGTTGAACAATAATCGAGCATATAATCACCAGCTGTTGGTGATTTACGTATAATTCCATCGTATATGCGTTATTCTCATTTGCCGCTGGTTCGTCATAATCTTTAGCAATTGTTTAACTGATGCTTTTCGGTATTAAGACGCGAAATAACTGCACAGCTGCATTATGTTTTGTGCGCTCATGATTTTCGCATCGAGTTGCCACAAGCGCTGTCGAGTATTTCTGGCATACTAGGTAGTTTATTTGATGAGAATTTTCTTATGAGGTTACCTTTCACAATTGGGGGAGAAATATTGCGCTGACAGCATGAAAGTTTGCATACAATAATGCAGGTTTCAAAGAGCTTATACGAAAATTTTCATTGACGAACTTTAAGTTGTCGATACACCATTATAAACCTACACGTTAGCAAAATGTTCGGCTATATTTTGTATGGTCTTAAGAGGGACGATAAAATTGTGGAAAAGCAGTTTAATAATTCGGCTAACAGCGACTCTATTTGTGGTGGCGTATGGCAGCAAGGCGCAGCGAAATTGAGCTAAGGAGTCTATACTACAACGACTATTTATTCAATGGACGGTTCATTTGGATAAAATAAGGTATTTTACAAATCAATTTGATATATATATTAGATATATACCTACGCCTATATTCGTAAAAAAATAATCAGAGCAACCTTACATTAGTTTCTTTGTTGTTCAAAAGATAAAGCGTCTTTCGCAGATATTGCCGAACTTTTCTTTAACTCGCATAATTCCGCCCACTCTTTTGAATGTTTCTTTTTACGATGTGAATACACATGTGCATTTGATTAAAATGTTTGTGGACAGAAACTACAGGTATACAACACCTCTCCAGTATGTGTAGCCATATGCTCTTTAAAATCGGTGAGCGGTTCAAAAGCTTTGTTGTACAATTTGCGTATATGTTTTCTTTGTAGAGAATACGTATATATGTGGCTCTTATGAGCTTGTAATGGTAGTGCTTCGCGTGCCACATCCTGGGTTCACGTCCCGTGCTAAGCAACATCAACTTTTTAGAAACAAGTTTGTTCCATTAGAAGAAAATTTTTCTAAGCGGGGCCGCCCCTAGGCAGTGTTTGGCAAGCAATACCATAGTAAAAATTACTTAAAATTTACTAAAATTTTAATAGATCGGTTTTAAAACAATTGCACCAAACTACTGAATATGTTCTACGCGACTTTATGACTCAGTGACTGGGTCATATCATTTTTTACAAAGGGAATTTTTTATGAGTAATGCATGTAATCGCACATCACTTTTTATCCAAATAAATATAATTTTAGGGCTTTAATGTGTAACTGTTGTGTACGGTTGGAGGAGCGATCTTGCGTTCTATAGGAGTGGCTTTGCGCTTTGTTGGGGTTAACCTATGTGGTGAAGTCTTAGGCTTAATTTTTGCTGGACTTACTGCACTCTTGGGAATGATTTTCAATACTTTGTTTTTCGGCTAATTTCTTTTCAAATGACTCAACTAATTCCTTACGTAAAAGTCTTTCCTGTTCCGGTAGACGACATTGCATTTCAAACTTATATAACAGCTTTATTAAAACAACAACCATGTATAAAGCAAAGCTGGATAATGAAGGGCTTGCCAGTGATAATTTGTTTCTGTATCCTTTTAAAAAACATAACTTTAAATACAATATATAACCAAAAGAAGCAAGATCCCTTAAACTTAAACGATTTAAGTTGTGGCCGCAATATGCCAAATATGGTAAACACGCAAAGGAAAAGAACTTTGAGGGATTTCGCAATACGCAAAGAAACTTTTCTTCAGCTGTTATTAATTTCTATAATACCGAAGAAAATCTCCATGCATATTAGCCAAAATTCCTTTTTGTAGAATCGATATCTGTGTAATTTGACAGAGTTTCGATGGATTTTGGGGGGTGTAATTGCTGCTTAAATTGTATTCTGGGGCAGATAGTTTATCTGCGTTAGGGTGTGTTGGCCTCGTTCGGGGGAACGAGAGCTGGGTTATCGGATGTGTTGGGCTCGTTCGGGGTGAACGAGAGATTGGTTATTTGGAATAGAGGAATGTGGACTATTAAAGTTCATTTTCCTCGTCGTTGGGCGGAAGTAGTACCAATTTCCCGACTGGTCTCGTAATCTGTCCTTTAATTGTATTGACGTCAACAACACGTACACGGTTATCGGAACCTGGGTGTGTGTTGACGATTCTCCCCATTCTCCACTCGTTTGGTAGTAGGTTATCCTCTTTTATGACGACTAGGTCCCCGGGTTTTAAGTTGGATTGTGGATGTTTCCACTTATACCGTTTCTGGATTTCAGTGAAATATTCCGATTTCCATCTTTTGCAAAAGGTTTGATGAAGGGCTTTCATCTTTTGCCATCGGTTTACAATTGCGGCAGGGTTTTCAGTACAATCGAGTTCAGGTGGAGCTAAAAGATGCCCACCTACGAGAAAATGGCCTGGAGTAAGCGGCTCCAGGTCGGAAGGGTCGTTGGATGACGGACTTAGAGGTCTCGAGTTGAGGCAGGCCTCAATTCGACATAAGAGGGTTGTAAACTCTTCGAACGTATATTTATGATCGGAATCGATCTTTTTAAAGTGGGTCTTAAAACTTTTTACCCCCGCTTCCCACAAACCTCCCATGTGGGGAGCGCTTGGCGGTATAAAATGCCATTCTAAAGTGTGATGGCTATATTTATTCAAAGTTCCGTCCCTTGCTTCACGCAGAAATACTTTAAACTCGGATTGTAAAGATCGCGAAGCTCCGACAAAGTTAGTACCATTGTCGGAGTAAACGTTTTTTGGACAGCCTCGTCGGGATACAAATCTGGTGAAGGCAGCTAGGAAGGACCCGGTACTAAGGTCGTTTGTCGCTTCTATATGGATGGCTTTCGTCGAAAAGCAGACGAACAGGCAAACATATCCTTGTGAAATTCGACATCCCCTCCCTCAGTAGGACTTTATATCGAATGGTCCCGCGAAATCTACACCGGTGTTGGTGAAGGCCCTAGTAAAGGTGGTGCGCTCCTTCGAAAGGATCCCCATAAGTTGCGTTTGTGTCCGCTTCCTGTGAATAGTACACAACTTACAGTTGTGGATAACAGAACTTATCATGACTTAAACGCGTGGGATCCAGTACTGAGTGCGGATATGACGTAGCATCAGCTGGTTCCCTCCATGCAGGGTGGTCTCATGAGAGGATTGAACTATAAGTCTGGATAACCTGCAAGTGTAAGGAAGGATGATGGGATGACTTTCGTTATGGGACATGTCTTTGGATGCCCAGTCCGCCCCCCCCCCCGTTCGAATGATGCCTTCTTCATCTATATATGGGTTCAGGGGTAAAATCTCACTCTTCCCATTTATTAGTTTTCCTGACTTCAAATTTGCGTACTCTTCTTGATAATGTTGCCTTTGGCATATTGTTATCAATCTGCGTGTTGTTTTTTCTATTTCGTCAGGGGCTATCGAATGAGATTCTCTCTTAAAGGAGGCTTTAGTGGTTGGGTGCGTATTCTGGAAAAACCGAAGAATATAGGATATAACCCGCAAAGCCCTTGGTAGATCGGAAAACCTATCCAGAATATCAAAGTTATTTTTGACCGAAGTTGTATGATCTTTCATCCTCTTTTCCTCCATATTCGTATTATAATCTTCTTCTTGTGTGGCCAATTTGTCTTCTTGTAATCAAGAAGGTCCCTGCCACCACAAAGAATTGTTGATTAGGTCCGAAGCGTAGAGGCCTCTGCTCGCCAAATCTGCAGGATTTGACGCGGAGTCTACGTGCCGCCATACTTTGTCTCCTACATTGTCGATGATTTTAGTTATTCGATGTGCCACGAACGTTGACTACGAACATGGAGGTTTTCGGATCCATGCCAGCACTATAGTGGAATCTGTCCAAAGGGTTACTTTAATGTTCGAAAGTTTCATATTTTCGACCACAGATTCGATTATTTCTGCTAGTAGAACTGCACCGCAGAGTTGGAGTCGAGGCAAGGATATGGTTTTGACCGGGGCTTGGCCATCAACAGGTTGGTGAAGACTTGATCCTTTGTTTGTACCCTCAGAAAAACAGTAGCGGCATATGCTTTTTCCGAAGCATCGCTGAATCCATGTATTTTGACATTGTCCTTCAATGTGTAGTGAACCCATCGCGGTATGCGTATATCGTTGATCTTTTCGTACTAAGTCATGAATGATTGCCACCGATGTAGAGTAATTTCAGACACATCTTCATCCCAGCCTGTCCCTTCCAACCAAATATTTTGCATTATTATTTTGGCTACAATTACGACTGGTGCCAGCCAGCCACGAGGGTCGAAAAGTTTTGCGATCGCAGAAAGTATCGACCTTTTTGTTTCGGCATGGTTATTGTCAAAGGGTTTCCTTGTGAAGTAGAAGTAGTCGATATGGGCGTTCCACCGGATACCGAGTGCTTTTACCATGCTGGTGTCTTCAAACTCAAGAAAATTCTCGCTTAATAGGTGTTGCTTCGGTATACCCTGTAGGATTTTCTTGCAGTTGGACGTCCATTTTCGCAATGGGGAACCTGCCGATTGCAATGCCGATGCCGCCAATTGTTTATCTAAAGTGACCTCATTGAAATATGAAACTAAGGTTTTATTTGAATCAACCGCATCGATACGACCTGTCAAAATCCAGCCGAACACCGTTTCCTGTGCTATTAATGTGTTTAGGACGTCCTTCCTAATACCGCCTAGCATAATTTGGGGGTATATGTCTCCGCCCATAATTAGGTCGACTGGCTCATTGACAAAGAATCTTTTGTCAGGCAGTACAAAGTAAGGGAATGCTTGTCTCGTCATTGCGTTTATTTGGCAGGTTGGAAGATTCCCTGTTAATTGTGGCAAAACCAGCATGATCGTAATGATCTCGATTAATGGGTCTGTTGGTGACCGCAATTGCACGTTGCACGCTTCTTTTACTTGTGCAGACATTGTGTTATTGATGCCCGAAACTTGGGCATGCATGCGTTTAGTTGGCAGATTTGTTCTGTGCTTGAGTTTCTCGGTTATGAATGAGCATTCAGATCCCGAGTCTATTAGGGCTCTCGCCGAATAGTCAACACCATTTAAATGAATATTTACCTGTGCTGTCCCTAATAGCACTCCTTAACTTTTATTTGCGAAGCATGAGTTCACATTTTTAATCGAACTGTTTTCTTTTTCAGCATTGCGACGCGTTTGAGTATCCCTTGACGTTGATGCTCCGATCGTATCTACCGAATTTGTGGTTTTCGGCTGATTCGGAATGTGAAGCAGAGTATTGTGTCTTAAATGACATGTGGCACAGTTCACTTGACTGGTGCACTTTGTTACCGAATGGCCAGCAGAAAGGCAGTTTATACAGCCACGGCTGCTCTTAATTTGTTCAAACCGTTTAGTAGGCGTTAAACGTAAGAACTTTTCGCACTTTGCAATTCGATGTGCAGGACTTTTGCACATCTTACACGTAGGTTTGGCTACTGTTGCACTTGCCTGGTAGGAGCCTATTCGTTTCGACGATGTATCTGCCGAAGAACGATAAGCATGTGGCTTAGAGGGTTTTGAAACCGTATCCCCTCTTATACCTACGACAGTTTCCAACGTTTGGAATCTGCTGGATAAGAATTTATCCATATCTGCCCATTTTGAAATTTCTGTTTTATTTTCTATGGTTTGTTCCCATAGAGCCAGTGTGGTTTGTGGCAGCTTTGTGGAGCACAAATATGTTAGAATTGCATCCCAGTTTGATATGTCAAACTTGTGACATTGAAGCGCTGATATACAATTGTTTATTTCACGTTGCAGTTTTTTAATGGAGCTACCGCATTCACTCTCAACTGCTTTTAAACTAAAAAGAATTTTTAATTGGGCACTGACCAAGATAGGTTTGTTTTCGTATCGGTCACATAAATTTTTCCACGCTGTATCGAAAGCGTCTGCCGTTAAGGAACACCGTTCCACGATTTCTTTGGCCTCCCCTTGGGTTTTTTGCCTTAAATAGTATAGCTTTTGTACTGCATGGAGTTTACTATTATTAATGTATATGGCAGTGAACATGTCCCTAAAGGACGGCCATGAAATATAGTATCCCTTGAAAATATCCGTATCACACGCTGGCAGGCGCACATGATATTCCATATTATCTGAGACTCCTACCTTTTTCTCTTTCTTTTCAAATTCTTCCAAAAGCTCAGCTATTGCCGCCTGACACTTTAGGAAGCTGAAATAGCACATTTTATGCTTCTTTTTGATAGCTGATAGGTCCTTTGACTCAAGCTCTGATGAACCTACGAGTTTTCGTATGTCACCTTCGTAGCTTCCCACAGGGTTTTTAGCTCATCCTTTTGGTATATTAGGGAGTGTTTACTGTGTTGTGAAGGTGACATGTCGTTGAAGTCATTTTCATACTCCGTCACTGCATCTGCTTGGCGTGTATAAGTCTCCATTGTGTAGAAAAATTAAAACCGATGAATTTATAAAAAACTAAGAAGAAATTGCTTTGCAGAGTGTAGTGAGTGAAAATGTTGCCAAAGGACCGAACTTGGAAGTGATAATGTGATTAGTGAAAAGATTTGGTGCATGCGTATGTATACACAAATTTACCAATTGATTGTGTAAGCCGGTAAGTTATGGCTAACGTAAAAAACGGACTGTATAGAGGCTTATGTGCTAAGTGGAATAAGTACAATTTCGTGGTGGCAACGGCGCGCACCCACGTAAATGTTAAGGAATGTGCTAATGCAGATTTGCTACTGAATTGTCTAAGCCAATAAGTAATGGCTAGTGCAAAAACGGTGTCAGTGGAAAAAGAAAAAAAATATATGTACGCTTGTTATGTACTTTTTGGCTACCTTGAGCTGTGTCCGGAAAATCTTACCGCTGGTGGGGGATTATTCCGGATAGTCACAAGGCGTGATGCACAAACTTTAAGTAACTGGGGTAAGAGGTTTTTTTTTCTATATTTGCACGAAATATAAATTTTTCACTTAACACTCACTTGCACTTTTTTGATGGGAAAGAACCAATTTATAATTTATTTTGAAATATTTGTTAACAGCAAAAAAAAAACACTACCCCGCACGGAATAAACCACGTACCTTTCAATTAAATTGCCGATCCGGAGTAATGGAATCTGGTTTCTTTTGTCGGTGTTGTTGATGTTGGTGTTGCCAAAAAGGTTGTTGTGTGCTGACGATTATATTATCACGATCGTAAAGGATGTTTAATATTATCTTCCGTGTACAAATGCGTGTTTGGTGGATCTGCTTCCTTGATTATCACGAATGGTGCTTCTAATTAATGGCCTAGGGAGTGGAGTGGACTGTAATTATGTGACTGGTTCTCTTTACTGGCGTGGTAAGGACCATGGACAAATGCGTGGTGGCAACGGCGCGCGCCCACGTATTTGTTAAAGAATGGTTAAGGCGAAAAAAAGGGAAGAAAATAAAAACACCAAAAAGTTTCGTATTAATAAAAAAGGAATTCAGTGTTTTTTTATTCAATGTATATAAATACAACAAGTGTTAAGGAAGGAAATTTAGGAAATTATTAAATATATTTGTTTACAACTTACGTGAACGTGCGCTTACGTGTTCCTGTGCTGGCTGCTGGATTCAAAGAGGAAGAGACTCTTTTCCACATGAGCCGATGAACCCACGATACAGCTCCTTCGTTGGGTTTCCCGGCAACAAGTTGCTGTACCGCGGGCGCACAGCTGTAAAAATCTAAGATACATACGTACTACCACTCACACATGCCTGTGTGTATAGTGATCACAAGAATATGTGGGTGGTAGTAACGAAGGAAAATAAACAAAGAAAGTTATGTTACGAGGGGGGAGGGGGAGATATATTTAGGCCTGTGGCCTAAACATCAACCTTTGCCCAGATGGCTGCTTCTGATTTTGGTAGTATTTGCTGACTCTCTTCCACCACCACTAGTTTACTGCTGTAGCCTCTCTCGTAGCCAAAATTAAGTGGTACATCCATGTTCTTATATCGCATCGTCTTGCTTTGCATGTCGATCTTGATGCCCCGGTCTATTAAGATAGCCACTCCAATTACGATTTCATCAACAATCTCTGCCGCTTTAAAATTGTGTACTACCGTGACGTTCCCAATTGCGACTTCATATGCTACTTCTCCTAGAACCGTGGTGTCTTCTCCAGCGGCTGTACGCAATCTTGCTCCACGCAATGGTCTTATCTTCTTGTTGACTAAATCCGCTCGAATGATGAAAGGAGATGCACCCGTATCTATAGTCAGTAAACGTTCCTTTCCATCCACATGTCCTCCGACAGTAAGATTTCTCGACCTTCTTCCAATCTGCTAGATAGAGATTATGGGGCATTCAATTGCGGGAACCATCTGTCGGCCCTTCCGGCTGACTCGCTTTAGTTTATAGATTGAGTGGTCTTGGAGATTTGCTCTTCCCCTTCTGCTCTGCGTTTACGACCACCTACATTGTTGAAACTGTTAGGGTTGGTGTTGCAGTAACGCCCAATATGCCCTGGCTTTCCACACTTAAAGCATTTGACTGCATCACTACTCTTCTACTGCGTACCCTTCAATGCTTCCAAAATTGTGTCTACCCACTCCGGTCTTTCTACTTCTACACGATGAGCCTTGTATGCTGGTTTACTCAATGGGGAGGCAGTTTCCTGAGTCAAAGCGTGGGATACCGTTTCAGCAAATGTCAGGTTTGGGTTTGCGTATTTAGCTCGCTTCGTTTCCACGTCCCGTATGCCATTTGTAAAGCTCTGGATTTTTACCCTCTCGGTATATTCCACGGGTGCGTCCGCATTTTCTAGATGGGTCAGCTTTTCGACATCCGACGCAAACTCCTGCAAAGTCTCATTCGCTTTTTGGTAGCGGTTTTGCAACTCTATTTGGTATATCTGCTTTCTGTGTTCGCTTCCGTATCGCCTCTCTAGAGCGCTCATCAATGTTTCGTAGTTGTTCCGCTCACCCTCGGGAATAGGCTGTAGGATTTCAGCAGCAGATCCTTTCAATCCTACGAATGGTGCAGCAACTTTATCTTCAGCACTCCAGTTGTTCACTGCTGCGGTCTTCTCAAACTGAATCTTAAATACCTGGAAGGAACAGAACCGTCAAAGGATGGAGTTTTTACCTTTGGATTACTCACTGGAACAGCTGGGCGATTTAGTTGCAACTGCTCCATACGACTTTTCAACGCTTCTATATCGGCAGCAATTTTGAGCTGCGATGATACCTGTTCCGAAATTTGTGCCGACATTTCAGATATACATTCCTTATGCGCTTCCAGTTGATATGCCATATATGTCTTCTGTTCCTCTAATTGCGCTTCAATCTTCGATGTTATGCGTGTCTCCTGTGATTCCAATTGAAATGACATTTGCGACGACATTTCTGAAATGCGTACCTCGTCTGCTGCCATCTTGGATGTTATACGTGTCTCCTGTGATTCCAGTTGCGATGACATGTTGATGGATATTTGTGATGACATTTCTGTTATACGCATTCCTTGTGCTTCAATCTTGGATGTTACTGTCGGTGTTTGAGCAGATATTGCAGCCAAAATCGTGTTTAAGTCTGTGCTCGTAAATGTCTGCGATGTTTCGTTTTTCTCTTAAATTTTTGTCATTGTCTCGTCCCCATCAGGATGAAAGACATCATCGTCCACATTAATTGCTTTCTACTCCATAGCGTCTCGTAGCCGTGCTTGAAGTTAGATCTTATTGCCGGTTGTATTCAATCCACGGTTTTCCAACTCCTTTTTCAGTTGCTGGATCCTTAATTCACTTAGGTTTGCCATTATCAGGTTGTATTCGAAATCTTCAGAATTTATTCAACAATTCTTCTTCTGACACCAATTGTAATGAACTTAGCCAAATTCCGCTTATTTGCAACCTTCTACTAACGTTCGTATCGCTAAACTGTTGAATAAATAACTCCAATATTCAACAATGCAAAATGGTCTTTATTAAACTATTTTGAAAATACTTCACAATAGCACTTATACTTCGCAACTGATAGCGTGCTTAAATCAAACTGATTGCTCATGCCTCTGCCGGTGTTGGTTATATACTCTTCGGTTTCCTCGTTCGCATATTTCTATTCGTTTCTCCTTCTAGAATGTACTAGTTCGCTGAAGATTGCATACTTTTGTGAGTATCTCAGAAATATGCATGGGTATGTGTGAGAACTACTTTGCTGATGATTGCATACTTTTGTGAGTATCTCTCCGCTGCTTTATGTACTTATGTGCAGACATAATGATTGATTTGTTTGTGTAGATACAAGTGACTGCTTAGTATCGGCTTAGAGATAATAGTATGCCTAAGTGTTTGCTAATATTCGTCACAATACGTTTATTTCTGTTCTCTTTAAGTATTACGCTTGGCTGTTGGAATCTCTTCTGTAGCCGACACACCGCTGCCCATAAAAGACTCGGCAAAAACAAAAACACAATACAAAAAAAAGTTATAATATGTATATATATATATATGAATCGATCACGTGAACAGGATTAGCCTCGTTTCATTGGGCCACTTGAGGACAGCGCGCTGCCACAACGTCCATTAAAAAAATAAAAATAACTAACCGAACAAAAAATATAAAATAAACTGAGAAATAAAATTTAATAACGATAAATAATTACCAACGGTGTATTGTGGACTAACTAGAGTCAATGTTTACTAGAGGGAGCACTTTGTTGGGGTAGTGCTCAATATAAAGTGTCAAATCGTCTTGTGGACATTTAAAAGGAGAAGATGAACCTTAAAATAAAAATAACCGTCATGTCGCCTGGTATATTTGCTTGTAACCAACCATAAGTCCTCAAGTTCTTTCTTCCGAGAGTTGGCACTTAAAATTACAGGTTTTCTTTCCCGTGTGACAATATACTTCATTTTTTCCCCTTTCGACCTGTGTAGACGTGTTTTGCTTTGTGTAATGGGGTACGCGATAAGTAAAACGAACATTTATAAATCAAAACATAAACATATATGTATACATACAATTCTAATAAAAAGCTATAAACATATATTGTACAATATGCAAAGAAAAGGAAGATCGCGCGGAAGTAGCTAAAATTGTGTGTGCAGAATGCGGTGCCAATTTGCATGCATTGTGTGCCAGGATAAATCCTACAGACTTGTACTATATGAAGTCTAAAAATCTAAGACATTGCTGCGATAAATATCAACGTGTACGCTTTCTTTTAACAATTGGAGTTGTCATGCAATGATTTTCGAGTGTTTCAGTGTGTTGGGTGCCAAATTTGTAGAGGTATAAAGATTATTTTAGAAAAGGAGAAATTGTTAAGAATATAATGTTTCACCTTTATATATTTTTGGTTTATATATATTTTTTACATATTTATATAATAAAATTTAAGTCCAATCGGCATTACGGAATAAATATATTTAAAAATTATCCCGCTTAGGGTCGTTTTCATTATCTCCAGCTAATTTAAATTTTAACTGTATTATAGCAATATATCAGATAGCTTTAATTACAAAAATTTCTTGTGGGTATACACAGACTAGCCAAACAGCCAACTTTTGTTTACATTTTTCGTTTGCACTTAACTGAGATGCGAAACTTCATGGAGAAAACGAAAATTTCGATAAACTATATATAAGTGAAAACGGCCCTTATTCATAAAAAATAATTGGAAATTCGAAAGGTAATTTTAAAAGCTTAATTAATCTCTTGTATTTTGCTCCTTGTAATGTTCCCTACAACTTGGGGGGACGGGACCTACATGTTTTATGCCGAATCCGAACAGCTTTTGAAAGGCAGATGTGTTTTTACTGAGAAGTTCTTCATGGCGGAAATACAATTGGAGTGTTTGCCGAAGACTGCCCAGAGGCGGCCCCGTTTAGAGAAACTGTTTTTCCCACGGAAAAACTTGTTTCTTAGTAGTTAATTCCCCTTTGACCGGGAGTTGAACCGAGGACCTTCGATGTGGTAGGCGGAGTAAGCTACCACCACCCACAGCGGCCGCCAGCGTATTCGTATGAATAAAAGGTATGTAAAAACGAATATGATAACGAATATGCATTTGTATCTATCTATAACATGGAAAACAGAAAGATCTTTTTTATTTAAACAGGGTAGATTACAATACACCACGAAAAAAATCGAGTATAATTTTGTAAATAATCTTAACATTTTTGTTTCGAAAAACTGAAAAAGGGTGATAATTCATTACCAAAGACAGATAAAGCGATGAAGCTTGGTAGGTGGGTTATCCTTATGATGCAGAATAGAAAATTAGAAAAATTTTGGAAAATGAGCGGGGCACCGCCGATTTTTAACAGAAGTTAATACATCCCAGAGCACGGGGAAAAACAAGTGTCAATAAAATATGACACTAGGGCAGCATTGCCAACAAACAAGTCCAATTTTCACAGCTATTCTGCAACAGATGTCGCAGTGGTGTGAATATCAATTGGCACGAACCAGAATAGAAGTAGGATTAATGAAGACAAACAAAAAACCGCTGTGGTGGCTGAATGGTTATAGCAGCGGCGCCTAAACGTTGCCGATGAAGGAATTTAGCAGTTCCCGAAATGGATCTATACAACGAGCTTTGGCAGTTGTCTAAAATTTTTTCTTTCTTCTATTCTAATTTAAAAATTTTTTCAATTAAGAAAAAATGTATCATAACAATAATAATGATAAAAAATTATTGTTAGGCCTTGAGCTCGATTCGAACCCGCGATCTTAAAATCAGTAGGCCGATATAACAACAAAAATTGTTAATACATCCCAGAGCACGGGGAAAAACAAGTGTCAATAAAATATGACACTAGGGCAGCATTGCCAACAAACAAGTCCAATTTTCACAGCTATTCTGCAACAGATGTCGCAGTGGTGTGAATATCAATTGGCACGAACCAGAATAGAAGTAGGATTAATGAAGACAAACAAAAAACCGCTGTGGTGGCTGAATGGTTATAGCAGCGGCGCCTAAACTTTGCCGATGAAGGAATTTAGCAGTTCCCGAAATGGATCTATACAACGAGCTTTGGCAGTTGTCTAAAATTTTTTCTTTCTTCTATTCTAATTTAAAAATTTTTTCAATTAAGAAAAAATGTATCATAACAATAATAATGATAAAAAATTATTGTTAGGCCTTGAGCTCGATTCGAACCCGCGGTAATTTAAATGTTTTGCTAGCTGTAATTTTGCAGCTGATTTTTGGCTTCTTTGCGGAATTTTTCAAACCAAATTACTCTATTGAGACCAACGTTTCGCGTAATGAATACCCATTCCATATTTATTCATGTTATTCAATCAGAGCTCCATTTATATCTTCAGAAGATGTATTATCTTATTTAAAAGTATCATATACATACGGCCCTGACAGGATCCCGAAACACATAGTTAAAATGTGCTGCAAACATCTATCAGACGCTAACAGATTTATTTAATTTATCTTCAATATATAGGGTTTTTCCAACAATGTGGAATGAATCTTTTCCTATCCCGCTTCATAAAAATGGAAGCAGGTCTTCAATAGAAAACTACCGGGGCATAGCAAAGTTATCCGCTATCGCAAATTTATTTGAGGCTTTTGTTGCCCACCACCTAAGGTTCTCTATTTCCCCCATAATTGGAAGCTCGCAACATGGGTTCTGTAAGGGCAAATCAACTATCACCAATTTACTCGAATTTACCACTCACGTTTCTAATGGATTTAGAAAAGGCCTTCACACAGATATAATTTACCGATTTCAGTAAAGCTTTCCACAAAGTATCACACCCATTACTTATTTATAAGCTCGGTCAACTTGGTTTTCAACTCCTTCTTATATGTTGGATTTCTTCGTATCTTGGTAATCGTACGCAAAAAGCAATCTTTAAAAATACACTTTCTGGGGTCCTCAATGTTTCGTCTTGTGTTCCTCAGGGCAGCCATCTTGGTCCGATTCTGTTCTTGTTGTTCATAAACAATACATCCAATACAATTAAATACTCAAAGGTCTTGATGTACGCAGACGATGTAAAACTTTTCAAATCATATGCCTCGGTTTAGCAACATTCTTTGCTTCAAATGGATTTAAAGCACTTGGTTACCTGGTTCAATGTAAATTATATGCCGCTCAATCTCAAAAAATGTAAATTCATGTATTTTTCTCTCTCTCTCATGATGGACTCCAAACTTAGTTTCAATCTTCATATTAATGCTACAGTGAATAAAGGCAAAGGTGGTTTTGCATTTGCTAACCGGTGGTCAAAAGAATTTAACGGCCCTTACATAACTAAAGCACTTTTTACAACATTAGTTAGGCCAATATTAGAATATGGCTCAGTAGTTTGGAATCCGCGTTATCAAGTCCATGCAGACAGTCTCGAATCAATACAAAAACAATTTTAACTATTTGCCTTAAGAAATTTTCAATGATACTCTTTAACTAATCTTCCACCTTATACTAATCGATTAAAGCATATCAATCTTCCACCTCTTGCTAGTCGAAGGGAAATGCTTGGTGTAATATTTATGACAACACTTTTCAATGGATCAATTTCGAGCCCATTCCTTCTGAACGAAGTGAACTTTTGTCTTCCCTCTCGGATATCGAGACACTTCAAACATCTTCTGCTGAAATAATGTAGAACGAATTTCGTACAAAATTAACCTTTTCGGCGTTTAAGCCAAAATTATAACTCTCCCTCAAACATATTTGATAGCGCGGACTCCCTTTTTTCTATAAAATAGACTGTTCTCACCTCTCTTAATAATAAATGTATAATACTGTAGCGAATTTAGGGAAATTCCGCTTGTTTGCAACCTTCTACTAACGCTCGTATCGCTAAACTGTTGAATAAATAACTCCAATATTCAATAATACAAAATGGTCTTTATTAGACTACACTACTTCACAATAACACTTATACTTCGCAACTGATAGCGTGCTCAAGTCAAACTGATTGCTCATGCCTCAGCTGGTGCTACTTTTATACTCTTCGGTTTCCTCGTTCGCATATTTCTAGGCATTTCTCCTTCTAGAATTTACTAGTTCGCTGAAGATTGCATACTTTTGTGAGTATCTCAGAAATATGCATGTGTATGTGTGAGGAATATTTTGCTGATGATTGCATACTTTTTTGAGTATCTCTCCGCTGCTGTATGTACATATGTGTAGACATAATGATTGATTTGTTTATGTAGGTCCAAGTGACTGCTTAGTATCGGCTTAGAGATGATAGTATCCCTTAGCGTTGCTAATATTCGTCACGCTGCCCGATCACACAAATTTCCTGATCTAAACGCCACCAGCATTTCCAGATGAACCAATTTCATTTTGGTTCGTGGTTTACCAATGGTTTGTATGCGGTAAACTACATCGGTCATCCGTTTTACAACTTTGTATGGGTCTTCCTAGTTACACTGCAATTTCGGGGACAAACCTTTTCTCCGTTGTTGGTTATATAACAGCACCAAATCTCTTTTCTGAAATCCTTCCGAATTAATTGCTTTATCGTATCTGGCTCTTATCTTGTCACTCATAATCTTTGTTCGGTGCCTTATCAGATCGTGTATTTCTCTCAGCTCTTCTTCCAAAACACCAGTGGATTTCTTGACATTTCTCTCCGCATCGGTATCTATCCCAAACTTAAAATTAGCTGGCAGTCGAAGATCATTGCCAAAAATTACTTTTGCAGGGGTTTGACCCGTTGTCTCATGCACTGCTGCTCGGTAAGCCATCAAGAATTATGGTATGCTGGTATCCCCCTCTTTATGGAACTTGTCCACTACCTTCCTTAAGTGCTCCTCCAATGTTCTATTGAATCGTCCCATCATACCATCGGACTTAGGATGCAATGCAGTTGCCTGTGTTTTTCGAGTGCCCAATGATTTGCACATTTCCTGGAACACATCTTATTTGAAATTCTTGCCATGGTCAGAATGTAACTCCAGTGGTACACCATACCTTGCAACCCAATTGTTTATAAACACTTCTTCTACTGTTTTTGCTTCTTGATTAAGATTGGGTATACCTCTGGCCATTTGCTGAAATAACCCATAACCACCAGCACATATTTATTTCCGCACTTGCTAGTAGGAAATGGGCCTGCGACTTCCATACCGATCCTTTCAAATGACGCACCTGAGTTGTATTGCTTCCTCTGGCCATGACTTCGGGTTTTGGGCCCTTTTGCTCTGCTGCAAACCCCGCAGTTCGCAATTCACTCAGTGACCGACTGACGGCAGCCAGCCCAATAGAATCTCTGTTTAATTTTCTCTAGCGTCTTCGTGATTTCAAGATGACCTCCGCTTGGACCATTATGCAGCTCGCTGAGCACGTCAGGAATCCTCTTTCTGGGAACAACTATCAGTTTATTCTTGCATTGACCATCGTCACTCTCCCATACTCAATGCAAGCAACCAGATATCAATTCTAACCTGCTCCACTTTGCCCAATATGACTTCGCAATGGGACTCTCTGCTGACATCTCCTCTCTATTTGGCCTTTCGTTTCGTTCGAGCCCTTGCATAACATGTGACAGATCAGTATCTTCTAGCTGACACTTCCTTAGTTGTTCCTTGTCCCATTAATCCGTACATGTTATAGGCATTAGCCGGACATCTATAATTTCTTGTTTAGCCTCAGCCTTTGAACAGTGTTCGCACTCCAAACTACATGGTCTTCGTGACCTTTTCGATGCTCAATGGAAAAGTCCTAGATTTGTAGTCGCTCGATCCACCGTGCCAATTGACCTTCTGGATTACGGAACTGCAGGAGCCATTTTAGCGCTGCGTTGTCTGTCCTGAAGCGGAATCGCTGCCCGTAGAGGTATTTGTGAAAATGTTTAATGCACTCTACTAATGCCAACAGATCTCTCCGTGTAACGCAATAGTTCCTCTCTGGTTTCCCAATTGAACGGCTGTAATAGGCCACTACCTTCTCCTGTCCATCAACCAATTGTGACAAAAGGCCTCCTATAGCATACCCACTCGCATCTGTATCTAGAGTAAATGGTGCTCCTGGAACCGGATATGCCAACATCGGTGCAGTGCACAAACGCTCCTTCAATGTTTGGAAAACCACCTCTTGCTCCTTCTTCCATTCAAAAGCTTTATTTTTCCTTGTTAGCTCGTGGAGGCTATGGGCTACGCTGGAAAAGTTTGGTACAGCCAAAGGAAATTTATCAATTCATACAGGTTCAGTCGTCTTGGCCAATCTTTTACAACCTCTATCTTTTCATTCGCAGTACAGATGCCCTCTGTCGTTACCTTGTGGCCCAAATAACTTACATCCCTTTTAAACAGCGAACACTTTTTGGGACTTAGTTTCAGACCAGCACCAGCTATTCTCTCGAAAACTTCCTCAAAGTTCTTAAGATGTTCTTCAAAATTCTTTTCCAATACGATGATGTCATCTAAGTACACTAAGCATATTTTCCAATGTAGTCCTTTCAGTACCTGATCCATGTGTCCCTCGAAAGTAGCTGGTGCATTATATAGTCCAAGGGCATTACTGTAAACTGCCAAAGACCATCTCCGACACTGAAGGTTGTTTTCTCATTGCCTTCCTCCTTCACTTTCACTTGCCAGTAGCCACTTTTTAAGTCTAGTGTGGAAAACCATTTTGTACAAGATAGCGAGTTCAGAGTGTCGCCAATTCTTGGCACGTGGTAGCTATGGTTTTTCGTTACGTCATTCAACTTCTGGCAGTCCACGCAAATCATAATTTTTCCATCATTCTTCTTCACAAGCACCACCGGTGAGCTACCTGGACTAGCTAATGGTTCGATGACGCCGCTGTCGCTCATTTGCCATCTTGGTCAAATATGTTCGCGTACTTTAGGAGTAGTTGCTTTCCCTTACTCTGATAATCTTCCTCTAGCCCCTCCGTCCATGCCGTCATGTCATTTGAAAGATCAGTGTTGCTGGTTGAACCGTGTTCCTGGAGCTGCTCACAGTTAATAACTACATCAGCCTCTTGGCATCTTCCAAATATAGCTCCTTTGGTCAGTTTTATTGGTGACTTGAACTCATTGAGTACTCTTACCGGAATACGTCCATCTTGTTTTATCATAGCCAGGGTTTTTCCTACAAGTACATTCGGTGTTGAAATGTTTGCTGCTTCGACAATCCACAATTTGTTTGTCTCACTATCTCCATCAACCTTTTCCAAGATGACTGCTTCTGATTTTGGTGGTATTTGCTGACTCTCTTCCACCAGCACTAGTTTACTGCTGTAGCCTCTCTCGTAGCCGAAATTAAGTGGTATATCCATGTTCTTATATCGCATCGTCTTGCTTTGCATGCCGATCTTGATGCACGGGTCTATTAAGAAGTCCACTCCAACTACGATTTCATCAACAATCTCTGCCACTATAAAATTGTGTACTACCGTGACGTTCCCAATTGCGACTTCATATGCTATTTCTCCTGTGGCTGTACGCAATCTTGCTCCTTGCAATGGTCTTATTTTCTTGTTGACTAAATCCGCTCGAATGATGGAATGAGATGCACCCGTATCTACAGTCAGTAAACATTCCTTTCCATCCACATGTCCTCCGACAGTAAGACCTCTCGACCTTCTTCCAATCTGCAAGATAGAGATTATGGGGCATTCAATTGCGGGAACCATCTGTCGCCCCTTCCGGCTGACTCGCTATAGTTTACCGATTCAGTGGTCTTGGAGATTTGCTCATCTCCTTCTTCTCTGCGTTTACGACCACCCACATTGTTTGAACTGTTAGGGTTGGTGTTGCAGTAATGTTTTTCGTAGAGAATTTCGCCACCAGCTTCATATAAAATTAACAACTATAGTTTAGAAACTGTAAAAAATTTTGTTGACTTGGGGATCATGATGGACTCCAAACTTAGTTTCAATCTTCATATTAATGCTACTGTGAGTAAAGGCAAAGGTGATTTTGCATTTGATAACACATTAGGCTTCAATTAATTTCAGTGGAGGTTGCAAGAGAATCAATTAATTTTTCGATACAAAAAATAAAGCTGTAATTCCCGCTTTTTTCACAGAATAGTTTTTTTTATACTCAGTT
Organism: Eurosta solidaginis; assembly: GCF_040869045.1. Taxonomy (NCBI): domain Eukaryota; kingdom Metazoa; phylum Arthropoda; class Insecta; order Diptera; family Tephritidae; genus Eurosta; species Eurosta solidaginis. The sequence goes on along the minus strand of NC_090320.1, from coordinate 102,926,345 downwards.
GAGCAGAGCTCACAGAGTATATTAACTGTGATTGGATAACGGTTGGTTGTACAGGTATAAAGGAATCGAGATAGATATAGATAGATATATCAAAATCATCAGGATCGAAAAAAAAATTTGATTGAGCCATATCCGTCCGTCCGTTAACACGATAACTTGAGTAAATTTTGAGGTATCTTGATGAAATTTGGTATATAGGTTCCTGAGCACTCATCTCAAATCGATGTTTAAAATGAACAATATCGCACTATAACCACGCACACTTTTTCGATATCGAAAATTTCAAAAAACCGAAAAAGTGCGATAATTCATTACCACAGACGGGTAAAGCGATGAAACTTTGTAGGTGAGTTGAACTTATGACGCAGAATAGAAAATTAGTAAAATTTTGGACATGGGCGTGGCACCGCCCACTTTTAAAAGAAGGTAATTTAAAAATTTTGCAAGCTGTAATTTGGCAGTCGGTGAAGATATCATGATGAAATTTGGCATGAACTTTACTCCTATTACTATATATATGCTTAATAAAAATTAGCAAAATCGGAGAACGACCGCGCCCACTTTAAAAATAAATTTTTTTTTAAGTAAAATTTTAACAAAAAATTTAATATCTTTACAGTATATAAGTAAATTTTGTCAACATTCAACTCTAGTAATGATATGGTGCAACAAAATGCAAACAAAAAATAAAATGGGCATGGCTCCGCCCTTTTTCATTTAATTTGTTTAGGATACTTTTAATGCCATAAGTCGAACAAAAATTTACCAATCCTTGTGAGATTTGGTAGGAGCTTAGATTCTGGGACGATAACTTATTTCTGTGAAAAAATGCGAAATCGGTTGGAGCCACGCCCAGTTTTTATACAAAGTCGACCGTCTGTCCTTCCGCTCGGCCGTTAACACGATAACTTGAGCAAAAATCGATATATCTTTACTAAACCCAGTTCACGTACTTATCTGAACTCACTTTGTATTGGTGTAAAAAATGGCCGAAATCCGACTATGACCACGCCTACTTTTTCGATATCGAAAATTACCAAAAACGAAAAAAATGCCATAATTCTATACCAAATACCAAAAGGGATGAAACATGGTATTGGGATTGGTTTATTGACGCAAAATATAACTTTAGAAAAAAAATTTGTAAAATTGATGTGACACCTACCATATTAGTAGGGCGTAATAAAAAACCCTTGAAATCTTGGCAGGAATACTGTTCGTGGTATTATATATATAAATAAATTAGCGGTATCCAACAGATGATATTCTGGGTCACCCTGGTCCACATTTTGGTCGACATCTGGAAAACGCTTTCACATATACAGCTACAAACACTCCCTTTTAAAAGCTTCATTAATACCTTTAATTTGATACCCATATCGTACAAACACATTCTGGAGTCACCCCTGGTCCACCTTTATGGCGATATCTCGAAAAGGCGCCCACCTATCGAACTAAGGCCCACTCCCATTTAAAATGCTCATTAACCCCTTTCATTTGATATCCATATCCCCACCCAACCTGCTAAAAGAATAGTAAAAGTGTTCTCTTAACCCACACATACTTACCATTGCCCCTACCACAAATATCCAATAGAAGTTAAACCTTCATTTTTTTCTTTCACAAATCCTTAAGTTTTAATTAAAGTTCGTTCAACCATATATTTCCTTTTTTTTCTATATCTACTACTACGCTAAACTTGAATTTTTATTTTTGTATTTATTTATTATTTTGTGCTATATGTATTTATATATATTGTTACGAATATTAGCAAAACTAAGGAGTGCTGCCAGCTCTAAGCCGATCTAAGCAGTGACGTGAATGCACATCAATAATTCAATCATTATGTATCTACATAAACGAATAAATAATTGCGTCTAGCGGCTGGCGATTTTGTAGCCGAAACAACTAGTAAGTTCTGGAAATCGAAGAGCCTAGAAGTATGCAGCGTAAACTATAAAAGCGGCGCCAGCGAGTAAGAAGTAATTCAGTTTGATTTGAATTGTCAAGCAGTTACGAGTAAGACGATATCTAGCGAGCAATAGCACTATTATTTTGAAAGTCAGTTTCCTTTAAGATATCAGTTTGGTTATTAAGCTATTCGTTGCACAGTTTGAGTGTTATTGTGAAGTACTTAATAAAGGCCATTTTTCCATCATTCAATATTGGAGTTATTTATTCAACAGTTTAGTGATTCGAACTTAGCAGAGGATTGCAAATAAGAGGATTTGCAAGTAAATTCGTTACAATATGTATGTACATATATGTTAACCTACCTAAACTGTTCCTTACATCATATATGTTAGCTTACATTTAAACATGTTTATCGAAATCGAATTCTAAAATATTTCATTTTATTTCGAAGTCTCTCAATTCAAAAAATAAATTCACAAATTTACATATATTTAAATTAATTCTCTTGAGCAAAAGAAAACATTTCTCTGGTTTCTATGATTTCTTTACATACTCCAAAATTCTTCTTATATCTTATCATTTGTCAAACATGTTAATTTGAGATTTCCTCACTAAATACAATTTATAAACAGTCGCTCATTATACAAATTCTCTTATTACCCTACCACTAATTCAAAAAAAAAAAAACAATGTTATTTCTCAATATTTCTCTCACATTCAACATAATTCATATAACCTGAGATCTCTGTAAGTTTATATTTAACATAGTTTCAAACATATTTATACATCGCTCCAGTTTGCGAGTGAGCGGGAATCACGCTTGCACTTAATATGCAGTATGTTCACACTCGATGTTGCGCTCTCACATGCTCACAATATTTAGAATTAATTGAGTTGGTACATGGAGTATGCACCAACAACGAAAGAAAATTTAAGTTAATGAGCAGCTGAGTATGAGAAGTTAGGAAACATATTTAAGTAAATCAAATGCTCTTTCAAATCGAGAGGAGGAAATCAAAAAAAAATCTTTAGCAGAAAATCGAAATTATGTGAACGCTGTAACATAGTCTTCTTGCAACATAATCTGATTAACGATGTTACATTGCCCAATTAACAGAGCAGCACAAAAAGAAACAAACAAAAGAAATTCAAAACCTCCTGTCGCAAAAGGTTATTAATGTTCAAAAAAAAGAAAAAATCTTTATTATTAATACATTTTTTTTAAACAAACATACATAAATGCATTTTTTTGTACAATTTTTAACGTAAAATTTTTAATAGAATTTTATGACGAGGTAACCCTACCAAAGTTGTGCAAATAAAAACATGAATTGCTGTATGGATATTAACAGATATACAGACCGGTTAATTTTTACTGTGATAACTTACTTCTCTTTTCATTAAAGTAATCATTTTAATGAAAAAGAAAACAATGTGTCGAACATTCATCGCAAAAATAAAAATGCAAAAGTTTATACATTATCAGGACGATTTGACGGAGAAAGCAATTAAACCAACTGATTGGATTAGTTAATTTCTCCGCATTTACTCATTTAATAAGTAGTCCACCTTAAAAAAATGAAATAATAATAACCTATTTTTTTTTTCGTTAGTCAATATTTAACTGGTCTGTCATACGTACATGTCAAAGATGAGGCACTTACCGAATCATCCTCCTTCCGCTGGCCAGTTGATGGAGTGGTGACGTTTGTTGCTAGAAAATGTTTTTTTTTTTTTTTTGGAAGAAAACACATTCACTTTTTTTATTTAGCACCTTTTTCCTAACACACCCATTTGTGGTATACTTTCTTGGGCTTCTGGACTCGCTCGCTCGCCCACTTCAGCTTTTCATAATAAACATTTTTTTTTGTTGTTTTTTTTTCTTTTTTTTTTGTATGTTAGAGAGCCTACATATATTTTAATTTTACTTTTTGATTAGCAAATCCTACAAACTACAAAAAAAATATTTAGCCGCTGCGCCTCCTGCACCTGGACGAAACTCCTGTCAATCTTAGGGACTCCAACTGGACATTTATTTATTTATTTTTATTTATTTATTTATTAAGTGTTTGTACCAGGAAGACTTACGTCTTTTAGGCAGTACACCAATCCGATTAAGTAATTATACATACCTAAATGTTACAAAAAGAAATTTACTTGTTCATCTAAAGATATAACAAAGCATATATAAAAACAGAAAAGTTAAATACATACAAATTTTCACTAGTATATATTATCAAACATTCACTTAAAACATTAAAGATTTAGAGTAACTTAAGAGTTAAGAAAAGAAAATGCTGCTAGTTTGAAACATCCTGCTTTTTTAATAGTTTTTGTTTTGGAGGGAAGTGAGTTCCATAGACAGATTGTACTGACAAAGAACAGTTTTGAGGATGTTGTGTATTTAAACTTAAGGACCAATAGATTTAGGGTCCGAGTGGACTGACACAAATTTAGTTTTTCAAATAAGTAAGAGGGATTTTTGGAATGAAGTAGCTTATGCAAGAAGCATAGATTTCTAAGTTTTAAGAAGTTATTAACATTACTTCCGAGAATTTGTACGGCATATAAAGAGATATGATCAAATTTCTTTTTAGAAAAAACGAAACGGGCAGCATTGTTTAAAGCAAGCTGCAATTTATTATTTGAAGACGAATCAAGATTACCGTATATAAGTTCCCCATAAGAAATTTGAGGAATTATAAGAGATTTGACCAGCTTCATTTTTGTTTCACGTGGTAGTAAATAGGCAGTTCTGTACAAATTTCGAAGGGTATTATATATTTTACCGACCATAAGGTTAACATGGTCCACACAAGTTAATTTAGAATTAATTCTGAAGCCTAAATTGGTGACCACGTCATGGAATAATATTTTGTCTTCATTAAGTATAACTTCAGGAAGGTTGTTCAAGTCACATGTTGCGCTTGATATTGCTAACGCCTTAGATTTCGTTGTATTCATATATAACTTATTTCTGTGAGCCCAATTTCCTATGCGTGATAAGTCTTCATTTAGCCTGACGAACAAGTCTTCGGTAAGCCCAATAGGGCGTGACAAGTATATTTGTGTGTCGTCCGCGTAGAGATGTATTTTGGCATTTTGGCAACAAGGAACTATGTCGTTAATAAAAAGTGTAAACAGTATTGGACCCAAAATAGATCCTTGTGGGACACCAGATGTTATAAGCTTTAAGTTTGAGACATTATCACCGCATTGAACTTGCTGAAATCGAGCTGTGAGGTAGTTTTGGATTAGCTTTATAGCATAAGAGCTGAAGTTATAGTTTATTTCCAGCTTATGAAGAAGTATTCTGAAGTCGACTGTGTCAAAAGCTCGTGAGAAATCTAAAAGTACAAGTACTGTAAGCTCATTACGGTCATAAGCAGGGCGTATGTCTTCAAGAATCTTAAGCATGGCAGTAGCGCAACCATGTCCTCTCCTGAATCCCGACTGGTCCTCAGATAGTAAGTCATTCTTATATATATAATCAATTATCTGCTTAGCTAATAGCTTCTCATAAACCTTAGACAAGGCTGGCAACAGGCTAATTGGTCTAAATTCTTTGGAAGAACTTGGAGACTTAACTTTAGGAATAGGGATAACATTAGCTATTTTCCATTGACTTGGAAACCCACCGGACATTATTGAAAAGTTAAAAATATGTGTTAGTGAAGCTATAACAAATGGAAGTATAAGTTTAATAAATCGTATACTGATGCCATCAACTCCAACGGCGTTAGACTTAACGTCAAATATAGCATCCAAGACATCACTTTCGGTTACAACTGAGAAGTCAAAGACATCAATATCAATATTTGTTCTTCTGCCTATACTACCCATCTTACTGTGTTCATAACTGGTGTTATGATCATCATTATAATTTACACTGTTATCGCTTATATTACCATTCAGGAAGTGTGAGTTCATGACATTAGGGTCAAATTTGCATTGAATATTATCTTTTTTGGCTACTCCAACAGTACGAAGATTCTTCCATAGCATTTTTGGAGGCAAATTTGCATTAAATTTATTATTCAAATATGCCACCTTAGCATTCCGGATACATAAGGTAGCTTGATTGCGCAAAAGACGATAGGCTTCCCATTTGTTTTCATATGGAAATTGCTTCCATTCTCTGTAAGCTTTCTCACGTTTTCTTAAAAGCTTCAGAATTTCATTTGAGAACCATGGTTTTTTATGACCTTGGATTTTAACGGTTTTTAGAGGAACATATCTATTAAAAAGGTGATTGACAAGGCTATTAAAATATTCCAACTTTTTGTCTAACTTAGAGAAGGAAAAGCATCCATTCCAGTCAAGAAAAGCAGCCTCATTACTTAGCTTAACTAGGTTTACAGCATTATAGTTCCTATAGGTCAATTCAAAGTCGGGCTCTTTTACGTTGAATTTCAGATCATACGATAAAAATAACATTTCGTGGTCAGAAATAACATCCATGGGGAATTGGTCAATATGATTTATGTTATTGGCATCGTTAACACATATTAAATCGAGTAAACTTGCCTTGCTATTTGGAGAAAAACGGGTCGCGAATGTGTTCACAATGCACAGATCATTTGCCTGAAAGTTACTTAAAAGGTTTTTACTGCGGGAATCATTATTAAGGATATCAATATTAAAGTCACCGCAGATGATGACATGTTCATAATTTATTGCATATTCAGAGAGTTTAATAAATAAGCATGTTAAGTCATTTGACCTATTGGGGTTGTATACACAAGCCACAAAACACTTAGTCCGAGCATCGCCTATTTCAATAAATATACTTTCTACCTCACTGGTATGGTCTGAGCGATAAATTACTTTTGGATTCAAAAATTGTTTGCAGTATATAGCAACTCCACCACCACGGATGTTATTTTTCCTGTCATTTCTCAGCAATACATATTTATCTAATGAATAAGAATGGTCTTCAACGCCAGATTTGAACCACGTTTCGGTAATACAAATTAAGTCAATGTTTAGATCAGCAAATACATATGAAAGGTAGTCTAATTTATGAACCGTAAGACTGCGAGTATTTAAATGACACACATTGAATGTTGGATGTCTTTTACATATTTGACTCAAGATACACCTTACCTGCCCACTGTCAGTACAATCGTTATTCACTTCATACATTATCAAAATAAACAAGCAAGACGATATCAACAGAGCAGCAGATGAAAGTTTTAAACGTGGAAGTGAAAAAGAGTATAGAGTGTGAAATGGGAAGAGAAACAATAGTGCCAGTATAAAATAATATATTAAGCATTAAAACTAAGCAAAGCATTATGCTAGGGTGTTTGTGTATTGTTCGCTTCATTTGTCGGTACGTTGTTTCCTGCAATTCGTTCAGCGCTCTCTTTATCACTAATTTTTACAGCATCACTGTGTTGACTAGTACGTACATACACATCTCCACGCAGTGAGAAAACAGAAGTGAACCGTTTCTGTTTTTTTAATTGCAGAGCATGCTGCAATACTTCACGGTTACGCTTTGTAAGGCACTCATGCACAAATATTTTTCCATTTCCATTGCACTCAATATCGCTAAGAGCTAATGATCTTCTGTTGTTTTTGCAGAAGTTAGCAATTGCTCTTAAAAGCAAAGAGCGGTCATTGGGTGAATTTAATTTGATTATTAAAGGTGAGCTACCGTTCTTGCTTTTTCGAATACGAAAGGCAGTGCGAATAGATGGCGGATTTACCTGCACTGTGCGACATATTTTAGTGAAGACTTCACCTAAATCTTCATTCGTCGTTGTGGGCACTCCACTTACCAATATATCTGTCAGTATGGCATTATTTTCGCATTCATCCACCTGACTCCTCAGTGCATTGACATCCGATCGAAGTTGCTTGCACTCAGTTTCCGCTACCGCTACCCTCTTTTCCATATCGTTGTAGCTGCTCTTCAAATTAGCGATCTCTGCCGTCAACTCACCAACTCTCTGCAATAACCGCTGCTCTGATTCCCTTATAAACTCCTTCATCTCCTCCATCATGCTCTCCTTCCATATAATTAATTTTGCTTCTAGGCGCGAAATCTCACTAGAAGTAGGCGGCGGGCTCTCAATTTTCGAAGCCTTTGTAAATGTTGGAGTGAGAAGTGGGGAGACCGTCGTTTGCCGTGTTGGTCTTGTTTTTGTTGTAGTTTTTGATGCCATATTTATATGCTGATATGTCAACAAATTAGCAAAATATGGCACGTTTCCTTGAATATTTCTTCCTCTCTTAGGATTTTTGAATTTTCGCGTCTCACAAAAGCAAGTGAAATGCCTCGGTTATTATTAAATATATTTGTTTTTTTTTTTGATTTTATAAATTACTAATATATGTATATATATAATTAAAATTTTACTTTTTTTTCTATTTAAAGTTTTTTGTTTTGCTTTTTTTGTTCAAAAAAATTTAATTTTTTTCCCGATTTTCAATATTTTTCGTCCTTATTTTCTTTTGTAGCCGAACCTCTAAATATATTTCGTTCTTATTTTATTTTTTGTGCATTCGAACTTCTACATAATAATTTATTATTATTCCTTTTTTCACCAAATCCGCCTTTTTTATAACTTTTCGATCCACACGGGAAGGATGTTTTCCGAAATTCAAGATTTTTCATTTCTTCTTGACTTTGTTTCCATATAATAAAATTTCCTTAGCTTTTTTTCCAAATTTATCTGTTTTTGTATAACTTTTCGGTTCACTTTAGTTGTTTCTTTTATTCGAAATTTAATACTTTAATATTGTTGGTTTTGTTCTTATTATTGTACTGAAATATTCAACCTTCCTCCTAATAAAATTTTTTTTTTCTAATTAACTTTTCTTAAAATTTTTCTGGTATAACTTTTCGGTTCACTTTTATAAATAAACCCTCCTTTTTTTCGATAAATTTTATACAAAAATTTTGTTTTTTGCCAGTTTTCAAAGTTTCACTTGTTAAAATTTAATTTGATTTACTTTTAAAATTAAAATTTTGCTTAGTAGTTTGACGCGGTGCACGGCCGGGATAAACTTTTGTTTCATTAATATATAATTTTTTCCCTCTTGTTTTTTTTTTTAAAAAAAGTGTTTTTCCTTCTTTTATTCACTTGTTCAGGAGTTGCTAAAAATTTTAGTTTCTTTCTTCGCTTTTGCGAAATTTTACATAAAATAATTTTTTTTTTCAAATTTCACTTTAAGTTCTTAATTTTTATTAGTTTTGCACGGAAGGGATTTCAAACGTATTCCTTGATTATATTTTATTTGATTTTTTTCCGGACAACCGATCGTCTTACAATTCCTTCAGCAACTGACTTGTCCAACTTTTTGCAATCCATTTCAAAGTTCGGTAACCACCCCAATTAAGCCACTTGCTCTCCAAAAAAATTTTTGCGAACTATTTTCTATTCAAAAAATTGTTTACGGGATCGCACGGTGGGGGTAGAGGGTGCCTGAGGTGGTACTACTTGGCGACAAGGCCGGGGTGCCTGGGTATGACGTGGGATGTTCGGCGTTGCATCCCGCCGATGCAGCAGAGAGTGGTGCCTTAATCCGCAAGTTCGACAGCGATCATACGAACTGCATTCATCTGTTGCATGCGATAGCGCCAAACAATTCAAACATAATTTATGCGCCCTCGCGAGTATCCATCGTTGTGGCGGCGTCATTTTCTTAAATATAGCACAATTTCGGAGGGCGTGCTGACGTGTGCAAATCCGACATCGTCTATAGTCCACTAGCAGTGGCGAGGTTCGGGACTCGCCGGCGTGGTTCGGAACGACGATCTCCGATCTCAATGACCTCCGGGATGCCGGTTGAGCGCGATCCATAGCGATCTGGAAGTACAGTTATAAATTCATTTTAGGTGAGAGAAATGTTAATGCGGGGAATTTCAGTTGGCACTGGGCCTGCAAGTTGTGATACTGTTGCTACGAGAATGCGGTAGGAGTGGAAGAGGTGGTTCAGTGGTAGATTGGTGAGCTTGCCGTGCTTGCCCTATCTGTGTTTCGCTTTGAGGGAGGAAACATAATTTTACGAGTGGGCGTTTGAGGGTGCCGGTTTGAGTGCGAACGTCGACAACGCGTATATGACCGTCTGGCCCGGGAGTAAGTCGTCGTGAATACAAACACACTCACCGACCTTGGGTTCGGGTTGTGGATTTTTCCACTTCTGCCTCTTCTGGAGATCCTTTAGGTAGTCTTTCTTCCACCGTTTTCTGAATTGATGATGTAAACTTTTTACCCTGTCCCATCGGTTTATAAGAGATAACGCCGCGTGATCCACTTCAGGCATAGCGAGGAAAGTGGCCGTGGGTCAGCGCGGTAAACACGGTGGGATCTTGGGACAAAGGTGAGGTAGGACGAGAGTTTAATACGGCTTCAATTCTTACCAAGAGGGTGGTAAATTCTTCAAATGTGAACTTGTGGGCTCCTGCAGTCTTCTTGAAGTGCAGTTTGAAACTCTTCACTGCAGACTACCACAAGCCGCCCATATGGGGAGCTCCGGGCGGAATGAATTTCCAATTGATGCCCTGGGGAGAGTATTTAGCGATTACTTCTTGAGAGGCAGTTTTCATGAAGTCAACGAACTCCTTTTCGGTCGCTCTTTTAGCTCCAATAAACGTTTTGCCGTTGTCACTCATCATTGTGGCAGGATATCCACGGCGTCCGATGAAGCGAGCGAATGCTGCGAGAAAGGCATTTGTTGTTAGGTCCGAGCACAGCTCAAGGTGGACAGCTTTTGTCACGAAACAGACAAAAACGGCCACGCACCCTTTCAGTAAGGTGTGAGACCTTAACAAGGAGGCTTTTATTTGAAAAGGCCCCGCAAAGTCGACACCGGTAGTGGTGAAAGGCGGAGCGTATGTGCATCGTTCCGGGGGCAAAGCCGCCATGATTTGCGATCGCATTTGCTGCTTGTCGAGTGTACAAGTTTTGCACTGATGTATTCATCTCTTTATGAGGGGTTTGAGTCGTGGAATATAGAGATCCTGTCTAAGGCATTGCTGCATGAGACGTATTTGGGCATCGAGAAGAGGACAGTATAAAGGACAGCGAATCTTGATTTTTCTGGGATAATAACGCGATGTTTTTCAGTGTAAGTCAACGTCGAAGGAGCTAGTCTACCATGAACCCTGAGGAGCCCGTTTTCATCGAGGTATGGGTTGAGGGTTAGTAGAGAGCTTCTTTTATCAATGGGCTTTGTATTTTCCAAGCATGCTCTTTCGCTAGCAAAATATCAGGTTTGCGTTAACGTCACAAGTTTATTTTTCGTTTTGCGGAGATCTTCATGAGACAGAGAGGGAGTGTACGCGGGTTCAATGCCTCGAATTCGGTCCTTGAGATTATTAATGAACCTGAAGGCATATGCCATGACCCTGAGGGCGCGAGGAAAAGAGGAAAATCGATCCAATACATCGGGGTCATCTTCAGCTGAGTATAGTGCTTCGACTCGGCGCATTTCAGGCGGGCTGATGCTGCGGGTAGATGGTTTTGGCCAAGCTTTGGGGGGCTGGGTCAGCCACGCAGGGCCTTTCCACCACAGCGAAGAATTTGCCAAGTCCATGGGTTTGCATCCTCTTGTGCCCATATCTGCTGAATTGTCGCGACTGCCTACATACTTCCAGGAGGCGCTTCCGACGAAATCCATAATTTCAGCTGTTCGATTGGATACGAAAGTTTTCCAAGCGTGGGGAGGCTTTTCGAGCCATGCTAACACAATTTCCGAGTCAGACCACATGTAAAGATTTTTAAGAGAGAGCTCGAGATGGGATTGTACGACGGCGATTAGTCGGGCGAGCTGCACATAGTTCTAGTCTTGGGAGACTGGTAGTGCGAAGAGGGGCAACCTTGCCTTTAGCGACCAGAAGGTGGGACGACGTGGTGGCACCGTGGGTTGTTCGCAGATATATAGTGGCGCAATATGCCTTTTCTGACGCATCGCAGAAGCCATGCATTTCAACCTGCTGGTTCGGGATGTAGTCAACCCATCGAGGTATCTTTATATTTGAGATGTTGGGTAAATTTTTTGCGAACTGCGTCCATTTAATGAAGGGGAGGGCTTCACTGGTTCGTCCCAGCCAGTTCCGTATATCCATAACTCTTGGAGTAAAATCTTGGCTTGAATCATAATCGGCGGAAGCCACCCTGCGGGGTCAAAAAGTTTTGCGACCGAGGAGAGAATTTGCCGTTTTGTACTAGCGGGCGAGAGCGGTATTGAGTCCACTGTATACGAAAACGTGTCGGTCAGGGCGTTCCACTGTATGCCGAGAGTTTTGGTGTTGCTTGCTTTCTCGAATTCCAAAAGATTGGTGTCTAGCAAGTCCTCTTCTTTGATGTTTTTTATAATACTGGGGTGATTGGCCGTTATTTACCGTAATGGAAATCCTGCTGACGCTAACACTTGGATGACTTGGGAGAGAGATGTTTCAGAAGAGAGAATTTCATGGCTGCCAGAGAGAATGTCATCTACATATGTTTCTTTCGTCAAAACAGGGACGGCTTTGGGGAAAGTTTCTTCTACATCTTTGGCCAGTTGGTGAAGAGTACGTATGGCGAGGTAGGGGGCACAGTTCACACCAAATGTGACTGTTTTCAGACGATAGTCTTTTACGGGGTCGCTCGGAGATGAGCGAAAGACGATCCTCTGATAGTCTCTGTCGTCTTCATGCATTATGATTCGACGGTACATTTTTTCTACGTCTCCGTTAAAAACAAATTGGTAGGTATGCCACTTGAGAATCAGAAGCATCAGATCGCGCTGGAGGGTAGGGCCGGTATAAAGAATGTCGTTAAGCGCATGTCCAGATGTCGAATTTTTTGAGGAGTTAAACACGACCCGCACTTTTGATGTCTTTTTCTCGGGTTTGACAACTGCGTGATGAGGAAGATAAAATGAGAGGCATTTTCCTCCGTCAAATTTTTTATAGGAGCCGGTTCCCTCCATATGATCGAGGATGAGGTATTCTTCTAGGACACTATCATATTGAGTCTTTAAATCGCCTTTCTTGTGGAAACTTCTCTCCATTCCAAGAAACTGGCTTAGAGCTGAAGACCGAGAGTAGGATAATGAGATTGACTCTGGGAAGCTGGGTTTAAACGGCAGCCGTACGATGTAACGACCGTTATCATCGCGTGAGGTTGTGGCTGCGTAGAAATCCTCGCAAAACTCGTCCTCTGGGGTTATTTGGGGTTTGGTGGGAACTTCCTCCAATTCCCAAAATTTTCGCAATAGACAGTTAAGATCTTCGTTCGTAACTTCTGACACTTGCATGCAGAAAGCGTTGACCATCTCAGGCGCTCTACCGCTCAGAATCCATCCAAAAATTGTTTTCTGCGCTAAAAGATGGGGGGAAAGTTTCTCAACGCCATTTTGGATGATATGCGGTATTACATCACTGCCTAGGACGAGATCTATTTGCGAGGGGGAGTGACAGTTCGAGTCTGCGAGGTTGAGGTGTGCCCATTTTGCTTGAAGCTTGCTAGTGAGCTTAAGCGAGGGGAGCATTTTTGTTAGCCGGGGTAATACTATTGCCTCTGCACTTATTCTGGTTTTAAAATCGGGGATACCAAAGTCAGAGAGCACAATTTGTTCGAGGTCTGAACTACCTTGCCGCCCATCCCTGATATTTCAAATCTAGAGGGTTTGAATGGGAGCTTGAGTCTATCTTGGGCTCTGGTAGAGATAAAGGTTCGTTCAGATCCCTGATCCACAAGAGCTCTGAGTTTGAAAATTTCTCCTTTATGCTCTACGGGTACGATAGCTGTGGGTAAAATTATTTCACAATCGTTTTCGGAATAAAACGATTGCACTTGGCTTTTCTGTGAGCATGAAGGGCTTTCATCCAGAGCATTGGCTTGATCGGGAGTATTACCGGGTGAGACTGTGGAATTCGTGGTCGTGGCTTGTGAGGCTGTCTTTTGCAATCGTGAGGGTTGTCTTTTCGGCACTTGAGATGTGTCTTCGTGAAGAACTGAGTTGTGCCGATCTTGACATTGATTGCAAGTTTGAGTACTGGAACAGTCTTTCAATATGTGTGACTGAGAGAGGCAATTGAAACACATATTGTTTTCTCTCACAAACCTTCTGCGATCAGAGGTCGACAACTTCTTAAATTTGAAGCAACTTATAAGTGGGTGGTATGAGGTTTTACACATAGCGCACTTGTAAATTGTCCGCTGCTCTGTCATATGAGACTGGGTGTGGGAGGTCGATTTATTTTGAAAAGAATGTGACTGTTGGGGTTTAAATGGCGGCCTAACTTGTGGGGTGGCTTTAAATTTATTTGGTCGCCATTGATCGACTCGCTCTACGACTTCATATCGAGTTGTGTGGAACTGGCCCATTTGGGCCCAGTTAGGAAGTTCTCTTCTTGAAGTCAGAGACTGCTCCCATAACGTGATTGTATTTTCTGGGAGTTTAGAGGTAACCAGATAAATAAGTATGGGGTCCTAGTTATCTGTGGAGACTTGTTGCGTGGCGAGAATTTGAAGGCAATTATTTACCGACGATTGCAGCCTTTGAATGTCTTCACTGTTTTCCATGGTGATCGTTTTTAAATTCATCAGAGCCCGTAGTTGATTATCTACGAGAACTCGTCTGTTCTCGTATCGAGACTTTAGGGCTTCCCACGCTAAGGCAAAGTTGTCATCAGTCAAGGGAAATTGGTTGACTATTTGAGCTGCCTTTCCTTGGGTTTTGTATCTGAGGTGATACAATTTTTGCGCTTGGGAGAGTTTCGGGTGGTTAATATAAACTGCTGTGAACATGTCACGAAATGAGGGCCATTTTTCATAACCACCATAAAATATTTCGGTATCGCAGGGAGGGATTTTTAGCGAAATACCGTTATCGGGTGGACCTTGTGTGACGTTAGGGGGCGCGGGGGCATTTGCTTGTTTAAGCAACTGAAGCTGGTCTTCGATCTGGGCTTTCGTGTCTTCGTACGCTATGAGGCAGGTCCTGTATTTGCTACTAGCAGATGTTGGAAAATCTTCGGGCAGGTCCTGATCTGGGGTTTCGACAATTTTATCGAAGACGTGTTGGACTCGATTCCAGAATTTTTCTATATTCGAGTTTTTTATGTTGAGAGAAGACCCAGTGTTGTCTTGGAGGGACATCGACCTAAACCGAGCACAATATTCCATGAAATTCTCTGTTTCGGAAATAAATTTTTTGGGGGCAGACGAGAATTTAAATTTTTTAACTCCTTGAGTTTTGGAGCCACTTTGTCTCGTTTCATCGTCACTCATTTTGAACTTAGTTTTATGACGCTTAGAGTCGAGAATTAATAAAATTTAACTAAGAGAGAGAAAAAACTTTTTTTTTTTTTGAATAGAGAGTATTTGCTTTTAACTATGTGAGGGAGTTACGTTTAAATATTCAGGTTAAATAGCAAGAGAGAATAATTTTCAAAACTAAAAAAAGTTTTTAAGTTAAATTTTATTGAGGGGGTGACCAATCGAGTTTGACCACTGTGCCGGAGAATTAAATATACGTGGGAAAAATACAAATATATATATATACGTAAATATGAGTAATTATCTTAATTTCTCTATCGATATTCTTGTGGACTGTATAAATGGGGATACAGAGTGAAATACTAAATTACTCGGGAAAATTTTAGCTTTACACAAGAGAGCTATATTTTTTAAACGCTAGTGTACGCACTGAACCACTCTTGTACCACTGTATGAGATTTTGTATTGCCGCTTATTTGTGTAATTAATTTTGTGTATGCGTTTGTATAGATGTGTGAACGCAAGTAAGGCAAAATATTTGTTCAATATTTATTCAAGTGGGGGAAAATGAGAAATTTGCAGAGGTTTTGCAGTATATTTAATTAGCGACGAGATGTATTTTAATTTAAAATGAGAAAATTTTAAATTATTAAGAGGTTTGTCGTATTAAAATATAAGGGGTGCTTTTAGCAAATGTGTCCACTGTAGCTAACTACTGAGTTTTTCTTATTTTGCTTTGCACATATGCCGTACTGAGTTTTGCAATATGGGGTTATTGCAGTATGTATATATATATATATATATATATATATATATAGAGAGAGAATTTCCCGCCAAAAATCCTCATTTCCCGCCAAAACTTGCACATACCACTTCGTATACTTATATATATATATTTGGCGGGAAATGAGGATTTTTGGCGGGAAATTCTCTTCCTCGAAAATGAAAATTGCCTTTCTTTTTCCAATTTTATATATTTTTCCACTGTTTAGGGGTGTTTTAATATCTCATTTAATACTCACAGTTTCCAAATGATAATCTTTTGTGTCGCTGGTTCCGGTAGTGGCGTCGAAGGACCACTGTTTAGGGGAGGAACGCTTTACCTGGTGGGATGTGCCGGTGATGTGTTGTTGATGTGGCGCCTCAATGATAGCGATGGTTGGGAATGGTAGCTGTGGTGGTATGATGTGGTGGTGGCGGCTGTGGTAATATGGTGGCGGAAGCGGCGGCAACAACGCTTATATTTATAGGGATCCGGAATGATGGCTTTAAGCTTTACTGCTTATATTGGCTGACTTGCTTCAATAAGCAAGCTTATTTTAGTAAATTTCGTCGTTCTGCACTTCACGTAACCTTTTAAAAAGGGGTACACACTTTCGAGTTCAATAATAATTTATTAACAACAGATTCCTTTCAATTTCACAGGGGGTTTTTACAATATAAATTTCTTTGCAAACGCAAATTCACAACCGGGTTGGTTAAAAGATGTCGAATTATAAGTAAAAGAAATGTCAACAAACATATATATATATATGTACATATGTACGTACATGTCAAATGTCAACTCATTGTTGGGGTTGCCAGAGGGGCGAATCGTGAACTCTTATACTCTAATAGATATAACTATAGATATAATTCATGGATTTAACGTAATTCATGAGTCGTAAAGATAATAACTATACATCAAATAGTAATGTATAAAAAGGTTCAATGTACATATTTATATATATGTAACTTAGTTACGGTAATTATAAATAAGGTACATGTTCAAATTCAATACAAAAAAAATTCAAGTTCTTTTAATTGGTTATAAAAATAGGATGTTGATGGAGTTGGCTGTTGATGACTGCAATAGTCGCTCAACCAGTATACTTTCTTGGGCTTTTGGACTCGCTCGCTCGCCCAATTCAGCTTTTCACAATAAACATTTTTTTGTTGTTGTAAGGCCTAAGAGCCTACATATATGTAATTTTACATTTTTATTAGCACATCCTACAAACTACAAAAAAAATATTTAGCCGCTGCGCCTCCTGCACCTGGACGAAACTCCTGTCAATGTTAACGACTCCGAATGGACATTCTGGCTCATTTCCTGGAAGATTTCTTCCTCTCTTAGGATTTTTGAATTTTCGGGTCTTACAAAAGCACTCGATTATTATTAAATTTTTTTTTTTTTTTGATTTTATAAATTACTAATATATGTATATATATAATTTTTTTTCTTATAAAGTTTTACTTTTTCTCTATTTAAAGTTTTTTGTTTTGCTTGTTTTGTTCAAAAAAATTTCCTTTTTTTCCCAATTTTCAATATTTTCGTCCTTATTTTCTTCTGTATCCGAACTTCTAAATATATTTCGTTCTTATTTTATTTTTTGCGCATTCGAACTTCTACATAATAATTTATTTATTGTAGTTAAGTAGGCTATTTGACCTATTTTGGTTTTCAGTGCAAATAAAACAATTTTACTTCACTGTCGCAGCTCGACGTTTCGCTAGTCACCCTAGCATCTTCTGGAGCGAGATCTATATTCAACAACAAAATCATTGTACATATTTTGCATTACATTTTAATTTTTAACAATTAAACATTGAGTTACATATGACAAAAAACAAAAACTAAAAAATTACATTATTTGTTTATATTATTAACTAAAAAATTAACTAATTATTAGTACCGCGCGCATTGGGTATCATTTTCATACTAAAGTCCTTATAGGCATAGTAGGTACGCAGAGGCAATGTCAGCTGTGTCTTCCTTTTTATTGACTGTGTTTTCCCTTTGTTGCAATATTCATAAGCTTTCCAAAGTGTATCTCGCTCTCCCTCCTTTGTTTTTGTCCAATATTTTTGTGTTTGCCAGATCAGCTGTGTGTCCACTGGTTGTTGTGTGTTGTGATAATGCGGTGTTGCTTTTGTTTTTTTGTATGTCTGCTTGGTGCTCTTCTAGTCGTACTTTCAGTGACCTTCGGGTCATGCCGATGTATAGCTTATTACATTCCTCGTTCTCTTTTCCTTTGCAAGTTATTTGGTATATGACGTTGCTTTGTTGTAGGGGTTCGATGGGGCTTTTTGTTTGTGTGAAAGTATTGGATAGAGTGTGGTTCGATTTATATACGAGAGCAATGTTTTCTTTGTTTTTTAAAATATCTTTGCGAATGTGTTCGGTGAATTTCGGTATGTATGTTACGCTGTGATATTGCTTTGTTTTGTTTTCGGTTTGTGTTTGATGTTTGTTTTGGTTTATTTTCATAGTTTGTTGTTGTAATAAACTTGATATTGTGCTATCAGGGTAGTTGTTGCTTTTAAGTGTTTGTATTACTTTGTGGATGTTGCTGTTATGGAACTTCTCATGGCTTAGGGACAAAACTTTACTTATGAAGTTTTTAGCAGTGTTTATTTTATAGTTAAGGGGTTGAGAGGAGTAAAAGTTAATCATACGCCCAGAGGAAGTGGGTTTTGCGTACCAGTCGAAAATTAAAGCATTGTTTATTTTGTGTATTTTTACATCCAGAAAGGGAATGCAGTTGTCTTTTTCTACTTCTAGCGTCAGGTGTAGTTTGTTGTGGTAGCTGTTGAGGGTGTCTAAGATTATTTGAACATCATTTCGTCGGACGATTGCAAATATGTCGTCCACATATTTGACTAAAAATTTAATTTGTACATTATGTTGCTGGTTTAATGTGTTAAAAGAGTTTTCAATGAGGTCATCCATTATGATGTCCGCTATTGTAGGGGAGAGGGGGTTTCCCATGGGCATACCAAACGTTTGGGTGTATATCTTGTTATTATACATAAAGTAGTTATTGTCCAGCAAACAAAACTTGAGTAAGTCGCGGAATTTGTTTTTGGGGATATTTGTTACATTTTGTATTTTGTCCCATTTCTTCATTATAATATTAATAGCAAGGTGCGTTGGGATGTTGGTGAACAGAGAGACAACGTCGAAAGATACCAACACTTCATCGTCGTTTACCGGTATGCCTTTAAGTCTCTCTTCCAAATCAAACGCATTTCCTACGTTATACTTTTCGCTTATTATGGCTTTCATTGTATTTCCTACATACTTGGATAAGTGGTAGCACGGGACTGTCACTGATGATGCAATAGGGCGCAGGGGGAAGTTTGGCTTGTGGATTTTCGGTAATCCGTAGAGTCTCGGAGCGTTGGCTGCCGAGCACGATAGCTGTTGTTATACTCAGTTGAGCAGAGCTCACAGAGTATATTAAGTTTGATTGGATAACGGTTGGTTGTACATATATAAAGGAATCGAGATAGATATAGACTTCCATATATCAAAATAATCAGGATCGAAAAAAAATTTGATTGAGCCATGTCCGTCCGTCCGTCCGTCCGTCCGTTAACACGATAACTTGAGTAAATTTTGAGGTATCTTGATGAAATTTGGTATGTATGTTCCTGAGCACTCATCTCAGATCGCTATTTAAAATGAACGATATCGGACTATAACCACGCCCACTTTTTCGATATCGAAAATTTCGAAAAACCGAAAAAGTGCGATAATTCATTACAAAAGACCGATAAAGCGACGAAACTTGGTAGATGAGTTGAAATTATGACGCAAAATAGAAAACTAGTAAAATTTTGGACAATGGGCGTGGCACCGCCCACTTTTAAAAGAAGGTAATTTAAAACTTTTGCAAGCTGTAATTTGGCAGTCGTTGAAGATATCATGATGAAATTTGGCAGGAACGTTACTCTTATTACTATATGTACGCTTAATAAAAATTGACAAAATCGGAGAAGGACCACGCCCACTTTTAAAAAAAAATTTTTTTAAAGTAAAATTTTAACAAAAAATTTAATATCTTTACAGTATATAAGTAAATTATGTCAAGATTCAACTCCAGTAATGATATGGTGCAACAAAATACAAAAATAAAAGAAAATTTAAAAATGGGCGTGGCTCCGCCCTTTTTCATTTAATTTGTCTAGGATACTTGTAACGCCATAAGTCGAACAAAAATTAACCAATCCTTTTGAAATTTGGTAGGGGCATAGATTTTATGGTGCTAACTGTTTTCTGTGAAAATGGGCGAAATCGGTTGATGTCACGCCCAGTTTTTATACACAGTCTTCCGTCTGTCCTTCCGGATGGCCGTTAACACGATAACTTGAGCAAAAATCGATATATCTTTACTAAACTCAGTTCACGTACTTATCTGAACTCACTTTATCTTGGTATGAAAAATGAACGAAATCCGACTATGACCACGCCCACTTTTTCGATATCGAAAATTACGAAAAATGAAAAAATGCCATAATTCTATACCAAATACGAAAAAAGGGATGAAATATGGTAAGGTAATTGGATTGTTTTATTGACGCGAAATATAACTTTAGAAAAAACTTTATAAAATGGTTGTGACACCTACCATATTAAGTAGAAGAAAATTAAAAAGTTCTGCAGGGCGAAATAAAAAACCGTTAAAATCTTGGCAGGTATTACATATATAAATAAATTAGCGGTATCCAACAGATGATGTTCTGGGTCACCCTGGTCCACATTTTGGTCGATATCTGGAAAACGCCTTCACATATACAACTACCACCACTCCCTGTTAAAACTCTCATTAATACCTTTAATTTGATACCCATATCTTACAAACTCATTCTAGAGTCACCCCTGGTCCACCTTTATGGCGATATTTCGAAAAGGCGAACACCTATAGAACGAAGGCCCACTCCCTTTTAAAAATACTCATTAACACCTTTCATTTGATACCCATATCGTACAAACAAAGTCTAGAGTCACCCCTGGCCCAGAAAGGCCCACTCCCTCTTAAAATACTCATTAACTCCTTTCGTTTGATACCCATATTGCATAAACGAATTCTAGAGTCACCCCTTGCCCACCTTTATGGCGATATCTCGAAACGGCGTCCACCTATGCAACTAAGCCCCACGCCCTTTTAAAATAATCATTAACACCTTTCATTTGATACCCATATCATACAAACAAATTCTAAAGTCACCCCTGGTCCACCTTTATGGCGATATCTCGATAAGGCGAACACCTATAAAACGAAGGCCCACTCCCTTTTAAAAATACTCATTAACACCTTTCATTTGATACCCATATCGTACAAACAAAGTCTAGAGTCACCCCTGGTCCACCTTTATTGCGATACCTCGAAAATGCGTCCACCTATAGAACTAAGGCCCACTCCCTCTTAAAATACTCATTAACTCCTTTCGTTTGATACCCATATTGCACAAACGAATTCTAGAGTCACCCCTGGTCCACCTTTATGGCGATATCTCGAAAAGGGGTCCACCTATAGAACTAAGCCCCACGCCCTTTTAAAATAACGATTAACACCTTTCATTTGATACCCATATCGTACAAACAAAGTCTAGAGTCACCCCTGGTCCACCTTTATTGCGATACCTCGAAAATGCGTCCACCTATAGAACTAAGGCCCACTCCCTCTTAAAATACTCATTAACTCCTTTCGTTTGATACCCATCTTTCACAAACGAATTCTAGAGTCACCCCTGGCCCACCTTTATGGCGATATCTCGAAACGGCGTCCACCTATGCAACTAAGGATTACTCCCTTTTAAAATGCTCATTAACACCTTTCATTTGATACCCATATCGTACAAACGCATTCTAGAGTCACCCCTGGTCCATCTTTACGGCGATATCTCGAAAAGGCGTCCATCTATAGAACTTAGGTCCACGCCATTTTAAAATACTCATTAATACCTTTCATTTGATACCCATATCGTACAAACGCATTTTAGAGTCAACCCTGATCCACCTTTATGGCTATATCCCTAAATGGCGTCCACCTATAGAACTATGGCCCACTCCCTCATAAAATACTCTTTAATGCCTTTCATTTGATACACATGTCATACAAACACATTCCAGGGTTTCCCTCGGTTCATTTTCCTACATGGTTATTTTCCCTTATGTTGTCACCATAGCTCTCAACTGAGTATGTAATGTTCGGTTACACCCGAACTTAACCTTCCTTACTTGTTTTTCTCTTGTGCTAATGTATTTGTTTTTGTATAGCTCATTTACAATGTTATTATTTTTCTTTTGCAGGTTTTGTGTTGGATCTGCTCTGGTTACTCTGTAAGTGTTTCTGTCCTCTAATAGCTCGTTCATTTTAGTGACGTAGTCTTTTTTGTAGAGCACTACCGTCTTATTGCCTTTGTCTGCTTCTGTTATCACTATTTTGTTTTTGTGTGGTTTTAGAAATGCTTTAGTTTTATTGTGTACTTCGATTATGAATTTCTCAGCTGCGTTGTTTTTTATGTTTCTTTTGAATTGCAGTATTTGATGACTTAGTTGGTTCCTCACTATTTCTTTTACCCTAGCATCCTCTAACGTCTGTATTACTTGTTCCATTTCAGCAATTATATGTATAGGACTAAAGCTTGTGTTTGTTGTGGGTATAGTGAATTTTCTCCCAAGGGAGAGCAACCACTTTACTTCATGTGGAAAACTGATGTTCGTTTTGTTTACGAACCAATCATTTGTTGTATTTATACCGAGAATGTGAAAATGTTGGTGTTTCAGATTTTCTATTTTTGCTGTGTGTCTATCCCGTGTTTCTTTTGCTATTCTCTGTCCTAGAAAGTGTTGGTTGTTTGTAAATGTGTTGAGCTCAAGCTCACTGAGGCTGAGTTTCAGTTCTCTTTCGGCGTGACGTATACAATCTTTTATTGCTTTTATGTTAATATTTGTTTGTGTGATCTCTATATTTAATATTTTTCGTAGAAACAGTAGTTTTGTTCTGTGGAGTTGTTGTCTTACCTTATCGAAGTTCAGTTTATCGCAACATGTTTTATTGAGTTTGTTAGATGACTTGGCATTAAGTCATATCTTTTGCATTCTAGAAGAAATTTTAGATGTTCCGTTTGTTTTGCTAGTTTTTGTTTTTGTTTGCTGTAGTGTTTCATTATTATGCATGTATTTTCCCCGTATTTGTACTTAATATGTTTGAAGAAATCTTTCATTTTGCAGTTTCTTTTTGTTGTTGGTAGATAAAAAATTCGGCAGGCCTTCCGATATAATTGGTGATTCCGGTCAATTTTCTTAAATTTATTGGAGTTAAGTAGGCTATTTGACCTATTTTGGTTTTCAGTGCAAATAAAACAATTTTACTTCACTGTCGCAGCTCGACGTTTTGCTAGTCACCCTAGCATCTACTGGAGCGAGATCTATATTCAACAACAAAATCATTGTACATATTTTGCATTACATTTTAATTTTTAACAATTAAACATTGAGTTACATATGACAAAAAACAAAAACTAAAAAACTTACATTATTTGTTTAAATTATTAACTAAAAAATTAACTAATTATTAGTACCGCGCGCATTGGGTATCATTGTCATACTAAAGTCCTTATAGGCATAGTAGGTACGCAGAGGCAATGTCAGCTGTGTCTTCCTTTTTATTGACTGTGTTTTCCCTTTGTTGCAATATTCGTAAGCTTTCCAAAGTGTATCTCGCTCTCCCTCGTTTGTTTTTGTCCAATATTTTTGTGTTTGTCAGATCAGCTGTGTGTCCACTGGTTGTTGTGTGTTGTGATAATGCGGTTTTGCGTTTGTTTTTTTGTATGTCGGCTTGGTGCTCTGCTAGTCGTACTTTCAGTGACCTTCGGGTCGTGCCGATGTATAGCTTATTACATTCCTCGTTCTCTTTTCCTTTGCAAGTTATTTGGTATATGACGTTGCTTTGTTGTAGGGGTTCGATTGGGCTTTTAGTTTGTGTGAAGATATTGGATAGAGTGTGGTTCGATTTCTATACGAGAGCAATGTTTTCTTTGTTTTTTAAAATATTTTTGCGAATGTGTTCGGTGAATTTCGGTATGTATGTTACGCTGTGATATTGCTTTGTTTTGTTTTCAGTTTGTGTTTGATGTTAGTTTTGGTTTATTTTCATAGTTTGTTGTTGTAATAAACTTGATATTGTGCTATCAGGATAGTTGTTGCTTTTAAGTGTTTGTATTACTTTGTGGATATTGCTGTTATGGAACTTCTCATGGCTTAGGGACAAAACTTTACTTATGAAGTTTTTAGCAGTGTTTATTTTATAGTTAAGGGGTTGAGAGGATGACCTCATTGAAAATTGAAATGCTGAAGCCTTGCAGTTTTATGGCCCGCTTCGCTAGTCTCCCGGTAAGATCCTTTTGTTGCATGAGCCAATGCAAACTAGCGTGAGCGGTCACAACCTTGAATTCCATCCCTTCAATATACATTCTAAACTTTTTTATTGCAAGAACAACGGCTAGACACTCAAGCTCTGTCACTGAATAATTCCGCTGCGTTTTGTTCAGCTTCTGTGACATGTATGCTATAGGTCGTTCTTGGCCGTTCTCATCTTCCTGTAGCAAACATGCTCCTACTCCTACTTGGCTAGCATCACATTGTGAAATAAAAGGTTTGTTATAGTTAGGGTGTATTAATATGAAGTCAATTTTTCTTTAAGGTCCCCAAAAGCTTGCTGGGCCTCTGAATTCCGCACAAACTGTTTTTTCTTGGACTCGGTTAAATGAAACGTAGTTGAAGCATAATTATAAATATATCTTCTATACTATCCGGTCATGCCAAGGAATTTCCGAAGTTGACGTACAGTCTTCGGAATAGGAAAATTCTGAATCGCAGAAATTTTTTCTTTGTCTACCTGGAGAGATCCGTTCCCCACTACAAAACCTAAATATTTGACTTGGCTTAGACAAAATTTACTCTTTCGAATATTAGTAGTCAAGCCAGCCTTTCGAAATAATGCGTAGACTTCGGACAAGTAAACCAAATGTTCATTAAATGAAGACGACTCTACTAATATATCATACAAATATACGAAAACGTGATTTTCCAAGTTATATGGTATCACTTTATCCATAAGTCTACACATAGTTTGTGGCGCGTTGCACAATCCATAAGGCAACCTTTTGAATTGGTACAGTGGCCTGTTAGGAACGGTAAAGGCAGGCTTTTCCCGTGATTGCTTTTCAAGACCAATTTGCCAGAAGGCATTTTTCAAGTCGATCTTGGAAATATAATGAACGGGAGGAAGCCTACTTTGCCACGCTGAACTTGGAGCTTCTTCTATCACTCCTAGTTCCAATATTCTATCTAATTCCTGGCATAGCATTTTCTCTACGGCTGGAGATATCGGATAAAATCTCTGCTTTATGGATTTTGCATCTCCTGTATCTATGACATGCTCCACTAAATTGGTTAAACCCAGTCCCTCTCTCTCGAAGTTCGGAAATGATTATATTATACTATCAAGTTGCTTTTGTCGCTGGGTATTCAGAGGCGCCACTCCCTCGGAATTAGTTTCTAATGCATTTATATGACCGCATTGGGTCTCAATCTTTACTTTTATATCGAACTCATTCCAAAAATCCATACCGCAAATGGCTGATTGAGTTATAGATGGGACTATCAAAAATTCTATGTGTTTAGTTTGACCATTATAGTTAACGGCTGCAGTTATTATACCACTTATTTGTTGTCGCTGGTCATCAGCTGTTTTCACATAGCCACTAATGGCTGGGGAAGTGGAATTCTGCTCTAAAATGGTTTTGGCCAACTGGCCACCTATCACGTTTTTATTCGCGCCGCTATCTAATAATGCTAACACATTTCCACCTTTAATGTTAATTTGTATATAAGGCCTAATATCAGAGATTTTGTACACAATGGCTGAGACGGTAAATTTTCGTAAACGCTTCTTTTTAGCCCAGAAATTCTTCATACGTCATGCCGAAATAGAAACAATTTTTGGTGGCGCTGAGAAAATTTCAGCGCAACGCTGGTTGTATTCGGCTCACCGGACATGAAAAGGTCTTATGGGAGTTAATTTTGGCTAGCAAGATGGCTTGGGAATCATGTCGTTGGGGTTCGCGAGACTTGTACTATTCTTTACATCCGAGGCTGGTGGTTCGGATATACCCTTCTCCGGACATCTTGATTCGCGTTTTCCGCACCCCGATTACATTTTGGGAATGTAGGTTTGTACGTGTCTGGTTTCCACATCCATAACAAAATATTCTTCGCACTGGGTTGGTGCAATCTTGATACCTATGGCCTAACACTTCGCACTTCCACCACTTCAGATTTTCCGCTGATATTTCGGCAACATCCGATGAGTCGGTTGTATTCGGCTCAACGCGCTCTTGAATTTCCTCAGCAATTTCAGATATATTTCTTCTAGTGAGGAAGTTTCGGATAGGGCACTATTACTGAAATTAGCCATGAAGTGCTTATGTCTGTGACATTCTCTACGAAGCATAGATTAATCGGTTATGTCCAAATGCAAAAGCTCGTATCTAAGGTCGGGTTTTAAATTCCTTTTCAATGTTTCTATAAGTTCCCGATCTGTCATGGGAATTCGAAGCCTATCATTCATGCTTAGCAACTCGTCTAAAAATTGGTCAAATGTTTCGTTGGATCTCTGTTTGCGTCTACGTATATTTTCTTTTCGGTCGTAGTCGCTCAACTTGTCCTTATATTTTTGTCTTAGTCCTTCACAAATCTCCTCCCAATTTAGTCGATCTGTTTGCCGGTGATGCCTCCAAAACCAAGCTTCCGCATTATCTGCAAAAAGCAAGTGGACATATCGACACAATACATTAAAATCTCCGTTCAAAGATTGACGTGTTAACGCATTAACTCGATATATAATATCCTCCACCGACATATCAAAAATTATTGATCTGGCAACTACCAATGGCTTTGACAAGAAACTCATCGACAAACTTATAAAAAAACATTCCAACTTACACTACAAAAACAATTTAACTACTCTCTTCGTTCAAAATAAAGAAATTAAAACAAACAAATTAGCACGCATACCATTTAGTTATTTTCCTGCTATCACCAATAATTTAACGAACATATTTGAAAAGAATGAAATGAAAATCGTATATACAAATAACAACAAATTGAAAAACATTTTGGGCTCCACAAAAGATACTGTCCCAATGCTTGAACGTAGCGGCATTTACCAAATTAGCTGCCTGGGTTGCGATGCAAAATATGTTGGACAAACTAGAAGGCAAATCTCTGTTCGTTTCAAAGAACACGAAAAGCACGCCAACAATAAACAAATTCATCGGTCTGCAGTAGCAGCGCACATTCACACGACAAATGACGACAGCTCAACAAAGCACAGCATCGGCACTGTAGAAGAGAGTCTTCATTTAATAAAAGCGGTGCACAACAACAGAAAGTTAGACGCTTACGAATCTCTCTACATCACAAAAACCAAGATTGCCATGAATGCTGACAACGGGAACATAAATTCCCCTCTTTTTTCTTTAGTTTAATACATACATATGTACGTTGTTTTGAAATTGCTATAATATTGCTAATATTTTCTATTTTGTTTATATTCTTGACTCCTTTGTTTTAGTAGCGCGTCGCTGATGATTGACAGCAGGCCTGTCCGAAATGCATTTGTTGTGCCAAATAAAAAATATATGTTGTTAGTGTATCAGTGTGTTTTTTATTTGACAAACTTATTTTGTAGTCAATAAAGGAAATTGGAGAAAAATCATTTTACGTGTTCCTGAATCATGTTTCGAACTCTAGAATAATCTACATTACTGCTTGACATAGGAGCAGTAGCAGTCAATCTGAGGTCGTGTCTAGGTGAACGATATGCGTTCGGTCTATTTAAATCAGTGCCAGTGGTTCGAAGTGCCTGTGTTATTGATCCAGTCGCTACTCTATTTCGGGATATAGCTCCTCCTCTGGCACGGAATGAAGTAGTTGCTGGTGAGGCTGTCACCCCCGCTACGCCAGTAGGGCTTTGTAGATCGGACATAGTGACTGGTTCCCTGCAAGAAGGACATGAGGCATTCGTATCTATCCACCTACCTAAACATGATCTGTGAAATATGTGCTTGCAAGGAATTTCAACACGATCCTGCGTCACACCTTCAGTACAAATGGTGCAGATCATTTCTTCGGCTGCGTTAGTCAAATTCAATTCCTCATTGCTATGTCTCACCGCCATTATGAAAAAAAATGTTTGGTATTTGTATTGGTTGGTGTTTATATTTATATATGTTTTTAGTTATTCTTATTTGTAGTTATTTGGCTTTCTAGATAAATCCGAGCACTACGAAATTTTCGTTGAGATATGTTAATTCTCAAAAAAAATCCAATCCATTTATCAACTTGCTTAAAAACGCGTCGATTTACTTATTTTTAACGTTGTGCAAAATAGTCGACATGCACACCGTATATTATTATTGGCGAACGTAGAGTTATTTGTTTAGTTTTGATCGTTTTGAGATTACGTATGTTAGATTTCTTACACGTTTATTTATTTCGATTTTATCTCTTTATATACTAGGTATTTTTCTTTTCCTTTTGCAAAAAAATATTATTATCGTGATAACATATTTGTGGCATCGGGGGCTTACATGGGCTTCAGTACATGTATGTACGTACTACCTCTTGAACCCAACCTTGCAACAAAATGACAGTGCAAACATTTAATTATTTAATAGCTGCAATTTCAAGTTCGGAAAGTGACGAGAGTCTAGTCGTCAACTAAAGCAACCTCTAGCCACTTAATCCAAAAAAAAATTATCAAGCGGTACAATTCGTGAGTAATCTACCAAGATAACCCAGTAGAAAAAATCTCTAACGATGCCCGATATAAATTTACGGAAACAAATATAAGGTTTTATCAAAGCTTTGATCGGGTATGACTTCGACATTAGCCAATGTCATCTACTTCGCCGAGCAAAGCATGCAAAAACTTACACTGATAAAGAGTTTACCGGTTCACATCCGAAATAATCCAGATAATGAAAATCCAAGGCAAAATCTTTAGGAAAACAAAAAAACGGTTAAACTGCGTTAAAGCAAACTAAAAAAAAGTAAAGAGCTGCAAAACATACAAAAATTAAAAAAAAAAAAACTTATAAAGTTCACCGGTTCACATCCGAAATAATCCAGATAATGACAATCCAAGGCAAAATCTTTTAAGTGATCAAAAATTGAATAAACTACAAAAAAAAAAAAAATTGATGAACTCTTAACCTTCTCTGGCTCCACGCTGGCCGCCATTTTATGTAATGAACCAATCGCATCATGCCTCCGTTGGCTCCCACATAGTGCACCATCTATGCAAAGAAGCTGGCCTCATTAACGTCTGTCATTCCAGCCACAAGCTTCTTCACATAGACAATTGTCTAGCTTATTTTGCACTGAATTAGAGAACATCAGTTCTGCTTTGCAATAGCTCTCCGAGTGGGTATAGGGTTTAAGGATCGGGTACTCTGTTTGTTGCAACCGGCTAGTCAACGGCGCATATGGGGGGATCTTGCTCCTACACTGACTTTTATCTTGGTTTCTCATAAAAACAAAATCAAACAGAGATTTACAAAAAAAATTTAAATCTGGAGGCCGTCGAAGGGTTAGGCTCATCTAAATCAAACAATACCCAAAAGAACGTATCAAATTTACTAAGGAAATAAAGAAGCAAAGCGTTAATTAATACACAACTACCTGCCTCGCGTTGCATCCTTTGGGTTCTTCCGGCAGAGGTGGAAGGCTAAGCCGTCGTTGCCCTTCCGTCTACACCCACCCAACCTGGTAAAATAATGGTAAAAGTTGTTCTCTTAGCCCACACATTCTCACCATTGCCCCTACCACAAATATCCAATAGAAGTTAAACCTTCATTTTTTTCTTTCACAAATCCTTATGTTTTAATTAAAGTTCGTTCAATCATACATTTCGTTTTTGTTTTTCTATATCTACTACTACGCTAAACTTCAATTTTTATTTTTGTATTTATTTGTTATTTTGTGCTATATGTATTTATGTATATGTACATATATGTTAACCTACCTAAACTGTTCCTTACATCATATATGTTAGCTTACATTTAAAAATGTTATCGAAATCGAATTCTAAAATATTTCAATTTATTTCGAAGTCTCTCAATTAAAAAAAATAAGTTCACAAATTTACAAAAGCATATATTTAAATTAATTCTCTTGAGCAAAAGAAAACATTTCTCTGGTTTCTATGATTTCTTTACATACTCCAAAATTCTTCTTATCTCTTATCATTAGTCAAACATGTTAATTTGAGATTTCGAAATACAATTCATAAACCGTCGCTCATTACACAAACTCTCTTGTTACCCTACCACTAATTCAAAAAAAAAAAATGTTATTTCTCAATACTATTTCTCTCACATTCAACATAATTTATATAACCTGAGATCTCTGTAAGTTTATATTTAACATAGTTTCAAACATATTTATACATCGCTCTCAGTTTGCGAGTGAGCGAGAATCACCGCTTGCACTTAATATGCAGTATGTTCACACTCGATGTTGCGCTCTCATATGCTCAAAACACTTAGAATTAATTGAGTTGGTACATGGAGTATGCACCAACAACGAAAGAAAATTGAAGTTAACGAGCAGCTGAGTATGAGAAGTTAGGAAACATATTTAAGTAGATCAAATTCTCTTTCAAATTAGGAGGAGGAAAACAAAAAAAAATCTTTAGCAGAAAATCGAAATTATGTGAACGCTGTAACATAGCCTTCTGCAACATAATCTGATTTAACGATGTTATATGGCCCAATTAACACAGCAGCACAAAAAGAAACAAACAAAAGAAATTCAAAATCTCCTGTCACAAAAGTTTATTAGTGTTAAAAAAAAAGAAAAATTCTTTATTATTAATACAATTTTTTTGTACTATTTTTAACGTAAAATTTTTAATAGAATTTTATGACGAGGTAACCCTCCCAAAGTGGTGCAAATAAAAACATAAATTGCTGCATAGATATTAACAGATATACAGACCGGTTAATTTTTACTATGATAACATACTTTTTCTTTTCATTAAGGTAATCATTTTAATGAAAAGAAACACAATGTGTAGAACATTCATCGCAAAAATAAAAATGCAAAATTTTAAACATTATCAGGATGGTTTGACAGAGAAAGCAATTAAACCAACTGATTGGATTAGTTAATTTCTCCGCATTTACTCATTTAATAAGTAGTCCACCTTAAACAAATGAAGTAATAATAACCTTTTTTTTTCGTTAATCAATATCTAACTGGTCTGCTATACGTACATGTCAAAGATGAGGCACTTACCGAATCATCCTCCTTCCGCTGGCCAGTTGATGGAGTGTTGACGTTTGTTGCTAGAAATTTTATTATTTTTTTTTTTTTGGGAGAAAACACAATCAATTTTTTTATTTAGCATCTTTTTCCTAAAACACCCATTTGTGGTATATGTTTAGGGGAGGAACGCTTTACCTGGTGGAATGCACCGGTGATGTGTTGTTGATGTGGCGCCTCGATGATAGCGATGTTTGGGAATGGTAGCTGTGGTGGTATGATGTGGTGGCGCCGGCTGTGGTAATATGGTGGCGGAAGCGGCGGCAATAACGCTTATATTTATAGGGATCCGGAATGTTGGATTTAAGCTTTACTGCTTATATTGGCTGACTTGCTTCAATAAGCAAGCTTATTTTAGTAAATTTCGTCGTTCTGCACTTCACGTAACCTTTTAAATCAGAGCAACCTTACATTAGTTTCTTTGTTGTTCAAAAGATAAAGCGTCTTTCGCAGATATTGCCGAACTTTTCTTTAACTCGCATAATTCCGCCCACTCTTTTGAATGTTACTTTTTACGATGTGAATACACATGTGCATTTGATTAAAATGTTTGTGGACAGAAACTACAGGTATACAACACCTCTCCAGTATGTGTAGCCATATGCTCTTTAAAAGCGGTGAGCGGTTCAAAAGCTTTGTTGTACAATTTGCGTATATGTTTTCTTTGTAGAGAATACGTATATATGTGGCTCTTATGAGCTTGTAATGGTAGTGCTTCGCGTGCCACATCCTGAGTTCACGTCCCGTGCTAAGCAACATCAACTTTTTAGAAACAAGTTTGTTCCATTAGAAGAAAATTTTTCTAAGCGGGGCCGCCCCTAGGCAGTGTTTGGCAAGCAATACCATAGTAAAAATTACTTAAAATTTTATAAGACCCGAATCCTCATATATTTTTTAATCCTTTCCTTAATAGATCGGTTTTAAAACAATTGCACCAAACTACTGAATATGTTCTACGCGACTTTATGACTCAGTGACTGGGTCATTTCATTTTTTACAAAGGGAATTTTTTATGAGTAATGCATGTAATCGCACATCACTTTTTATCCAAATAAATATAATTTTAGGGCTTTAATGTGTAACTGTTGTGTACGGTTGGAGGAGCGATCTTGCGTTCTATAGGAGTGGCTTTGCGCTTTGTTGGGGTTAACCTATGTGGTGAAGTCTTAGGCTTAATTTTTGCTGGACTTACTGCACTCTTGGGAATGATTTTCAATACTTTGTTTTTCGGCTAATTTCTTTTCAAATGACTCAACTAATTCCTTACGTAAAAGTCTTTCCTGTTCCGGTAGACGACATTGCATTTCAAACTTATATAACAGCTTTATTAAAACAGCAACCATGTATAAAGCAAAGCTGGATAATGAAGGGCTTGCCAGTGATAGTTTGTTTCTGTATCCTTTTTAAAACATAACTTTAAATACAATATATAACCAAAAGAAGCAAGATCCCTTAAACTTAAACGATTTAAGTTGTGGCCGCAATATGCCAAATATGGTAAACACGCAAAGGAAAAGAACTTTGAGGGATTTCGCAATACGCAAGGAAACTTTTCTTCAGCTGTTATTAGTTTCTATAATACCGAAGAAAATCTCCATGCATATTAGCCAAAATTCCTTTTTGTAGAATCGATATCTGTGTAATTTGACAGAGTTTCGATAGATTTTGGGGGGTGTAATTGCTGCTTAAATTGTATTCTGTGGCAGATAGTTTATCTGCGTTAGGGTGTGTTGGCCTCGTTCGGGGGAACGAGAGCTGGGTTATCGGATGTGTTGGGCTCGTTCGGGGTGAACGAGAGATGGGTTATTTGGAATAGAGGAATGTGGACTATTAAAGTTCATTTTCCTCGTCGTTGGGCGGAAGTAGTACCAATTTCCCGACTGGTCTCGTAATCTGTCCTTTAATTGTATTGACGTCAACAACACGTACACGGTTATCGGAACCTGGGTGTGTGTTGACGATTCTCCCCATTCTCCACCCGTTTGGTAGTAGGTTATCCTCTTTTATGACGACTAGGTCCCCGGCTTTTAAGTTGGATTGTGGGTGTTTCCACTTATACCGTTTCTGGATTTCAGTGAGATATTCCGATTTCCATCTTTTGCAAAAGGTTTGATGAAGGGCTTTCATCTTTTGCCATCGGTTTACAATTGCGGCAGGGTTTTCACTACAATCGAGTTCAGGTGGAGCTAAAAGATGCCCACCTACGAGAAAATGGCCTGGAGTAAGCGGCTCCAGGTCGGAAGGGTCGTTGGATGAGGGACTTAGAAGTCTCGAGTTGAGGCAGGCCTCAATTCGACATAAGAGGGTTGTAAACTCTTCGAACGTATATTTATGATCGGAATCGATCTTTTTAAAGTGGGTCTTAAAACTTTTTACCCCCGCTTCCCACAAACCTCCCATGTGGGGAGCGCTGGCGGTATAAAATGCCATTCTAAAGTGTGATGGCTATATTTATTCAAAGTTCCGTCCCTTGCTTCACGCAGAAATACTTTAAACTCGGATTGTAAAGACCGCGAAGCTCCGACAAAGTTAGTACCATTGTCGGAGTAAACGTTTTTTGGACAGCCTCGTCGGGATACAAATCTGGTGAAGGCAGCTAGGAAGGACCCGGTACTAAGGTCGTTTGTCGCTTCTATATGGATGGCTTTCGTCGAAAAGCAGACGAACAGGCAAACATATCCTTTTGAAATTCGACATCCCCTCCCTCGGTAGGACTTTATATCGAATGGTCCCGCGAAATCTCCACCGGTGTTGGTGAAGGCCCTAGTAAAGGTGGTGCGCTCCTTCGGAAGGATCCCCATAGGTTGCGTTTGTGTCCGCTTCCTGTGAATAGTACACAACTTACAGTTGTGGATAACATAACTTATCATGACTTAAACGCGTGGGATCCAGTACTGAGTGCGGATATGACGTAGCATCAGCTGGTTCCCTCCATGCAGGGTGGTCTCATGAGAGGATTGAACTATAAGTCTGGATAACCTGCAAGTGTAAGGAAGGATGATGGGATGACTTTCGTTATGGGACATGTCTTTGTATGCCCCAGTCCGCCCCCCCCCCCCCCGTTCGAATGATGCCTTCTTCATCTATATATGGGTTCAGGGGTAAAATCTCACTCTTCCCATTTATTAGTTTTCCTGACTTCAAATTTGCGTACTCTTCTTGATAATGTTGCCTTTGGCATATTGTTATCAATCTGCGTGTTGTTTTTTCTATTTCGTCAGGGGCTATCGAATGAGATTCTCTCTTAAAGGAGGCTTTAGTGGTTGGGTGCGTATTCTGGAAAAACCGAAGAATATAGGATATAACCCGCAAAGCCCTTGGTAGATCGGAAAACCTATCCAGAATATCAAAGTTATTTTTGACCGAAGTTGTATGATCTTTCATCCTCTTTTCCTCCATATTCGTATTATAATCTTCTTCTTGTGTTGGCCAATTTTCGTTGTCTTCTTGTAATCAAGAAGGTCCCTGCCACCACAAAGAATTGTTGATTAGGTCCGAAGCGTAGAGGCCTCTACTCGCCAAATCTGCAGGATTTGACGCGGAGTCTACGTGCCGCCATACTTTGTCTCCTACTTTGTCGATGATTTTAGTTATTCGATGTGCCACGAACGTTGACCACGAACATGGAGGTTTTCCGATCCATGCCAGCACTATAGTGGAATCTGTCCAAAGGGTTACTTTAATGTTCGAAAGTTTCATATTTTCGACCACAGATTCGATTATTTCTGCTAGTAGAACTGCACCGCAGAGTTGGGGTCGAGGCAAGGATATGGTTTTGACCGGGGCTTGGCCATCAACAGGTTGGTGAAGACTTGATCCTTTGTTTGTACCCTCAGAAAAACAGTAGCGGCATATGCTTTTTCCGAAGCATCGCTGAATCCATGTATTTTGACATTGTCCTTCAATGTGTAGTGAACCCATCGCGGTATGCGTATATCGTTGATCTTTTCGTACTCAGTCATGAATGATTGTCACCGATGTAGAGTAATTTCAGACACATCTTCATCCCAGCCTGTCCCTTCCAACCAAATATTTTGCATTATTATTTTGGCTACAATTACGACTGGTGCCAGCCAGCCACGAGGGTCGAAAAGTTTTGCGATCGCAGAAAGTATCGACCTTTTTGTCAAAGGGTTTCGTTGTGAAGTAGAAGTAGTCGATATGGGCGTTCCACCGGATACCGAGTGCTTTTACCATGCTGGTGTCTTCAAACTCAAGAAAATTCTCGCTTAATAGGTGTTGCTTCGGTATACCCTGTAGGATTTTCTTGCAGTTGGACGTCCATTTTCGCAATGGGGAACCTGCCGATTGCAATGCCGATGCCGCCAATTGTTTATCTAAAGTGACCTCATTGAAATATGAAACTAAGGTTTTATTTGAATCAACCGCATCGATACGACCTGTCAAAATCCAGCCGAACACCGTTTCCTGTGCTATTAATGTGTTTAGGACGTCCTTCCTAATACCGCCTAGCATAATTTGGGGGTATATGTCTCCGCCCATAATTAGGTCGACTGGCTCATTGACAAAGAATCTTTTGTCAGCCAGTACTAAGTAAGGGAATGCTTGTCTCGTCATTGCGTTTATTTGGCAGGTTGGAAGATTCCCTGTTAATTGTGGCAAAACCAGCATGATCGTAATGATCTCGATTAATGGGTCTGTTGGTGACCGCAATTGCACGTTGCACGCTTCTTTTACTTGTGCAGACATTGTGTTATTGATGCCCGAAACTTGGGCATGCATGCGTTTAGTTGGCAGATTTGTTCTGTGCTTGAGTTTCTCGGTTATGAATGAGCATTCAGATCCCGAGTCTATTAGGGCTCTCGCCGAATAGTCAACACCATTTAAATGAATATTTACCTGTGCTGTCCCTAATAGCACTCCTTTACTTGTATTTGCGAAGCATGAGTTCACATTTTTAATCGAACTGTTTTCTTTTTCAGCATTGCGACGCGTTTGAGTATCTCTTGACGTTGATGCTCCGATCGTATCTACCGAATTTGTGGTTTTCGGCTGATTCGGAATGTGAAGCAGATTATTGTGTCTTAAATGACATGTGGCACAGTTCACTTGACTGGTGCACTTTGTTACCGAATGGCCAGCAGAAAGGCAGTTTATACAGCCACGGCTGCTCTTAATTTGTTCAAACCGTTTAGTAGGCGTTAAACGTAAGAACTTTTCGCACTTTGCAATTCGATGTGCAGGACTTTTGCACATCTTACACGTAAGTTTGGCTACTGTTGCACTTGCCTGGTAGGAGCCTATTCGTTTCGACGATGTATCTGCCGAGGAACGATAAGCATGTGGCTTAGAGGGTTTTGAAACCGTATCCCCTCTTATACCTACGACAGTTTCCAACGTTTGGAATCTGCTGGATAAGAATTTATCCATATCTGCCCATTTTGAAATTTCTGTTTTATTTTCTATGGTTTGTTCCCATAGAGCCAGTGTGGTTTCTGGCAGCTTTGTGGAGCACAAATATGTTAGAATTGCATCCCAGTTTGATATGTCAAACTTGTGACATTGAAGCGCTGATATACAATTGTTTATTTCACGTTGCAGTTTTTTAATGGAGCTACCGCATTCATTCTCAACTGCTTTTAAACTAAAAAGAATTTTTAATTGGGCACTGACCAAGATAGGTTTGTTTTCGTATCGGTCACATAAATTTTTCCACGCTGTATCGAAAGCGTCTGCCGTTAAGGAACACCGTTCCACGATTTCTTTGGCCTCCCCTTGGGTTTTTTGCCTTAAATAGTATAGCTTTTGTACTGCATGGAGTTTACTATTATTAATGTATATGGCAGTGAACATGTCCCTAAAGGACGGCCATGAAATATAGTATCCCTTGAAAATATCCGTATCACACGCTGGCAGGCGCACATGATATTCCATATTATCTGAGACTCCTACCTTTTTCTCTTTCTTTTCAAATTCTTCCAAAAGCTCAGCTATTGCCGCCTGACACTTTAGGAAGCTGAAATAGCACATTTTATGCTTCTTTTTGATAGCTGATAGGTCCTTTGACTCAAGCTCTGATGAACCTACGAGTTTTCGTATGTCACCTTCGTAGCTTCCCACAGGGTTTTTAGCTCATCCTTTTGGTATATTAGGGAGTGTTTACTGTGTTGTGAAGGTGACATGTCGTTGAAGTCATTTTCATACTCCGTCACTGCATCTGCTTGGCGTGTATAAGTCTCCATTGTGTAGAAAAATTAAAACCGATGAATTTATAAAAAACTAAGAAGAAATTGCTTTGCAGAGTGTAGTGAGTGAAAATGTTGCCAAAGGACCGAACTTGGAAGTGATAATGTGATTAGTGAAAAGATTTGGTGCATGCGTATGTATACACAAATTTACCAATTGATTGTGTAAGCCGGTAAGTTATGGCTAACGTAAAAAACGGACTGTATAGAGGCTTATGTGCTAAGTGGAATAAGTACAATTTCGTGGTGGCAACGGCGCGCACCCACGTAAATGTTAAGGAATGTGCTAATGCATATTTGCTACTGAATTGTCTAAGCCAATAAGTAATGGCTAGTGCAAAAACGGTGTCAGTGGAAAAAGAAAAAAAATATATGTACGCTTGTTATGTACTTTTTGGCTACCTTGAGCTGTGTCCGGAAAATCTTACCGCTGGTGGGGGATTATTCCGGATAGTCACAAGGCGTGATGCACAAACTTTAAGTAACTGGGGTAAGAGGTTTTTTTTTCTATATTTGCACGAAATATAAATTTTTCACTTAACACTCACTTGCACTTTTTTGATGGGAAAGAACCAATTTATAATTTATTTTGAAATATTTGTTAACAGAAAAAAAAAACACTACCCCGCACGGAGAAACCACGTACCTTTCAATTAATTTGCCGATCCGGAGTAATGGAATCTGGTTTCTTTTGTCGGTGTTGTTGATGTTGGTGTTGCCAAAAAGGTTGTTGTGTGCTGACGATTATATTATCACGATCGTAAAGGATGTTTAATATTATCTTCCATGTACAAATGCGTGTTTGGTGGATCTGCTTCCTTGATTATCACGAATGGTGCTTCTAATTAATGGCCTAGGGAGTGGAGTGGACTGTAATTATGTGACTGGTTCTCTTTACCGGCGTGGTAAGGACCATGGACAAATGCGTGGTGGCAACGGCGCGCGCCCACGTATTTGTTAAAGAATGGTTAAGGCGAAAAAAAGGGAAGAAAATAAAAACACCAAAAAGTTTCGTATTAATAAAAAAGGAATTCAGTGTTTTTTTATTCAATGTATATAAATACAACAAGTGTTAAGGAAGGAAATTTAGGAAATTATTAAATATATTTGTTTACAACTTACGTGAACGTGCGCTTACGTGTTCCTTTGCTGGCTGCTGGATTCAAAGAGGAAGAGACTCTTTTCCACATGAGGCGATGAACCCACGATACAGCTCCTTCGTTGGGTTTCCCGGCAACAAGTTGCTGCACCGCGGGCGCACAGCTGTAAAAATCTAAGATACATACGTACTACCACTCACACATGCCTGTGTGTATAGTGATCACAAGAATATGTGGGTGGTAGTAACGAAGGAAAATAAACAAAGAAAGTTATGTTACGAGGGGGGAGGGGGAGATATATTTAGGCCTGTGGCCTAAACATCAACCTTTGCCCAGATGGCTGCTTCTGATTTTGGTAGTATTTGCTGACTCTCTTCCACCACCACTAGTTTACTGCTGTAGCCTCTCTCGTAGCCAAAATTAAGTGGTACATCCATGTTCTTATATCGCATCGTCTTGCTTTGCATGTCGATCTTGATGCCCCGGTCTATTAAGATAGCCACTCCAATTACGATTTCATCAACAATCTCTGCCGCTTTAAAATTGTGTACTACCGTGACGTTCCCAATTGCGACTTCATATGCTACTTCTCCTAGAACCGTGGTGTCTTCTCCAGCGGCTGTACGCAATCTTGCTCCACGCAATGGTCTTATCTTCTTGTTGACTAAATCCGCTCGAATGATGAAAGGAGATGCACCCGTATCTATAGTCAGTAAACGTTCCTTTCCATCCACATGTCCTCCGACAGTAAGATTGCTCGACCTTCTTCCAATCTGCGAGATAGAGATTATGGGGCATTCAATTGCGGGAACCATCTGTCGCCCCTTCCGGCTGACTCGCTTTAGTTTATCGATTGAGTGGTCTTGGAGATTTGCTCTTCCCCTTCTGCTCTGCGTT
Source organism: Eurosta solidaginis (assembly GCF_040869045.1). Lineage (NCBI taxonomy): Eukaryota > Metazoa > Arthropoda > Insecta > Diptera > Tephritidae > Eurosta > Eurosta solidaginis. The sequence continues at coordinate 102,886,843 of NC_090320.1, read as the reverse complement.
TACGACCACCTACATTGTTGAAACTGTTAGGGTTGGTGTTGCAGTAACGCCCAATATGCCCTGGCTTTCCACACTTAAAGCATTTGACTGCATCACTACTCTTCTACTGCGTACCCTTCAATGCTTCCAAAATTGTGTCTACCCACTCCGGTCTTTCTACTTCTACACGATGAGCCTTGTATGCTGGTTTACTCAATGGGGAGGCAGTTTCCTGAGTCAAAGCGTGGGATACCGTTTCAGAAAATGTCAGGTTTGGGTTTGCGTATGTAGCTCGCTTCGTTTCCACGTCCCGTATGCCATTTGTAAAGCTCTGGATTTTTACCCTCTCGGTATATTCCACGGGTGCGTCCGCATTTTCTAGATGAGTCAGCTTTTCGACATCCGACTCAAACTCCTGCAAAGTCTCATTCGCTTTTTGGTAGCGGTTTTGCAACTCTATTTGGTATATCTGCTTTCTGTGTTCGCTTCCGTATCGCCTCTCTAGAGCGCTCATCAATGTTTCGTAGTTGTTCCGCTCACCATCGGGAATAGGCTGTAGGATTTCAGCAGCAGATCCTTTCAATCCTACGAATGGTGCAGCAACTTTATCTTCAGCACTCCAGTTGTTCACTGCTGCGGTCTTCTCAAACTTAATCTTAAATACCTGGAAGGAACAGAACCGTCAAAGGATGGAGTTTTTACCTTTGGATTACTCACTGGAACAGCTGGGCGATTTAGTTGCAACTGCTCCATACGACTTTTCAACGCTTCTATATCGGCAGCAATTTTGAGCTGCGATGATACCTGTTCCGAAATTTGTGCCGACATTTCAGATATACATTCCTTATGCGCTTCCAGTTGATATGCCATATATGTCTTCTGTTCCTCTAATTGTGCTTCAATCTTCGATGTTATGCGTGTCTCCTGTGATTCCAATTGAAATGACATTTGCGACGACATTTCTGAAATGCGTGCCTCGTCTGCTGCCATCCTGTATGTTATACGTGTCTCCTGTGATTCCAGTTGCGATGACATGTTGATGGATATTTGTGATGACATTTCTGTTATACGCGTTCCTTGTGCTTCAATCTTGGATGTTACTGTCGGCGTTTGAGCAGATATTGCAGCCAAAATCGTGTTTAAGTCTGTGCTCGTAAATGTCTGCGATGTTTCGTTTTTCTCTTAAATTTTTGTCATTGTCTCGTCCCCATCAGGATGAAAGACATAATCGTCCACATTAATTCCTTCCTACCCCATAGCGTCTCGTAGCCGTGCTTGAAGTTAGATCTTATTGCCGGTTGTATTCAATCCACGGTTTTCCAACTCCTTTTTCAGTTGCTGGATCCTTAATTCACTTAGTTTTGCCATGTCCAGGTTGTATTCGAAATCTGCAGAATTTATTCAACAATTCTTCTTCTGACACCAATTGTAATGAACTTAGCGAAATTCCGCTTATTTGCAACCTTCTACTAACGTTCGTATCGCTAAACTGTTGAATAAATAACTCCAATATTCAACAATGCAAAATGGTCTTTATTAAACTATTTTGAAAATACTTCACAATAGCACTTATACTTCGCAACTGATAGCGTGCTTAAATCAAACTGATTGCTCATGCCTCTGCCGGTGTTGGTTATATACTCTTCGGTTTCCTCGTTCGCATATTTCTATTCGTTTCTCCTTCTAGAATGTACTAGTTCGCTGAAGATTGCATACTTTTGTGAGTATCTCAGAAATATGCATGGGTATGTGTGAGAACTACTTTGCTGATGATTGCATACTTTTGTGAGTATCTCTCCGCTGCTTTATGTACTTATGTGCAGACATAATGATTGATTTGTTTGTGTAGATACAAGTGACTGCTTAGTATCGGCTTAGAGATAATAGTATGCCTAAGTGTTTGCTAATATTCGTCACAATACGTTTATTTCTGTTCTCTTTAAGTATTACGCTTGGCTGTTGGAATCTCTTCTGTAGCCGACACACCGCTGCCCATAAAAGACTCGGCAAAAACAAAAACACATTACAAAAAAAAGTTATAATATGTATATATATATATATATGAATCGATCACGTGAACAGGATTAGCCTCGTTTCATTGGGCCACTTGAGGACAGCGCGCTGCCACAACGTCCATTAAAAAAACAAAAATAACTAACCGAACAAAAAATATAAAATAAACTGAGAAATAAAATTTAATAACGATAAATAATTACCAGCGGTGTATTGTGGACTAACTAGAGTCAATGTTTACTAGAGGGAGCACTTTGTTGGGGTAGTGCTCAATATAAAGTGTCAAATCGTCTTGTGGACATTTAAAAGGAGAAGATGAACCTTAAAATAAAAATAACCGTCATGTCGCCTGGTATATTTGCTTGTAACCAACCATAAGTCCTCAAGTTCTTTCTTCCGAGAGTTGGCACTTAAAATTACAGGTTTTCTTTCCCGTGTGACAATATACTTCATTTTTTCCCCTTTCGACCTGTGTAGACGTGTTTTGCTTTGTGTAATGGGGTACGCGATAAGTAAAACGAACATTTATAAATCAAAACATAAACATATATGTATACATACAATTCTAATAAAAAGCTATAAACATATATTGTACAATATGCAAAGAAAAGGAAGATCGCGCGGAAGTAGCTAAAATTGTGTGTGCAGAATGCGGTGCCAATTTGCATGCATTGTGTGCCAGGATAAATCCTACAGACTTGTACTATATGAAGTCTAAAAATCTAAGACATTGCTGCGATAAATATCAACGTGTACGCTTTCTTTTAACAATTGGGGTTGTCATGCAATGATTTTCGAGTGTTTCAGTGTGTTGGGTGCCAAATTTGTAGAGGTATAAAGATTATTTTAGAAAAGGAGAAATTGTTAAGAATATAATGTTTTACCTTTATATATTTTTGGTTTATATATATTTTTTACATATTTATATAATAAAATTTAAGTCCAATCGGCATTACGGAATAAATATATTTAAAAATTATCCCGCTTAGGGCCGTTTTCATTATCTCCAGCTAATTTAAATTTTAACTGTATTATAGCAATATATCAGATAGCTTTAATTACAAAAATTTCTTGTGGGTATACACAGACTAGCCAAACAGCCAACTTTTGTTTACATTTTTCGTTTGCACTTAACTGAGATGCGAAACTTCATGGAGAAAACGAAAATTTCGATAAACTATATATAAGGGAAAACGGCCCTTATTCATAAAAAATAATTGGAAATTCGAAAGGTAATTTTAAAAGCTTAATTAATCTCTTGTATTTTGCTCCTTGTAATGTTCCCTACAACTTGGGGGGACGGGACCTACATGTTTTATGCCGAATCCGAACAGCTTTTGAAAGGCAGATGTGTTTTTACTGAGAAGTTCTTCATGGCGGAAATACAATTGGAGTGTTTGCCAAAGACTGCCCAGAGGCGGCCCCGTTTAGAGAAACTGTTTTTCCCACGGAAAACTTGTTTCTTAGTAGTTAATTCCCCTTTGACCGGGAGTTGAACCGAGGACCTTCGATGTGGTAGGCGGAGTAAGCTACCACCACCCACAGCGGCCGCCAGCGTATTCGTATGAATAAAAGGTATGTAAAAACGAATATGATAACGAATATGCATTTTTATTTATCTATAACATGGAAAACAGAAAGATCTTTTTTATTTAAACAGGGTAGATTACAATACACCACGAAAAAAATCGAGTATAATTTTGTAAATAATCTTAACATTTTTGTTTCGAAAAACTGAAAAAGGGTGATAATTCATTACCAAAGACAGATAAAGCGATGAAGCTTGGTAGGTGGGTTAACCTTATGACGCAGAATAGAAAATTAGTAAAATTTTGGAAAATGAGCGGGGCACCGCCGATTTTTAACAGAAGGTAATTTAAATGTTTTGCTAGCTGTAATTTTGCAGCTGATTTTTGGCTTCTTTGCGGAATTTTTCAAACCAAATTACTCTATTGAGACCAACGTTTCGCCTAATGAATACCCATTCCATATTTATTCATGTTATTCAATCAGAGCTCCATTTATATCTTCAGAAGATGTATTATCTTATTTAAAAGTATCATATACATACGGCCCTGACAGGATCCCGAAACACATAGTTAAAATGTGCTGCAAACATCTATCAGACGCTAACAGATTTATTTAATTTATCTTCAATATATAGGGTTTTTCCAACAATGTGGAATGAATCTTTTCCTATCCCGCTTCATAAAAATAGAAGCAGGTCTTCAATAGAAAACTACCGGGGCATAGCAAAGTTATCCGCTATCGCAAATTTATTTGAGGCTTTTGTTGCCCACCACCTAAGGTTCTCTATTTCCCCCATAATTGGAAGCTCGCAACATGGGTTCTGTAAGGGCAAATCAACTATCACCAATTTACTCGAATTTACCACTCACGTTTCTAATGGATTTAGAAAAGGCCTTCACACAGATATAATTTACCGATTTCAGTAAAGCTTTCCACAAAGTATCACACCCATTACTTATTTATAAGCTCGGTCAACTTGGTTTTCAACTCCTTCTTATATGTTGGATTTCTTCGTATCTTGGTAATCGTACGCAAAAAGCAATCTTTAAAAATACAATTTCTGGGGTCCTCAATGTTTCGTCTTGTGTTCCTCAGGGCAGCCATCTTGGTCCGATTCTGTTCTTGTTGTTCATAAACAATACATCCAATACAATTAAATACTCAAAGGTCTTGATGTACGCAGACGATGTAAAACTTTTCAAATCATATGCCTCGGTTTAGCAACATTCTTTGCTTCAAATGGATTTAAAGCACTTGGTTACCTGGTTCAATGTAAATTATATGCCGCTCAATCTCAAAAAATGTAAATTCATGTATTTTTCTCTCTCTCTCATGATGGACTCCAAACTTAGTTTCAATCTTCATATTAATGCTACAGTGAATAAAGGCAAAGGTGTTTTTGCATTTGCTAACCGGTGGTCAAAAGAATTTAACGGCCCTTACATAACTAAAGCACTTTTTACAACATTAGTTAGGCCAATATTAGAATATGGCTCAGTAGTTTGGAATCCGCGTTATCAAATCCATGCAGACAGTCTCGAATCAATACAAAAACAATTTTAACTATTTGCCTTAAGAAATTTTCAATGATACTCTTTAACTAATCTTCCACCTTATACTAATCGATTAAAGCATATCAATCTTCCACCTCTTGCTAGTCGAAGGGAAATGCTTGGTGTAATATTTATGACAAAACTTTTCAATGGATCAATTTCGAGCCCATTCCTTCTGAACGAAGTGAACTTTTGTCTTCCCTCTCGGATATCGAGACACTTCAAACATCTTCTGCTGAAACAATGTAGAACGAATTTCGTACAAAATTAACCTTTTCGGCGTTTGAGCCAAAATTATAACTCTCCCTCAAACATATTTGATAGCGCGGACTCCCTTTTTTCTATAAAATAGACTGTTCTCACCTCTCTTAATAATAAATGTATAATACTGTAGCGAATTTAGGGAAATTCCGCTTGTTTGCAACCTTCTACTAACGCTCGTATCGCTAAACTGTTGAATAAATAACTCCAATATTCAATAATGCAAAATGGTCTTTATTAGACTACTTTGAAAATACTTCACAATAACACTTATACTTCGCAACTGATAGCGTGCTCAAGTCAAACTGATTGCTCATGCCTCAGCTGGTGCTACTTTTATACTCTTCTTTTTCCTCGTTCGCATATTTCTAGGCGTTTCTCCTTTTAAAATTTACTAGTTCGCTGAAGATTGCATACTTTTGTGAGTATCTCAGAAATATGCATGTGTATGTGTGAGGAATATTTTGCTGATGATTGCATACTTTTTGAGTATCTCTCCGCTGCTGTATGTACATATGTGTAGACATAATGATTGATTTGTTTATGTAGGTCCAAGTGACTGCTTAGTATCGGCTTAGAGATGATAGTATCCCTTAGCGTTGCTAATATTCGTCACGCTGCCCGATCACACAAATTTCCTGATCTAAACGCCACCAGCATTTCCAGATGAACCAATTTCATTTTGGTTCGTGGTTTACCAATGGTTTGTATGCGGTAAACTACATCGGTCATCCGTTTTACAACTTTGTATGGGCCTTCCTAGTTACACTGCAATTTCGGGGACAAACCTTTTCTCCGTTGTTGGTTGTATAACAGCACCAAATCTCTTTCCTGAAATTCTTCCGAATTAATTGCTTTATCGTATCTGGCTCTCATCTTGTCACTCATAATCTTTGTTCGGTGCCTTATCAGATCGTGTATTTCTCTCAGCTCTTCTTCCAAAACACCAGTGGATTTCTTGACATTTCTCTCCGCATCGGTATCTATCCCAAACTTAAAAATAGCTGGCAGTCGAAGATCATTGCCAAAAATTACTTTTGCAGGGGTTTGGCCCGTTGTCTCATGCACTACTGATCGGTAAGCCATCAAGAATAATGGTATGCGGGTATCCCACTCTTTATGGAACTTGTCCACTACTTTCCTTAAGTGGTCCTCCAATGTCCTATTGAATCGTTCCACCATATCACCGGACTTAGGATTAAATGCAGTTGTCCGTGTTTTACGAGTGCCCAATGATTTACACATTTCCTGGAACACAGCTTATTCGAAATTCCTGCCTTGGCCAGAATGTAACTCCATTGGTACACCATACCTTGCAACCCAGCGTTTGTAACCACTTCTGCAACTGTTTCCACTTTTTGCTTTAGGATTGGGTATACCTCTAACCATTTACTGAAATAATCCATAACCACCAGTACGTATTTGTTTCCGCGGTTGCTAGTAGGAAATGGACCTGCGACATCCATGGCGATCCTTTCAAATGGTGCACCTGAAATATCTGGCCATGACTCCGGGTTTTGGGCCCTTTCGCCCTGCTGCAAACCTCACAGTTGGCCATCCCCTCAGTGACCGAATGGCGGCAACCAACCCAATAAAATCTTTGCTTAATTTTCTCGAGCGTTTTCGTGATTCCAAGATGACCTGCGCTTGGACCATTATGCAGCTCGCGGAGCACGTCAGGAATCATTTTCTTGGGAACGACTATCAGTTTCTTCTTGCATTGACCATCCTCACTCTCCCATACTCGATGAAGGCAACCGGATACCAATTCTAAAGTGTGCCACTGTGCCCAATATGACTTCGCAATGTGCCTCTCTGCTGACATCTCCTCTCTATTTGGTCTTTCGTTTCGTTCGAGCCCTTGCATAACATGTGACAGATCAGTATCTTCTAGCTGACCCTTCCTTAGTTGTTCCTTGTCCCATTCATCCATACGTGTTATAGTCATTAGCCGGACATCTATAATTTCTTTTTTAGCCTCAGGCTTTGAACAGTGTTTGCACTCCAAACTACATGGTCTTCGTGACATTGCATCAGCATTTTCATGGGAGGTATCTTTTCGATGCTCAATGGAAAGGTCATAGCTTTGTAGTCGCTCGATCCACCGTGCCAATTGACCTTCAGGATTACGGAACTGCAGGAGCCATTTTAACGCTGCCTGATCTGTCCTGAAGCGGAATCGCTGCCCGTAGAGGTATTTGTGAAAATGTTTTCATGTACTCTACTAATGCCAACAGATCTCTCCGTGTAACGCAATAGTTCCTCTTCTGGTTTCCAGTTGAATGGCTGTAATAGGCAAATACCTTCTCCTGTCCATCAACCAATTGCGACAAAACGCCTCCTATAGCATATCCACTCGCATCTGTATCTAGAATGAATGTTGCTCCTGGAATCGGATATGCCAAATTTGGGACAGTGCATAAACGCTCCTTCAATGTTTGGAAAGCCACTTCTTGCTCCTTCTTCAATTCAAAAGCTTTATTTTTTCTTGTTAGCTCGTGGAGGCTATGGGCTACGTTGGAAAAGTTTGGTACAAATCGGCGGTAATATGTGCACAGCCGAAGGAAACTACTCAATTCATACAGGTTCAGTGGTCTTGGCCAATCCTTTACAGACTCTATCTTTTCATTCGCAGTACAGATGCCCTCTGTCGTTACCTTGTGACCCAAATAATTTACTTCCTTTTTAAAAAGCGAACACTTTTTGGGACTTAGTTTCAGACAAGCGCCAGCCATTCTCTTGAAAACTTCCTCAAAGTTGTTAAGATGTTCTTCAAAATTGTTTCCCAATACGATGATGTCGTCTAGATACACTAAGCATATTTTCCAATATAGTCCTTTCAGTACCTGATCCATGAGTCTCTCAAAAGTAGCTGGTGCATTACATAGTCCAAAGGGTATTACTATAAACTACCTAAGACCATCTCCGACACTGAAGGTTGTTTTCTCCTTGCCTTCCTCCTTCGCTTCCACTTGCCAATAGTCACTTTTTATGTCTAGTGTGGAAAAACATTTTGTACAAGATAGCGCGTCCAGAGTGTCGTCAATTCTTTGCACATGGTAGCTATCCTTTTTCGTTACGTCATTCAACTTCCGGTAGTCCACGCAAATCCTAATTTTTCCATCCTTCTTCTTCACAAGTACCAACGGTGAGCTCCATGGACTAGCTGATGGTTCGGTGACGCCGCTGTCGCTCATTTGCCATCTTGGTCAAATATGTTCGCGTACTTTAGGTGTAGTTGCTTTCCCTTACTCTGATAATCTTCCTCTAGCCCCTCCGTCCATGCCGTGATGTCATTTGAAAGATCAGTGTTGCTGGTTGAACCGTGTTCCTGGAGCTGCTCACAGTTAATAAATACATCAGCCTCCTGGCATCTTCCCAATATAGCTCCTTTGGTCAGTTTGATTGGTGACTTGAACTCATTGAGTACTCTTACCGGAATACGTCCATCTTGTTTTGTCATAGCCAGGATTTTTCCTACAAGTACATTCGGTGTTGATTTGTATGCTGTTTCAACAACCCACAATTTGTTTGTCCCACAATCTTCATCAACCTTTGACTGCTTCTATTTTAGTAGTATTTGCTGACTCTCTTCCACCAGCACTAGTGTACTGTTGTAGCCTCTCTCGAAGCCGAAATTAAGTGGTACATCCATGTTCTTATATCGCATCGTCTTGCTTTGCATGTCGATCTTGATGCCCCGGTCTACTAAGATGGCCACTCCAATTACGATTTCATCAACAATCTCTGCCGCTATAAAATTGTGTACTACCGTGACGTTCCCAATTGCGACTTCATATGCCGTGGTGTCTTCTTCAGTGGCTGTACGCAATCTTGCTCCACGCAATGGTCTTATCTTCTTGTGGAATAAATCCGCTCGAATGATGGCAGGAGATGCACCCGTATCTACAGTCAGTAAACGTTCCTTTCCATCCACATGTCCTCCGACAGTAAGATTGCTCGACCTTCTTCCAATCTGCGAGATAGAGATTATGGGGCATTCAATTGTGGGAACCATTTGTCGCCCCTTCCGGCTGACCCGCTTTAGTTTATCGATTGAGTGGTCTTGGAGATTTGCTCTTCCCCTTCTGCTCTGCGTTTACGACCACCCACATTGTTGAAACTGTTAGGGTTGGTGTTGCAGTAACGCGCAATATGCCCTGGCTTTCCACACTTAAAGCATTTGACTGCATCATTATTCTTCTACTGCGTACCCTTCAATGCTTCCAAAATTGTGTCTACCCACTCTGGTCTTTCTACTTCTACACGATGAGCCTTGTATGCTGGTTTACTCAATGGGGAGGCAGTTTCCTGCGTCAAAGCATGGGATACCGTTTCAGCAAATATCAGGTTTGGTTTTGCGTATGTAGCTCGCTTCGTTTCCACGTCCCGTATGCCATTTTTAAAGCTCTGGATTTTTACCCTCTCGGTATATTCCACAGGTGCGTCCGCATTTGCTAGATGGGCCAGCTTTTCGACATCCGACGCAAACTCCTGCAAAGTCTCATTCGCTTTTTGGTAGCGGTTTTGCAACTCTATTTGGTATATCTGCTTTCTATGTTCGCTTCCATCGCCTCCCTAGAGCGCTCATCAATGTTTCGTAGTTGTTCCGCTCTCCCTCGGGAATAGGCTGTAGGATTTCAGCAGCAGATCCTTTCATTTCCACGAATAGTGCAGCAACTTTATCTTCAGCACTCCAGTTGTTCACTGCTGCGGTCTTCTCAAACTGAACCTGAAATACCACGAAGGAGCAGAACCGTCAAAGGATGGTGTTTTTACCTTTGGATTACTCACTGGAACCGCTGGCGATTTAGGTGCAACTGCTCCATACGACTTTTCAACGCTTCTATCTCGGCATCAATTTTGTCCTCGAGTTGTAAAATTTTTGCATCCTGCTCTTCCAATTTCGCAAAGAACTGCGATGATACCTGTTCCGAAATTTGTGCCGACATTTCAGATATACATTCCTTTTGCGCTTCCAGTTGAGATGCCATATATGTCTTCTGTTCCTCTAATTGTGCTTCAATCTTAGATGTTATGCGTGTCTCCTGTGATTCCAATTGAAATGACATTTGCGACGACATTTCTGAAATTCGTGCCTCCTGTGCTTCCACCTTGGATGTTATACGTGTCTCCTGTGATTCCAGTTGCGATGACATGTTGATGGATATTTGTGATGACATTTCTGTTATACGCGTTTCTTGTGCTTCAATCTTGGATGTTACTGTCGATGTTTGAGCAGATAATACAGCCTAAATCGTGTTTAAGTCTGTGCTCGTAAATGTCTGCGATGTTTCGTTTTTATCTTCAATTTTTGTTGTTGTCTCGTCCCCATCAGGATGAAAGACATCATCGTCCACATTAATTGCTTCCTACTCCATAGCGTCTGGTAGCCGTGCTTGAAGATAGATCTTATTGCCGGTTGTATTCAATCCACGGTTCTCCAACTCCTTTTTCAGTTGATGGATCCTTAATTCACTTAATTTTGCCATGTCCAAGTTGTATTCGAAATATTCAGAATTTATTCAACAATTCTTCTTCTGACACCAATTGTAATGAACATAGCGAAATTCCTCTTATATAAAACCTTCTACTAACGTTCGTATCGCTAAACTGTTGAATAAATAACTCCAATATTCAACAATGGTCTTTCTTAGACTACTTTGAAAATACTTCACAATAGCTAGCTAAGCGTGGGGCAGTTGAGGGCGAGCAGTTTAATATGAGTTATAAGGGAGTAATTTGATGCGCTTGTAGGCGTATGAGTCGTGGCACAGTGGATGACGTACCCGACTCACACGTTTGGGGTTGCGGGTTCAAAGCCCACTGCAAGCAAGCATTTTTTTAATTTATTATCTTTTTTATTTTATAAATTACTATTTTAATGGACTGTATGTTATTTTACTTTGTTTATGGTGTATTTAAAATACGGGACGATGCAAAGCATCGGTACACCTTATTTATGATATCTTTATTTTAATGTATTTGTTTGTTATTTTTAAATTTGTTTAGAGGGAGGTCACTATGTACCTGTTACACCTTGTATTTATTCATTGGGGGCGAGCACTGGGGGCTCCAAGGTATTGGCTGCGGGATGAGCCACCTGGTTTTGCTTTGAAAAACCCCTTGTATTTATTCATTGGGGCGAGCACTGGGGGCTCTGAGGTTTCGCTCTAATGAGCCACCTCATCTTCTATTTGAAGAAACTCTTGTATTTATTCATTGGGGGCGAGCACTGGGGCTCTGAGGTAATTCGCTCTAATGAGCCACCTCATCTTCTATTTGAAGAACCCTTAAAAAATGTGATATGGAGGCGAGCACTGGACTGTGAGGTATTGGCACCCCATCTTCTGCTCGAAGAACCTCAATTTTAAATTAAAAACTAAAACTATATCTTTAGAATATTTCACTAACAAGTTGAGAATTACAAGCACACTCAATGGCTAATGAAACAAACGAAAGAAAAAAAGTCATAGTTTAAGTCGCTTAAACAATAGCACTTATACTTCGCAACTGATAGCGTGCTTAAATCAAACTGATTGCTCATGCCTCTGCCGGTGCTGCTTATATACTCTTCGGTTTCCTCGTTCGCATATTTCTATTCGTTTCTCCTTTAGAATTCACTAGTTCGCTGAAGATTGCATACTTTTGTGAGTATCTCAGAAATATGCATGTGTATGTGTGAGAATTACTTTTCTGATGATTGCATACTTTTGTGAGTATCTCTCCGCTGCTGTATGTACATATGTGTAGACATAATGATTGATTTGTTTGTGTAGATACAAGTGACTGATTAGTATCGGTTTAGAGATGATAGTATGCCTTAGTGTTTGCTAATATTCGTCACAATATGTTTACTTCTGTTCTCTTTAAGTATTGCGCTTGGCTGTTGGAATCTCTTCGGTAGCTGCACACCGCTGTCCATCAAAGACTCGGCAAAAACAAAAACACAATACCAAAAAAATGTATAATATATATATATAAATCGATCACGTGAACAGGATTAGCCTCGTTTCATTGGGCCACTTGAGGACAGCGCGCTGCCACAACGTCCATTAAAAAAATAAAAATAACTAACCGAACAAAAAATATAAAATAAACTGAGAAAGAAAATTGAATAACTATAAATAATTACCAACCGTGTATTGTGGACTAACTAGAGTCAATGTTTACTAGAAGGAGCACTTTGTTGGGAAGTGCTCAATATAAAGTGTCAAATCGTCTTGTGGACATTTAAAAGGAGAAGATGAACCTTAAAATAAAAATAACCGTCATGTCGCCTGGTATATTTGCTTGTGCCCAACAATAAGTGCTCAAGTTCTTTCTTCCGAGATTTGGCACTTAAAATTACAGGTTTTCTTTCCCGTGTGAAAATATACTTAATTTTTCCCCTTTCGACCTATGTAGACGTGTTTTGCTTTGTGTAGTGGGGTACGCGATAAGTAAAACGAACTTTTATAAATCAAAACATAAACATATATGTATACATACAATTCTAATAAAAAGCTATAAACATATATTGTACAATTTGCAAAGAAAAGGAAGATCGCGCGGAAGTAGCTAAAATTTCGTGTGCAGTTTGCGGTGCCAATTTGCATGCATTGTGTGCCAGGATAAATCCTACAGACTTGTACTATATGAAGTCTAAAAATCTAAGACATTGCTGCGATAAATATCAACGTGTGCGCTTTGTTTTAACAATTGGGGTTGTCATGCAATGATTTTCGAGTGTTTCAGTGTGTTGGGTGCCAAACATGTACCTAGGGGTGTAAACATTATTTTAGAAAAGGAGAAATTGTTAAGAATATAATGTTTTACCTTTATACATTTTTGGTTTATATATATTTTTTACATATTTATATAATAAAATTTAAGTCCACTCGGCATTACGGAATAAATATATTTAAAAATTATCCCGCTTAGGACCGTTTTCATTATCTCCAGTAAAGTTAAATTTTAACTGGATTATAGAAATATATCTGATAGCTTTAATTACAAAAATCTCTTGTGGGTATACACAGACTAGCCAAACAGACAACTTTTGTTTATATTTTTCGTTTGCACTTAACTGAGATGTGAAACTTCATGGAGAAAACGAAAATTTCGATAAATTATATATAAGTGAAAACGGCCCTTATTCATAAAAAATAATTGGAAATTCGAAAGGTAAAAGGAAAAAAACTTGTTTCTTAATAGTTAATTCTCCTTTCACCGGGAGTTGAACCGAGGACCTTCGATGTGGTAGGCGGAGTACGCTATTTGTATGAATAAGGGGTATGTAAAAACGAATATAAGGTAACACACGTGCATTTGTATCTACATATCTTTAACATGGAAAATAGAAAGATCTTTTTTATTTGAAGCAGGGTAGATTACAATGCACCACGAAAGAAAGCGAGTATAATTTTTTAAATAATCTTAACATTTTTGTTTTAGTATCGAAAAGGTTCCAATGGGCCGTGGGCTAATAAATGCAACCATGTGCTAAGAAATGAAACTGTTTATTGGAATGTGCATGCATGGTTTTCGGAACGGAATATTGTGGTAATTACTTATTTATCTTCACTTCTTGGTAGAACTTAAAACATTGTAATCTGGTGTGGCGGTGAGGCATGTTCGTATGTCTCCATTTGGAGATCTCAAATGCTAATTTTATCACATTTACAATTGCGCACACTATAATAGTATTTTTATTTTCACATTATAAAAAGAAGTCACAAAAAAAAATAGTTTTATTTATGAAATGTCAAAATTTCTGGGTAATAGTTGTCGCGACTATTGAATGTCAGAATTAATTTTGGGTATTTTTATACTCAGCTGAGCAGAGCTCACTGAATATATTAATTTTGCTCGCATAACGGTACCCCGTAAGGGCATAAATTAATCGAGATAGATATAGACTTCTATATATCAAAATGATCTGGGCGAAAAAGGAAATTCATTTAACCATGTCCGTCCGTCCGTCCGTCTGCCCGTAAACACGATAACTTGAGTAAGTTTCGAGGTATCTTAACGAAATTTCGTATGTAAAAATGAAATGAAAATAAAATGAACGAAATCGGATACCGAAAATTTCGAAAAACCGAAAAAGGGCGATAATTCATTACCAAAGACGGATAAAGCGATGAAACTTGGTAGGTGGGTTAACCCTATGACGAAAATAGACAATTAGTAACATTTTGAACAATGGGCGTGGCATCGCCCACTTTAAAAAGAAGGTAATTTAAATGTTTTCCGTTACACGAAGCTGATTTATTGGTTTCAAATATTATTTTATAAATTTGTTTTGCTTCAAATTTTAATTACGACGTCATTTTTTTTCCAGCTTCATGGCGCGACGGCATGACCGACAAGCACAACTGCAAAGCTTGGCAGAATCTTATTGGCTTACCTGTATATTACATAAATAAGGGAACCAAAGGCAGGGTAGCGCTGTACTGATGTGTTCATTGGCATATAGTGCAGAATGTATTGGGGGCCAGCATCTAGGGTTCTTATTTCATACATATTTATGTTTGAGCAGGGTATCTTTCAAGATCCTGCTTTATTTTCACTGCTGCTGGAAGAAGTGCAATTCAAATTATAGCTTATTTTTAAAATATAAATCCTTATTTTTTTGATTTTCAATTTTAAAAATTTTATTTTGAGATATTTTCGCATTGACGATAGCATCATGGTAAATAAAACAAGGTTGAAATGACAGGTGAAATATTTTTTTTTTGTAGGAATTCTTATTTAAAAAAATTTCAAACAAGCTCATTAACTCTTTGTGGACTAAAGACACATTTTTGGTCGTACGAAAATCATTTGCTATAGTAGTAAAAAGAATCTTTTGGAGGAGTTTGGTTTATGGACGTTGTTTGTTTTAAAAATTATTGTGCTAAAAATAAGTGTAAACACGTTGTGTATTGCATTCAGCAATGTAAAGTTCTGCTTTTCTTTACTAAAAAAAAAATTTTTCTTAAAAATAATTGATAAAGTGTTTATATACATACATATTTACCTAGGCACTTTGCAAGTTTGTTGTTGCATTTGATTGGCATTTATTTATTTTCAGTTTTCAATTGTTTTTTGCTCGTGCACATTTATTTCATTTTCTTTTCACTGTCACAGCTGTTTGCATTGTATGTTGTTAAGCGTCATTTAATAGTGATCTTAAACTGCTCATACAGTGATCTTCAAACTGCTCATACAGCGATTTTCTTACTGTGATCTCCAAACTATTTGCATTGCCTCTGTCTGTTTAACCAATTTTTACTTGACCTTATAATGTCTTGCAATTTTGTTAAATGCCAAGTGAAAGGTGATACGGAGCGTTTCATGTCGTGCTGGCTTTGTGACGATCAACGATAAAAAGGGCGTGCGTTAGTCGTGCTTGAAATGCAGATCCACGGAAGTGGATCTTTTTAAGCTTTTCAAACATACCCGAAACGCATACTCTGAAATCGGTAAGGAACTTTCTACATTGGGGGATAAATTTAAGTATTTTTTTTTTTGTTAAAACTTTTAAATGTATTACCGATTCAGCTGCTAATGCTAATAGCGACAGCCGTGACAGCAAAGGAAAACGAACTGGTATCTCTGCTGGAGTACTGATCTTCGACCCCGTTCAAAACATTCAGAACCCAATCGTTCCCGCACCCAGCACGCTAGAATTGATAAACTTAGCATCTCCAAGTCCACTTACAGTAGAGCCTTCAACATCGAAAGCACCTCCAACAAAACCAGCAGCTAGAAAAAATATTTAACCTGCAAACCGTCCTCAGGACATTTTGACACTATCTTGAATAACAATTTTTGGCCCCCTGGGGCACTTGTGTGGGAATTTGAATACAGGGGGAACAAGAGTGTTCCAAACTTAGCAAACATCCCTCTTAATAACGCTGAGTGAAAAAACTGAACATAAAATCTGCTTCAGATATATTTTACCAAAATGTTAGAGGCTTGACCACAAAATTAACAGAACTGCTTTTTTAATCATTTAACTTAAGTTACGATATAATTGCTTTTACTGAAACTTGGACCTCATGTCTTTAATTCAGAAATCCTCTGTAACGACTACCAAATATATAGAAATGACCGCCAGAACAGAATTGGAGGTGGAGTTCTGCTTGCTGCACACTCTTCAGTACCATCTGAAGAGATTAGCGTACCCGCCATCGATACATCTGAGTTCTTGTGCATACGCACTCAACTACAAATCATCCACATTTATTGAGCCATCGCTGAACTGTCCGGTTATATGCATCACATTTCCTGCTAAAAAATGCTAATTCGATGCTTAAGCCTTCCGATTCCACTATTGTCTTGGGTGACTTCAATATGCCGCACATATTATGGTGTATATCTGTCTTTAGTATCGTACCAGTTTCGTCAAAGTCTTCCAACAATGAATTTCTAGACGGAATGGCTAAACTTTGCCTTCTCCAAATCAACATCCAATCGAATAAATTCGGAAAAGTATTAAATTTAGCATTTGTGGATGATGACTCTAAATATTCCACTAGTCGATCCGAACCCATTATTGAACCTGAAGATGCTTACCACCCTTCGCTCAAAATAGTTTACGAAGTGGTAGGTAGTGCTTATAACCGCGGCAATAAGCGATACAACTCCTGTTATCGCTTTGAATTTGCGAAGGCCAATTTCAAAAAATTAAATCGTGATTTATCTCGCACAGTGGGCCAATATTTAATGCTGATATGGAACAAAGCGTTTCTCACTTTTACAATACCATTTACTTTCTTTTTGAAAAACACGTACCTAAGCGGATTTGTGTACATTCCGATAAAAGCCAAGTATGGTTCACTAAAGAACTGCAAATTTTAAAGAATATGTTGTTCAAAAAAACGGGTTTACATAACCATTACTACGGTACAAGTATTTTAAATTGAACAAAATGTGCTACAAAGCTTATCTTTGTAAAATGGAAAGAAATATAACTTGCAGGCATTTTAGGGATTTGTAAACTCTAAACGCAGGGTGAAAGAGTTTCCATCATCCATGAGATTCCAAGAAAATATTTCGCGGAATTTTTTATATCAAATTACTCTATTGAGACCAACGTTCCGCCTAATGAATACCCATTCACTATTTATTCATGTTATTCAATCTGAGCTCCATTTATATCTTCAGAAGTTGTATTATTTTATTTAAAACTTTAAAAGTATCATATACATGCCGCCCTGACAGGTCCCGGATGCTGCAAACATCTATCAGCCGCTAACAGATTTATTTAATTTATCTTTAATATATAGCGTTTTCCCAACAATGTGGAATGAATCTTTTCCTATCCCGCTTCATAAAAATGGAAGCAGGTTTTCAATAGAAAACTACCGGGGTATGGCAAAGTTATCCCCTATCCCAAAGTTATTTGAGACTATTTTTACCCACCACCTAACGTTCTCTATTTCCCCCATAATTGGAAGCTCGCAACATGGGTTCTGTAAAGGAAAATCAACTATCACCAATTTACTGGAATTTACCACTCACGTTTCTAATGGATTTAGAAAAGGCTTTCACACCGATGTAATTTATACCGATTTCAGTAAAGCTTTCGACAAAGTATCACACCCATTACTTATTTATAAGCTCGGTCAACTTGGTTTTCAACCCCGTCTTATATGTTGGATTTCTTCGTATCTTGGTAATCGAACGCAAAAATTAATCTTTAAAAATACACTTTCTGTGGTCATCAATGTTTCCTCTTGTGTTCCTCAGGACAGCCATCTTGGTCCGATTCTGCTCTTATTGTTCATACACGATACATCCAATACAATTAAATACTCAAAAATCTTTATGTACGCAGACGATGTAAAACTTTTCAAATCATATGCCTCGGTTCAGCAACATTCCTTGCATCAAATGGATATGAATCACTTGGTTACCGGGTGCAATGTAAACTATATGCCGCTCAATCTCAAAAAATGTAAATTCATGTGTTTTTCTCACAGAATTTCGCCACCAGCTCCATATAAAATTAACAACTATAGTTTAGAAAATGTAAATAATTTTGTTGACTTGGACTCCAAACTTAGTTTCAATCTTTATATTAATGCTACAGTGAATAAAGGCAATGGTGTTTTTGCATTTGCTAACACATTAGGTTTCAATTAATTTCAGTGGAGGTTGCGAGAGAATCAATTAATTTTTCCATACAAAAATTAAGAGCGGTAATTCCCGCTTTTTTTCACTGAATAGTTTTTTTTTTTTTAATTTGCTGGACTAATGCCATGAATTCCCGCTATGACCACATGAACTTTCTTCGCACTTTGCGCGGGGATTCCCGCAGTTTGTTTTAGTAGCACAACACTGCTCCAAAAGGTTAACATAACCTAAACACCGCTTATCGCCACTGTTTTACTTTCGCCTTTGCATAATTTTCACAGACAAAAAAAAATAGATATTCACATAATTAAATTTTGATTTGTTAAGGTTATTTAACCAAAAAAATTTTATTTAATTTGCGCGCAGATTCATTTAAACACATTTTCCACATAAAAATCACTTGCGCTTATTTACACGGGCAATACGATCGCAATTTAGTTTGTTGCTATAGCACAAAGTGCACTTAGTTTCATACACACATATTGTTGTTGTTGTTTGGGTGGCCAATAGCCTTATTCCTTGCACAATTATTTAAAACATTGAAGAATTATTATTCTCACTTGCGGCAATATACAAATCAGTTTTTACTGATCTAATTATTGTGATACAAAAGTTCACAGTCCTTGGTTAAATTACCAAAAAGTCCATAACAAGCGTTCATATATTTTTATTTTCACTGACACAATTTTTGCACTAGCCATTACTTATTGGCTTAGACAATTCAGTAGCAAATCTGCATTAGCACATTACTTAACATTTACGTGGGTGCGCGCCGTTGCCACCATGAAATTGTACTTATCCCACTTAGCACATAAGCCTCTATACAGTCTTTTTTTACGTTAGCCATAACTTATCGGCTTACACAATCAATTGGTAAATTTGTGTATACATACGCATACACCAAATCTTTTCACTAATCACATTATCACTTCCAAGTTCGGTCCTTTGGCAACATTTTCACTCACTACATTCTGCAAAGGCAATTTCTTCTTAGTTCTTCATAAATTTATCGGTTTTCATTTTTATACACAATGGAGACCTATACAAGCCAAGCAGATTCAGTGAAGGAGTATGAAAATGACCTCAACGACATGTCACCTTCACAACACAGCAAACACTCCCTAATATACCAAACGGATGAGTTAAAAACTCTGTGGGAAGCTACGAAGGTGACATACGAAAAGCTCGTAGGTTCATCAGAGCTTGAGTCAAAGGACTTATCGGCTATCAAAAAGAAGGATAAAATGTGCTATTTCAGCTTCCTGAAGTGTCAAGCGGCAATAGCTGAGCTTTTGGAAGGTTTTGAAAAGAAAGATAAGAAAGTAGATGTCTCAGATAATATGGAATATCATGTGCGCTTGCCAGCGGGTGATACGGATATTTTCAAAGGTGACTATATTTCATGGCCGACTTTTAGGGACATGTTCACTGCTATATATATTAATAATAGCAAACTCCATGCAGTACAAAAACTATACTATTTAAGGCAAAAGACCCAAGGGGAGGCCAAAGAAATAGTGGAACGGTGTTCCTTAACGACAGACGGTTTCGACACAGCGTGGAAAAATTTGTGTGACCGATACGAAAACAAACTTATCTTGGTCAATGCCCAATTAAAAATTCTTTTTAATTTGAAAGCAGTTCAGAGTGAATGCGGTAGCTCCATTAAAAAACTGCAACGTGATATAAATAATTGCATCGCAGCGCTTCAATATCACAAGATTGACATATCAAACTGGGATGCAATTCTAACATATTTGTGCTCCATAAAACTGCCAGAAACCACACTGGCTATATGGGAACAAACCATAGAAAATAAAACAGAAATTTCAAAATGGGCACACATGGATACATTCTTATCCAAAAGATTCCAAACGTTGGAAACTGTCGTAGATATAAGAGGAGATACAGTTTCAAAACCCTCTAAGCCACAAGCTTCTCGTTCCTCTGCAGAAACATCGTCGAAACGATTGGGGTCATATCAGGCTAGTGTAGCTAAACCCACGTGCAAGATGTGCAAAATTTCTGCACATCGAATCGCAAAATGCGAAAAACTTTTGCGCTTAACGCCAAATAAACGGTTTGAGCACACTAAAAGCATTCGCGGATGCTTAAACTGCCTTTCGGCTGGACATACTGTCACAAAGTGCACCAGTCAAGTGAACTGTGCCACATGTCATTTAAGACACAATGCGCTGCTTCACATTCCGAATCAGCCCAAAACCACAAATTCGGTAGATACGATTGGAGCATCAACGTCAAGAGATGCTCAAACGCGTCGCAATGCTGAAAAAGAAAACAGTTCGATTAATAATGTGAACTCATGCTTCGCAAATACAAGTAAAGGAGTGCTATTAGGGACATCACAGCTAAATATTCATTTAAATGGTGTTGACTATTCGGCGAGAGCCCTAATAGACTCGGGATCTGAATGCTCATTCATAACCGAGAAACTCAAGCGCAGAATAAATCTGCCAACTAAACGCATGCACGCCCAAGTTTCGGGCATGAATAATACAATGTCTGCACAAGTAAAAGAAGCGTGCAACATACAATTGCGGTCACAAACAGACCCATTAATCGAGATCAATACGATCATGCCGGTCTCACCACAATTAACAGGGAATCTTCCAACTTGCCAAATAAACGCAATGACTAGGCAAGCATTCCTTGACTTAGTACTGGCTGACAAAGGATTCTCTGTCAATGGGCCAGCCGACCTAATTCTGGGCGCAGACATATACCCCCAAATTATGCTAGGCGGTATTAGGAAGGACGTGCTAAACACATTAATAGCACAGGAAACGGTGTTCGGCTGGATTTTGACAGGCCGGACAGATGCGGTTGATACAAATAAGACCCTAGTGTCATATTTTAACGAGGTCACTTTAGACAAAAAAACTGGCGGCTTTCTGGGAGATAGAGGAAATTCCAAAGAAGAGGAGCATCAATCACGATGACACTTACTGCGAGGAGCTATACAAATCCACAACAGTTCGGAACAACGATGGCAAATACGTAGTCTCCTTACCCTTTAGGAAAGAGTTTAACTTAGGCCCCTCATTAAGAAGTGCGTGTTCTCAATTCTATCGCAACGAGTTACAACTTGCGAAAAACCCAGTCCTTCAAACGGAATACAATAGAGTTGTATCCGAATATGAAACCTTAGGGCACATAAAACAAATAGGCAATATTTCGCCGGACTCAAATGACTGTTACTTCCTACCTCACCATGCTGTTATAAAGGAGGGAAGTACAACTACAAATGTCAGAGTTGTATTTAATGCATCTTGTCCTACCACTAATGGCAAAAGTTTAAATGATGCCTTGTATCCAGGTCCGATTCTTCAATCCGAACTGACAACCCTTATATTACGTTGGCGGCTGTTCAAATACGTATTTAACAGCGACGTAGAAAAAATGTACCGCCAAATATGGGTTAATGAAAATCAAACAAAATACCAGCAAATCATATTTCGCAAATGCCCCAAAAACCCAATTAACCTTTACGAATTGAAAACGGTAATCTTTGGGGTTAATTGTGCTCCATACCTTACCATTCGGACACTGCACCAACTCGCTGATGACGTGGAGACCTCGCATCCAATGGCAGCAGATATCTTGCGAAATTGTATGTACGTTGATGACGTACTCGCCGGTGGGCACAGCATCGAAACTGCGGTAAGGGCAAGGGATCAAATATCATCGGCGTTACAATCGGCAGGTTTCCCATTACGCAAATGGACGTACAATTGCAAGAAAATTCTACAGGGTATACCGAAGCAACACTTATTAAGCGAGGATTTTCTTGAGTTTGAAGATACCAGCACGGCAAAAGTACTCGGCATCAGATGGAACGCTCATTTCGACTACTTCTACTTTGCAGGGAAACCCTTTGATGATAACCCTACTGTAACAAAAAGGTCAATACTGTCTGCGATAGCAAAACTTTTCGACCCTCTTAGCTGGCTGGCACCAGCCGTAATTGTAGCTAAAATAATAATGCAAAATATTTGGTTGGAAGAGACAGGCTGGGATGAAGATGTGTCTGAAACTACTCTACATCGGTGGCAATCATTCATGACTGACTACGAAAAGATCAACGACATACACATACCGCAATGGGTTCACTACACATTGAAGGACAATATCGATATACATGGGTTCAGCGATGCATCGGAAAAAGCATATGCCGCTACTGTTTTCCTGAGGGTACAAACAAAGGATCAAGTCTTCACCAACCTGTTGATGGCCAACACGAGATTAGCCCCGCTCAAAACCATATCCTTGCCTCGACTCGAACTCTGCGGTGCAGTTCTACTAGCACAAATAATCGAATCTGTGGTCGAAAATATGAAACTTTCGAACACTAAAGTAACCCTTTGGACAGATCCAACTATAGTGCTGGCATGGATCCGAAAACCACCATGTTCGTGGTCAACGTTCGTGGCACATCGAATAACTATAATCGACAAAGTAGGAGACAAAGTATGGGGGCACGTAGACTCCGCGTCAAATCCTGCAGATTTGGCGAGCAGAGGCCTCTACGCTTCGGATCTAATCAACAATTCTTTGTGGTGGCAGGGACCTTCTTGGTTACAAGAAGACAACGAAAATTGGCCAACACAAGAAGAAGATTATAATACGAATATGGAGGAAAAGAGGATGAAAGATCATACAACTTCGGTCAAAAATAACTTTGATATTCTGGATAGGTTTTCCGATCTACCAAGGGCTTTGCGGGTTATATCCTATATTCTTCGGTTTTTCCAGAATACGCACCCAACCACTAAAGCCTCCTTTAAGAGATAATCTCATTCGATAGCACCTGACGAAATAGAAAAAAAAAACACGAAGATTGATAACAATATGCCAAAGGCAACATTATCAAGAAGAGTACGCAAATTTGAAGTCAGGAAAACTAATAAATGGTAAAAGAGAGATTAAACCCCTGGACCCATATATAGAAGAAGAAGGCATCATTCGAACTGGGGGGCGGATTGGGGCATGCAAAGACATGTCTCATAACGAAAGTCATCCCATTATCCTTCCTTACACTTGCAGGTTATCCAGACGTATAGTTCAATCCTCTCATGAGACCACCCTGCATGGAGGGAACCAGCTGATGCTACGTCATATCCGCACTCAGTACTGGATCCCTGGCGTTAAAATCATGATAAGTTCTGTTATCCACAACTGTAAGTTGTGTACTATTCACAGGAAGCGGACACAAACGCAACTTATGGGGATCCTTCCGAAGGAGCGCACCACCTTTACTAGGGCCTTCACCAACGCCGGTGTAGATTTCGCGGGACCATTCGATATAAAGTCCTACCGAGGGAGGGGATGTCGAATTTCAAAAGGATATGTTTGCATGTTCGTCTGCTTTTCGACGAAAGCCATCCATCTAGAAGCGACAAACGACCTTAGTACCGAGTCCTTCCTAGCTGCCTTCGCCAGATTTGTTTCCAGACGAGGCTGTCCGAAAAACGTTTACTCCGACAATGGTACTAACTTTGTCGGAGCTTCGCGATCTTTACGATCCGAGTTTAAAGCATTTCTGCGTGAAGCCAGGGACGGAACTTTGAATAAATATAGCCAACACACTTTAGAATGGTATTTTATACCGCCAAGCGCTCCTCACATGGGAGGTTTGTGGGAAGCGGGGGTAAAAAGTTTTAAGACCCATTTTAAAAAGATCGCGTCCGATCATAAATATACTTTTGAGGAGTTTACTACCCTCTTATGTCGAATTGAGGCCTGCCTCGGCTCTAGGCCCCTCAGTCCCTCATCCAATGACCCTTCCGACCTGGAGCCGCTTACTCCAGGCCACTTTCTCGTAGGTGGACATCTTCTAGCCTCACCTGAACTCGAATGCAGTGAAAACCCTGCCTCAATTGTAAGCCGATGGCAGAAGATGAAGAACCTTCATCAAACATTCTGCAAAAGATCGAAATCGGAATATCTCACCGAAATCCAAAAACGATACAAGTGGAAAAATCCACAGTCCAACTTAAAACCCGGGGATCTAGTCGTCATAAAAGAGGATAACCTACAGCCAAACGAGTGGAGAATGGGGAGAATCGTCAACACGCACCCAGGTTCCGATAACCGTGTACGTGTTGTTGACGTCAATACAATTAAAGGACAAATTACGAGACCAATCACGAAACTGGTACTACACCCGCCCAACGACAAGGAAAATGAACTTTAATAATCCATATTCCTTTATCCCAAAAAACCCAGCTCTCGTTCGCCTGAACGAGGCCAACACTTAAGTGCTTAACAGGCCAACCTAATAAAACCGCACTGCGTTTTTTAGCGCACGCAAACAACCGGCGTTCTTTGCCCTAACCCAAATAAGCATGCGTTGCGACAATGTAAAGCATGTGTGCAAACGTCGAATCTAAATATCACGCAGAACAAAAATTGGAAATCGAGTTAGGTTTTCACGCAGCAAATTCAACTTGGGTTGCTCTCATACGAGTTGTATGTACATGAGACATTTTTGACAGAAAATTACTTAAGTGCGTTTATATTAGGTTGGCTGTAAGAAACACAAGGTGGTGTTCTAAATAACAATAACTTAAATTCCAATTTGAATATCCTAATATTTTCCACATAAGACAATTAAAAGCGAACAATTAAATTGAAATAAAGTGCCTAAAACAAAAGGGTATTAACTCAGATTTCTGCACACTATCTTTTATATGCATTGCATTCCAACCAAAGAAATTTCGCAAACTATTTGGAACATACTAGAACCGAGAGCCGACTACTAAGTATACTTATCTACTGTATACAGAACTTTCCCTACTAAAAAATTGTTAAAAAGAAGCTCACTAGTTATTGATCATTTCGCGAGTGCAAGGAAAATGGCTCACTTTTAGTTAACTTTAAAAAGTCAGTACTGCATCTGTTAAATTGGAAGAAAGTCAATTCGTTTGTTGTCCTCAAGTAAAATCCACTGTTTTTAACGACAATCACAATTTATTAATTATGAAGGCGATCATTATAGCGATTTCGACATTCAATAACAGTTGTTTACGATCAGCCTTTGGCGGCAGGTTATGTTGAACGACCAAACAGAAAACCCCCAATTAGGTACCAAGACTTATGTTGTAAAGTAACTCCATCGTCTTGGCAAATACCAGAAGTTTTCTAGAATCTTGTTTAATTCTTACACCTGCTGTTACTGACGAGGCCTTACTTATAAGCATTTGGTGCCAGAAGGCGGTGTCTAGATAATTTGCCCATTGTAAGCCTTAAGCCCTCTTTAGAGCATTAGATATTAGATATGTTACAGCTCAACCCTTTTATCTACACCTTTCCTGCCTAATTGATCATATGCGACCTCTGTCTCCTTTTGATTTCTTCCACCTAACGTGGCACTGTTTGTTGTTTGCCTTTCCATCAGTGGCGCCAGTCGCTGCGCCAGCATCGCGTTCCAACCTTTGGCCACATCCACCACTAAACCCACTACAACCAAGCATGTAGTGCAAACCCACCTTAGCAAAATCGACAGTAAAACCAACAGTCGCCTCTAATAGTAAAGACGTTAACAATAAAATTGATGCCCAAAATAAAAAATAAACATTTGGAATCATAGAAACCGGAAGCATACATTTAAGTCCCTGTTAGAGATACTCAAATCTGAACCGAAGCAAATTTTCAAAACAAACAAAAAACTCGTACAAAATTATCGTTGGACCCTAATAAATCGATATCTATATGGCACGCGGGTCATAAATTTAAGCTGGAATATTATAAGAAGCACAGCAACTTGTATTGCCAAATCATTTAAAAAAATACACGAAAAATCCTGTTGCTCTAGGATAGCCCTATTATCATGCCTCTACAGGGGATATTTCTCAAGGCACGTTGAGAAAAAGTGTACATCCAAAGTCTGGTAGGTGTTTAATTTGTTACGTTTGTGGGACGCTATATCCATGTCAATGCTAAAAGGGACCAGAATGTGTTTAGGCGGGCTTGCCCAAAGGTGACCCCTGGTACAACGGGCAAGACAACACTCATAACTAGTGGCTTACCTGCAGAGCTACTGGGCAAATGTTCTCCCAACAAAATGGTTTAACAATTCCCTCCTCATGCGATACGCTTGAATTATACAATCAATAAAAAATGTGGACTTTTAGCAAATTTATCACTATTCAATTCCATAAGAATTGCGTTTAAATATGCTAAACTCTTTAGAAATTGCGGTGTCAGCTTATAAGGACCTCCTTGGGCAATCAGTTAACAAATGTGTACCCTACCAAAATCTGTGAAAAACGCAGTTCGGTAAAAACTATTGCTTAGGGCGTTTGTGAATTAGGCTGACGATATGCTTTCTTTTCGTATATTAATCAAAACATCGGTGACTGATGATAGAAAGGTAAATAAAAAATATATGCCACTGCGCAGAAGCTCTAAGCATTTAGGTATACTTAAACTTTGAGGGCTTGATAGATAGAAATAAATACTAAAATATAAAGGTTTAGATACTTATAAAATCACCCGTATATTACAATTGCGTTTCCAGCCGCTAATGTTTCAAAAATTGCATAAGTTAAGAGTAGCCCTATGTTTGTATAAATTGCCAACTAAAATTTTTCTCATATCATGTTTATGATGGGAAAACATTTTCCAAGCTATAGAGAAGTTTTTGAACATGATAAACTGACGTCGAGGTTTGCACTTTGTAAAAATATTTCGAATTGTGATTTTATCTTGTAACTGCAAAAGCAAACTGGCATCGTTGGCTGGCAATTCAAATTTAATCCAATTATCTAATGACATGATCGTTTTCCGGCAGTTTATGTCAGTATTTTGCTTTAACGACATCGACTCTACCTTTTTCATTAGTTGATGGTCTCATCATTTAATTTTTCTTCTGAATCAACATTTTGGGGATCAGAAATAGGTACATCGTCATCCGAGCTTTCAGACTCATCCAGACTATCTTCATCCAGAACACAATGTCGACACATTGAATAACAATCACAGCAGATTGAACTATTGTGTTCATGTTTATTGAACATTTATTTGCTACTCGTGACTTTTCGAAAAATACTATCCAGTCATAAGGGATTTCCTGAAAATAGAAAGAGAAATGAATTAACATTACATATTGCAATAACAATCAACTAGCTTCCTTACTCACCGCGTGTTTTATATCAATGACATTTTTTTCCATTCAGGAAATGGAAAAGCGTAGCAGATGTCAAAATCTCTACATTTAATGCCTGACTGTCAATGATTATTGCAATGCAAACGTTAGACCTTATGCGCAAGCATCTCGCGCACTACACGTCACGCACTACATGCCGCACGACATATCGAGCACAACACGCCACACATGTCGCGTATTACATATCTCGATCAATCATTAATTTGGTAGATATTTAAAATACTTAATTCAACGAATCTCAACATTATCGACAATACACGTCGAAAATAATGTTGAATGATAGAAATGCAACCTTGTTGTACCTTTTCAGCCAGGTTTCGAATCGTTTCGTGTGGTGGCAGGCCACTTGTTGTGAAAACAAAGATCACCAAAAATCTAAAATAAATTTTAGATATATGTCGGCGACATCTACCGACATAAACCGAATCAGAAAATGTATTAAATGTGCTAAAGCACCGGCCACATCGCATGGATGACTACTAAATCCGTTTTTTTCTTCGGTTCTTTGCGCACATAAGTTTACTCATGGCCTTTAATCCTTTATTTAAATTAAATTTTCCGTTTCTTTCGCGAAAATATATGGGATATATTTGTTTTTACCCCACCCAAACACCATTGGCCACCCAACAACCCCAATACGACCATAAAATTAAACGCTTCCATTTCCAGAAATGACTGGATTCAATTTGAAGCGCTCCAAAACAGAGGCACGCGCCAATTCGTTCACCATCGCGTGCCGTCTATGCAACAAGCCTCACGAGTGAGATTGTGCCCGATATACCGGGGTATGTCGGCCGAAGCGCGTCTACGCGAAGTATTAATACATAAATATTGCCCAAATTTCCTGTCGCCATTTCACCGCCTTGAAATATGCCCCAGCCAAGATCGATGCCGACGATGTAATGAGCAGCACCATACTACGCTCCATATCGACGACGTCCAGCCGCTGCCAACGCAAGGTCATAACGACGACGATGATGCGAGCTCCGATGAAGTACACTCCATCCATGTTACTGAGCAATATAAGTCATGCGCACAGCAGGTCGTAGAAGAAGAGGAATAAGAGAGGCTTGCCAATAGGGCAGAGATAAATCAGACGATACAACAAGGCGTCTTAAATACGCAGCGATTTCGACCACCGCTACGCCACGAGAGACCTGAGTTATGCTCGAGTATGTACGGCACATTGGTGCGCCCACAAAACGGGGATGGCGCGGAGACACGTCCTTTTCGTCCATCGCACCACCCCACTGGTAAACAGCGTGACGACGCGGAACGCGTCCGTCCCGCTCGTCACGTCAATTTGCTGGAAGGGCGGCCCCGATTAGAGTACGCAACAACCACAAAGCTCTCGTTCGGAAACGTCAAGCACCTACGAGCTTCAGGAGCGGCCGACTCCGGGATAATCTAGTGGCACCAACCATAACGAGATCACTTATCGCCATTGCGCCAACGGCAATAGTACGTATTGAAGCCGGAGGCCGTCTTCATTTGGTCCGCGCCCTTTTAGACGCGTGCGCCCCCGCCACCATCATCGATGCAAATTTGGCAAAGGATCTCCGCCCAGAACGCACCAACACCGCGTACCATTCGCGGTGCACCATAGTATTGAGGGGGAAGAATGGGGTGGCTGGGAAAGTTACAACCCAAGCCACTGTAGTGCCAACTATGCAAGAGTGAACCCAACGGCGAATATGGACCCGTCGATAGCTGCCCCATTTCAGTTTATGAAGCTGGCCGATCCGACGTTCTACCGATCATCACCGGTGCTGCTCACGTTGGGTGGCGACGTTTACGTCAATATAATGGTCAGCGGTTCACCCTCCTCCACTGTTAGTGGGCTGCTCACTCAAGCCACGATTTTCGGCCTCGTCGTGTCTGGAGCCCACCCAATATAGAAATTTTTGTAATTTTCAACAAGCATACTCATATATATCTTTCAGTAAATATTGCACGGAATTAAAAAACCACGTACTTTACTTAATACTTTCCTTTCTTTTTCAACAGGAGACTGAGACGTGAGATCAATCACACGGCGTCTGCATCGACGCATCGACTTGCGGAACGTGTGATGGCATGGCGTTCCTTCATTTCTCCATTTTTTTCTATGAAAATTATGCAAAGTCGAAAGTAAAACAGTGGCGCTAAGCGGTGTTTAGGTTATGTTAACCTTTTGGAGCAGTGTTGTGCTACCTTGAGCTGTGTCCGGAAAATCTTGCCGCGGGTGGGGAATTATTCCGGAGAGTCACAAGGCGTGATGCACAAACTTTAAGAAACTGCGTTAAGCGCCTTTTTTATATTTTTGCACGAAATATAAATTTTTTCACTTAACACTCACTTGCACGTTTTGATCGGAAATAACCAATTTATAATTTTATTTCGAAAGATTTATTAACAACAAAAAAACTACCTCGCACGGAATAAACCACGTACCTTTTAATTAATTCGTTGATCCGGAGTAATAGATTGATTTTTTTGTGGATGTCGGAGTTGTTGATGTTGGTGTTGCCAAAAGGGTCGTTGTGTGCAAATGCTGCCAATTATATTATCACGATTGTAAATTTGGTTGATATTATCTTCCTTGAACTTTTGACTGCTTCTGATTACTTGCCTAGGGAGTGGATTGGACTGAAATTATGTGACTGGCTCTCTTTACCGGCGTGGTAAGGACCATGGAAAAATGCGTGGTGGCAACGGCGCGCACCCACGTATTTGGTAAAAATTGGTTAAGGCGAGAAAAAAGGGAAGAAAATAAAAACACCAAAAAGGTTTCGTGTTACTAAAGAGGAATTACAAATGGTTTGTTTTATTAACCGTATAGAAATACAACAAGTGTTAAGAAATTGTTTAACAAATGTTGTAGAAAATGGTATATAATAATAATTTTAAAAAATCGCACTTACGTGAACGTGAGATGACACCGTGTAGCTTCGCTGGCTGCTGAAAGAGGACGAAACTCTTTGTAACAAAACCTAAAGTTGATACACCGCGGGCGCACAGCGATAAATGTAAAATACATCTACGTAATACCACTCACACATGCCCGTGCGCTAGTGACAGCAAACATGTGTGGGTGGCAGCGAATTATGTTAAGAGGGGGGGGAGCAGATATATTTAGGTCTGTGACCTAAACAAAGGCTCTTTTAAGCAAAAAATATACGACTGGTATATTTAAACTTTAAACGGGGATTACCCATTTTAGAATCAGTTGGATTGTGGTTTCCTTGCTATCGACTGTAGTCTAACACTTTACCAACACTACCAATGTACATTGTTAAAAAGTAAACCGTTTTTGGCGGTTGAAAGATTAGATTCAAAATGTGCGGTAATTCCCGGCATTGCTTTACTAAAGGTCACTTGAATGACGGGAATTCCCGCAATTAAGTCGAATGTGTTAAACGGTGGTCAAAACAATTTAATGACCCTTACATAACTAAAGCACTTTTTACAACATTAGTTAGGCCAATATTAGAATATGGCTCAGTAGTTTGGAATCCGCGTTATCAAGTCCATGCAGACAGTCTCGAATCAATACAAAAACAATTTTCACTATTTGCCTTAAGAAATTTGCAATGGGACTCTTTAACTAATCTTCCACCTTATATTAATCGATTAAAGCATATCAATATTCCATCTCTTGCTAGTCGAAGGGAAATGCTTGGTGCAATATTTATGACAAAACTTTTCAATGGATCAATTTCGAGCCCATTCCTTCTGAACGAAGTGAACTCTTTTGTTCCCTCTCGGACATCGAGACACTTCAAACCTCCTCTGCTGAAACATAGTAGAACGAATTTCGTACAAAATTAACCTTTTCGGCGTTTATGCCAAGACTATAACTCTCACTCAAACATATTTGATAGCGCGGACTCCCTTTTTTCTATAAAAAAGTCTGCTCTCACCTCTCTTAATAATAAATGTATAATACTGTAAGGAATTTAGGGAAATTCCTCTTGTTTGAAACCTTCTACTAAAGTTCGTATCATTGAACTGTTGAACAAATAACTCCAATATTCAATAATGCAAAATGGTCTTTATTAGACTACTTTGAAAATACTTCACAATAACACTAATACTTCGCAACTAATAGCGTGCTTAAATCAAACTGATTGCTCGTGCCTCAGCTGGTGCTGCTTTTGTACTCTACGGTTTCCTTGTTCACATATTTCTAGGGGTTTCTGCTTCTAGAATTTACTAGTTCGCTGCAGATTGCATACTTTTGTGACTATCCCAGAAATATGCATGTGTATGTGTGAGAACTACTTTGCTGCTGATTGCATACTTTTGTGAGTATCTCTCCGCTGCTGTATGTACATATGTGTAGACATAATGATTGATTTGTTTGTGTAGATACAAGTGATTGCTTAGTATCGGCTTAGGGATGATAGTATGCCTTAATGTTTGCTAATATTCGTCACAATACGTTTACTTCTGTGCTCTTTAAGTATTACGTTTGGCTGTTGAAATTTCTTCTGTAGCTGACACACCGCTGCCCATCAAAGACTCGGCAAAAACAAAAACACAAAGCAAACCAAGTAAGGACGGGACTGTCTTCGGCTGTGCCGAAGACTTCATACCTTTCATGAATGAATGGGGCTGAACAATAATCTTATCCCGTTCGTAATCTCCAAATAATCAGATGTGTAAGAAAGGAAATATATAGTGAATAGATGTACATACCTAAACGATTTTTAAGATAAACGTAAAATAAAAAAATAGGTAGCTACTTTGTGTGAGGATGCAAAGTTTCAGGTTTTTTGTGGCCTGCGTGTAAAAACTATGAATACGAATCACGTATTTCAACAATATATCACGTAAACGTAACTATTTGATGAAATTTGGTGTCTTTTGAAGCTTCTAGCCGTAAAAAAGGGGCAAAAATTACAGTTTATATGGGATATATAATATATATACCAAAGTCTCTATGATTTTTCGACAACAATATATGCTATATACGTAAGCATTTGGTGAAATTTGAAGCTTCTGCTGTTAAAATGGGGCAGAAACTGCGCAAAGTTTCTTATATGAACAATCGGTTGTATGAGATATTTACTATATATACCACCGATCTCAATAATTTTTCAGACAACAATATATGCTATATATGTAAGCATTTGGTGAAATTTGAAGCTTCTAGCTGTTAAAATGGGACAGAAATTGCGCAAAGTTTCTTATCAGAACAATCGGTTGTATACTATATATACCACCGGTCTCTATGATTTTTTCAGACAACCATATATGCTATACTTGTAAGCATTTGGTGAAATTTGAACATATCTAAACGACTTTTAAGATAAATATAAAATAAAAAATATGTAGGTTCTTTGTGTGAGGATGCAAAGCTTCACGTTTTTTGTGGTCTGCATGTAAAAAATATGACTACGAACCACGTATTTCAAAAATATATGACGTAAACGTAACTATTTGATGAAATTTGATGAATTTTGAAGCTTCTAGCCGTAAAAAAGGGGCAAAAATTACAGTTTATATTGGGTATATAATATATATACCACCGATCTCTATGATTTTTTCAGACAACAGTATATGCTATATACGTAAGCATTTGGTTAAATTTGAAGCTTCTAGCTGTTAAAACGGGGTAGAAATTGCGCAAAGTTTCTTATCTAAACAATCGGTTGTATGAGATATATACTATGTATACCACCGATCTCAATGATTTTTTCAGACATCAACATATGCTATACACGTAAGCATTTGGTGAAATTTGAAGCTTTTAGCTGTTAGAATAGGGTTGAAATTTCAAAAAAATATATATGTATATATACTATATACCATCATATATATATTATATATACCACCGATCTCAATAATTTTTCAGACAACAATATATGCTATATACGTAAGCAATCGGTGAAATTTGAAGGTTATAGCTGTTAAAATGGGGTAGGTAGGTAGGTAGGTTGAACTGGCCGGTCCATGAGGACCTAACATAGACTGATTGAGTCCGTAGTGTTACCAGAAGTTTGTTTGAACGACCAAACTGAAAAACATATCAAAAACCAGGACCTATGTTATAAAATAACTCCGTCCTCTTGGCAAATACTAGAAGCTTCCTAGGACTTAAGCCACTTGCTGCTTCTAGATCTGACAGCTGTATCACTCTTAATAGCTGGAGTCTTAGGCTGGCATGAGCACAGAACGTGCTCGATCGTTTCCTCCTCTAACCCGCACTTCCTGCATCTGCTATCACTGAACAAGCCTAGTTTAAAGGCATGTGACGCCAGAAGGCAGTGTCCAGTCAGAATACCCGTCATGAGTATACAGTCCTCTCTTTTTAATGATAGGGGCAACTGTGTTAGTCTAAGGTTGTAAGACCTACACATAATCTTCGACACTTTACAGCCCCGCGCTTGAACCCACGCCTTTCCCGCTTGGTCGATCATGTGCACCTCTCGACTTCGCTTAATCTCGCCCAATCTAATTGGGACATCTACGGAGCAGGCTTCAAGGGATGCGCCCTTTTTAGCTAGTTCGGCCGCTCTTTCATTCCCATCTATTCCCATATGCCCTGGGACCCAATATAGATGTATGCTTCTCCCTGTCCCGATTCTCCCCAAAGACTGCTTACACTCGAACACGCATTTAGATGCTGTACTATGCGAGATTATTGCCTTAATTGCTGCTTAACTGTCAATATAAAAGTTAACACGGTTGCAGCTTAAGCTATTCTCTTCCGGGGTTTCTACTGCTTTGGTTACGGATAATATATCCGCTTGGAAAACGCTACAGTAATCCGGAAGCCTGTTGGATCTGCTTATTTCCGGATCAGCGCAGTATACCACAGACCCTACTCCTTCCACTACTTTGGAACCATCGGTGTACACGTGTATCGCCTCGTCCGCCATTTGCGCACCCTCGCGCCAACCGTCCACCTCTATTGTGGCCTTAAGATCTCCCTCGAAGCGCAGATAGGGAATCATGTAGTCTGTTCGTCTTGTGATTGATGACGCTATACTACTATGGCCATATGGTCGGCGCTCAAGCTGCTCCGAAACACCGAGCCTGGTTGCGGTCGTTAACGCTTTGTTCTTTGCTACCAGGTCTACAGGTGGGATGTGCAGAATGGCATACAGTGCAGCCGTCGGGGTTTTTTCAGGGCTCCCGTAATGCTAAGCATCGATAATCTGCATACCCCCTCTAATTTTTTGAGGTATGTTGTTTTTTGTGTGGCTTTCCACCAAACAACAACTCCATAGTATAGAATAGGGCTTACAATCGCTGTAAAAACCCAATGAGAAAGAGAGGGCGATAGGCCCCACGTACAACCCAGCATCCTTTTACATGCATAGAGTGCCTTTGAGGGATTCTTGACCCTCTCCTCCACGTTGAGCTTCCATCACAGCTTACTGTCTACGATGATTCCTAAATATTTTGTGCAAGGTTTCTCCTGTAAGGTCACTCCTCCTAACTTAGGCCTGGTCCAATTTGGGAACTTGTACCTCTTTATAAACAATACCATATCCGTTTTCTCCGCACTGACTTTCAATCCGACATTAGATGCCCAGGCATGAATATCGCGAAGCGCCCGATCCATCAAAGAACTAATCGTTGGAAGGCACTTTCCACTTATGACAATTGCAACGTCATCTGCGTAAGCCGTAAGTTTTACGGGCCCCGCATCGAATTGCCTGAGCAGTTGGTTGATGACCAGCGTCCACAGCAGAGGTGACAGCATCCCTCCCTGCGGCGTGCCCCTGTCCACTGATTTCGTGGCCTCGTACAATCCCCATTGTGATGTAACATTTCTGCAATTTAACATGCAGCCGATCCATCTGATTAAGGCAGGATGTACTTTAATGTAATTAAGATCATAATCGCCTATTTTGCAACATTATTGAAAGCCCCGGCAATGTCCAAGAAGACTCCTAGAGCATACTCCTTACAATCCAGGGATTTCTCTATGCTTATTACCACCCTATGCAATGCGGTGTCTACCGACTTGCCTTTGGTGTACGCATGCTGTGTTGTGGAGAGCAGATTTTCATCTACGTTGGACTTTATGTACACATCTATCAGCCTCTCAAAGGTTTTGTGCAGAATTGATGTTAAGCTAATGGGTCTATAGTCTTTGGGATACACGTGACCGATCTTCCCCGCCTTTGGTAGAAAAGCTACACGAGCAGTTCTCCAAGAGTGCGGTACATGATTCAGTCGTATGCACCCATCGTATATTATTTAAAGCCATTCCACGACCGCCCTACTTGAGACTTGTAGCATGGCCGGGAATATACCATCTGGGCCCGGCGATTTAAACTTAGAAAACGTCTTCACTGCCCACTCGATCTTGGTATCGGTCACCAAGCCCGGTACTACTAGCCCCGTGATCGAGGTGTGAGTAATGTCTGCTGGCTCCTCTAAACCGTCTCCCGATTGGAAATGTGTATCGAGAAGCACTTCAAGGGATTCCTCACTATTACGTGACCATTCCCCGTTCTCTTTCTTTATTAGTCCCTGGACTATGTTTCCCTTTGCTAGGACTTTTTTCAACCGTGCTGTTTCGCTGGAGCACTCTATGCACGTACAGAAACTTTTCCATGAGTTTCTCTTCGCCCTGGTAATTTCGCGCTTGTAGATCCTCAGTAGATCCCTGTACTCGTCCCGACACGCTTCGCTTTCCGCGGTCTTTGCGAGCTTAAACATTTATTTTACCTGTATTCTTAGAAGACTCAGCTCATTGATCCAACATGGCGGCTTTGCCTTTCCTCTGAATCTTCTTAGAGGGCAAGCTTTGTTATACGCAGTCATAAGCGTCCTTGTTAGGAATTCATTCGACTCCTCCAGTTCTTCTACATTAGCAACCTCTTTGGGTTGTCCCAGTTTTGTTTCTACATATTTCTGGAATTTAGTCCAGTTCGTTGACCTAGGGTTTCTAAAGGTTCCTCCCTTCTGTACCCTCTTTATGGGGATGCTGAAGCTGATATACGCATGGTCGGAGAAGGATGGTCTCTCAAGAACCATCCAATCATACCTTGATATATCACGCTTGGAGCTCAATGTAATATCCATAATAGCTGGATGTTGGACCGATGTATGTAGGGACATTTCCCCTGTTGGCTATCTGCAAATTGGTTTGCAGGATGTAACAAAACAGAGATTCGCCTCTCTCGTTCGTATCTGCTCTTCCCAACGCATTGTGGTGCGCATTTGCATCTGCGCCTATGACCAACCGCCATTTGCGCCCTTCCTCCTGTACTAGTTTTTGCACTCCATCGGTGGGACCTCCGCAGCAAGGGCCATGTAGCAGGACGCCAGGATAAATGCCTGCTTATTCTTTTACTCAACGGCCACCGCTACGAGAACCTCAGTGGTGTAATTAGGCAGCATATATGAATGCAGCTCTTTCCTTACATTACTACAGCTCGCACCTGTCCTTCCGTTTGCGCATAGTAAACGCCAAACCCGCGCGCGCTAAGTCCAGGAACCTTTCCTCCCGATGAGAGCCACGGCTCCTTGATCAGCGCCACGTCAAACGAACCCTCCTCAAGGGTTAGGAGGAGTTCGCTCGACGCCACTTTACTGTATTGGAGGTTTATCGGTAGGACTAGCAGCACCATTGGGCTGTTTGTCCCCCTCCAGCACCTTCGTCTTGACGTCGTCGTCCTCCCCTTGCCCTTTTGGTTTAGAGTATTCGAGGCCCCCTTCAGCTTTTCGTGACTGTTGTGCAGGGTGTTCCTCTGTGCGAGTCACAGCACCATTTAGCGGTTGGTCCTCTTCTAGCACGTTCGTGGTGACGTCGGGGACCTCCGCCTGTATTTTTTCCCTTAGGCTTTTTGGTTCCTTTCGACTTCGCCCACCTCTAGCGTGTTAGGGTTTTTATCCTCGGGACTTCTTTTCCTGAGTCGCATGTAAGTTTTGCCAGTGCCAAAGGACATTTTACCAAGCTGCGTGTACAAAATATCCTCCGCCTGCTTGTTTATTTGGAAGATGTAGAACTGACCATCCTCAGTAGGCCGAGATACAGTAAGTACCTTCCAATCCTGTGTCGGTATGTTCGGATTCTGATTCTGCAGAAGTCGCAGTGTATCCTCCGACTTCATCATGCATGGTATCCATACCTTAACTTTTGGTACTGTGGGAATTTGCGCTTTATCCACCACCTCAAACCATGCGTTCGTGCCTTGCCTTTGAAGGTTTGGAACCACTTCCTCCAGCCACCGCAAGCTCGCGATGTTGTCGCACGCTATCATCGTCACACCATTATACCATCCCCCCGAATCAAAGGTTGGAAGGGGCTTACTTGGTTGTTCCCGCATCATTTTAAACATTAAGCTAATAAGGTCCCTTTCCACAGATCTCAGCCTTTTAGTAGTCATTTGTCCGAAAGGACTGCTACGACCAACCACCGCCACAGTCAGTGACTGCTTTGCCACATCACTCATCTTCTCGGGAAAAGCAGGAGTTTTAGTGTTATCTCCCTTTGGCACCTCCGAGAAAGCCGGAGTCTTAGCGTTAACTCCCTTTAACGCCTCCGAGAAAGCCGGAGTCTTAGCGTTATCTCCCTTTGGCTTATCTCCTATTTCCTTAATTGGAACTTCCCTCTGACTCGCAGCTTTTAAGGTAGTTGATACCTCGCTATTGGAGCCCATATGTCTTACAGCTTTGGGCCTACTCGTCTTGTCTATGCGACTGCCCTGCCTCGCGGCTCTAGGACTGGGTCCTTTCTGCCTCTTGAAAGCAGGCTTGTCGCCTTCCGTCGAACGTTGCCTCTTCATTTTGCTATTCGACGCTTCTTCCTCCTCGTACCGGTTGCAAAACCGAGGGTTTCTCGCAGAAAACCTTTTGAACTCCCTTCGACCTACTTCTACCGCTTCATGGGCCCATTCCAAGCGCTCGATCTTCACTTCTGTTGGGTCGACCACTGCTCCCAAGCGTTGTACAATTCTTAGGGCTACACGGTACTGCGAGAGAGCTCTTTTACTTCCTCTGCTCCGTACCCTTCTCCACTCTTCTACTCCGTTTTCATTTGTGTGTTTCTCCAACACGGAGTTCATTGAATCAGCACTACTCTCGCTCCCCGAGTCCGACGCATCGCTTAATTCGTATTTGTCGTCCTTGGATTGCGACTCAGTCCTCCTCTTTACTTCGTCCTTATTACAGTCAGGTAACGAGTCGGTCATCTTGGTCGTACGACCACCTGCCCGACAAGGAGGGCTCAGCGGTCCAGTATTATATACGGTGAAAGAACCGTCCGCCACAGCAGCGCCCCTTACTGTGGTAAGGGCATTAATACTTCCCGAGGTGGCCCGGTATCGGGAAGGCTCCGTTCGAATACAGCCGAATTTAACCAATAGGCACGGTCCTGGATTAGGGGGTTGGCAGTTCTTGGTCACCGACATCCCGCCGCCCTCGTATGAGGCGAAACGGCGTAGATGTCAGTCCTAAACAGCTCCGCCTCATAGTCGGGCGCTATGGAGTTCGGCTAAGCCCTCACACCAACGAAAAGGTGCCTACCCTAGTGAGGGTAAAATGGGGTAGAAATTGCAAAAAGTTTCTTATCTGAACAATCGGTTGTATGAGATATATACTATATATACAACCGATCTCTATGATTTTTTCAGACAACAATGTATGCTATATACGTAAGCATTCGGTGAAATTTGAAGCTTCCAGCTGTTAAAATGGGGCTGAAATTGCGAAAATATATATATATATATATAATATATATATACTATATATATCACCGATCTTTATGATTTTTTCAGACAAGAATATATATTATACTTAAATATTCGTTGAAATTTGAAGCCTCTAGCTCTTAAAATAGGGCAGTAATTTCGAAAAGTTTCTTATTTGTACAAACGGTTGTGGGGGATATATACTATATATACGACCGATCTCATCAATTTTTTCAGACAACAATATGTGCAATATACGAAAGTATATGGTGAAGTTTGAAGCTTCAATCTGTTAAATTGAGGAAGATATGACAAAAACCCTCCTTTTCTGAAAAATCGGTTGTACGGAGGATATATGCTATAGTAGTCCGATCCGGCCGGTTCCGACAAATGTCTAATTGTACACCCAAATACACCCGCTCACCAAATTTTATCCAGATATCTCAAAAATTGAGGGACTAGTTTGCATACAAACAGACAGACGGACATGGCTAAATCAACTCAGCTCTTCATCCTGATTATTTCGGCATACTTAATGGTGGTTCTATCTATTTTCCTTTAAGGACTTACAATTTTGGGTTTCGTGACGAAATCAATATACCATTTCATTTTCATGAAAGGAATAAAAATAAGTAGGTACTTTGTGTGAGGATGCAAAGTTTC
This sequence comes from Eurosta solidaginis, assembly GCF_040869045.1. Classification (NCBI taxonomy): domain Eukaryota; kingdom Metazoa; phylum Arthropoda; class Insecta; order Diptera; family Tephritidae; genus Eurosta; species Eurosta solidaginis. The sequence goes on along the minus strand of NC_090320.1, from coordinate 102,846,914 downwards.
AGGTTTTTTGTGGTCTGCGTGTAAAAACTATGACTACGAATCACGTATTTCAACAATATATGACGTAAACGTAACTATTTGATGAATTTTGAAGCTTCGAGCCGTAAAAAAGGGGCAAAAATTACAGTTTATATGGGGTATATAATATATATACTACCGATCTTTTTGAGACAACAATATATGCTATATACGTAAGCATTTGGTGAAATTTGAAGATTCTAGCTGTTAAAATGGAGCAGAAATTGCGCAAAGTTTCTTATCTGAACAATCGGTTGTATGAGATATATACTATATATACCACCGATCTCAATGATTTTTTCAGACAACAATATATGCTATATACGTAAGCATTTGGTGAAATTTGAAGCTTCTAGCTGTTAAAATGGGGCAGAATTTGCACAAAGTTTCTTATCAGAACAATCTGTTGTATGAGATATATACTATATATACCACCGGCCTCAGGGGCGGATCTAAGGGGGGCGGGGGCTATGGGGGCTAAAGACGTTCGAACTATATTTTTAGTAATAAAAATACTTTAAGTAAGCAGTAATTACTTTGTTCCGCAAATATAAATAAAAACTTAACGCCGGCACACATGGCTCGTTTTGTCTTCGAAACGACATTTCATCACTTTCATCGCTTTCTTCATTTTCGAAGTTTTCTGCTGTTGCTGGCACTTGCTTTTTTATTAAATATCTGATAAAACAAATTCTTTAGTGGCGTTTTATGCAAAATATTTCCTTATCTTTTCATTCCTACGTTGTGTAAGTGATGACACTTGATAATCGATTAATGTTTTATTATCAGCTGATTACCAAGCTGCCACATCATCATAACAAAAAAAATAAAATAAAATTTCGATGTCATTTGATACACACATTACAAATTTCACAACCCGAGTTTCCCAAATAGATTTCGAGCCAAAAAAGGGCAAATATTTTAAAGAGGTAAAAAAAGGGCTAGGGACTAAACCCGAATTACAGAGCTACTATTTACTACCCTTTCCTGGACAACATCATTTCTTCATTGACGTCAAGGTTCAAAGGTGAATTTTTGAAAATACTGCCTCTGGAGGGACTGATTCCAGCATACTCTGAAGGAGTAACGATGGAAGAAATTGCACTTGCTGCTAAAGTTTATAAAGAAGATCTCACCAGTCATAATGAGACAGTGCTGAAAAATGAGATTTTATTGTGGCATAACCATTGCAAAAGCGATCCATTCAAGAGTCCTCAAACAGCTACTGATGCCCTGAAAATCATTAAATCAGCACACGTTTCTTCATTTTTTCCAAACGTGACTACACTGTTGTAAATATTTGCGACTATCCCCGTGATATAAGCGACCGCAGAGCGTTCTTTTCCTGTTCTAAAGTACTTGAAGACTTATTTGAGAGTCAACATGTCTGAAAATCGACTGACTGGTCTGGCACAAGGGAACGTCCACAAAGAAATAGAAACGGACATTGAAGAAATAACCGATCTTTTCTGTAAATCACGACTCGAATCTTTGGATTGGTCGTAGAAGGTTGAACCAGCAATAAGTGGGTTTAAAAGAAAGGTTTTTATGACTAGTTTTATATGGTTGTTATATCATTATCTCGAGTGTGCGGAATAAAAGAAGAACTTCATTTCAGAAAATATTGCTTGTACTTATTAGTAAGTTATTTAATTTTTTTAATTTTGAAAATCCTCGTTTTGTCATGTCATTTTATATTCTGTATACATTTATTTAACACATCATGGAAAACAAAAACACAATTTGAAAGTGAAAAATAGTTAGGTACTTTGTGTGAAGATGCAAAGCTTCACGTTTTTTGTGGTCTGCATGTAAAAACTATGACAACGAAATACGTATTTCAAAAATATATGACGTAAACGTAACTTTTTGATGAATTTTGAAGTTTCTAGCCGTAAAAAAAGGGAAAAAATTACAGTTTATCTTGGGTATATAATATATATACCACCGATCTCTAAGATTTTCTCAGACAAAAATATATGCTATATACGTTAACATTTGGTGAAATTTGAAGCTTCTAGCTGTTAAAACGGGGCAGAAATTGCGCAGAGTTTCTTATCTGAACAATCGGTTGTATGAGATATATGCTATGTATACCACCGATCTCAATGATTTTTTCAGACATCAATTATATATTATATATATATACTATATATACCATCATATATATATTATTTATATGACAGATCTCTATATTTTTTTACACAACAATATATACTATATGCGTAAGCAATTGGTGAAATTTGAAGCTTATAGCTGTTAAAATGGGGTAGAAATTGCGAAAAGTTGCTTATCTGAACAATCGGTTGTATGAGATATATACTATATAAATAACCGATCTCTATGATTTTTTCAGACAACAATATATGCTATATTCGTAAGTATTCGGTGAAATTTGAAGCTTCTAGCTTTAAAAATGGGGCTGAAATTGCGAAAATATATATATATACTATATATACACCATATATATGCTATATATATCACCGATCTTTATGATTTTTTCAGACAACAATATAAGCTATGTCCGTAAGCATTAGTTAAAATTTGAAGCCTCTAGTTTCTTTTCTGAACAATCGGTTGTGGGGGATATATACTATGTATACGAGCGATCTCATCAAGTTTTTCAGACAACAATATGTGCAATATACGAAAGTATATGGTAAAGTTTAAAGCTTCAATCTGTTAAATTGAGGAAGATATGACAAAAATCCTTCTTTTCTGAAAAATCGGTTGTATGGAGGATATATGCTATAGTGGTCCGATCCGGCCGGTTCCGTCAAATGTCTAATAGGATACTCAAATTCACCCGCTCACCAAATTTTATCAAGATATCTCAAAAATTGAGGGACTAGTTTGCTACAAACAGACAGACGGACAGACGAACAGGCGGACATGGATAAATCAACTCAGCTCTTCATCCTGATTATTTCGGTATACTTAATGGTGGGTCTATCTATTTTCCTTTAAGGACTTACAATTTTGGGTTTCGTGACGAAATTAATATACCATTTCATTTTCATGAAAGGTGTAAAGAAAAGTTATAATATTGTCAAGGGATGGCGATACTTACGACAGGGTCTTCCGAGATATGTAAAATTAATACATAGGCACGGTTTATACTAGTTAATATGTTTAATTATATGTATTGAATGTTAAAATGTTTAATAAAATATATCAGATTTATTTATGAATTGATTTTTCCGATTGTTCACGTTGCCTCATTGACACTGACTTTTCAATCGGGAATATATGAAGATTAAGGATTGCCAAGTGTCAATTGTATTTTAGGGTTGCCAAGTGACAGCTCGGCCTATCCTGACGTGAAATCGTCCTCGATTTCTTCGGAGGTGTTGTCTTCGATGTCTAGCTCTGGACTGTTCTCGCACCAAGGTTTTATTTTGCTGGATTCATATACGGAGCTGAATTTTCGCGTTTTAGTTTGCATGCCCGGTATATCTTCGATTAAATACCGATCATTATCTAAGGGTTTTGCGATCCGGTACGGGCCACGATATTTCGGTATTAGTTTACGCGATTCACCGGTTGCAGGCGGTTCGGTTTCGATAAGTATTAAATCATTTTCTTCGAATTTGCGCCGAGTTAGATGCTTAGCATCAAAACGTTTCTTCCATTTCGACTTTTCGCGTTCAATGTTATCTTTCGCGCTATTCCTTTTGTCGATGATATTAACCGGATCCTCGTGATCGAAAGTATCATTGTGTACGGCTGCTAGCAATCGGTTATGCGCGATATCGCGGAGATTAAAGTCAAATATAAGTTCGTTAGGGGTAAACCCAGAAGAACTGTTCTTCTGCGAATTTACGGTCCATTGCAGGTTGCGTAGTATTAAGTCCCATTCCTTTGCGTTTTCAGTTGTAGTACGTAGATAGTTCAATATCGTTTGGTTAGCGCGCTCGACTTGACCGTTTGAACGCGGCGTTCTTACTGCGATTTTAACGTGTTTGATATTATTTTGTTCGCAATACGTTTCGAAATTCTTTGAGGTAAATGCGGTACCTCTGTCCGTTATTATTTGTGACGGTAAACCGAAATATGTTGTAATTTCATTGAGACAATTTATAACGTGTGATGTTTTTGTGTCGCGCACGGGTTTGACAATTAGGTATTTAGTAAATGCGTCAGATATAGCAAGTATGTAGCTATTGCCCTTTTTGCTGCGTATGAAGGGACCTAAGTGATCGATGTGGAGGGTTCGAAAAGGAATCGGATCTACACTACCGTAGTGGAGACTTCCTTCGGCTTTACCAGGACGCGTTTTCCGATAGCAGCATTCGATACAAGCGGCTATATAGTTTTTTACGTATTTCCTCATTTGCGAAAACCAAAACGTTTGTCGAATTCGTTCAATTGTTTTGTCGATGGCGAAATGACCCATTTGATCGTGGCAGAGTTCGACAACTCGCCACCTTACTGCCTTTGGTACGACAAACTTCATGCCGTCGTCTTCTTTATGGTATAGTCGATGATTATGAATTTTAAAATCTATACGTAGTTCTGTTGCACGCGGTGAATTAACTTTACCAGTTAATATAGCGATGATCTCAGTTAAATCGGGATCCTGTAGTTGCATTGTATATAAACAATCGTCGAAGTTCGAATCTACTTGTAATATGAAACCTGCTGGTTCAACGTCATTAGCGGGTTCATCTGGTGAGCGACTCAAAGCATCAACGTGAGCTAATGAGCTTCCAGACCGATGTACGCTCTCAAAATCGAATTCTAAGAGTTTCAACCACCATCGGGAAATTTTTGGTTTCAACTCTTTGTTGTCGCGAACCCTTACTATTGCTGAGCAATCAGTAACCAAACGGAATCTTCGGCCTAACAGATATAAACGAAAACGTTCAAGAACCTCAACCACGGCGAGCGATTCTAATTCGTAGGAGTGATACCGACTCTCAACATCTGTACAATGTCTACTATAATACATGACCGGTTTCCAATTCGTACCGTCCTCTGACTGTAGCAGTACACCTGCAAGACCAATGCTACTTGCGTCAGTGTGTACCTCGTGCTGCGCTTTTGAATCGTATAAGGCCAACACGGGTTCGTTTGTAAGTATTTCGATGATTTTACTAAATGCTTCTTGCTGTTGTTTTTCCCAAACAAATTTGTTTTCGTTGACTTTGTGCAATAATCGTGTGAGCGGTCTCGTTATCAAAGAATAGTTGGGTACGAACTTTCTGAAAAACCCAGTAAGCCCCAAAAATCTTCTTAAATCGGCGATATTTTTAGGTTGTGCGAAATTTCGTATGGCGGATACTTTACGAGTACCTGGCGTTATTCCTTTTTCGTTGATTATATGACCAAGATATTCGATTTTAGCCTGCAAGAACTTACATTTCCCTAAGCGTAGTGTTAATCCTGATTCACGAAGTATAGCTAAGAATTTACTGATACGTTGCAAACCCTCTTCTATTGTACGACTGGGAATAATAACGTCATCCAGGTAGGCGAGTACTTCACCTGGGTTCATTTTCGAAATAATTTTGTTCATCACAGCTTGAAATGCGGCCGGAGCGTTCACCAAACCAAATGGCATACGGTTGTATTCGTAATGGCCATCGGTTGTTACGAAAGCTGTGAATTTCTTAGAGTCCTCATCAATTGCTATTTGATGGTACCCCATTCTTAAATCTAGTGACGTAAAATATTTATTACCTGCCAACTGAGCATAGTGTTCCTCCATTATCGGCATCGGGTACGATTGTTTGACGGTGATTTTGATCAAGCAGCGGTAATCAACGCAGAGACGATTTTCTCCGTTGCTTTTCTCAACGAGCACGACTGGAGAAGCATACGGCGATTCGGACGGGCGTATAATATTATTTTCGAGCAATTCGTTTATAATACCGGATATAACCGGGCGTTTCGCGAACGGGACGCGGTATGGTTTAATGCTCACCGGAGTTTCTTTATTAAGTTCGATTTTAAACGTAGCTACGGTACAACAACCAAGTTCGGTAAGCTTTTCGGCAAACACGTCGCGATACGTATTCAACATGTTCGATAGCTTTTCGTTTTCATTTTGATTAATGTTTTCAACATAAGTTATTTTAAGTACTTTTTCAAACTTGCATTTACCACTTTCGATAATAAGACGTGATCCGTCACGACACAAAGTATCTGTACCGAGTAATACATTCTCACTAATTAGATGATCGCTTACAATTAGCATGACAGATTTGTATATTTCGTTATCGATTTCGAGCGATACGTTCACTTTACCACTACACAACACTTCGCCGCCACCAAAGCCGTTTAGCTTAACATAGCATGGAGAAATTTCACCAAGCGATTTGCAAAAAGACTCCCGCGCGAGTGTGCTGGTACTACCAGGGTCGACAAAAGCATTTGTACCGATTCCATTCAATTTAATTCGTTTTGTTATACCTTTTGCGTAGACAGATTCGTTTTCGAGATTTTTATCGATCGCACGTATACCTTGTTTGGTTTTATTCGGACAGTTTTCGGTTTTGTGATTTGTACGCGAACAATTTTCACATCGTTGCTTCTTCTGAGGTTCGGGACACTTTATTGAGTAGTAACCGAATTTTAAGCAATTAAAACACTTTACATTTTCTAGCGTTTTCGTTTCACGGTTTTCAGTTTTGGTTGCACTCGTATTGCTTTGCGGATAAATTTTTGGTTTATACTGAGTAACGGGTTTTATTTCATTAAACACACTATAGTTGGAAATGTCGCGTAATAAGTCGTTACAGCGCACATAACTATTCGAAATTTTTCTGCGTAAGTCAATATCGTTAATGCCGTTTATGATATGTAAGGCGATAGCATCTTCCGTCAGCCCACCTTTCATGCCAAGCGAATACATTTTATAGTAGTACTCCTCCGGAGTTTCGTTTTGCGAACGTTTTAGTCGAGATAGCTTAATATGCACTTCAGCGGTATTTTCAGAATGCGGAAAATCGTTTCTGAAACGCGAAACGAAATGCGACCACGACACGAAAATTTCCGGAAGGGAATCAACCCATAACTTTGCTGGTCCTTGCATTTTCTGCTGTACCGCGCACAATAGCATACTTTCTTCCCAATGGTAAGCGCTTTTGAGCATTTCGACTCTTTTCACAAATTGCGTTGCGTTAAGCGAAGATTCGGATATCGGATTAAACGAGGGTAACAAATCTATAATGTCACGTATTTTATATATCGGATTGTAGTTGTTCACAGGCGAATTTATTTGCTGCGACGGTTGTAAGTGCGCGAATGGCACATTATAATAATTAACATTCGAGTTTGGAATTCTCTGATTCCGCGTATTGTGCACATCACCGATTACATTGTCCACATTAGCTGGACGCGTATCCGACCATGCTTGCACTGGTTGTGTTTGCACTGGTGGAATATAGTTATTTGTTGTAAACATTATCGGAAAGTACGAATGCGTTGTTCTTGTTGTTACAGGCGACGAAATACAACACGGCGTAAAATCATTTCGAGTACTTATAGCATTATTATTTTGCATTGCTAAGTTTCGAATTGTGCTTTCTAACTCAGATATGCGTTCGAGTAAATGATTATTATCACTTGCACTTTGAAATTGGTTTTCTATTAGATTTTCTTCTAATCTTTCCACTAAATCGCATTTTTTTCCACTACTCGGAAGACCTGCTTGTTTACATTTTTTTTTAAGTTCCGCGAATGTCAATTTCTGTAGCTCTGACATTTTGTTTTGATTCTTTTAGTTCGTTTGATCTAATTAGATATGCGACATCTGACGGTATGGAGCGAAAACTGCTTTGTTTCGTTTGATCTAATTAGATATGCGACACCTGACGGTATGTATCGAAATCTACTGTTGGCAAATTTAAAACTCACGAAAGCTTATTAACGAAAAGCTTATTAACGAAAAGCTTATTAACGAAAAGCTTATTAACGAAAAGCTTATTAACGAAAGCGATATGTTTTCAATTTCAACCGACAATTTGCAAGCGTATACATACATTTACCGATTCGACTTGAACGAAGTTTCTCTGCTGACTGCGACGCGTCGTTAGCAGCAAACGATAGCAGGGGTGTCTCAAATTTTTGCGAATGCAGCGGAGTCTCAAATTTACGCAATTGTAATTACTGAACAATTTTTACAATTCGTATGTTGCTTTTTCACATTTACTTAATATGTGACGAACTAAAATGCACTTTTCACTATTTATTGCGTTGTATTTTAGTTATATTTGGTTTTTTTTTTTTTTTTTTTTTTTTTTTTTTTCAAGTTTTACCGGCAACTTTTCACTGTGCACGTTTTTTCTTGTTCACTTCTGACCTGTCAAGGGATGGCGATACTTACGACAGGGTCTTCCGAGATATGTAAAATTAATACATAGGCACGGTTTATACTAGTTAATATGTTTAATTATATGTATTGAATGTTAAAATGTTTAATAAAATATATCAGATTTATTTATGAATTGATTTTTCCGATTGTTCACGTTGCCTCGTTGACTCTCCGAATAACACTGACTTTTCAATCGGGAATATATGAAGATTAAGGATTGCCAAGTGTCAATTGTATTTTAGGGTTGCCAAGTGACAATATATAGATATATATATATATAAATCCCGACGAGAGGGGGGGGGGGGGTGGGGGGGATTCCCCCCCAGGCCAGGGTTTTCTCAGGGGGCCCGCGATTTATAGGTACAAACACATTTTTTTTTAATTCAGGAGAGTTAGTTGTTCCATGTTCAAATTTTATGCCGAATTTCAAAAGCAACGTATATTGATAATGATTTTTTGCCTGGGCCTGAGGAGACAATAAAAACATCAAACAAAAATGTGTTTCTCAGGGTGCTCGCGATCTAGATGTACTAAGACATTTTTTTTAATTCAGGAGAGTCTTTAGTTGTTCCATGTGCAAATTTTAAGCCGAATTTCAAAAGCAACGAATATTCATAATTAATTTTTGTTTGGGCCTGAGGAGACAATAAACATCAAACAAAAATATGTTTCTAAGGGGCCCGCGATCTAGAGGTACTAAGACATTTTTTTTAATTCAGGAGAGTCTTTAGTTGTTCCATGTGCAAATTTTAAGCCGAATTTCAAAAGCAACGAATATTGATAATTAATTTTTGTTTGGGCCTGAGGAGACAATAAACATCAAACAAAAATATGTTTCCCGCGGGCCCGCGATCTAGAGGTACTAAGACATTTTTTTTTTATTCAGGAGAGCCTTTATTTGTTCCATGTGCAAATTTTAAGCCGAATTTTTAAAGCAGCGAATATTGATAATGCCTGGGCCTGAGGAGACAATAAAAACATCAAACAAAAATGTGTTTCTAAGGGGCCCGCGATCTAGAGGTACTAAGACATTTTTTTTAATTCAGGAGAGTCTTTAGTTGTTCCATGTGCAAATTTTAAGCCGAATTTCAAAAGCAACGAATATTGATAATTAATTTTTGTTTGGGCCTGAGGAGACAATAAACATCAAACAAAAATATGTTTCCCGCGGGCCCGCGATCTAGAGGTACTAAGACATTTTTTTTTTATTCAGGAGAGCCTTTATTTGTTCCATGTGCAAATTTTAAGCCGAATTTTAAAAGCAACGAATATTGATAATGATTTTTTGCCTGGGCCTGAGGAGACAATAAAAACATCAAGCAAAAATGTGTTTCTCAGGGGGCCCGCGATTTAGAGGTACTAAGAAATTTTTAGTTGTTCCATGTGCAAATTTTAAGCCGAATTTCAAAAGCAACGAATATTGACAATGATTTTTTGCCTGGGCCTGAGGAAACAATAAAAACATCAAACAAAAATGTATGTTTACATGAATCAGAAAATCGTAAAGTTTTCGTGGTGACACTGATGAAGGTTCATCTTCAAACAGTCTTCCAACAATACCACCAACTCTGTATCAAAGTCCAGATTGTTTAAACGACTCCGATATCGGTACCGTGAATAATGAGTTTTTGCAATCTGAAGAAGTCAACGAAATAATTCGCCGAGGTCATCAAAAGTGTCCTGTTATTTTTCCACGTGATTGTCATGACGAGGCATTTGGAGATAAAGTGGAGCGGTACTGGTTAGTGTGGAGCGCCGATAGCAATGCTTTTTATTGCCTACCATGTCGTCTGTTAAGCATCAATACTTTGTTAAATCGACCTAAAATTTGTTCTGCGGATATTCGAAATTCCAGGTATGGAAGAAGCTATACGATAAACTGCGATCATACGATTATACTCAAGATCACATTAAATGTTATATTCAATGCCGATCTTTACAAAATCTAATTCAAAAGGAGGTTACAATTGATACACTTATCAATGAACCGCTAATCACTGAAATTCAAAAAATAAAAAATAAATAAATGTAAGGCGCGATAACCTCCGAAGAGATCTAAGGCCGAGCTTCTCTTCCAATTTGCGTCGTGCTCCTCTTGATTTTCCCTACAAATTGGCCGGACGGGACCTACATATTTTTATGCCGACTCCGAACGTCATCTGCAAGGCAGATGAGTTTTCACTGAGAGCTTTTCATGGCAGAAATACACCCGGAGCGCTTGCCAAACACTGCCGAGGGGCGACCCCGCTTAGAAAAATTGTCTTCTAATTTAAAAACCTTATTTCTAAAATGTTGATGTTGCTTTGCCCGGGGTGCGAACCCAGGGCATACGGTGTGGTAGGCGGAGCACGCTACCATCACACCACTGAAATTCAAAAGTGGAAGGAAATTTTATATATAATTTTGGACACTATTTTATTTTTGGGTGAAAAAGGCCCAGCTTTCAGAGGCGAAAGTATATATTGGTGAACGAAACTATGAACATTTTTTGGGTATCTAAGATCTCATAAGCTAGTATGATCCGATACTTAGAGATCATTTGGAGAAATTTGGGATTTCACAACAGCAGCACAAACGTTTACAAGTTCAATATCTTTCCACAAACATTCAGAACGAGTTTATAGAAATTTTTGCAAAACACGTGAGGGAAGTTATATTAGATCAACGCAAAAAAGCCAATTATTTTGCTATTATCGATGCCAGTCACGTTGAACAGACTACGTTCATTTTACGCTAACTCCATTTTAATTCGAAATCAACAAATTTTACAATTCAAAAACTGTTTTTGGCTTTTGAGGACCGTAACCGAAAAACTGATCAGGAAATCGCTGATTTAATTTGCCATACTCTAGGTAAACATGAAATTCCATTAAAAGGTTGTTGTGCACAAGGGTACGATAACGGCGCCAGTATGAAAGGAGATTACAACGGAGCACAACGTCACATCCTCGACAAAAACTAGAATGCTGATTACTCGCCTTGTGCAACCCACAGTGTGAATTTATGTGGTGTTGATGCCGCAGAATGTTGTACGGCTGCAATTACTTTCTTCGGAGTTGTACAAAAATGTTTTACTATTTTCAGCAGCAGTCCACAACGATGGGCCATCCTCAAAAAAATGTACCGAGCTCTCTTCACAGTCTTTCAGACATTAGGTGGTTGGCTAGAATTGAGGCAATCAGGCCATTCGCAAACCATGTTCACGATTAGCATAAGCACTAAACGCATTACTTAGGCCAAATTTGACTGCACAAGCATACGGTGATGTTACCAGCATTCTCAGGTACATCAACAAGTTCGCATGTATCTTGCTGTCCCCAATTTTGTTCAAAATACTTACCACCATTAATAAGAGAAACGTCGTACTCTAAGCTAGAGACGCCACCATAAATGTTGAGGTTCGACATCTGGTTCCCCCCATAAATTCAGAAAACAAAAATTCGGAAACACGTTTTTTCAGAAAACATTAGTCAGAACCCTTTTTTCAGAAAGCCAAAATTTCAGAAATCAATATTCAGAAGTCAAATTTCAGAAGTCAAAATTTAGAAAGTAATCAGACAGCAAAAAACATTAAATTTTGCGGAAAATATAAAGACTTCGTTTTTTTAATATTGCAAATTCATTTGAAAAATATAAACGCGAAAAGATTTATTTAATTACACGCTTGCAATTGCACACAATATAAAATTTTAGATTTTACTACTTTTTCTTTATACATAATTCCTTCCAAATAAATAAACATTTCTGAATTTTGAGAAGAATTTAATGTTTTTACTGTCGTCTGATTACTTTCTGAATTTTGACTTCCGAATTTTTCCTTCTGAAATTTGAATTCTGAATTTTCACTTCTAAAATTTGACTTCCGAAATTTGACTTCTGAGATTTGACTTCTGAGTTTTGACCTCTGAATTTTGTCTTTCTGAAAAACAGTTCTGACTAGTGTTTTCTGAAAAAATGTGTTTCTGAATTTTTGTTTTCTGAATTTATGGGGGACACCCCGACATCTAGATGCCTTATTAGCTGATTTGAAGTTGATCAGCAACCAATGGGAAACAATTTAAACGAATGAAAAACAGTTGCTATTCAATTAAACATCTCGCCAAAGTTTCCGGACATTCGAATGAGAAAACCTAAAAGACGTTTTGAAGATAATGGAAATCAAATGACTACGGATGATCCAGAGTCTGATTTTAAAAATATTACATTCTTGGTGATCGTTGATTCGGTAATCACTGGCATTACTGAACGATTTGTAGCTATGAGAAATTTGAACGCGACGTTTTCCTTTTTGTGACAATTTGAAGACATGGATGAAACTACGGTTCGGGCGAGTGCAGCAAAAATTTGTCGAAAAATACAAGACGGACGTTTCTCAAAGCTTAGAATGCGAAAAAAAACACTTGAAACAAATTTACGAAGCAAATTTTGATAAATGTATGTCATCATTGGAATTGCTAAATGCCATCTACATATGTTCAAAATCTGCATACAATTTTCCCCAACATTTGTGTTGTTTCACGTATCTTTTGCACTATATTTGTCACTGTGGCTAGTGCATAACGTTCCTTCAGCAGTTTTGCAATAATCAAAAACTTTCATAGATCGTGTTCATCCCAAGAGCGAGTTTCAGGACTTGCCACACTTTGTGTTGAATCCGTTTCGGCAAGATAATTAAATTGTATTATTATTATTAAAAATTGTGCAGCGAAAAAAGCAAGAAAAGCCGCTCTTTGATATCCGAACCGTCTATATTGAATAATTAAAATTTATAATTATCATTATATTTATCAGAAATATACTAAAATGTTACCAAATAACTAGAAAAGATTATTTAAAACAATACGTGGCTGTTAAAAGAGAACTTTATTTCTACGTTACAATAAAACAGTATAAATAGTAAGTATTCTGTGTTAATTTTATTTTCAGCTCTTAGTCCAAAAATCATTTAGCTGATGTTGCAATGATTCATGACTGAGACGTCATTAATTCAAATAATCAAATGTATTAGTGGATTTTTTATAGGGGGCCCGTAAATTATTTAGTCCGGGCCCGGATTTTCTCTCTACGGCCCTGTATAAATCGATCACGTGAACAGGATTAGCCTCGTTTCATTGGGCCACTTGATGGCAGCGCCCTACCACAACGTCCATTAAAAAAAATAAAAATTACTAACCGAACAAAAAATATAAAATAAACTGAGAAAGAAAATTGAATAACGACAAATAATTACCAACGGTGTATTGTGGACTAACTAGAGTCAATGTTTACTAGAGGGAGCACTTTGTTGGGGTAGTGCTCAATATAAAGTGTCAAATCGTCTTGTGGACATTTAAAAGGAGAAGATGAACCTTAAAATAAAAATAACCGTCATGTCGCCTGGTATATTTGCTTGTGCAGGTTTCCTTTCCCGTGTGACAATATACTTCATTTTTTTCCCCTTTCGACCTGTGTAGACGTGTTTTGCTTTGTGTTGTGCGCGATAAGTAAAACGAACTTTTATAAATCAAAACATAAACATATATGTATATGTGGTGTCAACCACATAACCGGTTTGGCTCTCTTGTTGAGTCTCTGATGCATTCACCTAATTTGGCAAGTCATAAATTCTAAAAGAGTTAGTCTACGCACACGAGCTGACCGCTTAGCATTGTTTTCGCAAATTAATAAATAATAAATTTTGTTAAATTTAGTAAATATTTTAGTTATAATAAAGACTTAAAATTAAATTCGTGTGTAATTATTTGGACCCTAATTACCACGTTGGTGACCCCGACGTGATTTTTTTTAGTCCGAACCGCGTTTAAATACGTCTTTATAAAAAAACTGAAAAGGAAGAATATCGGCGTGTTAAATCATACATTCAGCGCATCAACCAACCAACGCGTCCATAAAACATTTAATTGTGTCGTGTTTCTTTGCAAAATATTCAGAAAACTAAATTTCGTGCATATATAATTCCACATGCGGTTTGAACATTTTATGCAATTCTAATGCTGAAAATTTTTTTTCAATTTCGGTTTTCTAAGGTAATTTCATTGTCATAGAATAGCGGTTGATACCTAGCTGCAAAAAAAATAAAAAAAAAAAACAACTTTGAGCGGTCATTTTAGTAACTCGACAAATTACTAGCGCAACTAATCGCCTCTCTGGTAAAAAACACTCAATAATCGCGAGTCATAACTGAACTAAAAAATACCTTATTGGTTAGCACGTTGTGTTGGTATAATTGCGACGTTCTCCGTCGTTGAGACTCAAGTATTTAGTTTGTTATGCCTATGAATACTCCATCACAGAAACCGAACGTCGAGAAGATAATGAGCACTGCTACTCCTAAAGTTAAGGCGCCTCCATTTAGCAGCGAGAAACCCTCTCTTTGGTTTGCTCAACTCGAGGCTCAATTCGTTAATCATGGTATCGAGACAGAAAAAGAAAAATTTTATCAAACCATTCCACTCATCGATACACGTTCTGCAGCGGAAGTAGAGGACCTGATTATCAACCCACCAGGCACTAATCCGTACCAGCACCTAAAAAGTACGCTGATTTCGCGATTCTCCAAGTCCAAGGAGGCCTAATTACTCCAACTTTTGGACAAAGAAAGTATGGGTGATCGAACGCCATCGCAACACTTACGCCATTTAAAAGCACTTGTACCCGATATTGATGAGGAGGTGCTTAAAACGCGTTGGCTTTCTCACCTTCTTCAACAAACTCGTGTGTGCCTTGTAATGCATAAAAATGTTGGCATAACAGAACTTGCAGATTATGCAGACAAACTTCATGAAGTTTATCATCCCCAAGACTGCGCCACCGTATCGCGACCACCTGATTTGCGCGAAGATATCGCTGCTCTCATTAAACAAGTCGCGTCGTTAACAACCTCTATCTCAAACTTACAGTCAAGACAATCCAGACCTCGATCGCAAACTCCCTCCCTCCGATCGGGCCGTGCAAGAAGTAAATCTTCGACCAAAAAACTGTGCAATCAAACAGGCATTTGTTGGTATCATATCAAATTTCAATCGAACGCTCGTAAATGTCTACCAGGTTGCAAGTTTCAGGAAAACTCTCGGGAGAGTCGCTAAAGGTGGGTAACGACTCTCTTTCGTCCAACTCCTGCCGCTTGTTTGTCACAGACCAGGCAACGGGGGATAAATTTATCATCGATACTGGCTCCGACATTTCCGTTTATCCATGCCGTATTCAAAGCAAACAACTTGTTCCACTTTCATACCATTTATTCGCCGCCAATGGCACTCCAATTAACACCTACGGTACTAAAATGTTGATATTAAATCTGGGACTACGTAGAGATCTCCCATGGCATTTCGTCATTGCTGATGTCACCCGTCCTATCATCGGTGCTGATCTACTCAGCCATTTCGGCTTGCTAGTGGATCTTAAGAGAAAGAGCTTAACTGACGGTCTCACCGGAATTTCAACATGTGGAAAAATTTTCAAGCATGACGTCGCTTCAATTAAAGCCCTCAACCCCGATGTAGATCCAGTCTATAACATACTTTTTCAGAAATTTCAAGCTGTTGTTCAACCAGGCGGTGTCCAACGTACTAGCGAATTTACGACTGAACACCACATTAAAACAGTTAATGGACCACCAGTCTCCAGCAAAGCCAGGCGCTTGGCCCCTGATAAACTTAACATCGCCAGGCAAGAGTTCGAAAAGTTAATTAAACTAGGTTTAGCCAGGAGAAGTGACAGCCCATGGTCGTCACCATTACATTTAGTGCCCAAAAAGTCTGGTGAGTGGCGTCTTTGTGGGGACTATAGGCGTCTTAATGACCGTACCATTCCAGATAAATATCCAGTTCGCTACCTCGAGGATTTCGCAGCGAACCTGCATGGTAAGAGAGTGTTTTCTATTATCGATTTGGTACGCGCGTTTAACCAGATTCCGGAGGCACCTGAAGACATTAATAAGACGGCGATTATCACACCATTCGGCCTCTTCGAGTTCCCGTTCATGACGTTTGGATTGCGCAATGCTGCGCAAACGTTCCAACGTTTCATGGACGAGGTAACGAGAGATTTGGAATTTGTCTTCGTTTACATTGACGATATACTGGTGGCATCAGACAATCAACAGCAGCACATGACACACCTTGAATTATTGTTTCAGCGCCTGCAAAATGCAGGACTTGTTATTAACCTAGCTAAGTCGATTTTTGGTAAAGACGAAGTCCCATTCTTGGGACACTTGGTTTCTGCCCTTGGACTATCACCTCTCAGTGAAAGGGTTTCTGCGATTACTAATTTTCCCAAACCGTCAACAATCAAAAAGCTTCGTGGATTTCTAGGTACGATTAATTTCTACCGTAAATTTATTAAAAACGCAGCTCAACTGTTAGGTCCCCTAAACAAAATACTCGATGGTCCTAACGTAAAAAGTTCCCATACAGTTAATTGGACACCGGAGCTGGAAAAAAGTTTCAATGACTGCAAACAAGCTCTCGTAAATTCAACGCTGCTGGCACACCCAAACGTTAACGCTGAATGGGCAATCTTTACTGATGCCTTCGAAAATGCCATTGGTGCAGTACTTCAACAACGATGCAGCAACGATTGGGAACCTCTAGCATTTTTCAGCAAGAAACTCTCTCCCTCCGCCCAAAAAAAGTCGACCTACGACCGTGAAATGCATGCTGTGTATGAAGCAATACAGCATTTCAAATATATTTTCGAGGGACGACACGTCGTTATCTATACTGACCACAAACCGCTCATACACGCCTTCCAGCAGCGCCCCGACCGCGCGTCCCCGTGGCAGTTTAGGAGATTGGATTTTATAAGCCAGTTTACGACCGATTTTCGCCATGTGTCAGGCACTGAGAATATTGTTGCTGACACACTATCGCGTGTCGATGAAATCTCAACTGCTGTAACAACAACAGATTTATTAAATGCACAGCTAGCAGACACCGAGCTGCAAAATATTCTGCTCAACCCAACATCGCCGCTTCACTTACGCCAGCTTCATTTTAACGACAACAGAATCAAAATATACTGTGACGTTTCGTCAGGTACAGTGCGTCCATATGTCCCCAAAGTATTGCGCTTCAAAATTTTCAATGCGCTACACTCTCTTTCTCACCCAGGCCAACGCGCGTCCCGAAAATTAGTTGCTTCACGGTACGTGTGGCCATCGATGAATGCAGATATTGCTCGCTGGACTAAATGCTGTCTAAAATGTCAAGCCAATAAAATAACTCGTCACACGTCGTCTCCGATTTCAAATTTTGAGTTACCAACGCAAAGATTCGAACATGTTCATATAGATTTGGTTACTTTACCAGTTTCGCGTGGATTCACACAATGCTTAACAATCGTAGACAGATTTACACGTTTCCCCCAGGCAATCGCAGTCGAAAGCGGTACAGCGCAAACAGTAGCGCGCAGTCTAGTGAACAGCTGGATTTCGTTGTTTGGCGTGCCGCTGAAAATTACTTCAGATCTTGGCAGACAATTTGAATCAGATTTGTTTTATCAACTAACTAAGATTCTGGGCAGTAAGCATTTGAAAACAACACCATACCATCCACAATCAAATGGCTTGGTCGAACGTCTGCACAGGCAGTTAAAATCCGCTTTATTATGTCATGGACAAGACTGGTACGACGCGTTACCCGTGGTGCTTTTCGGACTCAGAGCCGCTTGGAAAGAAGATATCGGTGCGACGTCAGCCGAGTTAGTGTTCGGTGAGCCAATTCGCTTGCCAGGTGAATTTTTGCATCCATCAAATACGAATTCATCAGCACACGAATTAATAGCATCACTCAGGCATTACTTTCACTCGCTAACTCCAGCACAGACATCCAGACATAGTCGCAAAAACATAATTTTTTCAAAGATCTAGCCAGCACTTCGCATGTTTTTGTCAGGCACAACCACATTCGACAATCATTTGCTACACCTTCTGATGGACCGTATCCCGTAATTGAAAAGCGAGAAAAATACTTCATTGTAAATGTTAGAGGCAAAAATACACCCATTTCGGTTGATCGTCTTAAACCGGTGTACTTCCTCGCCGACGATCTGAATGTCCAACAAACACAATCAGTCAGCGCATCTCAAGCTGCAGAAACTAAACCAGCTACAAACGTAAAATGCTTACGTTTTGTTACTTAATATGTTTTATTCTCTTCTTTCGTAGAAAACTATGTTTCACCGCAACAGAAGATAATTTTTCCAAGAAGGGGAGACATGTGGTGTCAACCACATAACCGGTTTGGCTCTCTTGTTGAGTCTCTGATGCACTCACCTAATTTGGCAAGTCATAAATTCTAAAAGAGTTAGTCTACGCACACGAGCTGACCGCTTAACATTGTTTTCGCAAATTAATAAATAATAAATTTTGTTAAATTTAGTAAATATTTTAGTTATAATAAAGACTTAAAATTAAATTCGTGTGTAATTATTTGGACCCTAATTACCACATATACATACAATTCTATTAAAAAGCTATAAACATATATTGTACAATTTGCAAAGAAAAGGAAGATCGCGCGGAAGTAGCTGAAATTAGTTAAATTTTAACTGGATTATGGAAATATATCAGATAGCTTCAATTGCAAAAATCTCTTGTGAGTATAAACAGACTAGCCTTACATTTTTCCTTTGCACTTAACTGAGATACGAAACTTCATAGAGAAAACAAAAATTTCGATATATTATATATAAGTGAAAACGGCCCTTATTCTTAAAAAATAATTGGAAATTTTAAAAGCTGAATTAATCTCTTGTATTTTGCTCCTTGTAATGTTGCCTACAAATTGGGGGGGACGGGACCTACATGTTTTACGCCGACCTGAGAAGTTCTTCAAGGCGAAAATACAATTGGAGTGTTTGCCAAAACTGTCCACAGGCCGCCCCGTTTAGAGAAACTGTTTTTCCCACGGAAAAAACTTGCTTCTTAGTAGCTAATTCTCCTTTTACCGGGAGTTGAACCGAGGACCTTCGATGTGGTAGGCGGAGTACGCTACCACCACCCACGGCGGACCAGCGTATTCGTATGAATAAAGGGTATGTAAAAACGAATATAATAACGAATATGCATTTGTATCTATCTATAAGATGGAAAATAGAAAGATCTTTTTTATTTGAAGTAGGGTAGATTACAATGCACCACAAAAAGAAGCGAGTATAAGTAAATAATCTTAACATTTTTGTTTTAGTATCGAAAAGGTTCCAATGAGTCGTGGGCTGATAAATGCAACCACGTGCTAAGCAATGCAACAGTCTATTGGAATGTGCATGCATGTTTTTCGGAACGGAATATTGTGGCAATTATTTTTTATCTTGACTTCATGGTAGCACTTAAAACATTTTAATCTGGTTTGGCGGTGAGGCATGTTCGTATGTCTGCCAAAACATCACACAGCACAATTTCTTTAAAACTTCATTTCAAGTATTTTTGTTCTATTCCCTTTGAACTCTCATTTCATTCATTCGAACAGCTTTCTAAAAAAAAACTAATGTAACGGGTGACTCAATGAATAAAATTTGTTTATGTAACTGAAATTGATTAGAAAATTAGCTCAACTTGAACTCACCGCTTACTTATTTAACAAAATGCGAATTTCTTTTTATATCACACGCCACAAATTATGTGTGGCAAGATTTAGGCGGGCATGCATTGACCTCGTCCGTTAAAGCGACCGGTTCTATTTAAATCCTTTTTTTTTACGATAAACATAAAAATGGATGACAGAAATTTTTTTTATTGCTAGTGCAACCATGAGTACAGAAAATTTTGTGGTTCGCTTATTTTCAACTTTAATAAACTCACCTCCACGAAAAATTTCTCCAGGGTTGAATTACTATGTCACTGTGTTGAAATGTTAGTATTATGAATTATTTTAATCTTCTCGAGACTAGCTATTGCAAATTCTACAAATGCTTTTCCAAGTTTACACCAAAATAAAGCAGTCTTAAACAAATGTTTGATTTACTTCTTTGAAATCTAGAGCTATTTGAAAATTATCCTGATATAATTTTGTGTCTGAAATCTGGATATAAGTCAACACAATGTTTTGTGAAGTCCATTCCCACACACTCAGAATAATATTTTGCGATTTCGTTCCCACGCAATTGTACCGGCAAACCGCTCGCATAATTTGGAATCATTTTGCAGCCAAAAATGCAATTGCGCTGCACGCTCATTCGCCGTTTCTTAGTTAATGAACCAAACACTTTTTGTGAGCGAAACACGCGCAACCCAATAGTACGTATCTGAACAATCGGTTGTATGAGATATATACTATGTATACCACCGATCTCAATGATTTTTTCAGACATCAACATATGCTATACACGTAAGCATTTGGTGAAATTTGAAGTTTTTAGCTGTTAGAATGGGGTTGAAATTTCAAAAAAATATATATGTATATATACTATATACCATCATATATATATTATATATACCACCGATCTCAATAATTTTTCAGACAACAATATATGCTATATACGTAAGCAATCGGTGAAATTTGAAGCTTATAGCTGTTAAAATGGGGTAGGTAGGTAGGTAAGTTGAACTGGCCGGTCCATGAGGACCTAACATAGACTGATTGAGTCCGTAGTGTTACTAGAAGTTTGTTTTAACGACCAAACTGAAAAACCTATCAAAAACCAGGACCTATGTTATAAAATAACTCCGTCCTCTTGGCAAATACTAGAAGCTTCCTAGGACTTAAGCCACTTGCTGCTTCTAGATCTGACAGCTGTATCACTCCTAATAGCTGGAGCCTTAGGCTGGCAAGTGCGGGGCATGAGCACAGAACGTGCTCGATCGTTTCCTCCTCCAACCCGCACTTCCTGCATCTGCTATCACTGAACAAGCCTAGTTTAAAGGCATGTGACGCCAGAAGGCAGTGTCCAGTCAGAATACCCGTCATGAGTATACAGTCCTCTCTTTTTAATGATAGGGGCAACTGTGTTAGTCTAAGGTTGTAAGACCTACACATAATCTTCGACACTTTACAGCCCCGCGCTTGAACCCACGCCTTTCCCGCTTGGTCGATCATGTGCACCTCTCGACTTCGCTTAATCCCGCCCAATCTAATTGAGACATCTACGGAGCAGGCTTCAAGGGATGCGCCCTTTTTAGCTAGTTCGTCCGCTCTTTCATTCCCATCTATTCCCATATGCCCTGGGACCCAATATAGATGTATGCTTCTCCCTGTCCCGATTCTCCCCAAAGACTGCTTACACTCGAACACGCATTTAGATGCTGTACTATGCGAGATTATTGCCTTAATTGCTGCTTAACTGTCAATATAAAAGTTAACACGGTTCCAGCTTAAGCTATTCTCTTCCAGGGTTTCTACTGCTTTGTTTACGGATAATATATCCGCTTGGAAAACGCTACAGTAATCTGGAAGCCTGATGGATCTGCTTATTTCTGGATCAGCGCAGTATACCACAGACCCTACTCCTTCCACTACTTTGGAACCATCGGTGTACACATGTATCGCCTCGTCCGCCATTTGCGCACCCTTGCGCCAACCGTCCACCTCTATTGTGGCCTTAAGATCTCCCTCGAAGCGCAGATAGGGAATCATGTAGTCTGTTCGTCTTGTGATTGATGACGCTATACTACTATGGCCATATGGTCGGCGCTCAAGCTGCTCCGAAACACCGAGCCTGGTTGCGGTCGTTAACGCTTTGTTCTTTGCTACCAGGTCTACAGGTGGGTTGTGCAGAATGGCATACAGTGCAGGCGTCGGGGTTTTTTCAGGGCTCCCGTAATGCTAAGCATCGATAATCTGCATACCCCCTCTAATTTTTTGTGGTATGTTGTTTTTTGTGTGGCTTTCCACCAAACAACAACTCCATAGTATAGAATAGGGCTTACAATCGCTGTAAAAACCCAATGAGAAAGAGAGGGCGATAGGCCCCACGTACACCCCAGCATTCTTTTACATTCATAGAGTGCCTTTGAGGGCTTCTTGACCCTCTCCTCCACGTTGAGCTTTCATCACAGCTTACTGTCTACGATGATTCCTAAATATTTTGTGCAAGGTTTCTCCTGCAAGGTCACCCCTCCTAACTTAGGCCTGGTCCAATTTGGGAACTTGTACCTCTTTATAAAAAATACCATATCCGTCTTCTCCGCACTGACTTTCAATCCGACATTAGATGCCCAGGCATGAATATCGCGAAGCGCCCGATCCATCAAAGAACTAATCGTTGGAAGGCACTTTCCACTTATGACAATTGCAACGTCATCTGCGTAAGCCGTAAGTTTTACGGGTCCCTCATCGAATTGCCTGAGGAGTTGGTTGATGACCAGCGTCCACAGCAGAGGTGACAGCATCCCTCCCTGCGGCGTGCCCCTGTCCACTGATTTCGTGGCCTCGTACAATCCCCATTGTGATGTAACATTTCTGCAATTTAACATGCAGCCGATCCATCTGATTAAGGCAGGATGTACTTTAATGTAATTAAGATCATAATCGCCTATTTTGCAACATTATTGAAAGCCCCGACAATGTCCAAGAAGACTCCTAGAGCATACTCCTTACATTCCAGGGATTTCTCTATGCTTATTACCACCCTATGCAATGCGGTGTCTACCGACTTGCCTTTGGTGTACGCATGCTGTGTTGTGGAGAGCAGCTTTTCATCCACGTTGGACTTTATGTACACATCTATCAGCCTCTCAAAGGTTTTGAGCAGAAATGATGTTAAGCTAATGGGTCTATAGTCTTTGGGATACACGTGACCGATCTTCCCTGCCTTTGGTAGAAAAGCTACACGAGCACTTCTCCAAGAGTGCGGTACATGATTCAGTCGTATGCACCCATCGTATATTATTTTAAGCCATTCCACGACCGCCCTACTTGAGACTTGTAGCATGGCCGGGAATATACCATCTGGGCCCGGCGATTTAAACTTAGAAAACGTCTTCACTGCCCACTCGATCTTGGTATCGGTCACCAAGCCCGGTACTACTAGCCCCGTGATCGAAGTGTGAGTGATGTCTGCTGGCTCCTCTAAACCGTCTCCCGATGGGAAATGTGTATCGAGAAGCACTTCAAGGGATTCCTTACTATTACGTGACCATTCTCTCTCTTTATTAGTCCCTGGACTATGTTTCCCTTTGCTAGGACTTTTTTCAACCGTGCTGTTTCGCTGGAGCACTCTATGCACGTACAGAAACTTTTCCATGAGTTTATCTTCGCCCTGGTAATTTCGCGCTTGTAGATCCTCAGTAGATCCCTGTACTCGCCCCGACACGCTTCGCTTTCCGCGGTCTTTGCGAGCTTAAACATTTCTTTTACCTGTATTCTTAGAAGACTCAGCTCATTGATCCACCATAGCGGCTTTGCCTTTCCTCTGAATCTTCTTAGAGGGCAAGCTTTGTTATACGCAGTCATAAGCGTCCTTGTTAGGAATTCATTCGACTCCTCCAGTTCCTCTACATTAGCAACCTCTTTGGGTTGTCCCAGTTTTGTTTCTACATGTTTCTGGAATTTAGTCCAGTTCGTTGATCTAGGGTTTCTACCCTCTGTACCCTGTTTAGGGGGATGCTGAAGCTGATATACGCATGGTCGGAGAAGGATGGTCTCTCAAGAACCATCCAATCATACCTTGATATATCACGCTTGGAGCTCAATGTAATATCCAGAACATAGCTGGATGTTGGACCGATGTATGTAGGGACATTTCCCCTGTTGGCTATCTGCAAATTGGTTTGCAGGATGTAACAAAACAGAGATTCGCCTCTCTCGTTCGTATCTGCTCTTCCCAACGCATTGTGGTGCGCATTTGCATCTGCGCCTATGACCAACCGCCATTTGCGCCCTTCCTCCTGTACTAGCTTTTTGCACTCCATCGGTGGGACCTCCGCAGCAAGGGCCATGTAGCAGGACGCCAGGATAAATGCCTGCTTATTCTTTTGCTCAACGGCCATCGCTACGAGAACCTCAGTGGTGTAATTAGGCAGCATATATGAATGCAGCTCTTTCCTTTCATTACTACAGCTCGCACCCGTCCTTCCGTTTGCGCATAGTAAACGCCAAATCCGCGCGCGCTAAGTCCAGGAACCTTGATCAGCGCCACGTCAAACGAACTCTCCTCAAGGGTTAGGAGGAGTTCGCTCGACGCCACTTTACTGTATTGGAGGTTTATCTGTAGGACTCGCAGCACCATTGGGCTGTTTGTCCCCCTCCAGCACCTTCGTCTTGACGTCGTCGTCCTCCCCTTGCCCTTTTGGTTTAGAGTATTCGAGGCCCCCTTCAGCCTTTCGTGACTGTTGTGCAGGGTGTTCCTCTGTGCGAGTCACAGCACCATTTAGCGGTTGGTCCTCCTCTAGCACGTTCGTGGTGACGTCGGGGACCTCCGCCTGTCTTTTTTTCTTTAGGCTTTTTGGTTCCTTTCGACTTCGCCCACCTCTAGCGTGTTAAGGTTTTTATCCTCGGGACTTCTTTTCCTGAGTCGCATGTAAATTTTGCCAGTGCCAAAGGACATTTTACCAAGCTGCGTGTACAAAATATCCTCCGCCTGCTTGTTTATTTGGAAGATGTAGAACTGACCATCCTCGGTAGGCCGAGATACAGTAAGTACCTTCCAATCCTGTTTCCGACTTCATCATGCATGGTATCCATACCTTAACTTTTGGTACTGTGGGGATTTGCGCTTTATCCACCACCTCAAACCATGCGTTCGTGCCTTGTCTTTGAAGGTTTGGAACCACTTCCTCCAGCCACCGCAAGCTCGCGATATTGTCGCACGCTATCATCGTCACACCATTATACTATCCCCCCGAATCAAAGGTTGGAAGGGGCTTACTTGGTTGTTCCCGCATCATTTTAAGCATTAAGCTAATAAGCTCCCTTTCCACAGATCTCAGCCTTTCAGTAGTCATTTGTCCGAAAGGACTGCTACGACCAACCACCGCCACAGTCAGTGACTGCTTTGCCACATCACTCATCTTCTCGGGAAAAGCAGGTGTCTTAGTGTTATCTCCCTTTGGCACCTCCGAGAAAGCCGGAGTCTTAGCGTTAACTCCCTTTAGCGCCTCCGAGAAAGCCGGAGTCTTAGCGTTAACTCCCTTTGGCTTATCTCCTATTTCCTTAATTGGAACTTCCCTCTGACTCGCAGCTTTTAAGGTAGTTGATACCTCGCTATTGGAGCCCATATATCTTACAGCTTTGGGCCTACTTGTCTTGTCTATGCGACTGCCCTGCCTCGCGGCTCTAGGACTGGGTCCTTTCTGCCTCTTGAAAGCAGGCTTGTCGCCTTCCGTCGAACGTTGCCTCTTCATTTTGCTATTCGACGCTTCTTCCTCCTCGTACCGGTTGCAAAACCGATGGTTTCTCGCAGAAAACCTTTTGAACTCCCTTCGAACTACTTCTACCGCTTCATGGGTCCATTCCAAGCGCTCGATCTCCACTTCTGTTGGGTCGACCACTGCTCCCAAGCGTTGTACAATTCTTAGGGCTGCACGGTACTGCGAGAGAGCTCTTTTACTTCCTCTGCTCCGTACCCTTCTCCACTCTTCTACTCTGTTTTCATTTGTGTGTTTCTCCAACACGGAGTTCATTGAATCAGCACTACTCTCGCTCCCCGAGTCCGACGCATCGCTTAATTCGTATTTGTCGTCCTTGGATTCCGACTCAGTCCTCCTCTTTACTTCGTCCTTATTACAGTCAGGTAACGAGTCGGTCATCTTGGTCGTACGACCACCTGCCCGACAAGGCGGGCTCAGCGGTCCAGTATTATATACGGTGAAAGAACCGTCCGCCACAGCAGCGCCCCTTACTGTGGTAAGGGCATTAATTCTTCCCGAGGTGGCCCGGTATAGGGAAGGCTCCGTTCGAATACAGCCGAATTTAACCAATAGGCACGGTCCTGGATTAGGGGGTTGGCAGTTCTTGGTCACCGACATCCCGCCGCCCTCGTATGAGGCGAAACAGCTCCGCCTCATAGTCGGGCGCTATGGAGTTCGGCTAAGCCCTCACACCAACGACAAGGTGCCTACCCTAGTGAGGGTAAAATGGGGTAGAAATTGCAAAAAGTTTCCTATCTGAACAATCGGTTGTATGAGATATATACTATATATACAACCGATCTCTATGATTTTTTCAGACAACAATGTATGCTATATACGTAAGCATTCGGTGAAATTTAAAGCTTCCAGCTGTTAAAATGGGGCTGAAATTGCGAAAATATATATATATATATATAATATATATATACTATATATACCGCCATATATATATCACCGATCTTTATGATTTTTTCAGACAAGAATATATATTATACGTAAATATTCGTTGAAATTTGAAGCCTCTAGCTCTTAAAATAGGGCAGTAATTTCGAAAAGTTTCTTATTTGAACAAACGGTTGTGGGGGATATATACTATATATACGACCGATCTCATCAATTTTTTCAGACAACAATATGTGCAATATACGAAAGTATATGGTGAAGTTTGAAGCTTCAATCTGTTAAATTGAGGAAGATATGACAAAAACCCTCTTTTTCTGAAAAATCGGTTGTACGGAGGATATATGCTATAGTAGTCCGATCCGGCCGGTTCCGACAAATGTCTAATTGGACACCCAAATACACCCGCTCACCAAATTTTATCCAGATATCTCAAAAATTGAGGGACTAGTTTGCATACAAACAGACAGACGGACATGGCTAAATCAACTCAGCCCTTCATCCTGATTATTTCGGCATACTTAATGGTGGTTCTATCTATTTTCCTTTAAGGACTTACAATTTTGGGTTTCGTGACGAAATCAATATACCATTTCATTTTCATGAAAGGAATAAAAATAAGTAGGTACTTTGTGTGAGGATGCAAAGTTTCAGGTTTTTTGTGGTCTGCGTGTAAAAACTATGACTACGAATCACGTATTTCAACAATATATGACGTAAACGTAACTATTTGATGAATTTTGAAGCATCGAGCCGTAAAAAAGGGGCAAAAATGACAGTTTATATGGGGTATATAATATATATACCACCGATCTTTTCGAGACAACAATATATGCTATATACGTAAGCATTTGGTGAAATTTGAAGCTTCTAGCTGTTAAAATGGAGCAGAAATTGCGCAAAGTTTCTTATCTGAACAATCGGTTGTATGAGATATATACTATATATACCACCGATCTCAATGATTTTTTCAGACAACAATATATGCTATATACGTAAGCATTTGGTGAAATTTGAAGCTTCTAGCTGTTAAAATGGGGCAGAATTTGCGCAAAGTTTCTTATCAGAACAATTTGTTGTATGAGATATATACTATATATACCACCGGTCTCAGTGGCGGATCTAAGGGGGGCGGAGGCTATGGGGGCTAAAGACGTTCGAACTATATTTTTAATAATAAAAATACTTTAAGTAAGCAGTAATTACTTTGTTCCGCAAATATAAATAAAAACTTAACGCCGGCACACATGGCTCGTTTTGTCTTCGAAACGACATTTCATCACTTTCATCGCTTTCTTCATTTTCGATGTTTTCTGCTGTTGCTGGCAGTTGCTTTTTTATTAAATATCTGATAAAAAAATTCTTTAGTGGCGTTTTATGCAAAATATTTCCTTATCTTTTCATTCCTACGTTGTGTAAGTGATGACACTTGATAGTCGATTAATGTTTTATTATCAGCTGATTACCAAGCTGCCACATCATCATAACAAAAAAAATAAAATAAAATTTCGATGTCATTTGATACACACATTACAAATTTCACAACCCGAGTTGCCCAAATAGATTTCGAGCCAAAAAAAGGCAAATATTTTAAAGAGGTAAAAAAAAGGGCTAGGGACTAAACCCGAATTACAGAGCTACAATTTACTACCCTTTCCTGGACAACATCATTTCTTCATTAACGTCAAGGTTCAAAGGTGAATTTTTGAAAATACTGCCTCTGGAGGGACTGATTCCAGCATACTCTGAAGGAGTAACGATGGAAGAAATTGCACTTGCTGCTAAAGTTTATAAAGAAGATCTCACCAGTCATAATGAGACAGTGCTGAAAAATGAGATTTTATTGTGGCATAACCATTGCAAAAGTGATCCATTCAAGAGTCCTCAAACAGCTACTGATGCCCTGAAAATCATTAAATCAGCACACGTTTCTTCATTTTTTCCAAACGTGACTACACTGTTGTAAATATTTGCGACTATCCCCGTGATATAAGCGACCGCAGAGCGTTCTTTTCCTGTTCTAAAGCACTTGAAGACTTATTTGAGAGTCAACATGTCTGAAAATCGACTGACTGGTCTGGCACTAGGGAACGTCCACAAAGAAATAGAAACGGACATTGAAGAAATAACCGATCTTTTCTGTAAATCGAACCCCGACGACTCGAATCTTTGGATTAGTCGACAGAAGGTTGAACCAGCAATAAGTGGGTTTGAAAGAAAGGTTTTTATGACTAATTTTATATGGTTGTTATATCATTATCTCGAGTGTGCGGAATAAAAGAAGAAGTTCATTTCAGAAAATATTGCTTGTACTTATTAGTAAGTCATTTAATTTTTTTAATTTTGAAAATCCTCGTTTTGTCATGTCATTTTATATTCTGTATACATTTATTTAACACATCATGGAAAACTAAAACACAATTTGAAAGTGAAAAATAGGTAGGTACTTTGTGTGAAGATGCAAAGCTTCACGTTTTTTGTGGTCTGCATGTAAAAACTATGACAACGAAATACGTATTTCAAAAATATATGACGTAAACGTAACTTTTTGATGAATTTTGAAGTTTCTAGCCGTAAAAAAAGGGAAAAAATGACAGTTTATCTTGGGTATATAATATATATACCACCGATCTCTATGATTTTTTCAGACAAAAATATATGCTGCATACGTTAACATTTGGTGAAATTTGAAGCTTCTAGCTGTTAAAACGGGGCAGAAATTGCGCAGAGTTTCTTATCTGAACAATCGGTTGTATGAGATATATGCTATGTATACCACCGATCTCAATGATTTTTTCAGACATCAATTATATATTATATATATATACTATATATACCATCATATATATATTATTTATATGACCGATCTCTATATTTTTTTACACAACAATATATACTATATGCGTAAGCAATTGGTGAAATTTGAAGCTTATAGCTGTTAAAATGGGGTAGAAATTTCGAAAAGTTGCTTATCTGAACAATCGGTTGTATGAGATATATACTATATAAAGAACCGATCTCTATGATTTTTTCAGACAACAATATATGCTATATTCGTAAGTATTCGGTGAAATTTGAAGCTTCTAGCTTTAAAAATGGGGCTGATATTGCGAAAATATATATATATACTATATATACACCATATATATGCTATATATATCACCGATCTTTATGATTTTTTCAGACAACAATATAAGCTATGTCCGTAAGCATTAGTTAAAATTTGAAGGCTCTAGTTTCTTTTCTGAACAATCGGTTGTGGGGGATATATACTATGTATACGATCTCATCAAGTTTTTCAGACAACAATATGTGCAATATACGAAAGTATATGGTAAAGTTTGAAGCTTCAATCTGTTAAATTGAGGAAGATATGACAAAAATCCTTTTTTTCTTAAAAATCGGTTGTATGGAGGATATATGCTATAGTGGTCCGATCCGGCCGGTTCCGTCAAATGTCTAATAGGATACTCAAATTCACCCGCTCACCAAATTTTATCAAGATATCTCAAAAATTGAGGGACTAGTTTGCTACAAACAGACAGACGGACAGACGAACAGGCGGACATGGATAAATCAACTCAGCTCTTCATCCTGATTATTTCGGTATACTTAATGGTGGGTCTATCTATTTTCCTTTAAGGACTTACAATTTTGGGTTTCGTGACGAAATTAATATACCATTTCATTTTCATGAAAGGTGTAAAGAAGAGTTATAATATATAGATATATATATATATAAATCCCGACGAGAGGGGGGGGGGTGGTGGGGGGATTCCCCCCGGGCCAGGGTTTTCTCAGGGGGCCCGCGATTTATAGGTACAAACACATTTTTTTTTAATTCAGGAGAGTTAGTTGTTCCATGTTCAAATTTTATGCCGAATTTCAAAAGCAACGTATATTGATAATGATTTTTTGCCTGGGCCTGAGGAGACAATAAAAACATCAAACAAAAATGTGTTTCTAAGGGGCCCGCGATCTAGAGGTACTAAGACATTTTTTTTTAATTCAGGAGAGTCTTTAGTTGTTCCATATGCAAATTTTAAGCCGAATTTCAAAAGCAACGAATATTGATAATTAATTTTTGTTTGGGCCTGAGGAGACAATAAACATCAAACAAAAATATGTTTCCCGCGGGCCCGCGATCTAGAGGTACTAAGACATTTTTTTTTTATTCAGGAGAGCCTTTATTTGTTCCATGTGCAAATTTTAAGCCGAATTTTAAAAGCAACGAATATTGATAATGATTTTTTGCCTGGGCCTGAGGAGACAATAAAAACATCAAGCAAAAATGTGTTTCTCAGGGGGCCCGCGATTTAGAGGTACTAAGAAATTTTTAGTTGTTCCATGTGCAAATTTTAAGCCGAATTTCAAAAGCAACGAATATTGGCAATGATTTTTTGCCTGGGCCTGAGGAGACAATAAAAACATCAAGCAAAAATGTGTTTCTCAGGGGGCCCGCGATTTAGAGGTACTAAGAAATTTTTAGTTGTTCCATGTGCAAATTTTAAGCCGAATTTCAAAAGCAACGAATATTGACAATGATTTTTTGCCTGGGCCTGAGGAAACAATAAAAACATCAAACAAAAATGTATGTTTACATGAATCAGAAATCGTAAAGTTTTCGTGGTGACACTGATGAAGGTTCATCTTCAAACAGTCTTCCAACAATACCACCAACTCTGTATCAAAGTCCAGATTGTTTAAACGACTCCGATATCGGTACCATGAATAATGAGTTTTTGCAATCTGAAGAAGTCAACGAAATAATTCGCCCAGGTCATCAAAAGTGTCCTGTTATTTTTCCACGTGATTGTCATGACGAGGCATTTGGAGATAAAGTGGAGCGGTACTGGTTAGTGTGGAGCGCCGATAGCAATGCTTTTTATTGCCTACCATGTCGTCTGTTAAGCATCAATACTTTGTTAAATCGACCTAAAATTTGTTCTGCGGATATTCGAAATTCCAGGTATGGAAGAAGCTATACGATAAACTGCGATCATACGATTATACTCAAGATCACATTAAATGTTATATTCAATGCCGATCTTTACAAAATCTAATTCAAAAGGAGGTTACAATTGATACACTTATCAATGAACCGCTAATCACTGAAATTCAAAAAATAAAAAATAAATAAATGTAAGGCGCGATAACCTCCGAAGAGATCTAAGGCCGAGCTTCTCTTCCAATTTTCGTCGTGCTCCTCTTGATTTTCCCTACAAATTGGCCGGACGGGACCTACATATTTTTATGCCGACTCCGAACGTCATCTGCAAGGCAGATGAGTTTTCACTGAGAGCTTTTCATGGCAGAAATACACCCGGAGCGCTTGCCAAACACTGCCGAGGGGCGACCCCGCTTAGAAAAATTTTCTTCTAATTTAAAAACCTTATTTCTAAAATGTTGATGTTGCTTTGCCCGGGATGCGAACCCAGGGCATACGGTGTGGTAGGCGGAGCACGCTACCATCACACCACTGAAATTCAAAAGTGGAAGGAAATTTTATATATAATTTTGGACACTATTTTATTTTTGGGTGAAAGAGGTCCAGCTTTCAGAGGCGAAAGTATAAATTGGTGAACGAAACTATGAACATTTTTTGGGTATCTAAGATCTCATAAGCTAATATGATCCGATACTTAGAGATCATTTGGAGAAATTTGGGATTTCACAACAGCAGCACAAACGTTTACAAGTTCAATATCTTTCCACAAACATTCAGAACGAGTTTATAGAAATTTTTGCAAAACACGTGAGGGAAGTTATATTAGATCAACGCAAAAAAGCCAATTATTTTGCTATTATCGATCCCAGTCACGTTGAACAGACTACGTTCATTTTACGCTAACTCCATTTTAATTCGAAATCAACAAATTTTACAATTCAAAAACTGTTTTTGGCTTTTGAGGACCGTAACCGAAAAACTGATCAGGAAATCGCTGATTTAATTTGCCATACTCTAGGTAAACA
Source organism: Eurosta solidaginis (assembly GCF_040869045.1). Taxonomy (NCBI): domain Eukaryota; kingdom Metazoa; phylum Arthropoda; class Insecta; order Diptera; family Tephritidae; genus Eurosta; species Eurosta solidaginis. Next base: position 102,814,419 of record NC_090320.1, on the reverse strand, counting down.
TGAAATTCCATTAAAAGGTTGTTGTGCACAAGGGTACGATAACGGTGCCAGTATGAAAGGAGATTGCAACGGAGCACAACGTCACATCCTCGACAAAAACTAGAATGCTGATTACTCGCCTTGTGAACCCACAGTCTGAATTTATGTGGTGTTGATGCCGCAGAATGTTGTACGGCTGCAATTACTTTCTTCGGAGTTGTACAAAAATGTTTTACTATTTTCAGCAGCAGTCCACAACGATGGGCCATCCTCAAAAAAATGTACCGAGCTCTCTTCACAGTCTTTCAGACACTAGGTGGTTGGCTAGAATTGAGGCAATCAGGCCATTCGCAAACCATGTTCACGATTAGCATAAGCACTAAACGCATTACTTAAGCCAAATTTGACTGCACAAGCATACGGTGATGTTACCGGCATTCTCATCAACAAGTTCGAATGTATCTTGCTGTCCTCAATTGTGTTCAAAATACTTACCACCATTAATAAAAGAAACGTCGTACTCCAAGCTAGAGACGCTACCATAAATGACATCTGGTTCCCCCCATAAATTCAGAAAACAAAAATTCGGAAACATGTTTTTTCAGAAAACATTAGTCAGAACCCTTTTTCAGAAAGCCAAAATTTCAGAAATCAATATTCAGAAGTCAAATTTCAGAAGTCAAAATTTAGAAAGTAATCAGACAGCAAAAAACATTAAATTTTGCGGAAAATATAAAGACTTCGTTTTTTTAATATTGCAAATTCATTTGAAAAAGATAAACGCGAAAAGATTTATTTAGTTACACGCTTGCAATTGCACACAATATAAAATTTTAGATTTTACTACTTTTTCTTTATACATAATTCCTTCCAAATAAATAAACATTTCTGAATTTTGAGAAAAATTTAATGTTTTTACTGTCGTCTGATTACTTTCTGAATTTTGACTTCCGAATTTTTCCTTCTGAAATTTGAATTCTGAATTTTCACTTCTAAAATTTGACTTCTAAAATTTGACTTCCGAAATTTGACTTCTGAGATTTGACTTCTGAGTTTTGACCTCTGAATTTTGTCTTTCTGAAAAACAGTTCTGACTAGTGTTTTCTGAAAAAATGTGTTTCTGAATTTTTGTTTTCTGAATTTATGGGGGACACCCCGACATCTAGATGCCTTATTAGCTGATTTGAAGTTGATCAGCAACCAATGGGAAACAATTTAAACGAATGAAAAACAGTTGCTATTCAATTAAACATCTCGCCAAAGTTTCCGGACATTCGAATGAGAAAACCCAAAAGACGTTTTGAAGATTATGGAAATGAAATGACTACGGATGATCCAGAGTCTGATTTTAAAAACAATACATTCTTGGTGATCGTTGATTCGGTAATCACTGGCATTACTGAACGATTTGTAGCTATGAGAAATTTGAACGCGACGTTTTCCTTTTTGTGACAATTTGAAGACATGGATGAAACTACGGTTCGGGCGAGTGCAGCAAAAATTTGTCGAAAAATACAAGACGGACGTTTCTCAAAGCTTAGAATGCGAAAAAAACACTTGAAACAAATTTACGAAGCAAATTTTGATAAATGTATGTCATCATTGGAATTGCTAAATGCCATCTACATATGTTCAAAATCTGCGTACAATTTTCCCCAACATTTGTGTTGTTTCACGTATCTTTTGCACTATATTTGTCACTGTGGCTAGTGCATAACGTTCCTTCAGCAGTTTTGCAATAATCAAAAACTTTCATAGATCGTGTTCATCCCAAGAGCGAGTTTCAGGACTTGCCACACTTTGTGTTGAATCCGTTTCGGCAAGATAATTAAATTGTATTATTATTATTAAAAATTGTGCAGCGAAAAAAGCAAGAAAAGCCGCTCTTTGATATCCGAACCGTCTATATTGAATAATTAAAATTTATAATTATCATTATATTTATCAGAAATATACTAAAATGTTACCAAATAACTAGAAAAGATTATTTAAAACAATACGTGGCTGTTAAAAGAGAACTTTATTTCTACGTTACAATAAAACAGTATAAATAGTAAGTATTCTGTGTTAATTTTATTTTCAGCTGTTAGTCCAAAAATCATTTAGCTGATGTTGCAATGATTCATGACTGAGACGTCATTAATTCAAATAATCAAATGTATTAGTGGATTTTTTATAGGGGGCCCGTAAATTATTTAGTCCGGGCCCGGATTTTCTCTCTACGGCCCTATATAAATCGATCACGTGAACAGGATTAGCCTCGTTTCATTGGGCCACTTGATGGCAGCGCCCTACCACAACGTCCATTAAAAAAAATAAAAATTACTAACCGAACAAAAAATATAAAATAAACTGAGAAAGAAAATTGAATAACGACAAATAATTACCAACGGTGTATTGTGGACTAACTAGAGTCAATGTTTACTAGAGGGAGCACTTTGTTGGGGTAGTGCTCAATATAAAGTGTCAAATCGTCTTGTGGACTTTTAAAAGGAGAAGATGAACCTTAAAATAAAAATAACCGTCATGTCGCCTGGTATATTTGCTTGTGCCCGACAATAAGCGCTCAAGTTCTTTCTTCCGAGAATTGGCACTTAAAATTACAGGTTTCCTTTCCCGTGTGACAATATACTTCTCTTTTTTCCCCTTTCGACCTGCGTAGACGTGTTTTGCTTTGTGTTGTGCGCGATAAGTAAAACGAACTTTTATAAATCAAAACATAAACATATATGTATATGTAGTGTCAACCACATAACCGGTTTGGCTCTCTTGTTGAGTCTCTGATGCACTCACCTAATTTGGCAAGTCATAAATTCTAAAAGAGTTAGTCTACGCACACGAGCTGACCGCTTAACATTGTTTTCGCAAATTAATAAATAATACATTTTGTTAAATTTAGTAAATATTTTAGTTATAATAAAGACTTAAAATTAAATTCGTGTGTAATTATTTGGACCCTAATTACCACGTTGGTGACCCCGACGTGATTTTTTTTAGTCGGAACCGCGTTTAAATACGTCTTTATAAAAAAAACTGAAAAGGAAGAATATCGGCGTGTTAAATCATACATTCAGCGCATCAACCAACTAACGCGTCCATAAAACATTTAATTGTGTCGTGTTTCTTTGCAAAATATTCAGAAAACTAAATTTCGTGCATATATAATTCCACATACGGTTTGAACATTTTATGCAATTCTAATGCTGAAAATTTTTTTTTCAATTTCGGTTTTCTAAGGTCATTTCATTGTCATAGAATAGCGGTTGATACCTACCTGCAAAAAAAATAAAAAAAAAACAACATTGAGCGGTCACTTTAGTAACTCGACAAATTACTAGCGCAACTAATCGCCTCTCTGGTAAAAAACACTCAATAATCGCGAGTCATAACTGAACTAAAAAATACCTTATTGGTTAGCACGTTGTGTTGGTATAATTGCGACGTTCTCCGTCGTTGAGACTCAAGTATTTCGTTTGTTATGCCTATTGATACTCCATCACATAAACCGAACGTCGAGAAGATAATGAGCACTGCTACTCGTAACGTTAAGGCGCCTCCATTTAGCAGCGAGAAACCCTCTCTTTGGTTTGCTCAACTCGAGGCTCAATTCGTTAATCGTGGTATCGAGACAGAAAAAGAAAAATTTTATCAAACCATTCCACTCATCGATACACGTTCTGCAGCGGAAGTAGAGGACCTGATTATCAACCCACCAGGCACTAATCCGTACCAGCACCTAAAAAGTACGCTGATTTCGCGATTCTCCAAGTCCAAGGAGGCCAAATTACTCCAACTTTTGGACAAAGAAAGTATGGGTGATCGAACGCCATCGCAACACTTACGCCATTTAAAAGCACTTGTACCCGATATTGATGAGGAGGTGCTTAAAACGCGTTGGTCTTCTCACCTTCCTCAACAAACTCGTGTGTGCCTTGTAATGCATAAAAATGTTGGCATAACAGAACTTGCAGATTATGCAGACAAACTTCATGAAGCCGTATCGCGACCACCTGATTTGCGCGAAGATATCGCTGCTCTCATTAAACAAGTCGCGTCGTTAACAACCTCTATCTCAAACTTACAGTCAAGACAATCCAGACCTCGATCGCAAACTCCCTCCCTCCGATCGGGCCGTACAAGAAGTAAATCTTCGACGAAAAAGCTGTGCAATCAAACAGGCATTTGTTGGTATCATATCAAATTTCAATCGAACGCTCGTAAATGTCTACCAGGTTGCAAGTTTCAGGAAAACTCTCGGGAGAGTCGCTAAAGGTGGGTAACGACTTTCTTTCGTCCAACTCCTGCCGCTTGTTTGTCACAGACCAGGCAACGGGGGATAAATTTCTCATCGATACTGGCTCCGACATTTCCGTTTATCCATGCCGTATTCAAAGCAAACAACTTGTTCCACTTTCATACCATTTATTCGCCGCCAATGGCACTCCAATTAACACCTACGGTACTAAAATGTTGATACTAAATCTGGGACTACGTAGAGATCTCCCATGGCGTTTCGTCATTGCTGATGTCACCCGTCCTATCATCGGTGCTGATCTACTGAGCCATTTCGGCTTATTAGTGGATCTTAAGAGAAAGAGCTTAACTGACGGTCTCACCGGAATTTCAACATGTGGAAAAATTTTCAAGCATGACGTCGCTTCAATTAAAGCCCTCAACCCCGATGTAGATCCAGTCTATAACATACTTTTTCAGAAATTTCAAGCTGTTGTTCAACCAGGCGGTGTCCAACGTACTAGCGAATTTACCACTGAACACCACATTAAAACAGTTAATGGACCACCAGTCTCCAGCAAAGCCAGGCGCTTGGCCCCTGATAAACTTAACATCGCCAGGCAAGAGTTCGAAAAGTTAATTAAACTAGGTTTAGCCAGGAGAAGTGACAGCCCATGGTCGTCACCATTACATTTAGTGCCCAAAAAGTCTGGTGAGTGGCGTCTTTGTGGGGACTATAGGCGTCTTAATGACCGTACCATTCCAGATAAATATCCAGTTCGCTACCTCGAGGATTTCGCAGCGAACCTGCATGGTAAGAGAGTGTTTTCTATTATCGATTTGGTACGCGCGTTTAACCAGATTCCGGTGGCACCTGAAGACATTAGTAAGACGGCGATTATCACACCATTCGGCCTCTTCGAGTTCCCGTTCATGACGTTTGGATTGCGCAATGCTGCGCAAACGTTCCAACGTTTCATGGACGAGGTAACGAGAGATTTGGAATTTGTCTTCGTTTACATTGACGATATACTGGTGGCATCAGACAATCAACAGCAGCACATGACACACCTTGAATTATTGTTTCAGCGCCTGCAAAATGCAGGACTTGTTATTAACCTAGCTAAGTCGATTTTTGGTAAAGACGAAGTCCCATTCTTGGGACACTTGGTTTCTGCCCTTGGACTATCACCTCTCAGTGAAAGGGTTTCTGCGATTACTAATTTTCCCAAACCGTCAACAATCAAAAAGCTTCGTGGATTTCTAGGTACGATTAATTTCTACCGTAAATTTATTAAAAACGCAGCTCAATTGTTAGGTCCCCTAAACAAAATACTCGAAGGTCCTAACGTAAAAAGTTCCCATACAGTTAATTGGACACCGGAGCTGGAAAAAAGTTTCAATGACTGCAAACAAGCTCTCGTAAATTCAACGCTGCTGGCACACCCAAACGTTAACGCTGAATGGGTAATCTTTACGGATGCCTCCGAAAATGCCATTGGTGCAGTACTTCAACAACGATGCAGAAACGATTGGGAACCTCTAGCATTTTTCAGCAAAAAACTCTCTCCCTCCGCCCAAAAAAAGTCGACCTACGACCGTGAACTGCATGCTGTGTATGAAGCAATACAGCATTTCAAATATATTTTCGAGGGACGACACGTCGTTATCTATACTGACCACAAACCGCTCATACACGCCTTCCAGCAGCGCCCCGACCGCGCGTCCCCGTGGCAGTTTAGGAGATTGGATTTTATAAGCCAGTTTACGACCGATTTTCGCCATGTGTCAGGCACTGAGAATATTGTTGCTGACACACTATCGCGTGTCGATGAAATCTCAACTGCTGTAACATTTATTAAATGCACAGCTAGCAGACACCGAGCTGCAAAATATTCTGCTCAACCCAACATCGCCGCTTCACTTACGCCAGCTTCATTTTAACGACAACAGAATCAAAATATACTGTGACGTTTCGTCAGGTACAGTGCGTCCATATGTCCCCAAAGTATTGCGCTTCAAAATTTTCAATGCGCTACACTCTCTTTCTCACCCAGGCCAACGCGCGTCCCGAAAATTAGTTGCTTCACGGTACGTGTGGCCATCGATGAATGCAGATATTGCTCGCTGGACTAAAAGCTGTCTAAAATGTCAAGCCAATAAAATAACTCGTCACACGTCGTCTCCGATTTCAAATTTTGAGTTACCAACGCAAAGATTCGAACATGTTCATATAGATTTGGTTACTTTACCAGTTTCGCGTGGATTCACACAATGCTTAACAATCGTAGACAGATTTACACGTTTCCCCCAGGCAATCGCAGTCGAAAGCGGTACAGCACAAACAGTAGCGCGCAGTCTAGTGAACAGCTGGATTTCGTTGTTTGGCGTGCCGCTGAAAATTACTTCAGATCTTGGCAGACAATTTGAATCAGATTTGTTTTATCAACTAACTAAGATTCTGGGCAGTAAGCATTTGAAAAAAACACCATACCATCCACAATCAAATGGCTTGGTCGAACGTCTGCACAGGCAGTTAAAATCCGCTTTATTATGTCATGGACAAGACTGGTACGAAGCGTTACCCGTGGTGCTTCTCTGACTCAGAGCCGCTTGGAAAGAAGATATCGGTGCGACGTCAGCCGAGTTAGTGTTCGGTGAGCCAATTCGCTTGCCAGGTGAATTTTTGCATCCATCAAATACGAATTCATCAGCACACGAATTAATAGCATCACTCAGGCATTACTTTCATTCGCTAACTCCAGCACAGACATCCAGACATAGTCGCAAAAACATATTTGTTTTCAAAGATCTAGCCAGCACTTCGCATGTTTTTGTCAGGCACAACCACATTCGACAATCATTTGCTACACCTTATGATGGACCGTATCCCGTAATTGAAAAGCGAGAAAAATACTTCATTGTAAATGTTAGAGGCAAAAATACACCCATTTCGGTTGATCGTCTTAAACCGGTGTACTTCCTCGCCGACGATCTGAATGTCCAACAAACACAATCAGTCAGCGCATCTCAAGCTGCAGAAACTAAACCAGCTACAAACGTAAAATGCTTACGTTTTGTTACTTAATATGTTTTATTCTCTTCTTTCGTAGAAAACTGTGTTTCACCGCAACAGAAGATAATTTTTCCAAGAAGGGGAGACATGTGGTGTCAACCACATAACCGGTTTGGCTCTCTTGTTGAGTCTCTGATGCACTCACCTAATTTGGCAAGTCATAAATTCTAAAAGAGTTAGTCTACGCACACGAGCTGACCGCTTAACAGTGTTTTCGCAAATTAATAAATAATAAATTTTGTTAAATTTAGTAAATATTGTCACGGATATTAGCATCACTAAATTATCCCATCACTACGGCGATGCTAAGGCCATGCCAAGCAGTATTTACGTTAATAATCAAATCAAGTATACACATATATAAGGCAGCCCAGAGAGATGTCACACACAGATGCATTTACTTATATGCCTATGTGCGCGCGAGAGACTGTAAACTACAAACATTCACATCAATAATTCAATCTTTATGTATCTACATAAACGAATAAATAATTGCGTCTACACATATGTACGTATACGAGCAGCGGAGCGGCAATGCACAAACACATGCATATATCTTATCTGAGTTGTGACAAGAGTGAGCAATAATTTGTGCACGTAGTTGTGGCTGGCGATTTTGTAGCCGAAACAACTAGTAAGTTCTGGAAATCGAAGAGCCTAGAAGTATGCAGCGTAAACTATAAAAGCGGCGCCAGCGAGTAAGAAGTAATTCAGTTTGATTTGAATTGTCAAGCAGTTACGAGTAAGACGATATCTAGCGAGCAATAGCACTATTATTTTGAAAGTCAGTTTCCTTTAAGATATCAGTTTGGTTATTAAGCTATTCGTTGCACAGTTTGAGTGTTATTGGAAGTATTTTAATAAAGGCCATTTTTCCGTTATTCAATATTGGAGTTATTTATTCAACAGTTTAGCGATACGATCCTAGAAAAAGGGCAAATAAGAGGATTTGCAAGTAAAAATCGTTACAAGTGGTGTCAGAAGAGGAATTGTTGAATAAATTCCGAAGATTGGGAATACAACTTGGGCATGGCAAAGTTCAGTGAATTGAAGATCCAGCAACTGAAAAAGGAGTTGGAGAACCGTGGATTAAATACAACCGGCAATAAGATCGAACTTCAAGCACGGCTACGAGAGGTAATGGAGTCGCAAGGAATTGATGTGGACGAGTTTGTCTTTTATCCTGATGGGGACGAAACAACAACAAAAATAGAAGAGAAAAACGAAACATCGCAGACGGTTACCAGCACAGACCTGAACATGATATTGGCTGCAATAACTGCTCAAACATCGACAGTAACATCCAAGATGGAAGCGCAAGAGGCACGTATAACAGAAATGTCATCACAAATATCCACCAACATATCATCTCAGCTGGAATCGCAGGAGACACGCATAACATCCAAGATTGAAGCACAAGAAACGCGTATGGCAGAAATGTCGACACAGATTACATCAAAAATGGAGACACAACTGAAAGCACAAGAGGCACGCATAACAGTACAACTCGAAGCACAAGAGGCGCGTATATCATCAAAACTCGAAGCACGTATGGACGAGAAAATAACGCAGTTTGAGGAAAAAATCGAAGCCGAGGTGGATGCTTTGAGAGGTCGTATACAAGAGTTGCAATTAAACCGCCCAGCTGTTTCAGCAAGCAATACAAAGGTAAAAACACCATCCTTTGACGGTTCTCTTCCTTTCCAGGTCTTTAAGCTACAGTTTGAGAAGACCGCAGCAGTGAACAACTGGAATGCGGAAGATAAAGTTGCTGCACTATTCGTGGCATTGAAGGGGCCAGCAGCGGAAATTCTACAGACGATTCCCGAAGGAGAGCGGAACAATTATGAAGCATTGATGGCTGCTGTAGAACGACGTTATGGAAGCGAGCATAGGAAACAGATATTCCAAATTGAGTTGCAAAACCGCTACCAAAAAGCAAATGAGACATTGCAGGAGTTTGCTTCAGATATTGAAAGATTGGCTCATCTTGCAAATGCGGACGCACCCGTGGAATACACTGAAAGGGTAAAAATCCAGAGTTTCATAAATGGCATACGGGACGTGGAAACGAAGCGAGCTACATACGCAAACCCAAAGCTGACATTTTCTGAAACGGTATCACATGCATTGACTCAGGAAACGGCCTCACTATTGAGTAAACCAGCATACAAAGCTCATCGTGTAGAAGTGGAAAGACCAGATTGGGTAGACACTATTTTGGAAGCACTGAAGGGATCACAACAGAAAAATGCCGGAGTTATTAAATGTTTCAAGTGCGGCAACCCAGGTCATATTGCACGACATTGCAGCAGCGGTCCCAATAGCTCCAACAATGTGGGTGGTCGTAAACGCAGAGCAGAAGGTGATGAGCAAATATCCAAGACCACTCAATCGTTAAACTAAATCGAGTCAGCCGCAAGGGGCGACAGCTGGCTCCCGCAATTGAATGCCGCATAATCTCTATCTCGCAGATTGAAAGAAGATCGAGCAACCTTACTGTTGGAGGACATGTGGACGGAAAGGAACGGTTATTGACTGTAGATACGGGTGCATCTCATTCCATCATTCGAGCGGATTTAGTCAACAAAAAGATAAGACCATTGCTTGGAGCAAGATTACGTACAGCCACGGGAGAGGACACCCAGGTAACTGGAGAAGTAGAATGTGAAGTCGCAATTGGGAACGTCATGGTAGTACACAATTTTATAGTGGCAGAAATTGTTGATGAAATCATAATTGGAGTGGACTTCTTAATCGACCAGGGCATCAAGATCGACATGCAAAGCAAGACGATGCGATATGAAAACATGGATGTACCACTTAATTTCGGCTACGAGAGAGGCTACAGCAGTAAACGAGTGCTGGTGGAAGAGAGTCAGCAAATACCACCAAAATCGGAAGCAGTCATCTGGGCAAAGGTTGATGGAGATTGTGGGACAAACAAATTGTGGGTTGTCGAAGCAGCAAACAAATCAGCACTAAACATACTTGTAGGAAAAACCCTGGCTATGACAAAACAAGATGGACACATTCCGGTAAGAGTACTCAATGAGTTCAAGTCACCACTCAAACTGACTAAAGGAGCTATTTTGGGAAGATGCCAAGAGGCTGAAGTGGTTATTAACTGTGAACAGCTCCAGGAACACGTTTCAGCTAGTAATACTGATCTTTCAAATGACATCACGGCATGGATGCAGGGGCTAGAGGAAGCATATCAGAGTAAGGCAAAACAACTGCTCCTAAAGTACGCGAACATATTTGACCAGGATGATTCTAAACCAGGCCGCACCAACGTTGTGAAACATCAAATTGACACTGGAGATGCGAGACCGATCCGTCAAGCTCCACGTAGTGTTCCACTGGCGAAGCGGGAAGTTGTGAGTCAAATCATTCAAGAAATGAACGACAGCGGCGTCATCGAACCATCAGCTAGTCCATGGAGCTCACCGGTAGTACTTGTAAAAAAGAAGGATGGAAAAATGAGGTTTTGCGTGGACTACCGGAAGTTGAATGACGTAACGAAAAAGGACAGCTACCCATTGCCAAGAATTGACGACACTCTGGACTCGCTATCTGGTACGAAATGGTTTTCCACGCTGGACTTGAAAAGCGGCTACTGGCAAGTGGAGGTGAAGGAGGAAGATAAAGAGAAAACAGCCTTCAGTGTCGGTGATGGTCTTTGGCAATTTACAGTGATGCCTTTTGGACTTTGTAATGCACCAGCTACTTTTGAGAGACTCATGGACCAGGTACTGAAAGGACTACATTGGAAAACATGCTTGGTGTACCTGGACGACATCATCGTATTGGGCAAGAACTTTGATGAACATCTTAAGAACTTGGAGGAAGTTTTCCAGAGAATAGCTGGCGCTGGTCTGAAGTTAAGTCCCAAAAAGTGTGCGCTGTTTAAAAAGGAAGTCAATTATTTGGGTCACAAGGTAACGACAGAGGGCATCTGCACTGCGAACGAAAAAATAGAGGCTGTACAGGATTGGCCAAGACCACAGAACCTACATGAATTGAGAAGTTTTCTTGGGCTGTGCACATATTACCGCCGATTTGTACCAAATTTTTCCAGCGTAGCCCATAGCCTCCATGAGCTTACAAGAAAAAACAAAGCTTTTGAATGGAAGAAGGAGCAAGAAGTGGCTTTCCAAACATTGAAGGAGCGTTTGTGCACTGCCCCAATGTTAGCATATCCGATTCCAGGAGCAACATTTATTATAGATACAGATGCAAGTGGATATGCTATAGGAGGCGTTTTATCACAACTGGTCGATGGACAGGAGAAGGTAGTTGCATATTACAGCCGTTCGATTGGAAAACCAGAGAGGAACTACTGTGTTACGCGGAGAGAGCTGTTGGCATTGGTAGAGTGCATTAAACATTTTCACAAATACCTCTACGGCCAGCGATTCCATGTCAGGACAGATCACGCAGCATTGAAATGGCTTCTGCAGTTCCGTAATCCGGAAGGACAATTGGCACGGTGGATCGAGCGACTTCAAAGCTATGACTTTTCCATTGAGCATCGAAAAGGTAGTACCCATGGAAATGCCGATGCAATGTCACGAAGGCCATGTAGTTTGGAATGCAAGCACTGTTCAAAGGCCGAGGCTAAAGAAGACATTATAGATGTCCGGCTAATGACTATAACGTGTACGGATGAATGGGACAAGGAACAACTAATAAAGTGTCAGCTAGAAGATACAGATCTGTCACATGTTATGCAAGGGCTCGAACGAAACGAAAGACCAAGCAGAGAGGATATGTCAGCAGAGAGTCCCATTGCGAAGTCATATTGGGCACAGTGGAACAGTTTGGAATTGATATCCGGTTGCTTGCATCGAGTATGGGAGAGTGAGGATGGTCAATGCAAGAAGAAACTTATAGTTGTTCCCAGAAAGAGGATTCCTGACGTGCTCAGCGAGTTGCACAATGGTCCAAGTGGAGGCCATCTTGGAATCACGAAGACACTCGAGAAAATTAAGCAGAGATTCTATTGGGTTGGTTGCCGTCAGTCGGTCACCGAGTGGATTGCCAATTGCGAGGTATGCAACAGAGCGAAAGGGCCCAAAACCCGAAGTCGTGGCCAGATGAAGCAGTATATTTCAGGTGCACCATTTGAAAGGATCGCCATGGATGTCGCAGGTCCATTTCCTACTAGCAACCGCGGAAACAAATACGTACTGGTGGTTATGGATTATTTCAGTAAATGGCCAGAGGTATACCCAATCCCAAACCAAGAAGCAGAAACAGTAGCAGAAGTGGTTAAAAACGAATGGGTTGCAAGGTATGGTGTACCAATGGAGTTACATTCTGACCAAGGCAGGAATTTTGAATCAGCTGTGTTCCAAGAACTGTGCAAGAAGTTGGGCATTCGAAAAACACGGACAACTGCATTGCATCCTCAGTCCGATGGTATGGTGGAACGTTTCAATAGAACATTGGAGGAGCATTTAAGGAAAGTAGTCGACAAGTACCATAAGGACTGGGATACACACATATCATTATTCTTGATGGCCTACCGATCGGCAGTACATGACACAACGGGCCAAACTCCCGCAAAGGTAATTTTTGGCAATGACCTTCGACTGCCAGCTGATTTGAAGTATGGGATAGATGCCGATGCGGAGAGGAATGTCAAGAAATCCACTGATGTCTTAGAAGAAGAGCTGAGAGAGATACACGATCTGGTGAGGCAACGAGCAAAGATTATGAGTGACAAAATGAAAGCAAGGTACGATAAAGCAATTAATTCGGAAGGGTTTCAGGAAGGAGATTTGGTGCTGCTATACAACCCACAACGAAAAAAAGGTTTGTCCCCAAAATTGCAGTGTAACTGGGAAGGTCCATACAAAGTTGTAAAACGGATCAACGATGTAGTGTACCGCATACAAACCATCGGTAAACCACGAACCAAAATGAAGGTGGTCCATTTGGAAAGGCTAGCAACGTTTAGATCGAGAGATTTGTCTGATCGGGACGATCAGACTTAGGTGGAGGGCAGTGTCACGGATATTAGCATCACTAAATTATCCCATCACTAAGGCGATGCTAAGGCCATGCCAAGCAGTATTTACGTTAATAATCAAATCAAGTATACACATATATAAGGCAGCCCAGAGAGATGTCACACACAGATGCATTTACTTATATGCCTATGTGCGCGCGAGAGACTGTAAACTACAAACATTCACATCAATAATTCAATCTTTATGTATCTACATAAACGAATAAATAATTGCGTCTACACATATGTACGTATACGAGCAGCGGAGCGGCAATGCACAAACACATGCATATATCTTATCTGAGTTGTGACAAGAGTGAGCAATAATTTGTGCACGTAGTTGTGGCTGGCGATTTTGTAGCCGAAACAACTAGTAAGTTCTGGAAATCGAAGAGCCTAGAAGTATGCAGCGTAAACTATAAAAGCGGCGCCAGCGAGTAAGAAGTAATTCAGTTTGATTTGAATTGTCAAGCAGTTACGAGTAAGACGATATCTAGCGAGCAATAGCACTATTATTTTGAAAGTCAGTTTCCTTTAAGATATCAGTTTGGTTATTAAGCTATTCGTTGCACAGTTTGAGTGTTATTGGAAGTATTTTAATAAAGGCCATTTTTCCGTTATTCAATATTGGAGTTATTTATTCAACAGTTTAGCGATACGATCCTAGAAAAAGGGCAAATAAGAGGATTTGCAAGTAAAAATCGTTACAATATTTTACTTATAATAAAGAATTAAAATTAAATTCGTGTGTAATTATTTGGACCCTAATTACCACATATACATACAATTCTATTAAAAAGCTATAAACATATATTGTACAATTTGCAAAGAAAAGGAAGATCGCGCGGAAGTAGCTAAAATTAGTTAAATTTTAACTGGATTATGGAAATATATCAGATAGCTTCAATTGCAAAAATCTCTTGTGAGTATAAACAGACTAGCCTTACATTTTTCTTTTGCACTTAACTGAGATACGAAACTTCATAGAGAAAACAAAAATTTCGATATATTATATATAAGTGAAAACGGCCCTTATTCATAAAAAATAATTGGAAATTTTAAAAGCTGAATTAATCTCTTGTATTTTGCTCCTTGTAATGTTGCCTACAAATTGGGGGGGACGGGACCTACATGTTTTACGCCGACCCCGAATGGCTTCTGAAAGGCAGGTGTGTTTTTAGAGAAACTGTTTTTCCCACGGAAAAAACTTGCTTCTTAGTAGTTAATTCTCCTTTTACCGGGAGTTGAACCGAGGACCTTCGATGTGGTAGGCGGAGTACGCTACCACCACCCACGGCGGACCAGCGTATTCGTATGAATAAAGGGTATGTAAAAACGAATATAATAACGGATATGCATTTGTATCTATCTATAAGATGGAAAATAGAAAGATCTTTTTTATTTGAAGCAGGGTAGATTACAATGCACCACAAAAAGAAGCGAGTATAAGTAAATAATCTTAACATTTTTGTTTTAGTATCGAAAAGGTTCCACTGAGCCGTGGGCTGATAAATGCAACCACGTGCTAAGCAATGCAACAGTCTATTGGAATGTCCATGCATGTTTTTCGGAACGGAATATTGTGGCAATTATTTTTTATCTTGACTTCATGGTAGCACTTAAAACATTTTAATCTGGTTTGGCGGTGAGGCATGTTCGTATGTCTGCCAAAACATCACACAGCACATTTTCTTTAAAACTTCCTTGTTCTATTCCCTTTGAACTCTCATTTCATTCATTCGAACAGCTTTATAAAAAAAAACTAATGTAACGGGTGACTCAATGAATAAAATTTGTTTATGTAACTGAAATTGATTAGAAAATTAGCTCAACTTGAACCCACCGCTTACTTATTTAACAAAATGCGAATTTCTTTTTATATCACACGCCACAAATTATGTGTGGCAAGATTTAGGCGGGCATGCATTGACCTCGTCCGTTAAAGCGACCGGTTCTATTTAAATCCTTTTTTTTTACGATAAACATAAAAATGGATGACAGAAATTTTTTTTATTGCTAGTGCAACCATGAGTACAGAAAATTTTGTGGTTCGCTTATTTTCAACTTTAATAAACTCACCTCCACGAAAAATTTCTCCAGGGTTGAATTACTATGTCACTGTGTTGAAATGTTAGTATTATGAACTATTTTAATCTTCTCGAGACTAGCTATTGCGAATTCTACAAATGCTTTTCCAATTTTACACCAAAATATAGCAGTCTTCAACAAATGTTTGATTTACTTCTTTGAAATCTAGAGCTATTTGAAAATTATCCTGATATAATTTTGTGTCTGAAATCTGGATATAAGTCAACACAATGTTTTGTGAAGTCCATTCCCACACACTCAGCATAATATTTTGCGGTTTCGTTCCCACGCAATTGTACCGGCAAACCGCTCGCATAATTTGGAATCATTTTGCAGCCAAAAATGCAATTGCGCTGCACGCTCATCCGCCGTTTCTTAGTTAATGAAACCAAACACTTTTTGTGAGCGAAACACGCGCAACCGTTTTATTTTAATATTTTTTGGAAAATACTAAATATTAAAACTTCGGGTAGTGAGTGACCCTTAGTAGTGGAAACAATTTTACCATAGAAAAAAAATGTCGCATAATGATAAAAAAAATTTAACAATCGTGTCTTAAATACGCAAAAAGACAATCAATTGACTAGACGTATCCCTGGTGAAAGTGCTTATATCCATATCCGAAAAAAAAAAAAACAAAAGAAAAAAACAGCCTGGAATAGAATATATAAAAAAATCTAAAAACTATGTGAACATTTAAAAGACAAATAAATAGTAACAACACCACCAGGAAAAGTATCAAAAAGAACAGCAACAGCAAGATTAAAGAGCAAAAACAAGAACGCAACACAAAAAATCTTTAAATATTGTGAAACGGAGTGGCAATGCAGTTAACAACGTTATATAAAATAACGATCTAAGTAAGACTCATAAGTTATGAGTGGATATGAGTCATAACATACAAAAGAGAAAAGACAAATTTTCCTTTCGTAAATGTTTTCTTAGTATGAGATACAAATGAAATAGTGATTAAAGACAAATATTTAAGATTTAAAAGAAAAGAAAGAGTTACCGTTACCAACCAGCTTGCCACAAGCCTTTTACATGTTGTATATTGGAACAATTTTCCGTCATCCCTTGTCAAATTTGGTTTCGATACAAACCGGTTTCGGCGTTGTGCCGAAACCAAATTTGAAAAGGGATGACGGAAAATCGTTCCAATATACATCATTTATCCACCCTATCGGAAAATCAAAACAAGCCCTTTACATGTGCTTAAAATTAGACCATATGAATTATCGGACAAGCCACGCTAACAACATTTCCCGCATGATAACCAATCAAAAACCGATAAAACACACGCAGTAACAGATATATCCCGCAAAGACAAAAGGACGACCATTTTATCCGGAGCTTCCCAATTTTGGGCAAGGATCCTTTCCGAGACCTCTACTACGATATGGTCCAAGCCTTCCCGTACAATATGGACAGAATTCCTCACTACAAGCCAGTTCAAATCCGACTCCACAATATTGCCCCTACGGCATACCACAAACAAATCCCTACGTCACATCGCACAATATACCTTACGGCAATTTTCAACAATGTTACAGATTTAATAAACGAACGCTGTCGCAAACTTTACGACACCCTAATAAAATTCAACGACTCCACAATACAGAGGCTGTGGACCCTACCTCAACAAGACACTCAAACTAGACTTCTGGAAATGTCGAACTACGAAGTTCCGCAATACCTTGGCTACGAACAAGAAGCAGGATAATTAGAAAACGAACTAACAGACTATTCTACCGATAATATTAATTTTTTAGATTAATGCCTTGTTACCTGTTTCCCTTGCAACAAAAATTCGAACAAAAATTATATTAACCCGACTTAAATACGAAACCCTATTTCAAATCAACCTTTTTATGCAAATTCAGTTGAAGGACCCGTCAAAATAAGGAATCACGCAAATATCGATATTTTGGAAAATAGAATAGGAAAAATTAAATTTCATATCCTGCCAAACCTAAAAACTTTTGATGCAATTATGGGCAACGACACACAAATTTAAATGCAATAATTTACAAAAATGAAAATTGTTTCACTCTACTTAACAAATACAAATATCTCATCCACCAACTTCCAATAAACTCAATCACACATACCACCCTACGGATGGACCACTTGAATCCTGAGGATAATGAAAAACTAAAAAGACTTTTGAACTACCCATATCCTATGCCTCTGAAAAGTATATTGACCAAAAAATTGCTGAATTTTTGAATGATGGCATTATTCGACCATGGAAATCTCCACACAATTCTCCTGTATGGATCGTACCTGATAAAACGGGACGCTTCTGAACAAAAAAATATCGTATGGTAATTGATTATCGTAAGTTAAACGAAGAAACCATACCAGATAAACATCCTATTCCAGATATTACTACTATTTTATCCAACTTAGTGAAAAATACATTTTTTTCCACTATTGACCGCAAAAGTGGTTCCCACCAGATTTCCCTAAATGAGGCTGATATTGAGAAGACCGCCTTCTCGGTCACATATGGAAAATTTGAGTTCAAATGGATTCCGTTTTCTCTAAGGAACGCACCTGCTAATTTTCAACGCACTTTGGATGACGTCCTTAGAGAACACATAGGCATTCGCTGCTACGTCTATATAGATGACATTATAATTTTTAGTAAAACTGAGTAAGAGCATTTCGATAATCTGAAGATCATTTTCAATACGTTGGAAAAGGCTCGATTAAAGGTCCAATATGACAAATGTGAATTCATTAAAGAAGAAATAGAGTTTCTAGGTATCATTGTTGATCAGAATTGTATTCGCACCACGCCAAAAAAGTATAATCAATAAAAAATTTCCGGCTTCCTAAGGGAGTTCACAATTTACGCTCCTTTTTGGGAATGGCTGGACATTTCGTAGGTTCATTAAGGCCTATGCTCAAATTACTACACCGCTCACTAAAATACTGAATTTGACAGCCCAATAGGTGGAAGCTGGCAATCAACTAAATATATGCCTAATATCCGAAGATGTTATACTCCATTATCCTGATTTTGAAAAAGCATTCGAACTTACCACTGGCGCCAACTACGCTTTAGGAGCCGTACTCTCCCAAAAAGGCACGCCAATATGCTTCTTTTCAAGAACGTTTAGCAGAGCGGAGGAGAACTTTGCAACGAATATTTAGGCTTTACAGTCACTCAGATGTTTCCTTTACTGATCAAAAAAGGTCAAAACATAATCCGACCGCCAACCCCTTAGGTTTCGCTCTCAGCAATAACAGTTCACGATAGTAATAGTTCACCTGAAAATACAATATCATCCGTAGAAACCCAAAATCAACTTTTTATCTCAGAAGGTCCGAATTCTTTGTATAGATTCCAAATAATTTTTCCAATGTACATATGATAGACATCTAATAAAAGAAAAAATCTTTTCCGAGGATTAACTAAACATACTTTCAAAAAACATCCAAATCCCTCGATAATTAACGGTATTAAAACAACAGAGCCAATCATGTTGAAAAATCGAGTTACTTGCCCTTTACATTTCGCTAATTACAAAATAAGCTTCACACAATTAGTGGTCGAAGATATTACAAATACAGATGATCAAGACAGAATTATTATAGAAGAATACAACCGTGCCCATAGAAATGAAAGAGAAAATAAAGTATCTACAGATATTAGAAAAATTTTATTTCCCCGCAATGGCGAAAAATCATATTATCATCATATTTTACTTTGGAGTACCCAAATTCATCGCTTTGATAACGAAAAGACATTTAACTCATAGCTACTTAAATTCATGTTGGAAATGAATTTAGAACACAAATTTTTACTGCACCACCTTATAAGAGTGAAGTCAACGGTCAAGTAGAAAGATTTCACTCAACTTTATCCGAATTTTCGAGATGCCTTAGACAAGAATACCCAGATAAAAACTTGGAAGAACTATTGGGATGGCCTGTAAACGAAAACAATCATCCTATCCGCTCTGTTACAGGGGAAAAACCAGTTGATGCATTTTTCCGCAGACCCTGTCCATCCAATAGCGACAATCGAGAGGAAACCAGGGTAACATTTTTTGAAAAACTTAAAAAGACAAAAAAACAAGACCTACAATACCATAATAAAAATAGGAAGGATACTATAGACTACAGGCCAGGACAGAAATGTTTTCGTTAGACAAAATAAAATAGTGGCTACTAAAATTTCCAAAAGATACAAATAAGAAATGTTAAAAGAAAATTGGAACTTCACAATAACAACAGAATCAGGGAAATAGTTCACAAGGACCGAATACGAAACTAATTCAGCACATTTTTATTTTAAGATTTCTCATTTCCTGAACTTTATTTTAAGCCATGGTTCGGTTGAAGTGATAGATTACACTCAATCAGAAATCGTTATTATGGAATACGGGATAGGCAAAATTCAAACGGGAACCTACCTGATTATCCACATGACAAACAACGGAGTACTCTCCAATACTAAAAGAACTAATCAGAAACATCATCAGAAAAACTCCAGCTAACAACCCCATCTACTCATTTATAACAGATGAGATCAATAACATCAACGCAACAATTAGTGACATCTTACCCAAATACAACAAGTAAGGAAGGTTAAGTTCGGGTGTAACCGAACATTACATACTCAGTTGAGAGCTATGGTGACAACATAAGGGAAAATAACCATGTAGGAAAATGAACCGAGGGAAACCCTAGAATGTGTTTGTATGACATGTGTATCAAATGAAAGGCATTAAAGGGTTTTTTCTGAGGGAGTGGGCCATAGTTCTATAGGTGGACGCCATTTAGGGATATAGCCATAAAGGTGGATCAGGGTTGACTCTAGAATGCGTTTGTACGATATGGGTATCAAATGAAAGGTATTAATGAGTATTTTAAAATGGCGTGGACCTAAGTTCTATAGATGGACGCCTTTTCGAGATATCGCCGTAAAGATGGACCAGGGGTGACTCTAGAATGCGTTTGTACGATATGGGTATCAAATGAAAGGTGTTAATGAGCATTTTAAAAGGGAGTAATCCTTAGTTGCATAGGTGGACGCCGTTTCGAGATATCGCCATAAAGGTGGGCCAGGGGTGACTCTAGAATTCGTTTGTGAAAGATGGGTATCAAACGAAAGGAGTTAATGAGTATTTTAAGAGGGAGTGGGCCTTAGTTCTATAGGTGGACGCATTTTCGAGGTATCGCAATAAAGGTGGACCAGGGGTGACTCTAGACTTTGTTTGTACGATATGGGTATCAAATGAAAGGTGTTAATCATTATTTTAAAAGGGCGTGGGGCTTAGTTCTATAGGTGGACCCCTTTTCGAGATATCGCCATAAAGGTGGACCAGGGGTGACTCTAGAATTCGTTTGTGCAATATGGGTATCAAACGAAAGGAGTTAATGAGTATTTTAAGAGGGAGTGGGCCTTTCTGGACCAGGGGTGACTCTAGACTTTGTTTGTACGATATGGGTATCAAATGAAAGGTGTTAATGAGTATTTTTAAAAGGGAGTGGGCCTTCGTTCTATAGGTGTTCGCCTTTTCGAAATATCGCCATAAAGGTGGACCAGGGGTGACTCTAGAATGAGTTTGTAAGATATGGGTATCAAATTAAAGATATTAATAAGAGTTTTAAAAGGGAGTGGTGGTAGTTGTATATGTGAAGGCGTTTTCCAGATATCGACCAAAATGTGGACCAGGGTGACCCAGAACATCATCTGTTGGATACCGCTAATTTATTTATATATGTAATACCTGCCAAGATTTTAAGGGTTTTTTATTTCGCCCTGCAGAACTTTTTAATTTTCTTCTACTTAATATGGTAGGTGTCACAACCATTTTATAAAGTTTTTTCTAAAGTTATATTTCGCGTCAATAAAACAATCCAATTACCTTACCATATTTCATCCCTTTTTTCGTATTTGGTATAGAATTATGGCATTTTTTCATTTTTCGTAATTTTCGATATCGAAAAAGTGGGCGTGGTCATAGTCGGATTTCGTTCATTTTTCATACCAAGATAAAGTGAGTTCAGATAAGTACGTGAACTGAGTTTAGTAAAGATATATCGATTTTTGCTCAAGTTATCGTGTTAACGGCCATCCGGAAGGACAGACGGACGACTGTGTATAAAAACTGGGCGTGACATCAACCGATTTCGCCCATTTTCACAGAAAACAGTTAGCACCATAAAATCTATGCCCCTACCAAATTTCAAAAGGATTGGTTAATTTTTGTTCGACTTATGGCGTTACAAGTATCCTAGACAAATTAAATGAAAAAGGGCGGAGCCACGCCCATTTTTAAATTTTCTTTTATTTTTGTATTTTGTTGCACCATATCATTACTGGAGTTGAATCTTGACATAATTTACTTATATACTGTAAAGATATTAAATTTTTTGTTAAAATTTTACTTTAAAAAAATTTTTTTTTTAAAAGTGGGCGTGGTCCTTCTCCGATTTTGTTAATTTTTATTAAGCGTACATATAGTAATAAGATTAACGTTCCTGCCAAATTTCATCATGATATCTTCAACGACTGCCAAATTACAGCTTGCAAAAGTTTTAAATTACCTTCTTTTAAAAGTGGGCGGTGCCACGCCCATTGTCCAAAATTTTACTAGTTTTCTATTTTGCGTCATAATTTCAACTCATCTACCAAGTTTCGTCGCTTTATCGGTCTTTTGTAATGAATTATCGCACTTTTTCGGTCTTTCGAAATTTTCGATATCGAAAAAGTGGGCGTGGTTATAGTCCGATATCGTTCATTTTAAATAGCGATCTGAGATGAGTACTCAGGAACATACGTACCAAATTTCATCAAGATACCTCAAAATTTACTCAAGTTATCGTGTTAACGGACGGACGGACGGACGGACATGGCTCAATCAAATTTTTTTTCGATCCTGATTATTTTGATATATGGAAGTCTATATCTATCTCGATTCCTTTATATATGTACAACCAACCGTTATCCAATCAAACTTAATATACTCTGTGAGCTCTGCTCAACTGAGTATAAAAATAAAAGATCCCTAGACTTCATAGGATCAGCCTAGAAATGGATAGCTGGCAATCCTGACCATGACGAATTAGTAGGCGTTAATAGTAAATTTCAAGAAGTAATTGAAAATAACAACCAGCAACTATTAATTAAAAAAAATATTATCGAAAGAATTAACAATATCACACAGATTAGCAACTCAATAATAAAGTCTTTAGGAAATAGTAACGAATTCCAAACTGCACTAATACTTCAGTACAAATTTAAAATTGACATAGTCAAAGACGAGTTAGAAAACATTAAAAGAGCAATCCATTTAACTAAAGCGAACATTATAAAGAAATTTGCAAATATATTATAATTAAGCCTTTAAGTAGAAACGAAGCGAAATTTTAAAGATGCATTTTGAAAAAATATTAAAATGTAATGAAGAGTACTATGGTATAGAAAAAGATTGTCAAATAATAGGCGAAATAAAAATTTTTAAATAAAATCAAATTGTTAATTTGAAAAATGAAAATTGTGTAAGAAACTTAATTAAGAATAAACCATATGAGTGCACCGTAACAAACACGGAACATATTAAAATATAGTTTAAATAACTAATGGATTAATACTTTTAAATAATTGCAATGGAAATATTACTACCAAGAATAATACGAGGAATTTATCATCACATTTTTTTAGTCCAATCGCGGACGATCGGAATTTCGGAAGTAGGAGTTAACACAATATTTTTTTAAGCCCACTCCCACACGCTCAGCATAATATTTTGCGATTCCTTTCCCACACAATTGTACCATTAAACCGCTCGCATAATTTGCAATCATAGTGCAGCCAAAATTGCAATTGCGCTGCAGGCGCGTCCACCGTTTCTTAGTTGTTGAAATGAAACACCTTTGGTGAGCGAAACACGCGCAACCGTTCATTCGCTCACCTGATGAAATACTTCAGGTGAGCGCTACACGCGCAAACCATATTTAGCTGACCAAACATCTCTAGTCACGTAGGCAGGCCCAGAATGGGTTAACCTTTAGAATAGTAGCTTTAAGTAAGATAGTTTTTAACTCACTCGCGGAACTGAAGGCACTTAGTGCCGCTATATAAAGTTTAGATTTTATAAACATAAACTAAGCGTTTCATTTATTTATATGCCCATGAAATACAAGATTTTAAAATACGCGGCTATAATTTCTTTGTGCATACTAATGAGAAATATCTGCAGGTGACGTAGAAGTATTCGTGCGACATCTTTTTATTTTATTTTAATAGACGTTGTGACAGCGCACTGTCCTCAAGTGGTCCAATGAAACCAGGCTAATCCTGTTTAAGCCGAGACTTGTAAGGAAATGGTTTGTTAACAGTCGAGATCTAAAACTGCTCAGCTACAGAGAAAACCTCTTCAGCTAAGGAAAATTAGTGCTGTATTAGTAATTAATATACATAAATATGCAGAAGTAATTAGAAAGATGGATAGAATTAGTAGAAGTTGAGTTGAGAATGCTTATGAATACAATAAGTTGCTATTGTAACGAATTTACTTGCAAATCCTCTTATTTACAACCTTCTGCTAAGTTCGAATCAATAAACTGTTGAATAAAAAACTCCATTATTCAATAACGCAAAATGGCCTTTATTAAAGTACTTCACAATAACAATTATATTTCGCTTACTGATAGTGTGCTTAACTCAAACTGATTGATAGCTTATATGAGACTGATTCTCGCCTCAACTGTTGTCGCCTTTTTATACTGTCTGATTTCCTCGTTGCATACTTCTAGGATTTTCTAATTCCAGAACTTACTAGTTAGTTATAAATTTCTCAGCTACAACTACAGATGTATAATTTTTATAGCTTCTCTCATACCCCATGCGCTTGTATGTGTGAGCGACACTTCCCAAATTATAATTGCATACCTGTAGGAGCAGCTCAGATAAGATATCTGCATGTGTTTGCGCATCTCTTCTCCGCTGCGTGTACGTACATAGGTGTACATAAAATGGTTAAATTATTGATGTGCATTCACGTCACTGGTTAGCATCGGCATAGAGATGGCAGTACCCCTTAGTGTTACTAACATTCGTAACACTGCCCTCCACCTAAGTCTGATCGTCCCGATCAGACAAATCTCTCGATTTAAACGCTGCCAGCCTTTCCAAATGGACCACTTTCTCTTTGGTTCGTGGTTTACCGATGGTATGTATGCGGTACATTACATCGTTGTTCCGTTTTACGACTTTGTATGTGCCTTCCCAATTACACTGCAATTTCGGGACAAACCATTTTTCCGTTGTGGGTTGTATAACAGCACCAAATCTCCTTCCTGAAAACCTTCCGAATTAATGCTTTATCGTATCCGGCTTTCATCTTGTCACTCATAATCTTTGTTCGTTGCCTTATCAGATTGTGTATTTCTCTCAGCTCTTCTTCCAAATCACCAGTGGATTTCTTGACATTTCTCTCCGCATCGGCATCTTTCCCAAACTTCAAATCAGCTGGCAGTCTAAGGTCATTGCCAAAAAATTACTTTTGCAGGGGTTTGGCCCGTTGTCTCATGCACTGCTGATCGGTAAGCCATCAAGAATAATGGTATGCGGGTATCCCACTCTTTATGAAACTTGTCCACTACTTTCCTTAAGTGCTCCTCCAATGCTCTATTGAATCGTTCCACCATACCATCGGACTGAGGATGCAATGCAGTTGTCCGTGTATTTCGAGTGCCCAATGATTTACACATTTCCTGGAACACAGCTGTTTCGAAATTCCTGCCTTGGTCAGGATGTAACTCCATTGGTACACCATACCTTGCAACCCAATTTTTTACAAACACTTCTGCTACTGTGTCCGCTTCTTGATTTGGGATTGGGTATACCTCTGGCCATTTGCTGAAATAATCCATAACTACCAGTACATATTTGTTTCTTCCGTTCCTAGTAGGAAATGGACCGGCGATGTCCATAGCGATCCTTTCAAAAGGCGCACCTGAGTTATATTGCTTCAACTGGCCATGACTTCGAGTTTTGGGCCCTTTCGCTCTGCTGCAAACCTAGCAGTTCGCAATCCACTCAGTGACCGACTGACGGCAACTAACCCAATAGAATCTCTGTTTAATCTTCTCGAGCGTCTTCGTGATTCCAAGATGACCTACGCTTGGACCATTATGCAGCTCGCTGAGCACGTCAGGAATCCTCTTTCTGGGCACAACTATCAGTTTATTTTTCCTTTGACCATCCTCACTCTCCCATACCCGATGCAAGCAACCGGATATCAATTCTAAAATGTTCCAATATGACTTCGCAATGGGACTCTCTGCTGACATCTCCTCTCTGATTGGTCTTTCTTTTCGTTCGAGCCCTTGCATAACATGTGACAGATCTGTATCTTCTAGCTGACACTTTCTTAGTTGTTCCTTGTCCCATTCATCCGTACACGTTATAGTGATTAGCCGGATATCTATGATGTCTTTTTTAGCCTCGGCCTTTGAACAGTGCTTGGATTCCAAACTACATGGTCTCCGTGACATTGCATCGGCATTCCCATGGGTACTACCTTTTCGATGCTCAATGGAAAAGTCAAAGCTTTGTAGTCGCTCGATCCACCGTGCCAATTTTCCTTCCATATTAAGGAACTTAAGAAGCCATTTTAACGCTGCATGATCTGTCCTGACACGGAATCGCTGGCCGTAGAAATATTTGTGAAAATGTTTAATGCACTCTACCAATTCCAACAGCTCTCTCCGCGTAACGCAATAGTACAAAAGATTAAATGCAAGTAAATGAGTTTTGACAGCAGTGATCGAATTCTGAATGTCTCTTTATTCAAATATTTCAGCTTATTTATATTAAATTATTCTAAACATATTCTTACATGCATATTTACATTTAAGCACACATACTTACATGCATATCTACTTTAATCATACATACTTACATACCTACATACAACTCGATAAAAAATATGTACCTACACATCTGTGTTGAACTGTGACTTATGTGGGAAATGTAATGTTTGCAAATTTGCTGGAATTCAAATTTGTGTGGTTGTGTGTTGTACACACACCTGTATTAAATCGTGTGACTGGCTATGTCAGCAATAATTATCAAATGCATATTTATGTGTTGATGAACATTTACACTTTTTTTGTATCAGGGTAGCATATTAGACTGATTTAAATATTTGGCATTAAATTATTGGCTACATCTCCCTTTTTTCAGAATGCTTATGCGTTTGGAGAATGCATGAGCATTCTATTTTTATTTAGTTAAGTATGAATTAATTCTTCTTTTGTATTTTCTGTTTATAGGTTGAAAATTTTCTTATTTTATTAATTTAAATCTAATTTTGTGTATTATTATTTTCTTATTATTTATGATATTGCCATTCTCTATGTTACTGAGAAATTTTTGCTTATCCTTATTTCCTATCCTAGATGGGATTAAAGTGTCATTATTTTTATTATCAATATTATCTTCTTTATAGGGTATTAGAGTAAAATTATTATTTTCATCGATTTCTTCTACCTTATAGGGCCTTTATATCTACTATCTAACTACCTCGTTTTTTACTAACACTACATCTCCTATATTTATTTCCTTATAGTGAATATTTTTATCATAAATAATCTTTTGTTTTTCTTTAGCCTCTTTTACTAATTTAAAGGCTCTATCCTGTGCTATTTGTAACCTCTATTTAATTTCTTTATCGTAAGCCTCATAATTGTACAATGGGCTTACCGTATTTTCTTGTAAAAGTCTGGGGTTTTTTGCCAAAGATCAATTCGAATGGACAATAGTTATGGACTGTAGATGGGGTAGTATTGTAACAATATGCAAAATATTTGAGATATTCATCCCAGTCTACTTAATGGATATGTATGAACGCACATATTCACTGAAAGTACTATGGCTACGTTCAACAGTGCCTAAAGTTTGGTGGTGATACGGCGTAGATGGTTTGTGCTCAATATTGAGAAGCTTACATAGTTCTTCAAACAGGCTATTTTTATATTCAGATCCCATATCCGTTATTATTGTTTTCATACTTCCATAAACTAATATGAAATTTTCGAATATGGCTCTGGCTACTGTTTTTGCATGTTTGCTATGTATAGGAATTGCAACTAAGTATTTAGTCAAATCACATATCAGAGTGACATAGTATTCGTTTCCATTTAATGATCTTGGTAAAAGTCCAATTGTATCTATTTGTACTGCTTCGAACGCCTTTGGAAGTGTTTCAGTCAAAATCATTGGTTCTTTTAAATTTTTATAAATGTTATTTTTGTTACAATTAACGCATTTCTTTATATATTTTCTTATATCATTTTTCATATTTTTCCAGTAATATTTTTGTCTTATTTTATTAGTTGTACGATTGATTCCTGGATGGCCACCATTAACATGATCATCGTGATATTTTTGAAGAATCTTTTTAATTTTATCATTCTCCGTCACATGCACAACCTCCGGAGTTAATGCAATTGTTAAATGTGTGAGAACTTTGGTACCTATTTCCTTAAATGTGTCTACTCGAGTATAATTAAACAATTTGTCTCCTAAGGACAACTGTATTTTCTTAATTTCCAAATTGCTGGCTTTTTCCATAAGCTTGGTAAAGAATTGGCCTAAGTCAATCTTCGCCTCAACAATTTGATTCTCTATATTTATTTCACTACAAATTTTCTTTCCTTTTTTGAAATATAATTTCGGAGGATCGAAAACGAGCTGGACTAGTCTTTTTACTTCACATTTATGAAGCGCTTCGTATATTATATGGTTCTCTTTGTGAATTTTCTTCTCTTCATTTCTATTACTATTATTACTGGAATTCTTTTTAGTTTGCGATCTTGTCGTGACTTTCATTAATTTACAAATCATTGATATCTATTCGTGACAGAGCGTCTGCCACGTAATTTTCTTTTCCTGCTATGTACTCCACCCCAAAGTCATACTCTTCAAAATCCATCCTGATTCTAGTTAGTTTAGATGAAGGGTTTTTCATTGTGAATAAATACGTTAAAGGTCGATGATCCGTTTTCACTGTGAATTTTCTGCCATAAACTATGGTCTAAAATATATAATTGCCCAATATATGGCCGCTAATTCTTTTTCGATCGTGGCTTTATTTATTTCGCCTTTTGTAAAAGATCTTGAGGCATAGGCAATGGGTAATTGTTTTTCTTCAACTTATTGGTTTAGCACAGCACTGAAGGCATAACCACTTGCGTCGGTTGTAATAAAGAACTCTTTATCAAAATTGGGATATTGTAGGATATTTGGACTAACTAATGCATTTTTTATATAATTAAAAGATTTCTCGCAGTCGTCTGTCCAATTGAAAATTATATTTTTCTTACTAAGTCTTGTTAGAATCCTGGCATATTCCGCGAAATTTGGTATGAATGTTCTATAATAATTACAAACTGCGATAAATCTTTTTGCTTCATCCACATTTTTGGGAGTTGGGTAATTTTTAACAATTTTAAATTTGCTTGGGTCTGGTAAAATTCCAGTACTTGTGCATTTATGTCCAAGATAAGTGACTCCTTGACTGAAAAATAGACATTTGTCCGGATGTTATTTTAAATTATATTTTCTGCATGGGGAGAACACATCCCGTAAATTTTTAATCATATATTTTTCAGAGCATCCTAATACGACTAAATCGTCCATGTATAAGAATGCTTGTGATGGTTTTAGACCTGCGAATGCCAATGTCATCATCCTCTGGAATGAGTTTGGAGCTACTTTGAGACCATAAGGTAATCTTTTGAAACGATAAGTACCGTTATACGCTGTAAAGGATGTGATATCTCTTGATTCTGGGCTGATTTCTATTTGGTGAAATCCTGACATTAAATATAGGCATGAGAAATATTTCGCTCTTCCCAATTGATCCAGAATATCATCTATTCTAGGCAAAGGGAATTTATCAGCTGTTAATTTTTTATTTATTTGTCTGAAATCAACAACTAATCTCCACCTTTTTTCTTCTTTGCCCGGAAGAGATTTTTTAGGTACCAATAAAATATGGCTGTTGTACTCTGAGGTTGATGGTTCAACAATATCATTTTGAGGTAGTTTATTTACTTGTTTATTTATTTCATTCTTATGTGCTTGGGGTAGTCTATAATTTTTACTATACACAGGAGTGTTATCCTTCAGATGCAACTTTTTTTTGTAAAAGTTGTTGGTCGTAATTGGTTCTGCTCATTAGAAAGCATATATCAACGTATTCTGAGCGTAATGTGTTGAGTGATTTATTAGCGAATGGTGGGAAATTTTTATTCAACCTTTCTAACTTTTCTTTGTTATTAGCTTTGCAATCAGCTGTATTTTCAATTATTACGTAATCCTCTAAACGTTCTGTTTTGATGTCATTATCTTGAATGATTACATGTTTATCTGTTGTATTCATTATTCTTATTAAAGCGTGATTTGAATTTACTATCGTGTTGGCTACAAAAATGCCATCAGTCAATTCTTGATGAGGTACTAATAGTTCCTTATTGTGACTATTGATATGAACCTGTCTAATTACTTCGGCTCTTGTGGGTGTTTTAATGCTATTAATTGTTGTTTTATTTGTCATTTGTATAACTATATCTTCTGGGTAATCATATGGTCGTAGTATTAGGCTGTCCCCATTTTTATTATAATCTAAAATGCAATTATATTTTTTAATGAAGTCCAGTCCCAAACTTCCCTCACATGGGATTGGGAAATTGTCTTCTACTATGTGAAATTTGTGTCCTATTAAAAGACTATCATCTGTTAGATCTGCTTTTACTGTTCCAAGTGTGCTTGTTATGCCTCGGCCAATACCTTTTAAATCTGTGATCTGTGAGTTATATATTGTGACATTACTGTCAAATTGACCTTTCTTTATTATTGAAATATCCGCTCCTGTATTTATCAGGAACGTCGAAGTTGACTTATTTAGGGTAGTATTGGAAGATATGTAGCTGTTTAGATGCAAGTTAAATGTACATATTTTATTACCGTTAGAATTTACTGTTGGAGTGGAGTTTGCTGGTTTTCCTGTTGGTTTATATGAGTGGTTTATTTTGAAAGTGGCATAAGTCATTTCCAACTCATGGTCTTAAATGCATTGTTATTTTTGAACGAATGCATATATAGATGGTTCTACAATTATAAAATAATAATAAGAATTGCATCTTTTGGATATTGGACTCTAACAAACTGGAGGCGAGGAGAGATACAAACAAATTATCACTGAATCTAAACGACAAGAAATGACTTATGCCACTTTCAAAATAAACGGCTCATATTGCTCGTGTTACTCTGATTGGATGATCTTGACTGACCTCCAAAATTACGTCTTTGGAAATTATTATTTTGTCTATTACTACTGTTGTTATTATATCTGTTAGTATTACCATAATATCTTCGGTTTTGGTTACCTCGATAATTATTATTTTGGTAGCTTCTTCGGAAGTTACCTCGGTAATTACCTTGTGAGCGCGTCAGGCGTAACACTGTATTTGGGTTACCCGTGACTTCAGCACAGCTATTCGTGAATTTTGAAATAGCCTCGTTCATAGATGTGAACGTTCCTGCTTGCATTATCAGTTTAACTCTTTCGTTAGCCGAGTTCTTACACATGGCCTTTACAGCTGATTGTGTGGCATATTTGGTTGCCACATCAGGTGCAAGACCGTCTGATATGTAAGCACCTTCCAACGATTTTGTTAATTTTTCGATTTCGGCAGTGTGTTGGTTAGCTGTTTTACTGCGCTGTCGGACGTTTAGGAGTTTTGCTGTCAAAACTTCTACAGAATCACCTTTAAGCTGAACCCAACTTTTGCTATATTGCTAGTATTGAGTTTTCAGTGCTCAAAAGGTTTCTAGCTGTTCCCTTGAGCTTAGTTTTTATCATGGATGGTCTCGTGAGTATCCTTAATTTGTTCTAGGATATCTAGTGCATCTAAGAAGCTATGTAAGTTCTCATGTTTGCCATCAAACTCAGGTAGTATTGAAGCCGTTTTTAGGAATTCTA
This sequence comes from Eurosta solidaginis, assembly GCF_040869045.1. NCBI lineage: Eukaryota > Metazoa > Arthropoda > Insecta > Diptera > Tephritidae > Eurosta > Eurosta solidaginis. Next base: position 102,783,011 of record NC_090320.1, on the reverse strand, counting down.
CTGTGGTTTGAGCCATTTGGTCTTTACTTGTTTGATAGTTTGGCTTCTCTGTTAAGAATTCCTTTTGTTCTTGTTTTTTTTTCTTCTTTTTGTTCTACTTTTGGTTCCTCTTCTAAATCGGATGCTGACTCCAGAAGGCATGCGCTATAGTCTATTTCTATTTTCTTCTTGAAACTCGTTGGTACTATGAATTCTATATCATATCTTGTCAGTGAGGACACCAATTTGTCTCTAATGCTGGAAAAAATTTGATATGCTTGGTCTTTTCGATTACCGTCTAGTTTACCATTTAACTGTTGAATTATTTTTCCTATTTTGTTAAATGCTTCAACTATTATTTTAAGATGCTTTACTACTGCTTCTGCCTTAACTTTTTTATTTTTATTAATATATTTGTAAGATTTTTCTCCTATCGTTTTTTCTTCTATGAGTAGTTTGGCGATATCTTCCCATTTTCCCATGGGGGATGGCAGTTAAAATTTAGTTAAACCTTATCTAAAATGTCTGCGCGGCTGGTATATCGCTTTTTTAGGAATTTATTATGCGTTGAGTAGAGAAACAAACTGATGCAACTGACTACGCAGATTATTAGAAGCATGATTTTGATAGTATCTAGTGCCTCAGTATGATCTACAACTTGGATTGAATTTACAACGTTGGCCATTGGTTTTTCTATTTTTGATTCTTGGCTTCCCATCGTAAAAAAAATATGAAGACAAAAACATTTTTTTTTCTTTTATTAAAAAATTTTTCTCTTTTTTTTCAATATATTAATCTGTTCTTTCATAAATTTGACTTCGTACCTGGTGGATTTCTTACATTTCATATTGTTGGTTCCCCAGGCATATCAATAAGTTTCCACCATTTTTTCAACCATACCAAAGTTTTTTCCTCATCTACAATTTTAATTTCATTTTTAAGGTCCTCAAGTGGGCCTTTTACATAACTTTTAATTTTTCTTGATCTTTCCATAATTTTAAAATCAATAGTTTTACAAAATTGTATTTTATTTTTTTTTTTGCAACACCCTAATGTTTACTTTGATGGGTTTGGTTTTTATTTTGATAATTATTTTTCCTTAATTCCTTGATTTCTTGTTTTAGTTTAATTTTTTCTGCTTGATTTGTGCTTAAATTAATTTTTTCATAAATCTTGGCTATTGTTTTTCGAATGGCAAATTGCTTTCCTCCTCTTTTTCTTTTCAATTTTATCAGTTTTGGAACTTTAGGTTCCTCAATTTTTTGAATCTTATTTCTCTGTCTATATTCCTCGATTGTTATTGGCTTAGGGCCTTGTTTGAGTATTTCAGGTGTTTTGTTTTCACCTTCTTGGAACTTCAGATTTAGTTTAACTAATCTTTCAAAAATTTTATCAAATTGGCTTTAACTTTGTATGTTCTCTTCTTGGAACATATCTCAAAATTTAGCAAAAAAAAAGGTTTTTACAGCAGAAATTTGAATTTTTGCTTGTCAATAGGTTAGGTTGGCCGAATAGTTTTTCTGCTTAGAAATTATGTCTAAAATGTTAAAAATCTTTCCAAATTAAAGTAATTATATTTACTATATTTATACTTATTATGCTGCCTCTCTTATTCCAATTGTGGTTCTTTTGTTCTTTCCAAGGTAATATCAATAGTTTTACTGGTCATATCCACTGCTCCTGCATTATTTCGATTATAAAGCCCGTAAATTATCATAAAAATTGCTAAATGGCGTTATTTTTGAGTGCTCCAAATTGGTCATATCCACTGCTCCTGCATCAGTTCGATTATAAAGCCCGTAAATTACCATAAAATTTGCTAAATGACGTCATTTTTGAGTTCTCCAAATTTAATTCACCGAAAACATCATTTGCTACTTTTACAAAGCTTAGGCTGTAATCAGCCAGTAAAAATCCTTGCGAGCTATGAAATTAGGCTGAAAATTCAGCCAGTAGAATCATAGGCAGGATCGCCATATAAAAGATTAAATGCAGGTAAATGAGTTTTGACATCAGTGAGCGAATTCTGAATGTCTCTTTATTCAAATATTGCAGCTTATTTATATTAAATTATTCTAAACATATTCTTACATGCATATTTACATTTAAGCATACATACTTACATGCATATCTACCTTAAGCATGCATACTTACATACCTACATACAACTCGATACAAAATATGTACCTACACATCTGTGTTGAGCTGTGACTTCTGTTGGAAATGCAATGTTTGCAAATTTGCTGGAATTCAAATTTGTTTGGTTATATGTTTTACACACACCTGTATTAAATCCTGTGACTGGCTATGTCAGCAATAATTATCAAATGCATATTTATGTGTTGATGAACATTTAAACTATTTTTGTATCAGGGTAGCATATTAGACTGATTTAGATATTTGGCATTAAATTGTTGGCTGTTTACACTACAGTAGATCCTTTCTGGTTTTCCAATCGAACGGCTGTAATATGCAACTGCCTTCTCCTGTCCATCGACCAGTTGTGATAAAATGCCTCCTATAGCATATCCACTAGCATCTGTATCTAGAATAAATGTTGCTCCTGGAATAGGATATGCTGACATTGGGGCAGTACACAACCGCTCCGTCAATGTTTGGAAAGCCACTTCTTGCTCTTTCCTCCATTCAAAAGCTTTATTTTTTCTTGTTAGCTCATGTAGGCTATGGGCTACCCTGGAAAAATTTGGTACAAATCGGCGGTAATATGTGCACAGCCCAAGGAAACTTCTCAATTCATGTATGTTCTGTGGTCTGGGCCAATCCTTTACAGCCTCTGTCTTTTCGTTCGCAGTGCAGGTGCCCTCTGTTGTTACCTTGTGATCAAAATAATTTACTTCCCTTTTAAACAGCGCACACTTTTTGGGACTTAACTTCAGACCAGCGCCAGCTATTCTCTGGAAACTTCCTCCAAGTTCTTAAGATGTTCATCAAAGTTCTTTCCCAATACGATAATGTCGTCCAGGTACACCAAGCATGTTTTGCAATGTATACCTTTCAGTACCTGGTCCATGAGTCTCTCAAAGTAGCTGGTGCATTACAAAGTCCAAAAGGCATCACTGTAAATTGCCAAAGACCATCGCCGACACTGAATGCTGTTTTCTCTTTATCTCCCTCCTTCACCTCAACTTGCCAGTAATCGCTTTTCGAGTCCAGTGTGGAAACCCATTTCGTACCAGATAGCGAGTCCAGAGTGTCGTCAATTCTTGGCAATGGATAGCTATCCTTTTTCGTAATGTCATTCAACTTCCTGTAGTCCACGCAAAACCTCATTTTTCCATCCTTCTTCTTCGCATCGTCTTGCTTTGCATGTCGATCTTGAAGCCCTGGTCGATTAAGAAGTCCACTCCAATTATGATTTCATCAACAATCTCTGCCACTATAAAATTGTGTACTACCGTGACTTTCCCAATGCGACTTCACATGATACTTCTCCTAGAACCGTGCTGTCTTCTCCAGTGGCTGTACATAATCTTGCTCCATGCAATGGTCTTATCTTCTTGTTGACTAAATCTGCTCGAATGATGGAATGAGATGCACCCGTATCTACAGTCAGTAAACGTTCGTTTCCGTCCACATGTCCTCCGACAGTAATATTGCTTGACCTTCTTCCAAATTTGTGAGATAGAGATTATGGGGCACTCAGTTGAGGGAGCCAGCTGCCGCCCCTTGCGGCTGACTCGCTTTAGTTTAATGATTAATTGGTCTTGGAGATCTGCTCATCTCTTTCAGCTCTGCGTTTACGACCACCCACATTGTTGGAACTGTTAGGGTTGTTGTTTCAATAACGCGCAATATGCCCTCGCTTTCCACACTTAAAGCATTTGACTGCATCATTATTCTTTTGCTGCGTACCCTTCAATGCTTCCAAAATTGTGTCTACCCAGTCTGGCCTTTCAACTTCCACACGATGAGCTTTGTATGCGGGATTACTTAAAAGCGACGCTGTTTCTTGAGTCAGTGCATGGGATACCGTTTCTGCGAATGTGGGTTTTGGGTTTCCATATGTCGCCCGCTTCGCGCCATTTATAAAACTCTGGATTTTTACCCTCTCGGTGTACCCCACGGGTGCGTCCGCATTTGCCAAATGTGCCAACCTTTCAACATCCAAGGCAAACTCTTGCAAAGTTTCATTCGCTCTTTGGCGGTTGACGGTTTGTAACTCAATTTGGAATATTTGTTTTCTATGCTCGCTTCCATAACGTCTCTCGACAGCGGCCATCATTGCTTAATAGTTGTTCCGTTCTCCATCAGGAATCATCTGTAGGATTTCGGTTGCTGGTCCCTTCAATGCTACGAATAGAGCTGCAACTTTATCTTCAGCATTCCAGTTGTTCACTTCTGCGGTCTTCTCAAACTGTAGCTTAGAGACCTGGAAAGGAACAGAACCGTAAAAGGATGGAGTTTTTACCTTGGGATTAGACGTTGAAACGACTTGGCGGTTCAATTGTAATTCCTGGATCCTATCTTTCAAAATATCCATCTCTGCCTCTATTTTATCTTTTCGACCACTGAAGCCTTCAAGAAACTGGGTTAGTTTTTCTTCCATATGCGCTTCCATATACAGGCCATATACGGACTTTCTGCTCTTCTAGTTGTGTGGAGATCTGAGATGATATTTGTGCTGAAATTTGTGCCGACATTTCAGAAATACGCGTCTCCTGTGCTTCAATCTTAGATGTTATGCGTGTCTCTTGCGATTCCATCTGTGATGACATATACCTTTTCTGTTCTTCCAGTTGAGTTTCCATCTTGGATGTTATGCGTGTCTCTTGCTATTCCAGTTGGGATGCCATATTTGTGATGAAATTTCTGTTATGCGTGTTTCCTAGCTTTCCATTTTTGCCGATATCTGTGATAAAAAAGCCAATATCGCATTATTATCGCCGCTTGCGACTGGACTCGGACTTCCGTTCTTCTCATAAATTTTTGTTGTTGTCTCGTCCCCATCAGGATGAAAGACATACTCGTCCACATCAATTCCTTGCGACTCCATTACCTCTCATAGCCGTCCTTGAAGTTCGATCTTATTGCCGGTTGTATTCAATCCACGGCTCTCCACCTCCTTCTTCAGTTGCTGAATCCTCAACTCACTCAACTTTGCCACGTCCAAGTTGTTTTCGCAATCTCCGGAATTTATTCAACAATTCCTCTTCTGACACCAATTGTAATGAATTTACTTGCAAATCCTCTTATTTGTAACCTTCTGCTAAGTTCGAATCACTAAACTGTTGAATAAATAACTCTACTCTTCAATAATGCAAAATGGCCTTTATTAAAGCACTTCACAATAACACTTATATTTCGCTTACTGATAATTTGCTTAACTAAAACTGATTGATAGCTTATATGAAACTGATTCTCGCCTCAACTGTTGTCGCCTTTTTATACTGTCTGATTTTCTCGTTGCATATTTCTGGGCTTTTCTAATTCCAGAACTTACTAGTTAGTTATAAATTTCTCAGCTGCAACTACAGATGTATAATTTTTATAGTTTCTCCCATACCCCATGCGCTTGAATGTGTTAGCGACACTTCCACAATTATAATTGTATACCTTTAGGAGCATCTCATATAAGATATCTGCATGTGTTTGTGCATCTCTTCTCCGCTGCGTGTACGTACATAGGTGTAGACAAAATGATTAAATTATTGATGTGCATTCACGTCACTGCTTATCATCGGCATAGAGATGGTAGTACCCCTTAGTGTTGCTAACATTCGTAACACTATTAAGAGAGGAAAGAACAGCGAGTCCGAAATATCAAATATGCTATAGTGAGTTTTAGTTTTGATGCAATGTTTTAGGTAAAGTGGTTTAAAATGTCTTGAAGGCCGGGAAGCAACTTTATAGTATACTTCGCTCAGCAAGAATGAGCTAGAGACCGAGCCATTTAGTAATTTAATCGTAAATACAATTCCAAACATGAAGGTAGTTTTGCTGTCCATATTAACCCCATATTGCACCAATTGACCAATTTCTCCAGACCTGATTGTAGAAAGAACGTTCTTTCGCTTGACGCGTAGGATAAAAAAATGTTAACATCATCAGCGTACATCAAAATTGTATGGGGTTAAATGGGGTTATACTGAAATGTAAAGTGTCAAAATTTTATAAAACTTTAATGTTGTAGAAATATCGTTTATAAACAGCAAGAACAGAACCGGGCCAAGGCGGCTGCATTGAGTAAATCCAAAAGTTACATCAATGACATAAAATAAAGTATTTTTAAAAACTAATCTCTGAGTACGCTTACACATCCACCGTTTTTGATCGCCCGATACCGGTCGAAATCATCCGATAAAAATAAACACATTTATTTAGATGTGCCTGTGTTCATTTCAACCGATCACCAAATTGTTGTCGGCCGTTGTGGCTTTCCGCTGCCGATAAAATCGCGCGTGCTCAATTTTATCGTCCGATACATTGCTTGCATTTATTGTGAAAAATAAATTATTTTTGCGATAGACTGAAAAATTGATTAATTGTGTGCAAAACAAGCGCCCTTGCTTATCCCAGCACATAAAAGCATAAACGCAAGCGTATTTTTGCGAAAAAGTAAAATGTAAGGAAAAAGCTGCCGGCCGATAATCGTTTGCAATTTTAACACCAGACCGGCCGATTTCATCAGCTGATTGCAATTTTTCGGTTTATCTGTGGCTGTGTAAGCTTAACCTTTAAGTTCTGTCCAGAAGATAAGACGATATCCATTGCGCGAAATCCGCTTATGAATAAGTAACGAGTGACATACTTTGTCAAACGCTTTACTAAAATGTGTGTACACAACGTCCGTGTGCATGTTAGAAACCCATTTGAGACATGAGTTAAGAATTCAAGCAAGTTCGTAATTGTAGATTTTTCCTTGCATAATCCGTCTTGGCTACTAGCAATTGATGTAGAGATCGCAGGTGTGAGCTGGCTGGTAACAATAGTTCCAAATCATTTCGGCTTAACTATGCCGCGATAGTTTTCAATGAAAGGAAAGATTCCAAACTTCAAAGATTGATTTAACACGTTATAAGCCTTTATGGCTTATAAATATAGTTAGCGAATTTTTTTAAAAATAACGGTGGAATGATATCAGACCGCTTTTGTAAGAGTCCATTAAAGTTCTGAGATAAGATAAAATATCTTCATGAGAGATAGATGGCGTGGTGATTAGGATGTGAGAGTGCAATCGATAGGGATAATTTTGTGACTGAGCAGAGACATTTATAAAATAAATAGATTTGAAAATTGTACAAATTTGCGATATCATGATTATCGTTGGATATAGAATCTCGGTATTTCATAAATGAAGTGAACCCCTACAAATAGTCTTTGCCTACACCTGATTTCTTGTATAAACTTTCATATATGTTAATGGTATTAATATGGAGACGTTTCTCTTTATATCTCCACTAAATTCAGACCACGTGAATTAAGATAGTTCTGGGTTAAGTTTTTTAAAGTTGGCTTTGGCAAAATTTAATTCAAATCCAAACTCAAAGTCCGATGCACACGGATTAGTATCGCAGTCTTTAAGGTTTTTTATAATTTCATAAATTATTTCTAAAGAAGGATGATACGCGTTTTCTGGTTGAACCAACGTCAATGTTTGCTAATTCTAAAATTCTTTCCAGCAAACCACGTTCTTAGTAAATGAAGATCATGATTGAAGCCTGCCGCTATATCTAAGTAATTAGTAGATCCATACGCAATCGCCAGGTCATCCCAGAAGGTAGGTGACCTAGCAAATATTGAGTTCCGCTAAATTAAAAACAATATTGGACCCAAGACAGATCCTTGGGGAACTCCTAAATTAATTGACACTGAATCACTTATACTGTCATACCAAAGAGGATAAATATAATAAGAGACTTCACTCGTTACTTGTAGCCATTTGGTAAATGTTTTCTTCGAGGTAGTCGCTGGTTTTTTTGGCGAGATGTGCATAAAATGTCTTCTATACATTTTTGTGGAGTATTTGTGTTTATTTTTCCGACTGTGTTTTATTAATTAATTAATTCTCTTTCAATAAATCACAGTTGAACAAGGTGCGAGACAATTAAAAATGTCCCTCTTAAAAAACATTAGGCATACATTTTTTAATTTCCAGCGAGTTACTCGCCACTCGTAGCAGACCGGTGGCTCTTATTATATTTATCCTTTTTGGCCAGATAGCTGTAGATAAAGGAACAAACGTTTAGCAAAGCATCTTCCGTAGACCGTCCGTAGAATTCGTTTTTTTTAGTGAATCTTTCAAAAATTTTTGATATGAAAGAGAGTAAGGAAATCGATTTGTAATTTTTTTTATCTTTTTGCTACCTTTTTTAAATAGGGGAATGACAATAGCACATTTTAAGTAACAAGTAAAGGTTTCAGAAAAAACACTAGAATTAAAAAGAAATTATTTGATACTCCATCATAGCCACATGATCTGGAGTTATCCAAGGACTTTATATTTTTTAAAATTTCCATTCCAGTAAATAACTTAAAGACAAAGATGTTTGCTGTATCTGTGTCCACCGGTTTTAGTTCTAAACAATTACATGTAGTAGATGTCAGAAAGTGGAGCTGGATGCGTAAATAATTTTTCTTAGAAAACTGGATATAGTGTGGATACAAATGTTGTAAAAACTTTCAATTAACCTTAAAATGATAAATTTAATTTTAAAGTTAATTTCCAATACCCTTGTTTTACTATTAAAGTTAAGTGCTGACTTAACAATTTCAATTAGGTTTAAATAGCTTGTTTTAAACAAGCTGTTAAACAATTTGTGATTTACCACTGGAGTAATTAATAACAAAAATAACTGACGTAACTCATTTTTTTTAGTGAAGCTGATTTAAATATCAGTTTATAAAAACCCTATATTCTTATTATAAGATTAATTTAACAGTATTGATGTGTCCCACCTGTGACAAAAAAGTCTGAAGTTGTAATCCCCAATTTTCCAAGTCGTTCTTTTATTTCATTTCATGTTCGTTGTAATATTTGCTGTGTTGGTGTGACGTTTTATTTCAATAACAAATATAATAGTAGATTTCACAAAAGTATAAGGTATGTATTTTTGCGCGCTTTGATCATCTGTGTCGCTGGTGCTGGAGTATTCTCGAACTTGCCTTTCTTGTTGTTCTTCGTTTCTGTCATTTCATTTTTCATTTTGTATTGTCGGGTTGCCAGATTGTTTATATTATGACATCTCCTTTGTTTTAACATTTTAGTCGATTACGTAGTTGTTGTTTTTGTTGTAGCAATGCTTCGCCCCACCTAGTAGATGCGGCCGATCACAAACTGTCATCAATATCCTCTAACGGGAGCCCAAGGAAACTTGCTGTTTCAACAGGGGTGGACCATAATGAAAGGGGTGTTAGATTGAAGAGATGGTTGGTGTCATGTGGGGACACATTGCAAGCGTGGCATACATTTTGTATGTCGGGGTAGATTCTGGATATGTAAGAGTTTAGCCTGTTACAGTATCCAGAACGAAGTTGAGCCAGAGTGACTCGCATTTCCCTGGCGAGTATGCGTTCCTCCTCCGCTAGTTTTGGGTACTGTTTTTTGAGTACTGGATTCAACGGGCAATTCCTGGCATAAAGGTCCGACGCCTGTTTGTGGAGTTTACCAAGGACCGGCTTGTGTTTTTTTGCTTCATACGGCTTAGTTACGGTCAGGTGCCGTATTTCCTCAAAATGCTTACGGAGATGACTCCTTAAGTCCCTAGGCGGTGTTGGCTCATCAATCAGATGTCTGTTGGGATGCCCAGGTTTCTGGGTATTCAACAGGAACTGTTTGGTTAGCATCTCATTTCTATTCCTGATGGGGAGTATTCTCGCCTCATTATGTAGATGGTGTTCTGGGGACATAAGAAGACAGCCCGTGGCGGTTCTGAGAGCAGTATTTTGGCAGGCCCATAGCTTATTCCAGTGGGTAATTTTTAGGCTTGGCGACCATATAGGGGACGCGTAGTATGCAATCGGCTGGACAATTGCTCCATATGTGGTAATGAGCGTTTCTTTTTCTTTTCCCCAAGTATTGCCAGCAAGGGATTTGAGGATTTTATTACGGCTCTGGATTTTCGATATAATTGCGGCTGCGTGCTCACCAAAATGTAGATCATGATCAAACGTCACACCCAAGATTTTGGGGTGTAGGACAGTCGGTAGCGTAGTGCCATCGACGTGGATGATCAAAATGGTCGACATTTGGGACGTCCATGTTGTAAATAAAGTCGCGGCGGATTTAGTCGGTAATAATGCCAGGTTTCGCAAGGCGAAAAAACTGGAAAGATCAAGAAGGTAGCTGTTTATTCTGTTGCAAAGCTCACCGATATTTGGGCCTGGGCCTGTGGCCATTATTGTGCGGTCATCGGCGTAGGAAACGATAGTAACACCTTCTGGTGGCGAAGGTAGCTTAGATATGTAGAAATTAAACAAAAGTGTGGATAGGACACCACCCTCTGGCACCCCCTGTTTAATTCTTCTTGGTTTTGGTGTTTCATTTCTAAATTGCACCGATGCCTGCCGACCACCCAGATCATTTGCGGTCCACATTTTAAGACATGTCTTGCAGTAACGTGCCATGGTTGACCGTATCAAAAGCTTTTTATAGGTCTAGCGCAACGAGTACTGTTCTATGGTGGGGGTTTTGATTTAAACCGCAATTTATCTGGGTGCTGATGGCATTTAGCGCGGTGGTGGTGCTATGGATTTTTCTGAAGCCATGCTGAGATAATAGGCGGGATTCTTCGTTCGGTGTCTGCGACAGTGATTGCGTCTCGAGATTTTCTTCTTACGGCGAATCGATAGGTTTGTTATTTGGCATCTGAAGGACATAATGGGGTTATTTCCTTTTCTGTTTGTTTGCATTTGGTTTCCTTATGTGGATGGTGTTCCGTCTGTATTGTTTGTTTTTTACTTTCGGTACGTCTAATATTACTTCCTGGTTTAGATTTGCTGCGGGAATGTCGTATTTTAGCCATCTGCAGAATAGGCGTTTTGCTGGACTGAAGCAGATTTTGTTTGGTGTCTTTCTACAGATTGGTAACGATTTGTAAAAGTCTGAATTTGATGTTAAGGCCTTTTTCAATAGGTGTTTTGCAATTTTTACGACTGCTTCTGCTTTCCCATTCGCTTGTTGGTGATGTGGGCTGGACGTTTGATGGTCGAATTCCCACTCGTCGCTGAACCTCTTGAATTCTGAGCTGGCAAAGGTGGTGCAATTATCTGTGATGACTTTGGATGGTATGCCATGTCTGCTAAAATTCTTTCTGCATATGTTTACCGTTTTGGTGGCTGATAGGTTATCTAGTTCGTCAATTTCGAAAAAGTCTGAGTAATGATCCACTGTTATTAAAAAGTATCTTGTCTTGTTGTTTATAGGCATCTCGAAGATATTCATGGAAACGATTTTGAATGGGCTATGCGGAATCTCGAGGATTTTTAGTGGTTATCGTTGTTGTTGACTTGCATATGTGTTGAATACTACGCAGCTCTCTACTCTTTGTTTGATTTCGTCGGTAATACCTATATATACGGTTTCTCTAGCCAGCTCTAGTGTTGATTCGATGCCTGGATGCGGTTGGTGAAGTTTTTTCAATATTTCTTGTCTCATTTTGTGTGGTACTATGAGTCGGTTGCCTTTCAACATCAATCCGTTGTTGGTGACCAATTCGTCTCTTATCTTCCAATATTGTTTGATCGTGCCAGTTATCTTTGTTTTGTCTTCGTTCCAACCGTCCTTTATTGTTTTTATTAGGGTTTGCATAAGGTTGTCTTCCTTTGTAGGTTGCTGTATTCTCTTCGTGGTTGTATCGGTGATGGGTTTGTCCTCAATTTCGTTAACTTTGTTGAAACGTTCGAGTTCTCTGTCGATATGTTATATTTCGACGCAACTTTGGGTGCTCTGGACAGTGTTTCGGCCAGGTACATTTCTGCCCCTTTTCTGTATTTGATTGTGAAGTTATATTTCTGTAGTTTTAGAATCATTTGTAGTAATCTTTTGGGGTTTTTCAAGAGTGGTTTTTTTAATTATGTTGATTAGTGGTGAGTGATCGGTCTCGATTGTAATATTTCGGCTTCCGCTGATGTATTGATGGAATCGCTTACATGCAAACAGAACACTTAGCATCTCCTTTTCAATTTGTGCGTAGTTTTGTTGTGCTGATGTTAGCGTGCCCGAAGAACCTAATTTCGCGTTTTCTCGGTTGATTTTAAGATTTCCTTGCCGTAAACATTTGAGAAGTTGTTCTAGGTTTTTGTTGTGTTCATTCGTTGCGATTTCTATGTTCTCACCTTTGCCGAATATAAGGATGTCGTCTGCGATGCAGACAACCCCTTTTAAACCGGATATTATTTGGTTTTGTCGCATTTGGAAGAATTCCATTGAAGGTTTATACCGAATGGGACTCGCTTAAATTTGTATTTACCGTAAGGAGTCCAGAATTATATTAATTTGCTGCTTTTTTAGTCCAATGGCAATTGCCAGAATCCGTGTTTGGCGTCCGGTATCCAAAATATTTTTCATTTGCCAATTCTGCTAAAATTTCCTCTACGTTTGGTAGTTGGTATTTTACGTCTTTAATTCCTTCGTTAAGGTTGTGTTTTTGTACCAATACTAGGTTGCTGGTCCAATCCGTAAAGTCTGGTCCTTTTTCTATAACTCCCATGGATTCCATCTCGCATAGCGTTGATTTTAATTGTTCGCGCAAGGCAATCGGAATTCTTCTGGGCGGTTCGTTTCTGGGAGGGATAGCGTTATCGATCTCGAGCGAAATGTTTCCTCTTAGTTTGCCTAGACCTTGAAACACGTCTTCGCAGGCTCCGATGATTTTGTGTACATCGTCTTCGCCTGTGTTTTTTGTTACGTTTTTGCATACCTCAATGAAGTTTAATAGCCGGCATGTTTGTAGTAATAGCAGCGGACAATGGTCGCTCTTTATAACTTAGAATGATAATTTTTGTTCGAAGTTCTTGTGTTTGATGTTGAGTTTTGTTTTGCCTATTGGTATGATCTGAGGTGCTTCTACTATTTTGAGCTTTTTTCTTGTTTTGGTTATTGTTGGAGAGGCTTCGATTTTTTGTTAGATCTTTTATTCCGATGATGTCGCAGGTTGCAGGTCCGGTGTCCAGTTGACATTTTGTGTAGTGGACTTTATTTTTGCTGTTGATCATGTTTATTTGTACGTATAAGCCTTTTTCCTCTTTTTTTGCCTCGAATTTTTGTAGTACAAACTCTTCTTCGTCTTCTGATTCGGATGTTTCGCTAATGTTGTCTGTTGCCTTGACTGATTTGCCATTTTTGCTGTATTTTGCAGATTTTGACAAGCATACTTTTGCCCAGTGGCCTTTTTTGTTGCAATTTTTGCAAATTTAGTTTCTTGCCCTGCATTGTTGCAGGCTCTCGTGGTATTCCATACCTCAGTATCTGCAATTTTCTCGCCCGCATGGTTTTTCCTTGGAGGTTCTTTTTTTCCTTGGTTTGTTTGTTTTCCATGCTTTTCAGCTGTTTTTCTGTTGTTTCTTTCTATCTGCATATTTCGATGGCTCTCTCCAACGTGAAGTAGCTGTCTAACCACAGTTTTTCTCTGAAGTCGTGGTCTTTTATTGAGATGATTTTATCGAGCAAGAGATCGTTTTGTAACAGACCGTATTGTGCGATTTTGATGAGCCCTCTCATCCTGTTGAAATATTCGTCGTATGATTCATCTTGTCCTTGATTGGCTATATTGAATATTGCTCTTATGTAGCGTTTGTTGATTGTCGTTTTTAGGTGTTTTTCGATTTCGTTTAGGAGTAGGCTTGCGGTTGTTTTACTGCTTTCTATTATGGGCATGTTTGCGTATCTTTTGCATACGTCGTCTCCTAGTACAGTTAGTAGGATGGCTTTCTTTGATTCCTCTCGCTGCTTACCTAGCCCTGTTGCAGTAAGATAGTTTTCCCACTGTTGTTTGAGGTGTCTGCAGCACGCTTTGTGCAGGTGTCACCTGCGTTGATGAATTGGCTTTTACTTCGGCCCGGAGTGCCGCAATTTGTTTCTTTAATTCTTCCATCTCGCCCATGTTCATTTTGTTTGGGGCGTAGGCTTTCGTGTACCATGTAATATTTGCTATGTTGGTGTGACGTTTTATTTAATTAACGAATATAAAAGTAGATTTCACAATAGTATAAGGTATGTATTTATGCGCGACTTGATCATCTATATCGTCGGTGCTGGAATGTTCCCGAACTTGCCTTTCTTGTTGTTCTTCGTTTCTATCATTACAACTTTCATTTTGTATTGTCGGATTTGTTGAAAAAAAGGCATTGCTAATACGCAACATAACCCTCATAGAGATATCAACTAATAAGTTCCAGTAAAAATGTTAATCAAAACACGACATCCATGAAGTTGGTTTTTTCATGGCACTTGAATTTGAGTCAAAGCATTAGAAAGTAAGAATTTTTCGAATTTTCTGTAATTTCTCAAATTTATTTAGCCCATGAACTGATTCTATGTAGTAAACCATATTTTGAACCTTTGGAATACCTTATTTTCTATTCATTAAATGCTTTAATTCGAAAATGAACTGCCCGTGATACTTTTATTTTAGATTTTAGCAATGAAACAATTTAATAAACATAAATTAATTTTACGGTAGTTGGTATCCCAAATCTTCGTTTATCTAAACGTATTTAAACAAAACAAGCTACTTTCATATATTCGCAGAGATTTCATAATATATAATATTTCTCTCCCCACAATTATTTAATACAATTCTGTATGGAGTTTCTCGTTTCGAGCGAGTTTATTGCTTGTTCTTCCAATTTTTTTTATTGATCTTATTTTGTTTTGTTTGCTTTTTAATCTTTATCTGCTAATCCACGGTTTTAGTTTTGTTTATTTTTTGGTGAAAAAAGTATAGCTTGCAGCATCTATATCTACAAAGTTACTGAATGGATCTATCTGCGCAGCTATGGCAAGTTGTCTGAAAAATTTTCTACTTACTATTTCAAAAACAAAATACAATTTTTCAAATTTAGAAAAATTAAAAAATAACAATAATTATCATTAGAAAAAAATTATTGTTCTGGCCTTCAGATCGAATCGAACCTTGAATCATTTATCAATAGGCCGATAAAAACAAAAACAATTGTTAATAAACCATGAGCACTTGGGAATGTTAAACAAAGTAATTAACAATAAGCAAAAATCCAGCATTATCAGTGATTTGCACCAGATGGCGCAACACTGAATAAATATAGTTGGTAAAAAGGAATAGAAGTATCAAATTTGCCAGTCAAACAAACCACCGCTGTATAGCTAAATGGTTAGCGCAGCATGCCTGAAGCGTACTGATGATGAAGGCTTAGCACCCTTCGAAATGGATCTATCTGCGCAGCTAAGGCAGGTTGTCTGAAAAATTTTCTACTTACTATTCCAAAAACAAAATACAATTTTGCAAATTTAGAAAAATTAAAAAATAACAATAATTATCATTAGAAAAATATTACTGTTCTGGCCTTGAGCTGGAATCGAACCTTCAATCATTTATCAATAGGCCGATAAAAACAAAAGCAAAGTTACTGAATGATATGGCGACCGCCATGGTGCGTTGGTAGCGTACTCCGCCTACCACACCGATATCCTCTATTTATGCTCCGGACAAAGCAACATAAGAATTTTAGAAACAATTTTTTTTCAATCAGAAGGAATTTTGTCCAAGCGGGGTCGCCCCTCGGTAATGATTTGCCAAGCACTCCGAGTGTATTTCTGTCATGAAAAGCTTGTCAGTGAAAACTCATCTGACTTGCAGATACCGTTCGGAGTCGGCATAAAACATGGGACCTACATGTCCCGCGGCAATTTGTAGGAAAAATGAAAAAGGGAGTACGGCGCAAATTTGAAGAGAAGTTCAGCCTTAAATCTCTACGGAGGTTATCGCGGCTCACATTTATTTAATTTACTGTAAACTATTGAGATAATCTTCTTAGCCAAAACCCCCCTCGAGTATTCAATAGATAGAACTCAATAAAAATTGATTCTGATTTTTAATTACTCTTTACCTCTGTTTGTTTACAAATAAGTAAAATTTAAAGCAAGCATTGTTATGGTAAAAATTTAGCCTATTAAATAAAATTTCAGTACTGCGATTGAGTAGACAAAAAATATGATCTGGACAAATTATTTAAATAGAACGTTTTTAGCCATTAATAAATTAAAGTCGCCTAGAATAATAACGTTAGCCGCTTTTTCATTTTCAAAGAAAACAGAATTCTAAAACCTTGTGAAAATACACTGCATGTAACATACATATGTACATATATAAAAGTGAAAGCCTTACCAGAAATACTTAGCGAAAGCTTCAGTAT
The DNA here is from genome assembly GCF_040869045.1 of Eurosta solidaginis. NCBI lineage: Eukaryota > Metazoa > Arthropoda > Insecta > Diptera > Tephritidae > Eurosta > Eurosta solidaginis. Next base: position 102,766,682 of record NC_090320.1, on the reverse strand, counting down.
ATCAGCGCTCGTCAACTGGTAACAAAACTAGTCACAACCTTTTACCACAACGGTTTGCGGTGAACTGCTAGTTCAATGTTGCTTCTTTGTGTTATTACGCTCTTTTCACTGTGTTTTTCTTTTATTATTTAACACATTTTTATCCACTTGATTTGTGTACACCTATACACCTTCACCTATATTTTATTACTCCTAAATTCTAATCTTACTAATATGACGTGTATACAGTGTACTCTCTCTTAAACGAACACCTTAGAAACTGCCAAACTTGTCCGCTTATGAGAAAAGTATTATTGATGAATGTTTAAACAGTTTTATTTCCAATACAATAATATTAATACATACAAATAAGACTGAGTTAGGAGGTTCATAAAGCTTTGTTCATAAATTATAGAATAAAGTTTTGTGTACAAAATATTCAAAATAATTCAAAAAGTCAGAAATTTTCGCTTGGCGAGTTTTTCCTTTAATTTCAGTATCTTGAAGATGTAGTTGAATATCAGTTAGCAGTTCAGCACCCCTAAGATCGCTGTGATTTAAAGAAAAATCTTTTAGTTTTTTTTATAGCTAAGTAAGCCTCTTTATAAGAAGTAATCTTGTCAGCAATATCATTTTCTATTTCATCTTGAGACGAGATGGCCAGTGATTCTTGGAAAACAGGTAACATTTCAGTATTGATATTTTCCACGTCTTCATCATTAATAGAGATTTCATTATCTAAATTAATATAGTCCTCCACGTCAATTTGGATTTCGCTCTGAACTCTAGAGAACTGGGCAAGTGCTGATGAAGGGGAAGCTCATCTTCTGCAGGCCACCCGCTTTCATCATTGGGCAAATCGGTTTTCACAAACCCAGCTTTGATAAAACAATTTTGTATTATCTGTGGACTCACTTGTTTCCACGCCTTGTGTATAAAATAAACATCATCTAACAAATTTATTGATTTTGATAAATCCATAGCAGAAATTGAATCTTCCATCCGTACCAAAATATGCTTTAAAAATAACGATTTGTACATAAATTTAAAGTTTTTTATAACACCTTGATCAAGCGGCTGACAAAATGCGGTTGTATTTGCTGGGAGAAATATTACTTTAACATTCTTCAGTTTTAGATCACGAGGATGAGAAGCTGTATTATCTAGAAATAACAACACGTTTCGTTCTTGAAGTTGCATTTTTCTATCGAACTGCACGAGAAAATCTGTCATCAAATCAGATGTCATCCTAACCTTTTTGTTTGACCGCCATGTAATTGGTAAATTGTTCAAATTAATGTTCCGAAACGTTCTAGGCATTGCAGATTTTCCAATAACAAAAAGGCGTTATTTTTCTCCACCCATATCGACGCAGTGTAAAATCGTGAGTCTATCTTTAGCCAGTTTTCCTCCAGTGCATTTTTCACCTTTTTATGGAAATGTTTTATCGGATATTGCTCGGAAGAATAAGCCAGACTCATCTGCATTATAAATATTTCGTGAATCATATCCTTCAATCAAATATGGTACTTTTGCCCAAAAACTTTTGACGTAATCTTGGCTTACACTACCGCCTTCTCCAGAAATTGTACGGAAATTTATGTTGTGACGTTTTTTGAACCTTTCCAGCCAGCCGGATGATGCAGTATAATCGTCGTAATTGAGTCTTACTGCAATTTCTTTAGCTTTGCTCCTTATAAGTGTGCCTGAGAGAGAAATGCTCTTATTTCGAGCCTTCACAAACCATTTGTAGCACAATTTATCAATATTAATGCCTCTGGGCTTCAGTAGACTCCTTTTTCTCTCCGGGTTGACGTCAGTGTCCCACAAACTTAAGATTTGATCTTTGGTCTTGATAATGCTAGCACCTTGCGTTTTGCTGATCTTACATTTCTTTGCCAACCCTTGTACACTTAATTTTTCTTTCTTATGAATTTCAATGACATTAACTTTCTCTTTAGTACTCAACACTACTTTAGGCATTGCGATTCACGTACGTACTCACACAAGAAGATACAAACTACTTGTATGCAACAGGTACATACATTTATATGTTTTTTACTGTATTGAAAACAGGTTCTTCGTAATTAGGGGATTCCCCTACATCCATGCACGTATTAGTGAATAAGCAACAGCTGTACGAATATGGTAAAGAGTAAATGAAAAAAAAAGTGTTGTAAGCTGTCCGATTATGGGAAATTAAAAAGCCCTTTGGGGTAAAAAGCAAGTGTCCGCGTCCTGTTATGGGAGGGTTGTCCGCTCAAAAGGGAAAAACTTAGAAAATTCTTAAGGATTTTCTGGGTACTGAAAAAAATGTCCGTTTATGAGAGGTGTCCGCTTAAGAGAGGTGTCCGTTAGGAGAGAGTACACTGTATATGAAATTCGCCAAATTAAAAGCGAAAATCAGGCCTACATGGCATGCTGGATATGCGACGGGCTTGAAAAATAGAAATACCAAACGTAAAATACTTTAAGATTCAAATGATAACTCCTCCGGTAGTATGCCCTTCAAGTCACTTTCAACAATTCCTCACAATTCTTCTGTACCTAACAATTCCTCTTGTACTTTGCCTTCAAACCAAATTTCGAATATTTCTCCTCTGCAAATAACTTAACTTATCAATTTGGCTTCAACTACTCCTCTTTCTGTGGAGGCATCAATATCCAATAAAGCCACAAGAGAGCCCTCCACTAGGTTGAGCTTCTAAATATTCCACCTTGGTCGGGACAAGTGCCTAGGAAGCTGGTTGTAGTACCACAGAAAAAATGAATTTTCATTTCTAGATTCAACGCGGAAGATCTGAAATATTACAAAGCTTCTAAAATTAAATAAAACATAACAATTATAAAATTTAACAACAACTCATCCGCCTTTTCGTTACCTTCTATCCCCTAAATGACCGGGAACCCATAGTTATATAGGTATATAGTTATGGCCGACACTGTAGTTTTTTCTGAGTTAAAAATCGCTCCATCTTTGATTCTGGTTTAAAAATGCTCTATAATTGGCTTAATTAATAATTTCGTAATTAAAATCATGCAAACCAATTTCAAAAACTTTTACGAACAAATTTTAAAATTCTAGAGAAGTTTTTAAAAGTTTCCAATCTTCACTGAGAATTTTTCCTCAAGTAGCACTTTACCAGCACACTCAATTTTATTCTAACAAAGTCTACAAGTCGCTCAAAGTTCACATTGATTTTTGAAATTTCTTTACGAGTGGTGTTCAAGATTTTCTTTGATATGGAAGGGTATCTGAAACACAACACAAATTTTCAAGCACCGCTCTCGAATTTTAGAAAATGATTTTAAAATTGATTTGCATACCTTTAGCTACACAACTCAATTCTTTATTTTCGAATTTTTACAAAAATTAATGAAAATGGTTCTTATTTCACGTTCGCAGCTGTATGCATCCCAACATAAATTTAATAAATTGTCAGGTGAGATAAGGCATTTTAATATAAATTCTGAAAGGACGAGAGTGAATTTAAATTCAGTGATCGATGTGTAACCAAGAAAGTACAAATGTATTTGAAATACATTTTTTTTTATTAAAATTTGCCTTTTATAACAAAGTCAAAAATGTATGGATTAACGCTTTTGCTTTATTAGTTATTTTTTTTTTATTAAAATTGTCTTCTTATAACAAAGACAAAAATGTATGAGCTAATGCTTTTGATGCTATACACTATACATATAAACATAAAAAACACTTTAATGAATTGTACAACAAAAACTTCGTAAGATTTGTAATATTTCATATTTCATATTTCTATATTCAGTCTATGATTTACAAGAATCTTACAGACTATATTAAACATTATTAAATATAAGGTTTATTTACAGTAAAGTTAATTTAAAATGGAAAATAACATATTTTTAAAACTTCGACGAGATATCGAAAAATCAATACAATAATTATTATTGATTGAGTTAATAGCAATTAGAGCGCGAGTGATCGGGCCATTAAGTGCGTAATTAGATCTAAACTGGTCAATTACAAACATAGTATATTGGCGCAAAGTCCGTGATGGAACATAAAAGTTCAAAGACTCTAACAGTATCAATATTGCCATTAGAAACATCATAAATAAACATTATAGATGTAATTAATCTTCTACTTTCTAATGTGTGAAGATTGATTAGCTTACACCTAGAGATATATGGAGGAAGAGGCAGATCGATGTTTATATCGTATAAACAGTACTTCATGAATATTTTTTGCACACGTTCGACTCTCTTATTGTGTACCTCATAATAAGGACTCCATATTATGGAACCATACTCAAGCCTTGACCGTACAAAGGCATTGTATAATAGTTTTTTAGTATATGGATCCTTAAACTCGGATCCATTTCTTTTAATAAAGGCCAGGAAGGAATATGCTTTGGGGATAATAAAATTTAAGTGCTCGATGAATGTAAAAGACGAATCAAATACAACACCTAAATCCCGAATTTTATTCACCCTAAGTAACGGCTTATTAAAGACATAGTAAGACGAAATCAATTTATTACATAATTTGGAATAAGTTATGCAATAACATTTGTTGGCATTCAGCGCAAGCTTATTTTTACAGCACCACTCATTAAAATTATTTAACTCAGATTGTAGTATGAGAGTATGAGACTCGTTCTTGATTCCGAAAAAAATTTTCAAATCATCAGCGTAAAGAAGATAATTGCATTGCTTGAAACAAGCACTTACATCATTGATAATGATAATAAAGAAAAGTGGGCCAAGGATACTACCTTGGGGCACATCTGAGGTTGCTACGTAGGGAGATGACTTTACGTTGTCAATAACAACAAAATTTATCCGATTGGATAAGTATGAATAAATCCATTGTAAAAATGTTGAGTGGAAACCCATTTGTCGCAATTTAGCCAAGAGAGCTTTGTGCGAAACTCTGTCAAAAGCTTTGGATATGTCCGTATATATGCAGTCAACTTGACAACCATGAGTAAAAAACGAGATGCAGTAATTCGACCAGATTAGTTACTGTTGAACGTCCCGGAACGAAGCCATGCTGACATGGGCAAATATAACGCTTAACTGCGGACGATAATTTAAACATCACCGTTTTCTCAAAAAGTTTTGAAATCACGGGGATCTTCGATATTGGCCGATAGTTTGTAACGTCAAATTTACTACCACTTTTATGAGTAGGTTGAATAAAAGTAGTTTTCCATTCATCCAAAAAGATACCAGACTTTAATGATCAATTAAATATTTGCAACAAGGGCTCTGCAACGGAAGCTACACATTGCTTCAGGAAAAAAGATGAAAATTCTTGATAATCACATTGCTTGGAGCTCTTGATCGTCTGAATACTTAAGATAATATCATCAATATCTAGAACTAATGAGGAGAAGTCGAACCAAGACGTTATCCCATTCAACATATCCCCGTCGTCATTCCACAGATCATCAATAGCAAAGTTTGCTTTAAAAAATTCTGCAAACAGATTGGCTGAATCACTAGACGATGATGAATTCTTGCCCTTGTAAGCCACAGACAACGGTGTTGTTGAAACCGATTGTTTGGAGCGAATGAAATTCCAAAACGATTTAGGATTCGATTTGATATTATTTTCGAAATTGAGAATATATCGATTGTACAGAAACTTATCAAGACAATTAAACTCCTTCGCGTAATTCAGATATTGTTGCTTGAGTTCGGGACTTCCTGATTTTTTGAAAAGTTTATGATATTTATTAAGCAAATTTTTTAGAGTCTTTAAGCTTTTGGTATACCACGGCAACTTGTAAACCCTTGCCGGGAAACGAGGATTATTAATATTCATTATTTCCGAGATATTACTTTTGAATAAGTCAAAACAGTCTGAAAGATTGCGATTATTAAAAAGAGACTGCCAGTCAATATTTGAAATCAAATTATTGATCAAGGCAAAATTACATCGGCTATAATTGAAACCAACTTCATTATTGAGTTTAATATTTCCAAATTCATAAAACTTAATCTCCAATATCAATGGTACGTGATGTTTATCAGTATTAGACAACGGGCAGAGGGAACGAATTAAATTATAATTAAGATCATTACTAACAAATATAAGATCGAGGATTTTACCTAGCGTATTTTCAAAATCATTGATTTGAACTAACTGTAAACTATAAAAATTATCAACTAAGTACATTTCACTAGCTTGATTGACATTAGTAGGTATGAGAGTTTTCTCACCTGGAAGATAATTCCATACGATTTTATTTAAGTTAAAATCCCCTAAAATACAAAATTTAGAATTCAAGTTAGTGCTCGAAAGATGCATAATATTATTAACATGATTTTCATAAACACTATCTGCACTATTTGGTGGTATATAAGAAACACTGACAAATAGACATTCTGTTTTGCCTTTTGTGCTGATTATAAGCTGATCAATAGAAGTATCAGCGATATTAAGAGGAACCTCCGAGGTTTGTAGGCTTTTTCTTACAGCAATACGCACTCCACCACCTCGATAAAGTCCTGTACTTACATTATCACGATCTTTGCGATATATATTATACAAATTTTTATCAAAAAACTCATTACTAAAAAAGCCCGCAGTAAGCCACGTCTCAACAAGAACTATCAAATCGTATTCTTCACTAGAGGTAGCAGCAAATATAGCAGAGGCCTTAGTTCTCATGCCTGATATGTTTTGAAAATATATTGATATTGAGTTCTTTAAAGAACGGGCATCATCAATTAGACATGAATTGTAGCAGTCATTATTGGTGACGGAGCGAGGACTTATGAGTTGTCGTTTTGCACCAGAGTCCTTTGAAAAAAACGAAACGGCCTTACTTTTACATCCGATGGCCAAATTGACGAATCGAGCAACTTATTGTAATTAGATGCTGAGATCCCAAGCTTAAAATTAACACTCCGTAAGGACTTTTCATCTACGTCCCTTTTCGTAAGTTTTTGGCAGCGCATTAATAAAGGCGGAATATTTGCAGTTCTTGATACATAGTCAACTATAGTTTCAGCATTCACAGATGGCTTAAAAGATGACAGATGAAGCCATTTGAATCGTACACTAACTTCTAAACTAGCATTAGAGTTACTACCAACAACTATTGACGCGCCTTTTGGTTGTTCATTCCATCACTTTGGGAACTATTTTTCAATTGCTTATTGGGATGTCCGGTATTAGAAGAACCAGATCGAAATGAAGCGACAGACTCTGCAGTATCAGAAATAGCGCCAGCTACAGCAGAATAACTACCAGCATTCACACTCCCAATATCAGCGACGCCAGCAGCAGCTGCAGCAGCATTTTCACCACCAACAAGACTCCGGCTCGCATTATCAAAATCACTAGCACTCAGCTGTTGAAGAGAGTGAGATTGCACCTGACACTGCATTTTTTCTATTGCTTTTTGTGGTTGTTTCACGTTCGGTTCGACGTCCTTTGTTTTTGACCGCGTTACAATAACATTGTCTTTAGCAGCAGAGTTATTTTTGTTTCTTTGTTTATTATTAGCATTATTATTTAACGACTTGAAAAAGCTACTGACAGCTTTGAGACTTTTTTGAGTCTCTGCAATTTTGGTCCGCATAACAGAGGGCAAACCAACAACACAATTGTCACATCTGTAGAACAGATTATTATTGTTTTTTAATAAATTAATAATATTAGCACTAAGTTTTGTGCATTTTATGTGCGTTTTTATTTCACATAGGCCACTTATTAAGTGGTCATCACCACCACACAAACTTGTACACTTAAGACAGCTATTCATCATTTAAAAATATGATACAAACACAGCGAATAAAAACACGTCTGCTCACTACTAAAAGTAAAACGAAGATTTTCAAAAACTTCTTGCATAGAGCTTGTTTCATTATAAAATTGCTTTTGCACAACACTGTATATTCTATTAAAATTTTTTAAAATATCCATTCTCTTTGTTATCATAAAATAGATTGGGCTACAAAACACCAACCAATTCAACAAATTTATAAATTTTTTCTGCACTATAAAGGGAGACGCCCCCACACGTATGGTAGGAAGCTGTCACAGTTGGCGGGATATATCAATCATGAGCGCAGGACTCGTAAACTGCGTCAAGTGGCAGCCGATGCTACCATTCCATACCATCCGGTCACCTGCCTATACTTATTTCGCTCGAGCGTACCGCCGACTTCATCGTCACAGAAAAACGCACCTTCATAAACTTTAAAAAAGGAAAGTGGGATGAATACAAATCCTTTACAGACCCCCCAAATAAGGGATATAAACCAACGCATCATATTGCTTGTGGATGAACACAAGCGGGCGAAATGGGGGGAGCACCTAAGCGGTTGTAACCTCTCTTCCGGTGTAGGTAAGCTTTGGTCCACCGTAAAGTCCCTATCGAATTCGTCTAAGCACAATGACAAAATTTCCATCGCCTTTGGCGATAAAGTGCTCTCGGATGCGAAAAAATGCACGAGCGCTTTTTGCCGACAGTATATAATGCAAAATTTTTTAATATATGATTCATCTGCGCCCATGCGCTGACAGAGGAGAAAGACACTTTTTATGAACAATTAGAACGCACATACGAGCGCTGCCCCCGTCATGATATAAAAGTCGTACTTGGCGACTTTAACGCCAGGGTGGGCAAAGAAGGTGTTTTTGGCCCTACAGTCGGAAAGTCCAGCCTACACAATGAAACTTCTCCTAACGGACTGAGGCTGATTTACTTTGCCGGTGCTCGTAACATGGTCATATCCAGCACGAGGTTCATGCATAAAAAGATACATCAAGCTACATGGCTGTCTCCTGATCAAAATACTCGCAATCAGATAGATCACGTTGTGAGAGATGGACGGCATGCCTCCAGTGTTTTAGATGTGCACACATCCGAGGACCTAACATCGACTCGAACCATTATCTCGTTGCAGCCAAAATACGCACCCGCCTCAACGCGGCTAAAACCAAGGAACAAAAAACACAAGGAAAGATAGACGTCGAAAAGCTTCAATCACAACAGACCGCCAATGATTTGGCAACTCTACCCTCACACCTGCTCTCTGAGAGCACAACTCATCCTGAAGGAATACAAGAGCAGTGGGAGCATATCTCCAAAGCACTTCCTACTGCCGCCGAGGAAAAAATTGGTTACCGGCGGCCACGAAAAAATAACTGGTACGATGAAGAATGCCGCGTTGCAACCAAAAGAAAAGACGCCGCCTACAGGGCTACGTTAAAAGCGAGCGCGACAAGAGGTGTGTGTCACCCCCAGCGGGTAAGGGGGTCAGAATATACCCGCGGTAGGTATGCCTGTCGTAAGAGGCGACTAAAATACCAGATTCAAGGGGTGTGTAGCGCAACCCTTCAGGTTGCCAGCGCAATATATAGCTTCTCCAAACCCAATTGTCAACCTCACCTATCCGCGGCGTATCCTGTTTCACTAACAGACGAGGCTCTGGCGACCCCAAGCTCCTCATGGAATTTGAATTTGTCGCCTGATGGTACGCAGAGCTGGGTAGTAATGATTACTTTAGGTAATCAATACCCGTCGATTCCCCTTTACATGTACTTGAGGGAAGTAATCAATTCCCTTTCTCCACAGCAAAGGAATTGATTACATTTAAATTCCTCAAAAAAAATAACAAAAGTAGTTTCGTTTTTTGAGGCTCAAGTACAAAACATTTTGTGTTTGTAATTGAAAAAAAAATACTTTGTTCAAATGTAATTTCTGCCCAAGTATTTTCGAAAGGAATTGCAAATGTAATTGAAAATTTTCCAATTACATTACAAGGAATGGAAAAAGTACTTTGGAATTTCCCATTACTCGAAGGAATTGCAAAAGGAATTGAAAAATTCTTAGTGTAAAAAATATATTTTCGATTAAAGCGGTTATAGTAACTTTTTGGACCATAAAAAAATGTTTTTAAAATACAAGCACTGCCTTCAATAACTTGCACTTCATTTCTTCTAGCTATATATGAGGAAGGTTATGGTAAGATTGTATCATCGTAGTTTAGATTTGCTGTTGAGTGGCCGGCCAATTGTTTTGTATGTGGCTAGCAACGTTTCTTCATCTTTTCCCTAAGTGCTACTGGCAAGCGACTTAAGGATTTTGTTGCGGATTTGTACTTTAGATACAACTTCGATGGTATACGTCTTGAAGGTGAGAGTATGACCGAATGTTACTCCTAAGATATTTTAATGGCTGACAATCGGTAGCGCAACGCCATCGACGTGAACGTCCAATATTCGACGTCGCAAAACAGTGACCGTGGATTTGGCCGGCAAGGTTCAGATGTATTTTGCGGAAGCCATGCTGATGAATGGCTAGGCGAAAATTCGCACTAAACTGACGGAGCAGGAAGGTTTCCAATGTCTTCGCTACTGGCGAACGAAGTGATACCGGTCGTTATAACTCACCTTCGTTAGCTGGTTTCCCAGGCTTGAAAACGTGCGTCAGGTAGCTTTCTTCCTCAGCGCCAAGATGTTTTAGCATTGGCATGGCTACTCTATTTGGCCTATTGTGCGGTGATGGTAACGGGACACACGTCGTGTTTGTGTCTATGTTCCCCTCATCCGGGGAATTAAAAATTCTGGGCATTAAAAATTGCCGGCAAAACCCGCTCACGCATCTCTTCGAGTCACCAGAGTTGTATCGCCAAAGGCGCTGGATAAATTACACAGGCCGACAAAATTTAACCAACATTCAGACCCAGATACCGGACTGCACATTTTCGAAGGTTTATGAATCCAAATCTGGCCTCAGAATTGCTCTATCAGCTCTGGTTTTCGAGATATCCTAAGCTAAAAGTGCAAAAAACACCGTTTTTGCCCAAATTTGAGGTTATGTAGTCTTGTAGATGTTTTCTTTCACCACAATTTAAGGATGGCATCTTTAAATACAAGTCTTCTTCCAAATAGCGTTGAGTTTGCTTAAATACCTTTTCGCTGAGATATCGCATTTTGAAATTTTGTGGTGTGGTAGGGGTGGTTTCTAGGGGTTAGGCACTTTTAGGTTAGGATATCTCGAAAACCAGAGCTGATAGAAAAATTTTGAGGCCAGATTTCGATTCATAGCATCAAAATCCTTCGGAAATATATAGTCCGGTTTCTGGGTCTGAGATGCTGTCGGCCTGTGTTATTGTTGTGTTTGTTGGGTTAGGTATGGACTTTACAGAATCTTTTAATTAATTAATGAGCTGGAATCACAGCGCTGAGCCTGGTGATATTGCAGCACAATGGAAATAAATGTATAGATCTCGATGTCCAATCCTGGATCGGTTTATTCGGATTCTGATTCTTCAGAAGTCGCAGGGTATCCTTCGACTTCATCACACATGGTATCCATACTTTAACTTTTGGTACCGTGGGGATTTGCGCTTTATCCACCACCTCGAACTTCGCGTTCGTGCCTTGGCTGTGGAGGTTTGGAACCACTTCCTCCAGCCACAGCATGCTCGCGATGCGGACGCTATCATCTTCACAACAGGGGCTTACGTGGTTGTTCCCGTATCATCTTAAGCATTAAGCAAAAAAGCTCCCTTTCTACAGATATCCACCTTTCAGGAGTCACTGTAGAAAAGGATTCCTACGAACAACCAGCACCAAAGTCAGTGACTACCTCGCTACATCACTCATCTTCTTGGGAAAAGCCGGAGTCTAAGCTTTATCTCCCTTTGGCTTATCTCCTACTTCTTTTGTTGGCACTTCGCCACTTTTGATGCCCTTCCTATGACTCGCAGATTTCGTGGTAGTTGCTATCTCGCTATTGGAACCATCTGTCTTACAGCTTTAGGCCTACTTATCTTGTATATGCGGCTGCCCTGCCTCGCTTCTCTGGGACTGAGTCCGCTAAGACTCTTGAAAGCAGACTTTTAGCCTTCCGCCGAACGTTGCCTCTTCATTCTGCCATTCGACGCTTCTTCCTCCTCGTACCGGTTGCAGTGCCGAGAGTTACTCGCAGCAAACCTTTTGAACTGCCTTCGATCTACTTCTACCGCATCATGAGCCCATTCATGGATCTCCGCTAATGTTGGGTCGACCACTGCTCCTAGGCGTTGGACAATTCTTAGTGCTGCTCGGTACTGCGACAGGGCTCTCTTACTTCCTCTGCCCAGTACCCTTCTCCACTCTTCTACTCCATTTTAATTTGTATGCTTTCCAACACGGAGTTCATTGAATCAGTACTACTCTCGCTGCCCGAGTCCGACGCATCGCTTAATGCGTTTTAGTCGTCTTTGGCTTGTGACTCAGCCCTCCCGTTATCGTCGTCCTTATTTCAATTAGATAATGAGTCGTTCATCTTGGTCGTACGACCACCTACCCGACAGGGCGGGCTGAGCGGTTCAGTATTATGTACGGGGAAAGAACCCTCCTCCACAGCAGCGCCCCTTACTGTCATAAGGCCATCAGTACTTCCCGAGTGGCTCGGTATCGGAGGCTTTGTTCGAATTTATCCCCTGGCTGTAAATCGTCAAATAGCCATGGTCCGTATAACACCCTGGATTAGGGGGTTTGGCCGTTCTTGGTCACCGACATTCCGCCGTCCTCCTATGAGGCGAAACGGCGTAGATGCCAGTCCTAAACCGCTGCGCCTCATAGTCGGGTGCTATGGTGTTCGGCTAATCTCTCACACAAACGACAAGTGCCTACCTTAGTGAGGGATATTAGAAGCATACTTCCAAACCCTTTTCCCATATAAAGCCAGGTAATTCATGCGAAAAATATACAATTTCATCAACACAAATTGTTTTTTATGGGAAACATTTTACATCTGTTCCGGAATCCTGTTTTCTATATTGCATTTGTGAAATATGGAGCAACAAAGGAAAACGCACTTTAAATTAAAAAAAAAAAACAACAAGGAATACAATAACAAATTAACAGATGTAAAATAGGAATTTTATAAATTATTTCAGGAAATGCGAGTTGGCCTTCATAACAGTCAGCAATTCAAAGTGCTCGTCGGAAAGAGCGTGGCGTCGGGGTGTGTTAACAATTCCTGCAAATGAAAAAAGCCTCTTGACAGGTGCCGAAGATGCCAATGGCGTATTTACTTTTCTGAAAGCACTTTCCAATAGCGGTAATTCTTTCAATTTCTTCAAATTGTTAAAAAAAAGGGTCTGAAAGATACATGTTGACCTCGCGCTCAATACTCAAATCACCTGTATTCGGTTCTAATATTACAAATATGAATAATTTAATGAACATCAAATTATGATATTAATTGGTTTCCTACCAAAAGTATTCTGTTCTGTACCAAATTCGTAAAATGTGTTGATGGTTGATTGGGCCACGTCATCAAATTCATTAAGCTCGTTAATATCAGCTGAGCGGTTTTTATTAATGTAATCAATGACTGTTTGTTTAACTTCCTCAATGGTCTTGTTTGCTAAATCCCTTATTGGAAATTGCCACTGAAGTTTTACCTCCGAATGTAGTATGGCGGCCACAATTGCGCCGTTTATTTCAGAAGATAAGGAGAAATATTTCTCCAACCGTACAATCAATCTCTCTCTCTTAGGGTTGTAAGTTGTTGCTTTAAGAAAATTTCTTCACCGCTAATAATAAGGCGATCAAGTTTTGTTTTTATTGTCACCAAAGTTGGAATAAGGCTCCCATAGAAAACTCCTCTTTCTCCCTGAAGAAAGTCTAAAGCATCAGCAAAAGGCTTCATAGCAACAGCATAATTCTTTAAGTAAATTATATCTTCTGCAGTGAATGAAGTAATATCCAATTTCTCACATAAGCTGGATAGCTCTTCCTCCTTTGAAATAATTTTTTGCATTGCGTCGTATGTGGAGTTCCACCTAGTGACAATTGGATAGCTCAGCAATACACCCAGCTCTTCCTTAATTATTTTTGAGGATTTTGGTCTACCGGATTTCATCCACAGATTATAGCATTTAGAGAGAATCTGTTATTAGCAAGAAAAATAACAAGTTTTAAAACGTGAAAGTAGGTGAATAATGTCAACTAAAGTTTGACCGAACATAATATGTGTAACCTAGGATTGTTGTAATAAATGAAACATACAATGATACTGTACAATGGATAAAGTTCAGATTACCCTATCGATATAGTAAAATCTGAAATTTAGCCACTCAGTCGAAATCAAAGTATTTTTTGTTGAAGATACTCAATTTTTAACAAGCATCATCTTACTTGGCTATGTTTCTGGTACAAGATGGTGTCAAGCTTCAAACTTTTTATGAAATCCGTACTCATAATAAGGTTTATGGTGTGACTAGCACATCTTATATGATGCGATAGTTTCCGAAACCGCTGGGCTCCTTCGTCCAACACCTCGAAAGTAATGTCTTCATCCAAATCGCTCATATCCACCCCAAACTCACGAAAAGCTTTGAGCCGTTGTGGGTGACTGTGGCAATAAGCTTATCCTCTATCTCAAAAATCGAATTTATGTTACACATAAAATCAGCAACTTGTTCGTATGTGTGTGCGCCACTAAATCTTTTACAAGACAGCGCCGCAGACTGCCTCTGCTGCTCGTCGTCAAGCCAGTGGCACGTATATCCGAAAAGGCTACACGTTTTTCAGTGTTCTTATCAAGGTACTCTGCATGTCGTGAAATGTGTTCTCTAGTAACCTTGTTACCGTTTTCCGCTTTGGGACTCTCACTGGCATGTTTTCAAAAAGTCTGTTAAAAAACTGATTTTCCACTACTGTTAGTGGTAGCGCTGCGTCGATTATAAAATTTAATATGTTATTTATAAATTGGTCTGGTTTACTATGCGGCTTATCCTCCAACTAAGCCTTTTTTGCTGCGCAGTATTTCTCATGTTCGTCTGGGTGCAAGCCTTTCAAATGCTTCAGAAAATTTGATGAAACACCACGTGTTCCTGTTTTCCTGCACAATAAGCATTGCGCAACAACTTGACCGCCACTTCGTGATGATGATGGCTGTCAATTAAAGTTTGGTTAAAATATAGAAAAGGACAGACAAATGCACACTAACAGTTGAGTCGAAATCAAAGTATTCCCCGTCGAAGATACTTTGATATTTGTATCCACCATCATTTTGTTTTTTGGGAGTCTTACCCGCCGATGCTTCTAAATATTTGGCTGATTTTTCATCTCCGGTAGACATATTTTTGATTTCGTTGATACTCGTATGCGAATAAAATCCGTCTTTGTTGTACATTTGTTTATTTATCGATACAACCGGATTGGATATGATTGAAAAATAATTGATTACTACAAAACAAAAGTTCATGCGATAGAAAGTTTTCAAATGAACAAGTGCTTTTCAATTTACTTTCATGTAAAGGAGGGCCATTCCCAAGGATACCTTATTTCCCGGGGATGTGCTTTAGCTGGGGTATGAATTACTAGGATATCAATTTACCATTGGCTCATTCCATTTCAAGACACCCGGTCCGCACAGGACATGATTTTTGATTTCGATGAAATTTTAATATGTTGTTCTTTGGTTTTTGCCTCAAAAAAATTTTTTTTCGGATTTATCAGCAATTGAATTCCATAAAATGCAATCGGTATTTTATTCACTTATTTTTTCAACTGTCAATAACTTTGTCATAAATAACCGATTCTATGATTTTTTCTTTGAAATGTTCGTTATTATATTTACTTTTATATAACTTTATAAACAATAGCATATAGTTTAAAAAAAAAGTTATATTAAAGTAAATATAATAACGAACATTTCAAAGAAAACATCATGATTAACGGTTAGTTTTTGACAAAGTTATTGACAGTTGAAAAAATAGGTGAATAAAATACCGATTGCATTTTATAGAATTCAATTGCCGATAAATCACTTATTTCATTATTTTGACCAAAGAACAACATATTAAAATTTCATCGAAATCAAAAATCAAGTCCTGCGCGGACCGGGTGTCTTGAAATGGAATGAGCCAATGGTAAATTGATATCCTAGTAATTCATACAATTTTTGAGATATCTTGAAATTAAGAGAGCGAGTATATCTTGGTGCACCATACAACTGATTTTTCAGGAAAGGGATTTTCGGCAATTGTTTCTCGTTTTAACAATGTGGCAATCATTGTGTCTGAAAAAATCGTAAAAACGCCGGAAAGAAATTACAAGAAAATCGCTCCATAAATTAATTTTGTTTAAAATATGTCGGCCCTGGTTAATTTCGAGGGAAAATAAGAAAGAAACAGACCAAGCTATGAGTCTAAAGCATCCACAATTCTCCTTGAACATATAAATAAATATTCATTAAAATGGGTCCAGTTTTGTAGGAGGAGTTCAGTCACAAACACACGTGCATATGATATACATATATATTTTAACGAAGGTATGATAGGAGTAATGGGGATACCATTATTTAAAAACTCACAAATTTTGCGTAACGCCTTATTGCCAAAAGCGAGGACAACATCTTACTGTGAGGAGGTGGAAATGCAAATATCCGGACTTAAATTCAATTAGGCACAGAAGAATATCTGACCTCTAAACTTTTCAAACAAGGAGGCGAAACGATGCATCATTTCTACGCAAACTTTTAAATATTAAGAAGCATTTGGCACCTGGTGCCGCTATACCTTAGCTAAACTTCACTTCAAACGCTTCTGAGGTTTCATACGTTTATCCGGACGATTTGTCATTGTCTGCTTTAATACTATTTATTACATTATGGTTCAGAAGAGGCAACTATGGATGGATCAAAAGATCAAGAATACGAGAAAAAAATTTTCCGGAACATTATTGGTATTTACGATATGCCAGCTGAATTTATCAAAGAGAATTAAAAAGTATGCTGCTTACCTATAGCCACCACCCTTTGATAGCGGAGGAAGGAAAGGAGATCCCTTACCAGTTACCACTCAAAAGAAAAATCTGATGAAATAATGAAAAGTGTGACCCGAAAGGTCACCCACACCAATCCGCGTAAGTTCCTATACACTTGTAGTTTTTCAATTACTTTCACAATTCCTTTGAGGAATGGAATAGGAAATTCGAAAGTAGTTTTTCAATTCCTTGTAATGTAATTGGAAAATTTTCAATTACATTTGCAATTCCCTTCGAAAGTACTGGGGCAGAAATTACATTTGAACAAAGTATTCTTTTTTTTTTCAATTACAAACAAAGACTTTTTTGAACTTGGGCCTCAAAAAACGAAATAACTTTTTTGTTTTGTTTTTTTTTTAAGAATTGAACTGTAATCAATTCCTTTTCTGTAGAGGAAAGGAATTGATTACTTTTTCCAATTATTGAGGAATTTAGTGGGTAATGTAGGGGAATTGAATTTACCCAGCTCTGGTGGTACGCTTTTAGCTCGCTTATATATGCCGTTCTCATTTTGCCTTTATGAACCTTGTCTAGCTCGATGATCACCTGGGATACGAAGTTCGTTACACGATGTACTCCGAATGCTGGACTGTAGCCCGTTGACTCGCATACGCTCGTATTCAGTGCTAGTGGCATCTCTGGCAACAACTCATCCCATGTCTTATGCTCCTTCCCAGATAATTGCGCTATCATCCTGTTGATGTTACGATTCGCTCTCTCCGTCGGGTTCTCTTGCGGTGTGTATGGTGACGTTAGCTGGTGATCTGAGTCAGCCTCTTGTAAAAATTTCTTAAAATGGCTGCTCGTGAACTGTGCTCCATTTTCTGTGGTTAGGATTTTTGGTGCGCCAAATTGGGCCAAAATCCTCTCCCTCATTCCTCTGATCAGATTTTCCGTCGTCGCCTTCCGTATTGCTATGATCTCTACCCATTTCGAGAATTTGTCCACGAAAACTAGTGCCATCGTATTTCCATGCTTCGAGCGCGGAAGTGGTCCACCGAAATCTGCGCAAAGAGTAGCAAAAGGTTCCTCGGAAATCTGCGTGAACATCTTACCTGCAGCTTGTTGTTGGCTGGGCTTGTAGATTTGGCATGTGTGGCATTGTTGCACTTACTTCCGTACGTCTCATCATTGCACGCGATGGATTTCCGTATATCCATGTGTCCTGCGCTCGGTGAGTCGTGTGTTTCGTTGAGCACTCTCCTCCTCTCTGGTGTTGGTACGCATAGTTTCCACGGTACCGCATCATCGCCATCCATTTGGCTCCCTATTATGCGATACAACCGCCCTTCCTCCATCACGTAATCGGAGAATTTCTCCGGCTCCTTCGTTACTTCGGCCATCTCCGTCGTGTACCATTTGCATGTGATAGCATCCTCCTGTATGCTTCCCAAAACTTCTTCCAGTGGTTGCCTTGAGAGTGCGTCTGCGACCACATTCATTTTTCCCTTTCTATACGAATACTGCTGTAATTCAAGAGCCCATCTTGCGATCCGGCCCGATGGAACTTCGATCACGTTCAACCATTTTAACACCAAGTGATCGGTGATTACCGTAAAATTGTACCCCTCCAAATATGGCCTCATCTTCCTGGTAGCCCAAACGATGGCTAGACACTCCTTCTCCGTTGCCGAGTAGCTTGTTTCAGCCTTATTACTCGTTCCTCGTCGTCCAACCCCTGAGTAGGAACTGCACCAAGGCCGTAAGATTAGATTAGATTAGATTAGATTATTATTTATTTCATTATTCTCATAAGCGTATGTACATATTCGATAGCTTCATTTTACATGTCTACAATATCATTACTTAGAGAATAGTTAGTGACATCTTTATTTTATATAATAAAAATAGTGTTGTATGTCACATCATGTTTTAACAAATTCCATTGTATAAATAGTAGTAGTGGGGTGAACAAAAAAAAGAATACAAGATATATATAAAAAAAATTTATTTAAAATGAGAATAAGATATTTCAAAAATAAATTGACTAAATTAAGTCATGAAACAATTTGAAGAAAGAATACAAAAGCTAAGTTTACAGAATTCCCCATAAGAAAACAGCAAAAAGAAAATTCAAAACTATACAATGCATATATAAAATTAAAGACTATATTACACAGCGTAGTGCATAAAAATTTCTATCTGGTTGGTATCAAACTCAAGAAGCGAAGTTTTTATTTTTTTTAAAAACACAGATCTGGATCTAATGTCTCGTATGTTTTCTGGAAGGGAATTAAAAAGTTTGCAGGATAAGACAGTGTAGGAATTTCTAAACAATGTTGTTCGAAAAACTGGTAAAGAAACAAGTGTGCTATGGTTACTACGCAGGCTGTACATTCCTCGTGTGGGATTTTGCAAATAGCCACCTCTCATGTAAAAAATTTTTAAAACTTTGTAATAGAACAAATGCCGAACTGGGAATATTTTTGATCTTCTAAATAAGTCAAAGGAGTGAGTCCGACGTGGACAATTAAAAATTTTCCTTACTGCACATTTTTGCAGTACAGTTAATTGATTTATTTTATTGGAGTGAGCACCACCCCAGCAACTTATTCCATATTCTAATTTTGAATGAAATATACTATAATAAACTGTTTTCAGTGTATGGTTTGGAACGTATTTTCTAAGACGGTAAAGTATACGATTGGTTGAAAGTAAGTATTTTCTTACAGTTGCGATTTGCTCATTCCAGTATAGATTACGGTCAATTGTGACTCCTAGGTATTTGAAGCTATTCACTTTTTCAATTTCAAAGCAGTTAGAGTCACATGCTGTATTATTTTGAAAAGAATACTGATAACGATGGTTGGAGCACTTGTTACTATATAGGATATTACGTTTGCATATTGCACTGTGAAAAGTTATATTAAGATCTTGTGCTTCTTGAAGTTTTGGACTAAAGCACATTAATTTGGTTTTATTGCTGACAACCAGTTTATGTTCCGCAAACCATGACCGAAGTATGTGTATATCGTGGTTCAGATCCGCTATCAAATTTAAAGGATCCGTTGAGTTATATGCAATTCCAAGGTCATCCGCAAATGCTTCGACTTTGCTCTTAAAAGGTTGAATAAATAGTGAGTTCACATAGATAAGGAATAATATGGGACCCAGAACCGATCCTTGTGGTACACCAGAGTTTATGACTTTGGTCTCACTAAGAGTGTTGCCTATTTTCAATCTTTGGGTTCGATTTCCTAAGTAAGAAACAAACCAATTGTTAACAAGCCACGAATTCCCAAATCATAAAGCTTATTTAAAAGACGGCCATGATCAACCATATCGAATGCTTTTGTAATGTCCACAAAAAGCCCAGCACAATCTTTTTTTGAATCAATACCCTTGTATATAGTTGAACAGAAGTCCAAAAGAGCATCTTCCGAAGAAAGACCATCCCTGAAACCAAATTGCAAAGGACTAAGAAAATTTATTTTTTCAAAGTAGGATAACATCCTTACTTTTACAATTTTTTCAAAAATTTTAGTAATTGATGACAAAAGTGAAATCGGCCTATAGTTAGCCATATCTTTTTTATTACCTTTTTTGAGAATCGGTATTACAATTCCTAATTTTAATTGTTCTGGGAAAATCCCAGTTGTAACACTCAAGTTAAATATATGTTTTAAAACATCAACAATATTGTATGAGATTTTCTTTAACATAACGTTAGAGATTCCATCATGACCGGAAGAATTACTATTTTTCAAGGATTTCATTGCAGTTAAAATTTCCGATCCTGAGATTGGCTCAAAAAAGAAGCTGTTGCTTCTGAAAGAATCTTTAGCTACTCCAAAATCAGAGCAACAATCGCAAAGGGGTGTCACATTTGGCGGAAAGTTTGACTTCACAATTGAAGTAAAGTATTCATTAAAATCATTAGCTATTTCTATGGGAACAGAAATATCAGCGCCTTCTTTTTATAAAACAAAATGAGAATCTTGCCTTTTTGTGTTTTTATCAATAATCCTATTTATTACTTTCCACTCTTCTTTTGGATTACCTTTGGATTTATTGACTAAGTTATTATAATAATCGTCCCGACATTTACGAATTTCTCCATTGATTCGTTTGCATATTTGCTTAAAACGAGTATTCAAATTGGTGTCACATGGATGTTTGTTGCACTTTTTTTTACATTTATTTTTGAACCTAATTCTATTCAAAAGGCATTTAGTTATCCACGGTTTGAGTCTGATTTCTGATGCTTTTTTGTTAACGCAGTATGTTGAGGAGTTAATGCATTGCATTAAATTATCTAAAAACAAGCCGTATGCCCTTGATACATTTTCTTCGGCGTATACATTGTTCCAAATATTTAAGCGAAGTTCAATATTTAGTTGATCAAAATTAATTTTTTCCACAACATGCCTATTTCTTTTTCTAACGTCTTTCTCAACCATTGTGTTTTTAAAGAGAATACCACTCATACCGTGATCCGTGATACCCAGGTCCGAGTTAATAGCGGAACAGGCAGACCAAGAAGAAACAAAGAAGCGGCACAGTACGTGATCAAGACACGTACCTGCCACTGGTCTAGTAGCTTCGTTTATAAGTGAATATAACCCATGATCTGACAATACCATGTTATAATTATTAAGTACAGACCTTGTACTTAATAGATCCAGATTAAAATCGCCCAAAATTACAAGATTCGTCGTTGATACACTACTTAATAATGAATTGAACTCATCGATAAATAATTGAGAAGGTTGCGAGTGAAGTCTATAAATACAGACAAATACAAAGTTTATTTTGCAAATGCAGCACGAAACTTTTATAGCGTCAGCACTAGTGAGACTAAGTCGTTCAATTTTGCTACAGTCAAACGAATCATGAACAAAAACCCCTACACCGCCAGCTGGATACGAATCATTAGCACTTGCATAGAATTTATAATTAGGTAAATTATATTCGTCAATCTCAAAAGAATATATCCAGATTTCTGATACAAAAATAAAGCTAGGTAGGTTCAGGAAAGCATCAAGATTTGTTGCCAATAGATCGAAATTACGACGCAAACTACGTATATTTTGATGTACGGCATAAACAGATTTAAATTGATAAGAATTCGAATGAGTATTCAAATCAGAAATACTTCTAATGGTTGTTATGGGGGGCTCTTCAGCTATAAGATCAATATTATTATTTAAGTTATTAAACATAAGGCTAATAGGCAACAAATATATTTAGTTTTTTATTTTGTTGAGATCCTCAAAAGACCTTATAACATAGACATCACCATTATCAACCTTTTTTAGAAGTATTGTTGTAATTTCGAATCCATAGGTACTTGAATCTTTTCTCTGCTTTTACTTGTTTTGCTGACATAAACAATTCCCTAGTATATTTGGTAAGGCGATCATTTATGTAGATGTTTTGTTTTTTATCGCCACCAAACACAGACGCATTTAACTTCCCTTTACATGTTTTTTTACTCTGCATGATCTTCTTCTTAACATCAAACGAAGAGAGTTTGGCACAAATAATATTGTCAACAGTGTTTGATTTTTTAATGCGCTTTACATAACACTTACTAATATCTTCTGCTGAGACAGTGATATTAAGAGCTTCTCTAAATATTCTTTGCACACACTCTCCTACATTTGCATTATCCACGTTAGGTACACCAACTAACTCAATGTCGTTCTCCAGTTGCTTTTGCTCTCTCCAGTTGAGTCTACTTTCCAGATTGTTTACTTTTATTTTTAGCTTTGCATTTTCTTCTTTCATTTCATTTATCGTTGACAGGTAATCGGTGTTTATTTTTTTTAAAGCAATTATTTCTTCATAAAGGAGCTGAAGTGTAATTGTTTTGGCGCAAAATTGTGCTTTGCTTGCAGTCGCTTCGTTCGGATCTTCATTGCTTTGTTGTTCTTGTTGTTGTTGTGATTTTGTTACATTCTGTTTTTGCTGCATTTGGTTCCGTAAGCAAAGTTATGCATTCTGCTGTTGCTGAGCATCTTTTGTTGTTGGAAATGACAAAGGCTGATTTTGAAGTGATTTGCGCCGAAGAGCATTGCACTTGTCGCATCTGAATTTTATGTTTTCAGCATTCATATATTCAATGTCGTCTTTTTTAACATTCGCACAAGAATAATGAAAAGAGCTAGCGCAATCAGCACAAGTTACCTTTGAAAGATTGTTTCTATCGATTTTTTGTACACAAACCGAGCACTTCATATTTACTTTATTTTTTAATTTTTTAATTTTAATACGGAGCAAAGAAAAATACGTGCGCACCCCACGACACCGATTTCTAATCGCTCGCATCAGTGTGTAACCGAACCTCTTTGTAAAATCTGGGCACGCCAATGCGGGTGCTTGTATGAGCGCGTTCGAATGCCACCTGTTGTTACTCGCACCATTTCCACCTCCTTCCTTTTTTCAACATTGATATTAGTGTGTGTGCAACCCGTGAAAAGTCGGGTACGAACCTTCGGTACCACGAAACTACTCCTAGGCATCGTCTTAACTCTCGTATGTTCTGTGGCGGCGTCAGCTCCTTTGTGGCGGGAATTTTGTCAGGATCCGTATGGATACCCTTTTCGCTGATCACGTGACCGAGATATTTTAAACTTCTCTTAAAAAACTCACATTTCTCCGGATTGATCTTCAAGTTGGCTCGTCTTAGTCTCTCGAAAACTTCTCTCAGGTGGGTGATATGCTCTTTCAGTGTCGTGCTAGTAATTATTATATCGTCTAGGTAGGCAAACGCGTGTGGTTCCAACTCTGGGCCAATGACTCGATCGAGTGCTCTCTGAAATGTGGCCGAGGCAGTGTGCAATCCAAACGGCATCACCTTCCACTGGTAAAATCCTCGTCCGGGCAACGTAAATGCTGTGAATTGCTTACTACTTTCTTCCATCGGGATTTGCCAATAACCGTTTTTGAGATCCAAGCTGCTTATAAACCACGCGTGGTGAATCTATCTAAAATGTGCTGTATTTGCGGTAGTGGGTAAGCGTCTTGTACTGAGCGAGCGTCGACGCAGAGTCTCCATTTGCCGTTTTTCTGTCGGACCAGACCAATCCGCGCGCTGTGTGGGCTACGAGATGGCTCGGTGCAGCCTTTCTTCATGAGCTCGTCTATCTCCTTGTTTATTATCTCTTGAGTTGCTTTATCGGCCTATCATCTCGCATTACTATTTGCTGGGTGGCTGCGGCGAAATGTCCGCTCTCCCCGCATCGTATGCACGCGCTTTGTGGGTCTATGGTCGCTTGCTGTGGTCTAGTTGCGCTGCCTTGTGCTCCTGCGGCCTCCTGTCTCGGGTATTCCTTCTCCCTCTCGCCTGTTTGCATGTACTGGTACCTCTCCTCCGGTCTTCGTGATACGAATGGTCTTGCTGTTGATTTTAGTGTTTCCTTCTCTGGTGTAATGTTTTCGTCATCCTCAACTAGGCTGACAAATCCCTACACTCTTCTAAACTCGCTTCTTTTTTTCGTACAGCTGGTATTTTCGCCGCGAATTTCTATATATAGTCTATCCAGCTTTTTGTCATCGGTGTAGTCGGCGTGTCGCATAAGCCCCTGTGACGATAGCACATAGTCTTTAAAGGCCTGACCTGGTCGCTGGACTCGCTGCCGGATCTCGTCATCCAAATGTTCAAAGCACCTGGAACTTAGGAAGAACCTTAGGAAGTCTTTCTTAAAGGCTTCCTATTGTTGCCAGTGCTAGTTGTTGTTGTGGTAAATACTTATCTTTCAAGAGTTCTGGTAGCGCTCGTGGTATGGAATTGCGACCAACTTCTAGCTCTACTTACGTACTCGATCCATTATATTTGTGTGTAATGCTGGCTGCTACATCGCGCATGTCTGCTGCTCCCCGTTTCTGGGTTTATCGACCGGATTCTTCTTCTGCTCCATAGTTTGATTCGCGACTGAAACGCCGCTGCTGCCTGGTAAAAATAGCTGGTCGCCAGGCCTTGGAGTTATTGGTCTTGGATGCTGGGTCTCTAATTCGATGAAAGGAGCCTCGAGGCTTGAATCGCTACCTTGCGCTTGAATGAAGCTCGCGGAGCGCTTTCGTAACTCATCCACTGTTCCACTGCTCTCTAGCTCAAATTCTACCGCGTATTTCACCAGCTCCTCGCGTTTGAGGTAATATACCCACGTAACTCTTTCCATTGTGTCTATGTGTCTCTTGTTTGTTTCTGTATGCTCATATTTTCGTAATTCACGATTCCCTCCGTGTATTCTCCACTGTATCATCTGTGCTTATCCTCGTCTATTTAATTATCTTTGTTTCCTTGTGATTATCCTTGTATTGTTAGTTGTTTACCATGTGCCTCTCTGTTCAGTGTCCCTGCTCGGGCATCATCTGTGCCGGAATTTTCCTTTGGCCGGAGTATGTTCAGTCCGTCAAGGATCCTGAAAACAGAAAATGATCGCTATCGTCTCCTTTTAAACAGAAAGACCTTGTTTCAATTTCAAACGTTATGATTTGTTTTAGTCAATTTAATTTCTACACTACTCTTAGGGCTAAAGGCAGCAGAGGTGGAAAAACCACCACTTCCTCCCAGTCATTGGAGTTGGAAAACCCGCACCGAGTATAATCTTAAAAAATACCCTGTTCTTCCTGAAGGCTGCGGAGGTGGAAAAACCACCACAATCCCTCTAACGATGGGGCTGGAAAAACCCCCTAAGTCTCTGAACTAAAAGACTCGTGAGCTGGCAAATCCCAAGAGTCCCTTTCACCGCTAAACAAGGCGTTAGCAGGCTACTATACCTAGCTAGCTACTACTCAACTTCTTACAAAATTCTCGCCTTTTTATATTAGTATGCGCACAGGCAAACCATTCCTTTACACTAACAAATCCTCATTATATCTTATTACATAATTTACTGATATTTTCTAACAGTATTTTTCTTCTTATGTGAATATAATATTTTCGATATATATATAATAATTTCCCCTTCGGCCTGGAATGCCCCCTCATATGCAGATATCTCTTGGTTAGCACTGCATCGATCAGCAGGTATTCAGCTGGGCATTTGTTGGGTGGTTTTCCTGTGCTCCCATTGTCAGCTGTCTACGCACTAGAGTCAATACAGAAGCAATTTTTACTTTTGTCTTTCTTTTCATTGGGACTCTGCGTATAAGCTTATCAATCTTCCAACTCTTGCAAGGCGCAGAGAAATGCTAGACGTATTATTTATGGCTAAACTACTGAATGGACTGATTTCGAGTCCCTTTATTTTGAACGAAGTAAACTTCAATGTCCCATCACGAGCGTCAAGGCATTAAAAACCTCTTCTTTCGTGGCAGTGCAGAACTAATTTCGAATTAAATGAACCTTTTCGGTGGTTGTGTTGTGATTTTAACTCTCATTCACATTCATTTGATATAACGGATTCACTTTTTACTATAAAGAAAACTGTCCTATCCTAGTTCACTTATTTTACGATGTAGTAATGTATAATTTCCAAATGTTATGAATAATACTCAGCTGATGATTTTTATTCTGTAGTTGAGCAGTTTTAGATCTCGACGCTTAACAAACCTCCGCCTATCAACAACTCAGCAAAACCAAAATCCGTGCGTCATTCGGATACGCCCCTCGTGTCGGTTGGGGGGCTTTGGAGTGTATTAATCCGTTGGGTTTATTATTATTATTATTACTATTATTATTATTATTGTTGGATTTATTTTTTGAGTATCTCCTTATTGGGTATAAATCATACACTTTGGATGTCTTAACCTAAAACAAAATGTACCAAATTAACAGTTTCTATTTCTGTATATATGTATATGTATATGTATTTGTTTAAGTCAGGAAGTTTCTGGTGATGTGGCAGGTATTGATGATGACTGACTTCTGGATGTTTTTAATCAGGCTTTCTTGCAACCCAAGCATGTCCATATTTGTTCTGAGATGCTTGTCGATTACGCCTTCAGCGCTTATAACCACTGGGATAATTTTTATTTCTGTAAGGTTCCAGTTCCTCTTTGTTTCAACGGCTAGCTCGGCATACCTACTGATTTTTTCGGCGTATATACGGGTCATGTTTCTTGTAGCCGGAACTGCAACATCAATGAAGAAGCCTGGAAGATTTCGCATTTTATGTTGATAGCTGAGGTTTGGACCATTCCCGTATTTGTAGTTATTTAAATATTTGTCCGCCAGTGTTGCATACTGTAATATAAAAATTCAATTATTTTGGAGTTTACTTTGTGGATGTTCAGAACTTCTATTAGCCAGCTATGTGGTACAGTGTCAAACGCTTTCTGGTAGTCTATATCATGATACAAAAAATGGAGTTAGTTCCATTTAGTGTGACGTTAGCCATTTGACATTTGCGGGGATAATGACAATTTTACCAAAAACAAGCTACCAGACTGAAAAATGTTACGAATTTTTCTACTTTTGGTGGATTTCATATAAGCGGATACGACGAAATTAATTAATATCAGCCTAGAAAAGGTTTTTAATAAACTTTTCGAGCTCCCGAAAATTGCTTTGGTGGAAGGAACGTGGTTTGAAGTATACAAAGCAAGGGAATATAGCCTTTTTAAGTGTCCGTACGTTTACTCAGAATATGTTGCAAAAAATTTACACGTTTGTCAGTTGATTGCCCAAAGAAGGCCCTTATTTCATTTCATTTTTTCATTTCATTTATTAGGCATTTTCCTTATATCTATGTATGTACATATTAAAATAACATCGTAAAAGCAAACAATTTAATCTTATATATATGGGATATATGTACAAGTAGATATAGGAAAAGTTAAGACATTTTTATGCCAATTCAGCATAGTGACAAATGTCAATTATAGCAAATATAAAAAATACAGTGGGGTGAACTGTTAAATAAAGTGATTAAATTATAAATGGTTGTTTAATTTAATTATAGTATATAAAAAGATTCAGCTAAAATTCCAACAAACCCATGGGTAAATGAAAGGAAAAGCAATTAAAATTATGAAGTATTTGTTATTATAAACGGTTTATGTAGCTGGCTGAAGCAAAACTTCGATTTCATTGTGTGCGAGGCCTAAGAGGAAGGACTTAACACTTTCTGTAAATTGCCGAAGATTCCGTAAAGTACGTATTTCGGTGGGAAGTATATTGAAGAGTTTTCGTGAAACAATTGTGAAAAACTTGCTTGAATGTGTGGTTCTGGTCGAAGGTACAACGACTCTAGTTTGTGAGTTTGTCCTCAGGTTATATGTTTCCGACCTCATACTTTGCAGATAGCCACATCTAATAAAAAAAATTTTTAAAACTTTGAAATAATACAGGTCCTTGACTGGGAGAATCCCTAGACTTCTAAAAAGTTCTCTCGATGGATGCAGCCGGTTAACATTAGATATTTTTCGAACAGCATACTTTTGCAATACTAGTAACGGCTGGGTTTTGTTAAGGGTGGCGCCACCCCAGCAGCTGATTCCGTATTTTAATTTAGAATGAAAGACCGCATAATAAACTATTTTGAGAAGATTGTTGGAACCGGAAGTTCTGAGATGATAAAGACAACGCAAAGAGAATTGAAGATATTTTTTTAGACGGGATATATGGTTACCCCAGCTCATATTCGTATCAACCGTTACACCCAGATACTGAAATTCATCAACATAGTCTATCGTGAAGCAGTACTTACTACAGGCCACAAGCGAGGCGAAGGTACCGGACTGAAAAACTTGGCACATATTGTCATGTAAAGCAAATCGCTCGCAAATCGCAGAATGAAAAACAATACTTACATCCGGTGGTTTTTTTATATTTAGACTAAAACTCATGAGTTTGGTCTTATTGCTAGCGACGAGCTTATGTTTTGCAAACCAAGTTCTCAGTAGATGTACATCATGGTTTATACTACTTATCAAATCAAAGGTGTTAGGAGAACTATAGGCCATCGCAAGATCATCTGCGAATGCAGTGACTTCCCCCAAGAAGGGCATATCAAAAATTGAATTAACATAAATTAAAAATAAGATGGGACCGAGCACGGAGCCTTGCGGAACCCCTCTCGTGATTGGATTAGTCTTCCCCAGCTTTCCGCAAACTCTGACGCATTGTACCCTTTCAGAAAGGTATGATTGAAACCACTTATGTACAAATCCTCGAAAACCGGCATCATACAATTTATTTATTAAAATAGCATGATCTACCGTGTCAAAAGCTTTGGTTATGTCTACGAAAAGATCAGCGCAATTTTTTTTATTGTCCAACTCTTGATAAATAAAAGAGCAGAATTCTAGTAGAGCATCTTCAGTAGAGCGGTTTGCTCTAAAACCAAAGTGCCTTGGACTAAAAAAGCTTCTGCTTTCTAGAAACTGCATAAGTCGATTTTTAGGAGCTTTTTCAAAGACCTTAGATATAGAGGATAGAAGTGGAATAGGCCTATAGTTATTTTTATCTTCCCTGTTACCCTTTTTAAACACGGGTATAATAATTGCACATTTCAAGGCATCGGGGAAAATTCCTGTAAAAACACTAGTATTAAATAGATGCTTTAGTACGTCCAGCATATTAAGGGCTATGTTTTTAAGAAGTTTATTTGAAATACCGTCGTATCCACTAGAGCCAGAGTTGCTTAGACTTTTTATTATTGCAAGGAGCTCAGTGTCTGTGAAGGGTTCAAACATAAAACTGCACCTAGAAATAGATGCGTCACCACTGGACATGATGCAGTTGCAGGAAGAAGTATTGCATTGACCAACAGACACAAAAAAATCATTAAAAATATCAGCAACAACAGAGGGGTCGTCAATCATATTGCCACAATTATTCAGAGCAATAACCCGTTCACTACCAGAGCTATTTCGGTTGATAATGCTATTTACAACTTCCCATTCTTTTTTAGTGTTCCCATGGCAGCTCAATAGTCTACTCCGGAAATAAGTATCTCGGTGTGATTTTATGTCTTTATTTAATTTTTTGCACAACTTTTTGTAACGAGATCGAAGCGCAAGATTTCTTGGATGCTTTCTACACTTAACACCTAACTTATTTTTCAATTTAATACTTTTTAAAAGGGCAGAAGGCATCCAGGGTTTAAGCTTGGTTTTGGATTTACGTCGAGCACAGGTGAAACTAGAGAATTCTATGTGACCATGCAATATATTTATAAACAGAGAGTATGCTTTTGAAATATCTTTCTCAGCGTAGACAACAACCCAATCCTCATAAAGCAGCTTTTCATTAAGCATGGAATAGTTTATCATATTCGTTTTTGTATTGCTCGTTAAATCTTTCTTTTTCATATGGAACTCAAGTTTGACACCAGTCATACTGTGATCTGTAATACCTAGTTCCAAATTAATACCAGTGCACGCACACAAGCTGCTAAGACGGCTAAACCGACATCGCAATTTCTAAAGAGTTTAGCATACATAAACGTAATTTTCTTGAAATTTAATGTTGACAAGTCTACATTTTTTGTTTATTGTATAATTCAAGCGTAGCGATTGAGGAGGGAATTGTTGTGTGTTGCTCTGCAGGTTAGCCACTAGTTATGACGGGTTCTTTTGCCCGTTATACCAGGGGTCACCTTGGGGCAAGCCCAGCCTATATACACTCTGTACCCTTTTATCATTGGCATGGATATAGCATCCCACAAGCGTAACAAATTAAAAACCTACCACCCACTGCAGACTTTGGAGGTACACTTTTTCTCAACATCCATTGTAGAGGCATGAAAATAGGACCATGTTAGAACAACAGGATTTTCATGTATTTTTATTCTGTCTAGGGGCCAAGCTGCCATAAAAATATGAGTCATTAACCAATGTGTGAGTCATTATCCACTATTCTTAAATAAAATTGCATGTTTTACTGTATTCTGAATAGATATGTATGCACATAAATCGTGCTAAAGCATATTATTATTGTCTCAGATGACCATTGCGCTTTCATCCGGAAGGAAATTTCCATCCCGAAAAACCACAATTTCGCCTTAAACAGTAACGGTATGGCAACGCTTCTAGCAAAACAACAAACAGGACACTTCAAAAATCCCCAAATATGTCAAAAAATTTTGAGTGGAACTACCTTCTTTTTTTATACCATGGTCTATATAACATGCATTTAAATTTCTAGATTGGCTGAAGGTCTTTTCTAGTACAATTTGGTCAATGGTTAGCTATTCGTTACATCCTTTAGCATATTTACTGCATCCTTTTTGTTCTTCACAAATAATATTCTTTTGGGTTAGGTGGCTGTTACTAAGGTGGTTAAGGCAAGCTGTCATAATTTTGTATATAGTAGGGAGGCAAGTAATAGGCCGCCCGTTCGCGGGATTCCCATTAAATCCCTTGTCTTTTGGGAGCAGGTATGTGACACCCTGCGTAAATTCTTTTGGGAATTTCCATGGATTCTGGATGCAATCATTAAGAAGCTCTGTCAGTTTTAGATGGATTGATGGGAGTTTTTTAAACCAGAAATTTTGTAATTTGTCTGGACCAGGAGATTTCCAGTTGTGCACCTTCGCGATGATTTCTTTAACTTCTTCACGTGTAAGGTGGTTTCTTGACATATCTTCAAAACGCTGGTATTTCCTTCTCTCCTCATTAAACCAGTTTGCTTCAATTTTGGGGCTTATGTCATTTGACCATATATATGACCAGTACCTACCTTTCTGCATCTTCTTTATTCGGGTAACTATCTGTTTCGGTATTAGACAAGGTTGCCTTTCTAAGATCTCTGTAAAAGTTCTTCTCATTTAGGCAACAAATTTTGTTATATTCACGCCTTTTATTGGATAGTTTGTACTTTCTCAGCCTTGCCGTTTGCACATTCAATTTGTGTTTTATAGTATCTCTTGTTAGTACAGCATTTGAATTGTTGACCTCGTATCTTGTGTGAATATTGTGTTTCTGGCATTCTCTATATATATTTTGTTTTTCAGCCTTCTGCTTCTATTGCCAGTAAAGTAGTTGTTTATCTTTTCTATGTCCCCTCTTAAATTTTTAATATTCCTTTTAATTCTTTGGATCGTCTTATTTTTAATGGGTTCTTTCCCTTTCCTATTATTGCACATAAATTCAATCTTATATCCCATTTTTAGAGCGACTGTCGCTGCCGCTGAGTAGACAAGTGTATGCAATTCTTCTAATTTGGTAATTTTCTCAACTTTTCTGGCTACAATTTCCTTATCAACATATTATCAGGCTGAGCTTTCGACTGGTATTAATCTTTGGTATTGTGGGTCTCACAAGTGGGTTTATGTTTAAGTATATCTCGAGTTGTTGTGGAAAGTCGCTGTCGATATCTCTTAGCTGGTTATCTATCATTTCCGTTTGCTGTATTACATTTTCGTTTTCTAGGGTTTCGTTACGTTCAGCTACGTTAACGACAACGATGACCTCATCACTCATTGTGTAGGTTTCTTGAGTTTCAGCGTCGTTTGGAGGCTCCACTACAACTGACCCTTTAATTAAATTTCTTCTGATTTCTGGAATTAAATTATTCCTGTGGATTGAACGAATTTGGTCTGCCAAGCGTTGCTCTGATACATCGAAGTCAGGATGTTGTGCTATAAAGATTGTACATAGTTGTGATCGATATCCTGTAAGATTTGATTCCTGGTTAGTTACAGTGTAGTATGCGCGAAGAAGGCTTTCATTAATTTCATTTGTCCATTTTCTGCGCTGTCGTGGTCTTACAGCTGGTGTGAGAGCTACATCGGTGTGTGCATGCTGTTCACTTACAGTGTCATTGATGTTCCTATTGCTTCTGTTCTGTGGCTCACTTATCACATGCGGCCCAGGTACCAAGCCGAGTGCACGGGTGTTTTGGGGCGATTCCGACGCGTTGGGTTATCCGAAGTCCCCGGGCTATTTGTATGGGTTGTGTGTTCCATTTTTATTTTTCCATTTTATACATCCTGTCAGGTTTGTTTTCAGGGCCGCTTCTAATATGAAGAACAGACGCCCACCTGGTTCACAGCTTAGGACATAGGATTTTTGTTGTTGTTGATTGGTCCGCGGGTGGTATTTTATTTCCCACCTACCCGATTTATCTATCGGGCCTGCCCCTATTCGCCACTTTGGGGACACGCCCTCTGGGGATACAACACTCCCCGAGGTTATTGTTATTTTTTTTTGTTACGTGGAAGGAGAAAATGCTTTATGCACTAACCGAGTTGTTAAGCCTCGGTGTTACTCTCTGTAGCTGCAGGCCTCTCCGAGTGTAGGACTCCCTTTCTTTTCCTTCATGGGCTACCCACTAAAAACCAACCTCCCACGGCCCGCGCATTTTACGCACCTGGGACCGCGTTTAGCATAACTTCGGGTACGGAAGCGCGCTACGCGAGCTCTCTGGACTCTCACGTTATTGGGCTAAGCAACCGTCTTGCCGTTTAGCGAGGAGAATTTTCCTTGCATGTCTGCTGATCATGTCCCATTTGTCATTTCCGCAGGTCATTTTATGGATGACACTGCCCGGGGATAGGTCGCCTAGTGTTACTTCGAATCTTCTTCGTTGCTGTGCGAAGTGATCGCATTCGAAAAAGGTGTGCCGTGCGTCGTCTATGAGCCAACAGTATAAGCAATTCGGATTTTCAACCTTGCCCATCCTGTGGAGGTATTCCCGGAAATAGCCGTGGCCATTTAAACACTGTGTCAGGTAGAAGTCGACCTCTCCATGTGGCCGTTATAACCATGGCTCCAGCTCGGGAATCAGTTCCCTGGTCCACTTTCCTGCAGTACTGCAGCTCCATTGCTGTTGTCAGCGTCGGATAGAATCTTCTCGAGCCTGCGCGGCAGCAACATATCTGCATACCTCTCCTCGGAGGTGGTAAATTGATTTCCTCTCCTCAGCGAGAAGACGTATCCGTATGGTTCCCGCAATAACAAGAACTGCGTCTGCGGATACCGTGCGGTAAGCTGAGGCAATTCGTAGCGCCCCTCTGCGTTGGACAGAAGTATAGCTGCTCGGTACTTTCGGAATTTCATTGCATCCGCCCAAATTTCTGCACCGTACAAGAGAATAGAATCCGAAGCGGAAGCAAGAAGCTTTCTTATACATAGCCTTGGCCCGCCTGTTTTTGCCATTAATCGACTTGAGTATCCTATGGTCTGTGCAGTTTTCTCGCAGGCTCCTTGAAAGTGTTCCGAGAAGGTTAGCTTGTTATCTAGCCTCACCCCAAGGTATTTCGTGAAGCTACGTGTTTTTACTTGTTGTTCTCAGACCATCATATTCATAAAGGTGGGAATTCGTCTCTTCGTGAGGATTACGATCTCAGTTTTCGCTGTCGCGAGCTGAAGTCCACGGTCACTCATCCATCTATTTTAGGCCGGGTTGATTTGTGGGGAGGCAAAAAATCGCCCACTGCTCTATGAAAATCATATTCTAGGGATCAAAATAAGAAATTTTGGTGAGGGAACCATACCTCTAAAACGAATTCTGATGCCCCCCCCCCCTTTGGGTCGTAGGGGCAAATTTTGAAAAATCCCACTTTGAAATGCCTATGTTTTTTTCTTTTTGGAGTTTATTTTTCTCTTTAGAAATTTATTTAGTCAGAACATATGTAAATGAAAAAATGAATTTAAATTAGTAATAGAAAAGAAATTTAAAAAAATTATTAGAAATTAGCGTTTTTACAACCCCCTTTTAAAACCAAGGCATCACTGTGATGCATTTGCATGTCGTAAACATAGTTGTGTGGGTTTTTATTCAACCGTTTTAAAAAATGAAGGTATCACTGTGACACAATTGCAGATCGTAAAATTGCTGGTGTTGTTTTTTTAAGCCACCACAAGACACAGCAGGTAGAATTGAAATTGCCCCTACCCAAAAGTTCCACCCAAAGGGGGGATATCAGAATTCGTTTTAGAGGTATGGTTCCTTCGGCAAAGTTTCTTATTTTGATCCCTAGAATACGATTTTCACAGAGCACTGAGCGATTTTTAAATCGACCCGCATTAATCTATTTACACAGTGCATTACTTGGTTTAATTAAGTTGCGCCAGCTCGCAGTTCCGTGCTGTAATTACGGCAGTCACGTCGTCTGCGAAAGCGATAAGAAAAGCACTTTCTGGCATGTGCAAACGAAGGAGGCTGTCATACGAAGCATTCCAGAGGTCGGGACCTAACACCGATCCCTGGGCTGCTCCGTCTGTTATCCTCACCTTTCTCTGACCTTGATTTGTTTCGTACGTGAGCCAGCGATCTTTTAGGAAGTCCCTTAATATGGCTAGTATATAAGGAGGTACCTTGAAAGCGTGTTTCAGCGCATCGAGCATGTCGTCCCACCTGACGGAATTGAAGGCATTTTTCACGTCCAGCGTTACCAGTAAGACAACCGACCTAGCGTGATGGCACACGGTTTCGGCTTTCCTTACCGCATTTATAACCTCGGCTATGGCATCTATTGTGGAGTGACCTTTCCGGAACCCATGCTGCCGATGGGACAGACCAACTCCATCTTCAATGGCTGCTATTAGCCGTTGTTTAAGGAGGCTTTCCATCATTTTCCTGGCGATGTTGAGCATGCATAATGGTCGAAAAGACGATGGGGAGTTCGGTTCTTCCTTGCCTTTCGGGATTAGCACGAGGTGCGCTGTCTTCCACCTTGTAGGAAAGATCCTGACTTCCAGGCATTTGTTATACATATGCAGCAGCAACTCAGGATTGCTCTTAGCAGCCAGCTTTATTGCTTCAGCTGGTATCCCATCCGGTCCTGGCGCTTTACCGGGCTTCGTCCTGTGCAGGGCCGTTTTTAGCTCATCTTCACTGAACGGCTGCATGTCGTGGTCTTCGTGGCTGACGTGGTCACCCTCTCTGCTTGTGCGAGTGAGGAACAGAGCATCTACTATACTTCGCATATATCCCTCATCCATCGTTTGGTTCGGTGGGCGGAATTTCCCCATTACTATTTTATACCCATGGTTCCAAGGATCACGATCAACTTCTTTGCAAAGCTTTTTCCAGCTTTCAAATTTGCTTTGCATTATGGCGGCACAGAGAACCTTTTTTGCTCTTTTGTATGCCTCCGCATGCTCTAACTCGTCAGGCCTGCTGCGTGCGCGGGTTTCCAGCCTTCGCTTTCTGTGGCATACCCTGCGTAGTTCGGCGATTACCCTACTCCACCAGTGCACTTGTTTTTTACCTCTCCTAGGCCTTTTTCGTGACATTGAGGTCTTGCATGCGTGGTACAGGCAACACATGGTGGCTTCTACTCTAGCGTTCGCCGCTTCGGCACTGCCAACTATCTCTCGTGTGCTTACTTGTACAATAGCGGAGAACTTTGCAGCCTCAACCTTAGGGGCGCCCAATTTTGTTTTCATACGGGGCGTTCTCCCTGTCCAACTTTGCCCTGAGTCATTAAGATGGAAGGTGATGTAGTTATGGTCACTACCCGTGAGATCCTCCATCACCCTCCATCCAGCCACCTTTGACAGCAGGTTTTCCGAATGTAATACCAGGGATATAGTGTCCAAAGCCTGGTCGCCGAT
Organism: Eurosta solidaginis; assembly: GCF_040869045.1. Lineage (NCBI taxonomy): Eukaryota > Metazoa > Arthropoda > Insecta > Diptera > Tephritidae > Eurosta > Eurosta solidaginis. The sequence goes on along the minus strand of NC_090320.1, from coordinate 102,730,537 downwards.
ATGTTGGGGTTGTGCTGGTATTCAGAATGACCAATCCAAGTCGGGCAGCCATTTCTAGCACTAGCCTTCCTCTGGAGTTAGTCGGTGGCATTCCCCAATCACCAGCCCTATTATTATTACTATTATTTTTTTTATAATAATAATAATTATTATTATTATTATTTTTTTTATTATTATTATTATTATTATTAATAAGTCGTTGGAGCGAAAAATCAAGAGAGATTTTTTACTCAGTACATTGAACTCACAAGTAGCGCGATTAAAAGGAGCATAACTAGCGTAATTTGTTCTGAAGTTATCTCCATAGAAAGGATAGAAATTCCGAAGAAGTCGTTGAGGAACATTAAAGCGAATCCTTTCCAACAGATCAGGACAGTCAATAACCCCCTTAATCACTCTCAAGTGACTTGAGCCCTAATTCTATTTATGGCTAACTGAGTACAAGGCCTCGAAATAAATACAGCATATTGTATAGATTGTATAAGGATCAGAAAATTTGGAAGTATTACGTCTAACAAAACAAAGCATGGAGTAAGATTTAGAAGTTACATAATTAATATGATTATTAAAAAAAACTTGCTATCAAAGAGGACACCAAGGTTTTCATTATATTGGCCTTGATAACGTTGTTCGAAGAAGAGCTTAGAATCTCTGCTTTACTTTTGGCAAATTTAAATCTCTAATCAAATCATTAAAATCTTCAGTAGTGATTAAATGATGTTTTGGTTGTTCTGGTGTCGGCAAAAACTCCTTATCAGCATTGCCTTTATAAGAACTAAGAGATGATTCACTTCCCCACGATAATTTTCGTGTCAGATAGTGTGCGACTGGAGCAGAAAAAGATTCAAGATCAGGATATTCGATAGGTTTTGCATTTTTACCTCTACGTCTTTTACTCGTATTCACAGTGCAAAAGTAGCAGTCTTTAACGTGGTATTTTTATTCTCTCCAGATTCTTGGCGTTGCCAATTTCATAGATCTTTTCTTACCTCGATACCAACCTAAAATACAGAAATATAAATCAATATGTCTACTTTATTTAATTTACTATTTAAATAAAATTTGCTTACCTTTCAGACATCTTTTACAATAACTACAAGCAACGTGTGGAGCCCATGTCTTGTATTGATTCCAAACAGGACAGCCAAAATATGATTCGCAGGCTTCTCAGAGGATGAGAGATGTATTTAATTCATGTTATATATTTCGAACTTTAAAATTGCTCACATGTATAACAAAAAGCATCAGCATATTTACACTTTCGCGACATTTTAGGTTATTCTAGATTTGTACAAAACATCTAATCGTTGTTTAGTTATCACTCTAGCGCCATGAGTATTGTTACAATAACTATTAAGAAAGCAAACCTTATACCGAAAAAAGGTATTTTCTTTATGTTTTTGTTTATAATAAAACAGAAAATCATGAAATAAACTTTAGGACAAAGAACAAAATTTTTTTGTAGAGTCATGTTTTCCATACACAATTTCGCTAACATTGGAACTACAATTCTTGGTACACCAGTCGCAGTTACTAAATGCTGAATAAAATCTAGTCTGCAATATTCCTCAAAAACCCCAGACGTAAATGCTGTTCCCCTATCAGATATCATTCTTTTTGGATTACCAAAAATCAATGACAACTTTTCCAAATTATCAGTAACTTATGCAGCGTCTTTTGACCTTACTGGGTACAACCAGACGGACTTAGAAAACCCATCAACAACTACCAGAATATATTTCTACCTTTTAGAAATCAAATCCAAAGGGACTACATGGTCTATGTGAAAAGTTCGTCTTCTTTATCGATTGGAGAGGGAAATCCTTCCTTCCTTCCTGTTTTGTCCTCAGTAATAATACACTCAACACAATTTCTAACTACCCTAACTACTTTTGAACGTAATTGTGGAATATAAAATTCTTTTTCTAAGCATTCCTGCGTTTTCTTTACGCCAAAATGTCCTTTACTATGCACTTCCAACAGTTCCGTCGTTGGATCTTTATATAATAAATCATATTTCACAAAAAAATCTGAACACTGCTCTCTCAAGTAATTTCCGTATAGTCTTAATCCATTCATCGCTCATCTGAGCTCATTTTAAATGATGCCTAATTGAATCTTCTACTAACAAACATGCGACACGACTTAATGCATCTACATGTTTCATCTTTTTCCAGAACGGTGTTTAATCGTAGGATCAAAATCCTGAAGGAAAATAGTGGAACCTCAAGTTTCTTCATAGCTTAAGTGAATACAATCTGTAATAGGTTTGAGCTTAAGCCCCATTAGATAAATACACCATTTTTTTAGTTCCTCAATGATAGGAAGAACCTCGAGTTCATACGAATGGTATTTTTCTTCTTGTTGACTGGTGCGACGACTCATATACTGAACGGGATGATATAGCTGATCTGTAGTATATTTCTGCAATAAAACTGCTCCGTGGCCATACATGCAAGCATCCGTATGTACTTCCGTGTTTGCTGGGGGTCAGATATCTTAAGTACTGGGGCACTTACTAAGGCTGCCTTTAATTGTTCAACTGCTAAACATTCTTCTTCACTCATTTTAAATTTTACATTTTTCCTTAATAAATCAGTAAGAAGCCTAGCTTTAGTTGCATAATCAGGTAAGAATCTTCTAAAGTAGGATGTTAGTCCCAAAAAACGTTGTAGTTGCTTTGTAATACTTGGCATAGGAAAATTAGTAATAGCGCAAGTTTTCTCGACATATGGTTTTATTGTGCCATTTTCTATCAAATAAGCCAGAAATGATACCTTTCTTTTCAAAAACAGACATTTGTCCCATCTTATTTTAAGACCGTATTCTTATTATTATTATTATTATTAATAAGTCATTGGAAAAAATCCTTATAGACTACATTATGAATCTAAGAAAAGTATTACACACAGCTTAATTGTAATTAAAATACACAGCGTAAAAAGCGGAATTCAAAATTATCAAAAAATCGGCTCTTGGAAGCAAAAGATCAAGAGAGGCTTTTTTACTCAGTACATTGAACTCACAAGTAGCGCGATTAACAGGAGCATAACTAGCGTAATTTGTTCTGAGGTTATCTCCATAGAAAGGATAGGAATTCCGAAGAAGTCGTTGAGGAACATTACAGCGAATCCTTTCCAACAGATCAGGGCAGTCAATAACCCCCTCAATCACATGTATACAAAAGTTAAACAGAGTATAGATCGCCGACTCTCAAGAGACTTGAGCCCTAAGAGCATAAGCCGAGAAGAATAGGATGGCAAGGTTTCTGAGAAGTTTAATGGACGAAGAGCATACTTAAGAAAATTTTTCTGTATCCTCTCGATTCTATTTATGGCTAACTGAGTACAAATAAATACAGCATATTCAATGTGCGACCTTATAAACGAGGTATATAAAAGTTTGATTGTATAAGGATCAGAAAATTTGGAAATATTTCGCCTAACAAAACCAAGCATGGAGTAAGATTTAGAAGTTACATACATAATATGATTATTAAAAAAAACTTACTATCAAAGAGGACATCAAAGTTTTCATTATATTGGCCTTGATAACGTTGTTCTAAAAAGAGCCCAAAAGCTCTGCTTTAATTTTTGGCAAATTTAAATCTGTAATCAAATCGTTAAAATCTTCAGTAGTGATTGAAAGATGTTTTGGTTGTTCTGGTCTCAGCAAAAACTCCTTATCAGCATTGCTTTTATAAGAACTAAGATATGATTCACTTCCCTACAATAATTTTCGTGTCAGATAGTGTGCGAGATTCAAGATCAGGATATTAGATAGGTTTTGCATTTTTACCTCTACGTCTTTTACTCGGATTCATAGTGCAAAAGTAGCAGTCTTTAACGTGGTATTCTGGTTCTCGCCAGTTTCTTGGTGTTGCAAATTTCATAGATCTTTTCTCACCTCGATACCAACCTAAAATATATAAAGAGAAATCCATATGCCTACTTTATTTAATTTACTATTTAAATAACATTTGCTTACCTTTCAAACATCTTTTGCAATAACTACAAGCAACGTGTGGAGCCCATGTCTTGTATTGGTTCCAAACAGGACAGCCAAAATATGCTTCGTAGGCTTCTCAGAGGATGGGAGATGTATTTAATTCATATTATATATTTCGAACTTTAAAATTGCTCACATGTATAACAAAAAGAATAAGCTTCATATTTACACTTTCGCGACAACATTTTAGGTTATTCTAGATTTGTACATAACACCTGATCGTTGTTTAGTTATCACTCTAGCGCCATGAGTATTGTTACTATCACTATTAAGAAAACAAACCTTATACCGAAAAAAGGTATTTTCTTTTCGTTTTTGTTTATAATAAAACAGAAAATCATGAAATAAACTTTCGGACAAAGAGCATACACAATTTCGCTAATATTAGAAGTACAATTCTTGGCCGTAAATGCTGTTTCCCTATCAGATATTATTCTTTTTGGATTACTAAAAATAAATGACAACTTTTCCAAACTATCAATAACTTGTGCAGCGTCTGTTGACCTTACTGGGCCTACATGATCTATGTGAAAAGTGCATTTTTTTATCGATTGGAGAGAGAAATCCTTCCTTCCTTCCTGCTTTGTCCTCAGTAATAATACACTCAACACAATTTCGAACTATCCTAACTACTTTTGAACGTAATAGTGGATCGCAAAGTTCTTTCTATAAGTTTTCTTTACGCCAAAAATGTCCTTTACTATGCACTTCCAACAGTTCCGGCGTTGGATCTTTATATAATAATTCATATTTCACAAAAAAATCTGAATACTGCTCTCTCTCAAGTAATTTCCGTATAGTCTCAATCCATTCATCGCTCATCTGAGCTCCTTTTAAACGATGCCTTATTGAATCTTCTACTAACAAACATGCGACACGACTTAATGCATCTACATGCTTCATCTCTGTTCCAGAACGGTGTTCAATCGTAGGATCAAAATCCTGAAGGAAAATAGTGGAACCTCAACTTTCTTCATAGCTTCAGTGAAAGCATTACAATCTGTAGTAGGTTTGAGCTTAAGCCCCATTAGATAAATACGCCATTTTTAGTGCCTTAATGATAGCAAGAACCTCCGGTTCGTACGAATGGTATTGTTCTTCTTGTTGACTTGTGCGACGACTCATATACTGAACGGGATGATATTGCTGATCGGTAGTATATTTCTGCAATAAAACTGCTCCGTAACCATACATGCAAACATCCGTATGTACTTCCGTCATTGCTCGTGGGTCAGATATCTTAAGTACTGGGGCGCTTACTAAGGCTGCCTTTAATTGTTCAACAGCTAAACATTCTTCTTCACTCATTTTAAATTTTACATTTTTCCTTAATAAATCCTTAATAAATCATAAGAGAGTTGCATAGTCAGGTACGAATCTTCTAAAGTAGGATATTAGTCCCAAAAACTTTGTAGTTGCTTTGTATTACTTGGCATAGGAAAATCAGCAATAGCGCGACTTTTCTCAAATAAGCCAGAAATGATACTTTTCTTTTCAAAAACTGACATTTGTCCCATCTTATTTTAAGAACGTATTCTGAAGCATGCTTTAACACAATTTTCAAGCTTTCAATAATCAATTTTTATCCTTTCTTGTAATAATAATATCTTCCATATAAACAACAATGGTACGATTTTGAATAAGATGTCTTGTTTAGGCAGCATGCTTAACTTTTCCGCATTTGATTCTGATCCCCCTAATGCAACTCTACAATTCGATGCTCGATTTAATTTATAACCACCCACACCACACACGTGTATGGTTGCCTTTTATGAGCACTCATGCATATGCATGTCGGGGGTTGATGTGTGGGTGCCTTTCCCCTCCAAAATTCCCGTATTTTACGAAGTACGAAATTTCTCATAGGGGTTGCATAAACTATAAAATGTATTCAACGTACTTATTTTTGTTAAATATTTTCACACTGAAATTAACACATTAAATTTATTTGCAGTCTCATACCCGCCAACTACATTGCCTTCAATATCACTTACTACAGAGGGTAAGTTACTGTTATTTATTAAAGACAATGCAAGCAATTACATATAATATAAACAAAAAATAGCATTCTGAGTATATATGAACTATATCACACCTGAACGTACCTAGGAAAAAGAATTTAAAATTAGTATCAGCTTGAGAAAAAAATTATAAAAAAACTGGTACGAAAAAGGAGAAGTAAGAAATTGAAAAACCAAATAATTTTCGGAAATTTTTTGTCAACCATTTTTATAGAAAAACAAGAAGTCTACGGATTTTGAAACATGGGTTTTTGCATCTAGGAGGATCCCGCTACCAAATTTTATTTATATTTATTGTCTAAGTGCGGTTCACTTATGAAATTTAACCTAAATCAATCATTACCTACTTTGTTTTAAATTTTTAAATTACATTCGAGTAACATAAATTTTTCACCTTTTCTTGGTGCTTTATGTTGTTGTTGTAACGATTGGGACACTCCCCGAACGCCTTAGGGAGTGTTATCGAGTTGATGGTCCTTTGCCGGATGCAGATCCGGTACGTTCCGGTACCAAGCCCGACCATCTCGGGAAGGATTTGTTATGACCAAATGCGGCCTGTTAGGCCAGCCCGCCCTCTCAGCCCCTAGATCCATGAGGAATTCGGGGTTCCTGTTAATAAAACAGGATTCCCCACGGATAGGTGAAGTTGAGAATTGCCTCCATTTACGGGACGACTTCCCTCCAGAATATATGCACTCTTTGAACATTGGTTACTAAGTCGCTCTTTTCGTTCTGTCAAAAATTTTAACTGGGCTTCAAACCTTCAGTCATTCGCAAAATTTTTAGTAACAAATAACTTTTTTCCAATACTCTGTGCGTTTTTTTCCATCGAGAGACGTCCATGTTTATTGATCTTTCAATCTATAAACTTTGAGCTGGATATGACAACATTTCGAGAAAGAGCGAAGCCGATCTTCCTCGCTTCTTAAATTAATATCTGAGCCCGCTGTGTAAATGTATTTTTATTCACAATAATTATTTTTTCATCGCGAAATTCATAGGAAAAAGCAATAAAAGCTGCAGATCTTGAATATATATATTAGCTCTATATGTGTATTTTTAATTTTTTTTATACAAAATGGTCGTGGTATTCAACCGATTTTGTGGTTCTTGTCTAGGGGATTTCCATTTGGAAAGGAAAGGCGGCTCTAAATAACATCTTCAACGGTTTATAAATTCGATGCAAAGATTTCCAAAAGTTTCGAAAGGCCTTAGTAGAGTAATTCAGCTTTACAAACTAACCACCAGTTCCTTGAAGCACGCTCTTTGCGTTTTTTATAGCATTTTTAAGCGCTTATCATATCGTGGCGAGCTGGATATGACAACATTTCGAGAAAAAGCGAAGCCGATCTTCCTCGCTCCTTAAATTAATATCTGAAACTGCTGTGTAAATGTATTTTTATGCATAATAATTATTTTTTCAACGCCAAATTTATACGAAAAAGCAATAGAAGCTGCAGATCTTGAATATATATATTAGCTCTATATGCGTATTTTTAATTGTTTTTATACAAAATGGGCGTGGTAATCAACCGATTTTGCGGTTCTTGTCAAGGGGATTTCTATTTGGAAAGAAAAGGCGGTTGTAAGTAAGATCACAACATCTTCAACCGTTTATGAATTCGATGCAAAGATTTCCAAATGTTTCGAAATGCCTTAGTAAAGTAAGTCAGCCTTACTAACTAACCATCAGTTCCTTGAGGCACGCTCTTTTGCGTTTTTATAGCATTTTCAAGTGCCGTTCTTTGGGATATGCAGGTATTGTGTAGCTTATCATATCGTAGCGACGAGCGTGCCCTCTGTCCCGCATCCAACGCCATACTTAATGACTTAGGTATTTGAACCGAAAGATCTTCCGCATGTGTCCTTCGAATTATGACATCATTCCATACAACATCGAATGCTTTTGGTTCAAAAAGATGTCATTTCCATCTTCTTCTTTGCAGTTGGTCGGAAGTTGCCTTGGTGAAGTTTTCACTGGCTCTAGGCTAATAGCTTTGCAGTTGCTCTGTGTGTAGACGTTACTGATGGTGTAGTGTAAACATCCAACAATTTCAATGCCAAATATTTAAATCAGTTAATATGCTACCCTGTAACAAAAATAGTCTAAATGTTCATCAACACATAAAAAGGCATCTAATAATTATTGCTGATATAGCCATTCACACGATTTAATACAGGTGTGTATACAACACACAACCAAACAAATTTGCATTCCAGCAAATTTGCAAACGTTGCATTTCCCACAGAAGTCACAGCTCAACCAGACGTGTAGGTACATATTTTGTATCGAGTTGTATGTAGGTATGTAAGTATGTATGCAGAAGGTAGATGTGTGTGTAAGTATGTATGCTTAAAGTAAATATGTATGTAAGAATATGTTTAGAATAATTTAGTATAAATAAGCTGACTAAATTTGAATAAAGAGAATTCACTCATTGATGTTAAAACTGACAAAACCAATTACCTTGCATTCAATCTTTTATATGGCGATCCTGCCTATGATTCCACTGGCTGATTTTTAAGCCTAATTTCATAGCTGGCAAGGATTTTACTGGCTGATTACAGCCTAAGCCTTGTAAAAGAAAAAAAGGGAAAGGAAATAATAATTAAATTCGGGCACCAAGAGTAAAAATTTGAGCAATTAGAAGACCACATTGGAACGATACAGATCAGCATGGCGCAAGGATGACACCGTGAGGCGTTCAGGACTGGCAGCTAATAGTTATAATACGTATATTAGCTTAGTTTTTACAATCTAAAATTTATTGTCAAGCAGCAAAATATTCTGGCAACCTAACGGCTGCCAATCTATTTAGGTTTCTGCTGTAAAAACTTTTTTTACTAATTTTTGAGCTATGTTCCCAGAAGAGGACATACAAAATCAAAGCCAATTTGACCAAATTTTCGACAAATTTGTTAAACCAAATTTGAATTTACAAGAAGGTGAAAACGAAACACCAAGCAAGGCCCTAAGCCAATAACAATCGAGGAGTACAGAAAGAAAAATAGGATTCAAAAAATTGTGGAACGTAAAGTTCCAAAGCCGGTCAAATTAAAAAGAAAAAGAGGAGAAAAGCAATTTGGCATTCGAAAAACAATAGCCAAGATCTTTGAAAAAATAAATTTAAGCACTAATCAGGCAGAAAGATTTCAACCAAAAACAAGAAACTAAGGGATTAAGGAATAATAATTTTAAAAACAAAAAACCGAATCCAGCAATGTAAACATTAGGGTGTTGAAAAAAAAATAATAAAATACAATTTTGTAAAGCTATTGATTTAAAATTATGGAAACACCAAGGAAAATTAAAACTTATGTAAAAGGCCCACTTGAGGACCTTAAAAATAAATTAAAATTGTAGATGAGGAAAAAACTCTAATTTGGTTGAAAAGTCTTTGGAAACTTATTGAGATGCCTGTGGAGCCAAAATATGGAATGTAAGAAACCCACCAGCAACAACACCTAAAGAATTATATAGGTACGAAGTGAAATTTATGGGAAGGACAGATTAAAATATTGAACAAAAATGTTTAATAAAAGAAAAAAACAAAAAAACAAAAAAAAAAATTTTGTCTTCATATTTTTTTTACGATTGGAGGCCAAGAGTCAAAAATAGAAAAACCAACGGCAAACGTTGTAAACTCAGTCCAAGTAGTAGACCATACTGAGGCACTAGATACTATTAAGATCATGCTTCTAATCATCTGCGTAGTTAGTTGCATCAGTTTGTTTCTGAAACTCTACTCAACCCATAAACAATTCCTAAAAAAAGCGATATACCAGCCGCGCCGACGGTTTAGATAAGTTTTAACTAAATTTTAACTGCCATCCCCAATGGGCTAATGGGAAGATGTCGTTAAACTGCTCATAGAAGAAAAAACGATAGGAGAAAAATCTTACAAATGTATTAATAAAAATACAAAAGTAAAGAAAAGAAAATTTATAGTGAAATAAATATAGAGAATCAAATTGATGAGGCGAAGATTGACTTAGACCAATTCTTTACCAGGCTTATCGAAAAAGCCGGCAATTTGGGAATTAAGAAAATACAGTTGTCCTTAGGAGACAAATTGTTTAATTATACTCGAGTAGACACATTTAAGGAAATAGGTGCCAAAGTTCTCAAAAATTTAACTATTGCATTAACACCGGAGGTTGTGCATGTGACGGAAAATGATAAAATTAAAAAGATTCTTCAAAAATATCACGATGATCTTGTTATTGGTAGCCACCCAGGAATCAATCGTACAACTAATAAAATAAGACAAAAATATTACTGGAAAATATGAAAAATTATATAAGAAAATATATAAAGAAATGCGTAAATTGCAATAAAAATAAAATTTACAAAAATTTAAAAGAACCAATGATTTTGACTGAAACACCACCGAAAGCGTTCGAAACAGTACAAATAGATACAATTGGACCTTTACCAAGATCATTAAATGGAAACGAATACGCTGTCACTCTGATATGTGATTTGACTAAATATTTAGTTGCAATTCCTATACAGAGCAAATATGCAAAAACAGTAGCCAGATCCATATTCGAAAATTTCATTTTAATTTATGGAAGTATGAAAACAATAATACCGGATATGGGATCCGAATATAAAAATAGCCTGTTTGAGGAACTATGTAAGCTCCTCAATATTGAACACAAAACATCTAAGCCATATCACCACCAAACGTTAGGCACTGTTGAACGTAGCCATAGAACTTTCAATGAATATGTGCGTTCATACATATCCATTAACAAAGATGACTGGGATGAGTATCTCAAATATTTTGCATATTGTTACAACACTAACCCATCTACAGTCCATAACTATTGTCCAGTCGAATTGATCTTTGGCAAAAAATCCCAGACTTACGAATTTTTACAAGAAAATACCGTAAGCCCATTATACAACTATGAGGATTACGATAAGGAAATTAAGTATAGGTTACAAATAGCACACGATAAAGCCTTTAAATTAGTAGAAGAGGCTAAAGAAAAACAAAAGAATAGTTATGATAAAAATATTCACTATAAGGAAATAAATATGGGAGATGTATTGTTAGTAAAAAATGAAACAGGTCATATGTTAGATAGTAGATATAGGGCCCTTTAAGGTAGAAAACATCGATGAAAATAATAATTTTACTCTAATACCCTATAAAGTAGAAAATACTGATAATAAAATTCGTTGCATTTCCCAAAGAAGTCACAGCTCAACACAGATGTGTAGGTACGTATTTGTATCGAGTTGTGTAGGTATGTAAGTATGTATGCTTAAGGTATATATGTGGGTAAGTATGTACGCTTAAAGTAAATATGTGTGTAAGAATATGTTTAGAATAATTTAACATAAATAAGCTGACAAAATAAAGAGAATTACCTTGCGTTCAATATTTTATAATGGACAACTTTGCTCGTCTTGCTATTTCGCTAATAGCAAACATGAGATCTATTTTTGCTTATGTCTAAATTCTCATCATATAAGTGCGAGGGCTGATTGTGTTGAAGCTTGTTTTGGAAAATGGGACACTTAAAGAAAAAGAAATAAACACCCAACAAACAAACAATTTTTTGTTGGAAAGATTTTTCAAAATTTTGTTTTTTCTTATTTTTCTCAAATTTTTGTATTTTCCACCGTAACCCAATGCCATCTAAAGCCAGACAACCAGCCGATCACATTTTTTTTATACATTTTCACCCGAAAGTTGAAGAATAGAAAATAGGGATATCACAATGGCAAAGGTAGCGGTACGTAAAAGGAAAATTCATACGCTACCAATTCCATTGCATTAACCCCTACTAAACAAAAAGTATTAAAGAAAAAATAAAAAAAAACACATATTTTTTTCATTATTCACCAAATTTGCCAAGCCGTATAACACACCATATATATATATTTTTTTTTTTTCAAAGGGGGAAGAATAACAAAATTTCGGACACCATTTAAAAAAAAATGGGCACACTCTATCACCAGAAAGCTAGAGAAATATCGACATTCGCTTTTGAGTTTTAACTCGTGTTAAAACTTTCCTCTGCAAAACCAAGCACATTAAATTTTTTCCTCCAGCAATTCGACGCCCTAATGCAAAATGCGGTGCCGTTGTAAAGTAGTGCCAAAAGCACAACAACACAAACACGAACAATTTAACACCATCTCTTGTATCAATAATCACATTTTAACTTTTATGAGGAAATATTATTAATAATAATTTATATTATTCTTCACTTTAAATTCATTTCCTCTATTTTCTTATACACTAACACCACTCTTCCGACACTCCCGAACAAGCACCGCGAATTTACGTTCGTTCACACGCACGTTTTTTAACTTAACTTATTAACATGGTTCAACTATATACAGGTTGGCTCATCTGTAAAGCAACAAAATATGTCTGTTCAAATTGTCAAAATCTGTGTATTGGCGTTGATGCGAATGGTATGGAATGGAAACATAAAACTTAGCAGTTTTTGTATGTGTAAGTAAAATGTTGCCAATGTGTTGGTTTCATTCATTTGCCATCTCCTTTTGACAATCCCTTCGACCATGCAATGACATAAATAAAACCAGCTGATGAGATGAGCCAACCTGTACATAATTGAACCATGACTTATTAATGGCCGTCAGCCATTAATTAACTTAGTGCGATGAAAAAGTTATCGATATTCGATATCGTCGTAGGTGGGGCAAACTTAAGTAGGCATAATAGAGTGTCCACACTGGGCAATATTTTATATAGTAAAAGCCAAAACACAATACAACCATGAAACATTTTTTTGGCATGCATGGTGTAGTTTTGAGGGGTAATTAGTCATTCTCTCGGTTGGTATTTCCGAGGAACTTTCATGTATACAAATGAAATATCTCTCATAATATCGGCATCTCAAACCTTTTGCACACGGGAACTCTTAGAATTGCTTGTATCCCACAAACCCACCTCATATTGCTCGCCATCCATTAGGGTGGTTTTTAAATACGATGAAAAATGTTTCCAACAAGGGCATTGTTTATTTTTCTAGATATGATGCGTTTCACTGAAATACGTAAAAGGGCCGATGCAACCGAGTTCCCACTAATCTGTCGCATCTGCCAGAAAAAGCATCCACTACAGGTTTGTCCAGTATTTCGCAGCCTTTCTACGGCAGAACGTTGGATCAAGGTCAATAGGACACGTCACTGTGTCAATTCTTTGTCGCCATTGCATCGCGCAGGTCATTGCATACACAACGGAAGGTGCCAAAAGTGTGGAGACGATCATCACACGATGTTAAATTTACAAGATGCGCCAAAATCAACTCCACGACCGACGAGGCCTATACTCTGGGAAGCTGATGACAGTGACAGTGCGTCAGATGTAGAGACGATCATTGAAGCCACAAATTCTGGGCGGAAACGTCTGCTTTCCGCCCGGAACAGCGTACTGGAGTGGAATATCATGCATTCCACACAGAGGCAGCAAGCGGATCGAAACCACAGCGTTTTCGACCAGAGCTTCAACACGAACGACGATAGCACCGCAGATTGGAAATGGAAACTTTCCAACTGCGCAATAAAAAGAGCACAATAGCCCGACGACGAACCCGTAGGCACCAAGAGAGAGTGGAATCGTTAGCATTCCACCTCACGCCTATTTCAAACTTCCGGTCCGGAAGAATAGCCCCAATTGGAGCACCGCCAAAACCCGTATAGTGTCTTACAGCAGTGGCACCAACCGCCGTTGTTAAAATAGAGACACAAGGGCGACTACATCTGGTGCGAGCTTTGATTGATCCCTGTGCGGCCACCACCGTAATCGACGAATATCTCGCCCGAGATTTGCAGCTTGGTGTAACATACATCAAGCGCCAGATGGGTTGCTTTCTTAAGCTGCGTGGGAAGCATGGTCAGCCTATGACTATTACCATGCACGCAGTATGTGTCCGCAATTTGCATCGACGCACACCGCTAACTTAATTAGAAGACACGATCGTGGGAAAATATGTCAATTTGAAGCTGGCGGATCCACGCTTTAATATCGCATCTCCAGTCCGCCTTGTACTCGGGGAAGTAATCTACTGCAAGATTCTATTGGGCGCAATTTCGGTCGGCACATTAGGCCCACTGCTGGCCCAAGATACAATTTTTGGATGGGTTATGTCGGGCGCTTGTTAGGCTCTCCTTCCCTTTTGCATAACAACTTTATTTTAGCTTAAGAGCACTATTCTATTTTAGCATCAAATGAATCTATTCATTTTGAATTCTATAAGTTAATAAAACGTGCCACTGAAATTTAAAACCACGTCTATTTTTTAAAGTTTTTTCTTTTTTAGTCTAGAGTAAGCCCATAATGAAGACGGGGAAACTGTAAATAGTTATAAGTTAACCTTGATGGAACACGACGGCTCAACAACGCGGTTATGTTTTCAATGTTGCGCCACGCAACGGGGGCCGGCATGTTTAGGCCAACTGCCCAAATCCTCAAACTTTTGAGGTAGCCCACGTACTTTTCTATACGTATTTTTCTATACTTAAATTGTTAACAGAGGTGTTCGAACGGTGCTAGTTATCCATGTTAAAACATCGCACGAATAAATAAACCGTTCGACAGCAACCGGCGTTAACAATTCTTAATGTTACATAAACATATTACTATAGGATTAAGACTGACTTGTATATTAAAATACTCACGTACATTAAATATTTGAATATTTACAAAAGTCTTTTCTTTCTCGTTTTTCCTGCTAAACTTGATCGGTTAAAATCCTGGAGATTTTGGCTGTCGTGTCAAGACATTTTGGTCCTTCGAGCGCCTAATGCCGGTGTCGAATATATATCTCCCTGGCTCATTTAGAATTTCTATCCTCAGATGTGCAAGGCTTTCGAGAATAACTCTACCTTTATCGTTAGTTCTACTACTATCACATAAACTTGACTATGCATTGAAGCCTCCACATATTATAATTTACCCTGTCTATCTATGGTTATCCCAAGAACCCTATTCTATAACTCTATGCTGGTCATGCTCGGAGGTGCATAGCAACTAAAAATTTATATTCCTTTGATTTTTGCCCACGATAATCCAGTCACTGTCGGTGTCATCTTTTCCTGCGGAAGTGGTTTTCCTGGTATCAAAATTGAGGCTTTCCAAGCGAGTCCGCCAGCTGGCCTTGCTCCTGCTTTTATTTTTGTACGGCGTCAACTCCTCCTTCGAACATTATTTGGGATGAGAAGTCTTGGGCCTCTTCCCAGGGATTTAAATTGAATTGCAATAATCTCATAGGGTAATCTGGTTGCTTCCTTCCCGCTGTGGACATCTGAAACTGTATGCCGAATGTTGTCCCCCACATAATGCACTGTTTCAACTCTCGAATTCGACAAGATACCCATTCCTACTCTTAATCTTTGCGCCTTTAGAACAACTTTGGCATCATCCCCTGTAAGGCTAACATATGCCCATTTTTTAACGCTATACCCTGTCCGTATACTTTCTATGGCAGTTGGATCAGGCTATTCTATCCTGCATTGCTGATGGATCGCATCAAAAATCTTATCGGGAGTAGTAATCTCATCGAGGTCTCTGAGCTGTAGTGTGACCTTTAAAGACTTTTCTGTGGCCTTCGCTGATTCCTTTAGGACTGCTCCACTCTCTGCTTGGCACCTGCTTGTTTTTCCTCCTGAGATCTTTTCTATTTTTTCCTATTCGCCTTTTTGGGTTTGGCTATCTGACACTCTCACGACTTTTGAGCCGTAGCTTCTTTACTTTCGACCTTTTTCTGGTTCAGTGTCGCTTGCGATTTTACTCGCTGTGACTCCTCTTATGTCCTGGGGTAACATGTCTTTGCTTTCAAGAATGTCTTTCTCATGATATACCCCTCGCTTTTTGCTAACCTCATTCTCCAATTCATACATACAGTTACCTATTATAGATTTTACTGTGGCTTTTACGAATTTTGGAACAAATTTGGCACACAACTTTTTTGATGCGTCGCTAAGCACCAAATTCCTTCGGTATACTTTGTCACCGAGGCTAAACGTGTTTAATCTACTTCGCAAGTTGTATCGCTTAGCAAATGTTTCAAACGCCTTCTTTATGTTTTCTGCGAGTGATTTTCTTATCAGATTCAACCTGTCCGTTCTCTCAATGACATTCTGGTCTAGCGCTTCCAGCCTACGTAATATCTCATATTCATCAGAGTGCTCTACCATTTGCTGACCGAATAGGCCGTAATATGGTGTGCATCCGATTTATTGGTGGTAAGAGCTTCGGAGTGCTTCTGCGATATCCGCCAAATGTGTGTCCCATAGGGTCTGATCCGCTTTAAGGTAGGATCGAATGCCGGCTATAATCGAACGATTTACTCGTTCACTAGCATTTGCCTGTGGGCTATATAAAGCTGAATAAATATGTTTAATACCCCGCTCGGTCAACAAGTTATTAAACTCATTGGATTTGAACTGTTTTCCATTGTCGCTCAGCACCACTTCAGGGGTTCCGAAAACACTAAAAACGTTATCTTTAAAATAATTACAAATGTTTGATGTATTGAAGCTTCTAATTGCTTTAAATAAACGAAATTTTGAAAGCTGGTCAAGAACGATTAGAATTCCAATAATTCCTTGCCTTGATCTGGGATAAGGGCCAAGTAGATCTACATACAGTTTCTGGAATGGAGGACGGAGAGTTGTGTTAGGAGCTTTGCTATGCCGACAGATGCCAAATGGGACAACATATTCTTTTACATCGACTGTCATGTTTGGCCAATAAAAATTTAATCGAAGGCGCTGTGGTGTTTTTGCAATGCCTCCGTGACATTTATTTGGAGTGCAGTGAGCATTTTCTAAAACCTGTGGTACTAAAGTTTTCGGAATCCAGAGTTACCAGTTGAAGGTTTCAGGTTCCGGTGATCCATTAGGATGTTCGGTTCGTTTATACACCCGGTCGTCTACTATTTGTAAATCAGGAAGACGGCTAGTATTGTCTTTTATATTAGATAAGAGTTTTTATATTTAACTGATGCAAACTCAGAAGAATTGGGAGTGTGTAAGGGTAAAATCCCCCAAATTAGCTTTTCATAAACTATCTGGCAACATCGCAATAGTGTCGCTCACAATGACGTATTTAATTGTGAATACTACAAACAGAAAGAACAAAACACAATATAATACGTTATGAGCTATTGAAATATAGCATGTAAGAGTGAATACGATATATGTGGGGTGAAACATGAAAATGACGAGTGGCAAGGGTGACATCGGCATTTTCATGTTTCACCGCCATTAATATAATTTTGACCAGCTCGAAGTGTGCACGCGAAAATATTGGAAAAAAGTAAAATAAATTAAAACTTGAAAACAAGAGTGCATTTATTTATTCAATGTGTTGGAGAGTAAGATCTCCGAGGGCATATTAAAACGCATTGATGGATACGGTGTGGAGGCGGCGCCCTCCGAGATAATGGTGAGCAAAAGGTGACGCCACATGGCGTACCAAGAGTTTTTTCGGTGTCACAGCCTTCACGCAGGTAACCTAACTTAGGTTTTCACATGGCGACCGTGAGGCTGGAGCCTCAGCAGGCAACCGGATTTTTTGACGATGGACTGGTGGTGAGTGGAAATTTTTTTTAAAATAAGGACAGTCTTTGGCTAGCGGTGTAAAGATAATGTACGTGGTGTGCGAAAGCAAGGATAAAGTGCGTGGTGTTTAATATCAAATTTAATAAAACTAAAATACAATTCTCAAATCAAATTAAATAAAGTAAAATACAATTTTTAACCAAATTTAACAATTTCCTAAATCAAATTCATTAAATCTACGATTCCTAAAACAAATTTAATAATTTTCTAAATCAAATTTAACCAAAGTAATAAAGCAATTTTCATAATTTTCTAAATCAAAAGCTACAATTCTAATAAAGCTACAAATCTAAACCAAATTCAATATACGTAACTAAAATTTCTAAAGCAAACTTAACAAATTTTCTAAATCAAATCCATTAAAACTACAACTTCTAAATACAATTAAATAAAACTGCAATTTCTTAACCTAATTTAACCAAACTTCTAAAATAAATTTCATAAAACTACAATTTCTAGATCTAATCGACCAAATTAAAGTAGTAACTTGGTAATACCAGCGGGCCTGTACCTAACGGCACTCACATCACGCCACGCCACGCCACGCATAACGGATCGCGAAAAATTACTCCACCAAATACAACGCCATTTTGTCACCACCGCCAGCAGCAGCAACAACACCAGCAGCGATTCAGGTCTGCCAGCGCAGCAGCAGCAGTAACGGAAACTAGCAGCAGTGACAACTAAGTATATATATATGAGGTATTCCATCCCATTTCGACCAATTTTGAACCCGCCCCTTTAGAATTGCCTGAAATTTTTTCTTCTTTTTCTAGCTTACGAAAGACGTTTTTCAGAAGTTTTTCAAATTTTTTCATCCAACACAAAAAAAATTATGAATTTTTAAAAAAAAAAACCGTTTTTGTTTTCAAAGTGCTATAACTTTTTCAAAATTTGACCGTTTGGAATCTTTTTTTTTTAGTTTGTTTTTAAATGTACTTTTCGGAAAAAAATCAAAAATAATTTTAAAGTTTTTTTTTTGTAATTTTTCAGTTTTCCGAGATTTTTCGAATTTCGCCTTCAATCAATTCTGCAATCATCCCCACTAATCCCGGAGTGCGCCGAGAATTTTTTATTTTTTTTTTATTTAATTGAAAAAAAAACTTTAACATTTTTTTTGTATTTTTTCCGAAAAGCACATTTAAAAACATATTTAAAAAAAAAATGATCCCAAACCGTAAATTTTTCAAAAAGTTATAGCATTTTGAAAAAAAAACCATTTTTTTTCAAAATATTTAAATTTATTTTGAGTTAAAAATTATACAGATTTTGCCAAAAAAGTTGAAGATTTAGCTAACTTACTTGAGCGGTCTCTTATTATTGAAGGGATCAATCAAGCGAAAGCTCATGAAATGGCAGTCGATTAAATGCAAAATCCAATTTAGTAAAAACCATTTTAGCCTCAACGGCATTTACTGATCCGAAAGACGTGGTAGCAAAATTAATTGTAGAACAAAACAACGAAGTAACTGAACGTCAAGTTCTAGCTTTCCGATCACGTGGTAACAGTACATTCAGAAATTCACGTGGTAGTTATCGAGGTTTTTACCTAAACCGCGGCTATACTGGTTATAGAAATAATAGCAGTTCATGTTCATACAATAGTAACTATAACGGCAAAAATAATCAAAGATATAGGAATTATAACGGAAATATATACCAGAATAACAACAATAATAACACGCGTTCAAATACAAATCCTACACAGAAAGAAAAAAGATAGGTTAATCTAACCGAAAAAGGTTGTTAATAAACTATTTTTCTACTTTGTATTGAAAACACAAACAACAAGTACAATTCAGGTGGTTAATCTAATCGAAAAAAAATTGTTAAACGTATTTGGAGATTTTTAACCATAAAAATAGTTTAACTAACCGGTAGAATTGTAAATGTACTATTTTGGTTGGTTAAACTAACCGTTAGAATTGCAGCATATAACTTTAACTACAAAAAATGGTATGGCTAAACTCTAAAATGGTAAAAAAAAAATAGTAAAACTAACCAAATAAAATTGTAACTGTACTATTTTGGTTGGTTAAACTAACCGTTAGAATTGTAGCATATAAATTTAAATACAAAAAATGGTATGGCTAAACTATAAAATGGTAAAATTACAATTCTTAACAGCCAAAATTGTAAAACTAACCATACAAAATTGTAACTGTACTATTTTGGTTGGTTAAACTAACCGTTAGAATTGTAGCATATAAATTTAACTACATAAAATGGTATGGCTAAACTTTAAAATGGTAAAATTACAATTCTTAACAGCCAAAATAGTAAAACGAACCAAATAAAATTGTAACTGTACTATTTTGGTTGGTTCAACTAACCAAAAAGATCGTTTATTCGATGAGAATAACGGAAACTCTTGATGCTTTGTGCAAAATAAAACAACTCATTGTTGATAATCAGTTGTCAAATTTTCGTGGACAGTGTTTGTTGCGTGGGCGTTGTTTAAAGTGAGATTTAATTTAATTAAAATTAATAGAACAACAATGACAATAGTTAATTGTTTTCGTTAAATATATTAAGTGCTCTTGAAGCGGATGATATGAAAAATCCTGATCCAGCAGACACGGAATTTTCTCAACTGATTTTGGAGTGGGATTTTCCTCAAAAAATCGCAGAACTCAAAATTGATTTGCAAATACACAAATTTTTTTTATTTTTTGTTTTATTTTCCGCTATTTCGGCGCAAGCAATAACGCTGACCAAACTGGAAAAAGAAGCGGTAAAGATGGGTTAGATGGGTTTGATTGTGAATGAGGACAAACCGAAGTACCTGCTGTCATCGAGCAAAGAGTCAGCGCATATGCGCCTTGGCAACCACGCTACTGTTGGCAGCCATAATTTCGAAATAGTAAAATACTTCGTTTATTTGGGAACCAGCATCAACACTAGCAACAACATCAGCACTGAAATCCAGCGAAGAATCAATCTTGCCAATAAATGCTACTTTGGACTAGGTAGGCAATTGAAAAGTAAAATCCTCTCTCGGCGAACGAAAATCATACTCTACAAGTCACTTATCGTACCCGTCCTGCTATATGGGGCAGAAGCATGGACCATAACAACAGCAGATAAAGCGGCTTTGGGAGTGTACGAGAGAATAGTTCTTCGAAAGATTTATGGACCTCTACGCGTTGGCGATGGCGAGTACCGAAGAAGATTTAATCATGAGCTGTACGAGCTATACGCAGACATCAACATAGTCCAGCGAATTAAAACGCAGCGGCTGCGCTGGCTAGGCCATGTTATGCGAATGAAAGATGATGCTCCGGCCAACAAAGTGTTTCTATCGGAAACCGCCTATGGAAGCAGAGGTAGAGGGCGGCCCCCACTCCGTTGGAAGGACCAGGTGGAAAACGATTTAAACTCCCTTGGTGTGACCAATTGGCGCCGGTTGGCGGAGCGATGGAGCGACTGGCGCGCCTTGTTGGGCGGCCATAACCGTTTAGACGGTTAAGCGCCAATTAAGTAAGTAAGTAAGTAATAACGCTGACCAATTTGAAATATCTGACGGAGTCTGACCTTGCAAATTTGTTCAAGAACTACACGAATGTTGCTAGAGCAGATTTCCGCCACAAGCTCATTACTTGGAGGAAAGCAAACGTAAGTATTTTAAAGTCTCGATGAATGTTTCAGCTAATTTTGCGCAAAATATTTTGGGGTTATAGCAACGTGTGATACAGCTTCAGTCAATTCTGACATTGTTGATTTTATGCAGCAGTGGCGACAGCGGAACATTGGCATTGAATCTCCTTCACGTTCACAGCCATTCAGTTCTTCGTCACATGATTTTGTAAGTGTATATAGTGTGCAAAATAAATCAAAAATAATTATAATTGTTTAGAATTTACAACAAGTGCTGAATGCTCATCCAACTGGTGAGTATGTTCTGCGGTGGGCAAGCTAGATGACGCTGGGAGGAAGATCTTAATTGATGCGACTGTGTGTTGGTTTATTAAAAGAAAAATCAAGATATCTCGAAATACATTCCAATCTATTGCGCAAGATATTGCTAACAGATTTAAAGACGACAAGGTTTTACAAATTATACATTCCTTCCAAAATTATTTCTAATTTTTCATAAATTTTCAGTCGATTACTATCACAAAGATCCGATTACCTTGAGGCCAGCAGGCCGTTTGTACGATAAATATTACAACACATTGAAAAGATTGAAGAAATCTGGTGAATTAGTGGACCCAGAAAGTCCAACTCCTGAGACATCACCGACAGAAGAACATACGTTTACTTTCGGTGATGAAAAATGTAATTAATGCCATGCCAATATCTTTTGCTTATAGTGATTCTACGTTTCTTTATGCAGCTGCCTATGACTGGCTCAATTTATTTGATTCGCCGTGGAGCACAGTTGAAGCTTATTGGAAGAAAACATTCAAAACCAGACGACAACAAATTTTGAACTCAAGTGGTAACACATTAGCGAACATTTTACGGAACTGGAAACTTTTTTCCCATTCGTGTGGTTACAATCTGGTAGGTGGATTTTACATTTTAATGTACAATGTTGAAATGAAAATGATGCTTCATACTTTCGTTTGTTCCAGATTGATATTGACTTTACTGCTCTGCATCAGAATTCCTCAAGGCTAAGAGAAAATTGGCAGGGTTTTAAAACAAAAGTTTTACCAATTCTGAACAAGAGGGTAAAGGACACTCAAAATCTGCAGCACTTGAAAAAAGTAAATGAGACTGAGCAAGGTTTTTTAACATAAGTAATAATCAGATTGAATGATTATTAACTGTTTATAAATATATTTGTATTAAAGGTTCAGATCAACTTATAGCATTGTTGCTGCACGCTGTACTACGACCTAATATAAAACGGAAATCAGATAACAAAACGGTTTTTAGAAGCACTATTAAGGATTCTCAGCTCTCGTTTTTACTACGGGTTAATACTGTGAACGATGTCGGAAATAAATTGGATAACCTGAAAACATCACTGTATGCACGCGGCGAGACATTGCAACCACTAATTATCGCAATTGGCAGTGATTTGAGCGATTGTAAATTTTATGTTTACTATGACGACATCAAGTATGAGCTTCCTTCATTTTTAAGTGCTTTAGACATATGCTTTAAGACTTTTCATGTTTTACATTTAAAATATCCACAGGATAGCATTGAGTTTTGGACGTTTGTCCAAAGATATTTTTATTCCATTGAATTGACTGAAGATAAACCTTCCCCAAATGTACTTTGCTTGTTGATCGACTTAATGTAATGTAATTACATAAAAGTAAACTTAAACATTTTATATATATTTTTAATAATTTTACGTTATATATTTTTTTTGTTCGAAAATAGTCTTGTGCTTTGTATGCAACGAAAGTTTTGAAGATATTGATAAACTCGTAGTTCATCTAAAAAATTGTCACAGTTTAACATCATCTAGTACTTTTTACTGTCTGCATTGTTGCCATTATTACCAGTGCTTACGAACTTTTAAAAGCCACTTTAAGAAAGTGAATTCATGCATTTCTAATTTAAGTTCAACATTTCAGAAGCTTACTGTTTCTGAAAATATAAATTTTCCGTTACAGATCAATAGACAGCAATGTAATCAAGAAAGTCAAGAAATATTTGCTAATGTCAAAATCTTTGAAATTATTTGAAATAAATGACATTATTATATTTGAAAACAACAAAGTAATTTTTGTATGCGTTGAACACTCAATTGCGTTGTTTTGAGAACAACGTTATAGAAAGTACAGACCAATTTTATCTATTGGACCTTTCTGAATTATATTATTCCCCTCTTGATACAACTCTTTCTCCAAATGGAATTACATATATTCGTCCAAAATTTTTTTAAAACTAAACATCATTTACCTAATGTACAAATGTAAAACATATAAAAATATGTACGTATTTAATTAAAGTTATAAATAATAATGTATTTATTTAAAAAATAATGTTTTTTTTAGTTATTTTTGAAAGTTTTTTCTTTTGGTTATTAATGGTAGACAAACTATTTTTCATGATTAAAAAAAAATTGTTTTCATGGTAAAAAACTATTTTCCGTGGTAAAAAAAACTGTTTTTCATGGTAAAATAACTATTTTTCATGGTTAACTAACTATTTTTCATGGTAAATGAACTCTTTTAATGGTACACGAACTATTTTTCATGGTAAATTAACTATTTTTATTGTATCCGAACTATTTTTGTGGATCTAGTACAATTTTGATGGTACTCGAACTATTTTGACGAACTGTTATAATAACTGTTATAGTAACAATAGAGGTAACAATTCCAGATCGTCCAACGGTAGAGGTAGAAACGCAAACGTTCGCGCTTTAAACGCCAGTGCCCCTCAGGAGCGAACACTGAGGAAGGACGAACTAAGCGAGTAAGCGAACTTCCCTCACCAATAGGCATCTATTTTTTAAATTTAAATAACTCTGATTTCATTGAATTACAACTTAACGAGTCACAAACATTTTGTTCTTTCCTAGTAGACACTCAAGCAGACATTTCTTTAATAAAAATATCATGTCTAGACAGAAATATTTCATTAAATACGAACGACATTATTAACATTACCGGTGTTACTTCAAATTTAGTTTCGACTTTAGGTAAAATTACCGTAAATTTAAATTTTTCAAACTTTTCTATTAAACATACTTTACATGTAGTAAATGAAGACTTTAATATTCCATCCGATGGCATACTGGGTAAAGATTTTCTGAAAATTAACAAATGCATTATTAATTATGAAAGAAATAGTATTTACTTTTGTGTAGCTAATGAAAAAGTCGCGATACCAATCCTACATGGAACAGAAAGCGATAGTTGTATCATTCCTCCAAGATGTGAAATACTCAGACTTTTTGATTTAGGAGATTCAACCGATCCACTTTTCGTGGACTCGTAGGAAGTTGGAAAAGGCGTTTTCACAGCTAGGTGCATTGTTAATTCCAGTAACCCAATAATTAAAGTCATAAGCACCACGGATGATGTAAAGTATGTGAAAAGAAAAAGTATTCGTACAGAAAAACTTTCAAACTACAAATTTTATACAATTAACAAGACAGAAACAGAAGAAAAACGTACGAAAGAACTTATTTCAATTTAAAAATTTTTTCGAATACCTCAATATGCTGATAGTAAATTAATTGACCTTTGCATTGATTATGCCGACATTTTCGCTCTTGACATGGACAAAGTGACTTTAAACAACTTCTACGAGCAAAAATTAAGATTAACAGACAACGAGTCGGTATATGTTAAAAATTATAGATTGCCATACTCTCAACGCGAAGAAATAAATCGCCAAGTAAATAAATTGTTAGACAACGATTTGATTGAACCCAGTTATTCGAACTACAATAGTCCGTTGATTGTAGTATCAATGAAGGATACTAATGGTCAGAAAGCATATCGTATGTGCGTGGATTTTCGCGCAGTAAACAAAAAACTCATTGCTGATAAATGTCTACTAGCTAGAGTTGACGATATTTTAGACAATCTCGTTAGAGCAAAATATATTTCCACATTAGATCTTTTTTCGGGATTTCATCAAATCCCCTTGCATCCTAACTCACGTGACATTACGTCTTTCAGCACTGACCGAGGTGCATTTAGATGGAAAGTGCTTCCATTCGGTTAAACATAGCACCAAATTCATTCTCACGAATGATGACAATAGCTTTTTCGGGTATACCACCCAACGTCGCATTTCTGTACTGAGTGAAGCACGCCACATTAAAAATCTTTCAAAAGTTTTCGATACTGTAGGTCTTTCAATCTCAAACCTAACCCAAATAAATGCAACTTTTTACGACCAGAAGTTACACTTTTAGGTCACAAATGTTCGGCCAAAGGTTTGTTGCCAGACGACTCTAAAATAAACGCAATTAAAAAGTATACAAAACCGACTGACAAAGACGCGGTACGACGATTTGTCGCGTTTGCAAACTATTACAGACGGTTTATACCTAATTTTGCGTCTCTGGCAGCGCCTCTAAACCGATTAAGCAGAAAAAGAGTTGAATTTGTATGAGATGTTGAGTGCGAAAGGGCATTTTTATCTTTGAAAGCAGCATTGCTTTCACCAAAATTACTTCAATACTACTAAACAATTTATTATTACCGTTGATGCTTCCACAACTGAATGTGGCGCTATTTTAAGTCAAGAACAGCAAGGTAGTGATTTACCAATTTGTTTCGCTTCTAAAGCATATAATAAAGCCGAACAGAAAAAATTCATTATAGAATTAGATCTTTTAGCTATTTACTTTGCAATCAAGCAATTTCGACCATACGTGTATGGCACCCATTTTATTGTAAAGTCAGATCATAGACCTCTAGTATACTTATTCAATATGAAAGACCCATCTTCAAAACTTTCAAGAATAAGGCTGGAACTAGCTGAATATAATTTACTATTGTGTATATTAAGGGAAAATCAAACGTTGGTGCTGACGCACTATCGCGCATTACAATCGATGAGATTAAGGAAGCGAACAAACAAATTTTAGCAGTTCAGACAAGATCAATGACAAAACGGCAAAACGACAACAACCTTCCTAGGAAAACTGAAAAAAAAACGACGAAAAACAGTTTACTTTACACGTTTACGACAAATTTTCATTTAATTTTTCAAAAAAGATTCCACGAATAAGATCTGCAATTACGTAAGATAAAAATAATAAAACAACAAGTTTAAGAATTTGTGCGCATATTAAACATAAGAAACTCGAGTTACTTAGTTTTGAGCTTGTTAACGAAATAATGAATTTAGGGAAATTACTTTCGAGGCTTGAATCAGAAACCGGCAAACACAAAATTAAGCAAATTGAATGGCCTAAAAATGATATTTTGTTCGAACATCATACTATTACAAATTTCAAAAATATTGGAAATAAAATTTTAAAATCTTTAGAAATTATACTAACAGATCCAGTGGAGACAGTAACAGATGAAGATACAAAATTAAAACTAATGAAAATTTACCGTAATGATCCAATTTCTGGTGGACAATGCGGAATGAAAAGACTTTACGCAAAAATACGAACAAAGTTTTATTGGAAAGACATGACTCGTGATATATCGAAATATATCAAAAATTGTAAGGATTGTCTTTTCAACAAAGTTAAACCTAAACCAAAAGAAAAAACAAAAGAAAAACTTGTTTTAACACCAACTCCTTGTAAACCATTCGATATACTAGTAATTGACACAATAGGACCCCTACCTGAGTCCAAATATGGTAACGAGTTCGCACTTACCATGATTTGCGACATGACTAAATACCTGGTAACAGTCGCTGTGCCAAACAAATCGGCAAAAACAATCGCCTCAGCAATTTTTGAAGGATTCATTTTAATATACGGCACAATGAATGCCATAAAATCAGATTTAGGTACTGAATTTAAAAATGAATTATTCGAAGAATTAACAAAGCTTTTAAATATTCAACATAATTTTTCAACTGCATACCATCATGAAACTGTTGGCACGATTGAACGTAATCATAGAGTTTTTAATAAATACTTACGTGCATATTTAAAAGCTACTTTTTCTGATTGGGATGTTTATTTAAAATACTTTACTTTCCTACACAATACTACGAGTAACACAGTTTTCGACAATCAATTGTCGCCTTTCGAGTTAGTCTTTGGGATAAAGGCAACTTTGCCTAATGAATTGGCAAAAGAAAAAATTGACTCAATTTATAATGTCGAACACTATGTCAAAGAAGTCAAGTTTAGGATGCAGAAAACGCACAAAATGGCCCAAAACCTAATTAATAAAAATAAGTTACAAAGTAAAAATCTGTACGATAAAACGGCACTACCTTTAGTTGTCAAAATCGGAGATAAAGTACTTTTACAGAAAGAACCACATTATAAACACGAAAATATTTATCAAGGTCCGTTTATTATAACCAAAATTAACGAACCTAACGTAACTATTTTCGATGAAGTTAAAAACAAAGAAAAAGTAGTACATAAAAACCGCCTAAGAAAGTAAATTAATATTACTTCAATACTTTTACCTTAAATTTGATTGAAAAACAAATCCAAAATTTGCTTATTAGCATTTAAGCAGCCACGAAGGCCTAAAAACTGTTAAAACAAAAAAAAGAAGAGAAAATAACACAAATTTTGTATATTAAAAAAAAAAAAAAACTTTTTTATAAAAATTGTTCATAACACAAAAAATTCATATTTAATAGGTAATAGAAATGTAAAACTTTAAATTGAATATATAAAGCACAAATATTTACAAAAAAAACATTCAATATATTTTGTCGTAAATTAAAATATTATTAATATTTATAGCTTTCATTTAAGTTACAATAAACTACAAAATGTAACTACAATTTGAGTATTCAATGTATAAAGTCTTTTTCAACTAGTAATAAAAATGGTTCCGAACCAACGAATTAAAAAGGGAGGTACACCCTAATATAAATATATATCGGCATTTTCATGTTGCACCGCCATTAATATAATTTTGAACAGCTAGAAGTGTGCACGCGAAAATATTGGAAAAAACTAAAATAAATTTTATAACTTAAAAACAAGAGTGCATTTATTTACTCAATGTGTTGGAGAGTAAGACCCCCGAGGGCATATTAAAACGCAGTGATGGCTACGGTATGGAGGCGGCGCCCTCCGAGATAATGGGTGAGCAAAAGGTGAGGCCACATGGCGTACCAGGAGTTTTTTCGGTGTCACAGCCGTCACGCAGGTAACCTAACTTAGGTTTTCACAAGTTACTATCGGACGGACTTCAAGGGCATTTATTTCATCGAAATTTTGCCGCGACAAACTATTTGGCACAACATTCAAAGAACCTTTTCTATGCTCGATTTTGAACCGAAACCCTTGCAACTTAAGTGCCCATCTGGCCAACCTGCTGGACAATTCCGTTTGCCGCATAAGCCATTGTAAGCTGGCGTGGTCAGTGATTATGGTGAAGTCCTTCAACGTATGCTCTGAACTTTTTCAAGCTTAAAACTGCAGCAAGACACTCTAATTTGGTAACGGAATAATTGCTTTGGGCGTTATTAAGTTTTTGGGAGAAATAGGCTACTGGGACTTCATCACCTTCCTCACTGCAACACTGCACCAACGCCAAGTTTACTTGCATCGCACTGAATAATGAATGGTTTTTCGTAATTTGGACTAGCCAGCACTGGAGCGGCACAAAGCATACATTTTAATTTGTCGAACGATTCTTGAGCTTCATCACTCCATGTAAAATTCTTGCTTTTCTTCAACAAATTAGTCAACGGTGTTGTAATTGTTTCAAAGTTGTCGATAAAATGCCGGTACCAACCGGCCATGCCTAGAAATCGTCTCAATTGTTTGACGGTTGTTGGCACCGGATAATTAGTTACAGCCGAAACTTTGTCTGGGTCAGTGCGGTATTTTATTTTTTCGATGCAAAACCTGCTTTTTGTACATTTATTGTCAATCCTGCCTTTCTTAACTGGTGAGCAACCTCAAACAACACGGACATATGGGTATTAAAATCTTCAGACACAATCAGTAGGACGTCTAAATAGACAAACACTTGATTCTTCAAGTGAGGAGGGATGACGCGATCCATCAAACGACAAGGAGCTTGAGGAGCGTTACATAAGCCAAATGGCATTACACAATAACGATAAAGTGAACGGTTAGGGACAGTCAAATACCATCTATGTGAGGAAGGGGATACGCATCTTTTACGGTTACGTTATTTACTTTTCTATAATCTAAGCACAGACGGACTTTATTTGGCTTTTTCACTAGGACGACCGGACTGGACCACGGACGGTTTGGGATTCTTCAATGACTCCAAGCTGGAGCATTTCGTCGATCTTTTAATGGACGAGCTTTTCTACTGCAGGCGATATGGGGAAATATCTTTGTTTAATCGGACGGACGTTAGGTTGTAGTTCAATTGTATATTCCTTTTCAAAACTGGGGAATTTGTTTTTAACTAACTCGAGTCTTCGTTGTTGTTCACCAGTTAGTGAGAGGACCATTTCACATCGTTCTATTCCTAGAGATATTTCGGGAACAATATTTGGCGGTATTTGGAATTTTATCCAAAAATCTATTCCAAGTATTATCTTTTGTGCCAAACATGGCATTACGAAAAATGTTATTGTACTAGTGCTATCTTCAAATTTAACGTCCAAGTCAATGGTACCGAAGACGACTTCTTTATTTTCGTCCGCCGTATGTACCGACGTAAAGTGTTTGCGAAGCTGGTGGTTTTTGCAAACGTCTTCAGCCAACGAAGAACCTAAACAAGATACTTCAGCTCCACTATACAAGAGTGCCAATTGCTCTGTTCCCAGAATTTCAACTTTCGTATACGGTTTCAGGTCGGATGATTTTTTGTGAATCGCACAAATAAAACTTTTAAGGCGCTTTCGCTGACATTTGATGGTTTTCCAGAACTGGTTTGAACGTCTGAATGCTCGATGTGTGTTAGCTAATGAGTTCCTATCAGGGTTGAAAATCTGTTTACGTTTTTGTTGGCCGTTTCAGTAAATGCTTTATTTGTTGTTCTTCGGATTTGAGCGAGGACTCATCTTTAAGGCCTCGCTCACCTTGGGGTTTTCCGGGCAGTAAGTTGCGCATTTGGGTCTATAGACTACAGGTGCACCACAGCCATAACAAAATACTGTCCTGCCTCCAATGCAGTCAAAGTATCGGTGCCCTTCACTTCTACAATTCCAACAAATCAGTTTTGGTTTAGTTGGATATTTGGAAATTTCATCGATTTCATAAGGTGGGTTTTCTAGGGATTCCATCTCGCCCGGAAGTTCATTGGTGAAACGCTGACTCTGACTCACCATGGGCTTTGGATTGTGGATTTGGAAATTTCGTTTTCCAGGCTTTCGCTTTTTAAACATAATCTACGGAGTTCTGCTAAAGAGTTGATGGGTAAGTACAACAACTGCTGCGGAACTCTCGGCCGTAAATTGTGCTGTAATATTTCGACGAGCTCGTGCTCTGGTAGAGGAGAACGTAAAGGCTCTGTCAATTTAAGTACAGCATTTCTAAAATCGTCAACATTTTCTGCTGGTCCCTGTTTCCTATTGTGAATAAGCTCTTTAATTTCAAAGTCGCTTCTGTGTTGTTGAAAATTAGTACGTAACGCTTCACAGAGCGTAACCCAAGTAATTCTTTCGACTGAGCGCCGGTATCTCCAGTACCAGTCTGTTGCTTCATTTCTGAATAGACTTTGAACGTGCTCGCATAGGAGATTAAAATTTCTTCCAAGGGTATCTATAACCTGATATTCTATCCTATATATAAAACTATCGACGGATAACTTTCTCGAGCCATCAAATTTTATATCCCAGATGGAAATCAATTGAGCTATCCTACTAGAATTTGGAACGCTAGACATGTCACTGAATCGGAATTGGTCAATCTGTCTGTTGAAATTTTGTTGGGGTGTATTTGGGAAATTCGGTATTTCTCTAGGCCACTGGGGTGATAAATTATTTGCCGGAGCGTTTTCAGTATTATTAACTCCCCTAGGGCTAACGTTTGTAGTAAGTTCAGGTGGTTGAACGTTTAGATTTAACCGGCCTAACATATTATCTAAGCAGGTTTCTATTCTTTTTTCTATAAGATTCGACACGCGATGATCCAAATTATCGAATATAGATGCCTGTCTTGCAGAAACGATTTTCCGTATAGGATTATCTTCGTCATTACTTTGAGTATTAGCTGGATTTTCCGGGGGCATACAAGCATTCCCTTCGGTCTGATGGTAATTTTCTGACGCCGACAATCCAAAGTCTCTATTATCTTGAGTTTTCTGTATGGCTGTACGATTTCTTTTCTGCGCACCAGTGTTTTTCTCGATATCTTTACTTGAACATTTTGCACGACACTGTGGGCATGCGCTGTTTCGTTTAAGATAAGTCAGACATATTCTGTGAAAACGATGGGAAAATAATATCGTCTCGCTCTAATAGACCTTCAGTGCATATTAGACACGAGTTTATTTGAGTAGATGAATGCCCACTGCTATTTCGGTTAGCCATCTTGTATTTAAAAATCAACAAGAAAAGTTTAGCAAAACCTTGCAAAAAAATTATAAAGTTCTTGAAGCTTATAAGAATGTAAGACTTCTTTTCTTAATATAAAAGGTGAATATATATTCCGTTTTTCTTATTTTGATCTAACATTAACATTCAGGGTCATCTATGCCGTTTTGTTCATAGTTATTGAACCATAAAAAGTACTCAGGTATTCAATTGCTAAAAGAAAATGTTCTCAAAGAATATCTCAAAAAAAAAATGTTTAGTTCGATCACTCAAAAAAAATTAATGTTTTAGCAAAGCAAAAAGTTGTGGTCAATCTCTCCAGGTTGTGTGGTTGTTATTTTGTGTCAGGTGGTCCTTACTTACTTACTTACTTAATTGGCGCTTAACCGTCTAAACGGTTATGGCCGTCCGACAAGGCGCGCCAGTCGCTCCTTCGCTCCGCCAACCGGCGCCAATTGGTCACACCAAGGGAGTTTAAATCGTTTTCCACCTGGTCCTTCCAACGGAGTGGGGGCCGCCCTCTACCTCTGCTTCCATAGGCGGGTTCCGATAGAAACACTTTCTTGGCCGGAGCATCATCTTTCATTCGCATAACATGGCCTAGCCAGCGCAGCCGCTGCGTTTTAATTCGCTGGACTATGTTGATGTCTGCGTATAGCTCGTACAGCTCATCATTAAATCTTCTTCGGTACTCGCCATCGCCAACGCGTAGAGGTCCATAAATCTTTCGAAGAACTTTTCTCTCGAACACTCCCAAAGCCGCTTCATCTGCTGTTGTCATGGTCCATGCTTCTGCCCCATATAGCAGGACGGGTACGATAAGTGACTTGTAGAGTATGATTTTCGTTCGCCGAGAGAGGACTTTACTTTTCAATTGCCTACCTAGTCCAAAGTAGCATTTATTGGCAAGATTGATTCTTCGCTGGATTTCAGTGCTGATGTTGTTGCTAGTGTTGATGCTGGTTCCCAAATAAACGAAGTCTTTTACTATTTCGAAATTATGGCTGCCAACAGTAGCGTGGTTGCCAAGGCGCATATGCGCTGACTCTTTGCTCGATGACAGCAGGTACTTCGTTTTGTCCTCATTCACCATCAAACCTATCTTTACCGCTTCTTTTTCCAGCTTGGAGTAAGCAAAACTAACAGCGCGGGTGTTTATACCGATGATATCAATGTTATATGCCAGTAATTGCACGCTTTTATAGTATATTGTTCCAGTGCGGTTAAGTTCTGCAGCTAGTATAATTTTCTCCAGCATCAAATTAAAGAAATCGCACGATAGGGGGTCACCCTGTCTGAAACCCCGTTTAGTTTCGAACGGCTCGGAGAGGTCCTTCCCAATTCTGACTGAGCTGATGGTGTTGCTCAACGTCATTTTGCACAGCCGTATAAGTTTTGCGGGGAAACCAAATTCAGACATAGCGGCATATAGGCAGCTCCTTTTCGTGCTGTCGAAGGCGGCTTTAAAGTCGACGAAGAGGTGATGTGTGTCGATTCTCTTTTCACGGGTTTTTTCCAAGATTTGGCGCATTGTGAAAATCTGGTCGATGGTAGATTTACCAGGTCTGAAGCCGCACTGATAAGGTCCAATCAGCCGGTTCACGGTGGGCTTCAATCTTTCGCACAATACACTTGAAAGGACCTTATATGCGATATTAAGAAGGCTGTTTCCACGATAGTTGGTGCATTTTACAGTATCCCCCTTCTTGTGGACTGGGTAAAGAACACTTAGATTCCAACCGTCGGGCATGCTTTCGTCCGCCCATATTTTGCTAAGAAGCTGCTGCATGCGCCTTACCAACTCCTCGCCGCCGAACTTGAATAGCTTCGCAGGCAATCCGTCATCGCCCACGGCCTTGTTGTTTTTCAATCTGGTTATTGCTATTCTAACTTCGTCATAATCGGGCGGGGGGACATATATTCCATCATCATCGATTGCGGGATCGGGTTCTTCATCTCTGCCCGGTGAATTGCTGCCTCCATTTAGGAGAGCAGAGAAGTGCTCCCTCCATAATCTAAGCACTCTCTGGACATCAGTTACAAGGTCGCCGTTTTCATTCCTACAGGAGTTTGCCCCGGTCTTAAAACCTTCCGTCTGTCGCCGTATTTTTTGGTAGAATTTTCTGGCGTTATTCCTGGTGGCTAGCAGCTCAAGCTCCTCGCACTCACGCCTTTCTGCTTCTGCTTTTTTCTTCCTGAAAAGGCTTCTCGCTTCCCTTTTCAACTCACGATAGCGTTCACACACTCCTCTTGTCGCGCTCGCTTTTAACGTAGCCCTGTAGGCAGCATCTTTTCTTTCGGTTTAAACGCGGCATTCTTCATCATACCAGTTGTGTTTTCGTGGCCGCCGGTAACCAATTTTTTCCTCGGCGGCAGTACGAAGTGCTTTGGAGATATGCTCCCACTGCTCCTGTATTCCTTCAGGATGAGTTGTGCCCTCCGAGAGCAGGTGTGAGAGTCGAGTTGCGAAATCATTGGCAGTCTGTTGTGATTGAAGCTTTTCGACGTCTATCTTTCCTTGTGTTTTTTGTTCCTTGTTTTTAGCCGCGTTGAGGCGGGTGCGTATTTTGGCTGCAACGAGATAATGGTCCGAATCGATGTTAGGTCCTCGGATCGTGCGCACATCTAAAACACTGGAGGCATGCCGTCCGTCTATCACAACGTGATCGATCTGATTGCGAGTATTTCGATCAGGAGACAGCCATGTAGCTTGATGTATCTTTTTATGCATGAACCTCGTGCTTGATATGATCATGTTTCGAGCACCGACAAAGTCAATCAGCCTCAGTCCGTTAGGAGAAGTTTCATTGTGTAGGCTGAACTTTCCGACTGTAGGGCCAAAAACACCTTCTTTGCCTACCCTGGCGTTAATGTCGCCAAGCACGACTTTTATATCACGACGGGGGCAGCGTTCGTATGTGCGTTCTAATTGTTCATAAAAAGTGTCTTTCACCTCATCGTCTTTCTCCTCTGTCGGCGCATGGGCGCAGATGAATGATATATTAAAAAATTTTGCTTTTATTCGGATAGCGGCGAGACGCTCGTCCACAGGCGTGAACGCCAGCACTTGGCGACAAACTCTCTCCCACCACGAATCCGACGCCGAAACTGCGCTTATTCGCATGGTCACTCCAATATATGTCACAATTTTTTATCTTCTTTCTTCCCTGCTTCGTCCAACGCATTTCTTGGATGGCCGTGATGTCAGATTTTGCTTTGACGAGGACATCAACCAGCCGGGCTTCTGCACCAATCCCATTCAGGGAGTGGACGTTCCAGGTGCATGCCCTCAATTCATTGTCCTTCAAACGTTTGCCATGGTCGTCATCAATAGAGAGTGTATTTATCCGAGGCTTGTTGTTATATTTCATTGGAGTATGGTTTTACGTGGCGGGTCCCAAGCCCAGCGCACAACCCGCTCAGCGGGGGTGAAAATATTACTTGGCACGTTTATATAGCGAACCGCTTGCTCCAAGACAGACGCCCGCTTGCAGCCGCACCTAAAGGTGTACAGACGCTGCCGATGAAATCTCCCCCGGCTAGCCCTTAAACCGATTATGTCAGAGTGGCCTAGCCAGGTTGTCGCCTTCTCACATTAGCTCACCGCTAAACGGGTGTTTAGCGGCTATCCAGAGGATACTTGGCCGCAAGCGACCGGCAGTAGTGAGCTGCTTGAATCAGGTGGTCCTAGGGTGGCTAAAATAAGCATCAATAATCTGAGGGTGGCGGCCACCGTGGTGTGATGGTAGCGTGCTCCGCCTATCACACCGTATGTCCTGGGTTCAACTCCCGGGCAAAGCAACATCAAAATATTAGAAATAAGGTTTTTCAATTAGAAGAAAATTTTTCTAAGCGGGGTCGCCCCTCGGCAGTGTTTGGCAAGCGCTCCGGGTGTATTTCTGCCATGAAAAGCTCTCAGTGAAAACTCATCTGCCTTGCAGATGCCGTTCGGAGTCGGCATAAAGCATGTAGGTCCCGTCCGGCCAATTTGTAGGGAAAATCAAGAGGAGCACGACGCAAATTGGAAGAGAAGCTCGGCCTTAGATCTCTTCGGAGGTTATCGCGCCTTACATTTATTTTTTTTTTTAATCTGAGGGTTTGAAAGAAAATTTGTCTGTTTAATGATTAGAACTAATCTCGTATGTAATGATATCTTGAAATGATTGGAAATAAGTGATATACAAAAAAAAAAAAAAAAACTTTTGAAAGCATCTCAAAATAGAAGGTGAGATAAAGATTGAAATCATGTGTCTGTTAAACATTAGTCGATTAGGCCATCGGTTAGCTAGAGGGCATAAAGCCTTACTACTACTAAAATTCCTTATAGCTTTACCAAAAAGAGTTCACATGATTATGAAGTCAAAAAGAAAATTAAAAACTTTTGAATTGATATTGATTGCACTAGACACTGTCATCAGCGGTCTATCCTATGTGCATATAGTCTGTAGGGATAGCAATTCCAGTATTTGAATTCGTTTTGCGCAATCTAACAATGGAAAGAAAGTTATAATTTAACTCTTTATAAACACTGGTTAGAACTACGGCATATAGCCAGATGTGTCTAATTTCCAGAAATAAATGTTATAATAAAAAGTTAACGAGCCAGACGGTCAATTAAATATTCCAAGAGAGAATAAAAAGTGAGGCAATGTGTTATTGTGACTAATGTAGAGTACGCAACTGATTAACCATACCGTTCGTGCTTCTTGGCAGCGCACCACTGTATGTTTTGGCTGCTCTTCACCCTCCCTACCTTGGCTCTGTTTTCGTTGTTAGAGCCCAAAGCATCCACACTACCCTTCGAGAAATGACCAAAGATTGCGATTACATAGTTATATTATATTAATCTTTATTACAACTCAGGTCATTATAACTACCTATAGGTTAAATTGAAGTAAGAAAAAAAACTTTAAGTAACAAAGTAACAAATCCTTATGAAAGTAGATAATTACTAACAATTTTTTTTTTGTATGTTAATTTTTCTAAAGATCCTGACCTACCTCAACAGCTGATCTTACTCACGGTCATTGACGTACATTTTAAATAAAATTCTTTCCATATATTTAAAAATTTGGAAGCTTAGCTGCTCAACCAGAAGCAGAAATTCTCCTGCTCAGGAAAATATTTTTTACCACATTAAAAAATTGAAAAGTTAATAAAATGTTTAAATTAAATATTTTCTTTGAAAAATGGCGCATATCCAGCCTAAAATTAGAAAAGTTTGAAGTCCAAAATGGTATAAAAAAGAAAATGAAATAGAAAAGAAAAAAGCATAGACATTTATTTTTGTATATTTTGTAAAATTAATTAAACAAAGAAAAATAAACTAAATTTAACTATTAATAATTTGAAAAAATAAAATAAAAATTTGTTTAAGAAAAATTTTAAGTATCTAAATTAGAAATATCAAAAATATTAAATTAAACAAATTTTTCTTTAAGAACGAAAAAAAAATTTTTAGAAATAAACATTTTAAATAATAACTTTTATAATGTTAATTAAATAAGGAAAAATTATTAAAAAGTCGTAAGTCAAATGAAATGAAGTTTAAATTTAGAGTATTTTTTCACGGAAACATGAAAATAATTATAGAAAATTTCAAAATGTCGTGGGGGACAAAAATAGCTCACGGCATTATGATAGCAAAAGCCGGAAAAGAGGTAGGAAAACGTAACTCCGAAACAACAGAATAGTCAGACACGAGGTAGAAACAAAATGTTCTATACATTCCAGATGTTTGGTTAGCAGTCCTAATCTGCGCATTCATGCTGTTGATCATCACAATAGCTATGATGCTCAAAAATTACATAAAGCACAAATATAGGCAATTAAAAACCATTCAAGATCGTATATAAGAATTCCATTTAATCACAACATAAATAGCATCTTTAGTACTGTATTACATAAAGATTTTACCCCAATATTTAACACACAATCTGATCTTGAGGAAGAGCAACCGAAAATAAACCTTTAAACAACAACCCTTAAAATGTATCAATCGACAGAAAAGGCAGCTTCATTAGCTAAGTTCGATAGCAAATCAAGAATTTACATAATTTCTTTGAATGCTCCTGATATCTTTGAAGACAAAGGTGGTCACGAAGTAATATCAAAATGCACAGTAGTTCCTATGGAAGTTATCGAAATAACAACTACGGAGGCTGTCA
Organism: Eurosta solidaginis; assembly: GCF_040869045.1. Classification (NCBI taxonomy): domain Eukaryota; kingdom Metazoa; phylum Arthropoda; class Insecta; order Diptera; family Tephritidae; genus Eurosta; species Eurosta solidaginis. The sequence goes on along the minus strand of NC_090320.1, from coordinate 102,692,681 downwards.
AGGTAGAAGATTTAGAGCAAAGCCCCGATAAGACAATAATTTTTCGCAAAATAATGCTTGATTAAAAACCTTATGTTGGTGGATATATGCAAAACACTAAAAAACTAAAAAACCAGCCAATAATAACAACAAGAATGACGAAAAGTTCCATAAACGCAACCACAAACCAAACTACCTTCACTTCGGTCTTGGCCCTAACAAGATGAATAATATTTTGCACACCATCAACTAACAAAGTGAAACCATCTCAAGACCAGTACTTACTTCTCCACACACCACTACGATTCCTTACCCTTCTTGGCAGCGCACCTATGTATGTTTTGGCTGCTCTTCACCCTCCCTACCATGGCTCTGTTTTTGTTGTTAGAGCCCCAAATCTTCACACTACCCTTCGAGAAATTACCAAAGATTACGATTACATAGTCATATTATATTAATCTTTATTACAATTCAGGTCATTATAACTACCTATAGTTTAAGTTGAAGTAAGAAAAAAACTTTAAGTAAAAAAGTTACAAATCCTTATGAAAGTAGATAATTATAACAATATTTTTTGTGGGTTACATTTTCTAAAGATCCTGACCTACCTCAAAATCTGATCGTAGGCGCGGTCATTGACCTACATTTCAAATAAAGTTCTATACATATATTTACCAGTGAGTATGAGAGTTTAAAAAAAATTTCGTTGAGAGCTTAGAGTTAAAATAAAGAATTGAGACGGCTCATTTGTTTATATGTACATATGTATGTTTGTATGCATATACTTTCATTGGTCTTATTCAGAATTGTACACACAAAAATACATATGCCACTTTAAGCAAAGAAAAATGTAGTCAGAAAATATTTAAACGCATGCTAAATTAAAGTATGTTACATTATTCAAACTTACATCGTGATTATTTTTTTTCTTTGTGCAAATCCATCAAAGCGTCGAAGGCCTCCTCGCTATGGTTGTTCTTGTTCTTCGCTTTACGCAGCTATATAAACTTTATTAAATTAAGTACATATGGATACATATTATAGCAAAAACAAAAAAAAAACGTGTGCTTAAAAGCAAACACCAATAATTGCATACATTTTTAAAAAGAAAGATTTTAAATTCCTCTCGTGGAATGCATGTTTTCATTTATATTTCTTTGGTTTGTTATTTTTCTTGTTATTGTAACTAAAATTTATGAATTAATATCATTGATCGCGGGAATAGTAAGACAGACTATAGGCGTTGATTGAGGTTAGAGAGGTGGTTAACATGTGGTCTCACCACATGACCAAGTAATAAGAATGAATTTAATTATTTCTAATTTTTAAACTATTTTACATAGTATGTATGCATAGAATTCAAATTCCAATATACTTATACTATTATGACTATGCTAATTTTAAAAGTTCAATTTCTGTTTTAAATTTTTTTTTCCATAAAACCTACTTATTTTTGTCCTTTGGATATTTTTTTCTTTAAGTTGCTAATAATTTACATGCATCAGCTTCTTTCTCATTCATTTGCAAGTTAAGATGTATATATATCTTTTGAAGTAAACACATACATATATCAAATCTTACTTTGATATATTTATATATATAATAGCATAATTATAAGAATTTTCTTCAGGCAATTAATCAAACTTAAGATTATGGTTTATTTTGGGATCCAGTATTTGATTTCCTTTGCTTTAAATATTTCCCAGATCCATTTGGCAGAGGACAAATGAAATTCGGAACTGCCACGTGGCAGTACCGCCAATAAACCAGCGCTTCGTAAGTCTTGCAATTGGGATTTAATATTGGTATGAATTTCGGAAAATTTGTTGGAGAAACCTAGGAAAAATTTAGGAAATTCATGAAAATAATTCCTAAGGGCACTCGCGAACTAATTAAAGACTAGTAAAATTAAATAAATATAAAAAAGTACACCGAATTCTTACCACGAGTCCGGTTTTCTTTTCTTTTTTCTTTAGAATCCCACGAAGAGGTAAGCTGATCCTATATACATATGATATATATGTATATTGGTTTGCAAAAATTAAACTTTTACACTTACAAAAAAAACTTTTGGAAGAAGACGTCTACACTGCTTGGCTGGTCGATGTTTAAAGAAGGTCTATTTTTCGTGGACGTCAAATTAACCCAAGTACCGGCATATTAACATTATCGATATATATATTTTTTTTGTCTTTATCGGAAACCATATGATGCGAAATTCGATGTTTATATAGTACTCTAACGACAGTCATGACCATATAAAATGCTGAGATTTGAAATTTAAATGTTTAAGAAATTTGAAATGAGGAGAGGATAACTTTGGTAATTTTCATATTGAAATTATTGTACGGTCGTACAATAGGTACCCAAGTTCTCAAAGCTCAAATAATTGTGTTAACTTTAGATATTATGCAGGTTACAAATCGCGGTAAAATTAAAATAATTCTTCATAAATATCGTGACGATTCTATTTTGGTGGCCGCCGCAGAATCGCATGACAAACATAAGATAAAAAATATTGCTGGAAAATAAGAAAAATATAAAAAGTGCATTTAAAAATTTTCATCCTCTGTACCTTCCTTTCTACCCATTAGTTGAACTACTTACACTACATAATTACCTGGCTCTTCCATCAACTGCAAGCCCTAAAACCTTCTGTACAACTAGCTAAAATCATTTTCAATTCTCAATCATTTTATTCTAATATTGTAATTTTAGTTTAATGAAATAACGACCAAAAAGCTTGGTTCGTTAGAAATGTCATATTAAGGAAATAAATATAAAAAGATTTAGTTTTAGTCAAAGAGATAATGGCCATAAGTTAGATAATAGACATGTGGGACCCTTAGAACAAAAATATCAATAGAAAAATAATTTTGCATTCCATTACATAATTTATATTTATCCCTTTAAAGTAGAAGATATCGATAAGAAAAATAATTTCAATATAAACCTTAACGAGTAAAAAATATTGATAAACATAACAATCTTACATTAATACCACATAGAATAGAAAGTAGCGATAAGGAAATAATATTTCATAAGAATAGGCTTAAACCAATATAAAACCTCTATTAATAACCAGAATAAGTTAAAAAAAAAACCAAGAATCTCATTATAAGCATTCCACTTTACTCATCAAGCACTAGAAAAAAAACATGAAACAAATGTCAACACCATATGTACACATGCAAGGAATGAAAACAAAAAGAAAACAGCATGATATGTTCAAATGTTAAGAACGAAAAAGCCAGCATATTGGGTACACATGTAAAACAAATGTAAACAAAAAAAAAACAAAAAAAAAAACATAAACAAACAATTTCTTTACTTTTAGCATCAAGTTACCATTATGTCAAAAATTACGACCGGACAACAATTGAATTTAAATTTTGTATACCCAAGCAAGTTAAACGGGTCATTAAACGTAAAATAATACAGAACGGTACACTAAAAATTTAATTATGTCAATGCCACTTGAATGTCAATAAGAATAGTAACACATAATTGGTGCATAAGTTATGTATTACCATTCTCCAAAGGCGGCTGGAATTAGTTCCGCTTTCACTATATTCAATTGCTCAATTTACTGCACATATTTGTTTATATTGGTCAATTGGCCACGCTGCTGATACACTTGGGCCATATACACACATATGTACCTAAATGACGTCATTCCAATATGCTGACTCCACATACAGGAAATATGTACACTTTAGTTCGTAAGTATTAGTGTAAATAGATATAAGTAGAATAAGAACATTTTGCAAAAAAAGCAGAAGCATTTCCAAAATAAACATATTCACTTTGGTTGATCCAACGAACCAACATCGTTGTACTATATTTGGATGTTCTTATTACGTTTGTAATAAAATATACTTTGCATTTCATACTTAAAATGTTTAAGATATTTTGAATCTCGTTAACTTTTGTGAATGAAAAAGATGAACAAACAATAATTTTAACAAAGCAATTTCCAATTAAAAATTGAGAATAGGCGATTTAAAATGCAATATTATACCGAATTGAATTAACTAATAAAATTTAGAACGTTATATAATATACCAGAGTAGTAAACTTTTTAAAGGCAAACATAATTAAGACAGAACAAAATTTATAATGAAATATAATTATTTAAACCTATAAACTTTAAACGGAATTCATGCTGCTGAATTAAAATAGTGAAAATTTCAGCAAAAAAAAACAAAAGACAATTTATTTCTCCTGCAATTTAAAATATATCCCGTAGTATAACAAAAACTCTATATAGATTACCAAATAAAACTAAATATAAAATATGAAATATTAACTACTACAAGAACTAACAACTTAACTACAAACAAATTTATGAATCGTTCAATTTTAAACAACAACTTTAGAGCAGTTTTTGAGAATACTTACAATGAAAGTATATCATCAATTAGAAACCTGATACAAAATTTGTCTATTACAAATGATCTGTTTTAAAATCAGCAGCTAAAAACAAGAAATTATTTTCATAAACTACTGATCAGTCATCTAAAAATTAACTACAGTCAACAAGATTATTTAAATTCATCAATCAATCCTCCCATAGTAACAAAATTGTAATTATTAATATTAAATAATGTCAACTGTTTTTGAGTACAATCTTTTATCAAATTATTTAAATTTGTATGAATTATTAATTTAAAGAACACAGCACAAACTTCAAACATTAATACAACACAAAATAATATTTCTAACCCAACACAATATACTCCTATCTTACAATACAAGATAACTTTGGATATGTTCCCTCTACTAAATCTATTAAATTACCACAATTTTGGCAATAATATCCAGATGCCTTGTTTTAACTTGTAGAAGGAAAATTTGAAATTAACAATATCAACGAGGATAATTTAAAGTTTCAGAGTGTTTTTGTTACTCTTCAATGAGATACTATATCTAAAATAATTGACAATGTTTGTTGTTATAGCGGCCTAATGATTTGTAAAATCGCTGGTTTGAATCCAACTCAAGGCCTAACAAAAATTATTTTGTTATTGTTATGATATTTTTTTTCAATTGATATTAGAGAAAAATTGTAAGTTTACAAACGGCGATGGTTACTAGGACATGTTTCTGAATTTCACTTCTTCATCAGCTAGCTTTTCGGGAGCTGAGCGTTGAAGTCGAATCTCCAACATTCATATCAGTGCAAGCCTTTTTAGCTGCTACGCCATATGAATGTTGGAGATTCGAGTTCAACGCTCAGCTCCCGAAAAGCTAGCTGATGAAGAAGTGAAATTCAGAAACATGTCCTAGTAACCATCGCCGTTTGTAAACTTACAATTTTTGTCTAATATCAATTACAAAAACCATTGTATAAAGCAATATGAGCAAAGCTCGCTAATTAAATACATATGATAATTTTTTTCTTAAATGAAAAAATTTTTAAATTAGAAGAAGGAAAAAATTGTAGACAACTGCCAAAGCTGCTGTATAGATCCATTTCGGAAATGCTAAATTCCTTCATCGGCAACGTTTAGGCGTCGCTGCTATAACCATTCAGGTATCACATCACACATAGGTAGATTTTAGATATTAGGCGGCCATAATTGAATTTCTGAAAGTTGCCACAATTACAAAAAAAAGCACTCCCACAGGTTAAGAATAGACAGGGGAACAATAATTCTACCCTCTCCCATCCATTGCATACCTGGCGTTAGCTGTCAAGTAATCGGAATTTAGCTGTTTCTGAAACGCTTGTGATGGTTTTTTTTACCCTATGTGAAATCGTATGTTTTAACGTGAATATTTTAAGTTTTAAGACAATTGAATTGAGTAATTGTGATGGATTCTGACATTTCAGGTAAATATTAACATTATTAACGGTGTTTGTGATTTTTAGAAGTTATAAATTGACAAGGAACCTATTTTATTTTGGGTGTTAAAAATATTTTTTTTTTGATTTTTGTTTTTCAAAACCAGTTTTGTTATGTTTCCAAGTCCGTCCAAGTGAAAATTAGTTTTGAACATGGTACTTGGCACAACTAGCTTGCCAACTGCATTACATTTAGCTGCAGATACTTGCAGATAGGGGTTAGATAGAGGGTTTGGTATACCCTTGTTGCTGTACAACATGAAAAATAGCCTCATTGAGCAGGTATTTTAAGGTGTTACACAGTGTAATATCTATTCTAATACAAGCGATTAGTTGCACAAATTATTATAATTTTTCATAAAACCAATTAAAAATTTACCCTAGATAAAGACAGAATTAAGATATTACACTTCTTGCTGTACAACAAGAAAAATAGCCTCACTGCGCAGACATTTTTTGGTGTTACACAGTGTAATATCTATTTTTTTAATATAACCGACTAATTACACAAACTATTATAATTTTTCATTTAATAAACAGTTTTAAGAATATATAGGCAATAAAATATTTTTGGCCGCCTAAAACTTGAAAATCTACCTAAGTGCAGCTGTTGATGAAGACAAACATCATTGTTTCTACATAAATTCAAACTCGGAACAAAATTTAAACTAAAACGTTCCATTATAACGGTTGTGGATAATGGAACCAATTCATTTTTAACAAACTCAATAAACTTAATTTCTAATCGATACCGCTGCAGTTGTATCAGTCATTCCTTTTTCAAAGTTCTAAATTAACAAAAGAGATTCGGATCTTAAATTAACTGCAGCTAACGGTTCTTCAATCGAAATTTCGGTACAAAATAGATTTAGGTTTACGAAGAGATTTTGAATTTCCTTTTATTATTGCGAGCATTGATACACCTATTTTAGGAGCAAGCTTTCTAGAGAAATTTGGAATTATCGTTAATATGAAAAATAAAGAAAAAATGGATTCTACAACAAAAATTAAGGTTTCTTATTTTCTGATATTTTTTCACTCAAAATTTCTACAAACTTGAAGTGTGAAGGTAGATCGTTAATGAACAATAAAAATAAGAATGGGCCGCAGTGGGTACCTTGAGGAATACCGGACCATGCGTTTACGCAACTGCTCGAAGTGTCTGAACCCATCTTTACGAATAGTTTTCTGCCACTAAGAAAACTAGAGAAAAAGTTTAGAAGTAAACCAGTAATGCCATAAAGCTTCAATTTATGTAACAGGATAGCATGGTCCACTTTTAGAAAAATCTGAGTTTATGACATCTAGTTGGGATGGGTAATTAAATACCCTTAGGATCTCATGGGAGGCTAAAAGTAAATTTGTGCATGTGGATCTGTCTGGCATTAAACCATGTTGGCAGTTACTAATCGAGCTTCGTACGTGCAGGTAAAGTTTCGATTGAACAACTTGGCCAGCGTACTTTGCTTTACTACAGGCCTATAGTTACGTATATTATTTAGGTCCCCTGATTTGTAAATGGGGTGTATAGAGAATACCTTCCAAGCATCGATGAAAATACCACTACAAAAACAAGCATTAAATATGCGAGTTATTGGGCCTGCTAAAGATTCAATGCAGGACTTGAAAAAGGCTGGGCAAAAACCCTCACTATACGAATTTGTTTGGTACTTAAGCTCAGATATCGCACGGGAAACGTCATTATTGTCAACAACAAATACGGATATTTGTAGTAGTGATGGAAAACCGGGAAGTAATTGGTTGCCATACAACTCGTACACTCCTTGAAAAAATTCAGCAAACAAGTTGCAAGAGTCGTGCGTTTTATCAGAAACTTTACCATTATATGTGAAAGTAGTTGGAAAACCATTTGTTTTCCTTTTTGAATTTATATAATACCAGAAATATGAATGGTTAGATTTAAGTCCTGATTCAACATTAAACATGTACTGTTTAAATAAGAAATTATGAAGACAGTCAAAATTTTTACGAAGCCGCTCAAAATTAGTAGTCACTTTCACTCTGGCTTAATTTAAAACAATTTAAAGCATTGTTTTTTCTGTTTTTTAAATTGCATAAGCGCCTACTGAACCACGGTGGTTTATTATGTATATACTTTCTTTTCAATGGAATAAATCTCGAAATAGATAACGTGAACAAGGAATGGAAATGTTTATAAGAAACCAATGGACTATTTGGATGGTCCAGGTTGAGTTAAGAAAGTCATTTATCGCCAAATAATTACCTTTAAGGTAGTCGTACTGTTGCAAAGTATCAATTGAATTGTCTATTAGCAGAAAAAGGTGAATGATATTAATTACAATATGCCTTCAAGTCATTGGATACAAACACAATATCAAGAAATCTGCCTCCGTTAATTAAGACAGCGTTACATTGATTAAAACCATTAGATAGCAGCGTACTTGTAACTAATAAATCTATATCAGTTTTCACATTAGTAGGCAGAAAATACTGATTATTACTGAGCCATGAAATATTACCTAAATTAAAGTCACCGAGGTAAATAACCCCTGTGCCTTCGTTACCGATATTATTAACGTAAACTAAATTGCCTAAATGTTTGCTAAATACTTCTACACTACTTATAGGAGGAATGTATGATAATAGTATTAATACAGATTTATTATTCGAAGTCTTAATGTTTATGCAAATCTGTTCGCACATCCCATCGGCGTGAGGCAAATTAATCATTTGGCTGCAAAAGCCAGATCTTATGGAAAGTAGAACACCGTTCCCTTTATGCAATCCGGTGGTAATTGCGCAGTGATCCTTACGGAAGACATGATAGTACCTGTTGAAGTACTCGGATGAAGAGATATTTTCAGTTAACTAAGTCTCTGTTATGGCGATGATATCAAACTCATGCAATGATGTGCAGTTATATAATGTACTACAGTAGTAAACTTTTTAAAGGCAAACATAATTAAAACAGAACAAAATTTATAATGAAATTATAATTATTTAAACCTATAAACTCTAAACAGAATTCATGCTACCGAATTAAAATAGTGAACATTTTAGCAAAAAAAAACAAAAGAAAATTTATTTCTCCTGCAATTTAAAATATACCCGGTAGTACAACAAAAACTCTATATAGATTACCAAATAGAACTAAATATAAAATATGAAATATTAACTAATACAAGAACTAACAACTTAACTACAAACAAATTTTAATTTAAAGAACACAGCACAAACTTCAAACATTAATACAACATAAAATAATATTAACGATGATAATTTAAAGTTTCAGAGTGTTTTTGTTACTCTTCAGTTAGAGCGGCCTGCTGATTTGTAAAATCGCTGGTTCCAATCGAGCTCAAGGCATACCAAAAATTGTTTTGTTATTGTTATGATAATTTTTTTCTTAAATGAAAAAATTTTTAAATTAGAAGAAAGTAAAAATTGTAGACAACTGCCAAAGCTCATTGTATAGATCAATTTCGGTAAATGCTAAATTTCTTCATCGGCAACGTTTAGGCGCCGCTGCTATAACCATTCAGGTATCACAGCGGTTGATGAAGACAAACATCATTATTTCTACATAAATTCAAATTCGGAACAAAATTTAAACTAAAACATTCCATTATAACGGTTGTGGATAATAGAACTATTTCTAAACCAATTCATTTTTAACAAACTCAATAAACTTAATTTTCTAATCGATACCGGTGCAGTTGTATCAGTCATTCCTTTTTTCAAAATTCTAAATTAACAAAAGAGATTCGGATCTTAAATTAACTGCAGCTAACGGTTCTTCAATCGAAATTTCGGTACAAAATAGATTTAGGTTTACGAAGAGATTTTGAATTTCCTTTTATTATTGCGAGTGTTCGGCCGGGGTGCGTTTTGCTCCTGGAGGTAGGTGGGCGCACCGGGGTCGATCTCAGTGGGAATAGGTGTATGGAATAGAAAATAAGCAAATAGACGAGAATTTCTTGTTATAATAATATGTTTTATTGAATAGAAGTACAATATTTTGGTGACAATATTACCTGTATTGACTGTGTTGTAGAAACACGGCAGAGATCGCTGGCGGCAGATGTTAGCTGGTTGGCTGGTAGAATCCAAGAGGCCGGTTGTATTGAAAGCTACAACCGTTGTCCCGCAAAATCCTCCTTTTTGGAGGGGAAAGGCACCCACACATCAACCCCGACGTGCATATGCATGAGTGCTGACAAAAAGCACACATACACGTGCATGTACATGCATGCACATGCACGTGGCGGTGATGGTGTGGGTGGTTATAAATTAAAACGAGTATCGAGTATCGATTTGCAAAGTTGTATTGGGGGGATCGCATTCAGATACGGAAAAGTTAGGCAGCCTGCCTAAACATGTCAGCCCCCCTTGCGATACGCAACATCGTTTTACCCCCACCGATCTCCGACCGCTGAAAAGCAACGAGAAAAACGTTTGCACTAAAACTAAACTTAACCTAAATCGCGTATTTCGCCAGCTTCGCGGGTGACCGGGAGTCCTGCCCGACTTGCGCAGCATGCCACCTAAGCTAGGATGAAAAATAAACATTAGAAGTGGAGGAAAGTGAATATTTCTTGCCTTTGGTTATACATAATTCTTAGATATATATAGAATCCATGAAGTGATACGACGTAGAAGTTCAATCGCGCTGGACGAAGAGGCCGAGGTCTCCGTTCCAGACTGGCAACATTTTTTTTTGTTGGACGGAGAAGCCGAGGTCTCCGTTCCGGATGCGCATTATTTTGTTTGGTTGGACGAAGAGTCCGAAGTCTCCGTTCCAGACTCGCATTTTTTTTTGTTTAGGTTTTTCTGGGCTGGACGAAGAGGCCGAGGTCTCCGTTCCAGCGTCTAACGTATAATGTCGCTCTCGGGGCGACTGCATTCTGTTAGACGAGGTGTGGCATCTTGTGGATGTGTAGGGGCGAGTGGCCGTGAGGTTGGTTGCGTGAGGCTTGTTCTCGCGATAGTGCATGAACTCTAATTAGGTATTAGATTGTTAGTTAGTGCTGTTGGAATGGACGTTATTTCGAGCAGCTTATGCATATTGAACAAGACCAGTAAGGTTGCGGGGCGTGGGCGTTTGGAACGGACGTGATTCCAAGCCACCCACCCAAATCATTGCGTATTTAAGGTAGTCAGTACACATTTTATCATTGCGTGCAGCGATTCACCCTTATCACTGTCTTGCGGTGCTTGGAAGCGAAAAATTTTCTTTTCAGAGAAGCGTGAAAAGCCAACGAAATGATGCATTTAATTCTGGGCGAAAGCTCATGACGAATAGCGAAAATCGTCATTAAATTCGAAAATCCACCAACAGCATGTGAATGCATATTAAATACCATTTCACCAAGCAGATTTGTGTTATTTGCTGTCGCCTGACATGAATTTCCAGATTTGCGAAGCTTTTCACGACGCATTCTATATGCACGTACCATTATGCTAAAAGTTACGTACCAATGTACCACCCTGTCGCATGTTTCTTTTCTTTTTTGATAGAGCTGATGTGGTGAATTTGTGGCATGCGAATGTATAGACATTATGTATTTTTGTCATGCTAACTGGCGCACTAGTGCCGTAGGAAAGTTAATTTTGTTTCTCATTTCGGGATTTTGTAATGTCGGGATTCTTCCATGTCGGGACTCTTGCCTTTTGAGACTCGGACGCTTGATTCCGGAGTGTTCATGATGTTTGTTGTTGAAATCAACAAGTCTTGCCCCCCAGCCCAAAAAGAAAACCAGGCAGTATCGACGGCAAAAAAACAAAAAAAAAAAAAAAAATCAAAAAAAAAAAAAATGCGAGCATGATTAATTTTGAATCGGATTTTGCCTTTATCTTTGTGCGTCAGTATGTTTTGGGACTGCACGAGGGGTCAGTATGGATCAAAAAAGGGACCGATCCCGGTTTGGTTTCTCTTGCGGGTTTTCGGTACCAGCGTGCGTCATTTCACGCAGCACTAAAACAAGATCGGCAAATATACATATGTACATACATACGTTGGTTATACATATCCCAGCGGAAGCGGACAGAACCAACGAACATCCATACACACGCCGTGTATTGAATGGAAAAATTCTTATGAATTGAAACAACGGGATTACATCTCACGATTTTTTCCCGTTGCGTTTTCTTTCATTTCCTACAGCGTCAGGCGTGCGTACGCATATCACGACAAAAGTGTAAGTACTTGATTAATTGTAAAATAGTTTGATTATTAATATGTACATGATAAAACAACGAACTAGGCTGCTTTTGCCATTACATGTTCTTACGCTATTGTAGAAGGAGCCAACTTTCGTCAACACTTGCCAAATATACCTTCAATATCTGATATAAGTGCAGCTGAAATATTAGGCTCACTCATTTACCCAGCGGTGAGTCAAATCTTGACTCTTTTCATCTAGGCAGTGAAAAAAAAAACAAAAAAACCTCACTCATTATTATCAATTGAATTTTATCCTCATCCCTGGTCGACCAAATATGTACATATTGGGCCACTTGTGCACATTGCTTCACACATATATGTATACATAGAAACCCAAAGGGCGCGGAAAAAAAAACGACACTGTCCGTCCACAACAACCGTGTGGGGGAGATTCGCAGCTGGACAGAGAAGGCTGAAAAGCGTGGTAGTGTGCAAAACACAACTGTGGAAGCAGGTAAAGTCTTTGCTGATTTTTGGTGAAGTGCGTTTAAGGCCATAGCATGCTTTACCTGGTGCTGGTTTTAATTTTTTTTTTCAAGCGACACTGGCAAATAATGCACTACAAAGTTATGTGTGCTTACTCATTGTTCTTTTTCTTTTAGGTAGATTTGGGACACAGAAAAAAAAAACGAGAAGCGTTGTAACGTTTGTTTTGTGATTGATGAAGAGGTCAAGGGAACTTAAGATAAATCGGTAAGTGCATGCAACATCTTGCCTATTATTGTGTGATATTATATTGATCGGTTTCTTCTTCTTTGGTTTGTTCTTGCAGGTATGGAGAACTTAAGTAATATGTCAGAGACTGACGAGTATTCGGTACGACGTATTGTGGCTAGGCCCGTTGCTAATGGTGGCACCGAGTACTACATTGAGTGGGAGAATTCATTGGAGCCGGCGGATAACTTGAATTGCCCCGCGATGCTTGCGGCATTTGAGGAGGCAGCGAAGATGGAACAGGGTAAGCTCTAGGTTTGATTAAGCTGGTCAAAATTTTTTGGTATATGTGTATGTAATTGAAATAGCTTCAACATAACCGAAATTTTGCTTTCGTGCAAGTCACCTACCTACATATAAAGACGCTCACTTACTCTGCCAGTAAAACTTATTATTTTTTTTTTTCGCCAGGAAAAGGGAAATGTGGTGCGACGGGATTTGATAGAGGGCTGGAACCCTCAACCATACTGGGAGCCACTATGACCGCAACTGAGGAGATATTGTTTCTTATCCAGTGAAAAGGTGAGGAGGAGACCGAGCTGGTGCCGACTGACCGGGCAAATGTTGAGTGTCCCCAGCTTGTGACCAAGTTTTACCAGGAGCGGCTACAATGGGAGTAGGTAGGTCCCATGTGCAAACAATTGTACATACAACATATGTGCATATGGATGTATCGGTTGGTTTTTTTTTTTGTGTTTGATTGAAAATAATTTTCAAATTTCAATTTTCGAAGGACCCAATTGGTTTTTTTTGTTTTTTTTTTTCGTGTGTGTTAAATTTAATACAAAGAAATGTGCAAGGATGCGGTTTGATGACAAATAATTTTGTTTCGGTGCTGAAATAGCAGCACACGAGATCGCGATGGCTGGGGTTGTAATTGGGTTACAACACGATGAGGACATGAACTAGGGTCCTCTTTTTATGTTGAGCGTTGAACGCTATATCAGTTTTCTTTTGTGTTTATGCGCGGTAATGAATATTTAGAATTAATAAAAGTAAGAAGCTTGTACTACTTAAACGAATTGATGTCTTTCTTTTGTGACCGACTAGCAAATTTCATATGAAGTCGCTTTGGAGACAATCGAGTTTTAGCCTATAAAAAATGTTCTTGTAATAATAAATATATCGCCGAATATCTTCAGTAAGCCCACTAGGGTATTAGTTTTGAGTATGCGTTCTGGCGCTGCCATAAATGTGAGAACAGCTCGGCTTAGACGGCTACATCCCAAAAGGTTCCCTATTCTTCTTTATCCTTGAGTATTGCAAAACGGGTCATAGCCTTTTGCGTCACAGCATTTTGCACGCGAGGAGCAAAAGAGCCTAACGTGTGTGTACACACCAACAAACCCACCCTTTGGTATGTGCTAAAGTAGTATTAGCCAGACCATCATGTTAGCAGAACATTCATCCTGCAGAAGGCAAATCATAACTAGCAAATTTATCCGCAACAGCAGTAGACCGCTTGATGCAATAAATCGTCTGCATTTACACAGAATGTTTGTTAAATCACCGTGCCCAACTCACTAACTACATAGCTACTATAAGCATATATATGTATGTATTGCCATAAGGTACACATTAGGGTGTCTCGTACAAACAAAATGATTGAGTCTTCAACTGAATCATTTCTTTATGGCTTGCGACTCATAGAAATGGTGTTGCTCTTTTTTTCATATCTACACAAAGGAGTGTATTGGTGCAATTGAGCGAGTAATGGGGTGTAACATTTTGTCAATTTATATTAATATGGCTGCGGGATGTCTGGGTATTCTCCCTGTCTTAGCACCTCTCGCCACTATTAAATACCAGTGGGTTATAAGGGAAACTTTGCGTCGGTCTGCTACTTCCCCCCACCAGTGGTAAGGGGTAGCAGATACTGCGTGAAGTAATAGCAACAACGAAATTAATAGCTATTTTTAGCAACATAACCTCGTTCAAGTCTGGCACAAGTGATAAGGGTATCAGATACTGTTCTGGGTAAGGGAGCTTTCACCATAGGCTACAGATATTGAATGTATGAGAGTATAAGGGCATACATAAACAGTAGTTGAAAAAAGTATTCTAACTAAAAGTATTCTTACTAACGTCCACTTGAAGGTTTTCTGTGGTACTAACTAACGGTAGGGTATACGGAGACCACTTCAAAACGGTTAAATTTTATGTACTGTGTTATGAAAAATAAGGGAGTATGAAATGCGCTGGCATGAGCTCAGGGTTGTGCACATTTTCAATGGCAATTGCTGGTGATGCCGCATTGCGTTTCTGGATCTCGGTGAGATATTCGGTTTTCCATCGCTTGCAGAAAGTGTGATGGAGGGCTTTGAGTTTCTGCCACCGATTGATCATCGAGGCAGGGCTCTCACTCGCATCCGGCTCTGGCGGAGCCAGTAGATGGCTGCCAGTGAGGAAATGTCCTGGGGTGAGCGGCTCTAGGTCCGTCGGGTCATTGGACGCCGGGCTGAGCGGCCGCGAGTTCAGGCATGCCTCGATGCGGCACAAGAGGGTATGGAATTCCTCGAAGGTGAATTTGTGTGGTGAGGCTATCTTTTTGAAATGGCTTTTGAAGCTTTTCACTCCAGCCTCCCACAGCTCTCCGATATGAGGAGCGCCCGCAGGGATGAAATGCCACGTGAGTGACTGGTGGCTGTACTTTGAGACAGCGTTCTCTCGCGCTTGTGAGATAAAGGTCTTGAATTCTGATCGTAAGGATCGTGACGCTCCGACAAAGTTCGTACCATTGTCGGAGTACATATTTTCTTGGGCATCCGCGCCTAGATATGAAACGGGCAAATGCCGCTAGAAATGATGGTGTGCTGAGGTCAGTAGTGGCCTCCAGATGAACTGCTCATGTGGAAAAACACACGAAAAGGCAAACATAGCCTTTGGATAGTCGACGCCCTCTGCCACGGTAACTTTTAATGTCGAAGGGTCCGGCGAAGTCGACTCCAGTATTCGTGAATGCACGGCTGAAGGTCGTGCGTTCGCGAGGGAGAATACCCATAAGTTGGGTCTGAGCACGCTTTCTGTGTATAGTGCAAACTTTGCAATTGTGAATTGTTGCCCTAATCATGGTTTTGATGTTAGGTATCCAATATTGGGTGCGTATCAGACGTAACATGAGTTGATTTTCCCCATGCAGACTTTGTTGATGAAACGTTAGGACTGTCAGACGGGATAACCGGCAGTTGTATTGGAGGAGGATTGGGTGGCGTTCATTAAAAGCTAAGTCCTTTGACACCCCGAGTCGCCTTCCTACCCGAATGATGACATCTTGGTCTAAGTAGGGATTAAGTGAGAGTATTGCACTTTTCCCTGCAATTGGTTTTCCGGCCTTTATATCATTATATTCGGAACTATAATGTTGTTTCTGATAGATTTTAATTAAGAGTTGGGTTACTCATTTGATCTCATCAGGAGAGATTAAAGGTGACTTGACCTGAAATGATTTTTTTGTTTTGGGGTGAGTTCTTCGGTAGAACCTCATAACGTATGAGAGCACCCGTAAAGCCCTAGGTAGGTCTGAAAAGCGTTAGAGAACATCGGTAGTATTTACTGTTGTTGTTGCGCAGGTCTTCGCCCTCTTTTCCTCTACGGAGGTGATGTAGTCACTTTCTTGTGCTGGCCATTGGGAAGTGTCTTCTTGCAGCCATGAAGGTCCCTGCCACCACAACGAATTGTTGACTAATTCAAACGCAGGTACTACCTAAATCTGCTGGGTTGGACTCCGAGTTCACGTGCAACCAGTCCTTATTTCCGACCATGTCGATGATCTTGGTGATACGATGTGCGACGAAGGTTGACCAGGAACAAGGCGGTTTCCATGCGAGAACGATCGTTGAATCCGTCCAAAGGTGAACTCTCACTGGTCCCAATTTAAGGTTTCTGAAAATGGATTCGGTGATTTCCGCTAACAGCACGGCTTCGTAAAGTTCCAATCTTGGAAGAGAAAGAGTTTTCACTGGGGCTACTCGGGTTTTTGCTAGCAGCAGGTTCGTCAAGATGTGGTTATCAGTTTTCACGCGCATGTAGACGGCTGCTGCATAAGCCTTCACCGATGCGTCACAAAATCCATGGATCTCTATGTCGGTTCCTGGAGAAAAGTTGACCCATCTAGATATCCTTATTTTATCGATCTCATGGTATTGGTCGGTGAAGGTTTTCCATCGTTCCAGCGTACTGGTAGATACTGGTTCGTCCCAAGCGGTGCCTTCCAACCAAATACTCTGCATGAGTATTTTTTCCACAATGACCATTGGTGCCCGCCACCCTAATGGATCGAAAAGTTTGGCGATTGCTGATAGTATCGCTCTCTTTTTAATGTTTTCCGGGTTGTCCAGCGTCCCTGCTTTAAAATAAAATAAATCGGAGAGGGCATTCCATCGAATTCCTAATGCTTTAACTGAACTGGTATCTTCGAAGGCCAGGAAGTTTTCCATGAGCAGGTCTGCTTTGGGGATGTCCCTTAGAATGTCCTCTGAATTGGATGTCCATTTGCGAAGTGGAAAGCCCGCGGAGTGTAGGAATTGACAAATTTCATCTCTGGCTTTAATGGTCGATGTGATCGTATGTCCACCCGCTAACACGTCATCTACATACATGTATTCTCGCAGTATGATTGCCGCTGTAGGGTGTGAATTTGAGACGTCGTCTGCTAGTTGGAGAAGCGTTCTTATCGCGAGGTTTGGATCGCAATTCACTCCGAAGGTAACCGTCTTTAATTCGTAGAGACTAATAAGGTCATTCGGGGAAGTGCGATATACAATGCGTTGAAATTTGGTGTGATTTTCGTTCACCTAAATTTGACGATACATCATTTCGATGTCGCTATTGAAGACAAAACGGTATAGTCTCAATCGTAATATAAGGATGGGTAGATCGGCTTGTAGAACTGGGCCTGGGAGGAGAATATTGTTTAAGCTATTACCGTTGGCCGTAGGGCTCGAGGCGTCAAATACTACGCGTACCTTGGTGGTTGTACTTTCTGCTTTTACAACGGCGTGGTGGGGCAGGAAGTAATGATCCGAATCGTCGGATGGGATATTCTTTTTCAGTTTTCTCATATGTCCGAGTGTTTCATATTTTGACAACACTCGAACATATTCTTTACCTAAATCTGGGTTTTTTATTAGCCGCCCCTCATTCCGGAAGAATTGAGAGCATGCTCGTTTCAGGAACGGTCCTAAATTAAAGTTATTAGGGTAATCCTGCCTGAATGGTAGTGATACGGTGTATCTTCCATCTTCATCACGTTTCGTTGTTTCTTTAAATAATTTTTCGCAATACCTCTCCTCTTCATTTAATATTTTATTTTGGTTACATTTTCTACCTCCCAGAAAGCTTTGAGTTGGTT
Source organism: Eurosta solidaginis (assembly GCF_040869045.1). Classification (NCBI taxonomy): domain Eukaryota; kingdom Metazoa; phylum Arthropoda; class Insecta; order Diptera; family Tephritidae; genus Eurosta; species Eurosta solidaginis. Next base: position 102,674,585 of record NC_090320.1, on the reverse strand, counting down.
GTCTAACGCAACCTCGTTGTAGAAAGACACAATGCTCTTCGTTGGATTCCGGTATTCGATACGACCGCTTAGTATCCAACCGAACACTGTCTCTTGGGCTAAGAGTGTGTTTAGCACATTCTTTTTTATACCGTTCATTATAATTTGGGGATATATGTCTCCGCCAAGTATGAGGTCTACGTCTTCGTTGACGTAGAACCTCTTGTCTGCCAAAACCAAGTCTGGGAATGCCTGCATAGTCATTGCGTTGATATGGCAGGATGGAAGATTCCCAGTGAGTTTCGCTAGAACTAGTACGGGTGTAGTCAGGCTGAAGCAGGGATCCACTGGTGAACGTAATTCGACGTTGGATGCTTCTTTCACCTGATCTGACACCGCATTTGTGATGCCTGAAACATGGGCATGCATTTTCCTCGCTGGCAAATTGATCCTGCGTTTCAGTTTTTCAGTTATAAAGGAACATTCAGACCCACAATCAATTAATTCCCGCGCGGAGAAGTCGGTACCATTATGGTGAATGTGTACGCGAGCAGTTCCTAATAACACACCTGTGCTGGAATTGGCATGGCAGGATTTGACATTCTGGTTCGTAGAAGAAGGTGGTTGTCCCGATTCCTGTCTTTTCCGTGCCTGTACCGAAGTTGATGGGGTATTATCCGCATCTTTGAACGGGTTGCGCACCGCCGGTTGCTGAAGTGTGTCCGCATGCAGGAGCGTGTGGTGACGAGAGTGGCATTTGGAACAGTTGTATGAACTGGTGCACCTCGTCACTGTGTGTCCTGGGGATAAACAATTCAGGCAGCCATTTGTGGATTTGACGAATTTAATCCGTTCTACCGGGTTTAAATCGCAAAAACGTGAACAGTTGCGTAATCTGTGCTCCGTAGATTTGCACATTTTACACATTGATTTTGTTGTTTGCTTGGTTACTTTGGTTTGAAAAGCACCAAGTCTTTTTGTAGGGTTTTCCGTCGACTGGCGCGACGTGTTTGACTTTTGCTTTTTAGAAGTGGCATTCCCTGTAAAACCAGACACAGTTTCAAGTGTAAATAAGTAATAATCGCATCCCAATTTGAAACGTCAATCTGATGTGTTTTTAAGGATACTAAACAATTATTTATGTCGCGCTGTAAGGTTTTGATAGAGCTGCCGCACTCGCTATCTAACTTTTTTAGATTAAACAAAATTTGTACTTGTGAGTTTACGAGAATCCGCTTATTCTCGTATCTCTCACATAGGTTTTTCCAGGCTGTTTCGAAGCCTTCATTTGTCAAAGGACATTTCTTGACAATATCCTTTGCCTCACCTTGGGTTTTTTGGTTAAGGTGGAACAACTTTCCTACCGGGCTTAGGCGACTGCTGTTTTTGTATATGGCCGTGAACAGGTCACGAAACCTTGGCCAAGATAGGTAGTCGCCCTTGAATACCTCAGTATCGCAGGCTGGCAGGCGGATACTGTTTTCGCGCGCGCGTTCTCCCTCAGGTTTGACTGCCCTATCTTTTTCCTCCTTCAATTTAGTTTGAATTTCAGCCATGTTCGACATGCATCTCAGGAACACGGCATATGCCGCTTTATGCTTGATCTTGACAGCTGCAATTTTCAGAGCCAAGCAACTCCTCTAGGGCGTTCTCTGCTTTTTCCCACTTAGCTTGCAACTCTTTTTGATGTATTGCAAGAGTGTGTACAGTGTGCAGAGCCGCATTGATATCATTAAAATCGGCCTCGAATTCGATTATTCGATTGGCCAATCTAAGTTAAGAGTTCATGTTCATGGTTGAAAAATGGAGAGCGAATTAACCAAGGGATATAACTGAAAAAACCTGAGCGAATAACCCAACCAACCACTATTAAATACGAAAAAATTTATTTTTATTTTTTTTTATTTTTTCTGACTTTGCAGATTATTTTGTGCCTTAAAACAGAGAGCAGGGGGGAGCAACACCGATGTGTACTGTGTAAAGTAAAGGGGGGGGGGGGGGGGGCACTCGCCACTTCAACCTTGAATTTTATTATAAAATAAGTGCGCGCGTTGATATAAACTCGACGAAAAGTGTGAAACCGTGAAATAAATATTATGCAACAAAGAACAAAACTGTGTAACAAGATTAATTAGAGAAATTAGTGAAAATAATAGTTACGCAAAGAAATTGAATTTTGCCGCAGTCAAATGGCGTGAATTTTTTTGAAAGTGAGGTTATGCGCACCTCTTCACTGTGCTGTCTCTGGAGAGTTTTTTCACACTTTTCGCGGTTAATTAAAATCACGTATGGCACTTTAAATTGATTTTTCGCACTTTTTATTTATTGTTTTAACCAAAAAAATGTACCAAGAAATATTGCACTTACTTTGTCTTTTTATGGCGATTTGTATAGTGGTGCTTATGTGGCAAGATGGCTTGATGTGTTGCAGTGGCTTTAGCTGGCTGTCGCTTGCTCAGTGTTTCTACAAGATGTTGTTAGGCAATTGTAGTGTATCACCACAATAATTTACCACCAAAGTGTATAACCAAGCGTGCATATAATGATTTTGTACGGATGTGGACTGTATATAGGTACTGTATTCCAAATTCCTGGTGAAGAAGGACCAAATGTTCGACCGGGGTGCGTTGGCATCTGGAGGTAGGTGGGCGCACCGGGGTCGATCTCAGTGGGAATAGGTGTATGGAATAGAAAATAAGCAAATAGACGAGAATTTCTCGTTACAATAATATGTTTTATTGAATAGAAGTACAATATTTTGGTGACAATATTAACTGTATTGACTGTATTGTAGAAACACGGCAGAGATCGCTGGCGGCAGATGTTAGCTGGTTGGCTGTTAGAATCCAAGAGGCCGGTTGTATTGAAAGCTACAACCGTTGACCCGCAAAATCCTCCGTTTTGGAGGGGAAAGGCACCCACACATCAACCCCGACGTGCATATGCATGAGTGCTGACAAAAAGCACACATACACGTGCATGTACATGCATGCACATGCACGTGGCGGTGATGGTGTGGGTGGTAATAAATTAAAACGAGTATCGAGTATCGATTTGCAGAGTTGCATTGGGGGGATCGCAATCAGATACAGAAAAGTTAGGCATCCTGCCTAAACAGCGAGTATTGATACACCTATTTTAGGAGCAAACTTTTTACAGAAATTTGGAATTATCGTTAATATGAAAAATAAAGAAAAAATGAATCTACAACAAAAATTAAGGTTTCTTGATTTTCTGATATTATTTCACTCAAAATTCCTATTGTCGAAAATAAGTTTTCAAAATTACTAAATGAATTTCCATCTATTACCTGGCAACCAGATTACACTAAAGAAGTGAAACACCATACGGTTCACAGAATAGAAACAAAAGGTGTTTTATCTTTTTCAAAACCCAGACGTCTTGATCCATCAAACTTAAAATTGCTAAAACTAAATTTGAATTCTTATAAAACGGGTATATGCAGACCCTCCAATTCTCCCATTGCCAAATGATTGGAGACCTTTTGGAGATTGCCGAAGATTAAATTTTATTACTAAACCTGATCGGTATCCTTTACCACATATTCATGATCTGACAATTGATTTGAAAAATAAACAAACTCTTTCCAAAAATGATCTTGTACGCTCTTATCATCAAATTCCAATGGCCGAAGAAGACATACATAAAACGCAATAACCACACATTTTGGAATGTTTGAATTCATAAGAATGCTTTTGGTTTACGAAACAGCGCTCAAATTTTCCAACGCTTTATTAATGAAGTATTTCCTTATTTTGATTTTGTATTTAATTACATTGATTCTCATTGCCTGTGATGATGAAGATCAACATATCAATCATTTAAAAGCAGTTCTTAAACGAATTGAAGAATATAACTTAAACATCAAACCTTCGAATTATAATCTTAGTGTAAATAAATTAGACTTCTTAAGTTACGAAATTTCAGCTGAAGGCATTAAACCCTCTATAGATCGAATTGAGGTCATAACAAATTTTGAAAAACCCATTTCTATTAAGAAATTACAAAAATGTTTAGATATGGTAAACTACTATCATAGATATATTAAAATGTTAGCAACCGAACTTATTCATCTGCGTTGAATGCTTACATATGCAGTTAAAAACAAAATCAAAAATATTAAATTGGACAAATGAAACCACTTTCGCTTTCGAACATGTTAAGAAAGCTTTTTGCTAAAAACCGACTCAGTTCGACAAAAATGGTACATTATCGTTAGCAGTAGACGCATTCAATTTTGCTATTGGAGCAGTTTTACAAAAAACTATCAATAATATACTAGAACTATTAGCTTATTTTTCGGGAAAGTTGACTCCAGCAGAAACCAATTATTCATTATTCGATCGTACAATGTTGGCAATTTATAATTCAATCAAACTTTTCAAACATTTTTTTGAAGGTAGAATATTTACAATTTACACTGATCATAAATCTTTAACTCATGTTCTGATTTCTAAAGTCGATAGATCTCCTCGTCAATTACGATATTTATTTCTTTATTTTATTTATTTATTTATTAATTGAGCCTACTGATTACAAATCTTACAGACTAGAATAATTATTTGTTTAATAATATTTTAGCTTCTTGTGAATTTATGAATTTATTTCTGCACTTTTTCAATTTTGTCGGAATATACATCGTAATATGGAGTCCATATAAGAGAAAAATATTCGAGGCGAATTCGTAGGAGAGCAGTATGTGGAGATTTTATGGTATAAGAGTCTTTAAAGTCCCGTGCATTCCTTTAAATAAAGCCTATCATTGCAAACGATTTGGACACAATGAAATCAATGTGCTTACTGAACGAGAGCTTTGTGTCGAAGATCACTTCTAAATCTTTGATGTCGGAACAACGAATGGGAACATTGTTGTTCAACTGATAATTGTACAGAAGTACATTAATCTTCCTTGTGAAAGATACGACAAAACATTTGTTGATATTTAAGTATAGGTGATTTGATGTACACCAAATCTCAAAACTACTTAAACCAGATTGTAGATTTCTACCATCGGAGATACTATCAACTCGCAGCAAAAGTTTCACAACATCGGCGAACATCAAACATTTTACAAACTTGAAGTGTGAAGGTAGATCCTTAATGAACAATAAATATAACAATGGGCCACAGTGGGTACCTTGAGGAATACCGGACCATGCTTTACTCTCCTGTTGACCAAATCAGATCGGATCAAGGAATGAGATGCGCCCTTATCCCTCTGACGGTAAGACTAATTGATTTCCTTCCTATTTGCGACACAGATACCACAGGACATTCAATAGCTGGCGCTAGCTCTCGATCTCCACATCTTACTCGCCCTTGCTCATCCCTTCCAACTTTGTTATTAATACCACCCATGCTGTTGAACCCACTAGCATCAAGATCGCAATGACGTGCAATGTGACCGGGCTTCTCGCATTTGAAGCATTTGATAACCCTTTCACTTCGCTTTTGCGATCCTCGCAGCGCCTCCAATATTGTGTTCACCAAGTCTGGCCTTTCTACCTCCACATGGCATGCTTTGAACGCCGGCTTACACAGAAGCGCCTTTTCAGCAAATGTTGGCTTTGGGTTTGCGTATGACGCTCGCTTCGTTTCAATATCCCGTATTCCATTAATAAAGCTCTGGATTTTTACCCTTTCGGTATATTCCACGGGTGCGTCCGCATTCGCTAAATGTGCCAGCCTTTCAACATCCGGCGGTTTTGGAATTCTATTTGGTAGATCTTTTTCCTATGTTCGCTTCCGTACCGTCGTTCTAAAGCAGCCATCAATGCTTCATATCTGTTCCGTTCGTACTCTGGGATTGTCTGTAAGATTTCCGCAGCTGTTCCTTTTAAAGCCACGAACAACGCTTTATCTTCAGCATTCCAGTTGTTCACTGTTGCGGTCTTTTCAAACTGTAGCTTAAAGACCTGGAAAGGAACAGAACCGTCAAACGATGGTGTTTTTACCTTTGGATTATTAGCTGAAACTGCTGGGCGATTTAGTTGCAGCTGCCACATACGACCCTTTAAATCATCGACTTCTGCCTGAAATTGAGCGATTTTTGCATCCTGCGCTTCCAGCTCTGATGTTACCCTTACTTCCTGTGCTTCTAACTGCAAAGACATTTGTGCCACCTGCAATAATAAGCTCTCCTTTTGTTCTTCCCTCTTGGATGTTATGCGTGTCTCCTGCGATTCCAGTTGGGATCCCAAATATGTCTTCTGTTCTTCCAATTGAGTTTCCATCTTGGATGTAATATATGTCTTCTCTTGTTCCAGTTGAGTTTCCATCTTGGATGTAATCTGTGTCAACATTTCTGAAATACGCGTTCCTTGTGCTTCAATCTTCGATGTTATGCGTGTCTCCTGGGATTCTATTTATGTTTCCATCTTGGATGTTACTGTCGACGTTTGTGTAGATATTCCAGCTAATATCGTGTTCAAGTCTGTGTTCGCCATTGTCTACGGCGTTTCATTTTTCCCCTCCAATTTTTTGTTTCATCGCCATCAATATGAAAGACATACTCTTCCACGTCAACTCCTTCTTTAATTGCTGGATCTTCAATTCACTCCACTTTGCCGTGTCCTTGTTGTATTCGAAATCTTCGGAGTTTATTCAAAAATTCCTCTTCTGACACCAATTTTAACGAATTTAGTACAATTCCGCTTATTTCACACCTTCTACTAACGTTCGTATCGCTAAACTGTTGAATAAATAACTCCAATATTCAATAATGCATAATGGTCTTCACAATAACACTTATACTTCGCAACCAATAGCGTGCTTAAATCAAATTGATTCTGCTTACTCAGCTTTTGCTCCTTTTATACCCTCTGCTGTGTCGTTCGCATACCCCTAGGCGTTTCTTCTTCTAGAATTTACTACTTGTTTACCAGCTATAAACTCAACAGCTATAAACTACAGGTGCACGTTTATAGCTTCTCGCATAGCCATATGCACGTGTATATGTGAGTGATACGTCCACCGATGATTGCATACTTTTGTGAGTATCTCAGATATATGCATGTGTTTGTGCATATCTCTCCGCTTCTTGTGTGTACATATGTGTAGGAATAATGATTGATTTGTTTATGTAGATATAAGTGACTGCTTATTATCGGCTTAGAGATGATAGTATGCCTTAATGTTGCTAATATTCTTCACAATATGAAAGATGATACTCAGGTAAAGGTAAAAAGTTACAAAATACCCCAAGCCCATAACAGAGGAATAAATAAAAATCTTCCACCCCTTGCTCGATAACAACTAAATCCATAATGAGCGGAATATATTGAATTTCTAGCAGTATAAAAAGAACCAATTACTTCTAACAAGTTTTACAAGCAGAATCTCTATATGAAAAAAGATACTCCGGTATACGCAAAAAATTTAAAAATACTGAGAGCTCGTGACAGTCAAATATATAAACAAGTAATAGAACCATCTATGCCAGATTGATATAATAAGAGACGTCAGTTCATACTTTTTGTGAAATTTATTTGTAATGTCCCATTTGAGGGGTAATTTTAAATTGCTTGTACAAATTTTCATGAGGTATTTTTGTTTTTTGCAAGGAATCGTATAAACTAAACAATTCATCCTCTTTCCAACAATCACAATATATATTAATATAAACTTCTTAAAAATGTGTAGAAGATAATTTCCTAATACCCGCCAATCAGGTAAATTAGAAATGAAATAGAACTCTCGTCTCTTATTATGTCAATCCTCTTTGCTAGTACCTACTAAAATATTACCAGGAAGAAACGATAAAAGGCAGAGATTAGTTATTGAGTTTAACTAAGTAAACTAAAAATTAACAGCACATAAATTCCGTTACCAAGAATCGATATCCTAGAACAAATTGGAAGAGTAAAATTATTTTTATGTTAAGACTAAATACCAGGCTTTTATAAAATAGAATTGAACCAGATTACAGAGACATAACCTCATTTACAACACTGTTCTGCTCACACATTTCTATAACCGCCATATTACTTGAATTTTACCTGCCGATTTACTTTACCTGCATCAGCCACATGAATAAAATAACCAAAAAAAATTAATTTCCAATATTTATTTACACAATATTGGAGTTATTTATTCAACAGTTTAGTGATTCGAACGTTATCAGAAGATCTGGAGTAAGCGGAATTTCCCTAAATTCGTTACAATTGGTGTCAGAAGAGGAATTGTTGAATAAATTCTGGAGATTACGAATAAAACTTGGACATGGCAAAGTTAATTGAATGAAGGATCCAGCAATTGAAAAAGGAGTTGGAGAACCGTGGATTGAATACAACTGGCAATAGGATCGAACTTCAAACACGTCTCCGAGAGGTATTGGAGTTGGAAGGAATTAATGTGAACGAGTATGTCTTTTATCCTGATGTGGAAGATCCAGCGACTAAAATGGAGGAGAAGATAGGGACTCTGAATCCATTGGCAAGTGCTGACACTAACGCAATACTAGCAGTGTTGAAGCAAATGTCATCACAAATTTCAACCGAAATGTCATCTCACCTGGAAGAACAGAAGACGTATATGGTCTCCCATCTGGAAGCACGGGAGACACGTATGACACCCCAACTGGAGTCGCAGGAGAACCGTATAACATCGAAGATTGAAGCACAAGAAACGCGTATTTCAGAAATGTCGACACAGATTACATCCAAGATGGAAGCACTAGAGGATCGCTTACCACTGCAGGTGGCACAAATGTCTTCGCAGTTAGAAGCACAGAATATAAATTGTACAAATCGAGGACAGAATGGAAGCCGAGATAGAAGCTTTGAGAAGCGTAGAGTACGAACGGAACAGTTGTGAGGCATTGATGGCCGCTGTCGAGAGACGTTATGGAAGCGAGCGTAGAAAACAGATATACCAAAATGGGTTGCAAAACCGTTACCAAAAAGCGAATGAGACTTTGCAGGAGTTTTCGTCGGATGTTGAAAAATTGGCTCATCTCGAAAATGCAGACGTACCCGCGGATTACACCGAGAGGGTTAAAATACAGAGCTTTATGAATGGAATACGGGATGTCGAAACGAAACGAGCTACATATGCGAACCCAAAGCCAAAATTTGCTGAAACGGTATCCCATGCACTTACTCAGGAAACTGCCTCAATTTTGAGTAAGCCAGCGTACAAAGCCCATCGTGTGGAAGTGGAAAGGCCAGATTGGGTGAACACAATTTTGGAAGCACTGAAGGGATTATAACAGAAAAACTCTGGAGTTATGAAATGCTTCAAGTACGGCAACCCAGGCTACATTGCACGTCATTTCAACACCGGTCCTAATAGTTCCAACAATGTGGGTGGACGCAAACGCAGAGCTGAAGGAGATGAGCAAATCTCCAAGTCCATTCAATCGTTAAACTAAAGCGAGTCAGCCAGGAGGGGCGACAGCTGGCTCCCTCACTTGAATGCCCCATAATCTCTATCTCGCAAATTGGAAAAGGTCAAACAATCTTACTGTCGGAGGACATGTGGATGGAAAGGAACGTTAACTGACTGTAGATATGGGTGCATCTCATTCCATTAACTAAGTAAACTAAAAATTAACAGCACATAAATTCCGTTACCAAGAATCGATATCCTAGAACAAATTGGAAGAGTAAAATTATTTTTATGTTAAGACTAAATACCAGGCTTTTATAAAATAGAAGTTGAACCAGATTACAGAGACATAACCTCATTTACAACACTGTTCTGCTCACACATTTCTATAACCGCCATATTACTTGAATTTTACCTGCCGATTTACTTTACCTGCATCAGCCACATGAATAAAATAATCAAAAAAAATTTATTTCCAATATTTATTTACACAATGAATATTGGAGTTATTTATTCAACAGTTTAGTGATTCGAACGTTATCAGAAGATCTGGAGTAAGCGGAATTTCCCTAAATTCGTTACAATTGGTGTCAGAAGAGGAATTGTTGAATAAATTCTGGAGATTACGAATAAAACTTGGACATGGCAAAGTTAAATGAATTAAGGATCCAGCAATTGAAAAAGGAGTTGGAGAACCGTGGATTGAATACAACTGGCAATAGGATCGAACTTCAAACACGTCTCCGAGAGGTATTGGAGTTGGAAGGAATTAATGTGAACGAGTATGTCTTTTATCCTGATGTGGAAGATCCAGCGACTAAAATGGAGGAGAAGATAGGGACTCTGAATCCATTGGCAAGTGCTGACACTAACGCAATACTAGCAGTGTTGAAGCAAATGTCATCACAAATATCAACCGAAATGTCATCTCAGCTGGAAGAACAGAAGACGTATATGGTCTCCCATCTGGAAGCACAGGAGACACGTATGGCACGCCAACTGGAGTCGCAGGAGAACCGTATAACATCGAAGATTGAAGCACAAGAAACGCGTATTTTAGAAATGTCGACACAGATTACATCCAAGATGGAAGCACAAGAGGATCGCTTACCACTGCAGGTGGCACAAATGTCTTCGCAGTTAGAAGCACAGAATACAAATTGTACAAATCGAGGACAGAATGGAAGCCGAGATAGAAGCTTTGAGAAGCGTAGAGTACGAACGGAACAGTTGTGAAGCATTGATGTGCCGCTGTCGAGAGACGTTATGGAAGCGAGCATAGAAAACAGATATACCAAAATGGGTTGCAAAACCGTTACCAAAAAGCGAATGAGACTTTGCAGGAGTTTTCGTTGGATGTTGAAAAATTGGCTCATCTCGAAAATGCAGACGCACCCGTTGATTACACCGAGAGGTTTAAAATACAGAGCTTTATGAATGGAATACGGGATGTCGAAACGAAACGAGCTACATATGCGAACCCAAAGCCAAAATTTGCTGAAACGGTATCCCATGCACTTACTCAGGAAACTGCCTCAATTTTGAGTAAGCCAGCGTACAAAGCCCATCGTGTGGAAGTGGAAAGGCCAGATTGGGTGAACACAATTTTGGAAGCACTGAAGGGATTATAACAGAAAAACTCTGGAGTTATGAAATGCTTCAAGTACGGCAACCCAGGCTACATTGCACGTCATTTCAACACCGGTCCTAATAGTTCCAACAATGTGGGTGGACGAAAACGCAGAGCTGAAGGAGATGAGTAAATCTCCAAGTCCATTCAATCGTTAAACTAAAGCGAGTCAGCCAGGAGGGGCGACAGCTGGCTCCCTCACTTGAATGCCCCATAATCTCTATCTCGCAAATTGGAAAAGGTCAAACAATCTTACTGTCGGAGGACATATGGATGGAAAGGAACGTTTACTGACTGTAGATATGGGTGCATCTCATTCCATTATTCGAGCAGATTTAGTCAACAAGAAGATAAGACCATTGCATGGAGCAAGATTGCGTACGGCCAGGGGAGAAGAAATACGGTTCTAGGAGAAATAGCATGTGAAATCGCAATTGGGAACATCATGGTAGTACACAATTTTATAGTGGCAGAGATTGTTGATGAAATTATAATTAGAGTGGACTTCTTAATCGACCAAGGCATCAAGATCGACATGTAAAGCAAGACGATGTGATATAAGAACGTGGCTGTGCTACTTAATTTCGGCTGCTAGAGAGACTATAGCAGTAAACGAGTGCTGGTAGAGGAGAGTCATCAAATACCACCAAAATCAGAAGCAGTCATCTGGGCAAAGGTTGATGGTGGTTGTGGGACAAACAAATTGTGGGTTGTGGAAGCAGCGAACAAATCAGCACCGAATGTACTGGCAGGAAAACCCCAGGATATGACAAAACAAGATGGACGTATTCCGGTAAGAGTACTCAATGAGTTCAAATCACCACTCAAACTGATCAAAGGAGCTATATTGGAAAGATGCCAAGAGGCTGAAGTAGTTATTAACTGTGGACAGCTCCAGGAACACCTTTCAACTAACTAGTAGTACTGATCTTCCATATGACATCACGGCATGGACGGAGGGGCTAGAGAAAATTATTAGTGTAAGGCAAAACAGCTGCTTCTAAAGTACGCGAACATATTTGACCAAGATGGCTCCAAACCAGGCCACACCAACGTTGTGAAATATCAAATTGACACTGGAGATGCGAGGCCGATCCGTCAAGCTCCACGTAGTGTTCCACTGGCGAAGCGGGAAGTTGTGAGTCAAATCATACAAGAAATGAGCGACAGCAGCGTCATCGAACCATCAGCTAGTCCATGGAGCTCACCGGTAGTACTTGTAAAGAAGAAGGATGGAAAAAGAGGTTTTGCGTGGACTACCGGAAGTTGAATGACGTTGCGAAAAAGGATAGCTACCCATTGCCAAGAATTTACGACACTCTGGACTCGCTATTTGGTATGAAATGTTTTTTCACACTGGACTTGAAAAGCGGCTACTGGCAAGTGGAAGTGAAGGAGGAAGACAAAGAGAAAACAGCCTTCAGTGTTGTTGATGGTCTTTGGCAATTTACAGTGATGCCTTTTGGACTATGTAATGCACCAGCTACTTTTGAAAGGCTCATGGATCAGGTACTGAAGGGACTATTTTGGAAAACATGCTTAGTGTACCTAGACGACATCATCGTATTGGGAAAGAACTTCGAAGAACATCTCAAGAACTTGGAGGAGGATTTCCAAAGAAAGCTGGTGCTGGTCTGAAACTTAGTCCCAAAAAGTGTTCTCTGTTCAAGAACTAAGTTAGTTACTTGGGTCATAAAGTAAAAGTGGAGGGCATCTGCGCCGTGAATGAAAAGGTAGAAGCAGTGAAGGATTGGCCAAGACCACAGAATCTGCATGAATTGAGAAGTTTCTTTGGGCTGTGCACATATTACCGGCGGTTTGTACCAAATTTGCCAGCGTAGCCCATAGCCTCCACAAGCTAACAAGAAAAAATAAAGTTTTTGAATGGAAGAAAGAGCAAGAAATCTTTCCAAACATTGAAAGAGCGTTTGTGCACTGCCCCAATGTTGGCATATCCGATTCCAGGAGCAACATTTTTTCTAGATACAGATGCGAGTGGATATACTATATGAGGCGTTTTATCACAATTGGACGATGGACAAGAGAAGGTAGTTGCATATTACAACCGTTCAATTGGAAGACCAGAGAAGAAATATTGCGTTACACGGAGAGAGCTGTTGGCATTGGTAGAGTGCATTAAACATTTTCACAAGTACCTCTACGGGCAGCGATTCCGCATCAGGACAGATCAAGCAGCGTTAAAATGGCCCCTGCAGTTCCGTAATTCAGAAGAATAAATGGCACGGTTAATCGAGCGACTATAAAGCTATGACTTTTCCATTGAGCATCGAAAAGGTAGTACACATGGAAATGCTGATGCAATGTCACGAAGACCATGTAGTTTGGAATGCAAGCACTGTTCAAAGACCGAGGCTGAATAAGGCATTATAGATGTCCGTCTAATGACTATAACAAGTACGGATGAATGGGACAAGGAACTACTAAGGAAGTATCAGCTAGAAGATACTGATCTGTCACATGTTATGCAAGGGCTCGAACGAAACGAAAGGCCAAATAGAGAAGAGATGTCAACAGAGAGTTCCATTGCGAAGTCATATTGCGCACAGTGGAACAGTTTGGAATTGATATCCGGTTGCTTGCATCGAGTATGGGAGAGTGATTATGGTCAATGCAAGAAGAAACTGATAGTTGTTGCCAGAAAGGGGATGCCTGACGTGGTCAGCGACCTACACAATGGTCCAGGCGGAGGTTATCTTGGAATCACGAAGACGATCGAGAAGCTTAAGCAGAAGTTCTATTGGGTTGGTTGCCGTCAGTCGGTCACTGAATGGATTGCAAACTGCGAGGTTTGCAGCAGAGCCAAAGGGCCCATAACCCTAAGTCATGGCCAGATGAAGCGGTATAACTCAGGCGCGCCATTTGAAAGGATTGATATGGATACCGCAGGTCAATTTCCTACTAGCAACTGCGGAAACAAATATGTGCTGGTGATTATGGATTATTTCAGGAAATGGCCAGAGTTATACCCAATCCCAAATCAAGAAGCGGAAACAGTAGCAGAAGTGGGAGGGACGCAACAAATTAAATGGGGTCACACTGAAATGACAGTCCTTAGACGGGAAAAATCCCGAGTCGCTCCGGTACATAGAACCGACTGCCTTGGGAAGATTACAGAGATAGTCGATTTCATGAAGCGGCACAACATCCGCATTGCTGCGATTCAAGAGACTAAACTCACAGCAAGATCTGCATTGCAGACCTGCTCTGGGTATAATGTCCGCAGGAAAGACCGCGAGAGCGGAAATGGAGGCGACCTCGCGTTTATCATACACCACTCTGTGCAATATTATATATTTGATCCTGGCATCGACCGCAGGGACAATGCCTTAGAACGTCAAGGCCTATCTGTCCGGTCAGGCGATGCAAACCTAGAAATCATCAACATCCACATCCCTCCTGCCACCTGTTGCCCCAGTGGATACCGCCCTAATATCAGGGCCTTACTCACTGGCAACAATCGCATTATCTTAGGCGATTTCAATGCCCATCATGATCTATGGCATTCAAACTTGCGGGCGGACAGTAGGGGTGAGATGTTGGCGGATCAAATAGAAGAAACGACGTTCTGAACAATAAACGGAGACGCCCCCACACGTATGGTAGGAAGCTGTCACAGTTCGCCAGATATCTCAACCGTGAGCGCAGAACTCCTAAACTGCATCAACTGGCATCCGACCACCTGCCCATACTTATTTCGCTCGAGCGTACCGCCGACTTCATCGTCACCGAAAAACGCACTTTCATAACCTTCCAAAAGGGAAAGTGGGAAGAATACAAATCTTTTACAGACAACCGCTTTGTTGCCCTCCCTATCCCGACTGATGCCCGCCAAGGGGAGCGTGCCTTCCGTAAGGTCATTGAATCCGCCTCGGCAGGTTTCATTCCCGCCAGGAGAATTCCCGAAATCCGGCCCCACTTCCCGGCGGAGGCCGCAAACTTAGCGAGAGAACGTGACCTTATAAGACAGCTTGATCCAGGCGACCCCCAAATAAGGGATATAAACCAACGCATCAGGAACACAAGCGGGCGAAATGGGAGGAGCACCTAAGAGGTTGTAACCTCTCTACCGGTGTGGGTAAACTTTGGTCCACCCTAAAGTCCCTATCGAATCCAACTAAGCACAAAGACAAAGTTTCCATCACCTTTGGCGACAAAGTGCTGTCGGATGCGAAAAAATGCGCGAGCGCTTTCTGCCGACAATATATAATGCATCCTAAGGTCGACAAAGATAGACGGAGAGCCAATTGACACACACATAAACACAAATTCAGCGCGTCACCAATCACCATCACCGCTAAAGAGGTTGATGACGCCATTGGTCGCGCTAAATCATCCAAAGCAGTGGGCCCAGACGGCATAGCCATGCCGATGCTTAAAAGCCTAGGGAAAGAGGGTTTCAAATATTTAGCGGATGTCTTCAACCTGTCTCTTTCCACCTTTGTCATACCCGAGAAATGGAAAATAGCCAAGGTGGTCCCGCTACTAAAGCCTGGGAAACCAGCTAACATAGGTGAGTCGTATCGTCCGATATCTTTCCTATCGCCAGTAGCAAAGTCGCGTGAAGCGATTTTGCTCCCTTATTTCCAAGCAAATTTGCAGCTAGCCTCTCACCAGCATGGCTTCAGAAAACTCCATAGCACTACCACCACGCTAAATGCCCTTCGCACCCAGATAAATTGTGGTTTAAATCAATACCCCCACCATAGAACAGTACTCGTAGCGCTAGACCTATCAAAAGCTTTTGATACGGTCAACCATGGCTCGTTACTGCAAGACCTGGAAGGGTCTACCCTTCCCCCATGTCTTAAAAGGTGGGCCGCAAATTATCTGGGTGGTCGGCAGGCATCGGAGCAATTTAGAAATGAAATATCAAAACCAAGAAGAATTAAACAGGGGGTGCCACAGGGTGGTGTCCTATCCCCACTTTAGTTTAATTTCTACATATCTAAGCTACCTTCGCCACCAGAAGGTGTTACTATCGTTTCCTACGCCGATGACCGCACAATAATGGCCACAGGCCCAGGCCCAAATATCAGTGAGCTTTGCAACAGAATAAACAGCTACCTTCTTGCCAAACCTGGCATTATCACCGACTAAAGCCTCCGCGACCTTATTTACAACATGGACGTCCCAAATGTCGATCATTTTGATTATCCACGTCGATGGCACTACGCTACCGACTGCCCTACACCCCAAAATCTTGGATGTGACGTTTGATCAGGATCTACATTTTGGTGAGCACGCAGCCGCAAATGTTCGGAGAATTCAGAGCCGTAACAAAATCCTCAAATCCCTCGCTGGCAGTACCTGGGGAAAAGATAAAGAAACGCTCATGACTACATACAAAGCAATTAGCCAGCCGATTACGTGCTACGCGTCACCCATATGGTCGCCAAGCCTAAAAATTACTCACTGGAAGAAACTACAGGCCTGCCAAAATACTGCTCTCAGAATCGCCACGGGCTGTTTTCTTATGTCCCCAGAACACCACCTGCATAATGAGGCTAGAATACTCCCCATCAGGGAGAGAAATGAGATGCTAACCAAACAGTTCCCGTTGAATACCCAGAAACCTGACCATCCCAACAGACATCTGATTGATGAACCAGCACCGCCTAGGGGCTTAAGGAGTCGTCTCCGTAAGCATTTTGAGGAAATGCGGCACCTGAGAACCCAGCCGTATGAAGCGAAAAAACACAAGCAGATCATTGGTGAACTCCATAAACAGGCGTCGGACCTTTATGCCGGGAATTGCCCGGTGAATCCAGTACTTAAAAAAAGTATCCAAAACTCGCGCAAGAGGAACGCATACTCCCCAGGGAAACGCGTGCAAGTCTTGCTCAACTTCGTTCTGGATACTGTAACAGGTTAAACTCTTACCTATCCAGAATCAACCCCGACATACAAGATGTATACCCCGCTTGCAATGTGTCCCCACATGACACCAACCATCTCTTTAATTGCAATGTGGAACTAACGCCTCTAACACCCCTTTCCTTATGGTCCACCCCTGTTGAAACGGCAAGTTTCCTTGGACTCACGTTAGAGGATATTGATGACAATTTGTGATCGGTTGCGGCTGTTAGGTGGGGCGAAGCATTGCTACAACAACAACAACAACAGTAGCAGAAGTGTTTATAAACAATTGGGTTGCAAGGTATGGTGTACCAATGGAGTTATATTCAGACCAAGGCAGGAATTTCGAATCTGCTGTGTTCCAGGGAATGTGTAAATCATTGGGCATTCGAAAAACACGGACAACTGCATTGCATCCTCAGTCCAATGGTATATTGGAACGATTCAATAAAACATTGGAGGAGCACTTAAGGAAAGTAGTGGAAAAGTTCTATAAAGAGTGGGATACCCGCATACTATTATTCTTGATGGCTTACCGATCAGCAGTGTATGAGACAACGGCCAAACCCCTGCAAAAGTAATTCTTGGAAATGACCTTCGACTGCCAGCTGATTTGAAGTTTGGGATAGATTCCTATGCGGAGAGAAATGTCAAGAAATCCACTGGTGTCTTGGAAGAAGAGCTTAGAGAAATACATGATCTTGTAAGGTAACGAACAAAGATTATTAGTGACAAGATGAAAGCCAGATACGATAAAGCAATTAATTCTGAAGGTTTTCAGGAAGGAGATTTGGTGTTGTTATACAACCCACGACGAAAAAAAGGTTTGTCCCCGAAATTTCAGTTTAATTGGGAAGGCCCATACAAAGTTATAAAACGAATCAACGATGGAGTTTACCGCATACAAACATTGGCAAACCACGAAAAAAAATTAAGGTGGTTCATTTGGAAAGGATGGCAGCGTGTAGACCGAAAAATTTTTCTGAACGGGACGATCAGACGTAGGTGGAGGGCAGTGTGACGAATATTAGCAACAGTAAGGGATACTCTCATCTCTAAGCCGATACTAAGCAGTCACTTGTATCTACATAAACAACTCAATCATTATATTTACACATACAGTGGCTCACAGCTTATTTCATGCAGCTACAGAAAAAACTGTAGAGCTAGGTTAGATTAGGTTGAACTGGCCGGTCCATGAGGACCTCACATAGACTGATTGAGTACGTAGTGTTACCAGAAGTTTGTTTTAACGACCAAATTGAAAAACCCTATCAAAATGCATGACCTATGTTATAAAATAACTCCATACTCTTGGCAAATACTAGAAGCTTCCTAGAACTTAAGCCACTTGCTGCTTCTAGATCTGACAGCTTTATCACTCCTTGTAGCTGGAGTCTTAGCCTGGCAAGTGCAGGGCATGAGCACAGAACGTGCTCGATCGTTTCCTCCTCCAACCCGCACTTCCTACATCTGCTATCACTGACCAAGCCTAATTTAAATTCATGTGACGCCAGAATGCAGAGTCCACTCAGAATACCCGTCATGAGTCTACATTCCTCTCTTTTTAATGATAGAAGGAACTGTGTTAGTCTAAGGTTGTAGGACCTACACATAATCTGCGACACTTTACAGCCCCGCGCTTGAACCCACGCCTTTTCCGCTTGGTCGATCATGTACACCTCTCGCCTTCGCTTAATTTCGCCCAATTAAATTGGGACGTCTACAGCGCAAACTTCAAGGGATGCGCCTTTTTAGCTAGTTCGTCCGCTTTTTCATCCCCATCTCTTCCCATATGCCCGGGGACCCAATATAGATGTATGCTTCTCCCTGTCCCGATTCTCTCCAGAGACTGCTTACACTGTAACACGCATTTAGATGCTGAGTTATGCGAGATTATTGCTTTAATTGCTGCTTGGCTGTCAATATAAAAGTTAACACGGTTGCAGCTTAAGCTATTCTCTTCCAGGGTTTCTACTGCTTTGGTTACGGCTAATATTTCCGCTTGGAAAACGCTACAGTAATCCGGCAGGCTGTAGGATCTGCTTATTTTCGGATCAGCGCAATATACCGCAGAACCTTCTTCTTCCACTACTTTGGAACCATCGGTGTACACATGTATCGCCTCGTCCGCCATTTGGGCAACCTTGCGCCAACCGTCCACCTCTATTGTGGCCTTACGATCTCCCTCGAAGCGCAGATGGGGAATCAGGTAGTCTGTTCGCCTTGTGATTGATGACGCTATACTACTATGGCCATATGGTCGGCGCTCAAGCTGCCCCGAAGCAGCCTGTTTGCGGTCGTTAATGCTTTGCTCTTTGCTACCAGATCTACACGTGGAATGTGCAGAATGGCACACAGTGAAGCCGTCGGGGTTGTTTTCAGGGCTCCCATAATGCTAAGCATCGATAGTCTGCATAACCCTCTAATTTTTTGAGATATGTTGTTTTTTGTGTGGCTTTCCACCAAACAAGAACCCCATAGTATAGAATAGGGCTTAAAATCGCTGTAAAAACCCAATGAGAAAGAGAGGGCGATAGGCTCCACGTACAACCCAGCATTCTTTTACATGCATAGAGTGCTTTCTTGACCCTCTCCTCCACGTTGAGCTTCCATGACAGCTTACTGTTAGGGATGATTCCTAGATATTTTGTGCAAGGTTTCTCCTGTAGGGTCACCCTTCCTAACTTAGGCCTGGTCCAATTTGGGACCTTGTACCTCTTTGTATCCGTCTTCTCCGCATTGACTTTCAACCCGACATTAGATGGCCAAGTATAAATATCCCAAAGCGCCCGATCCATCAAAGAACTAATCGTTGGAAGGCACTTTCCAATTATGACAATTGCAACGTCATCTTCGTAAGCCGTAAATTTTACGGGTCCCTCATCGAATTGCCTGAGCAGTTGGTTGATGACCAGCATCCACAGCAGAGGTGATAGCACCCCTCCCTGCGGCGTGCCCCTGTCCACTTTTCATGGCCTCCTACAATCCCCATTGTGATGTAATCTTTCTGCAATTTAACATGCAGCCGATCCATCTGGTTAAGGCTGGATGTACTTTAATGTAATTAAGACCATCCATAATCGCCCATTTAGAAACATTATTGAAAGCCCCGGCAATGTCTAAGAAGACTCCTAGACCATATTCCTTATATTCCAGGGCTTTCTCTACGCTTATTACCACCCTATGCAATGCGGTGTCTACCGACTTGCCTTTGGTGTACGCATGCTGTGTTGTGGAGAGCAGCTTTTCATCCACGTTGGACTTTTGTACACATCTATCAGCCTCTCAAAGGTTTTGAGCAGAAATGATGTTAAGCTAATGGGTCTATAGCCTTTGGGATACACGTGACCAATCTTCCCCGCCTTTGGTAGAAAAGCTACACGAGCAGTTCTCCAAGAGTGCGGTACATGATTCAGTCTTACGCACCCATCGAATATTATTTTAAGCCATTCCAAGGCCGCCCTACTTGAGACTTGTAGCATGGCCGGGAATATACCATCTGGGCCCGGA
Organism: Eurosta solidaginis; assembly: GCF_040869045.1. NCBI lineage: Eukaryota > Metazoa > Arthropoda > Insecta > Diptera > Tephritidae > Eurosta > Eurosta solidaginis. Next base: position 102,654,238 of record NC_090320.1, on the reverse strand, counting down.
GATTTAAACTTAGAAAACGTCTTCACTGCCCACTCGATCTTGGTATCCGTCACCAAGCCCGGCACTACCCGCTCAGTGATCGAAGTGCGAGTGATGTCTGCTGGCTCTTTTATACCGTCTCCCGATGGGAAATGTGTATCGAGAAGCACCTCAAGGGATTCCTCACTATTACGTGACCATTCCCCGTTCTCTTTCTTTATTCGTCCCCGGACTATGTTTCCCTTTGCTAGGACTTTTTTCAACCGTGCTGTTTCGCTGGAGCACTCTATGTCCGTACAGAAACTTTTTTACGAGTTTCTCTCTGCCCTGGTAATTTCACGCTTGTAGATCCTCTGTAGATCCCTGTACTCGTCCCGAGGCGCTTCGCTTTCCGCGGTCTTTGCGAGCTTAAACATTTCGTTTACCTGTCTTCATAGAAGACTCAGCTCATTGCTCCACCATGGCGGCTTTGCTCTTCCTCTGAATCTTCCTAGAGGGCAAGCTTTGTTATACGCAGTCATAAGCGTCCTTGTTAGGAATTCATTCGACTCCTCCAGTTCCTCTACATTAGCAACCTCTTTCGGTTGTCCAAGTTTTGTTTCTACATGTTTCTGGAATTTAGTCCAGTTCATTGACTAAAGGTTCATCCCTTCTCTACCCTCTTTAGGGGGATGCTGAAGCTGATATACGCATGGTCGGAGAAGGATGGTCTATCAAGAACCATCCAATCATACCTTGATATATCACGCTCGGAGCTCAATGTAATATTCAGAACATTGCTGGATGTTGGACCAATGTATGTAGGGACATTTCCCCTGTTGGCTATCTGCAACTTGATTTGCAGGATGTAACAAAATAGCGATTCGCCTCTCTCGTTCGTATCTGCTCCTTGTTGTTGTTGTTGTAGCACTGTTTCTCCCCACCTAATAGCTGCAACCGATCACAAATTGTCATCAATATTTTGTAACGGGATTCCAAGAAAACTTGGTGTTTCGACAGTGGTGGACCATAATGAAAGGGGTGTTAGAGGCGTCGGTTCCACATTACAATTAAAGAGATGGTGCCATGTGGGGACACATTGCAAGTGGGGCATACATTTTGTATGTCGGGGTTGATTCTGGATATGTAAGAGTTTAACCTGTTACAGTATCCAGAACGAAGTTGAGCCAGAGTGACTCGCGTTTCCCTGTGGAGTATGCGTTCCTCGTCCGCAAGTTTGGTTACTGTTCCCGAGTACTGGATTCACCGGGCAATTCCCGGCATAAAGGTCCGACGCCTGTTTGTGGAGTTCACCAATGAGCTGCTTGTGTTCTTTTGCTTCATACGGCTGAGTTCTCAGGTGCCGTGTTTCCTCAAAATGCTTACGGAGATGACACCTTAAGTCCCTAGGCGTTGCTGGCTCATCAACCAGATGTCTGTTGGGATGCCCAGGTTTCTGGGTATTCAACAGGAACTTTTTGGTTAGCATCTCACTTCTCTCCCTGATGGGGAGTATTCTCGCCTCATTATGTAGATGGTGTTCTGGGGACATAAGAAGACAGCCCGTGGCGGTTCTGAGCGCAGTATTTTGGCAGACCTGTAGCTTCCATCGGTGGAACCTCCGCAGTATGGGCCATGTAGCAGGACGCCAGGATAAATGCCTGCTTATTCTTTTGCTGAACGGCCAACGCTACGAGATCCTCAGTGGGGTAATTAGGCAGCATATATGAATGCAGCTACCAAACCCGCGCGCGCTTAGTCCAGAAACTTTTCCTCCCTGTGAGAGCCATTGCTCCTGGACCAGCGCCACGGCAAACGAACCCTCCTCAAGGGTTAGGAGGAGTTCGGTCGACGCCACTTTACTGTGTGGGAGGTTTATCTGTAGGACTCACCAGCACCTTCGTCTTGACGTCGTCGTCCTCCCCTTGTCCTTTTGGTTTAGAGTACTCGAGGCCCCCTTCAGCCTCTCGTGACTGTTGTTCCGGGTGTTCCTCTGTGCGAGTCATAGCACAATTTAGCGGTTGGTCCTCTTTTGGCACGCTCGTGGGGACGTCGGGACCACCACTTGTATTTTTTCCCTTAGGCTTTTGAGGTGCTTTTCTACTTCGCCCACCTCTAGCGTGTTAGGGTTTTTATCCTCGTGACTTCTTTTCCTGAGTCGCATGTACATTTTGCCAGTACCAAAGGACATTTTGCCCAGCTGCGTGTAGAAAATATCCTCCGCCTGCTTGCTTATTTGGAAGATGTAGAACTGACCATCCTCGGTAGGCCGAGATACAATAAGTACCTTCCAATCCTGTGTCGGTATGTTCGGCTTCTTATTCTGCAGAAGTTGCAGTGTACCCTCCGACTTCATCACGCATGGTATCCATACTTTAACTTTTGGTACCGTGGGGATTTGCGCTTTATCCACCACCTTAAACCGCGCGTTCGTGCCTTGCCTTTTGAGGTTTGGAACCACTTCCTTCAGCCACCGCAAGCTCATGATGTTGTCGCACGCTATCATCTTCACATCATTATACCATCTCCCCGAGTCAACGGGCTTACTTGGTTGTCCCCGCGTCATCTTAAGCATTAAGCTAATAAGCTCCCTTTACACAGATCTCGACCTTTCAGTAGTCATTTGTCCGAAAGGACTGCTACGATCAACCAGCGCCACAGTCAGTGACTGCTTTACCACATCACTCATCTTCTCGTGAAAAGCAGGAGTCTTAATGATATCCCCCTTTGGCACCTCCGAGAAAGCCGGAGTCTTAGCGTTAACTCCCTTTAGCGCCTCCGAGAAAGCCGGAGTCTTAGCGTTATCTCCTTTTGGCTTATCTCCTACTTCCGTAGGTCCTTTAAACCCTTCAAATCTTCGGGAATGGATGGAATATTTCCCGCTGAGTTGCAAGCTGCAAGCCCGCTGCTAGCTAAATTCTACAAGGCCTGCCTCAATCTGGTCTATATCCCCACGGAATGGACCAAGGCAATGGTAGTCTTCATACCCAAAGGAGGCAGGATATCGGGCAACTGTCCAAAGGATTTCAGACCAATAAGTCTGACCTCCTTCCTCCTAAAAGTTCTAGAACGATTGCTGGACGCCTATATTAGACGCTCGGTAAATAAGGCACTAATCTCCAACAACCAACACGTCTACTCTTAGGGCAAATCCGTAGAGACAGCTCTACATGTTATCACTACTAAGATAGAGAAGGGTCTTGCCTTTAAAGAATTTACGCTAGGTATCTTTCTCGACATAGAAGGAGCCTTCAACAACCTTCTCCCAGCAGCGGTCACAAAATCTCTACGTTCACTAGGGGTAGAAGAGCCTCTTGTGAAATTCGTCGAGCTCCTTCTAAACAAGAGAAGCATTATCTCTGAGCTGGGCAACTCATCGTTAATAAGGCATACCAATAGAGGAACCCCCCAGGGGGGCGTTCTTTCTCCTCTACTATGGAACCTGATGGTGAACGCTCTGTTATCTATACTACAGCCCACCGGATGCCAAGTCATTGCATATGCCGACGACATAGCCTTGACAGTCACCGGCAAATACCTTTCGGTGCTTGGCGAACTCTTGCAAAATGCTCTGAATCTAACAAACACTTGCTCTATGGAATGCGGACTCAGCATCAGCAGTGAAAAAACTGAGATGGTCCTTTTTACCCGCAAAAGCATTATACCGGAATTTACCCTCCCGTCCATAAATGGGGAGGAAATCAAACTCTCTGCCGAGGTTAAATATCTCGGAGTTATTCTAGACAGGAAGCTTGACTGGAAGCGAAATCTAGAGGAACGATCCAGGATAGCCACAATGGTTCTCTACGTTTGTAAGTCGGCAATTGGAAAAAGGTGGGGTCTCCAGCAGTGGTGAGACCCAAACTCTTCTACGCCGTCACCGTAAGTTGGACGGCACTCGATATCGAATCTAATAAGAGCAAAGTAACGAGAGTGCAGAGGACGGCGGCAATGCTTACTAGCGGTGCCCTCCCCTCCACTCCCACCAAAGCTTTTGAAACCATATTATTCCTTCTCCCAACTGATCTATATGGTAGATACTGTGCCTCCTGCAACGCGGCAAGGCTCAACGCTATCGAACCATGGAGGGACTGAAGGTTTGGTCACACCCGGATCCTGAAGCAGGTCTCCGAAACCTTCTTGAAATTGGACCATACAACATCGCCCCTTGCTGGGACAACAAATTTTCCACAAGAATCCCAGAGAGGAACGAGTGGGCAAACAGCGAGGAGCCGGGATCTCACGAAATCTCCGTTTTTACAGTTGGCTCTAAACTAAACAACAGAGTCGGCAGCGGAATATTCTCGGAGAAACTCAATCTAAGTGAGAGCTTTGGCTTACCCGACCACTGCAGTGGTTTTCAGGCTGAACTCATAGCTATCTGGGAAGCAGCCCTCTATCTTGCTAACCTTCAGGTGACCAATTCTATTTCAATTTTCTCTGACAGCCAAGCTGCCATAAAATCCCTGCAATGCAGTAACACCACGTCACTAGTGGCATTGAAGTGCAGAGAAACCCTCAACAAACTAGCTGAAAATTGCAATGTAATCATAATATGGGTTCCTGGCCACTGTGACATCTCGGGAAACTGCGCTGCGGATGAGCTAGCTAGGGAAAGCACCAACCTGCAAACAATAACCTCCGCGGGTTGGGCCAGCCCTCCTCTAAACACTTGCAAACACTGCTTGCGATCTCTTTTCACGAAATAGGGGCCCCCGCGTGGTAGCACAACGGGCCACAATGGCCTACGTGAGTCTCCGCTCGGACAGCGGAGGCAGTCACTTTAACCTAACCTAACCAAACCCACTTCCGTAGTTGGAACTTCCCTCTGACTCGCAGCTTCCGAGGTAGTTGTAACCTCGCTATTGGAGACCATCTGTCTTACAGCTTTGGGCCTACTTGTCTTGTCTATGCGACTGCCCCGCCTTGCGGCTCTAGGACTGGGATCTTTCTTCCTCTTGAAAGCAGGCTTGTCGCCTTCAGCCGAACGTTTCTGCCTATTCATTCTGCCATTCGACGCTTCTTCCTCCTCGTACCGATTGCAGAACCGAGGGTTTCTCGCAGCAAATTGTAGAGCTATACAGAAAGGAAACTAGTGACGGTGTCAAAAAAAATCAAATGCACATTTTTAATAAAAATATGCTTTTATTTGAACAAATACTTAATTTTCATATGTTTACACGTTTGTGCTAATTATTTAATAACAACTAAAATTATCTCAAAAACTAAGGTCACAGCTTATTTTGTGCACTGTGCCCTGCTTTAGAAAAAACTACTTTTTATTTAGTTAGTGTTAAATAACATCTTCAATATGATTTTTCATAGATGCAATTAGTTTTTGAGCGGCTTCAGGTGGTACCTTATGCGTTTCTTCGACAAGAGTAGTTTTTAAATCGCTAATCTTACCAATCTGCCTTTACTGTGTAGCCGATTCCAAAATTTTCAAATTTCAAATTTTCAAAAAATTTAAGGCACCTGTATGGTATGGCGGTGGAAGTGTGATGGGTTTGGGCCTACGTGGCTGCCTCTGGAGTTGGCAAAATAACTTTCTTTGATGCCACAATGGACAACAATTTTTATTTAACCTTACGAGAAGACAATTTGTTGCGAATCGTCCCTAATTTGGGTGTACGTGACCGATTTCGCAATAACCAAGACAAATACCCTTAACACATATCCAGGATTGTGCCGGGATTCTGCAGGCATGGGTAATATGGAATTGTCCGCACCTCATGAATCCACTTCCACAATCTCTCGCCTTAAATGCCATTGAAAATTTGCGGTCAATTTTGGAATCGGCTACACGGCAAAGGCAGATTGGTAAAATTAGCGATTTAAAAACTACTTTTGTCGAAGAAGCGCATAAAGTACCACCCGAAGCCGCTCAAAAACTAATTGCATCTATGAAAAATCATATTGAAGATGGTATTTAACAAAATCATATTGAAGATGGTATTTAACAAAAAGGTGGTCATACGAGGTACTAAACTAAATAAAAAGTAGTTTTTTTCTAAAGCAGGGCACACTGCACGAAATAAGCTGTGATCTTAGTTTTTGAGATAATTTTAGTTTTTATTAAATAATTAGCACAAACGTGTAAACACATGAAAATTAAGTATTTGTTCAAATAGAAGCATATTTTTATTAAAATTGTGCATTTGAATTTTTTTGACACCGTCACTAGTTTCCTTTCTATATAGCTCAACAATTTTTTTTCTGTAGCTGCACGAAATAAGCTGTGAGCCACTGTATGTACATACGGCAGCGGAGAGATACTCACAAAAGTATGCAATCATCAGCAAAGTAATTCTTACACCTACACATTCATATTTCTGAGATACTCACAAAAGTATGCAATCTTCAGCGAACTAGTAAATTCTAGAAGTTGAAACGCCTAGAAGTATGCGAACGAGGAAACCGAAGAGTATAAAAGCAGTACCAGCTGAGGCATGGGCAATCAGTTTGATTTAAGCACGCTATTGGTTGTGAAGTGTTATTGTGAAGTACTTTCAAATAGTCTAATAAAGACCATTTTTCCATTATTGAATATTGGAGTTATTTATTCAACAGTTTAGTGATTGCAACGTTAGCAGAAGATTTGGAATAAGCGGAATTTCCCTAAATTCGTTACAATATTATATTATTTGAATAAAATTCTCTACATTAGATTTGGTTAGTCATTTTTTGCCAAATAAAGATTATTACATATGAGGCACCTAGATGTAAAACCAGATATTTCACGTAAAACTCCTTTTCGTCACTTAATATATTTTTTATTGTATTATAAAAACAATAATACTTTTCAATACAAGATTGTTTCGGCACTCGCGTGGTGCCATCCTCAGTTGGTAGTGTTCAACTAAACATTGTCTAATACATATATCGCAGAATAAGTCCATAAATATTAAAAATATGCAAACATAATTTACTAAATACAGTAGCTACATATAACAAAAGTAATGAGAAAATGTGCAATGACAAGAACAATAACAATAGCAAGCAAATCATAAGTTTACTGTATGGCTGAAAAAAGAGTAGAGTACAGTGGGCTAATATCCCGATTCACCGCGACATTTTTGTTTACATAAATATGTAATGATCCTAAGATATTTAATCTATTGATATTAGATTCCGATTTAATCACTTTACAGTCATCCTCACTCAATACGTGCTCGTTCAATAAAGCGTGCTCCGCAATTACACTTTTCGGTTCAATATTTTTAATTTTTAAATTAATATTTAAATTGCGACAATACTGCATGGCCAGCCAACATTCAAATAAAATACTAAAAAAACAGATTTAAAAGCCTTTATTGAAAATTCATAGAAAATTTTTAAAATTTCAGCTTTTTTGTGCTTTTCTAAGTTTCATTTATGATAAATAAATCTGGTTTTGTACATGAAATTGGAACTTAAATTAATACAGTTAATATAAAAAAGAAGTAAGTGCTTTAATAAAAACATAAAAAATATATTATTTGCTTTGAGCTATACTGCTAGAATAAAACTAAAACTAAAAACTACAATTGTTTTCTCTAGAGGAGAACAATCATTTGTGAAAAGAAATTTCGATTTCAGAGGATTTACCAAAGGATATTCATTGACCTTTTCGGTTTTTGTTTAAGAAATTCCTAAATTAGTTAACCAACAACGTCAATAAGAGTTTAAGAAGTGTACTGCCATGACAGCATGACACTCTTAACACACGTCCAAATATATCAGGAGGGATGTAAAACATGCTTATTGACCTCGAGAACAATAACTCGAAGGCGGAAAATAAAAATTTTAGCTCGTTAAAAAGATATTAACGAAAAACCGAAAAATGACCCCTGGTCCCTCCGAAACCAGGGGTTTGATTCATAATATTTTAGCGCAGAACACGTTCTGCGTTGTCGGCCTTCGGACGCGCTTATAAAAAAATTACCCTGGATGGTCCACCAATGGGGTTCCGATAAAAATTTAATCCGTACAAAATCCATTTGTACACAAAATTGTTTCCTGTGTACAACAACATCACCACAACCACATGAAAAGTTTCAATTTCTTTTGCAGATATCTCATCATAGAAGCAACATTTTTATTTTCCATAATTACAAATGGCGATTTGGAAACTTTGAAATTTTTATCTAATATCAGTATATAAAATATGTTGACATTTTTGCAGAATTTTGACAAGCAGAAACTTTATATGAAAGATGATAATCAGGTTAAGATAAAAAGTTACAAAATATCCCAAGCCCATAAAAGAGAAATAAATAAAAATTTGCCACCACTTGCTTCATAACAACTAAATCCATAATGGGCGGAATATATTGACTTTCAAGCACTATAAAAAGAACCAATTACTTCTAACAAGTTTTACAATCAGAATCTATATGAAAAAAGAACCTCCGGCATACGCAAAAAATTATAAAATACTGAGAGCTCGTGACAGTCAAATATATAAACAAGTAATAGAACCATCTATGTCAGAATATAAAATCCTACTAGTACCAAAGAGGATTGATACTGAGGATCGTTATTAAGGATTTGGTTGAATCCTGATTCTAAATCTATTGTTGAAAATGTTTTTGCTTTCCCTAGACTTTGTTTAGTCATGTTTACATCGGGTACCTATATGTAATTGTATGGGAATTTATTTTCCGGAAATCAACAACCATCCGTCTCTTGGGTCTGCCTTGGTTACCGGTTCCCTTTTTAGGATCGGTCCATATAGGAGAATTATACGGGCTTTTGGTCGGTTGAATAATTTCTTCTTTAATAATTTATATCACTATTCACAAACTCATTGTCTACCACAGGATAAGGGTATTGCTTAGTCAATATGGGGTCGTCCGATTGAGTTCTAATTGAAGCTTGAATTGCTGTTGTGAATGGTAAAGACTAACTTATATAATCGTTTCTCTGCATAATTTGACAGATTTCCTTAATATATCTCTCATCGTTTAAGGTATAATTAATTTTTTGTTCTTCAATCCTCTTTTTATATATCAGGCTATAATCAAATAAATTTACTTCTGCTATTATTACACGTAATCCCTGTTCACATAAAATCATATTGTGGTCGTTTAGTTCACCAATTTCATAGAAAGATAAGTGGTGTCCGAATAGTGAAATGACTTTTTTTGATTTTATTACTTAGTTTCCATGCAATGTTCTTGTGTATTGGCTTAATTTGGACAGATTTTCCTATATCACAATTGAAACTAATATAATTATTTGTGGCCCCTGTATCTGCTAAAATTACTGGTTTGCCAGTCATACCGCATTTTGTTACAATACATGGCAAACCTTTTATACGCCTAAAAAGCGGTTCCGGTTTCAAACTTGTCCAAAAACTGTCCAGATTTTCTACTCTATTTTCTTTTTCGACTGTATATTTATCCTCTGTAATTTTTAAGGACTCATATTTTGATTTGCCGGCACTCTTTCTCTCTAATTGTCGACTTCCTGGATGGCTGATTATACCTGTATCCCTGGATTATATTGATGTTGCCTGTCTTCATATCGTGGTGTTGGATGATTTTCGGGATAATGATGACGTGCTGGATTTGATCGCTGCGGCTGTATATCAAACTGTTGATTCACATAATAGTGGTATTGGTTCCGCTAGTGTATTTGCTGTTTAGACCTAGTATAAAAGTAGGCACAGCTTCTTCGTTAGCATATTCTAACATTGCTGCATTGTTCTGAATGGCTGACATCTAAATTTTAGACCAGGCTGAATTTAATGCCTTGCTGACCTCACTGTGGAATTCGGACAATGTACGTCTTCCTTGAACTATTCTCTTCATATCGTCCAGTAGGATATATAACGGACGCTGATATGCATATGTGTTACCTAGTCGATTGATTATCGAGTAGAAATTTAGTTTCGTATTGTGGTTTGTTAGGATATCAGCTGCCGACCCAATAATCTTCGTGCAACGCCGAGTAATAACGAGGGTGTTCCACAAAACTTTTAATGGACTCCATAAATGTCCAGGCTTGGTTTCTCCAACAGCGGTACTGCGTTTTATTGCCATCAAATTTTGGTAGCGCTTAACTCAAGATCAATATCCTTAGGGTCTGTTACCGCTTCATGTTGAGTTACCGGTGTTACTTTTTGAAATGATTCTCTTTGGAGATTTCGATGTGTTGCGGGAAGGATTCTTGTTGGCTCTGCATGTTTATTGTCAATGCAGTTATTTCGGCTTTCAGGGCTACTCCCCTTTTTTTCTGGTATAGCTAGGCGTCATTTTATAATTTTATTAAAATTTTTAAGAAACCGCTTTTGTCTTTCTTCAAGACCGTGGATTTTTATATTTTCCTTTATTGCAACAACTTTACATGTTTACATATTTTTATATAAACGTTATCATGTTATTGCTTGATCTCTGAATATATTTGTACTGCTATTGTATGAAGGGACAAATATTATGTTTGTACTGTTAATCGTTGTTATTGTTTGTAGACAATTACTTAAGTACTTACTTAATTGGCGCTTAACCTTCTAAATGGTTATGGCCGTCCAACAAGGCGCGCCAGTCGCTCCTTCGCTCCGCCAACCGGCGCCAATTGGTCACACCAAGGGAGTTTAAATCGTTTTCCACCTGGTCCTTCCAACGGAGTGGGGGCCGCCCTCTACCTCTGCTTCCATAGGCGGGTTCCGATAGAAACACTTTCTTGGCCGGAGTACCATCATTCATTCGCATAACATGGCCAAGCCAGCGCAGCCGCTACGTTTTAATTCGCTGGACTATGTTGATGTCTGCGTATAGCTCGTACAGCTCATCATTAAGTCTTCTTCGGTGCTCGCTAACGCCAACGCGTAGAGGTCCATAAATCTTTCGAAGAACTTTTCTCTCGAACACTGCCAAAGCCGCTTCATCTGCTGTTGTCATGGTCCATGCTTCTGCCCCATATAGCAGGACGGGTACGATAAGTGACTTGTAGAGTATGATTTTCGTTCGCCGAGAGAGGACTTTACTTTTCAATTGCCTACCTAGTCCAAAGTAGCATTTATTGTTAAGATTGATTCTTCGCTGTAAACAATAGTATCATATGTTTGTACACTGCTAGACAGCTATCAGTCATTCGAGGCATCAGTTGACAGATATAGCTAGTGATGTCAAAAATTCTGTTAATGTGTTGGAGTTTCCGCCAGCTCTGTCTAACAGGGTAGTGTATGTGTCGACGTCGTTAACTTGCGTTAGAAATTATATTATGGTACCGTAAGACTGCGCTAACTCGCATCGATGGGTCGATTTGTATGGACGAAAGTTAACCGATATCGCACCATCGATTTTTCGATAGGATTTGGGCTTAGGAAAAAAAAGTTCCACTACGCATACCCAAAAAAATCGAGCCTGCAAAAAAAATCGCGAAATGGTAAATTTTTCGACCAAAACACCCCTAAAGATAATTTTTTTTTTTAAAACTGTTATAAAAACGTTGACGATAACAGTTTTATGAAAAAAAAAAAATTTAGGGCTTTGAGGGGTGTTTTGGTCGAAAAATGTATCCTTTCGCCATTTTTTTTTTGCAGGCTCGAAAATTATTTTTTTGGGTATGCGTAGTGTAACTTTTTTTCCTAAGCCCAAATCCTATCGAAAAATCGATGGTGCGATATCGGTTAATAAATCGACCCAGTCTACTGCGCGTATCATTTTCTGTAGGTAGTTTAAGTGAATCAGAGCCACGGTTGATGGTGCCGTTTGAGCATTGACTCTTTTGGGAGAAAAAAATCCTGCTTAGCAGAATCCTCACCTTAGATCGGGTCGTTTATGAAAACTTCGATTATTAGGATATAGGGCTTTAGTGTGGATTGCCTAGGAGTAAGTGAGAATTTTAGATTGGTGGTTCAGCCTGGTGTCGTGAAAATGGCGGCCCCCTTGCGGGCCCGAGCTGGAAGAAAAAAGAGCATAACTATTATGGAACAAGGTGTGGCCGAATTCTCAGTTTGTTGGCACTTTATTTTCTAATCATATGTACACATTGATTTTTAATTTAAATTCATTATGGTTTGTTTCGATCTTTAATTTAAGTTCGTTATGATTTTTGAAAACGGAGATTAGTTATTGACTTTACCTAATGTTATGGTCCACTTGTGAGGATTTACATTTCGAACGCATTAGTTGGCTAGTGACAGGTGGAAAGGTCAGGATTTACCCTCACTCATGTCTGCCTGGGGTGGTTAAAACAAATTGTCTTTAATTTCGCGAGGGTGGGATCGCGAAAGATTCCAATGGTGTGGGAAAATTCCCAATAATGGCAACCATCATGGTGTAACTATACAAGGTGACAGCTGACTCGCAAGTTTTTATAGAATTTGAGACAGCAACTTTCGGTGCACTACGATTTTAACATTAGTCCATCAGTTCACAAAAAGAAAGTACATGGAACTTTTAATGATGGCTGTAGGTATGTAACCGTGGCTTCCACCTTGTATGGTTCCACCATGGAAACTACAGTTAAAACATGCCACTTAACGGCGTTTTTCCCTTGACGCAGCCGCATTAATGTACAGAATATTAGTTTTAACGCTAGTACGGCGTGGTACGCCATTTTCACGGTGGTGTCGCGACCTAAGTTAAATGCAAATTGCGTTAGACATAAAATGTAAAGTGGAAGTGCTGTGACGGTATAAAACCAAATAATTGGCAACGTATAGTGGCTCTAATTTTTCGACGTAGCTCTACGTTTGTAAAAGGAGGGAAATATGGCTCAGGACCACTGTCTATGGTTGTGCTGATGCTGTGGTCTAGTCTTGGGAAGATCATGCTTGATTGCTGCAGCTGAAATTTTCAATTAAAATTTTGGGTATAATGTGTCAAGGGCAAGGTTTAAAAGCCAAAAATAATAATTGCAAAAGGAAAATTGTGTTGGGAATGATAACGTAGTGTTTACATAGAAATAGAAGTGAAAAGCGATTTTACGAAATGTATTGAACAACATGTTAATCCCACATTCCTACGCCTCCAGTCTTGTCTATACCCGTGCGTCCAAACGAGCCCTAGTTAGCAGCAGCGGCAAAATATAAACCGAGAAGTATATAAAAATTTGAAATTTTAGCTGTAGATCAACCGCGTTTTGAGCCATAAAATTTGATAAGAATTAAATTTTCATTGTGTTACGCTTGAATACACGCATTCGGGGTTAAATCTTATAGCATGTGTCCACCTAGAGCATTAACTGTGATATTTTACTAGATCTTATATTTTAACCTGCACTCTCTCCACTATAGTATCAGGTGAAGTTTTATTGGGGGAGAAACAAACGGGAGCAAAAGATATCTGAATATTCCACCTTTACACACGTTGTACTAACGTTTGACAATGCAAATCCAAACATGGAAATCTTCATAACAGAACTGGCAAGCGTGAATTTAAAAATTTCTCCTACCCTAAAATATTTTCCTATTCCAAAAAGTACTTGACACGAATTATGCCTAAATCTCCAATAAAGCTCTAACTGGATATGTCGTTTTTATGAAAATGTGGAGAGGGGGGAAAATTAAATCCCCTTTTTCAAAAAGACACAAATTCGGGAAAAATCTTCTTTGAGACATGACGATTGATAGAGCTTTAGCCAACAGCTTTGTTAGAGAATGTTGCCGTAATAAACAACCTGTTAGTCACATTTGATACTGTGGGAAGATGATGGTGTGCATAACGCGTCACATATAAATCCTAAAATGGATATATGGTTTAGAAGCTCAAAGCTTCTGAGCAATTTTAGCTGTCGCTGTCAGCCGGGCTAGTATCTTCCAAGCTCAAGTCCTGAGGTCTTATCTTGTAACTACATATATTCGAAGAAAAATGCGTTTCAAAAGCTATCAAAAAAATTTTTTTTAATCCGAAAAAAGTTTCTTTCGAATAGAGTTACATAATAACACACCTGACCACTTACTCAAGCTGCGCTCATGACTCTTAACTCCCCCATCACTTCGTATAAGTTCGTCAGCGGTTCCAAGAGGTCGCTTTAGGCTGCAGCTAACTACACAATAGGCATCGATGGATGCAGCATAGGTGGTCGAGAAGCATCATTTAAGAAAATAAATCCTTTGGATTATTGCCACAATCACTGGCCACTGGCCTGCATGAAGAAAGAAAGGAGATCTCTCTTACAGCATTGGCATGAGCTGCGTCGACGATAGTTGCTAAGAAACCGTCACGCACTGCCTTTAGCTATGCCCATCTTGAGCACACGCTAGGTTTCAAACACAAAAGCGGAACTTCCGGAAGTTGCTCAGTACTCCGTAAACGAGATCTGGAATTACAAACGGCTGAGCCAAATGTTTTGAAAAGAGCGCCGAACAACCTTTTACCAGCAGCAAGAAAAAAAACAGCACCTCGTTGTTTACTTGCGGGTCTTTAGCATACGGGCAGCGCAGCAACCAGGAGTTGTGCTTATTTGTGGCATCTGAAAATAATTACAAAGTTCACGTACAACATTGTTACAAAATTGCGTTTCTGTTCGTAATTTACCCAAAAATTTACATCAAAATTATTAAGTTGTTCACGAATATTAACAAAAGAAACTATCAAAACTAAAAAAGTGTACCACAACATTTTTTTGCTGACAAATAAAGCTTTCAGTACTATTTTAAAGTTTTGTTCATTATTCAGAAATGAGTTTGAAAAGAAATAACACTTTCCAATTTGAGGAGCGACTTGGGAGTTTGGAATGTGAAAAGTAGAGGGTGGTCTAAGGCTACATGGGTAACTTTTAAAAATTAAACCATGGTGTGAACTATTGTCGTTGACGACCAATAGGTATTGAATTTTTGCACTGTCTATTCATGCTTATCGGAACGTTAACATTTACGGTGAACCCAATTTTAAAATTTCGTATTATTAAATTTAAAAATCCAAAATGAATACAAGCAAAGATTTGATATCAAATGTATAAGCATGATAAATATATTGACTATATATGTATACTTAGCTTCAAAATACTAGACACGCAATTTTGTATGTTGTATACACTGGATTGAAATGAAAAGCTAAATATATTGTTTAAAGAGCGTCCAGCTTTTTCGTTTGCCTTACTGGAAATTAATACATACATACATATATAAGTATACTAGAGTTTTCTTTAATTTAAGCTCGGTCTGTATCCTTATATATAAATTTTTTTTATTCTCAAATGACAGCCAAATTAAAAATAGTATACCTAGGTAGGTAGGTTGAACTGGCCGGCCCATGAGGACCTCACATAGACTGATTGAGTCCGTAGTGTTACCAGAAGTTTGTTTTAACGACCAAACTGAAAACCCCTATCAAAAACCAGGACCTATGTTATAAAATAACTCCGTCCTCTTGGCAAATACCAGAAGCTTCCTAGGACTTAAGCCACTTGCTGCTTCTAGATCTGACAGCTGTATCACTCTTAATAGCTGGAGTATTAGCGTGGCAAGTGCAGAGCACAAGCACAGAACGTGCTCGATCGTTTCCTCCTCCAACACACACTTCCTACATCTGCTATCACTGACCAAGCCTAATTTAAAGGCATGTGACGCCAGAAGGCAGTGTCCAGTCAGAATACCCGTCATGAGTCTACAGTCCTCTCTTTTTAATGATAGAAGCAACTGTGTTAGTCTAAGGTTGTAAGACCTACACATAATCTTCGACACTTTACAGCCCCGCGCTTGAACCCACGCCTTTCCCGCTTGGTCGATCATGTGCACCTCTCGCATTCGCTTAATCTCGCCCAATCTAATTGGGACATCTACGGAGCAAGCTTCAAGGGATGCGCCCTTTTTAGCTTTCCGCTTTTTCATTCCCATCTATTCCCATATGCCCTGGGACCCAATATAGATGTATGCGTCTCCCTGTCCCGATTCTCTCCAGAGACTGTTTACACTCTAACACGCATTTATATGCTGTGCTATGAGAGATTATTGCCTTAATTGCTGCTTGACTGTCAATATAAAAGTTAACACGGTTGCAGCTTAAGCTATTCTCTTCCAGGGTTTATACTGCTTTGGTTACGGCTAATATTTCCGCTTGGAAAACGCTACAGTAATCCGGCAGCCTGTAGGATCTGCTTATTTCCGGATCAGCGCAGTATACCGCAGACCCTACTCCTTCCACTACTTTGGAACCATCGGTGTACACATGTATCGCCTCGTCCGCCATTTGCGCACCCTTGCGCCAACAGTCCACCTCTGATGTGGCCTTAAGATCTCCCTCGAAGCGCAGATAGGGAATCATGTAGTCTGTTCGTCTTGTGATTGATGACGCTATACTACTATGGCCATATGGTAGGCGCTCAAGCTTCCCCGAGGCACCGAGCCTGGTTGCGGTCGTTAACGCTTTGTTCTTTGCTACCAGGTTTACAGGTGGGATGTGCAGAATGGCATACAGTGCAGCCGTCGGAGTTTTTTTCAGGGCTCGCGTAATGCTAAGCATCGATAGTCTGCATACCCCCTCTAATTTTTTGAGGTATGTTGTTTTTTGTGTGGCTTTCCACCAAACAAGAACTCCATAGTATAGAATAGGGCTTACAATCGCTGTAAAAACCCAATGAGAAAGAGAGGGCGATAGGCCCCACGTACATCCCAGCATTCTTTTACATGCATAGAGTGCCGTTGATGCCTTCTTGACCCTCTCCTCCACGTTGAGCTTCCATGACAGCTTACTGTCTTGGATGATTCCTAGATATTTTGTGCAAGGTTTCTCCTGTAAGGTCGCCCCCCTAACTTAGGCCTGGTCCAATTTGGGACCTTGTACCTTTTTGTAAACAAGAGTATACCTAAGTAAAATGTAAATTTTAAGTACGGACTCAATTAAATAAAATAGAAGAGGAAAGTTTATAAATAGGGAAATAAAAGGGGAAAAATATGTATGAAAGTAATATTAAACTAAGTAACATTAAAATTAAATAAGGAAAACCAAATTTTAATAAAATAAAATTACCTAAAATGGGATAAATTGAAATAAAATAAAATTAAATTAAAATAAATAATTCCAACAAAAAAAAGGAAGCAATAAAATAAAATAAAATTAAAATAAAATAAACTATAATGAAATAAAATTTGATGAAATAACAAACATTATAAATATGCAATTATAATAAAAATAAAATCAAACGAAATTAATACGATAAAAATTAAACTAAATATACCAAAACTAAAATAAAATAGAATAAAATAAAATGAAATACGATAAAAAGTTAGCTAACATACCATTTAATTACATATATCTAAGGTTTATAAACACACTTACCTCCAAAGCTTATGCTTAAATTTGCATTTTTTTAATCATTTAAAGCTCCGTTTTTCAAGCAGTTAATAATTTTTTTTATGTCAGAAATGAATATCATGCAAAGGTGAAGAAAAAAAAGTAAAATTTGTTTCATATACATTGGTAATTTATATAGAAGTTAATACATGTAGTGTACAAGGTATTTTGTAATTTACGATTCCTTTCTTTTAAAATGAATTGTCAATAAATTGTGGTTTCCGTTATACTAGTAGTTTCCAGTTATAATCAAATTTAAACTCGAGTCTTATTTTTCGGTTAATTTTTTTGCGTTAAATGTATTTTTTTTTGTTGCATCTTTGAATTTTCAATTTGAATGTTTAACGGTCTCTCCGTGGCATCCGGTTCGACCGGATGTCGTTTTATTTTGAAATTATAGGCGTTTTGAATCGTATCTGCGCTTCTGTCAGTTTTGATAGGCATGATAGGATTTTTTCTGTTTATGGCGCAGGACAGCAGGGTTGGCAAGTACCCCGCCCAGCCGACATTACTAGCCACAGAGCATCCCTAGATCATGCCTACTGCCTTCCTTGCTGCTCCCATAGAAAATGCGTTACCATAAAAGATGGCGCCCAACGTGGCACCCGAGGCGCTGATCTCGGTGGTCAATTCGGGTCAACTTGTGAAGTTGACCATCCCATCAGTCCGAGGTGAGCAGCCGTAGGAGCAGCCACCTGCGTTTCGATGGAATGGTTGGACAAATCAGGTTGTCCGGAGTGGTCATCGGGGACAGGAGCCATGTGACTGCACGTCAAGTCCTCCGGATTTTGCATTTCACCCGGTGAGGCAGCGCTGAACGTACTTAGTTTTTTTGTTGTAGATATGGGGTTTTAGTTTTCCCGGATGTTGTCCGTTAGTCGGCTCTGGTTTAAGATATGTATACGCTAATTGGGGTTTTTATTTTTTTTTTATGTTTAAAATTTTGTAATTTTTTTCTCTCTTTTATTTGCCGAATATGTGTTGTCTGGTATTAGTGTGTGAGTGAATGTGTGCAGGACCCCAGCTCATTCCACGTCTCAGGTGGTACCCTAGAATACCACCTGGATTGCGACGGGTTGAGCTGGGATTCAAGCGGTTCCCCTTCCTGTCCCGCCAGCCTGGGGAGCGGACTTTGAAACCGCTCCTTCTATTGTGGCGGAGGCAGGAGGGGTGCCCAGTTTGAGTGGACGGAGAGGCCCCAACACCCCCAACCAGTCCCAGAGGTGAGCCCCTGGAGATCGCCCTTGCTTTGCGGCTGGGTGTGCTGGGACCAAACTGTGTGTGTCTGGAACTGACCCTAGTGGCCCCAACCAGTCTCAGAGGTGGGTCCCTAAGACACCCCTTGCACTGCGGTTAAGAGCACTAGGGACAAGTATGAGTGAATTTTTTTCCTGTAACAAAATCTTTTTTTATACCAGTGCCTTCTAATGATGGGATGTTAGCATTCCCATTAACTTCTAAACACAGAGCTAGCTTTGCAAACTTATACACGTTTTTGATATTTCTTACAGGTATATTTCATTTATATTTCTTACACGTATATTTAAATTATCAGTTTACTTTTCAGAATTTTTTTTGTGTTCGATACGATTATCGAATTAATATTGAAACCGATATTTTCGCGGATTTTTTTTTCTATATACCTTTTTTTTTCTTTTCTTCGAAAAACAATCGTCGGTAATATAGGGTGAAGTGGGGGATAAATTCTGACCTTTTTCTTTAACCTCTAATTGCCTTAAATTTAGCTTTAGATAAAAGTTTTTTTTATATAAAACTAATATTCAAGTTTAGAAATTTACTGAATTTTTTTTTGATTATAATGTCGCATGACCAATTGTTTGGGCGAATGGCCAGGAACACTCCGTTCAGGAGGGGATGCAATTTTAGAGGGAAGCAGCACCGGGGTAGCAATAATAGGGGGCATTTCCGAGGGCTAAGCGGGTCCTGGTGATGCATACACCAGTAGGCAGCCAAGAGGGAGATCTAGCAGAGACGAATGCAAGCTCGGACCAAAATGACCAACACGGAAAAATGGATAGACAGGGAAGCCCCAGCAATCTTAACGCGCCCCTGATAAACGCGCATAATACCTCGCGGCTAATGACCAATGTGTCGACATACGCACTGGACGGATCTAGTGCTTTGCTAGGGAGGAGCTGCAAGCGATAGGGCGCATACCCCAGGGATCCGTGCCGAAGCTCCTCGTGGAGACTCGTGGGTGGAATTGTTACACCAACTTTTCCCGACCTCGCAAGAAGAAATGCGGACGGAGATGGGGACGATCCGAAACAACATGGACCAGCCCAACGCAGCTCTCGAGTCTGCTCAACAATCGATGAATTTTAACAGGAACGCGATTAGAACGGAACGTAACCCACTCCCAGCGGTTGTAACTCCAACGAACCCTGCTCCAAGCAGCATAGTAGTAAAACCCCAGGAGTGGAAAATATCGCTCGATGGTATTGGGAGCGTCGCGGATTTCCTGTTTAAGCTCGACACCCTGTGTGAGCGTACACAATGCTCTGACGACCTAATAATGGCTAGTTCCACCTATTCCTTTCTCGGCGGGCCGAAGAGTGCTACTAGTTGTTTACAAAACAAAACCCCAACGCGACTTATGCATTTTTGTGCTACTCACTAAAAAGAGAATTCGGGAATCTGAAAAGTGACCACTAGATCATGATGAAGATCTCCATGTGTAAGCAAGAGCTAAGTGAGTGCTCTGACGTTATCCACACGGACATAGTCTCCTTAAATGCGCGCCTAAGAGAACCAATGTCAGAGGTCTTACTGATTGACATCATATAAAGGAACGTCAACAGTAGCCTTAACCTGATGCTTTTCAACGCGGAAGTGAGAACCCTTCATGATCTACGTGATGTAGCACGCAGAGGGGAACAAGTACTGAAGGAAAGCAAGTTAATGGGAACCACTTACCCGGGACGTCTCGAGCCCGCACGACAACCCCGGACATGAGGATGGAGGGCGAGGACTGTGAAGCTGATCCGCAGATAGAGGCGTTGAAGTATTGACGCAACAGGAAGCTGGACTATTCAGGAATCCAGTGTTGGGATTGTCAGGCCATGGGGCATTCATATATTTACTGTGAGGAACCCATTAGGAATCCGTTTGGTTTTAAATGTGGGCATAGGGGAGTATTTACTCCACAATGCCCTAGGAACCATCGTAGGCAGGGAAACCAGTACCCGAGCTAGAAGACGGGGGAACCTCGTTCGGTGTCACAGCCTCCATAGCAGCCAGTGCTCGAGACGTCGTCCCGTGCGCTGAACCAGAGGGTGGGTCTCTCGCAGGTACAGGGTTGCATGGAGGTAGTGAGCTTCCCAGGAGTAGTGGCACCCTGGCGAAGGAGTACCCAAAGGTAATAGGAACTTTTCCTGACAGTACAGATAATTGCAATAGTTCCGATTGCGATAGTCCAACGTCCTCATCCGCGATTCGTGAACCGACCAGAATTCTGCAACGCCAGCATAGAGATGTTTCTTGCCAGACGCATTTTCCAATTAATCTAGAAGAAAGGGGACATAGGTACGAGCGAGTAAGACATGCGATTTTGGCAATCAACCGGTAAAAGGAAATATTTTGAGGTGCAGGAAAAGATATAACCGAAGAGTATAGGAGTGTAGATTGCTGCAAACCACCACGCTAATGCTTACGGAGGATGAAAGGCCTCTCTTTAAAAATTAAAGACAGTTTTATTGTGGGGTTGTTGGACTCGGCATCCAACGTCCCCATCTTGGGGAAGAATTGTGAAGAGTTCCTAAAAGATAACGGCTTCGATTATCATCCCCATATGAACATGTGTTCATATATACCGCGGGGGGCAACAAGCAGAAAATCTTAGGCTCGATATCTTTACCGGTCACCTTCAAAAATACCACTAAGGTTATTCGTTTTTACCTTGTTCCCTCGCTTCTCCAATAAGCTTACTTCGGGGTTGATTTTTGGAGAGCATTTGCGTTAGCTCTCGAAATATTCCCAAGTGTAGAGTGCATAGAGGTTAGCAATGAAAAGGACAAAGAACTTAATCTCCACGCTATGTCACCAACCCGGAGAAGAGATTTACAGAAGGTCATAGAGGCGTTTCCTTCATTTGAAAAGTTAGGTCTGGGACAAACGAAGTTAGTCGAGCATAACATTGATACTGGTGATGCGGCTCCTATAAAAAGCAAACATTTCCCTCTTTCGCCACCGAGGCAAGCCGAAGCTTTTAGCGAGATAGACAGGTTACTCGAAATTGGAATTATAGAGGAATCGAACTCTCCGTGGTGTAGTCCTGTGGTACTGGTCCTGAAACCAGGTAAAGTTAGGTTGTGCATAGATTCCAGAAAAGTCAACGAGGTAACTAACTCATACCCGCTGCCTCACATTAAAGGCCTATTGAGCAGACTGAAGGATACGCACTTTATTAGTGGCATTGGTCTAAAGGACGCGTTCTTTCAGATGAAATTGACGGAGTACTCCAAGGAAAAAACAGCATTCATAGTTCCGGGGAGGCCTCTTTACCACTTCAAGGTAATGCCTTTTGGTCCGTGCAATGGACCGCAGACTATGAGTAAACTGATGGACAAGGCAATCCCTTCGCATCTCCGGGGAATGTCTTCGTCTACCTGTACCACCTGATGGCATGTAGTACGAAATTTGCTCAACGCAATTATACAGTAACCGAGCTGAAATGTCTCGCCGCCATAGTCAGGGTGGAGCGCTTTCGACTATATATTGAAGGATTACCGGTCACATTATTACCGACCACTCGAGTCTCAAGTGGCTGATGATTCAAAAAGACTTGAGCGGGAGGTTGCGGTATTACGAGTGGTGGATGGTGTGATTTTCAAGAGGGTTAAATTTCGGAGGGGGGTGGAAGGTGAAGAAGACTCGTTATGGCGTTTGTGTTTGCGAAGGGGTTGACGGAAGAAGCCACGAGATTGGCGCATGACGCCAACCGGAGTTACCATGGCGGGTGGCAGAAAACATTAGAACGCATTAGGCAAAAATATTTCTGGCCACAGCAAGCTAAGGACGTTGGAGACTATGAGTTTATTCATAGTGACAATGGTAAACAGTTTATCTCGAAGGAAACGATACAATTTTTAGGAAATTACGGGGTGACACAAGTGAGGACGGGGTTATATTCTCCTCAAGCGAACGCCTTAGAACGAGTTAATAGAGAAATTGTTTCCAAAATAAGAATCTTCCTGAAGGATAAGCCAGACCATACTGATTGGTATAAGCATATACCCGATTTTCATACGGCGATTCAGTGCTCTCCATACTTTGTATTATATGGCCAAAACATGGTTCAGCACGCCTCAGCATACAATATTTTGGAAAAACTTGGCAGCCTTAGGGAAGACCGGGTTACGATAGTAAATAGAGCTGACAAGTTGACTAATATTTGTGAGCAGATCCGTAGAAATTTAGAGCAGGCAAAGGATAGGGGAATAAATACCTATAACAAGCGCTCTAGGCAAGTCAACTACAAGGAAGTTCAGGAAGTTTTCCGAAAAAACTTTGCTTTGAGCGACTTCAAACAGAGCATTAACGCCAAATTTCTGCTCAAGTACCTTAAGTGTCGAGTGCTCCGAAAAGTAGGCAATGCGTTGTATGATCTCGAGGACATAAACGGGAAATTTTATAGGTCGCTTCCATGCTTCGGATATTCGCGCACAATAAACCAACAAGAACGAGTTTTTTGCTAAATTTACAAATTGATTTTTTTTAAACCTACAAATTTGATTTTTGGTTTACCCTGTCTGGGCATTTTGGCGGTCGGGGACATCTCCCCCAGTATTCTCCTCGAGCAAAGATTTCATAGGGTGTTCACACGCGTTTTCACCGACAACCGTGAACAGCCTGACAGTCCAAACTTGGGTTGGACTAGCCTTACGGAAATTGGATGAGTTCTCCTTTATCAAAATGTCTACACACATAATTTCTTTTTAGGCTTTCTATGGGGGCGATAGCCACTAGAAATACCTTACGGACTTTTGACAAGTTCTCCATAACAAATGTCTATCTGCCCCAAAGCTTTTAATTAAGAAACAAAATTAATTTGCCATTTTTTTAATTTACTTTTTTTGATGGACCTTCTGTTGCCTGGCTAGCTTCGCGGTAGAACTTCGAAACTCTTATCTTAGAGTTGAGTCGTGCCCCACGTTAACTGGCCCCGGAGGCTCTTGTGATAGCTTCCTGCGAGTGAACTGTTTTCCTTTTCGCTTCATCGTCAGGTTTTCGAAGCGAAGCAGGTTTCTTATGGTCCACTTGTGAGGATTCATATTTCGAACGTATTAGTTGGCTAGTAATAGGTGGAATGGTCAGGATTTACCCTCACTCATGTCTGCCTGGTGTGGTTAAAACAAATTGTCTTTAATTTCGCGCGGGCGGCATCGCCAAAGGTTCCAATGGTGTGGGAAAATTCTCAATAAAGGCAACCACCATGGCGTACCTATACAAGGTGGCAGCTGACTCGCAAGTTTTTATAGGATTTGAGACAGTAACTTTCGGTGCAGTACGATTTTGACATTAGTCCATCAGTTCACAAAAAGAAAGTACATGGAACTTTTAATGGTGGCTGTAGGTATGTCACCGTGGCTTCCAACTTGTATGGTTCCACCATGGCAACTACAGTTAAATCATGCCATTTAACGGCACTTTTCCCTTGACGCAGCCGCATTAATGTACAGAATATTGGTTTTAACTCTAGGACGGCGTGGTGCGCCAATTTCACGGTGGTGTCGCGACCTAAGTTAAATACAAATTGCGCTAGACATAAAATGTAAAGTGGAAGTGCTGTGACGGTGTAAAACCAAATAATTGGCAAAATAAAGTGGCTCTAATTTTCCGACTTAGCTCTACGTTTTTAAAGGGAGGGAAATGTGGCTAAGAAGCGCTGCTTATTGTTGTGCTGATGCTGTGGTCTAGTCTTGGGAAGATCGTACTTGATTGCTGCTGCTGAAATTTTTAATTAAAATTTTGGGTATAATGTATCAAGGGCAAGGTTGAAAAGCCAAAAATAATGATTGCAAAAGGAAAATTGTGGTGCGAATGATAACGAAGTGTTTACATAGAAACAGAAGTGAAAAGCGTACGAAAAGTATTAAACATTTTAATCCCACATTCCTACGCCTCCAGTCTTGTCTATACCCGTGCGTCCAAACGAGCCCTAGTTAGCAGCAGCGGCAAAATATAAACCGAGAAGTATATCAAGTTTAGCAATTTTAGCTGTAGATCAACCGCGTTTTGCGCCATAAAATGTGAGAAGAATTAAATTTTCATTGTGTTACGCTTGAATACCCGCGTTCGGGGTTAAATCTTATAGCATGTCTCCACCTAGAGCATTAACTGTGATGTTTTATTAGATCTTATATTTTAACCTGCACTGTCTCCACTATAGTTTCAGGTGAAATTTTATTGGGGGAGAAAAGAAAAAGGGGGGCAAAAGAAATCTGAGTATTCCATTTTTACACACTTTTACGTACTAGCGTTTGGCAATGCAAATCCAAACATGGAAATCTTCATAACAGAACTGGCAAGCATGAATTTAAAAACTTCTCTTACCCTAAAATATTTTCCTATTCCAAAAAGTACCTGACATGAATTATGCCTAAATTTCGAATAAAGCGATCAAACTCGGTTCCAACATATGAAAAGGTCTCACCTTATTTCCAGCAACGCACAACTGTTGCAACCTTTTACCAGTATATTAAACAAACGGGTCAGCATTCTAGGCATTTCTATATAATTAAATTATTAAAATTTATTAAAAAATATTAAATACGTGTATCTAATGGATATTGTGCCTGACATCGTGCTTTTTTATATCACGTTAGTGGTATTTAAACTTACATCAACGATAGTGAAAGGGAACCCAAACGAATTCCCACTTCTAAACGCGAGAAAGTTAATATATGAATTAGCAATAAAACCAATGTGCTAATGGTATTGGGAAAATAATAAGAATAAACACTCAAACACTTTAGAGCGCTATACGAGTAGTACACACGTCTTTTTTTTGGCTCACCGCCACACCAAAGCACGACAACCGGCCACCAGAAGCAGGTGATCCCATTACGGTTCCGCCGACAAAAACAGGTGGCCACAACCACCATCTACATAACCGTAATATCCACATCCGCAAACATCAACATCAGAAGGAAACGTAAGTAAAACAGTGCGCCATACAGGTAACAAAAATCCTAATACCAGTAAACTCTCCCCATCGCGCTTTGAATGAAATTATAGTAGTATGACGCGAAGCCGCTTCATCAGGCGTCATAGGTGCCACACGCAGTGACCATAAACGACACTTATTTTACTTTCTTGTATTTTCCCATGAGCAGCTAATTACCACCATCAACCCCGGTGACAACACCTGCTTCGACGTCGGCCAACGTCAATTGCCGGCACAACATCGGCAGGCCGCCATACATAGGCCAGCCGAAAAACATCTGATACGACGCCGGCCAACACCAAAAATTGCCGGCACAACATCGGCAGGCCGCCATATATAGGTCAGCCTAACAACACCTGATACGACGCCGGCCAACGCAAACAATTGCCGGCACAACATCGGCAGGCCGCCATACATAGGTCAGCCGAACAACACCTGATACGACGCCGGCCAAAGCCAACAATTGCCGGGACAACATCGGCAGACCACCATACATAGGCCAGTCGAACAACATCTGATACGACGCCGGCCATCGCCAACAATTGCCGACACAACATCGGCAGGCCGCCATACATAGGCCTGCCGAACAACATCTGATACGACGCTGGCCGACGCTAACAATTGCCGGCGCAACATCGGCAGGCCACCATATATAGGTCAGCCTAACAACACCTGATACGACGCCGGCCAACGCCAACAATTGCCGGCACAACATCGGCAGGCCGCCATACATAGGCTCGCCGAAAATATCTGCTACGACGCCGGCCAACGCCAAAACAATTTCCGGCACAACAACGGCAGGACGCATACATGGGCCCGACTACAACACCATCCAGCAACAACAACTATCCGGCAACAACAACAAACACCAAAATTAACAACAACACGGGGTGAGTTCGTTCCGTGATACGGAAAACCAAAATTTGTCTTTTTACATTTAATTTAATAAACCATTGTTTGGTTTTGAAATAATACTACTTATTTAAAATATACATAGATGTATGTATATGCACGAATCGTAGAAAGAATTACATTATATTATATGAAAGACCATTTCAACGGTTATATTGTGATTTTCTAGGGCCTTATCCGCGATCCAAACGTCGAAATCAATTTCTTTTCATAGTTCTGGACCATTTTGCAAAGTATGTTTGGCTAAAGCCCATGCAGAGAGCCACAACTGTAAACGTTATAAACTACTTCGCTTCAGAAATTTTTCCAGCTGTAGGGGTCCCTGAGTTTATTCATAGTGACAATGGTAAACAGTTTATCTCGAAGGAAACGAAACAATTTTTAGGAAATTACGGGGTGACACAAGTGAGGACGGGGTTATATTCTCCTCAAGCGAACGCCTTAGAACGAGTTAATAGAGAAATTGTTTCCAAAATAAGAATTTCCCTGAAGGATAAACTAGACCATACTGATTGGTATAAGCATATACCCGATTTTCATACGGCGATTCAGTGCTCTCCATTTTTTGTATTATATGGCCAAAACATGGTTCAGCACGTCTCAGCATACAATATTTTGGAAAAACTTGGCAGCCTTAGGGAAGACCGGGTTACGATAGTAAATAGAGCTGACAAGTTGACTAATATTTGTGAGCAGATCCGTAGAAATTTAGAGCAGGCAAAGGACAGGGGAATAAACACCTATAACAAGCGCTCTAGGCAAGTCAACTACAAGGAAGGTCAGGAAGTTTTCCGAAAAAGCTTTGCTTTCAGCGACTTCAAACCGAGCATTAGCGCCAAATTTCTGCCCAAATACCTTAAGTGTCGAGTGCTCCGAAACGTAGGCAATGCGTTGTATGATCTCGAATACCTAAACGGGAAATTTTATAGGTCGCTTCCATGCTTCGGATATTCGCCCACAATAAATCAACAAGAACGTGTTTTTTGCCAAATTTACAATTTGATTTTTTTTAAACCTACAAATTTGATTTTCGTTTTACCCTGTCTGGGCATTTTGGCGGTCGGGGACATCTCGCCCAGTATACTCCCCGAGCAAAGATTTCATAGGGTGTTCACGCGCGTTTTCACCGAGAACCGTGAACAGCCTGACAGTCCAAATTTGGGTTGGACTAGCCCTACGGAGATTGGATGAGTTCTCCTTTATCAAAATGTCTACACACATAATTTCTTTTTAGCCTTTCTGTGGGGGCGATAGCCACTAGAAATACCTTACGGACTTTTGACAAGTTCTCCATAACAAATGTTTATCTGCCCCAAAGCTTTTAATTAAGAAATAAAATTAATTTACCATTTTTTTAATTGACTTTTTTTTGATGGACCGTCTGTTGCCTGGCTAGCTTCGCGGTAGAACTGCGAAACTCTTATCCTAGGGGTGAGTCGTGCCCCACGTTAACTGGCCTCGGAGGTTCTTGTGGTGGCTTCCTGCAAGTGAACTGTTTTCCTGTTCGCTTGATCGTCAGGTTTTCGAAGCGAAGCAGGTTTCTTATGGTCCACTTGTGAGGATTCATATTTCGAACGTATTAGTTGGCTAGTAATAGGTGGAATGGTCAGCATTTACCCTCACTCATGTCTGCCTGGGGTGGTTAAAACAAAGTGTCTTTAATTTCGCGCGGGTGGCATCGCCAAAGGTTCCAATAGTGTGGGAAAATTCCCAATAAAGGCAACCACCATGGCGTACCTATACAAGGTGGCAGCTGACTGGCAAGTTTTTATAGGATTTGAGACAGCAACTTTCGGTGCAGTACGATTTTGACATTAGTCCATCAGTTCACAAAAAGAAAGTACATGGAACTTTTAATGGTGGCTGTAGGTATGTCACCGTGGCTTCCACCTTGTATGGTTCCACCATGGCAACTACAGTTTAATCATGCCATTTAATGGCGCTTTTCCCTTGACGCAGCCGCATTAGTGTACATAATATTGGTTTTAACTCTAGGACGGCGTGGTGCGCCAATTTCACTGTGGTGTCGCGACCTATGTTAAATACAAATTGCGCTAGACATATTATGTAAAGTGGAAGTGCTGTGACGGTGTAAAACCAAATAATTGGCAAAGTATAGTGGCTCTAATTTTCCGACTTAGCTCTACGTTTTTATAGTGAGGGAAATGTTGCTAAGAACCACAGCACGATAAATACATTGACTATATATGTATACTTAGCTTCAAAATACTAGGCACGCAATTTTGTATGTTGTATACACTGGATTGAAATGAAAAGCTAAATATATTGTTTAAAGAGCGTCCAGCTTTTTCGTTTGCCATACTGGAAGTTAATACATACATACATAAGTATACAAGAGTTTTCTTTAATTTTCGATTGCGCAAGTAATCATACTATCACGGATATTAGCATCACTAAGCTATACCATCGCTAAGGCGATGCTAAGCGATATTTACGTCAATAATCAAATCATGTATACACATATATAAGGCAGCCGAGGGATGTCACACACAGATGCATTTACTTATACGCCTATGTGTGCGCGAGAGACTGTAAACTACAAACATTCACATCAATAATTCAATCATTATGTATCTACATAAACGAATAAATAATTGCGTCTACACATATATACCATGTACGTATACGAGCAGCGGAGAGTCAATACGCAAACACATGCATATATCTGAGTTACTCCTATAAGTATGCAATGAGAAAAACTATAAAATTGTGCAATTGTAGTTACAGCTGAGATGTTTGAGAGCTAATGGACTAGTAGATTCTGGAAGCGCCTAGAAGATGCGAATGTTAAAATCAAAGAGTATACAAGGCGACAGATGTAGAGGCGCTGGAATTCAGTTTGATTTGAGTTGTCAAGCAGTTTCGATTAAGACGATATCTAGCGAGCAATAGCAGTATTATTTTGAAAGAGTTTCATTTGAGCTATCAACCAGTTTGGTTATTAAGCAAGCTAATCGTTGCAAAGTATAAGTGTATTGTGAAGTACAATAAAGGCCATTTTTCCATTATTCAATATTGGAGTTATTTATTCAACAGTTTAGTGATACGATCTTAGCAAAAGGGCAAATAAGAGGATATGCAAGTAAATTCGTTACAATTGGTGTCAGAAGAGGAATTTTTGAATAAATTCCGGAGATTGGGAATACAACTTGAAAGTGGCAAAGTTCAGTGAATTGAAGATCCAGCAACTGAAAAATGAGTTGGGGAACCGTGGATTAAATACAACCGGCAATAAGATCGAACTTCAAGCACGGCTACGAGATGTAATGGAGTCGCAAGGAATTGATGTGGACGAGTTTGTATTTTATCCTGATGGGGACGAAACAACAACAAAAATTGAAGAGAAAAACTACACATCGCAGACAGTTACGAGAACAGACTTGAACATGATATTGGCTGCAATATCTGCACAAACATCGACATTAGCATCAATGTCGTCGCAATTGGCAACTGGAAGCGCAAGATGCACGTATAACAGAAATGCCATCACGAAAATCCACAAATATGTCATCACAACTGGAAGCGCAGGAGACACGCATATCATCGAAGATTGAAGTACAGGAAACACAAATTTCTTCACAACTGGAAGAACAGAAGACGTATATTGTATCCCAACTGGAATCGCAGGAAACCCGTATAACATCACAATTGGAAGAACAGAAGACATATTTGGCATCTCAATTGGAAGCGCAAGAGGCACGTATATCTGAAATGTCGGCACAAATTTCGGAACAGGTATCATCGCAGCTCTTTGTGAAACTCGAAGAGCAGGATGCAAAAATTTTACAACTCGAGGACAAAATTGATGCCGAAGTAGAAGCGTTAAAAGTTTGTATGGAACAGTTACAACTAAACCGCCTAGCTGTTTCAGCAAGCAATCCAAAGGTAAAAACACCATCATTTGACGGTTCTGTTCCTTTCCAGGTCTTCAAGCTACAGTTTGAGAAGACCGCAGCAGTGAACAACTGGAATGCGGAAGATAAAGTTGCTGCACTGTTCGTGGCATTGAAGGGGCCAGCAGCGGAAATCCTACAGACGATTCCCGAAGGAGAGCGGAACAATTATGAAGCATTGATGGCTGCTGTAGAACGACGTTATGGAAGCGAGCATAGAAAACAGATATTCCAAATTGAGTTGCAAAACCGCTACGAAAAAGCAAATGAGACATTGCAGGAGTTTGCTTCAGATATTGAAAGATTGGCTCATCTTGCAAATGCGGACGCACCCGTGGAATACACTGAAAGGGTAAAAATCCAGAGTTACATAAATGGCATACGGGACGTGGAAACGAAGCGAGCTACATACGCAAACCCAAAGCTGACATTTGCAGAGATACATAAATGGCATACGGGACGTGGAAACGAAGCGAGCTACATACGCAAACCCAAAGCTGACATTTGCTGAAACGGTATCTTGACTCAGGAAACGGCCTCACTATTGAGTAAACCAACATAAAAAGCTCATCGTGTGGAAGTGGAAAGACCAGATTGGGTAGACACAATTTCGGAAGGACTGAAGGGATCACAACAGAAAAATGCCGGAGTTATTAAATCTTTCAAGTGCGGCAACCCAGGTCATATGGCACGACATTGCAGCAGCGGTCCCAATAGCTCCAACAATGTGGGTGGTCGGAAACGCAGAGCAGAAGGTGATGAGCAAATCTCCAAGACCACTCAATCGTCAAACTAAATCGAGTCAGCCGCAAGGGGCGACAGCTGGCTCCCGCAATTGAATACCCCATAATCTCTATCTCGCAGATTGGAAGAAGATAGATCAATCTTACTGTTGGAGAACATGTGGACGGAAAGGAACGGTTACTGACTGTAGATACGGGTGCATCTCATTCCGACATTCGAGCGGATTTAGTCAACAAAAACATAAGACCATTGCTTGGAGCAAGATTACGTACAGCCACGGGAGAGGACATCCAGGTAATTGGAGAAGTAGAATGTGAAGTCGCAATTGGGAACGTCACGGTAGTACACAATTTTATAGTGGCAGAAATTGTTGGTGAAACCATAATTGGAGTAGACTTCTTAATCGACCAGGCCATCAAGATCGACATACAAAGCAAGACGATGCGATATAAAACATGGA
Source organism: Eurosta solidaginis (assembly GCF_040869045.1). Lineage (NCBI taxonomy): Eukaryota > Metazoa > Arthropoda > Insecta > Diptera > Tephritidae > Eurosta > Eurosta solidaginis. Next base: position 102,622,837 of record NC_090320.1, on the reverse strand, counting down.
TGCACCACTTAATTTCGGCTACGAGAGAGGCTACAGCAGTAAACGAGTGCTGTTGGAAGAGAGTCAGCAAATACCACCAAAATCCGAAGCAGTCATCTGGGCAAAGGTTGATGGAGATTGTGGGACAAACAAATTGTGGGTTGTCGAAGCAGCAAACAAATCAGCACTAAACATATTTGTAGGAAAAACCCTGGCTATGACAAAACAAGATGGACGTATTCCGGTAAGAGTACTCAATGAGTTCAAGTCACCACTCAAACTGACTAAAGGAGCTATTTTGGGAAGATGCCAAGAGGCTGAAGTAATTATTAACTGTGAACAGCTCCAGGAACACGTTTCAGCTAGTAATACTGATCTTTCAAATGACATCACGGCATGGACGCAGGGGCTAGAGGAAGCATATCAGAGTAAGGCAAAACAACTGCTCCTAAAGTACGCGAACATATTTGACCAGGATGATTCTAAACCAGGCGGCACCAACGTTGTGAAACATCAAATTGACACTGGAGATGCGAGGCCGATCCGTCAAGCTCCACGTAGTGTTCCACTGGCGAAGCGGGAAGTTGTGAGTCAAATCATTCAAGAAATGAGCGACAGCGGCGTCATCGAACCATCAGCTAGTCCATGGAGCTCATCGGTAGTACTTGTAAAGAAGAAGGATGGAAAAATGAGGTTTTGCGTGGACTACGGGAAGTTGAATGACGTAACGAAAAAGAATAGCTACCCATTGCCAAGAATTGACGACAGTCTGGACTCGCTATCTGGTACGAAATGGTTTTCCACGCTGGACTTGAAAAGCGGCTAATGGCAAGTGGAGGTGAAGGAGGAAGATAAAGAGAAAACAGCCTTCAGTGTCGGTGATGGTCTTTGGCAATTTACAGTGATGCCTTTTGGACTTTGTAATGCACCAGCTACTTTTGAGATACTCATGGACCAGGTAAATAAAGGACTACATTGGAAAACATGCTTGATGTACCTGGACGACATCATCGTATTGGTCAAGAATTTTGATGAACATCTTAGGAACTTGGAGGAAGTTTTCCAAAGAATAGCTGGCGCTGGTCTGAAGTTAAGTCCCAAAGAGTGTGCGCTGTTTAAAAAGGAAGTAAATTATTTTGGTCACAAGGTAACGACAGAGGGCATCTGCACTGCGAACGAAAAGACAGAGGCTGTAAAGGATTGGCCAAGACCACAGAACCTACATGAATTAAGAAGTTTCCTTGGGCTGTGCACATATTACCGCCGATTTGTACCAAATTTTTCCAGCGTAGCCCATAGCCTCCATGAGCTTACAAGAAAAAATAAAGCTTTTGAATGGAAGAAGGAGCAAGAAGTGGCTTTCCAAACATTGAAGGAGCGTTTGTGTACTACCCCAATGTTAGCATATCCGATTCCAGGAGCAAGATTTATTCTAGATACAGATGAGAGTGGATATGCTATAGGAGGCGTTTTATCACAACTGGTCGATGGACAGGAGAAGGTAGTTGCATATTACAGTCATTCGATTGGAAAACCAGAGAGGAACTACTGTGTTATGCGGAGAGAGCTGTTGGCATTGGTAGAGTGCATTAAACATTTTCACAAATACCTCTACGGCCAGCGGTTCCGTGTCAGGACAGATCACGCAGCGTTGAAATTTCTTCTGCAGTTCCGGAAGGACAATTGGCACGGTGGATCGAGCGACTACAAAGCTATGACTTTTCCATTGGAGCATCGAAAAGGTAGTACCCATAGAAATGCCGATGCAATGTCACGAAGGCCATGTAGTTTGGAATGCAAGCACTGTTCAAAGGCCGAGGCTAAAGAAGACATTATATATGTCCGGCTAATGACTATAACGTGTACGGATGAATGGGACAAGGAACAACTAATAAAGTGTCAGCTAGAAGATACAGATCTGTCACATGTTATGCAAGGGCTCGAACGAAACGAAAGACCAAGCAGAGAGGAGATGTCAGCAGAGAGTCCCATTGCGAAGTCATGTTGGGCACAGTGGAACAGTTTAGAATTGATATCCGGTTGCTTGCATCGATTATGGGAGAATGAGGATGGTCAATGCAAGAAGAAACTGATAGTTGTTCCCAGAAAGAGGATTCCTGACGTGATCAGCGAGCTGCACAATGGTCCAAGTGGAGGTCATCTTGGAGTCACGAAGACACTCGAGAAAATTAAGCAGAGATTCTATTGGGTTGGTTGCCGTCAGTCGGTCACCGAGTGGATTGCCAATTGCGAGGTATGGAACAGAGCGAAAGGGCCCAAAACCCGAAGTCATGGCCAGATGAAGCAGTATATTTCAGGTGCACCATTTGAAAGGATCGCCATGGATGTCGCAGGTCCATTTCCTACTAGCAACCGCGGAAACAAATACGTACTGGTGGTTATGGATTATTTCAGTAAATGGCCAGAGGTATACCCAATCCCAAACCAAGAAGCAGAAATAGTAGCAGAAGTGGTTAAAAACGAATGGGTTGCAAGGTACGGTGTACCAATGGAGTTACACTCTGACCAAGGGAGGAAGTATGAATCAGCTGTGTTCCAAGAAATGTGCAAGAAGTTGGGCATTCGAAAAACACGGACAACTGCATTGCATCCTCAGTCCGATGGTATGGTGGAACGTTTCAATAGAACATTGGAGGAGCAGTTAAGGAAAGTAGTAGACAAGTACCATAAGGACTGGGATACACACATACCAAACTCCCGCAAAGGTAATTTTTGGCAATGACCTTCGACTGCCAGCTGATTTGAAGCATGGGATAGATGCCGATGCGGAGAGGAATGCCAAGAAACTGGTGTCTTGGAAGAAGAGCTGAGAGAGATACACGATCTGGTAAGGCAACGAGCAAATATTATGAGTGACAAGATGAAAGCGAGATACGATAAAGCAATTAATTCGGAAGGGTTTCAGGAAGGAGATTTGGTGCTGCTATACAACCCACAACGAAAAAAAGGTTTGTCCCCGAAATTGCAGTGTAACTGGGAAGGCCCATACAAAGTTGTAAAACGGATCAACGATGTAGTGTACCGCATACAAACCACTACCAAACCACGAACCAAAATGAAAGTGGTTCATTTGGAGAGATTAGCAGCATTTAGATCGAGAGATTTGTCTGATCGGGACGATCAGACTTAGGTGGAGGGCAGTGTCACGGATATTAGCATCACTAAGCTATACCATCGCTAAGGCGGTCCTAAGGCCATGCTAAGCGATATTTACGTCAATAATCAAATCATGTATAGACATATATAAGGCAGCCGAGAGATGTCACACACAGATGCATTTACTTATATGCCTATGTGTGCGCGAGAGACTGTAAACTACAAATCAATCATTATGTATCTACATAAACGAATAAATAATTACGTCTACACATATGTACCATGTACGTATACGAGCAGCGGAGAATCAATGCGCAAACACATGCATATATCTGAGATACTCCTATAAGTATGCAATGAGAAAAACTATAAAATTGTGCAATTGTAGTTACAGCTGAGATGTTTGAGAGCTAATGGACTAGTAGATTCTGGAAGCGCCTAGAAGATGCGAATGTTAAAATCAAAGAGTATAAAAGGCGACAAATGTAGAGGCGCTGGAATTCAGTTCGATTTGAGTTGTCAAGCAGTTTCGATTAAGACGATATCTAGCGAGCAATAGCAGTATTATTTTGAAAGAGTTTCATCAACCAGTTTGGTTACTAAGCAAGCTAATCGTTGCTAAATTTAAGTGTATTGTGAAATACTTCAATAAAGGCCAGTTTTCCATTATTCAATATTGGAGTTATTTATTCAACAGTTTAGTGATACGAACTTAGCAAACGGGCAAATAAGAGGATTTGCAAGTAAATTCGTTACAATTCTATATATTTGATATAACTATTTTGGACAAGCTCGGTCTGTATCCTTATATATACATTTTTTTTTATTCTTAAATGAAAGCCAAATTTACATAGTATACCTAAGTAAAATGTAAATTTTAAGTACGGACTCAATTAAATAAAATAGAAAAGGAAAGTTTATAAATAGGGAAATAAAATGAGGAAAAATATGTATGAATGTAATATTAAACTAAGTAACATTAAAATTAAATAAAGAAAACATATTGAAATGAAATAAAATTACCTAAAATGGGATAAATTGAAATAAAATAAAATAACATTAAAATAAATAAATCCAACAAGAAGAAAACGGAAGCAATAAAGTAAAATAAAACAAAAATAAAATAAACTATAATGAAATAAAATTTGATGAGATAACAAATATTATATATATGCAATAATAATAAAAATAAAATGAAATTAAATACGATAAAAATTAAACTAAATATACCGAAAATAAAATAAAATAAATAAAGTAAAATAAAATACGATAAAAATTTAGCTAACATACCACTTAATTACATATATCTAAGGCTTATAAACACACTTACCTCCAAAGCTATTGCTTAAATGTTCATATATTTTTTTAAGCATTTTATCGGGGAGTTAATATTTTTTTTTTATATCAGAAATTAATATCAAGCCAAGGCAAAGAAAAAAAGTAAAATTTGTTTTATATACATTTGTAATTTATATAGAGGTTAATACAAGTACAAAGTATTTTGTAATTTACGATTCCTTTCTTTTAAAATAAATTGTCAATAAATTTTTGTAAAATGGGAATGCTGATGGTTCTTCTCATTTAGAAGGCACCTAGGTATTCAGTTAAGGGGCCACCGAAATTTAGGTGCGTCGGTGACCATGGATTTGAGGGTGGGAATAGCACCGGGCGTCGCAACAACACCCGAGGTGCCCCTTTGAATATTTGGCTCTGCCCTTCTTTTTTTCCTTTTTCAATTTTCAGCTTTTCTTATTTTTGGATTTTCAGCGATTATAACCGGTAATTTCCGGTTCAAATTTTTTTTGTGGTTTCCGTTATACTAGTTGTTTCCAATTATAATCAAGTTTAAATTCGAGTTTTATTTCTCGGTTAATTTGTTTGCGTTTAGATTTATTTATTTTTTTTGGAATTTTTGAATTTTGAATTTGAATCTTTTAACGGTCTGTCCGTGGCATCCGGTTCAACCGGATGTCGTTTTATTTTGAAATTATAAGAGTTTTGAGTCGTCTCTGCGCTTCTGTCAGTTTTGATAGGAATGATAGGATTTTTTTCTGTTTATGGCGCAGGACAGCAGGGTTGGTAAGAACCCCGCCGACTGCCTTCCTTGATGCTCCCATAGAAAATGTGTTACCATAACACTAAGTAAACTAAAAATTAACAGCACATAAATTCCGTTACCAAGAATCGATATCCTTGAACAAATTGGAAGAGTAAAATTATTTTTATGTTAAGACTAAATGCCAGGCTTTTATAAGATAGAAGTTGAACCAGATTACAGAGACACAACCTCATTTACAACCGATTACCTCAAAATTACGCAAATTTCACCCAAAAAATAATGGCTTTACCCTGTAAGAACGCTCCACGTCATTTGACTAGTCATTTTGCGGTCATTGTGACTTTTTGCAGCGGTTATATTCATAGTCACATTTGCATGGGCGTCATTAGGTTTTGTGACCAAATTTTCTGTTTCGTTCCTATTAATGTGATCGTGAATTCCGCTCCCACTTATAGGATGTAAGCATATCACTGTTCTGCTCACACACGTCGCAATGCTCGTCAAATGGCGGTAATTTTTTCGGTCATTTCACTCTACATTTTCGAGTCTTTTGACAATAAATTTTACTGCGGCTTTACCATCTCTATAACCGCCATATTACTTGAATTTTACCTGCCGATTTACTTCACCTGAATCAGCAACATGAATAAAATAACAATCAAAAAATTTTATTTCCAATATTTATTTATACTTATATGTACAAATTTATATATAAACATTTATTTAAAGCATTATATGTACTTTTTTTTATAATACTATATTATTTGAATAAAATTCTATACATTTTATTTAGTTAGTCATTTCAAATATTGTGACAAATATTAGTACCACTAAGTGATACTCACATCACTAATCTGATACTAAGTAAATAAAGCCACAACAATAATAAAGCAAGTAGCCACATTTGTATGTACGTAAACAAATTAATCATCATGTACACACATACATACAAGCAGCAGCGAGATACTCACAAACGCATGTCATCATCAGCTACTACTTCGCTCACACACACTACAAATACACGCGCATATGCTGGTGACCAGGTAGAGGATTCTAGAAGAAGAAACGTCTAGACATTTGGGCAGAGAGTATAAAAGCAGCAGAAGCTGAGTAGTCCGAGAGCAGTTTGATTTAAGCACGCTATTGGTTGTGAAGTTAAGTGTTATTGTGAAGTACTTTCAAAGTAGTCTAATAAATATCATTTTTGCACTATTGACTTTTGGAGTTATTTAATCAACACTTTAGCGACACGAATGTTAGTAGAAAGTGTAAAATAATAGGAGTTTCACTAACTTCGTTACAATTGGTGTCAGAAGAGAAATTGTTGAATAAATTCTGAAAATTTTGAATACAACTTGGACATGGCAAAGTTAAGTGAATTAAGGATCCAGCAACTGAAAAAGGAGTTGGAGAACCGTGGATTGAATACAACCTGCAATAAGATCGAACTTCAAGCACGGCTACGAGTGATAATGGAGTTGGAAGGAAATAATGTGGACGAGTATGTTTTATATCCTGATGTGGAAGAGCCAATGACTAAGGAGGAGAAGGCAGATACTCCGAATCCATTGGCAAGTGTTGACACTAACGCGATACTGGAAGTTTTGAAACAAATATCAACCAAAATGTCATCTCAACTGGAAGAACAAAAGTCAAATATAACATCTCAACTGGCAGATCGGAAGACATATATGGCATCACAACTGGAGTCGCAGGATACACGTATAACAGAAATGTCATTACAAATATCAACCAACATGTCATCTCAACAGGAGGAACAGAAGACATATATGACATCACAAATGGCATCCCAACTAGAATCGAAGGAGACTCGTATAACAACCAAAATGGAAACACAGTTAGAAGAACAAAAGACATATATGGCTGAGCAGAGTAAAGCACAAGAAATTCGCATATCCTCGTAGCTGGAGGGACAGGAAGCAATGGTATCATCAAAGCTGGAAGCGCAGGATGCAAAAATTGCTCAATTTCAGGCAGAAGTTGATGATTTAAATGGTCGTATGGAGCAGTTGCAGCTCAATCGCCCAGCAGTTTCAGCGAGTAATCCAAAGGCAAATACCATCCTTTGACGGTTCTGTACCTCTCCAGGTCTTTGAGCTACAGTTTGAGAATAACGCAACAGTGAATAACTGGAATGCTGAAGATAAAGTTGCTGCACTGTTCATGGCACTGAAAGGGCCTGCAGCTTAGATCTTATAAACCATTGCAGAGGGCGAACGGAACTGTTATGAAACATTGATGGGCGCTCAAGAGAGACGATACGGAACCGAGTATAGAAGACAGATATAACACATGGAGTTACTAAACCCCTTCCAGAGGGCTGGTGAAACATTGTAAGAGTTTGCGTAGGATGTTGAAAGGCTGGCACATTTAGCAAATGCGGACGCACACGTGGAATACACTGAAAGGGTAAACATCCAGATCTTTATTAATGGAATACGGGATGTCGAAACGAATCGAGAGATATACGCAAACACAAAACCACCACATTCGCAGAAGCGGTATCACGTGCTCTGATTCAGGAAACAGCGTCGCTTCTGTGTAAGCCCGTTTTCAAAGCACGCCGCGTGGAAGTGGAATGGCCGGACTGGCTGAACACAATATTGGAGGCACTGAAGGGATCACAACAGAAAAATGGCGGAGTTATGAAGTGTTTCGAGTGCGGTAACCCAAGTCACATTGCTCGTCATTGCAACACCGGTCCTGGCAGTTCCAACTTGGCTGGTCGTAAACGCAAAACAGGAGGAGATAAGCAAGAGCGAGTCAGATGTAAAGATCGAAAACTTGCCCGAGCTATTGAATGTCCTGTGATATTTATATCGCAAACTGCAAGAAAATCGAACAGTCTTACCGTCACTGGAAATGTGGATGGAAAGGAGCGTTTACTAACTGTAGATACAGGTGCATCTCATTTCTTAATCTGATCTGATTTGGTCAAGAGTAGAGTAAAGTCATTACTTGGAGCAAGATTGCGTACGGTCACTGGCGAGTATAACCAAGTCCAAGGAGAAGTGGTATGTGAGGTTTTAATTGGAAAGGTCACGATTCTACACAAATTTGTTGTGGCAGAGATTGTTGATGAAGTCATATTGGGGGTGGACTTCTGAGTTGACCATGACCTCAGGATCGACATGCAGAGAAGGATTATGCGCTATGAGAACCAGGATATACCACTTAACTTCAGTTTGGAGAAAGGGTTCAGCAGTAAGCGAGTGCTGGTGGAGGAGATTCAACAGAGACCACAAAAGCCAAAGAAAGTAAATCGGGCAAAGGTTGATGGAATGAATGGGCCAAACAATTCAAAACAGAAGGTACCCGCGAGAAAAACACTGGCATTGACAACCCCTAATGGATGCACTAAAACAAACGACAGAATTGCCCAGAGAGAATGCAACGGTGGTTTCAAGCACTACGGTAGTGAAACTTCGGAACGATACTGATTATGCGAAGCCAATCCGTCAAGCGCAATGTCTACGAAGTTGTTCATTGGCCAAACAACAGAGTGTGAGGGAACGGTCCAGGATAATATGTAGTAGGATGAAACACAGGTACAACAAGAACAATAATTCGGAAGGTTTCTTGGAGGGAGATTTGGTACTGCTATACAACCCTCACCGGCGGAAAGTGTTCCATCCAAATGTTGATGCAGATGTGAAGGCCCGTGCAGAGTTGTGAAGAGGATCAGTAATGTCATCTACAGCATACAAACAATTGGGAAACCACGAAATAGAAGGGTGGTTCATTTGGAGAGGCTAGCAGTGGTTAGATCGAGAGATTTGTCTGATCGGGACCATCAGACTTAGGTGGAGGGCAGTGTGACGAATATTAGTAACACTAAATGATACTCACATCACTAATCTGATACTAAGTAAATAAAGCCACAACAACAATAAAGCAAGCTACCACATTTGTATGTACGTAAAATTATGTACACACGTACATACAAGCAGCAGACAGATACTCACAAACGCATATCATCATCATCTACTACTTCGCTCACATATACACACACATATGGTTACAAACTACAAATACACGCGCGTATGCTGGTGACCAGGTAGAAGATTCTAGAAGAAGAAACATCTAGGCATTTGTGCAGAGAATATAAAAGCAGCAGAAGCTGAGAAGCCCGAGAGCAGCACGCTATTGGTTGTGAAGTTAAGTGTTATTGTGAAGTACTTTCAAAGTAGTCTAATAAAGTCCATTTTTGCATTATTGAATATTGGAGTCATTTATTCAACAATTTAGCGATACGATTAGTAGAAGGTGTAAAGTAATCGGAGTTTTACTAAATTCGTTACAATATTATATCTTCTTTATGATACTAGATGAACACATTTATACCGTGAGCGTGTTATAAGTATCCTCATACGTGAAAGGAACTCATCGAAACATTAGCCTGCATTAAAGTTTGGAATCACGATATGGAATATGCTTCATTCCATCTGCTAATTTGTTTATACAATTTCTAAGTGCTAATAAACTCTTATTTATACTATCATTTTTGTGGCAAACTAAAATTTCTACCGCCAACTTAAGACGCTCAATTAGAAATGACGGACTCGCAGAAAATTTTTTTGCACGCAACAATGACATATTTCACCATCCCTATGAATATAATAAGTGCGACAGAGCACGATACATCTTGGGAAAGCTAAAATTGGCAACATGCTATTTCATTTACAGAATTCTTCTTTCCAATCGTCACCTTTGTCAAAAATGCGTGTGGTCACACGACTTTTGCTGGGTAGAATTCGTAGGCCTCAAACCGTCACAACCATTTTTATATGTGAATGATTTAGTAGTGTTGTGATGCTATTTGAACTTTTAAAGAATATAACATAAAACTACACCCAGATAAATGACTACTTTCCAGTCAAGAAGTTACTTATCAAAGACACAAATGTACAAGTAAAGGAATTTGACCAGACCCAATTAATTTTAACTGTCCAAAATTTTCTTTCTTCCAAGAATGTCCAGAAAGCAAAAACACTTGCTGAATTTAGCAATTATTGTGGCCATCCAAAAAAAAAATCTTAAGTCGACCTTGTCCTTCCAGCGGAGTGGGGGCACTACCTTCCTCTACTTCCAATGGCGAGTTCGTATTAAAACACTTTCTTAGCCGAAGCATTCTTTTTCTTTCGCATAACACGGCCTAGCCAGCGTAAGCGATGCGTTTTATTTCGCTGGACTATATTGATTTCTGCGTAAAGATCGCACAGTTTATCATTAAATATTCCTCGGAAGTCGCCTTCGCCAATTCGTAGTGGTACGTAATCTGGCGTAGAACTTTTATCTCGAACACTGCCCGAGCTCTTTCTTCCGATGTCATCTGCCGTACTTCTGCAGGACAGGTACGATAAGTGACTTGTAGAGCATGGTTTTTTTCATGTGACAAGAAAGGGCTTCCCTTTGCAACTGCCTACTTATCTCAAAGTAGCATTTACAAGAGTGATTCTTCGCTGGATTTCAGAGCTACTGTTGTTGTTTGTGTTAATGGTGGTTCCCAAATAAACAAAGTCTTTTACTATTTCGAAATTACTGCCAATAGTGACGTGACTGCCAATGCGAAAATTCGCTTACTCTTTGCTCAATAACAGCAGGAAAATCAGTTTGTCCTCGTTCACCATCTTTTTCGCTTATTTTACAAGTTTGGAAAAAATAAAACTTACGGCGCGGGTGATCAGGCCCATTGTGTACAATACCAAGTGTGTCAACTAAGCGATAGATGTCAAAATTACAAACAGCCTCGCTTACCTGATGTAAATCTCAGGTCTAGGTTTGCATTTTTGAGTACTTTGAGCTGAGTTGCATTTGATAGATTAATAATGTAATATTTACAAATGAAACAGTTGCATATATTTCCACGAAAATATAAATAATAGAAGATTTTAGCCTCCAACAATGCGGAAAAAATTTATCTAAATTAAATTCAAAAAATTCTACAGAAACTTCACAAAATATAAAGCGCCACACGTGTAACATTGTTGTTTTTTCATTTAAAAATGCTGTACCAGATTCTTGTATTTCACAAATATAATGAACTTCGGTACAGAAATTCAGAAATCCTTGAAAATATTTTACCGATATACTTTGTTCTGTTTAAAAAGTTTTTCACAATAATTTGAAAAACTCCACTTTTTCTATGCTTTTTACACTTACAGGAGTAACTTCATGTAATAATTAAAATGTCAAATGAAACTCTGAACTGAAAAACTTTCGCCATGATATAAAATTAAAAAGTTTTGTAACAGGAGCATCACTTTTGTGATTACATAAACCCTGTTTCATTCTTTTACGTCCGCGCACTGAACCCTAATTGGCCGTTTTCAACCGAAACAACAATGGCAACCCAGATTTTCCCGTTATGCTAACTTAAGCGAGTGCCTGTCAGAAAGAAGTCAACACACTTGCACTTAATGCTCAGGCCAATGATGTTATTGTCGTCAGCATGCGCTAATGATTGCACGCTTTTATACAATATTGTTCCAGAGCGGTTAAGTTCTGCAGCTAGTATAATTTCCTCACATATATTTTATAAAACTGACCTTTAACATATCTTTTTTCAATGAAACGTCCTTTGGCGAAATTATCTACAGTTAGATCATATTTGGGAGAATATGTGTATGGAAATTAAAATAATGTAACAGACGCTCTATCACATAAGGATATCAGAGACTTAAAAGAAATATCAATAAGAGCAAGTGAAATAAAGCCAGCTACAAATAGACCGGAAACTGAAAGAAATATTAGTTGTAGTATAATAATAATGAAGAATATAAATGTCGCAATGAGAAACGTATAATATATAAAACGCTCTATATATATAAATCAAAAAGCCAGGTCCAGCCTCCCTCATCGGGTTGGGAGTCAGAATATACCCGCGGTAGGTATGCCCGTCGTAAGAGGCGACTAAAATACCAGATTCAAGGGGTTGTGTAGTGCAACCCTTTCAGGTTTCCAGCGCAATATTAGCTTCTCCAAACCCAATTGTCAACCTCACCAATCCGTGGCAAATCCTGTTTTATTAACAGCCGAGGGTCTGGCGATCCCGAACTCCTCATGGGTCTAGGAGGTGGAGGGCGGGATGGCCAAGAAGATCGCATGTGTTCATAACAAATCGAGATGGTCGCGCTTGGTACCGGATCTGCATTCGGCAAAGAACTATCAACATCGATAACACTCCCCAAGGCCTTCGCACTCTCCTTATCGCTACAACAACAACAACAACAACCGGTCCAGCCCGCTTTCGATCCCATGAAATTATACTTCAATAAGGGAAAGAAAATTTTAAACGAATTACCACCTAGAGCTTCAACTGTTGGAATTTATTTAGTTTCATATTTTAACCAGCACTCTCTCCACTATAGTTTTATTTGACGATATATTTTTGCGTATTGAAAAAACTTTAAAGTGGAGCCACGTGCACAATTTCATCTTTTGTAAAGTTTTCAGTCACAAAAAATATTTAAACTTTCGAATTTAACACTACATTTTCATATGTTCTACATAGCAAAAACATTTTTGAATATTCTATTTTGATACATTCTTACTCACGTTTCGCATTTCTTGAGAATATTCAAAAACATAAGCAATACATAAATTTAAAAACTGCTACTACCTTAAAATATTTTCTTATCAAAAAATTGCATGACATATGAATTGTAGTTTGCCACACCGGAAATATTGTATGATTGAAAATTTAATGAATATTTAACGTAAATCTTCTACGTTTCGAGATTTAATTTTGTATGATAAAGCTTTCAAGAGTTAAAGTTCAGTCCTTTCAGATGGCTAAATATCGAATAAAACTTTATGCGGAGATACGCTATAATTGTTGAGATGAAAATTAACTCAGGACAATTGCTTACCAGGTTTGTGAAAGAATTCGGCATTTGGGACTTGTAAAAATACAGTTGTCATCAGGCCACTCTTTAATTATATTCGAGTATCTATATAAATTTAAAGAAATAGGTACGAAGGCTCTCAAAAATTTAATTATTGCACTATGGAGGTTTGCATGTGACAAATGCTGTAAAAACTAAAAATATTTTACAGAAGTATCACAATGACTTTGTTCATGATGGCCACTTAAGTCTTGGTTTCTTCGAAAAACGGTGCCGCTTTATTACGACCGCTAAAGAACGGGCGCTATACTCACCGTAATTACCGGCAGCGCTTTTTTGTTAAGCTGGAAGCCGATTCCGTTTGTGACATTTCTACTTTTTTACCTATTTTTCGTTGTGTTTATGTTTATGTTTTTAAATAGATCTTCAAAAATAAGTCTGAATTTGTGTTTATTTTTCAGATATTTGACAAAATATTGACTGCTTTCCGTATAGCGGGGAGAAAAAGCGTTGAAGAACGAGTTTGTACGGTCATGACAGCCGTATTATTCATTGTACTACCGCACCATTACGTTACGAATAACTTCACCGTATTTTTGTTTCCCCATAATTACTTTTATATTGTAATGTTTTTGACAACGCACTCTACCGCCATATAACGGCACCGCTTTCGAGAAGACCAAGCCTTTATTGGGAGTCAATCCTACGAGAAATATTACTAGAGAAATATGACAAATTATATCAGAAAATATATCAAGAAATGCTTTCACTGCAACAAATACACACCTAAAAGAACCAATGACAATAACGGAGACTCCTACGAAATCTTTTGTTATAGTACAGATCGATACAAATTGACCATTTCCAAAACCTTAAATGAAAATTAATATGCATTTTCAATTGTGTGTGAGTTGAACATATTTTTAGTGCAATCCCAATAAAAATCAAACATGCAAAAACAGTAGTTACGGCAGAATTCAATAATTATATACTGATTTATTGATGAATGAAAACTTATACAGTTGTAATTATTTGGAGCTTTTCGGCCGATAAAATAAAGACAAAACACAAGGTTTCTCTTTTCCTCTTACGCGTTTCGATGTAATTTTTTCATCTTCATCAGGGAGACTGTATATTTATAATAAAATATGATATAAAACAAAACAAACATTAACACATTACTTAGTATTACACAATTTACATCACTCTGTTGTTAACATACTACTTACATTCAAAATATAACATTGAAACTTTCAACATCTAACACATAAATAAACAAAACTTTACATTTAATTTACTGCCTCCATTCATGTTTCCTGCTTCATCCATTGGCTGACAATGCCGTCATATAAGCGCAGTTTATATTGTTGACGTCTTCTTTGAAATTCATTGCAGTATTGATTTTTTGTTGTATTCGTACATTCAAATACATAAACAAATATGTAGATGATATATTCGCTATAATTAAAACTAAGGACGTTGAAGAAATACTTAAAACACTAAATAACCAACATACCAAAATAAAATTTACAGTAGAGAAAGAGAAAAACAACAAGTTGCCCTTCCTAGATATCGAAGTTATAAAATCGAACCAAACCCTAAAAACTAATTGGTATGCTCAAGCCGTATCATCATCTAGAATAATAAACTACCATTCAAATCACCCATGGATGCAAAAGAAAGAACACGACCATAAGCTTTATAAAGAAAATCTACAATTTAAGTGAACAGGAGTACATGACCACAAATTTTAAAAAAATTAAAAATATTTTATACAAGAATGGCTAACCTAATACATTAATAGAAGCATGGATAGCAACAACAATTAGTCAAGCCAACTGCGCGTAAAGCATCACTGAACAAAATAATGCAAAAGAAAAGCAAATATATGCAGGCGTCAATTACATACCAGGATTAACGGATAACAAAACATTGTATAGCATCACATGCAACATAAAAAAAAATAAAAAAATAAATGTAAGGCGCGATAACCTCCGAAGAGATCTAAGGCCGAGCTTCTCTTCCAATTTGCGTCGTGCTCCTCTTGATTTTTCCCTACAAATTGGCCGGACGGGACCTACATGTTTTATGCCGACTCCGAACGGCATCTGCAAGGCAGATGAGTTTTCACTGAGAGCTTTTCATGGCAGAAATACAATCGGAGCGCTTGCCAGACACTGCCGAGGGGCGACCCCGCTTAGAAAAATTATTTATAACAATTAAATGCAAATTTGACCCAAATGTTTTTTGCATTTCCAGATTTTATGCTCATTTTAGATATAGCACGTCTTACATTAAAATTTGTATATTGTCTTTTATGCTAATTTATTTTGATATTTCTTATTTTATTTTATTATATTATCTTTTATCACGTTGTATATTAAATTTGCTACAAAGATATTACATTAAAATTTGTAAATTGTCTTTTATGCTAATTTATTTTGATATTTCTTATTTTATTTTATTATATTATCTTTTATTTCAACTTAGTTTATTATTATTTAAATGCAACTTGATTGAATCGGAACATTTCACGTTGTATATTAAACGAAAAAAAACGACCCAAAAACGTTTTCGATTTTAGATCGAAATATTGCATAGGCAGTATATTACCCACTATATTTATTATTAGGCTAACTTTGTTTGATTATATGCCCATTAATCGGATGCTTAGATCCCATAATCCTAATTTGTTTATGTCGATTAAAATTATGAAATCAATTTTATTTTAGTAAATATGTTTGCGTGAATAATTTCAATGTTTTTCTTTTTCTTTTTTTTTCTAATTTATTCTGCTTTGCTATATCTTAGTATTATATCGTTCACAGAAGTTATTTTATGGTAGATTTGGTCATATATATTCATCTCCATTTCATGAATATGAATGTTTACAAATTTAATACAAATTAATTACGTACGTAGATCTCAAGGGGAATCCCAACATTAAATATCCGAATATTAGAATCTTCATATTTCCACAATGATAACATTAAAACCCGGAAAAAGGTCCAAGTGCACTTATTGCGTTTTTATATGGAACTGTTTATTCACATCACTTAATTTTTTCGCACTTTAAGTACTTTATTTTTTTTCTTTCATTTAAATTTTTTAGTAAACTCTGCCTTCTTTCTCATTACATAATTTTTTTATATTTTTATTTTTTATGAAGGTATCCTCTTTATATTCGAAATTTTCGTTTTGGGTCACACTTATGTACATACTACATATGTATTTACACAAAATTAAACTCGGTAAAGCGCCAATTGCATACCTAACGGGTGGCGTGAAATAGGCTAAATTCCTTAAGCACATTTCTTCGTTTTTAACTAAAAGTTCGTGTTTTTGAATTATGACACTATTGAAGTAAATGGGCGATATATGTATATGGGAGAACCGAGCACACAAAACTAACTTCGGTAGCGCCCCAATGGGGACCCCCCGGGCGGTGTGGAAAACCTATTTTTCAATTTAATGTCAAGTAATTTCACCTTAATTCTATGTCAATTTATTTTGATTTTACATATTTTTTATATTTTTGTTTAAGGAGCTCCATACCAAAAGGTTATAATTACATTTGAAAATTTTGTAGAAAATTTAAGAAAATACAATAAAAATTATGTCTTAATGAAAAATTTAAGTAAGTTAGACCAGTTTGCTATATTTCCCCTCACTGCTTAACTATTAACGCATTATTTCACTACCCCCAACACTGGATGCATAGACTGAGTTGAAAAAAATAAGAGTTGGTCAAATTTCGACCACAGGCGATACTAGTGCTAAGTAATGTGTTAATGTTTGTTTTTTTTTATATCATATTTTATTATAAATATACCGTCTCCCTGATGAAGATGAAAAAATTTCATCGAAACGGAAAAGAGAAACCTTGTGTTTTGTGTTTATTTTATCGGCCGAATAGCTCCAAATAATTACAGTTGTAACGAAAACTTATATAATTAACATGGGAACGGAATATAAAAATAATTTATTTGAAGAAGTATGTAAACTTTAAAAACAGAAAACGCCAACACCCTACCATTATTCAAATGTAGGCACTGTTAAGCGTAGCCATATACAATTAAATGAACATGTGCGATTCTACATATAGGGATGAGTATCCTGATATTTTTCGCTATGTTCTAACACAGCGTTTTCTTCTCTCCATTATTACTGTAATTTTAGCTAGTATTTGGAGAAACACCTCTGATTTACGAATTCTTAAAAGAAAAAGGAATTATCCCAGTATATATAGTTACGAGATTTATGATAAAAAAAATATATGCTACAAATTGCACAACAAAGAGCTAGGAGGTAAGTGTGAGAACCTAAGACAAAAAGATCAATTTTGAAAGAAGCATTTCAAGAAGGAAATAAAAATGTAAACTTAGTAATTTTTAAAGAATATATTGTGGCGAATTTTCACATCACTAAATAAATGCACAACAACAAAAACATAAAAGCAAGCTACATAAACACATTAATCATCATTTACCCACATACATGCAATGCAACGAAGAGATAACTCATACACAGATGTAGTCATCAGCCGAAGTAGTACTCACGCACACACTCGCATATGGATATAAGATAAACATAAACTACAAATATACCTGTATATAGCTAACAACCAATAAAGAGATACACTTGTTCTGGAATACAGTTTCGCGAAATGACTAGACCTTCGGAGAAATGGATGAATGAGAAAACAGAGAGTATAAAAGCAGCGCAAGCTGAGGCATCACTAATCAGTTTGATTTAAACACGCTATCAGCTGTGAAGGGAAGCATAATTGTCCTACTCCCAAAGCAGTCTAATAAAGACCATTTTGCAATACAGAATATTGGAGTGATTTATTCAACAGTTTAGCGATTCGAACGTTAGTAGAAAGTTTAAAATAAGCGGAATTTCCTGAAATTCGTTACAGTTGGTGTCAGAAGAGGAATTGTTGAATAAATTCCAGAGTTGCAGAGTACAACTAGGACATGGCAAGGTGGAGTGAATAAAGATCCAGCAACTGAAGAAGGAGTTAGAGAGCCGTGGAATGAATACAACCGGCAATAAACTCGAACTTCAGGCACGATTACGAGAGGCAATGGAATCAGAAGGAATTAACGTGGAAGAGTATGTCTTTCATATTGATGCCGATGAGGCAAAAAAATTGGAGGAGAAAAATAAAACATCGCAGACAGTTACGAGCAAAGACTTGAACATGATTTTGGCTGCAATATCTGCTCAAACATCGACAGTAATTTCTCAACTGGAAGAACAGAAGGCATATATGGCATCCCAACTGGAATCTCAAGAGACACGCTTAACATCCAAGATGGAATCACAGGAGACACATATATCCAAAATGTCGTCACAAATAACATCCAGGATTGAAACACAGGAGGCACGCATATCCGAAATGTCGGGACAAATTTCAGCACAGGTATTGTCGCAGATCTCTGCACAACTGGAAGCCCGCATGGACGAAAAAATAGTGTAGTTTGAGAACAAAATCGGGGCTGAGGTAAATGCTTTAAAAGGTCATATACAGGAGCTGCAACTAAATCGCCCAGTTGTTTCAGCAAACAATACGAAGGTAAAAACTCCATCTTTTGACGGCTCTGTTCCTTTCCAGGTATTAAAGCTCCTGTTTGATAAGACCGCAACAGTGAACAACTGGAATGCTGAAGATAAAGCTGCTGCACTATTCGTGGCATTGAAAGGATCTGCTGCGGAAATCCTACAGACGATTCCCGAGGAAGAGCGGAACAACTTCGAAACTTTGATGGGTGCTCTATAGAGGCGATACGGAAGCGAAAACAGGAAGCAGATATACCAAATAGAGTTGCAAAACCTCTACCGAAGAGCGAATGGGACGTTGCACGAGTTTGGGTCAGATGTCGAAAGGCTTGCACATTTGGCGAATGCCGAAGCACCCGTGGAATACACAGAAAGGGTAAAAATTCAGAGCTTTATAAATGGCATACGAGACGTCGAAAGGAAGCGAGCTACATACGCAAACTCAAAGCCAACATTCGTAGAAACGGTATCACATGCATTGACTTAGGAAAGCGCCTCAATATGGAGTAAACCAGCATACAAAGCTCATCGCGTGGGAGTGGAAATGCCAGATTTAGTAGACACCTTCTTAGATGCAGTGAAGGGATCACAACAGAAAAATGCCGGAGTTATGAAATGTTCAAGTGCGGCAACCCAGGCCTCATTGCACCTAAGACAAAAAGATCAATTTTGAAAGAAGCATTTCAAGAAGGAAATAAAAATGTAAACTTAGTAATTTTTAAAGAATATATTGTGCGAATTTTCACATCACTAAATAAATGCACAACAACAAAAACATAAAAGCAAGCTACATAAACACATTAATCATCATTTACCCACATACATGCAATGCAACGAAGAGATAACTCATACACAGATGTAGTCATCAGCCGAAGTAGTACTCAAGCACACACTCGCATATGGATATCAGATAAACATAAACTACAAATATACCTGTATATAGCTAACAACCAAGAAAGAGATACACTTGTTCTGGAATACAGTTTCGCGAAATGACTAGACCCTCGGAGAAATGGATGAATGAGAAAACAGAGAGTATAAAAGCAGCGCAAGCTGAGGCATCACTAATCAGTTTGATTTAAACACGCTATCAGCTGTGAAGGGAAGCATAATTGTCCTACTCCCAAAGCAGTCTAACAAAGACCATTTTGCAATACAGAATATTGGAGTGATTTATTCAACAGTTTAGCGATTCCAATGTTAGTAGAAAGTTTAAAATAAGCGGAGTTTCCTGAAATTCGTTACAGTTGGTGTCAGAAGAGGAATTGTTGAATAAATTCCAGAGTTGCAGAGTACAACTAGGACATGGCAAGGTGGAGTGAATTGAAGATCCAGCAACTGAAGAAGGAGTTAGAGAGCCGTGGAATGAATACAACCGGCAATAAACTCGAACTTCAGGCACGACTACGAGAGGCAATGGAATCAGAAGGAATTAACGTGGAAGAGTATGTCTTTCATATTGATGCCGATGAGGCAAAAAAATTGGAGGAGAAAAATAAAACATCGCAGACAGTTACGAGCAAAGACTTGAACATGATTTTGGCTGCAATATCTGCTCAAACATCGACAGTAATTTCTCAACTGGAAGAACAGAAGGCATATATGGCATCCCAACTGGAATCGCAAGAGACACGCTTAACATTCAAGATGGAATCACAGGAGACACATATATCCAAAATGTCGTCACAAATAACATCCAGGATTGAAACACAGGAGGCACGTATATCCGAAATGTCGGGACAAATTTCAGCACAGGTATTGTCGCAGATCTCTGCACAACTGGAAGCCCGCATGGACGAAAAAATAGTGTAGTTTGAGAACAAAATCGAGGCTGAGGTAAATGCTTTAAAAGGTCATATACAGGAGCTGCACCTAAATCGCCCAGTTGTTTCAGCAAACAATACGAAGGTAAAAACTCCATCTTTTGACGGCTCTGTTCCTTTCCAGGTATTAAAGCTCCAGTTTGATAAGACCGCAACAGTGAACAACTGGAATGCTGAAGATAAAGCTGCTGCACTATTCGTGGCATTGAAAGGATCTGCTGCTGAAATCCTACAGACGATTCCCGAGGAAGAGCGGAACAACTTCGAAACTTTGATGGGTGCTCTATAGAGGCGATACGGCAGCGAAAACAGGAAGCAGATATACCAAATAGAGTTGCAAAACCTCTACCGAAGAGCGAATGGGACGTTGCACGAGTTTGGGTCAGATGTCGAAAGGCTTGCACATTTGGCGAATGCCGAAGCACCCGTGGAATACACAGAAAGGGCAAAAATTCAGAGATTTTTAAATGGCATACGAGACGTCGAAACGAAGCGAGCCACATACGCAAACTCAAAGCCAACATTCGTAGAAACGGTATCACATGCATTGACTTAGGAAAGCTCCTCAATATTGAGTAAACCAGCATACAAAGCTCATCGAGTGGGAGTGGAAATGCCAGATTTAGTAGACACCTTCTTAGATGCAGTGAAGGGATCACAACAGAAAAATGCCGGAGTTATGAAATGTTTCAAGTGCGGCAACCCAGGTCTCATTGCACGTAATTGCAGCACCGGTCTGAATAGTTCGAACAATGTGGGTGGCCGTAAACGCAGAGCTGAAGGAGATGAGAGAATCTCAAAGTCCAATCAATCGTTAAACTAAAGCGAGTCAGCCGCAAGGGGCGACAGTAGGCTCCTGCTATTGAATGCCCCATAATCTCTATGTCGCAAATTGGAATAAGGTCAAACCATCTTACTGTCGGAGGACATGTGTATGGAAAGGAACGTTTACTGACTGTAGATACGGGTGCATCTCATTCCATCATTCTAGCGGATTTAGTCAACAAGAAGATGAGACCATTGCATGGAGCAAGATTGCGTACAGCCACTGGAGAAGACACTATGGTTCCAGGAGAAGTAGCATGTGAAGTCGCAATTGGGAACGTCACGATGGTACACAATTTTATAGTATCAGAGGTTGTTGATGAAATCATAATTGGTGTGGACTTCTTAATCGACCAAGGCATCCAGATCGATATGCAACGCAAGATGATGCGATATGAGAACATGGATGTGCCACTTAATTTCGGCTACGAGAGAGGCTACAGCAGTAAACGAGTGCTGGTGGAAAAGAGTCAGCAAATACCACCAAAGCAAATAAATCAACACCAAATGTACTTGTAGGAAAAACCCTGGCTTTGACAAAACAAGATGGAAGTGTTCCGGTAAGAGTACTCAATGAGTTCAAGTCACCACTCAAACTGACCAAAGGAGCTAAATTTGGAAGATGCGAAGAAGCTGAAGTAGTTATTAACGGTTAACAACTCAAGAAAACGTTTCAACTACCAAGAATAATCTTTAAAATGACATCATGGCATGGACGAAGGGGCTAGAGGAAGACTATCAGAGTAAGGCAAAACCGCTGATCGTAAAGTACGCAAACATATTTGACCAAAATGTCTCCAAACCAGGCCGCAACAACTTTTTGAAACATCAAGTTGGCACTGGAGGTGCAAGGCCGATCCGTCAAGTTCCTTGTAGTGTTCCACTGTCGAATCGCGTGGTGAATCAAATCATACAAGAAATAAGCGACAGCGGCGTAATTGAACCATCAGCTAGTACATGGAGCTCACCGATGGTACTTGTGAAGAAGAAGGATGGAAAAATTAGGTTTTGCGTGGACTACCGGAAGTTGAATAACGTTACGAATTGCCAAAAATTGACGACACTCTGGACTCGCTACCTGATACAAATTAATTTTCCACACTGGACTTAAAAAGTGGCTACTGGCAAGTGGAAGTGAAGGAGGAAGACAAGGAGACAACAGCCTTCAGTGTCGGAGATGGTCTTTAGCATTTTACAGTAATGCCCTTTGGACTATGTAATGCACGAGCTACTTTTGAGAGACTTATTGATCAGCTATTGAAAGGACTACATTGAGGAACATGATTAGCGTACCTAGACGACATCATCATATTGGGAAAGAACATTAAAGAACATCTTAAGAACCGAGAGGAAGTTTTCCAGAGAATAGCTGGCGCTAGTCTGAAACTAAACCCCAAAAAGCGTTCGCTGTTTAAAAAGGAAGTAAGTTAGTTGGGTTATAAGGTAACGACAGAGGGCATCTGCACTGCGAATGAAAATATAGAGGCTGTAAAGGATTCGCCAAGACCACAGAACCTGCATGAATTGAGATGTTTCTTTGGGCTGTGCACATATTTCCGCCGATTTGTACCTAAATTTGCCCGCGTAGCCCATAGCCTCCACGAACTTACAAGAAAAAATAAAGCTTTTGAATGGAAGAAGGAGCAAGAAGTGGCTTTCCAAACATTGAAAGAGCGTTTGTGCGTTGTGCCCCAATGTGGGCATATCCGATTCCAGGAGCAACGATTCTTCTAGATAAAGATGCTAGCGGATATGCTATAGGAGGCGTTTTTCACAACTGGTGGATGGACAGGAGAAAGTAGTTTTATATTACAGCCGTTCAATTGGAAAACCAGAGAGGAAATATTGCGTTACACGGAGAGAGCTGTTGGCATTGGTAGAGTGCATTAAACATTTTCAGAAGTACCTCTACAGGCAGCGGTTCCGCGCCACGACAGATCACGCAGCGTTGAAATGGCTCCTGCAGTTCCGTAATCCAGAGGGTCAATTGGCACGGTGGATCGAGCCACTAAAAGCTATGACTTTCCTTTGAGCATCGAAAAGGTAGTACCCATGGAAATGACGATGCAATGTAACAAAGACCATGTAGTTTGGAATGCAAGCACTGTTCAAAGGCCGAGGCTAAAGAAGACATTATAGATGTCCGGCTAATGAATATAACATGTACGGATGAATGGGACAAGAAATAACTAAGGAAGTATCAGCTAGAAGATACTGATCTGTCACATGTTATGCAAGGGCTCGAACGAAAAGAAAGACCAACTAGAGAAGAGATGTCAGCAGAGAGTCCCATTGCGAAGTCATATTGGGCACAGTGGATCATTGTAGAATTGATATCCGGTTGCTTGCATCGAGTATGGGATAGTGAGGATGGTCAATGCAAGATGAAACTGATAGTTTTTCTCAGAAAGAGGATTCCTGACGTGCTCAGCGAGCTGCATAATGGTCCAAGCGGAGGTCATCATAGAATTACGAAGACGCTCGAGAAAATTAAGCAGTCGGTCACCGAATGAATTGCCAACTGCGAAGTTTGCAGCAGATCGAAAGGGCCCAAAACACGAAGTCATGGCCAGATGAAGCAATATATTTCAGGTGCACCACTTGAAAGGATCGCCATGGATTTCGCAGATCCATTTCCTACTAGCAACGGCGGAAACAAATACGTACTGGTGGTTATGGGTTATTTTAGTAAATGGCCGGATGTATACCCAATCCCAAAGCATCCCATGGGAATGCCAATGCCATGTCACAAATTTGGAATGCAAACACTGTTCGAACAAACTCTTCCTGAGGCTCAGGAAGACATAATAGATGTCCAGCTTATGACTATAATGTCTTCGGATGAATGGGGCATGGAACAACTGAGGAAGTGTCAGCTAGAAGATACAGATATGTCACATATTATTCGAGGGTCAAATGAAACGAAAAACCAAATAAAGAATAGATGTCAGCAGGGAGTCCTATTGCGAAGTCATGTTGGGCATAGTGGAACAGTTAATAATTGGTCCAAGCGGAGGTCATCTTGGAATCACGAAGACGCTCGAGAAAATTAAGCAGATATTCTCTTGGGTTGGTTGCCGTCAGTCGGTCACCGAGTGAATTGCCAACTGCGAAGTTTGCAGCAGATCGAAAGGGCCTAAAACACGAAGTCATGGCCAGATGAAGCAATATATTTCAGGTGCACCATTTGAAAGGATCGCCATGGATGTCGCAGATCCATTTCCTACTAGCAACGGCGGAAACAGATACGTAATGTTGGTTATGGATTATTTTAGTAAATGGCCAGATGTATACCCAATCCCAAAGCATCCCATGGGAATGCCAATGCCATGTCATAAATTTGGAATGCAAACACTGTTCGAAAGCTGAGGCTTAGGAAGACATAATAGATGTCCAGCTTATGACTATAATGTGTTCGGATGAATGGGGCATGGAACAACTGAGGAAGTGTCAGCTAGAAGATACAGATCTGTCACATATTATTCGAGGGTCGAATGAAAGGAAAAACCAAATAAAGAAGAGATGTCAGCAGGGAGTCGTATTGCGAAGTAATATTAGGCATAGTGGAACAGTTAATAATTGATGTCCGGTTGTCTGCATCGAGTATGGAAGAGTGAGGATGGTCAAACTAAGAGGAAATTGATAGTTATTCCAAGGAAAAGGATTCCCGACGTTCCATTGAGCTGCACAAAGGCCCAAGTGGAGGTCATCCTGGAATTACGAAGGCGCTCGAGAAGATTAAGACGAGATTCTATTGGGTTGGTTGCCGTCAGTCTGTCACTGAGGGAATTGCCAACTGCGAGATTTGCAGCAGAGCAAAAGGGCCAAAAACCCGAAGTCATGGCCAGATGAAGCAATATAACTCAGGTGCGCCATTTGAAAGGATCGCTATGGATGTCGCAGGCCCTTTTCTTACTATCAAATGCGGAAACAAATACGTACTGGTGGTTATGGATTATTTCAGCAAATGGCCAGAGGTATACCCAATCCCAAATCAAGAAGCGGAAAGAGTAGCTGAATTGTTCACAAACAATTGGGTTGCAAGGTATGGTGTACCAATGGAGCTATATTCTGACCAAGGGAGACATTTTGAATCAGCTGTGTTTCAAGAAATGTGTAAGACATTCGGCTTTCGAAAAACACGGACAACTGCATTGCATCCTCAGTCGGATGGTATGGGGGAACGATTCAATAGGACATTGGAGGAGCACTTAAGGAAAGTAGTGGAAAGATTCCATAAAGTGTGGAATACACACATACCATAATTCTTGATGGCTTACCGTCTGCAGTGCATGAGACAAAGGGACAAACCCCCGCAAAAGTAATTTTTGGCAATGACCTTCGACTGCCAGCTGATTTGGAGTTTGGGATAAATTCCGCAGCGGAGAGAAATGCCAAGAAATCCACTGGTGTTTTGGAAGAAGAGATGAGGGAAATATATAATCTTGTAAGACAACGACCCAAGATTATGAGTGACAAGATGAAAGCCAAATATGATAAAGCAATTAATTCGGAAGGTTTTCGGGAAGGAGATTTGGTGCTGCTCACAACAAAAAAAAGGTTTGTCACCGAAATTGCAGTGTAATTGGGAAGGCCCATACAAAGTTGTGAAACTGATTAGTGATGTAGTTTACACCATATATACAATTGAGAAATCACGAATCAAAATGCAAGTGCTTCATTTGGAAAAACTGGCAGCGTTTAGATCAGGAAATTTGTCTGAACGGGACAATCCGACTTAGGTGGAGGGCAGTGTGGCGAATTTTCACATCACTAAATAAGCGCACAGCAACAAAAACATTACAGCAAGCTACATAAACATATTAATCATCATTTATCCGCATACATATAATGCAATGAAGAGATAACTCACACACAGATGTAGTCATCAGCCGAAGTAGTACTCACGCGTACACCCGCATATGGCTATAAGATAAACATAAACCACAAATATACCAGTATATAGCTAATAACCAAGCAAGAGATACAATTGTTCCGGAATATAGTTTCGCGAAATGATTAGACCTTCGGAGAAATGGATGAACGAGAAAACAGAGAGTATAAAAGCAGCGCAAGCTGAAGTATGAGTAATCAGTTTGATTTAAACGCTCTATCAGTTGTGAAGGGAAGTATAATTGTCCTACTCCCAAAGCAGTCTAATAAAGACCATTTTGCAATACAGAATATTGGAGTGATTTATTCAACAGTTTAGCGATTCGAACGTTAGCAAAGTTTCAAATAAGCAGAATTTCCCGAAATTCGTTACAATATTGATAACAAACGTCAAGAATAGGAATGAAGGAAAGATAAGAAAAGTAACAGTTCTTCAAAAAATACAAATAGGAAAACATTGGTACATAACAATAGGCTTAAATTGTTAGAAAAGGATTCAAGGTATAGTGTTTATAATTTGTTGTTAAATTATTAACTTTGTATTTTATACGTTGAATTTTAAATATTTTGTTATCGAATTAGTTTTTGTAAATGAAAATTTTGGTGATATCAAAATGAAAATTTTTGATTAATAATATTTTTATACTTCAAACCTAAAATTAATATTTTTAATATATGGTTAACCATTAAATATTTTTGGCGATCATGCAACTGAACCAACTTCTGAAGAAATAATTTAATTGAATGACATATATGTTACGTCTGATGGGTCAAGTAAAAACACCATCATTAGAATACATCAGTGCTATGACAAAAACCCTCACCACTAACAAAGCTCTAACAAACAAATATGTGATTTGTAAATTAATATACTAAATATAAAATAAAGCAGATTTAATATCTAAAAGAATGCAAAACTCAATGAATTTAAATTAAAGTGTCGCTTAATTTTAATAAAAGAGACCAAGAAATTGTTACTAAAACGAAAACCGTGTTTATTAATAACAAAGCTAAGAAACTTAAAGTAATTTTAAAGAACCGCTGACCCATTGACAAAATATTCTCACGTCCTATCTGATATTTAAATCAACATATACTTCTTGCATTGAAGAACTGAAAGAATATGCGAAAATGTTTGAACTAGACTAACGCACATCATTTGCTGTCGTATATATTAAACTCAAAATTCATTAAGATAATACCGCTAATTCCTCCCTACAATTCATACATATATCGAAATATTTTAATATTCAACGAAACATCGTCATTTTGTATACCATTTGTTGGAATCATTCGAAACCTTTAACATCCTCTTCACTAATTACAAAGCCATTGAATAACAAAGCCATTGCATAACAAATCCATTGCATAACAAAACCATTGCATAAACAGCAACAACGATGACAATATAAAATTGATACACCTTAAAGTCGTTTAAACAATATATTTATTGCTTTTGTCTTTATTAAATTAAAAATACAAGAGCAAAACAATTGTTTCGACACATACGTAGTGTCTTCATCAGTTGCTACGATCAACTAACCAAAACAAAATAAAAATAAACAAAGTAAGCTTAACTAAATCAAACAAACGAATTTAGAAAAAGCTAATACAATGTAACAAGTTAAAGAGAGTTACAAGAACAAAAAACAAAGTAATTATATATGTCTGTATGTATAACAATAAACGGAACCATCAAACATTACTGAAGAGCTGCGAATAGACTCGAATACAGTGGGCCTGTATCACGATTTACCGAGTCACTTTTGTTTACATATATATGTAAAGATTCTAGAATATTTAATCTGCTATTACTTGTTTCTGCTTTTATTATTTGACAATCGTCTTCGCTTATTCGGTGCCTATTCGATAAAGCATGTTCAGCGATTCCACTTCTCGGGTCAATATTCTTTATATATTTTAAATGCTCATTTAACCGAATTCGTACAGTGCGGGACGACTGACCAATGACTTAGCGCCGCATATATTCCCATCGTCGTTTTTCTGCGAGCACGTTATTGAATACACGCCCGGCTTGTCCAAATTTTCACATCTGTCCTTCGTTGTTTTCAATAGGGATTTTAACTTTGTTGTTGTTTTTGGGGCCAACATTACATTTACTTGCCTATAAAGTTTTTGTAAGTCATTAAAGCTGTTTGGATCATAAGTCATGCTACACCAAGCCTTCTTTTCATCCACGCACACTGTGTCAAAAAATTAACTACTCTCCCTTCGTTCCTTTTTGTTGTGGTGCTTTTTAATTATTTGCAATATAATGCTGGAGCTATAACCATTTGTTTTCGCGATGCTCACGATTTTTTCCTTTTCTTTTTTGTATGCCGAATCACTGAGCGGCACATTTACTAGCCGGTGAGCCATAGAATTGAAAGCGGCTAATTTGTGGGAAAGGTGGTGATTGGACTCAATCGGAATAAATCGATCAGTCGAGGTGGGCTTCCGATATATATCGAATTCGATATTTCCATCGATATCTCGTTTTATTTTTAGGTCCAAAAACGGTAGCTCATTATTGGATTCATATTCACATGTGAGCTGTATTGCATTATTTTTTGAATTGAATAGAGTCAGGGTTTCTTCGATTTTTTCACTCTCCATAATAATAAAGCAATCGTCAACGTATCTGCAATAGAAGCGTGGGAATAGAGAACTTTGAACAAGTTGTTCTTCTAAACTGCTCATGAACAAATTGCATAGAAACGGACTTATGCTTAAACCCATTGGTAGGCCCTCTGTTTGTTCGTAGAAAACTCCTCTAAACTGGAAAAATGATAGGTTTATTCACGCAGAGGTCAAATGAAATAAAGCGTTGGCGATGAACGGGTTGATATTTTGTTTATCCAGCCAAACTTTCAAGGCATCCAAAGCACCATTTTTCGGTACCTTAGAAAAATACGAAGTTATGTCAAAGGAAGTAAAGTAATTTTTTGAGTTAGGTTGCTTTTTGTGTGGATTTCCACCAAACAAGAACTCCGTGGTATAGGATAGGGCTTACAATCGCTGTAAAACCCCAATGAGAAAGAGAGGGCGATAAGCCCCACGTACACCCCAGCATTCTTTTACATACATTTAGTCCCGTTGAAGCCTTCTTCACCCTCTCCTCCACGTTGAGCTTCCATGACAGCTTACTGTCTAGGATGATTCCTAGATACTTTGTGCAAGGTTTCTCCTGTAGGGTCACTCTCCTAACTTAGGTCTCATCCAATTTGGGACCTTGTACCTCTTTGTAAACAAGACCATATCCGTCTTATCCGCGTTGACTTTCAACCCGACATTTGATGCCCAGATCCGAAGCGCCCGATCCATCAAAGAGCTAATCGTTGGAAGGCAATTTCCACTTATTACAATTGCAACGTCATCCGCGTAAGCCGTAAGTTTTACGGGTGCCTCATCAAATCGCCTGAGCAGTTGGTTGATGACCAGCTTCTACAGCAGAGATGTTAAGAAGACTCTACTCTACGCTTTTTCTACACTTATTACCATCCTATGCAATGCGGTGTCTACAGACTTGCCTTTGGTGTACGCATGTTGTGTTGTGCAGAGCAGCTTTTCATCCACGTTGGACTTTATGTACACATCTATCATCCTCTCAAAAGTTTTGAGCAGAAATGATGTTAAGCTAATGGGTCTATAATCTTTGCATACACGTGACCGATCTTTCCCGCCTTTGGTAGGAAAGCTACACGAGCATTTCTCCAAGAGTGCGGTATATGATTCAGTCTTATATACCCATCGAATATTATTTTAAGCCATTCCACGACCGCCCTACTTGAGACTTGTAGCATGGCGGGAATATACCATCTGAGCCCGGCGATTTAAACTTAGAAAACGCCTTCACTGCCCACTCGATCTTGGTATCGGTCACCAAGCCCGGCAATACCCGCTCCGTGATCGAAGTGTGAGTGCTATCTGCTGGCTCTTCTAAACCATCTCCCGATGGGAAATGTGTATCGAGAAACACCTCAAGGTATTCCTCACTATTACGTTACCATTCCCCGTTCTCTTTCTTTATTAGCCCCTGGACTATATTTCCCTTTGCTAGCACTTTTCTCAACCGTGTTGTTTCGCTGGAGCACTCTATCTCCGTACAGAAACTTTTCCATGAGATTCTCTTCGCTCTGGAAATTTTACGCTTGTAGATCCTCAATAGATCCCTGTACTCGTCCCGACACGCTTCGCTTTGCGCGGTCTTTGCTAATTTAAATATTTCTTTTACTTATCTTCTTAGAATACTCAGCTCATTGCTCCACCATGGCGGCTTTGATTTTCCTCTGAATCTTCTTAGAGGTCAAGCTTTGTTATACGCAGTCATAAGCGTCCTAGTTAGGAATTCATTAGACTCCTCCAGTTCTTCCACATTGGCAATATTTTTGGGTTGTCCCAGTTTCGTTTCAACCTGTTTCTCGAATTTAGTCCAGTTTGTTGACCTAGGGTTTCTAAAGGTTCCTCCCTCCTCTACACTCTTTAGGGGATGCTGAAGCTGATATACGCATGGTCGGAGAAGGATGGTCTCTCAAGAACCATCCAATCATACCTTGATATATCACGTTCGGAGCTCAATGTAATATCCAAAACATTCCTGGATGTTGGACCAATGTATGTAGGGACATTTTCCCTGTTGGCTATCTGCAAATTTGTTTGCAGGATGTAACAAAATAGAGATTCACCTCTCTTTCGTATCTGATCCTCCCCACGCATTGTGGTGCGCAATTGCATCCGCGCCAATGACTAACCGCCCGTTGCGCCCTTCGGCCTGTACTAGCTTCTTGCACTCCATTGGTGGAACCTCCGCAGCATGGGCCATGTAGCAGGATGCCAGAATAAGTGCCAGTTTATTCCTTTGCTTAACGGCCACCACTACGACGTCCTCAGTAATGTAATTAGGTAGCATATATGAATGAAGCTGTTTCCTTACCATTACTACAGCTCGCAGCCGTCCTTCCGTTCGCGCATGGTAAACGCCAAATCCGCGCACGCTAAGTCCAGAAACCTTTCCTCCCGATGAGAGCCACGGCTCCTGGACCAGCGCCACGTCAAACAAACCCTCCTCAAGAGTTAGGAGGAGTTCGCTCGACGCCACTTTACTGTCTTGGAGGTTTATCAATAGGACTCACAGCACCATTGGGTTGTTTGTTCCCCTCCAGTACCTTCGTCGTTGTCCTCGCCTTGCCCTTTTGGTTTATAGTGTTCGAAGCCCCCTTCAGCCTTTGGTAACTGTTGTGTCTGTGCGACTCACATCACCATTTGGCTGTTGGTCCTCTTCTAACACCTTCGTGGTGACGTCGGCTACCTCCACCTGTCTTCTATCCCTTAGGCTTTTGAGGTCCTTTTCGACTTCGCCCACTTCCAGCGTGTTAGAATTTGTGTCCTCGGGACGTCTTTTCCTGATTCGCATGTAAATTTTGCCTTTACCAAAGGACATTTTTCCAAGCTGCGTGTAAAATATATCCTCCGCCTGCTTGTTTATTTGGAAGATGTAGAATTGGCCTTCTTCCGTAGGCCGAGATACAGTAAGTACTTTCCAATCCTGTGTCGGTTAGTTC
This sequence comes from Eurosta solidaginis, assembly GCF_040869045.1. NCBI lineage: Eukaryota > Metazoa > Arthropoda > Insecta > Diptera > Tephritidae > Eurosta > Eurosta solidaginis. The sequence continues at coordinate 102,591,147 of NC_090320.1, read as the reverse complement.
GGATTCTGATTCTGCAGAAGTCGCAGTGTATCCTCCGACCTCATCACGCATGGCAGAAGAAGACATTCATAAAACTGCAAAAACTGCCCCTTTTGGAATGTTTGAATTCGTAAGAATACCTTTCGGTTTACAAAACAGTGCTCGAACTTTCCAACGCTTTATTAACGAAGTATTTTCTGATTTCGATTTTGTATTTACATACATTGATGACATTCTTATTGGCAGTGATAATGTAGATCAACATATGTATAAATCATTTAAAATCAGTTTTCAAAAGACTTGAAGAATATAATTTAAATATCAAACCCTCAAAACGTACTCTCGGTATAAATAAATTAAATTTCTTAAGTTACGTAATTTCAGGCGAAGATATTAATTCATCTTTAGATCGAATTGAAATCATAACAAATTTTGAAAAACCAATTTCTATAAATAAGTTACAAAAATTTTTAGGTATGATAAATTACTATCACAGATATATTAAAATATTAGCAACAGAGCTTAGTCCTCTGCATGAAATGTTAACACATGCAATTAAAAACAAACTCAAACAATTAAATTGGACAATTAAAAACGACAACAGCTTTCGAAAATGTTAAAAAAAATATTTGCTAAAAATACTTTACTTGCACATTTCAACAAAATTGATTAGCAGTAGATGCATCAAATGTTGCTATTGGAGCAGTTCTTCAACAAAATAGCAATAATATACTAGAACCCTTAGCTTATTTTTCAAGAAAATTAACTACAACAGAAACTAAATATTCAACGTTTGATCATGAACTTTTGGCAATTTATAATTCAATTAAACATTTTAAACATTTTCTTGAAGGTAGAACTTTTACAATTTATACTGATCATAAACCTTTAACTCATGTTCTAAATTCTAAAGTGGATAGATCTCCTCGTCTACTACGTCATCTTGAATATATTGCTCAATTTACAAATGATATTCAATATATACGTGGAAAAGACAACGTAGTTGCCGACACACTTTCCCGTATTCCAGAAATAAATTCAATTTCAACTCAAGATATAAATTTAGAAACTTTATATGAAGAACGACAAACTGATACATTTTTACAATAAACGATTTATGATTAAAATTCTAAAAATAATTTAAAAAATTCATATTCCGGTTATTAGTTTAAATATATGGTGTGATGTTTATCTACAATTTTTCGACCTTATGTTCCACATTCTATGAGAAGAATTATATTTGACTCATTATCTCATCCAAGTATAAGAACAACTAGAAAATTAATTCAAAACAAGTAAGGACGGGACTGTCTTCGGCTGTGCCGAAGACTTCATACCTGTCATGAATGGAGCTGAACAATAATCTTGTCCCATTCGTATTCTCCGAATAATCGGATGTATAAGATAAGAAATATATAGTGAACAGATCTACATACCTAAACGATTTTTAAGATAAATATAAAATAAACAAGTAAGGAAGGCTAAGTTCGGGTGTACCCGAACATTACATACTCAGTTGAGAGCGTGGAGACAAAGTAAGGGAAAATCACCATGTTGTAAAAAGAACCTAGGGTAACCCTGGAATGTGTTTGTATGACATTTGTATCAAATGGAAGGTATTAAAGAGTATTTTAAGAGGAAGTGGGCCATAGTTCTATAGATGGACGCTATTTAGGGATATAGCCATAAAGGTGGACCAGGGCTGACTCTAGAATTTATTTGTACGATATGGGTATCAAATGAAATGTGTTAATGATAATTTTAAAAGGGAGTGGGCCTAAGTTCTATAGGTGGACGCCTTTTCGATATATCGCCATAAAGGTGGACCAGGGGTGACTCTAGAATTTATTTTGTACGATATGGGTATCAAATGAAAGGTATTAATGAGTATTTTAAAAGGGCGTCGGCCTAAGTTCTATAGATGGACGCCTTTTCCAGATATCGCCATAAAGATGGACCAGGGGTGAATCTAGAATTTGTTTGTACGATATGAGTATCAAATGAAAGGTGTTAATGAGTATTTTAAGAGGGAGTGGGCCTTAGTTCTATATGTGGACGCCTTTTCGAGATATCGCCATAAAGGTGGACCAGGGGTGACTCTAGAATTTATTTGTACTATATGGGTATCAAATGAAAGGTGTTAATGAGTATTTTAAAAGGGAGTGGGCCTTAGTTCTATAGGTGGATGCCTTTTCGGGATATCGCCATAAACGTGGACCAGGGCTGACTCTAGAATGCGTTTGTACAATATGGGTATCAAATGAAAAGTATTAATGAGTATTTTAAAAGGGCGTGGGCCTTAGTTCTATAGGTGGACGCCTTTTCGGGATATCGCCATAAACGTGGACCAGGGGTGACTCTAGAATGCGTTTGTACAATATGAGTATCAAATGAAAGGTGTTAATGAGTATTTTATAAGGGAGTGGGCCTTAGTTCTATGGGTGGAGGCCTTTTCGGGATATCGCCATAAACGTGAACTAGGGGTGACTCTAGAATGCGTTTGTACAACATGGGTATCAAATGAAAGGTGTTAATGAGTATTTTAAAAGGGCGTGGGCCTTAGTTCTATAGGTGGACGCCTTTTCGAGATATCGCCATAAAGGTGGGCCAGGGGTGACTCTAAAATTTTTTTGTACAATATGGGTATCAAATGAGAGGTGTTAATGAGTATTTTAAAAGGGCGTGGGCCTTAGTTCTATGAGTGGACGCCTTTTCGGGATATCGCCATAAACGTGGACTAGGGGTGACTCTAGAATGCGTTTGTACAACATGGGTATCAAATGAAAGGTGTTAATGAGTATTTTAAAAGGGCGTGGGCCTTAGTTCTATAGGTGGACGCCTTTTCAAGATATCGCCATAGAGGTGGACCAGGGGTGACTCTAGAATTTGTTTGTACAATATGAGTATCAAATGAAAGGTGTTAATGAGTATTTTATAAGGGAGTGGGCCTTAGTTCTATGGGTGGACGCCTTTTCGGGATATCGCCATAAACGTGGACCAGGGGTGACTCTAAAATTTGTTTGTACGATATGGGTATCAAATGAAAGGTGTTAATGAGTATTTTAAAAGGGCGTGGGCCTTAGTTCTATAGGTGGACGCCTTTTCAAGATATCGCCATAGAGGTGGACCAGGGGTGACTCTAGAATTTGTTTGTACGATATGGGTATCAAATGAAAGGTGTTAATGAGTATTTTAAAAGGGAGTGGGCCTTAGTTCTATAGGTGGATGCCTTTTCGGGATATCGCCATAAACGTAGACCAGGGGTGACTCTAGAATGCTTTTGTACAATTGGGTATCAAATGAAAAGAGTTAGTGAGTATTTTAAAAGGGCGTGGGCCTTAGTTCTATAGGTGGACGCCTTTTCGGCATATCGCCATAAACGTGGACCAGGGGTGACTCTAGAATGCGTTTGTACAATATGAGTATCAAATGAAAGGTGTTAATGAGTATTTTATAAGGGAGTGGGCCTTAGTTCTATGGGTGGACGCCTTTTCGAGATATCGCCATAAACGTGGACTAGGGGTGACTCTAGAATGCGTTTGTACAACATGGGTATCAAATGAAAGGTGTTAATGAGTATTTTAAAAGGGCGTGGGCCTTAGTTCTATAGGTGGACGCCTTTTCGAGATATCGCCATAAAGGTGGGCCGGGGTGACTCTAGAATTTGTTTGTACAATATGGGTATCAAATGAGAGGTGTTAATGAGTGTTTTAAAAGGGCGTGGGCCTTAGTTCTATGAGTGGACGCCTTTTCGGGATATCGCCATAAACGTGGACTAGGGGTGACTCTAGAATGCGTTTGTACAACATGGGTATCAAATGAAAGGTGTTAATGAGTATTTTAAAAGGGCGCGGGCCTTAGTTCTATAGGTGGACGCCTTTTCGAGATATCGCCATAAAGGTGGACCAGGGGTGACTCTAGAATTTGTTTGTACGATATTAGTATCAAATGGAAGGTGTTAATGAGAGTATTTTAAGAGGGAGTGGGCCTTAGTTCTATATGTGGACGCCTTTTCGAGATATCGCCATAAAGGTGGACCAGGGGTGACTCTAGAATTTGTTTGTACTATATGGGTATCAAATGAAAGGTGTTAATGAGTATTTTAAAAGGGAGTAGGCCTTAGTTCTATAGGTGGATGCCTTTTCGGGATATCGCCATAAACGTGGACCAGGGGTGACTCTAGAATGCGTTTGTACAATATGAGTAGCAAATGAAAGGTGTTAATGAGTATTTTAAAAGGGAGTGGGCCTTAGTTCTATGGGTGGACGCCTTTTCGGGATATCGCCATAAACGTGGACTAGGGGTGACTCTAGAATGCGTTTGTACAATATGAGTATCAAATGAAAGGTGTTAATGAGTATTTTAAAAGGGAGTGGGCCTTAGTTCTATGGGTGGACGCCTTTTCGGGATATCGCCATAAACGTGGACTAGGGGTGACTCTAGAATGCGTTTGTACAACATGGGTATCAAATGAAAGGTGTTAATGAGTGTTTTAAAAGGGCGTGGGTCTTAGTTCTATAGGTGGACGCCTTTTCGAGATAACGCCATAAAGGTGGACCAGGGGTGACTCTAGAATTTGTTTGTACGATATGAGTATCAAATGAAAGGTGTTAATGAGAGTATTTTAAGAGGGAGTGGGCCTTAGTTCTATATGTGGACGCCTTTTCGAGATATCGCCATAAAGGTGGACCAGGGGTGACTCTAGAATTTGTTTGTACTATATGGGTATCAATGAAAGGTGTTAATGAGTATTTTAAAAGGGAGTGGCCTTAGTTCTATAGGTGGATGCCTTTTCGGGATATCGCCATAAACGTGGACCAGGGCTGACTCTAGAATGCGTTTGTACAATATGGGTATCAAATGACAGGTGTTAGTGAGTATTTTAAAAGGGCTTGGGCCTTAGTTCTATAGGTGGACGCCTTTTCGAGATATCGCCATAAAGGTGGACCAGGGGTGACTCTAGAATTTGTTTGTACGATATGGGTATCAAATGAAAGGTGTTAATGAGTATTTTAAAAGTGAGTGGGCCTTAGTTCTATAGGTGGATGCCTTTTCGGGATATCGCCATAAACGTGGACTAGGGGTGACTCTAGAATGCGTTTGTACAATATGAGTATCAAATGAAAGGTGTTAATGAGTATTTTAAAAGGGAGTGGGCCTTAGTTCTATGGGTGGACGCCTTTTCGGGATATCGCCATAAACGTGGACTAGGGGTGACCCTAGAATGCGTTTGTACAACATGGGTATCAAATGAAAGGTGTTAATGAGTATTTTAAAAGGGCGTGGGCCTTAGTTCTATAGGTGGACGCCTTTTCGAGATATCGCCATAAAGGTGGACCAGGGGTGACTCTAGATTTCGTTTGTACGATATGAGTATCAAATGAAAGGTGTTAATGAGAGTATTTTAAGAGGGAGTGGGCCTTAGTTCTATATGTGGACGTCTTTTCGAGATATCGCCATAAAGGTGGACCAGGGGTGACTCTAGAATTTGTTTGTACTATATGGGTATCAAATGAAAGGTGTTAATAAGTATTTTAAAAGGGAGTGGGCCTTAGTTCTATGGGTGGAAGCCTTTTCGGGATATCGCCATAAACGTGGACGAGGGGTGACTCTAGAATGCGTTTGTACAATATGAGTATCAAATGAAAGGTGTTAATGAGTATTTTAAAAGGGAGTGGGCCTTAGTTCTATGGGTGGACGCCTTTTCGGGATATCGCCATAAACGTGGACTGGGGGTGACTCTAGAATGCGTTTGTACAACATGGGTATCAAATGAAAGGTGTTAATGAGTATTTTAAAAGGGCGTGGGCCTTAGTTCTATAGGTGAACGCCTTTTCGAGATAACGACATAAAGGTGGACCAGGGGTGACTCTAGAATGCGTTTGTACGATATGAGTATCAAATGAAAGGTGTTAATGAGAGTATTTTAAGAGGGAGTGGGCCTTAGTTCTATATGTGGACGCCTTTTCGAGATATCGCCATAAATGTAGACCAGGGGTGACCCTAGAATTTGTTTGTACTATATGGGTATCAAATGAAAGGTGTTAATGAGTATTTTAAAAGGGAGTGGGCCTTAGTTCTATAGGTGGATGCCGTTTCGGGATATCGCCATAAACGTGGACCAGGTCTGACTCTAGAATGCGTTTGTACAATATGGGTATCAAATGACAGGTGTTAATGAGTATTTTAAAAGAGCCTGGGCCTTAGTTCTATAGGTGGACGCCTTTTCGAGATATCGCCATAAAGGTGGACCAGGGGTGACTCTAGAATTTGTTTGTACGATATGGGTATCAAATGAAAGGTGTTAATGAGTATTTTAAAAGGGGGTGGGCCTTAGTTCTATAGGTGGATGCCTTTTCGGGATATCGCCATAAACGTGGACTAGGGGTGACTCTAGAATGCGTTTGTACAATATGAGTATCAAATGAAAGGTGTTAATGAGTATTTTAAAAGGGAGTGGGCCTTAGTTCTATGGGTGGACGCCTTTTCGAGATATCGCCATAAACGTGGACTAGGGGTGACTCTAGAATGCGTTTGTACAACATGGGTATCAAATGAAAGGTGTTAATGAGTATTTTAAAAGGGCGTGGGCCTTAGTTCTATAGGTGGATGCCTTTTCGGGATATCGCCATAAACGTGGACCAGGGGTGACTCTAGAATGCGTTCGTACAATATAGGTATCAAATGACAGGTGTTAATAATTATTTTAAAAGGGCGTGGGCCTTAGTTCTATGGGTGGACGCCTTTTCGGGATATCGCCATAAACGTGGACCAGGGGTGACTCTAGAATGCGTTTGTACAATATAGGTATCAAATGAAAGGTGTCAATGAGTATTATAAAAGGGAGTGGGCCTTAGTTCTATAGGTGGATGCCTTTTCGGGATATCGCCATAAACGTGGACCAGGGGTGACTCTAGAATGCGTTTGTACAATATAGGTATCAAATGAAAGGTGTCAATGAGTATTTTAAAAGGGCGTGGGCCTTAGTTCTATGGGTGGACGCCTTTTCGGGATATCGCCATAAACGTGGACCAGGGGTGACTCTAGAATGCGTTTGTACAATATGGGTATCAAATGACAGGTGTTAATGAGTATTTTAAAAGGGCTTGGGCCTTAGTTCTATAGGTGGACGCCTCTAGAATTTGTTTGTACGATATGGGTATCAAATGAAAGGTGTTAATGAGTATATTAAAAGGGCGTGGGCCTTAGTTCTATAGGTGGACGCCTTTTCAAGATATCGCCATAGAGGTGGACCAGGGGTGACTCTAGAATTTGTTTGTACGATATGGGTATCAAATGAAAGGTGTTAATGAGTATATTAAAAGGGCGTGGGCCTTAGTTCTATAGGTGGACGCCTTTTCAAGATATCGCCATAGAGGTGGACCAGGGGTGACTCTAGAATTTGTTTGTACGATATGGGTATCAAATTAAAGGTGTTAATGAGTATTTTAAAAGGGAGTGGGCCTTAGTTTCGGGATATCGCCATAAACGTGGACCAGGGGTGACCCTAGAATGCGTTTGTACAATATGGGTATCAAATGAAAGGTGTTAATGAGTATTTTAAAAGGACGTGGGCCTTAGTTCTATAGGTGGACGCCTTTTCGAGATATCGCCATAAACGTGCATCAGGGGTGACTCTAGAATGCGTTTGTACAATATGAGTATCAGATGAAAGGTGTTAATGAGTATTTTAAAAGGGAGTGGGCCTTAGTTCTATGGGTGGACGCCTTTTCGGGATATCGCCATAAACGTGGCGTTTGTACAACATGGGTATCAAATGAAAGGTGTTAATGAGTATTTTAAAAGGGCGTGGGTCTTAGTTCTATAGGTGGACGCCTTTTCGAGATATCGCCATAAAAGTGGACCAGGGGTGACTCTAGAATTTGTTTGTGCGATATGGGTATCAAATGAGAGGTGTTAATGAGTATTTTAAAAGGGCGTGGGCCTTAGTTCTATAGGTGGACGCCTTTTCAAGTTATCGCCTTAAAGGTGGACCAGGGGTGACTCTAGAATTGGTTTGTACGATATTGGTATCAAACGAAAGGTGTTAATGAGTATTTTAAAAGGGAGTGGGCCTTAGTTCTATGGGTGCATGCCTTTTAGAGATATCGCCATAAAGGTGGGTCAGGGGTGACTCTAGAACTTTTTTGTACGATATGGGTATCAAATGAAAGGTGTTAATGAGTATTTTAAAAAGGAGTGGGCCTTAGTTCTATATGTGGACGCCTTTTCAAGATATCGCCATAAACGTGGACCAGGGGTGACTCTAGAATGTGTTTGTACGATATGGGTTTCAAATTAAAGGTATTAATGAGGGTTTTAAAATGGAGTGGCCCTTAGTTGTATATGTGAAGGCGTTTTCGAAATATCGACCAAAATGTGGACCAGGGTGATCCAGAACATCATCTGTCGGGTACCGCTAATTTATTTATATATGTAATACCACGAAAAGTATTCCTTCCAAGATTCCAAGGGCTTTTGATTTCGCCCTGCAAAACTTATTCATTTTCTTCTTCTTAATATGGTAGGTGTTACGCCCATTTTACCAAGTTTTTTTCTAAAGTTATATTTTTCGTCAATAGACCAATACAGTTACCACTTTTCATCCCTTTTTCGTATTTGGTATATAATTATGGCATTTTTTTCATTTTTCGTAATTTTCAGTATCGAAAAAGTGGGCGTGGTCGTAGTCGGATTTCGGCCATTTTTTACACCAATAGAAAGTGAGTTAAGATAAGTACGTGAACTGAGTTTAGTAAAGATATATTGATTTTTGCTCAACTTATCGTGTTAACGGCTGAGCGGAAGGACAGACGGTGGACTGTGTATAAAAACTGGGCGTGGCTTCAACCGATTTCGCCCTTTTTCACAGAAAACTGTTATCGTCCTAGAATCTAAGCCTCTACCAAATTTCACAAGGATTGGTAAATGTTTGTTCGACTTATGGCATTAAAAGTATTCTAGACAAATTAAATGAAAAAGGGCGGAGCCACGCCCATTTTGAAATTTTCTTTTATTTTTGTATTTTGTTGCAACATATCATTACTGAAGTTAAATGTTGACATAATTTACTTATATACTGTAAAGATATTAACTTTTCTTTTAAAATTTGAATTTAAAAAGTTTTTTTTTTTAAAGTGGGCGTGGTCGTTCTCCGATTTTGCTATTTTTTTTACGCAGACATATAGTAATAAGAGTAACGTTCCTGCCAAATTTCATCATGATATCTTAAACGACTGTCAAATTACAGCTTGCAAAACTTCTAAATTACCTTCTTTTAAAAGTGGGCGGTGCCACGCCCATTGTCCAAAATTTTACTATTTTTCTATTCTGCGTCATAAGTTCAACTCACCTACCAAGTTTCATCGCTTAATCCGTATTTGGTAATGAATTATCGCACTTTTTCGATTTTTCGAAATTTTCGATATCGAAAAAGTGGGCGTGGTTATTGTCCGATATCGTTCATTTTAAATAGCGATCTGATATGACCGCCCAGGAACCCACATACCAAATTTCATCAAGATACCTCAAAATTTACTCAAGTTATCGTGTTAACGGGCAGACGGACGGACGTACGGACGGACGGACATGGCTCAATCGAATTTTTTTTTCGATACTGATAATTTTGATATATGGAAGTCTATATCTATCTCGATTGCTTTATACCTGTACAACCAACCGTTATCCAATCAAAGTTAATATACTCTGTGAGCTCTGCTCAACTGAGTATAAAAATAGGTAGGTACTTTGTGTGAGGATGCAAAGTTTCAGGTTTTTTGTGGTCTGCGTGTAAAAACTATGACTGCGAAGCACGTATTTCAAAAATATATGACGTAAACGTAACTATTTGATGAAATTTCATGAATTTTGAAGCTTCTATCCGTAAAAAAGCGGCAAAAATTACAGTTTATATGAAGTATATACTATGTATACCACCGATCTCAATGATTTTTTCAGACATCAATATATGATATACACGTAAGCACTTGGTGAAATTTGAAGCTTCTAGCTGTTAAAATGGGTCGAAATCGCACAAAAAAAAATATATATATACTATATATATATACTATATATACCATCATATATATATTATATATATCACCGATCTCTGTGATTTTTTGACACAACAATATATACTATATACGTAAGCAATCGGTGAAATTTGAAGCTTATAGCTGTTAAAATGGGGTAGAAATTGCGAAAAGTTTCTTATCTGAACAATCGGTTGTATGAGATATATACAATATATACAACCGATCTCTATAATTTTTTCAGACAACAATACATGCCACATACGTAAGCATTCGGTGAAATTTGAAGCTTCTAGGTGTTAAAATGGGGCTAAAATTGCGAAAAAATATATATATACTCTATATATATATACTATATATACCACCATATATATACTATATATACCACCATATATATACTATATATACCACCGATCTGTATGATTTTTTCGGACAACAATATATGCTATATACGTAAGCATTCGTGGAAATTTGAAGCCTCTAGTTCTTAAAATAGGGCAGCAATTACGAAAAGTTTCTTATCTGAACAATCGGTTGTGGGGGATATATACTATATATGCGACCGATCTCATCAATTTTTTTAGGCAGCAATATATGCAATATACGAAATTATATGGTGAAGTTTGAAGCTTCAATCCGTTAAATTGAGTAAGATATTACAAAAATCCTCTGTTTCTGAAAAATCGGTTGTATGGAGGATATATGCTATAGTGGTCCGATCCGGCCGGTTCCGACAAATGTCTAATCGGACACCCAAATACACCCGCTCACCAAATTTTATCAAGATATCTCAAAAATTGAGGGACTAGTTTGCATACAAACAGACAGACGGACATGGCTAAATCAACTCAGCTCTTCAACCTGATTATTTCGGTATACTTAATGGTGGGTCTATCTATTTTACTTCAAGGACTTACAATTTTGGGTTTCGTGACGAAATTAATATACCATTTCATTTTCATGAAAGGTATAATAAATATTATGCGTAAAGAAATTAACGATTGGACTTCATCTTGCATCAATTGCCAAAAATCCAAAATAAGACATACTAAATCTCCTATTAAAAAAATTCAAATACCATCAGGTCGTTTTGAATATATTCATATGGATATTGTTGGACCTCTTCCAGTTTCGAGTGCAAATTGTTATATTTTAACAATTATTGATAGATTTTTACGTTGGCCTGAAGCTTATCCACTTAAAGATATTTCAACAAATACTATAGTAAAAACTTTTATTCAAAATTATATACCAGGATTTGGTATACCATTAAATATTACAGTAGATCAAGTTTCACAATTCACTTCAAAATTTTTTACGGAATTAAGTAAACTTTTAGGTTCTCATAAAATTCATACATCTCCTCACCATCCCCAAGCAAATGGCATGCTAGAGAGATTTCATCGAACTTTAAAAGTCTGACATTTTACCGTTCATTCTTCTTGGTTTACGAACTTCTATTAAAGAAGATTTAAAATGTTCATCTGCTGAACTTTTTTACGGCCAAACACTTAGAATACCTGGTGAATTAGTTGTTTCAAATAGTAATAAAGAACATGATTTTTCTAATGACGCTCTTCACAAATTAAGAGAATATTTTTCGCTTGTTCATTCTAAAGTTTTCATCACTTTTTCGTTCCTAAAAAGTTAGAAAAATGTGAGTATGTTTTTCTTAAAGTTCTTCGTAAATCTAATTTAGAATCACCTTATGAAGGACCTTTTAAAGTTATCTCTAAGAAACATAAAACATTTACAATTCAATGCAAAAAAACTATTAAAAATATTTCAACCACTTACTTAAACCAGCAAACATACTTATTAACACTAATTTAAATACAAATACATTAAACAACAAAAAAGAAAAAAAGTTACATTTAATATTAATTAATTATTTATTTGTTTTAAATTTTCTTGGAGGGGGAGTAAATATAGTGTTTATAATTTGTTGTTAAATTTTTAATTTTGTATTTTATGCTTTGAAATTTAAATATATTGTTATCGAAATAGCTTTTGTAAATAAAAATCTTGGTGATATCAAAATGAAAATTTTTGATTAATAATATGTTTACACTTCAAATCTAAAATTAATATTTTTAATATTTGGTTAACCACCAAACAAAGTTCGAAACGAGCTCAAGGCCAGAACAATAATTTTTTGTAATGATATTTTATTTATTATTATTTTATTTCCTAATTTTATTTTCTTTTTTAATTTTTCTATAATTGAAAATTTTTATGTTATTTTTGGAATAGTAAGTAGAAAATTTTTCAGGCAACCTTCGTAGATAGATCCATTTCGAAGGGTGCTAAGCCGTCATCATCAGTGCGCTTTAGGCACGCTGTTCTAACCATTTAGCTAGGCAGCAGTGGTATGTTTTGACTGATAAATTGCTACTTCTATTCCTCTTTACCAGCTATATTTAATCAGCGTTGCGCCATCTATTGCAAAATCATTGATAATGCTGGATTTGTTTATTGCCAATTACTGTGTTTGACATTCCCATGTACTCTTGGGTTATTAACAGTTGTTTTTGTTTTATCGGCCAATAGATAAAGGATTCAAGGTCCGGTTCGTGCTTGTTTTTGTTTTATCGGCCTATTGGTAAAGGATTTAAGGTTCGAAACGAGCTCAAGGCTAGAACAATAATTTTTTGTTTTTGGAATAGTAAGTAGAAAATTTTTCAGACAACCTGCCATAGTGGCGCAGATAGATCCTTTTCGAAGGATGCTAAGCCTTCATCATCAGTACGCTTTAGGCTCGCTGCTCTAGCCATTTAAGCCGTAGTCATTGGTGCCGTTTGTTGTATCGCTGTAGTCGTATCCCTAACGTAATCAGCTGTTTATCGTTACGACGGTAAACCAAAACCCAATTGGTTGGCTACGATACAGTTACGACCTTAGCGGCACCAATAATCGATTGCATTGATTCTCATAAGGTTGGTAGAATCAGCTGTTATAAGGTTACCGATACGGTTACCGATAAAGCACCAATGTCTGCAGCTTTAGCTATGCAGCGGTGGTTTGTGTTTTATCGGCCTATTGATAACGGATTCAAGGTTCGAAACGAGCTCAGGGCCAGAACAATCTTTTTTTTTTTTGTAATGATTATTGTTTTTTTAATTTTTTTATAATTGAAAAATTTTATTTTGTTTTTGGAATAGTAAGTAGAAAATTTTTCAGACAACCTGCCATAGCTTCGTAGATAGATCCATTTCGAAGGGTGCTAAGCCGTCATCATCAGTACGCTTTAGGCACGCTGCTCTAACCATTTAGCTATGCAGCAGTGGTATGTTTTGACTGATAAATTGCTACTTCTATTCCTCTTTACCAGCTATATTTAATCAGCGTTGCGCCATCTATTGCAAAATCATTGATAATGCTGGATTTGTTTATTGTCAATTACTGTGTTTGACATTCCCATGTACTATTGGGTTATTAACAGTTGTTTTTGTTTTATCGGCCAATAGATAAAGGATTCAAGGTCCGGTTCGTGCTTGTTTTTGTTTTATCGGCCTATTGGTAAAGGATTTAAGGTTCGAAACGAGCTCAAGGCCAGAACAATAATTTTTTGCTTTTGGAATAGTAAGTAGAAAATTTTTCAGTTTTATCGGCCTATTGATACCGGATTCAAGGTTCGAAACGAGCTCAAGGCTAGAACAATAATTTTTTTTTTGTAATGATTATTGTTTTATTTTTTTTTATTTTTCTATAATTGAAAATTTTTATTTTGTTTTTGGAATAGTAAGTAGAAAATTTTTCAGACAACCTGCCATAGTTGCGCAGATAGATCTATTTCGAAGGGTGCTAAGCCTTCATCATCAGTACGCTTTAGGCACGCTGTTCTAACCTTTTAGCTATGCAGCAGTGGTATGTTTTGACTGATAAATTGCTACTTCTATTCCTCTTTACCAACTATATTTAATCAGCGTTGCGCCATCTATTGCAAAATCATTGATAATGCTGGATTTGTTTATTGTCAATTACTGTGTTTGACATTCCCATATGCTCTTTGGTTATTAACAGTTGTTTTTGTTTTATCGGCCAATAGATAAAGGATTCAAGGTCCGGTTCGAGCTCAAGGCCAGAACAATAATTTTTTGTAATGACTATAGTTTTTTTTTTAAATTTTTCTATAATTGAAAAATTTTAGTTTGTTTTTGGAATAGTAAGTAGAAAATTTTTCAGATTTGTTTATTGTCAATTACTTTGTTTGACACTCCCATGTGCTCTTGATTTATTAACCATTGGTTTTGTTTTATCGGCCTATTCATAACTAATTTAAGGTTCGACTCGAGCTCAAGGCCAAAATAATAATTTTTTTTTTTCATACAGAATACAATTTTTCAATTATAGAAAAATTAAAAAAAAAAACAATAACTATCATTGAAAAAACATGTTATTGTTCTGGCCTTGAGCTCGAATCGAACTTTGAATACTTTATCTATAGGCAGATAAAACAAACACAGTTGCTAATTTTCTTTCTTAAAGTTTGGTAAATCAGCCAATACTTAACAATATGTGGCCTTTTTTGGATCGCTGTCCTTCTAAAAGATTCAACCTGCACCGCGATCCAATTTATCCGCCGATGATATCAAATTGTTAGAATAAAGACTTGTAGCTAAAACAGTGTCGACGCGTCCATAAAGGTTTTGGGGCTCAGCCCCACCTATAATTTGCTTAGTCCCACCCAGCATCCAAAAAAAATTTTAAGTTGAATATTTCGTTGAAAAGGAAATAAAGCATAAAAATATAACTGAAAACTGTCTTAATTATTTCAAATATATCGAACATACTTATATTGCTTATTTATGTTCAGTAGCGTAGTGGGGGTTTCTTGTGCCCGGGGAAAAAAATATATTTTGGTTGGAAAGCCATCACAACAGTGGGAAAAGCATCGTAACCCTGTCACCCTCGTCCTGAAATATAGGAAACATTGCCCTCGTTGCTGAAGGACAACAACGGAGGGAGCTCCATTCCCAGGCGGGTTGAAAGGTTTAGATGAGAAACTTCGTTTTGTTCAGCAGCTTGGAGGCTCTGCAAAGGCTGACTGGAATCAACAAAAGAAAACTATGCTGCAAAGCAAACATTTGTATCCCTTGTCTCTTCAAATTCACAGGACTGGGCACTGATTTAGTGCACATACTGTCATATTGTTGACGACATGGACTTTGGACATAACACAACAACTGGACAGCCACTTCGATGGCATAATGTTACTATTGTGCAACGCCAACAACTTTTGGTTGTGACTTTCGAACACAGTCTCTGCTTCAATACAAATGCATCCGAAATTGCTACAATATACAAAGATGCATCAAAATCCTCATATCGCTGCAACGGAGAAAGTTGCAGGGCTGCCAAATTTCCCACTTACAACTGCCACGGAATATCTTCTTAAGACGTCTGAGCATCGAGGGATCCCAAAAGACAATTGACATCTGCATGAGCCCTATAACGATATCTGGTGTAGTATGATCCAGAACAACACGAACTCAGAGTCTGTGATTTCCTTCAAAGTCAGGCTCCAGCCTTTGCAGACATCGGCGAGGAAGAATGCACACTTCCGAGGGATATGCACGTTACTCTGCCACAACTTTGATCTGTATGTATGGCCTCAGCCTGGTGTATAAAACAAATCATCTATTCGTCTGTAATGTGAAACAAAAATCTGTAATACAAGCTTCTGTTTGGTAAAACAATACTGAAACTTCTCAATTCCTGGACCTCCGTTAGAGGATTTTATTAAAAGCTTCTTGAGTGTTCTAGCCTATTGACCCAGACGAGGGATTTTTACAACAAAAATTAGAACCGTACATGGACGGACGCGAAAAAGACTATGCCGCCTAATTCTGTCGATGATAAACAGAAAAAGGTATATGTGCGCTGCTTTCTGCATGTCATCAAAACAAAATCGGGATGTCCACTTAATGCCAAAATGGAAGAAAAACGGGTCGGAAAAATTCACCCTCCCCAAATTAATATCGCCCAATTGGACTAGGTGAATCGTCCAGCTGCGAAGACCTGCAACATCTCTAATGATGGAAGTAAGCTGGATGCTGGTATGACAAATTATAACCATGCATAGTTAAATCGTAAAAACTTAACAAAGTATAAAATTGAACTAAAAAAATGCATACCAAATTTTCGATATATATTATTTTTATTTTTAATCGGGCATTTGTAAAAGCCAAATATTCTAAAATTTTTGTTTGTCTCCTTGGGTTTGGCATTTCCACAAAGTTTTTGAGAGGTATTTAAAAATTTTTATGAAAATCAAAAAGCCATTATAGCCGCCGAGAAGAGAGAATGGTTTTACCTTCCTATATTTTTATCATGGGCTGAAGATATCATCTACAAATAGACTCGAATACATATGTAATAATAATATTGTAACGAATTTAGAGAAATTCCGCTTATTTGCAACATTCTACTAACGTTCGTATCGCTAAACCGTTGAAGAAATATCTCCAATATTCAATAATGCAAAATGGTCTTTATTAGACTATTTTGAAAATACTTCACAATAACAATAATACTTCGCAATTGATAGCCTGCTTAAATCAAACTGATTGCTGCTTAATCAGCTTTCGCTCGTTTTATACTCTCTGCTATCTCGTTTGCATACTTCTAGGCGTTTCTTCTTCTAGAATTTTCTACTTGGTTACCAGCTATAAATTACAAATGCACGTTTATAGTCTCTCGCATAGCCATATGCGTGTGTATATGTGAGTAATACATTGCTGATGATTGCATACCTTTGTGAGTATATCGTCGCTGCTTGTATGTACATATGTGTATAAATAATGGTTGATTTGTGTAGGTACATACAAGTGACTGCTTAGTACCGGCTTAGAGTTGATAGTATCCCTTAGTGTTGCTAATATGCGTCACACTACCCTCCACCTAAGTCTGATCATCCCTTTCAGACAAATTTTTCGGTCTACACGCTGCCAGCCTTTCCAAATCAACCACCTTAATTTTTTTTCGTGGTTTGCCAATGTTTTGTATGCGGTAACCTACATCGTTGATTCGTTTTATAACTTTGTATGGGCCTTCCCAATTAAACTGCAATTTCGGCGACAAACCTTTTTTTCGTTGTGGGTTGTATAACAGCACCAAATCTCCTTCCTGAAAACCTTCCGAATGAGTTGCTTAACGTATCTGCCTTTCATCTTGTCAATCATAATCTTTGATCGTTGCCTTACAAGATCATATATTTCTCTCAGCTCTTATTCCAATACACCAATGGATTTCTTGACATTTCTCTCTGCATCCTCATCTATCCCAAACTTCAAATCAGCTAGCAGTCGAAGGTCTTTGCCAAAAATTACCTTTGCGGGAATTTGGCCCGTTGTCTCATGGATTGCCGATCGGTAAGCCATTAAGAATAATGATATGTGTGTATCCCACTCCTTATGGTACTTGTGTACTACTTTCCTTAAGTGCTCCTCCAAGGTTATATTGAAACGTTTCACCTTACCATCGGACTGAGTATGCAAAGCAGTTGTCCGTGTTTTTCGAAAGGCCAACTTCTTACACATTTCTTGGAACACAGCTGATTTAAAATTCCTGCCTTGGTCAGAATGTAACTCCATTGGTACGCCATACCTTGCAACCCAATCGTTTGTAAGCACTTCTGCTACTGTTTTCGCTTCTTGCTTTGGGATTAGGTATACATCTGGCCATTTATTGAAATAATCCATAACCACCAGTACGTATTTGTTTCCGCGGTTGCTAGTAGGAAATGGATCTGCGACATCCATGGCGATCCTTTCAAATGGTGCACCTGAAATATATTGCTTCATCTGGCCATGACTTCGTGTTTTGGGCCCTTTCGATCTGCAGTTGGCAATCCACTCGGTGAACGACTGACGGCAACCAACCCAATAGAATCTCTGCTTAATTTTCTCGAGCGTCTTCGTGATTCCAAGGTGACCTCCGCTTGGACCATTATGCAGCTCGCTGAGCAGGTCAGGAATCCTCTTTCTGGGAAAAACTATCAGTTTCTTTTTGCATTGACCATCCTCACTCTCCCATACTCGATGCAAGCAACCGGATATCAATTCTAAACTGATCCACTGTGCCCAGTATGACTTTGCAATGGGACCCTCTGCTGACATCTCTTCTCTATTTGGTCTTTCGTTTCGTTCGATTCCTTGCATAACATGTGACAGATCAGTATCTTCTAGCTGATACTTCCTTAGCTGTTTCTTGTCCCATTCCTTCGTACATGTAATAGTCATTAGCCGGACATCTATAATGTCTTCATTAGCCTAGGCCTTTGAACAGTGCTTGCATTCAAAACTACATGGTCTTCGTGACATTGCATAGCATTTCCATGGGTACTACCTTTTCGATTCTTAATGGAAAAGTCATAGCTTTGTAGTCGCTCGATCCACCGTGCCAATTGCTCTTCTGGATTACGGAACTGCAAGATTCATTTTAACGCTGCTTGATCTGTCCTGACGCGGAATGGCTTCCCGTAGAGTTACTTGTGAATATGTTTAATGCACTCTAACAATGCCAACAGCTCTCTCTGTGTAACGCAATAGTTCCTTTCTGGTTTTCCAATTGAACGGTTGTAGTATGCCACTACCTTCTCCTGTCCATCGGCCAGTTGTGATAAAACGCCTCCTATAGCATATCGACGCGCATATGTATCTAGAATAAATGTTCCTCCTGGAATCGGATATGCCAACATTGGAACAGTGCACAAACGCTCTTTCAATGTTTGGAAAGTCACTTCATGCTCCTTTCATTCAAAAGCTTTTATTTTTTCTTGTAAGCTAGTGGAGGCTATGGGCTACGCTGGAAAAGTTTGGTACAAACCGGCGGTAATATGTGCATAGCACAAGGAAACTTCTTAATTCATGCAAGTTCTGTGGTCTTGGCCAATCCTTTACAGCTTCTATTTTTCATTCGCAGTGCAGATGCTCTTTGCCGTTCCTTGTGACGCAAATAATTTACTTCCCTTTTAAACAGCGAACACTTTTTGGACTTAGTTTCAGACCAGCGCCAGATATTCTCTGGAAAACTTCCTCCAAGTTCTTAAGATGTTCATCAAAGTTCTTACCCAATACGGTGATGTCGTCCAGTTAAACTAAGCATGTTTTCCAATGTAGTCCCTTCAGTACCTGATCCATGAGTTTTTCAGAAGTAGCAGGTGCATTACATAGTCCATAGAACATTACTGTAAACTGCCAAAGACCATACCCAATACTGAAGGCTGTTTTCTAGTCGTCTTCCTCCTTCACTTCCACTTGCCAGTAGCAACTTTTTAAGTCCAGCGTGGAAAACCATTTTGTACCAGATAGCGAGTCCAGAGTGTCGTCAATTCTTGGCAATGGGTAGCTGTCCTTTTTCGTGACGCCGTTCAACTTGCGGTAGTCCACGCGAAACCTCATTTTTCCATTATTCTTTACAAGTTCTACCGGTGGGCTCCATGGACTAGCTGCTGCTTCGATTAAGCCGCTGTCGCTCATTTCTTGTATGATTTGACTCTTGAAGAGTCACGATCGGTACACAGCGGTGACGAACTGGATTCTTTAAGGCTTTTGATAATTGACATTGAATTATGACTTCATGACTTGGGGCTGGTAGGTGCGGTATTCTGTAACCTTAGTAGGTCGTGGTGAAAACCTACCGGAAGGGCTGGTAGGCTAATGTTGCACCTACCCACGTCCCGTTAAAACCGTGGCGGACCTCAAGGTACGTTCCGGCTCCGTCGTCGTTAAGCTGGTGGTGTAGGTGCGGTTAAAATGTTCCCGCTTCGCGTCCTGTGTGGCTCTGAACGCATTACTTATAAGATAATGCGTCAACCCTCGCGCAGCCTCCCTGCGTAGCATAGATAGACCGTTGAAGGGCAACTACAAAATCGGCTCCGGATAGCGGCCTTGATTGTGGACTTTTCAGAATGGACACGACTAACAAGAATCCTCCAAGGATGGGGTGCGGAAGAAGAGCGATTTTGATGGAAATCCGTCAAATCAATCTTCAGCACTCTAAGGCGGCTTCCGCAAATTTGGTGCTCTGCCTTGAAAAAGGCGGAGTGGATTTAGCCCTTGTCCAGGAGCCGCGCTGAGTAGTAACGGCAGTAAGATTTCTGGATTAAGGACTGGAAAATTCAACACCTTGGTGCATGGGGAGGCAGATAGGCCTAGATCCTGTGTTCTTGTTAAAAAAAGATTAAAGCTTTTATTCTCTCTAATTTCAGCAATGCTGACGTAACCACGGTCTGCCTCAAGCGGGGAAGTAATGAAATGTGGGTGGAATTAGCGTACATACCCACGGGGACGTAGCGGGACCGCCACCTGCGATACTGGGCGAAATCACCGCTGAAGCAAGGTGGAGAGGTGTTGGCGTGATCATCGGTGCCGATGCTAATGCCCATCATAGCATCTGGGGAAGCTCGGATACCAACACTAGAGGTGAGTCTTTATTTACTTTTATAGTATATGTAATAGGGGGAATGACCCGACTTGTATTACTGCGGTAAGGGAGAAGGTCCTGGAACTCACCCTGGTTAGTAGAGAACTGGAAGGTCGGATATATGGCTGGAGGGTTCTCAACGGGCACTCCTTCTCTGATCACCGATGTATTCAGTTCTCGGTGAATGAAGAACGTCCCGGTAAAATATCTTTTAGGAACCCTAAAAGTACTAATTGGGACTTGTATTGTAGGAAGCTGGGAGAGCTATTGCCTGCGGCTCCTACCGTTAGTTGGGAACTGTCCGAATATGAGACAGACGTTTTTGTGGAAAACTTCGCCTCGGCAAGCAATAGCGCCTTTCAACTGTCCTGCCCATTGAAAACTTACAGGGGGAAAGGCAAGCTGCCCTGGTGGTCGGATTCAGTAAATTAGCCTCGGACTGGGAGCTCTATAAGTTGAGTCTGGCGATTTATAAATATGAAGTAAGGATAGCCAAGCGAGATGCATGACGAAGCTTCTGCGAAAACGTAGAAGGCTGCAATGAATCCGCGAGGTTTAGAAAAATACTTTCTAGGAATCCCGCTCCTCTGGGGTATCTGAGAGACGATGGTGGGGACTGGTCGATGAGTAGCGAGGAGTATCTAAGGCTTTTACTGGACAATAATTTTCCCGATGTCATTGCGCAGGGATCTTCGCCTGCATGGTCGCCGGTCGTTGGCCATGCAGAAGTGCCTGCCATTCCAATACGGGAAAGTCAAATAACCTGGGCTATAGGGTCGTTCAAGTCCTATAAGTTTCCGGGCCCAGATGGAACCATTCCTCCGCAACTTCAAAAGTATTTGGGGATTTCATGCCGCTGGTTGGCCATCATCTACACTAACTGACTCAGGCTTAACTATATCCCGAAGGCTTGGCACGAGGTTAGGGTTATTTTCATTCCAAAGGCCGGCAGAATCTCTCATGTATCACCTAAGGATTTCAGGCCAATCAGTCTCTCGTCGTTTCTTCTTAGGATGTTTGGGCGGTTGATTGACCTGTACCTACGGGAAAGGATACCTCGGGGGTTGCAGTTGGCTTCACAGCATGCGTACTGCAAGGGTAGTTCGACGGAAACGGCTCTTCATTCGATTGTAAAACAACTAGAGGGGTCCCTAGAACACAAAAAGTATGCTCTGTGTACCTTTCTAGCCATCGAGGAGGCTTTTAACATTGCGGGCAATCGAAAGAGCTCTGGTGGGTTTAGGAGTCGAGGCGGCTCTGGTTGAATTTATTAGCAAACTTCTATGCGGCAGAATTGTCGCAGCAGAGTGGTGAGGAGCCATAATTAAGAGGAAGGTGTGCAGGTGTAATCTCGCTATCTTAGTCAGAGGCAAATTTCTGGGTACCCTGCGCGATGTTCTGCAGTGCTACCTGGATATTGTGGCTAGGTGGGCTGAATCATGTGGATTGGCGGTCAAACCGGGAAAAACGGAATTGGTTCTTTTTACAAGGAGATAAAAGATGCCCGATTTCAGAACTCCCTCGATTGGAGGGGCACCGTTGGTAATTTCTTATTGGGATAAATATTTGGGGATTGTTTTGGACAAGAAACTGTCCTGGAGACCCAATGTTGAAGATCGGGCCAGGAAGGCCGCCATTGCCTTGTACTGCTGCAGAGGGGCTATCGGAAAGAGATAGGGACCTTCATCAGGAGTAGTAAACTGGTTTTATGAGATGGTGGTCAAACCGATTCTGCTATATGGGGTGCTCGTCTGGTGGAAAGCACTGAACACGGTGAGCACCTCCAAAATGCTAATGTCCGTGCAACGTACGGCGCTGATCGGTATCAGTGGCGCTCTCAGAACAACACCTACCTTAGCGCTAAACGTCGTGCTGAACATATACCCATTAGATATTGCGTGAAAGGAGGCCGCGCCAAGGTCGTTGGTCAGGCTTCGTGATATGGGATATCGGCTTTCTGGCTGCGAACACTCTAGCCTTCTAACCAGTTTCGACTTTATCCCGGACAGAGCGGACTATTTTATTCCGATAACTGCTCCCTGTACAACCATCACCCCAGTCATTCCACCGAGAGAGGAGTGGGGAAGAGGAATTATCTGGGGCATGGGACCGGTTAACTTGTTCACGGATGGGTCGAAGCTGGACGGAAAGGTTGGTGGGTGGTCTTTTGTCAAGAGCTAAATATAAGCCGCAAGTTTAAGTTGGCTGATCACTGCAGTGTATTCCAAGCGGAAGTTGCTGCGATTAAGGATGCGGTGGATGGAATGCTATCCAGTGCTACTACGGTTAGGGTATTTAACATCTAATCTGATAGCCAAGCGGATATTAAGGTCTTGAGCTCAACTACAGTGCGATTGTGGGTGGTCTGGGAGTGCCTGACCTCGCTTGCGATTGCATCGAATTATTTTACAATTAAGATTGTCTGGGTCCCGGGCCATATTGGGTATACCGGATACCATACCGTGTAACTGTCAAGCGGATCTCTTAGCTCGCATCGGTATAACTGAACCGGATGAAAATGTCTGTAGGGATTTCGGGATCCCGCTGGCCACCTGTGTATTGCTCCTCCATAGCTGGGCCGCGAGTCCGCTCAGCAAACGTAGGGCGGATACCACGTCTTGCAGGGTAGCAAGATCTTTCTGGCCGAAAGTGGATGGGTGGAGGTCTGCTGAAATAATTGGGTTCACTAAGGCTCACCTATCAATGGTCATTGGGATTTTGACAGGGCACTGTCCCATGAGTATCCATGCGGTACGTCTCAATATACTGGAAACTCCATCCTGCTGCAGCTGTATGGAGGATGATGAGGTGGAATCACCAAATCACTTTATTCTTGATAGCCCAGCTTTTGCCCGAACTAGGCGAAAGTATTTCGGTCGCGACTCACTTGGATCTCCCGAGGATTTATCCAAAGTGGAGATCGGTATCATTCGGAGCTTTATCGTTGCTACCCAACGATTCTCTTAGTAGCTAGATCTAAGTCACCGTTATTTTTGGTGTATGTGGTATAACAACGGACCTTCGTGTTGTCCAAATGAGCTATCCTTATCAGGGCAGTTACAACCTAACCTAACCTAACGTTCGGTGTTGATTTGTTTGCTGCCTCGACAACCCACAATTTGTTTGTCCAACAATCTCTATCAACCTTTGCCCAGATAACTGTCTCAGGTTTTGGTGGTATTTGTTTGCTGACTCTCTTCCACCAGCACTCGTTTACTGCTATAGCCTCTCTCGTAGCCGAAATTAAGAGGCACATCATGTTCTTATATTGCATCGTCTTGCTTTACATATCGATCTTGATGTCTTGGTCGATTAAGAAGTCCACTCCAATTATGATTTCATCAACAATCACTGCCACTATAAAATTGTGTAGTACCGTGACGTTCCCAATTGCTACTTCCCCAATTACCTGGGTGTCCTCTCCCATGGCTGTACGTAATCTTGCTCCAAGCAATGGTATTATCTTCTTGTTGACTAAATCTGATCGAATGATGGAATGACATGCACCCGTATCTACAGTCAGTAAACGTTCCTTTCCATCCACTTGTCCTCCGGCAGTAAGATTGCTTGACCTTCTTCCAATTTGCGAGATAAAGATTATGGGGCCTTCAATTGTGGGAGACTGTCGCCCCTTGCGGCTGACTCGCTTTAGTTTAACGATTGGGTGGGCTTGGAGATTTGCTCATCTCCTTCAGCTCTGCGTTTACGGCCACCCACATTGTTGGAACTATTGGGGTTGGTACTGCAATAACGTGCAATGTGCCCTGGCTTACCACACTTAAAACATTTCACGGTACCATTGTTTTTCTGCTGCGCTCCTTTCAAAACTTCCAAAATTGTGTCTACCCAGTCTGGCCTTTCCACTTCCACTTTGTACGCTGGTTTACTCAATAGTGAGGCAGTTTCCTGAGTCAGTGCATGGGATACTGTTCCAGCGAATGTTAACTTTGGGTTTGCGTATGTAGCTCGCTTCGTTTCCACGTCCCGTATGCCATTGGATTTTTACCCCTCGGTGTATTCCACGGGTGCGTCCGCATTTGCTAAATGAGCCAATCTTTCAACATTCGAGGCAAACTCCCGCAAAGTCTCGTTAGATTTTTGGTACCGTTTTTGCAATTATATTTGGTATATCTGTTTCCTGTTTTCGCTTCCGAACCGTTGTTCTACAGCGGCCATCAATGCTTCATAACGTTCGTATTCTGGGATGGTGTATAATATCTCAGCAGCTGGTCCTCTTAAAGCCACGAACAATGCAGCAACTTTATCTTCGGCATTCCAGTTGTTCGTTGCTGACGTCTTCTCAAATTGGAGCTTAAATACCTGGAAAGCAACAGAACAATCAAACGTTGGGAATTTTACCTTCAGAGTAGACGTTGAAGTGAATTGACGGTTCAATTGTAACTCCTGAACCCGATCATTCAAAGCATCAGTCTCGGCCTCCATTTTATCTTGTCTTTCACTAAAAACCTCCAGCTGCGAGAAGAATTTTGTTTCCTATGCCTCCAACTATGAGGATATGCGATCCTTTTGTGCTTTCAACTGCTCAGCCAACTGAGATGTCATATATGTCTTTTGTTCTTCCAGTTGTGATGCCATATATGTCTTCTGTTCTTCCAGTTGGGATGGCATATGCGACATTTCTGAAATGCGTGCCTCCCGAGCTTCCATCTTGGATGATATGCGTGTTTTCTGTGATTCCATCTTGGATGTGTATACGTGTTTCCTGCGATTCCAGTTGAGATGACACTGTCGATGTTTGAGCAGATATTGCAGCCAAAATCGTGCTCAAGTAACTGTCAGCGATGTTTCGTTTTTCTCTTAAATTTTTGCTGTTGTCTCGTCACGATCAGGATGAAAGACATCACCGTCCACATTAATTCCTTCTGCTTCCATTGCCTCTCGTAGTCGTGCCTGAAGTTCGAGTTTATTGCCTGTTGTATTCAATCCACGGCTCTCCAACTCCTTTTTCAGTTGCTGGATCCTCAATTCACTCATCTTTGCCATGTCCAAGTTGTATTCACAATCTTCGCAATTTATTCTACAATTCCTCTTCTGACACCAATTGTAACAAATTTGGGGAAATTCCGCTTATTTGCAACCTTCTACTAACGCTCGTATCGCTAAGCTGTTGAATAAATAACTCCAATATTCAATAATGCAAAATGGTCTTTATTAGACTACTTTGAAAATATTTCACATTAACACTTATACTTCGCAAATGATAGCGTGCTTAAATCAAACTGATTGCTGCTTACTCAGCTTTCGCTCCTTTTATACGAATTTGTGTAGAACCGTGACCTTCCAAATCCTGATTTTACATGTCACTTATCCCTGTACTTGCTTGTACTCGCCAATGACGGTATGCAATCTTGCCATCCACATATGCTTCGACGGTATGACTGCTTGATCTTCTTCCGATTTCTGACACAGATATAATGGGACATTCAATAGCTAGATCAAGTTCTCTCCTCTTACATCTGGCTCGCTCTAGCTCATCTCCCGTATTCCAATTATAAAGAATTCAGAGCTTACCTTTCAATGTATTCACGGGTGCGTCCGCATTGGCCAAATGAGCCAACATTTCAACATCCGAAGCAAACTTCTGCAAAGAATCATTAGCTTTTTGATAGTTGGTTTGCAAATCCTTTTGGAATATCTGCTCCCTGTGTTCTGTTACGTCGATCGGCAGCGGCCATCAACGCTTCATAGTTGTTCCGCTCTCCTTCCAGAATTGTCTGTAGGATTATGGCTGCTGGCCTCTTCAAAGCTACGAATAGAGCAATTGCGGTCTTCTCAAACTGTAGCTTAAAGACCCGGAAAGGAACAGAACCGTGAAAGGATGGTGTTTTTACCTATTGATTACTCGCTAAAACTGCTGTGTGATTTAGTTGCAATTCCTGTATACGACCTCTCAAAGCTTCCATCTCGGTATCAATTTTGTCCTCGGGTAGCAAAATTTATGTAACCTGTGAATAAATACGAATTGTACAGAACCATTGTGTATAAATAAAATGGAAAAATCAATAAAGAATCAATTATTCAATGCCTGAACAAGTAGCACAAGCTAAACAAGTTTTTTTTTAATTTTACACTTGTTCCCTTCTAAGAAGACACAGATCCTGGCTCTACCATGGCCACTCTGATTTTCCTCTGGACAAGGTCTATTGTATACAGTCATAAGCGTCTTTGATAGGAAGTCATTGGATTCCTCCAGTTTTTCTATAATAGCAACCTCTTTGAGTTTTTAAAGTTTTTTTTTTTAACTTTTTTTAAGTCGATCTCATTAGGAGTGAGCGCTGGGGCTCTGAGGGCCTGATATTGGGTAGCACCATCATTTTTAAATTGATAAATTGTTCTTTCGTTTTAGATATGAATTTCATTCTTGGAAGGCAAATCTTCTTCGATATTTTCAGTGGACTGTATTGTATTGCTCGACTTTCCCTAGTGAATATATGAAGTGAGATTCCTATGAGGTAGTAATGAGGAGGAATTCCATCGATAGCAAAATCTGAGTATGTTTGTTATTGTGTTGTTGTTGTGGAAGTTTTATCTTCACTGCCGAAAGGGAGTAAAACGATTTTCACGAGGGGTCTCATCACTTGGCCCTCATAGGTCTTGATATGGACCACTCAAACGATCGTCGGACCCGTAGTGCACCTTAGTAACCCCTAATAGTCGCCATTCATTAAGTGGGAGGTTGCCTTCTTTAACATTAACCAAATCCCCGACCTTCATGTCAGTCTTTGGATGTTCCCATTTATTTCTTTTCCGGAGCTCCACTAAATATTCAGATTTCTTACAGAAGGAGTGGTGTAGGGCTTTCAATCGTTGCTAACGATTTATATTGCAGGGGAATTTTCGATTCTGCACAGTAGTGTAGCGAACTCCTCGAATGTATATTTATTATGAGAAGCTATTTTTGTAAAGTGGCTTTTAAAACAGGCCGCCCATCCGATGAGCAGCGGCGAGATTGAAATGCCACGTTATTTCTTGATGGGAGTAGATGGCGAAGGTCTTGATCCGGCGTCGGCTAAGTATGCTTTGAACTCTGCCCATAGTGACCGATCTGCTCCTACAAAATTAGTTCCGTTATCGGAATAAACGTTCTTCGGACATCCTCGTAGTGCAATAAATTTGGCAAAATCTGCTAGGAAAGACTGAGTGCTTAGAACCTTAGTTGAAAAGCATACAAAGAGGTAGATGTATCCCTTCATAATTTTTGATTTCAAAGGGTCCTGCAAAATCTATTCCAGTATTCGAAAAAGCGCGCGAAAAGGAAGTACGTTCTTTCCGAAAAAATCCCATGAGCTGAGTTTGTGCACGTTTTCTGTAGATCGTGCATGGCTTGCAGTTGTGGATCACCGATCGGATCATGTTTTTTACGCGAGGGATAACGGCGCAACGTGAGGTGGTTCTCGCGATTCAGAAACACTTGGTGGATTAGCCGGGACAATTTGCAGTTTTATGGTAGGATAATCGGAAGGATTAAAGGAGAAATCGCGAGAAGCTCGGATTTTGCCGCCCGTTCTAATCGTATTGTCGTAATCAATAAATGGGTGAAGAGGCAATAATTCGCTTTTAGAACCTATCGGCTTTTTGCATTCAGCGCGGAGTATTCTGTAGCATAATGGCTCTTTTGTGTTTTTATTATTAGCCGACACATTGTGGCTATTATTTCTTCCGAAGAAACTATTGGATAATTCTCGCGAAATTAGGCCTTTGTTACAGGGTGGGTTCTGAGACAGAAACGCCTAATATATGATAGGACACTTAAAGCCAGGGGGAGGTCGGAGAACCCTTCTAAAATATCTTCGCAAACAGGACTGGTTCTCGCGATATACACTTTTCCTTTTTTCCTCTATATCAGTTATACTGTTTCCTGAGTCGGTCAGGGGAGGTCGGAGAACCTTTTTTAAATGTCTTCGCCAACAGAACTGGTTTTCGCGATATGTACTGGTAGCCTTTTTTCCTCTATATCAGTGATACTGTTTACTGAGTGGGCCATTCGGTCATATCTTGTTGTAGCTAAAAAGGGCTTTCCTATGGCTAGCAAGCTCCGAGTGGTGCGAGGCTGAGTCAACATTACGCCAGTCATTGGTTCCGACACGGTCAATTTTTGTGATACGGCGAGCTACGAATATTTTCCACGAGCAAGGAGGCTTTCAAATCCAAGCCAGAACAATTGTGGAATCCTAATATTTTGTTGTTAGGCTATTTGACCTATTGTGGGTTCCAGTAGGAAATAAAAATATGGTCATTATTCCACTGTTGCGGCCCTACGTTTCGCTAGCCATCCTAGCTTCTTCAAGGGAGAAGTTTATTTTCAACAATAAAACATAGGAAATAATTACATTAGTATTTGGT
Organism: Eurosta solidaginis; assembly: GCF_040869045.1. Lineage (NCBI taxonomy): Eukaryota > Metazoa > Arthropoda > Insecta > Diptera > Tephritidae > Eurosta > Eurosta solidaginis. The sequence continues at coordinate 102,562,345 of NC_090320.1, read as the reverse complement.
CACAATTTTGAAATTATTTACTTTTATAAGAAGGAAAAGAACAACGCTGCCTTATCACAACACATAACATCAACTGGACATACAGCTGATCTCGCGAATACCACAATAATAGACAAAAACAAAAGAAGAAAAGTCCGATACACGTTAGAGAGCCTCCGAATAATGTAAAAAAGGGAAATCACGATAAACAAGAAGGAGGATACAGGAGCGATTACAGCAAGCTATATTTTATGTTTATAATATTTTTATGTTTACTATGACTATGATACCCATTGCAAGTGGTACCAATTTTTTAGAGTTAAGAAAAAATACCATATGAGTGATGGTAATTTTTGTTTACGTGTATATATGCATGTGCGTCCTGTTTGTACCTTAATTAGTATTAGATTAGCTAAAATTGTTGTTTTGTGACACCTTTTTGTAGTTGATGTAAATAATTTCAAAATTGTGACCAAAAACTAATGTAATTATTTCGTATGTTTTATTGTTGAAAATACTTCGCCCCTGAAGAAGCTAGGGCGGCTAGCGAAACGTAGGGCCGCAACAGTGGAATAAACATCATCTTTTTATTTCCTACTGGAAGCCACAATAGGTCAAATAGCCTAACAACAAAATATTAAAATTTATTAAAATTCAACGGAATAACCCAAATAGTGGAATCCGTCCACAAGAGGGTTGGGTGTTGGCCTAGGTTGAGCTTACTATTAATTCCATTTAAAGTTTCGGCCAGTAACGCAGCCCGCATAACTCCAACCTAGGTAGGGAAAGGGTTTTTACTGGCGCTACTCTAGACTTAGTAAGTAGTGGAGATTGTATCATCTATTTCAAGGCGAAGGTAAATGCATGCTGCATACGCTTTCTCCGATGGGTCGCAGAACCAATGGATTTCTACTTTTGCGCTGGGAGAAAAATGTACCCACCGCGGGATACGTATTTTTTCAATAGATTTGTAACTTTTCATGAAGATCTGTGAAGGCTCAAGGGAGACAGCTGATACTTCCTCATCCCACCCTGTATCTTCTAATCAGATGCCCTACACTAAAAATTTTGTAACTACTACGAACGGAGATAACCAGCCTAGGGGGTCGAATAATTTTGCGATAGCCGAAAGTATCGATCCCTTGGTATAATTAGGCTCCTCCTCGATGGGTTTCGCCGTAAAATAAAAGTTAGACCATTCCATCGAATACCCAATGCCTTGACCATACTCGCGTCTTCAAAATCAAGGAAGTCTTCATTAAGGAGATGAGATCTTGGGATACGCTGTAGTAACTCGTCGCAGTTGACTGTCCATTCTCGCAGCAAAAATCCTGTTGAGTCCATTACTGTGGCTACTTATTCTCTTGCTTTAATCGTCGGGCCGTTGGTGTGTCCTCCTGCTAGCACCTCATTCACGTACATAGCCCTCCTCAGAATGTCGACTGCAATTGGGTATTCGCTTTGCACATCGTCTGCTAATTGAAGGTATTTCTGAAACAATCACGTACCTTGTTATATTGTTTCATGACGGTAGGATGATGCTGTAAATGCTGTTTGCCGGCCTTTTAATACTTTTTATTTGCGTATGTGCTGATATAGGCCTTCGAATATTGCTTCAAATATCTGCTTTGCCTAGGTGCTCGTTTGGAGAAATTCTCGCTGAGTAGGACCATGAACATCTGGGGATTGTACCTCTTCAAGTCCCCAGATGTTTGTCTCGAAAAGAAATAAAAAGAAAAGATTTTGGCAGTATTGATTCTTTATAAATTGTTTACTATTTCTAAATTCATCAGAGTTAACAATACAAGCGACTTAAAGATGTACTGATAACACTATGACAAATGTATTTTAGGCAAAATTAAGGTTAAAGTTAAGTAATATATTGGGCTTTAATTACCTGGAAGAGTGTGGCTACTGATCCGCTGAGATGCAGATTGAAAAGTGAAGAACGACTTCTTCCTAAAATGCCACAAGACCCATGAAATCTGCGGTCAGCAGAGGAGTCGTTTTGAGGGGCAAATGTAAGCCAGCGGTCAAACGCAAGAAAAGGTAAAACCGTATCTCTAATATATACGTATGTCAGAATATGTATCTTTATATGTTTGCTGGCAGAATATGCCAGCACATAAAAAAAAAAGAAAACCTGAGATTCCGATCTACGCTGACCGTTTTGTATCAATGGGCGGAAAGACCGCAATTCCGCTCCATGGTGCTTTTCATAAGCGAGCATGGGTCGGAAAGCCCTGGCTTCCTCCAGCAGCATACATGTTTATGGCATTTCGTATAAAAAATAGCATATTGGCCACAGGCTTAGGTTTTCCGCATGCACTCCTTATAGGAAAATAAACAACCCTGTAAGAAACAACGTGCACCTTATATTGTATTTTTGATTTAACACGTGGTGGATTTTTCGGGTCTTCAAAACGTTTATACATTTTCTTTGTTAAGAGAAAATATTATTTTTTAATAAAATTGAATTAAAAATATTTAAAACTAATGATCCTAAAATGCCCATCCTACCAAGAGACTTTATAGAAAATATATAAGAAGGGCTTGAACACAATTGAATTTACAACATTAATTAGTGCAGCCGAATTTATTATACTAAACTAATATTATTATTAACAACAACAACAACAAGAAAGTAATCAACATCAACATGAAGAACATTTTCAACTGTTTAAACGATTTGAGCAACAAAGCTTTTCAATAAGGACAACTCAAGTCAGCAATACGTTAAGTTCAAAATGTTTGCATAAATATTAATAAATTAAATGGGTCGAAATTTCTTAAGTGGGCAACTTTAAAATCGATTGTCTCAGTTTTCATTTGTTATTACGGTTTTTAATCGGTTTTACCTAAACGATCTCCCAAAAAAATATTTTTGCAAACAATTTTTTTTCATTAGTTATTAACAGTTAGAGTTTTCGATCATGTTATTAGAAACAAAATAATAACTCGTGAACGTTTTATCGAAACTCAACGTTTTCTACATCAATGTTTTCGTCAATTAATATACTTTGCCATAAAAAAATCGTTTTTAATAACATATTATTATTTTGCTAAATAATCCTGTTTGTTTTAAATAATTAAAAATTAATAAAACTTCTCCACCTGCGAGAAAATTTTGACACATTTCATTCGAATCTACAATCCCTTAAAAAAATCTTGGTGAAAAAAAGTCAGTATTTTGCATTAGGTCAAAAGTTATACATGTTTTTGTGACCGCGCTCCTACCTCCAGCGCTAGACGAGCACGTTTTTTTGATCAGTATAAATCATCCACAAAATTTCCGTCACACGATGACTCAGCGCGCGAGCGTCAAAACATGCTCGTCTAGCTCTGGAGGTAGGAGCGCGGTCACAAAAACATGTATAACTTTTGACCTAATGCAAAATAATAACTTTTTTCACCAACATTTTTTAAGGGATTGTAGAATCGAATGAAATGTGTACAAATTTTCTCGCAGGTGGAGAAAATTTATTTATTTTTAATCATTTAAAACAAACAGAATTTTTTTAGCAAAATAATAATTTTTATTAAAAACAATTTTTTTATGGCAAAGTACATTAATTGACGAACGTTTTTATGTAGAAAACGTTGAGTCTCAATAAACCGTTCACGAGTTATTAATTATTAAAAAAAAACTTGATCAAAAACTCTAACTGTTAATAACTAATGACAAAAAATTTTGTTTGCAAAAATATTTTGGGAGATCGTTTTTACCTCTAAACCGATTAAAACCCGTATTAATCAATGAAAACTGAGACAATCGATTTTAAAGTGGTCCACTTGAGAAATTTCGACCCAAATACAACTACATACATATATATATCTTATTTAATTATTGGAAATTATTTAATCAAACTATAAAATTGTTAGTTTGAAACAAAACAATAAAATCACAAACACAAGAAATATATATGTGAATACATGTATATTACATATTTATATATATATTTCGTTTAATTTAATAGTTTTTAATTATATTCCTTTATTTTTTTTGAATGTACTTATCACATTTTTGTAAACTCCATATTCAGTGAATTTACTTTAAAAATTTTTGTATTCTTTTAAAAATGATGTTTCTTAGAAGATCTCAAGAAAATGTATTGTGGGGAATATTAGTAACACTAAGTGATACTCACATCACTAATCTGATAATAAGTAAATAAAGCCACAATAACAATAAAGCAAGCTGCCACATTTGTATGTACGTAAACAAATTAATCATCATGTACACACATACATACAAGCAGCAGAGAGATACGCACAAACGCATGTCATCATCAGCTACTACTTCGCTCACATATACTCACGCATATGGTTACACACTACAAATACACGCGCGCATGGCTGATGACCAGGTAGAGGATTCTAGAAGAAGAAACGTCTAGACATTTGGGCAGAGAGTATACAAGCAGAAGCTGAGTAGTCCGTAATCAGTTTGATTTAAGCACGCTATTAGCTGTGAAGTTAAGTGTTATTGTGAAGTACTTTCAAAGTAGTCTAATAAAGACCATTTTTGCATTATTGAATATTGGAGTTATTTATTCAACAGTTTAGCGATTCGAAGGTTAGAAGAAGATTTGGAATAAGTGGAATTTCAGTAAATTCGTTACAGTATTTTCTTAAGTTGACAACATGCCCCTTAGACATAGTTCCACAACCACAATACACACAACACCAAATAATTTGCATACACATTCGTTCTCATTACTGGTGGCGCAGATAGTCGGCTAAAAAAACTATTCTCTGGTACTCAGCTGTGAAATCGAAGAACTTCTGAATTGTATCGTGAAATGAAATGTTTAATTTGCTCTAGCTCAATTGTTGGGCAAGAATTTCTTTATAAGCTTTGGTTATGTAAGTTACCACAAAAATTCAAGCAAATTTAGCGTCGTTTGATAAAGAAACTATAGACAGTAAAATTAGTGTTGCTGACAAAATTTACGTTAAATTTCAAGTTGCTTTATTTCTCAAAATTCATGTGTAGAACATGCATACAAAATATAACTTCCACGCTTTGTGAAAAATTTAAAGAATTAACTATTGATGTGAACGAGTTACGAACTTGACCAAAATCTAATGAACGAAATAGTTTTAGTGATCAAAATAAAAGATCTTTCATAGGAAGATCAAACTCTCCAAATAATATACATATGATGGTATCATTTAAAATTTGGAAATAATGCCTTAAGTGTGTCAAAACTTGTACATTTTTTAATTCGAAACAAAATATTTTACACTGAATCGTTCTGTATGCCGGTGGCTGATGATAGAAAAGATGTCAAACCAGATAGCCGCATTTTTTGTTTTTGATAAACAAATTAAACTACCAAAGCTCGCTGTATAAATACCTTATAACCATTCGGCTATCATAGCGATTGTTTGTCTTCATTATTTCTACTTCTATCCTGTTTCTTGCCAATAGATTTTCACAGCGCTGCGACATCTGTTGCAGAAACAAATATTGGACTTGTTTTATGGCACTGATGCCATAGTGTCATATTAATTGATATTTTTCCCCGTGCTCTGGAATGTATTAACAATTTTTGTTGCTCTAACGGCCTATTGATTTGTAAGATCGCGAGTTCGAATCATGCTCAACCTCTAACAATAATTTTTGTATTACTTTTATAGTTATGATGATTTTTTTCTTAGTTGAAACATTTTTAAAATTTGAATACAAGAAAGAAAAAAATTAGACAATTGCCAAGGACAGTTGTATGGATCCAATTCGGGAACTGCTAAATTCCTCCATCGGCAATGTTTAAGCTCCGCTGCTATAACCATTCAGCTATCACAGCGGTTGTTTGTCTTCATTATTTCTACTTCTATCCTGTTTCTTGCTAATTAATTTTCATAGCGCTGCGACATCTAATGCAGAAACGATGTGAAAATTAGACTTGCCTTATGGCAATAATCCCATATTGTCATATTTGGTAAGAAATTTCCCCGTGCCTGGGATGTATTAACAATTTTTGGAAATTTTATCGGCCTACTGATTTGTAAGATAGCTGGTTTGAATCGAGCTCAAGGCTTAACAATAGTTTTTGTATCATTATTATTGTTATGATGAATTTTTTATTAATTGACAAAATTTTTAAATTAGAATAGGAGAAAGAAAAATTTTAGACAGCTGCCAAAGTTCGTTATATGATATAGAACCATTTCGGGGACAGCAAAACTCGGCAACGTTAAAGTTCCGTTGATATAACCATCAGCTATCACAGCGGTTGTTTGTCTTCATTATTTCTACTTCAATCCGCTGCGATATCTGTTGCAGAAACGATGTGAACATTGGAGATATTTTATGGCAATGATGCCATAGTGTCGCATTTATTGACAACAGCGCTGTGAAAGTCAGTTGGCAAGAAACAGGATAGAATTGGAAATAATTAAGACAAACAGTTACCGAAATGGATATATACAACGAGCTTTGGAAGTTGTCTAAAATGTTTTCTTTCTACTATTTTAATTTTAAAATCTTTTCTATCTGTATATTATTAGCGAGGCATGCTCATATTGCTTTATACCATTGTGTTTGTTATCGATGTTAGAGGAACAAGTCCTAGTAACCATCACCGTTTGTAAAATTTGTAATTTCTCTCTAACATCAATAACAAAAACAATTGTATAAAGCAATTTGAGCATGTCTTGCTAATTAAGTACAGATAGTAATATTGATATAACAGTAAACAGCGGAATGACTGTTTATAAAAGAAAATGCTGTTAACTAAGTTAATAAGCTTTCGATAGCGCGCCTATAAGTATTCCACATATTTAGGATTAAAAACATATAGAATTAGTATGTACCTAAAGGTGTATAAAGGAAAGGTAGCTGGTGAAGAAGTGAAATTCAGAAAAATGTCCTAGTAACCATCGCCGTTTGTAAACTTTGTAATATTTGTAAGAAAACATTCATCATAAAAACAGTAATGATACAAAAATTACTGTTGGGCCTTGAACTCTATTCGAACCCTTGATCTCACAAATCGGACAAAAATTGTTAATGCATCCCAGGGCACAGGAGAAAAAGTGTCAATAAATATGACACTATTGCATGATTGCCATAAAACAAGTCCAATGTCCACATCGTTTTTAACTTATGCAACAAATGTCGCAGCGCTGTGAAAATCAATTGGCAAAGAAAGAGGACAGAAGTAGAAATAATGAAGACAAACAACCGTTTTGATAGCTGAATGGTTATAGCAGAGAAGCTTAAACTTTTCCGAAATGAATCTCTACAACGAGCTTTCGCAGTTGCGTAAAATTGTTTCTCTGTTCTCGTTTAAAATTTCTTTCAATTAAGAAAAAAATCATGACAACAATAATAATGATACAAAAATTATTGTTAGGCCTTAAGCTCGATTCGAACCCGCCATCTTACAAATCAGTTGGCCGAAAAACAACAAAAGGTGTTAAGAAATCCCAGGGCATGTTGTCGATGAAGCAATTTAGCAGTTCCAGAAATGGAAATTTACAACAAGCTGTGGCAGATGGCACATTTTTCTTTCTTCTATTCTACTTAAAAAATTTTTGCCATTAAGAAAAAATTCATCATAACAATAATTATGATACACAAATTATTGTCTGAACTTGAGCTGGATTCGTACCCGCGATCTTACAAATCTGTAGCCCATAAAACAACAAGAATTGTCAAATTAAATTTCTATTTAATTTTTCAGTTTAATGAGCTTGAGAGATTTATCGGCAGCTAGTGAAGCCGTAATTCAAACGTTTGGATCGAAATCACTAAAAATTGATGCAAGCCTTAGCGTGATTTTCCCTTTCCTTTTATTTCAGAAATATAAGGGCTTTTAGTAGATATCAAAAACAAATTAAATATATGTATACTTATTATTAAGAATTCATGAGCTTAACACCCGCTTATAATAACTGAGTATTCAATTATTATGTTTTTCTAAGAGAAACTGAAATGAAAGAAAGAAATATTTACTGGCATATTGCGATGGTACCATTTCGAAAACCGCCACGTAATCATCACCAGGCAATTTCGTAATGTTATCAAAGGTTTCAACGAGATTCGAACCGCTAAAACCACTAGGATATCCTGCTTGTATTTGTTTCTTGCTTAATTCAGTTTATCTCATTTCTACACTAACAACACAATTGAGACATTCTGTCTCTACTAATTTGTGTGTTATGTAGATTTGTTTTTGTAAAGTTTCTTTTTCGTTGCGAATGAGAAGCTTTGTAAACTCGGGCTCAGATTTGCATATTTATGTTTGTTTGTTTAATGGTGTGTTCAAATTATACTTATTATTAAGAATACGTGAGCTTAATACCGGCTTATAATTGAATATTCAATTGTTATGTTTTTCTAAGAGAAACTGAAAAGAAAGAAAGAAACATTTACTGGCATATTGCGATGGTACCATTTCGAAAACCGCGTAATCATCATCAGGCAATTTCGTAATGTTATCAAAGGTTTCACCGAGATTCGAACCGCGAATCACACGGTGAAACTGCAGTTGCCTTAACCACTAGGCTATCCTGCTTGTATTGAATATTCAATTATTATAAGCCGGTGTTAAGCTCATGAATTCTTAATAATAAGTATAAATTTAACACACCATTAAAACAAACATATATGTATATTTAGAAACAAAATTAAAAACAACGGGATCTTTCGGATTCTGCGAAATTTTCGAGTTGAACTACCGTCAGAATTTGGAAAATTTTCAGAGATGACCAAATATTTCTCCGAAGCTATTGCTGAACCGGATTATACTAAATTTGTTAAACATAATACGGTTTATAGAGTTCAGTCTAAAGGTGTTCTACCACGTTCGAGGCCTCGTCTTTAATTCCAAAAAACCTGAAAATAGTCAAAACAGAATTTTGGTATTTAGTTAAAATAGGTGTATGTAAACATTCGAACTCTTCCATTGCTTTACCTTTACATTTAGTTCTTAAAAAGGAAGGCAATGATAGGTGTACTTGCGAAGACTATAAAAAACTAAATTGTATTACAATTCTAAATCTTTACCCACTTCCGAACATTCACAATTTTATAATCGAAACAATTTTTGGCCTCGATTTTTTATTTGCATATATACACGACAGATTAATTGCAACTGAAAGTGAGGAGCAACATTTGAATATTGTTTTCAAACGTTTATTTATTTATTTATTCATATTATAGTCTAGGACAATCAGAACCTCCTTACAGACTATTTACTAATATATCTTAACTAATAAATATTAAATATTCAAATTATTTCATTCAATAGCAGTTTAAACATAAATCTATTTAATGCAAAATCAATATCTATAGAATACAGCAAATTAAACTCCCTCATTGCCCTAGCAATTGGAGAATTGGAAGCATAATTCGTTCTAAATCTATCTAACCTGAAAAAATCGTGACATCGAAGGGTTCGCGATGGTACATTGAACCGTATACGTTCTAAAAGATAGGGCGAGTCAACCTTCCCATTGATGATATCATATAAAAATGTAAATGAAAGCATTGATCTTCTACTCACTAAAGATTTAAGGTTAATTAAAAGACACCTAGAACTGTATGTTGGAACAGGATCGTGAAAACGCAAAGACCGGAGGGCAAATCGCAAAAATATTTTTTGAATACGCTCAAGTCGGTCTATATGGCAGGCATGGTACGGCCTCCAAATGAAAACAGCATATTCTAGTTTAGCCCGCACTAGGGTTGTAAATAAAAGTTTTAAAGTATAAGGATCACTAAAATCCATACTGAAACGGCGAATGAACGCGAGTGTGGAATAAGACTTCGCAATGACATAATTAATCTGACTGTGAAAAAGAAACTTCGCATCAAAGACTACACCAAGATATGATATTTCATCAACAACCCTCAGCGTAGAGTCCCCAATATGATAAGAAACAGGAAGAACATTTCGAGTTTTAGCAAAGGTAATACTAAAACATTTACTTATATTTAAAAGCAGACGATTCCGTCTACACCAGTCCATTACGTTATCAAGATCAGCTTGGAGCATAGTGGACTCAGATTGAGTCGTGGTTGATGCAAAAATTTTCAAGTCATCAGCAAACAATAAGAATTCAGCATAACTGGAACAAAGACGTATGTCATTAATAAAGATAACAAATAATAAGGGACCCAACACACTCCCTTGGGGTACACCAGAAGTGGCAGTAAACGACCGCGAACAAATACCATATACCACAACAACACAGCTACGATCTGCCAAGTAAGACCTCACCCAAGATAGCATACTAGAATGGAAGCCCAAGCCAGCAAGTTTAGATATTAGTAATGAATGGTTGACTTTGTCAAAAGCCTTCGAAAAATCGGTATAGATAGTATCAACTTCTGCCCTCCTATTAAATGAAGAAATACAGAATTCAGAAAATACTGCTAGATTAGTTACTGTTGATCTACCAGGCATGAATCCATGCTGATTGGGTGAAATCAATGTCTTTAATGCGAAGAATATTTTATCCTTAACTACAATTTCAAACAATTTCGAAACAGTTGAAAGTTTAGAAATAGGACGGTAGTTGGCAACATTGCTTTTATAACCACTCTTGAATATCGGGGTAATAGACGTTACCTTCCAAGCGTTTATGAAGTCTCCATTCCTGAGAGATTTATTAAAAATTAATAAAATTGGATAGGCAACTGCTGCAATATTTTTAAACAAAAAAGAACAGAACCCATCTACATCCATTTGCACTGACGACTTGATCACCGAAATGCCACAAACAACATCCTCAAGAGTCAGGGACAATTGACCAAAATTAATAGGGGTGTCATTTTCCGTATCTAGTTCCTCGGTGAGAAACGTCTCAGTCTCAAAATTCGCCCCGAAAAAATCAGCAAAGAGGTTGACAGCTTCGCCGAGGGAATACGCAGAGTTTCCATTATAAGAAACTTGAGATGGGATACTTGCACACGACTTTTTAGCCTTAACGTAACGCCATAAAGATTTAGAGTTTAACTTAATATCCCTTTCAAATTTAGCAACATACTCTTTATGAAATTTCTTACTCAAAGTTTTAAACTTACTTGAGTATAATAAATATTTATCCTTTCGATAATTTAAACCTTTAAAAAACTTATTCCTTAAATTTTTAAGTCTTTTCAACTTTCTTGTATACCAAGGTATTTTGCAACATTTCCTTTTCACTCGAGGAATTAAAGTGGAGCAAATTTCATTGACTTTAACTTTGAAAAGATCAAAGCATTCATTTACACTTTTCCCAGAAAATATAATATCCCAATGATGCAAATTGATTCTATCGCTAATGGCATTAAAGTTGCAATTTTTGAAACAGTAATTATCCGGTAGCAAATCTAAGTCGACATTTCTAAATTCGTAAAACTCCAGTTGCAGGACAAGAGGAACATGATGCAAGCCGGGGCATGACAGAGGGTCGAGACATTCTTCAAAAGAAAAACTCATATCTTCACTCAAAAAAATTAGATCTAATGTTTTAAACAGTTTATTTAAAATTGCATTAATTTGGGAAGATTGACGCTTAATAAGTTGTCAACAACATACGTTTCGGAAAAGCTAGTTACATTGTTGGGGTACAAAGTTAAACTCTCACCCACTGGCGCCCAGCTCACATCTCCTATATTGACACCACCTAAGATACAAAAATTACACTCTGATTTTCTAGAAACTAAGTCTATAAGATTATCAGTATATACTTTATACAAACTGTCAATACTACCAGGCGGAATGTAAGATACACATATAAAGTGTCGACGACCCATTGACACATACACACAGTTGATCCAACCGCATGTCCTCATTCTGCAGCGAAATAGATGATGAGTGATATTTACGCCGAACAGCAATTAAAGTACCACCTCCTCGGGACAGGCCAGTTGTTAACGTATCTCGATCTTTTCTATATACGTTGTACATTTCGGGATTAAAATATTTGTTGTCATAGAAATCTTCATTTAGCTAGGTTTCCACGAAAACGTAAACATCATAACCCAAAAGTGAAATAAATGCATATACTTTAGACTTGGTTCTAAGCCCAGAAGCATTTTCAGAGCAATATGATCTAAATATTAAAACTGCCAAATTATTTTTGGTTCTTATGTTATTAATTTCATAAGTTATTAAATTTCGGCAAATGGAATCAAATCTTCAAAGGACAGAGTAGTGATTATAACAAAATTTTAAACACCAAATTCTATAATCAAGCTCCCAAAATTTATTTCCTTTGCATCAAATCTTTATAATTGCAAACATAAGCAAAACAAAAACTCTTAATTGGACTGAGGAATCTATAAACGCCTTTAAAAATGTGAAAATGATTTTTGCATGCTTATGCGGATGATGTGCAATTATATATTTCAAGCCATATCAGCCTGGTTCAGGATTTAACAGATAAGCTGAATGCGGACTTACTCGATTATGGAGTGGTCTAGGTCAAACCTTCTGTGCGTTAATGCTCAAAAATCATATGTTCTTCCAATCTATAAAGATCCAGATTTCTGATATCCCACACCTTTACATTGGATCTGCAAGAATTCAGTTAGTCGAAAAAGTACGAAATCTGGGCTTTGTAATCAGCTCTAAGTTGTCCTACGAAGACCACGTCAATCAAGTTGTGGGTAAAATCAATTTTACATTGCGGTGCCTTAGAGTGCCATCAATTTTCGTACCTTGTGATACAAAGAAAAAGCTTATTCTGTGTCTTATTGTACCTTACATAACCTACTTTGAGGTCGTTTATAGCAATTTAGATGCTGTCTCCCTTCATAACCTCAGTGTTGCTTTCAACCACGCCCTAGATATGTGCACGGTTTGAAGAAATTCGTTCACTTCTCTACGTTGAGAAACTCAATTCTTGAATGTGACCTAATAAATTTTATCAAAGCGCGTAATTGCATTTTTATGTTTAAATTGCTAGTTTACAAAAAGCCGGGTTATTTGTACGATAAGCTTACGTTTTCCAAAAGCACACGCTCCTCTAATTATATTCTTCCGAAGTTTAATTATTTAACCTCTTCCAGGCTTTTCTTTGTTAACGGCGTTAGGCCATGGAACTCCATTCACAGTCTTTAAGGAAGTCAATGAGAGAAAATAATTTTAAAAATCTTATATTTGACTATTTTAGTGATCAAATTGCATTACACGGTTTTTATAAATTTGTCTATCTCATATTTTTAACTTTTTCATTCATTCATTCATTTATTTAAAGCATATATAAGACATGGTTTTTTACAGCGTCATATTTGAAATGTTTACTTAATACTAGTTCAAATTTATTACTTATTTATATATTTAATATTGCGCAAAAAAGATTTTAATCTTAATGTGCTAATGTATTAAAACTAATAACTAATAAATGATAAATGCTAAACCCTGAACATACATTTTGAACTCAAAGACGGAAAGATCTCTAAGGCTAATCGGATATTTAGAACAAATACCGGAACTCACCTCTGATATTCAACATGTATCTGGAAAGAATAATATTGTAGCTGCTGCTTTATTAAGGTTTCCAGAAATAGATGCGCTTTCAAATATGTTTCTTGCGCAACAAGCTGATGATACTCTTATAGCTCTGGTTTCTTCTACATCGTCTAAAAATTGTTGAAAGCAAATTACAATTCCAATTTAAATCTAAATGTGATATTTCTGCTTCAATACCTCGTCTTTAAGTTCCAAATTCCATGAGAGAGGTAATTTTTTCATAGTTGCACTTTCTATCATATCCAGGAGTTCGTGCAAGTAGGCGGTTAATTCTTAATCTAAATGAATAGGCTTCAAATTGTGTTGGTTTTCAAAAATTTTAAGGTAAACAAAGTCTCCTGTACAGAAAATTGATGTGCCCAGAGATAGATTTGAACATATTCATATGGTTGGACCTTTACTACCATCAATTGTGTCGTCACGTAAACACATGATTTTCGCATTATGACATATGTAAACGTACTACTTCGATCGTAATTTTGGTTCGCAACATACATGACGAGTGACTGAATGTACATGTTACGTTCCACTTTCATTCGAACACAAACTGGCGATCGTATACACACAAATTTCATTAAAAATGTAAGAAAATTGTTAAAATAGATGAATAAATAAAATATAACATTTCTTTGAGTTAAATATAATAACAAATTTCAATCTCTTATTATTAACAAAGGTCGAATTCAAACAAGCTTAATCCAAGCCAAAAGGCAATATTGGCAGAATTCATGGCGAGACACCACCTTTGGTATCGGCTTGCTTCAAATTTAGCTTTCCCAGAAAGTAACTAAAAGCTTATGATAAGCGAAACTGCAATAACGTAATAGCTTAAAACAGGGGCCGACTGCGAATACGCGTCCAAAAATATCGAGAGAGGTGTCAAAAGTTGCGTATTGACCTCGATAATAATAATCCGGCTGAAAACAAAATTTTAACTCCTTCAAAAGATATTAACGAAAACCCGTAAAATGTCCCCGGGTTCCTCCGAAACCGGTGGTGGGATCCATAGTATTTTCGCATGGCCGGTCCACCAATGGGGTGGGATCAAAATTAAATGCGTGAAAAATTCCTTTGTACACAAAATTTTTTTCAGTGCACAACAACATTGCAACAACCACATGAAAATTGCCAACTTGAACTACAAATATCTTCTAACAGAGATAAAAATTTTCTTTTCCGCCTTCGGTTTATTGTTGTAGAGGTCAATACGCGTTTTATGACACCTCTCTCGATATTTTTGGACGCGTATTAGCAGTCGACCCCTGTTCTGGACTTTTACCTGCAAATTTTTTTGTTACAAAAAAATAATACATAAATGATATTCTTGCGCTTTGTTCGATAAGTCCTTAGGGTCGCTACAAACAAAACAATAAAATTGGATCTATCGCAATTATTTATTTTATTTTTTATATTTTTGCCAACCAATTTGGCAGTCCAAAATCTATTGTGAGCTAAAAATACAATCCAAACTATTGTGGATCGTAAAATTTATTGTGAATTGAAAATAAATTACGCTCCGTTTGCTATCATATGTTATAATCCCATTTTGTTTATACGTTTGACGTATCACGTAATTTTCTTTCGTATGGTTGCCCATCCGTGATCGTATGTTACAATCCGAACCCTGCTTGTAATTGTTTCAGTTTATCTTATTTTTACACTAAAACACAATTGAGACATTTTGCCTCTATATTAATTTGTGTGTTATGTAGATTTGTTTTTCGTGAAGTTCCTTTTTTCATTGCGAATTAGAAGCCTTTTGTAAAATCGGGCCCAGTTTAACATATATTCGTAGTTTTAATAGTGTATTCAGTTTCTGCTCAATATTTAAGAATTCATTAGCCTAACACCTGCTTATAATAGCTGAATATTCAACTATTATTTTTGCTTAAGAGGAACTGAAAAGAAAGAAACATTTGTTGGCATATTGCGAAGGTACCATTTCGAAGACCGCGACGCAATAATCATCAGGCAATTTCGTAATGTTATGAAAGGTTACACCTAGATTCGAACCGCGAATCACACGGTGAAACCGTAGTAGCCTTAACCACTAGGTTATCTTGCTTGTATTTGTTTTCTTGCCTATTTCAGTTTATCTTATTTTTACACTAAAAACACAGTCTATAATAATATGGGAATAATGTAGATTTGTTTTACGTGAAGTTCCTTTTTTCATTGCTAATTAAAAGATTTTTGTAAATTCGGGCTCAGTTTTATGTTTGCACGTTTAATAGTGTGTTAGGTTAGTTTAGGTTGAACTGTCCGGTGCATGAGGACCTCACATAGACTGGTGGAGTCCGTAGTGTTACCAGAAGTTTGTTTTAACGACCAAACTGAAAAACCCTATCAAAAACCAGGACCTATGTTATAAAATAACTCCGTCCTCTTGGCAAATACTAGAAGCTTCCTAGGACTTAAACCACTTGCTGCTTCTAGATCTGACAGCTGTATCACTCCTAATAGCTGCAGCCTTAGCCTGGCGAGTGCAGGGCACGAGCGCAGAACGTGCTCGAACGTTTCGTCCTCCAACCTGCACTTCCTACATCTGCTATCACTGACCAAGCCTAATTTAAAGGCATGTGACGCCAGAAGGCAGTGTCTAGTCAGAATACCCGTCATGTGTCTACAGTCCTCTCTTTTTAATGATAGAAGCAACTGTGATAGAAGCAACGATGAGAGCCACAGCTCCTGGATCAGCGCCACGTCAAACGAACACTCTTCAAGGGTTAGGAGGATTTCGTTCGACGCCACTTTACTGTGTTGGAGGTTTATCTGTAGGACTTGTAGCACCATTGGGCTGTTTGTCCCCCTCCAGCACCTTCGTCTTGACGTCGTCGTCCTCACTTTGCCCTTTTGGCTTAGAGTATTCGAGGCCCCCTCCAGCCTCTCGTGACTGTTGTACCGGGTGCTCCTCTGTGCGAGTCACAGCACCATTTAGCGGTTGGTCCTCTTCTAGCACGTTCGTAGTGACGTCGGGGACCTCCACCTGTCTTTTTTCCCTTAGGCTTTTGAGGTTCTTTTCGACTTCGCCCACCTCTAGCGTGTTAGGGGTTTTATCCTCGGGACTTCTTTTCCTGAGTCGCATGTAAATTTTGCCAATGCCAAAGCACATTTTGCCAAGCTGCGTGTACAAAATATCCTCCGCCAGTTTGTTTATTTGGAAGATGCAGAACTGACCATCCTCGGTAGGCGGAGATACAGTAAGTACATTCCAATCCTGTGTCGGTATGTTCGGATTCTGATTCTGCAGAAGTCGCAGTGTATCCTCCGACTTCATCAGGCATGGTATCCATACCTTAACTTTTGGTTTCGTGGGGATTTGCGCTTTATCCACCACCTCAAACCGCGCGTTCGTGCCTTGCCTTTGGAGGTTTGGAAGCACTTCCTCCAGCCACCGCAAGCTCGCGATGTTGTCGCACGCTATCATCTTCATTATTCCATCCCCCCGAATCAAAGGTTGGAAGGGGCTTACTTGGTTGTTCACGCATCATCTTAAGAATTAAGCTAATAAGCTCCCTTTCCACAGACCTCCACCTTTCAGAAGTCATTTGTCCGAAAGAACTGCTACGATCAACCAGCGCCACAGTCAGTGACTGCTTTGCCACATCACTCATCTTCTCGGGAAAAGCAGGAGTCTTAGTGTTATCTCCCTTTGGCACCTCCGAGAAAGCCGGAGTCTTAGCGTTAACTCCTTTTAGCGCCTCCATTAAGGTGCTAGGCCGACCATGTCGGGAACGATTTATATGGCCACATTAAACCTTCAGGCCATCCCTCTCTCCCCACCCCCAAGTTCCATGAGGAGCTTGGGGTTGCCAGAGCCTGGTCTGTTAATGAAACTGGATTCGCCGCGGATAGGTGAGGTTGACAATTGTGTTTGGAGATGCTGTATATTGCACTGGCAACCTGAAGGGTTGCGCTGCACAGCCCCTTGAAACTGGTATTTTAGTCGCCTCCTACGGCAGGCATACCTAACTAACTACCTCAGTAATGTAATATGCGGAAGGGAGTGTAACTCGATATATCTCTACATTAAAAACGGAAACATCAAAGAAAAGAGAAGGGAAAACAAGGAAATGGGAAGAAAAAGTAGAGAAAGTTGGAGAGTGAAAGTAAGAGTAAGAATAAGTGTAATGGTTTGAGATAAAGTAGTAAAAAGAGGTTAACAGGATTAAAAGTAATTGTGAGAGATAGACTTGGATAGAAAAAAGAGCGGGATGAGTAAGAGGAAAAGCGGGAAAACTTACGGAAGAAAGGAAAGGATAGGGAAATTAAGCAAGCCTAATAAGGTAAAACAGAAAATTCCGTCGGGAGAGGAAATAAGAGAGGAGGAGGGTTAGACAGAGAAAAGACAGGTGGATATATAGAGAAATTTAAAATAATGTCTGCCTGGTTTGGTCATACGCCTGGGAGTATTTCATAGTTGTATAAATGTTTCCAGGGATATTCACAGCTGATTTCCTGCGCCCGGGGAAAAATATTTTTATATTTTCCACATTTAAAATGTTAAGTCACTTAGGCGATCTTGCCCCATCGTCGATCGTAAATATGCCAAATTCAGTTTTAATTTGCTAAATGAACGATCACAGCTAGCAATTGATACTGAGATAGTCAAGAGTATTTGAAGTGCCACTCGCAAGTTTGGAAAAACATCTTCTCCATACGAGATTATAAAAGTAAGTAATTCTAAGGGTGTTTTAGGATCAATGTCTTTACTACTGCGGAGTAATTTTGTAGAAAGTTCTGTTCCATCGAAACCTGTATTATAAAATTCACCCAAGTTCTTAAAATTTCTTTCTAGGTCGGTATCAACATAATCCATGTTTGACAAATTTCCAGCGTCTAAGATAAAACAAAATTTAAAATCATGGTCATTTAGTCGTGTAAATCTTGCACGTATTGCTTGTTGGAGACGATCGAGAACACTTTTCATAACACGAGAAATTTCAAATTCTGCGGAAAGACCAACATCTCTAGCCGTTTCTCCGGGCATTTTGCGGCGCCTTCTTACACGTTTTACTATGTCAATATCCCATTTTTCACAAAGATACTTCGCTTTTTCTATTGCTTCTTCACAGAGAGTGTCACGAATTTCGATAGTCCAGTAGCTAATGATTTAAGATCATGATGCCCTTCTCTAAAATTCATCCCCGGATCTTGTAATCTCAGCTGCACACGATCAATCCTCCTTAAGATTTCATACCAGAAATGAACTAATGCTATAAAACTAAAATTTTGTATATTTTGCAACAGAATTGTAGCTTCGCTTCTGGTGTCCCTTGTGGTATTAGTGTCCTCGGCTAATTGTTCTAAGAATTCTACTACATTCTCTAGCCCATCGACGATAACGCTAACCGCTTGTATTCTGGCGCTCCATCGTTCTTCAAATTCACGTTTGACAGTTTTTATTAAAGCATTTTTTGAAATTCCCATCGTAACGTTGAACGTGAGAAAAAAAGGTATATGCGTTCAATTATTCCAAAATATGTCGCAACGATTGGATCTTGTTTAGCTGCAGTAACGCCTACTAAATTTAATGAATGGTTATCACAATTTACAAATAATGCTTTCTGATTTTTCCCTTTATTCTTTGTTGACGCCAGATATAGTACCTGATATCACGTTAGAATTATCGTAACATGCAATTTGCTAATAAAGTTGCTAATCAGGTTAGGTTAGGTTAGGTGGTAGCTTCCCTCATAAGGATAGCTCACTTGGACAACACGAAGGCCCGTTGTGATACCTCATACACCAAAAATAACGGTGACTTAGATCTAGCTACTTAGAGAATCGTTGGGTAGCAACGATAAAGCTCCGAATGATACCGATCTAAAATTTGGATAAATCCTCGGGAGATCCAAGGGAGTCGCGACCGAAGTACTTTTGCCTAGTTCCACCTCATCATCCTCCATACAGCTGCAACAGGATGGATTTTCCAGTATATTGAGATGTACCACATGGATACCCATGGGACAGTGTCCTATCAAAACCCCAATGACTATTGATAGCTGAGACTTAGTGAACCCAAATACTTCAGCAGACCTCCTGCCATCCACTTTCGGCCAGAAAGATCTTGCTACCCTGCAAGACGTGGTGTCCGCCCAACGTTTGCTGAGCTGACTTGAGGCCCAGCTATGGAGAAGCAATCCACAGGTATCCAGAGGGATCCCGAAATCCCTACAGCCATCTTCATCTGGTTCAGTTGTACCGATGCGGGCTAAGAGATCCGCTTGATAGTTACCCGCGATATCACTATAGCCCGGGACCCAGATAATCTTAATTGTAAAATAATTCGATGCAATCGCAAGCGAGGTCAGCAACTCCCAGACCACCCTCGATCGCACTGTAGTTGAGCCCAAGGCCTTGATAGCCGCTTGGCTATCAGAGTAGATGTTAAATTCGCTAACCGTAGTGGCACTGGATAGCATTCGATCCACCGCATCCTTAATCGCAGCAACTTCCGCTTGGAATACACTGCAGTGACAAAAGACCCCCCACCAACCTTTTCATCCAGCTTCGACCCATCCGTGAACAAGTTAACCGGTCCCATGCGCCAGATAATTCCTCTTCCCCACTCGGTGGAATGACTGGGGTGAAGGTTGTATAAGCAGTTATCGGCATACAATAGTCCGTTCTGTCCGGTATAAAGTCGAAATTGGTAAGAAGAGTGTCCGAGGTCAGAAAGTCCATATCCCATATCACGAAGCCTGACCAACGACCTTGCCGCGGCCGCCTTTCCCGCAATATCTACTGAGTATATGTTCAGCATGACGTTCAGTGCCAAGGTAGGTGTTGTTCTGAGAGCGCCACTGATACCGATCAGCGCCGTTCGTTGCACTGACACAAATATTTTGGAGGTGCTCTAGCAGAATCTGTTTCACCACCATCTCATAAAGCCAGTGTACTACTCCTGGCGAGAGTCCCCATCTCTTTCCGATAGCCCCTCTGCAGCAGTACAAGGAAATGGCGGCCCTCCTGGCCCGATCTTCCACATTGGGTCTCCAGGACAGTTTCTTGTCCAAAACAATCCCCAAATATTTAACACTATCAGAAAGTACCAACGGAACCCCTCCAATGGAGGGAGTTCTGAAATCGGGCATCTTATATATCCTTGTAAAAAGAACCAATTCCGTTTTTCCCGGGTTTACCGCCAATCCACATGACTCAGCCCACCTAGCCACAGTATCCAGGTATCCCTGCAGAACATTGCGCACGGTGCCCAGAAATTTGCCTCTGACTAGGATAGCGAGGTCATCAGCATAGGCAACCACCCGACAACCATTGGCTTCCAGCTCCACAAGAAGCTCGTTGACTACCACAACCCAGAGGGAGATAGGACACCCCTCTGTGGCGTGCCCCTGCACACCTTCCTCTTAATTATGGCCCCTCCCCACTCCGCTGCGACAATTCTGCCGCAAAGAAGTTTGCTAATAAATTCAACCAGAGCAGCCTCGACAGCTAAACCGACCAAAGCTCTTTCGATTGCCCCGGTAAGACCTTATTAAAAGCCCCCTCGATGTCTAGAAAGGCACCCAGGGCATACTCTTTGTGTTCTAGGGACCCCATTTATTTGCTTTACAATCGAACGGAGAGTTGCTTCCGTCGATCTGCCCTTGCAGTACGCATGCTGTGAAGCCGACAGTAACCCCCGAGGTTTCCTTTTCTGTAGGTACAGGTCAATCAACCGCTCAAACATCTTAAGAAGAAACGACGAGAGACTGATTGGGCTGAAATCCTTAGGTGATACATGAGAGATTCTGCCGGCCTTTGGAATGAAAATAACCCTAACCGTGTGCCAATACTTCGGGATATAGTTAAGCCTGAGCCAGTTAGTGTAGATGATGGCAACCAGCGGCAGAAAATCCCCAAAGACTTTTGAAGTTGCGCAGGAATGGTTCCATCTGGGCCCGGAAACGTATAGGGCTTGAACGACGCTATAGCCAAGGTAATTTGACTTTCCCGTATTGGAATGGCAGGCACTTCTGCATGGCCAACGACCGCCGACCATGCAGGCGAAGATCCCTGTGCAATTGGGACATCGGGAAAATGATTGTCCAGTAAAAGCCTTAGCGACTCATCGCTACTCATCGACCAGTCCCCACCATCATCTCTCAGATACCCCAGAGGAGCGGTATTCCAAGAGAGTATTTTTCTAAGCCTCGCGGATTCATTGCAGCCTTCTACGTTTTCGCAGAAGCTTCGCCATGCATCTCGCTTGGCTATCCTTATTTCATATTTATAAATCCCCAGACTCACCTTATAGAGCTCCCAGTCCGAGGCTAATTTACTGAATCCGACCACCAGGGCGGCTTGCCTTTCCAACTGTACGTTTTCAATGGGCAGGACAGTTGAAAAGCGCTGTTGCTTGCCGAGGTGAAGTTTTCCACAAGAACGTCTATCTCAGATTCGGACAGGTCCGAACTAACGGTAGGTACCGCAGGCAATAGCTCTGCCAGCTTCCTACAATACAAGTCTCAGTTAGTACTTTTAGGGTTTCTAAAAGATATTTTACCGGGACGTTCTTCGTTCACCGAGAACTGAATATATCGGTGATCAGAGAAGGAGTGCCCGTTGAGAACCCTCCAGCCATATATCCGACCTTCCAGTTCTCTACTAACCAGGGTGCGGTCCAGGACCTTTCCCTTACCGCAGTAATAAAAGTCGGGTCATTCCCCCTATTACATATACTATAAAAGTAAATAAAGACTCACCTCTAGTGTTGGTATCCGAGCTTCACCAGATGCTATGATGGGCATTAGCATCGGCACCGATGATCACGCCAACGCCTCTCCGCCTTACTTCAGCGGTGATTTCGCCCAGTATCGCAGGTGGTGGTCCCGCTACGTCCCCGTGGGGCATGTAAGCCGAGACCACCCACATTTCATTACTTCTTCTCCCGAGGCAGACCGTGGTTACGTCAGCATTGCTGAAATTAGAGAATAAATAGCTTAATCTCTTTTTTAACAAGCGCACAGGATCTAGGCCCACTTGCCTCCCCATGCACCAAGGTGTTGAATTTTCCCGTCCTTAATCCAGAAATCGTACTGCCGTTACTACTCAGCCACGGCTCCGGGACAAGGACTATATAGAACTATATCCACTATCCGCCCTTTTCAAGGCAGAGCAACAAATTTGCTGAAGCCGCCTTAGAGTGCTGAAGATTGATTTGACAGATTTCCATCAAACCGCTCTTCTTCCGCACCCCATTCTTAGCGGATTCCTGTTAATCGTGTCCATTTTAAAAAGTCCCCCCTTAGGGCCGCTATCCGGAGCCGATTGTGTAGTCGCCCTTTAACGGTATCGTGGTTATCTATGCTATGCAGGGAGGCCACGCGAGGGTTGACGCATTACCTTATGAGTAATGCGTTCAGAGCCAGACCGGACGCAAAGCGGAAAAATTTTCAACCGCACCTACACCACCAATTTAACGGCGACGGAGCCGGAACGTACCTTGAGGCCCGCCACGGATTTAACGGGACGTCAACAGGTGCATCATTAGCCTACCAGCCATTTCGTTAGGGTTTAACCCCGACCTACTAAGGTGGCAGAATACCGTACATACCAGCCCAAAGTCATTAAGTCAAAATTTTATGTCCTAAACAATCCAGTTCGTCAACGTTGTGTACCGATCTAGACTTTTAAAGATTCCTCCCTCCCCTGAGCTCGACACAATGACTCAGGGGTGCGGGTTTTATCGAGTTGTCCTCTCTAGATCCGCGATTATCAGTAGAAGCAGGGCACCTCGTGCAGGACGTGATAACTAATCACGCGTGACATTCGTCACTATTGCCGCTCTAAGACTGCTAACAGTCCCTGATCCAAAGCCTGGAACCACTTATGATATCCAAGCCAAGTATCTTAGCCCCCAAGTTGCTAATCGAATTGCTAATAAAATTTCATCGGACTTTAATTTTTCTAAAATTGTATTTCCGATCAAGGCAGCATCTTTAGTATGTATTTCAATAAAGCCGAAAAAAAATTCTTTAATGGAAAATTTTTATTGATAAAATCAACATCTACATACATAACGACTTGAGACATTTGTTCTCGATGGAAAATATCAGGAGTTGGAAAAGATAATAACTCAGTCAAATATATTCAAAAATGTATGCTTACATTAAATTTATAACATACATATTTTAATATTTAAAAGGTTTCAAATTTAATGAAAGCAGATGATGGGGATGTTAAATAAAATTAACTTAAACGTTATTGATTCGGCTATTTCCCTAATATATTGTAGACTTAACCAAACTGCCGCAAGTGTTCCGAATATATGCATCCACTTTTTAGTATAGATAATTTTTTCCAGAAATCAGTTATAATAAAAATACAAATTATCCAGGAAGTTCTGCTTTGCGGACCATTTGGCGGCCACCTGTGAGTAACGCCCGAATCAAGATGCCCCTCCCCTCTCTACGCCACTGAAGCCGAATAGTTTTTTTTTGCCACCAGGTAAATTCATAAGCTCTGATTTCTTGAAGCATCGTTGCTGTTAAACCTCGGTTCTTTATATTTTCACACCAGTCACCTCTTTTCTGCTCTGAGCCTACTTAAACGCTTTGTTTACATGGGTGCATGTTTGGTCTTGGGACCGTATAACGTCACTCCCAAGTTTTCGTATTAAAAAACTTCCCAGATACTCATCTGCAACTTCATGATATTGTTCCAGATCGTCTGCCATCTCGTTGACGTCAGCAGTATATTTCCATACTCCTTAGTAGTGGACAATGTGATACTCTGAAAAATCAGCCGTTGACTAAAACTTTATCATTTACTCTCAGGACAAAAGATAAATACTCCCATAAAAGGAAATACAGGTTGCAGGCGTTATTTTCCTGCACGTTACTTTATTTTTTCGAAAGGCATTAATGTAATATTTTTTAATGAGACTGAAAAAATCAATGATGCAGATAAGTCAAGAAGCAACACTTAAAATTATAAAGGCGAGTGTTGTCAAATAAGACTCCAATTTGTGATATTGACATCACCTTTCTGGTTTTATTTCGTCATGGTTCACATTAAATTCAAACGCCTGAAGTGATAGAACGATTTCATCGGCAACTCAAAACTTCTATTGAAGTTGCAGGAGATTCATTGGACAGGCATTTTACCCATTATCTTATTAGGTCTACGTACTGCAATAAAATTATCCCCAACTGAGTTAGTTTATGGACAACCTCTGAGGGCCCCTAGTTGTTGCTAGCAGTGATGTGAATTCCGAACAAGACCTTACGATATTATTTTTCGAGATTTAGAACAAAAATTTTACATCACAACGAAGATGTAAGTTTCGTACCAAGATCTGTTGAGGAATGTGATTACACTTTAACAAAAAAAATCAAGCATCAGGGTTTCAACCGCCAAAGACCATTTAAAGCAATATCAAAACACAAAAATACATTTAAAATTCAAAAAGACAACATAATTACAAACATATCATTTTTTCATTTAAAAACAGCTTATATGAACTCTACATCTACACCTGGAACTGCAGTTACGCCTAAGAAAGTTACGTTTAGTTCTAATTAATTTTATGTTGTTGTCTAGAAGTTGAAGTTAAATTTTATCTGTTCGCTTCACTGGAGGGGAGTAAAAGAGGTGGTATTTCTGTTAAACTTGTAATTGTTTAATAGTGATTTTAGGCCAGGGTACTTGTTGGTTTGCCACTTGTATGTGTAATTTGGAAATTAAAATATTTACTCATATCCTTTTATTTTAGATGGTTTTTAAAATTTTTCAATTTAAATTTTTCGGTTCCTGAAAACGTGTATACATTTTCTTTGTTAAAACAAAGTGTTAAAGTCTGCATCATGTTAAAGTCTGCATTATCAACTACAAACCTCACCTGAAGGGGTCGCTGGTAGAAGACTCGCTGCAAGCACTCGTTGCGTTTTTTTCTTTTCTTGGACTCTGTTCCATCATACGGATCCGTTCCTTAGAGCCTATAAAAGGGACGAACAGCGATAGACTCGCCCATATTCTTTTACCAGCGGTCTATCAGGTGAGTGTTTGCCAATACATTTGTACATTTTCGTCCTTTTACATTTTTAATAAAGGCCTGCGCGACAGGCTATTATATATATATACATATATACTTCATATCTTTGGATATTTAACTAATCTGTTTGTTGTTGCGAGGCACAGCTGGTAAGTTTTCCGTTCCATTATCGCGAGTTTCAAGAACCGGCTCCCCACAGGTTCCCCGTTTCCGGAATTCAAGAGGAATTCCGGCTCCATTTATCCCCGCTCGAACATGGTCCTTCGAGACGGATATTGAAACATCTTTTTTCATTTTTGGTAATAAAACCAGCTGTCATTAGGTTTTCCTTTTGCCTATCCGCGTCCAACAACAAAAATTCATATCTTTTGTCTTTTCCAACAATGTTGCTTTTTTAAAACCTGTCCACCAACAATTGCCAGGTCCCACTGGAAACCAACAAACACACCATACCAAAATCCATTGTGAATAAGCAGTGCAAGTAAGAAGCTGCTTGTTTACATTTGGTTTTTGACATTTAGAAGTTAGCCATTGGAAAAACCGATTTTGGTACGTTTGCTGGAGAAAAACCACAGTAAATTCGTGGTTTTTTATTGGAAATTCGGCGGCCGCGAACACCAGCACATCTCCACGACGGCCCAGGAAAAGGAGAACCACCGGAGCAACAGCGAAGTGTTGGAGAAAAGCACCCAAAAGAAGGTAACATTTTTACTTGGAGAAAGGTAACGTAGGTATTGTACTTTTACATGTACATATATTAAAAAAACTAAAGTAAAACGCATATTTTTTCTTGTGAGTTTGGATTAGCATTACAGCCTTCCGTACACGGCATATCCTAAGTGTGATTCACCGGGAAGGAGTCCAGTAAAAGACAAGAAACCCGTAACAACTAGTTGAGCGTTGACCAGTTTGCGCTCCGATACAACAAAAGAGTGTGGCCGCGACCACAATTAGAATACCGGTATGATAAGGCTGTTAAGCGAACAGTCCCCACCGGTGGCCACGGCATAATAAACCTTAGAAGACCAGATTAAAAGTCCCTGAGTAGCAGGGCAATAAAGTAGAAGTGTGTGTGTGCAAAAGTCCCTGAAAAGCAGGGCAGTGAAGTGAAAAAGGTGCCTTAAAAGAGGGTGAATATACCAAAAAAAAAAAAAAATAAATAAATCGCTGAGCATACTAGGCCAGTTGCGAGTGAAAGTGATTCAAAGTCCCTGAGTAGCAGGGCAGTGAGTGAAAAAAGGTGCCTTAAAAAAGGTTTAATATACCCCCCAAAAAAAATCACTGAGCATACTAGGCCAGTTGCGAGTGAAAGTGATTCAAAGTCCCTGAGTAGCAGGGCAGTGAGTGAAAAAAGGTGCATTTAAAGAGGTTTAAGATCCCCCCAAAAAAAATTGCTGAGCATACTAGGCCATTTGCGAGTGAAACTGATTCAAAGTCCCTGAGTAGCAGGGCAGTGAGTGAAAAAAGATGCCTTAAAAGAGGTTTAGTACACCCCCAAATAAAACGCTGAGCATACTAGGCCAGTTGCGAGTGAAGTGCAAAAGTCCCTGAAGAGCAGGGCAGTGAATTGAAAAAGGTGCTTCAAAAAAGGGTGAACGTACCGCCCAAAAAAAGCAGAGTAACCAGGAAAACTGTTTGTGAGTAAAGTCCCTGAAAGGCAGGGCAGTGAAGCGATAAAGGTGCCTAAAAAGAGAGTGAATATACCCCAAAAAAGCAGAGCATACTAGGCCAGTTGTGTGTATGTGCAAAAGTCCCTGAAAAGCAGGGTAGTGATTCCACAAAAGGTGGTTAAAAGAGGGTGACAGCCATTGAAAACGCTAAAGAGCATATTTGACCGAGTATAGCATTTTTTTTTTTTGATATTCCAGTTTTTTGAAATTTGTTGGGTTAAAAATTGAAGCTAGGGCAACTCGGCGGCAAACGAGGCTGTCAGGCAACATCAACCCTCCTACTACATCCAGTAAAACTATACGGAGTCATCAAAAGGCAGAAGGTCAGCCACGGTCCAAGATTTCAGACAGTCAGCTATAAAACGGGCATAGATAGATAGAAGGAAAACGTGTGGCAGTTACAGGCCAGGTAAATAATTTATACTGCACTCACCTCCCCACGTCTGTCTGTGTAGATATCGGCCCACACGAACGGCCCACCGCTTTGGAATCGGTTCAACAGACCAGCACCACTTTAAAGGCCCACACGTACGGCCCACCGAATTGGAAAGATATTGTGTAGCGCAACATTTTCAAGGCCCACACGAACGGCCCACCGCTTTGGGAATCTACAACCAGTAAGTCGACAAAACGTTAGGCACTAAACGGGTGAGTTTTTTTTTACTTTGCCTATTTTAAACAGTTTATTGGTACATAGTTTTAGTAACCCCTCAAGCTGCGGCGAACGCAGTACCCCTCTCTAGCTTTCCACCCCCCTCCGCAGTGTTAAGGCAATTTTACCTCCCTTGTGTACCACACGACCGCGAAGAGTGGCCGATTTTTTTCTGAGGTTGAATTGCAACCTATCTTACCAGTTTGCGAATATTTATTTATCCTGGGTCCTTGAACATGGCCAACGCACAGGATTTCCCTCGCGCTTGTGATGCACTTCTGGAGTTTGAAAATCGGTTCAACGAATCTCCAGTGGCGCATTCACAAAACTCGGGGGGAGGCCAGGGATATTGTGAAGAAAACCGCACTCACGAATGAGGGTTTTGCCATGCGTGGCAGAACCTTTCCGATAGGTTTGAAAATAAGAGAATTATGATCAATTCTCAGCTGAAAATATTATTTAATCTGCCACCTGTGACCGGAGAGCGGGGAACTGAAATAAAAAATTTACAGCGATCTGTAAATAACTGCATCTCAATACTGCAGATGCACGGCATTGATACCGACAACTGCGATGCAATCTTTATTTATCTGGTATCCAGCAAGCTGCCGGACGCAACACTAGCCTTATGGGAGCAGGGAATTACCAACAAAAGCGAGATTCCGGCGTGGCAGGATCTGGACAATTTCCTGACGAGCAGGTTCCAAACCTTGGAGACAGTGTCGGTCATTCAAGGAGTTCGAGTTTCCCGCGGACCAATCAGTCGGCCCTCGACATCCACCCACGAAAAAAGGAAGGTATCTACCAATCACGGCAATGTTTCGCAGCAGGCTGCAGGCTGTGCCCCAATGTTCCCCATACTCTGAAGTCGTGCCCCAAGTTTTTAGCAATGAATGTAGAGGAGCGCTGTAGGGTAGTAAGGAAGTACAATTTATATATGAATTGCCTCGCGCATTCACACGTTGCACGTAATTGTACTAGTACCTTTAATTGCATGACTTGCCATCAGCGTCATCATTCACTCCTGCATCGCAACCCAAATGGAAACAGGCAACTTCCATCCAATGCCAGTCCCTCCCCCCAACTTAATACGACCCAATCATCTCAGAACCCAACGACCTCAGGGAATGTAAACGCGTTATACGCGGCGAATTTTAAGAACATTATTTTAGGAACCGCCATGGTACACGTATGTCATAATGGAGTAGCATATGAAGCCAGAGCTCTTCTGGATTCGGGTTCAGAAGGGACCTTTATCACGGAGCGCCTCCAGAGACGCATCAAACTTCCAGCACGCGCTGCAAACACCAAGGTAAGCGGCATCAATGCCACGTCCGCTGCAAACGTGCGTAAAGTAGCACTGTTCATTTTAGGATCACCTGTCGACCCCCAGCTCCAAATCGAGGCAAGAGGCCTCATCCTCCCCCAACTGACAGTAGTCTTCCCCAGTTTTCTGTCGACCAAGCCTATCTTGGTCAGCTCCCCCCGATGCAGTTGGCCGACGTCAACTTTCACAAAAGTCAGCAGGTCGACATGATTATCGGTGCTGACTTGTACCCCGCGGTAATAAAAGGGTGTGTAAAGAAGGATGTCTTAGGATCCCTACTAGCTCAAGAAAAAGTGTTTGGCTGGATCTTAACTGGCCCAGCCCCGCTCCCCCTCCAAACGAGTTCAGAGTCTTGCGTCTCCCTCTATACGGAATTTTCCAGCGCCCAGTTAACGCGGTTTTGGGAATTAGAGCAAGTTCCGAACAAAAAGTCCGTTACCCCCGAAGAGCAATTTTGCGAAAACCACTATGTAAGGACAACGATCAGGAATGATGAAGGACGGTACATGGTTGCATTACCATTTCGACGTGAGTTCCCTGACCACATCAATATTGGACATTCGCGAAGCAGCGCAGTGCAACAGTTCATCCGGAACGAAAGCGCTATGTGTCGAAAACCGGAGTTAAAGGAAGAGTACCATAGGGTGCTGCGGGAGTACATCATGCTGGGGCGTATGAGACCAGTGAAGCCCACGGAGGGCAGGAACTCCTCAATTCCCTATTACCTACCTCACCATGCAGTCATCAAACCGGACAGTACAACCACGAAGGTGCGCGTGGTCTTCAACGCTTCCAGTCCCACGTCAAATGGAGTTAGTCTGAATGATGTTCCTACCCTGGACCAGTTCTACAGGCCGACCTTACTGCTCTATTATTAATATGGCGCTTATTTAAGTATGCGTTCAATGCAGACATCGAGAAGATTTACAGGCAGATCCTGTTACACCCCAAAGACACCCAGTTTCACAGGATAATTTTTCGGGAGTCCCAGAACGATGAGCTGGTAGACTACGAACTCCACACAGTGACTTTTGGAGTAAACTGTGCCCCTAAATCCCTACAAAACCAAATTACACCAAACGTAAGGTTTTGTCTTATGTTGCCAAATTATTTGACCCCGCGGGATGGTTAGGACCCATAGTAGTAGAAGCCAAAATCTTGATGCAAGACGTATGGCTTACGAAGATTGATTGGGATGATAGCCTCCCTCCAGACCCTCACCGGCGATGGGAAATTTTTCTAAAAAATTATACCCACAATTCAAAAATTAAAATTCCACGGTGGATTCATTTCACACCGTGGCATGAAATCGAGTTCCACGGTTTTTCGATTCCTCGGAAGAGGCATATGCAGCCGCCCTGTATGTTAGAGTGTACGACCGCACAACAAACAGGACTCCTCATGTCAGTTTACTGATAGGTAAAACCAAGGTGGCTCCAGTTAAAACCGTCTCTTTACCACGGTTGGAATTATGTGGAGCATTGCTTCTGGCCGAACTTATTCAGGCTTTGCTCCCCCAATTCGACGTTACACAGCCGACCATCTACAAATGGATGGACTCGACCATCGTGCTCTCCTGGATGAATAAGCCACCGTGCTGCTGGACAACGTTCGTGGCGAATCGGGTCGCAAATATTGATGAGCTCGTCGGAGTGGAGGGATGGAATCATGTGGAATCTAGCGATAATCCAGCGGACCTGGGCAGCCGCGGTGTGACTCCGCAAGAGTTGGCGGGCAGCACGCTCTGGTGGCAAGGCCCAAGATGGCTGAAGGCGCCCCCATCGGAGTGGCCAAGCAAAACGGATGCCTTGCTTATGGAAACGGACCTAGAGCAACGAGCTGTCCGAGCTCATACCACCAGCGCTCAAGAACTTCCGGATATTCTGGAGCAATTTTCGATCTTTTCTAGAGCCCTCAGAGTCATCGCACGGATCTTCCAGTTCTACCGCAACACGCATCCTGTGCATAATTTAACTCCCCGCAAGGCACCCCAGATATCTCACCAGAAGAAATTAAGATGGTAAAAGCCCGGCTTATTCGTTTAACGCAGAAACGATGCTACGCTGAAGAGTATCGGATGCTGGCTTCAACTGATGCCGTGAGCTCAACGAGTTCCATCCGCACCCTCAACCCCTTCCTCGATGCGGACGGAATAATGCGCGTGGGAGGAAGATTGGAGCTGTCGACGATGATTTCGACAACCTGCGCCTGGCAGACCCCTCATTCTACCGCTCAAGCGCAGTGTCTCTGATTCTGGGAGTAGACGCGTGTGGAGCCATACTCCGTCCTGGACTTAGGCCTGCAACCCCGACGCGACCGGCTGCTCAAAACACCGTTTTTGGATGGTTCATATTCGGAGTAACCCCATACTGAGCTGGCAAGCAAAACCTTTAGCGTTAAGAAAAAATGAAGTTTATACGTAATTGAATTTATAATGAAGTTTATACGTAATTGAATTTATAATGAAGTTTATACATTAATATTGAATTTATATTGCAGTGATGCTGCAAGGCGGGCGGCATGTTAAAGTCTGCATTATCAACTACAAACCTCACCTGAAGGGGTCGCTGGTAGAAGACTCGCTGCAAGCACTCGTTGCGTTTTTTTTTCCTTTCTTGGACTTTGTTCCATCATACGGATCTGTTAAATGGCATCAGTTCCTTAGAGCCTATAAAAGGGACGAACAGCGATAGACTCGCCCTTATTCTTTTACCAGCGATCCATCAGGTGAGTGTTTGCCAATACATTTGTACATTTTCGTCCTTTTACATTTTTAATAAAGGCCTGTGCGACAGGCTATTATATATATATACATATATACTTCATATCTTTGGATATTTAACTTATCTGTTTGTTGTTGGACAGCGAGGCACAGCTGGTAAGTTTTCCGTTTCATTATCGCGAGTTTCAAGAACCGGCTCCACATAGGTTCCCCGTTTCCGGAATTCACGAGGAATTCCGGCTCCATTTATCCCCGCTCGAACACAAAGTAATAACTTTTAAATAATCTGGAGGATTCAGCCAATAAGCTCCATTTCTACAGATTTTCTACATTTTGTAGTCATCGGTCCAAAAGAATTGTTTCGATCAACCATCGCCACAGGTAGTGACTACTTTGTCACATCACTCATCCTCGCGGGAACACTCGGAGTCGTAGTGTTACCTCCCTATAAAGTTGGAGCCTTAACGTTACCTCACTTCGGCTTATCTGATAGTTCCACGTCCTTTTTTGACAAATCACCGTTTTCTTACATCCTCCCTCTGACTTGAAGGTTTCTAGGTAGTTCTAACCTGCTTGACAAAGCGCACACAGGGTCTAATACTAAATATGGGGATGCAGACCATCCATGCCACAGCAGCGTCTCTTACTATCGTTACTTCACGTTATCATATATCGTTACATAATACCCTGGACTCGGGGGGTAGGCAGTTCTTGGTCACCGGCATCCCTGTAGCCCTCACATCGTGTGGAACGGCGCACATGCAAAACCACTCAGCCACATAAGTTCAGCTAAACCATCTGCTGAAGGCATAAAAATCACTAGCGACCAGAAATAAGAAATAAAAACTCCAAAAATAATTTTTACATAAAATAAATACAAACAATACCGGGACTGCCCCAACTCACGGGAAGCTCAATACGCTCTGATAGCGCAATTCCACATGCACGCGCACCAAATTGCCAGAGAGCCCGTCGGATCGCCAGCGGCAGGGAAAACTACGACGGCTAGTAGCAGAACCTCGGGAGGCCTTGGAGAGGGTCAACGCCGCCCTGAACTAAAAACGCGTCGGGAGGAAAGCATATTGAAGATATGATACAATTCTCGGACTAACTCCCTTCTTCTAGCTTCTCGAATGTTACAATCCCGCACTCCATGAGCACCTTCTATCTAGCATGCAGATATGGAGATGGGGATGTGCAGATGTGGAGCAAGCACTAATTGAATCCTTAACGTCTGTTATAGGTCACCGAGCCACCCGACTAACCGTGAAGAAGTAACCGCCCGCTATAAAGGTAAAATCCATCACCGCTATTCATCTCTTTCCGCCTTCAGCCTGGTAAGCGGTCCGTATCACACTGCCAACGCTGTCACATCGTCGCCCATATGGTGTCGCCACTGCTACAATACCGCCCTGCGGATACCTCCCCTGCTCCGACGACCGTTGGCCACAGTGCTCCTTCCTTACGCACCATCCTGGCTGTCCTCTTAACACCCCGTGGGACCTTCACTTGGCCCTGGATTGACTTATTGCTACCCCAGCGTTCGACGAGACCCACCTGATGTTTTGGCTATGGTCGGTATGGCGAAACTTCAGCGAAACTATTATTATTAAAAAAAAAAAACACTACAGTTGTTAGTACTTGTATCAAGCTTTGCTAAAATAACAAACAAGTTAAAAAACAATGTTGTTAAAAAAAATTTGTACGGGCCACGTGTGAGATACACTATACATCGTGGCGTGCACCGCTTACCACACCGAAGATTATGGGTTCAAGTCCCGGGCAACGTCAAAAATTTAGAAACAAGTTTTTGAGAAATATTTCTTTAGGCGCGTTATGAAAAAATTATGAGAGCGAAATTTAAAAAAAATGTGACACAAAAGTCCCATGATGAAAACGAGGTTCGTATGTGTTGTGGCGAATTTCGGCATCACTAAGCTTTTAGTAAATAAAGGCACAACAACAAAAACATTAAAGCAAGCTACAATGGCAGGCGACGAGAAGTACATTCACACACATAACTAGGAGCTCGAAGTGAAGAGATATCTAACACACACACATGTAATCATCAGCCGAAGTTCTTGCTCACACATACACGCATATAACTAATAACCAAGCAAGAGATACAAAAGTTCTAGAAGGTGCAGCGTCTAGACCTTTGGAGAAATATGCGGACGAGGCAACACAGAGTATAAAAGCAGCGCAAGCTGTGTAATATCCAATGATTTTTGATTTAAAAACGCTATTGGTTGTGAAGTATAATTGTGAAGTACTACTCCCAAAGTAATCTAAATAAAGTCCAGTTTGCAATACTGAATATTGGAGCACTTTATTCGACAGTTTACCGATTCGAACGTTAGCAGAAGGTGTATAAATATCAGGAATCCCCAGAATTCGTTAGAGTATGTTCGCCGTGAAGAGTACGAGCAAACTTGCATTGAGTACCACCGCATCCGCTAGCGTTAATTAATTTCGGCAGTGCCTTTATATGTATGCAAGTTAATCCCACCAACAACAAATGTGTCAAAGATATCATTGACACATTGGCAATAAAGGAAGTGGCCATCATCACCTTGGACTTGTGGTCCGCTTTCAATAGAATTAACAAATCATCTAACACCTATGCTTCACACTTCCTAGAATTTAAGATAGGATTACAAATCTAGAGCTAAGTAAAATATTGTATAAATATATGAAATTAATATATTTCGTGCGCGACAATCACTAAAGTGTATATTGTGTTCCATTTGCTGGTAGCGCCGCAAAGCAGAACTAAGTTTTTAAAAAGCTTCTGCTAAACGAGGAGAAGTTAAGTAGCTATCCTGCCAGAAGACTTAACATTGAAATTCCTTATGCGAAAGGAAATGTTAAGTGTTTGAGCGACTATCGTAGCCGCCAACAACCAACTCTTTTATTTGTACACAAATTAGCATTACGAATATCGAATTTATAAAAAGACTGAATTAGTTGACATTTCTCGTCATATTGTTTTTTTTATTAATTCGAATTCTTTTAATCATTCGGTGTGACCACAAAACTTTGCTCTTTTGGAATTCCATCCATTTATAAATTTCTTTGGTATATTCTCGTTATCAATTTATACTTAAACTCAATAACTTGCGTGATAAAGGTGTTGAATTTATATTAGAACACGTGCTCGTGAAAAGAAAGTGCGCTAATAAAGCTGCGTGTCTATTGAATTTAAACGAAATAATAAAACTGCGTGTCTCTTTATTGAACTTAAATGGAAGCAAGTAGGCAATCACAGTTATCCCACCATTGTGAAAATACAAAAGAGGTGTCACCATCAACTCTAATCGCCACCGCCGTCAGATATAACCACACCGTCATCATCATCATAGCACCACCACTATCATTAAAACGCCGCCATATCACCACTACGTCCTCGCCCTCACCGCCGCAACCGCAACAGCCACATCACAACCAAAAAGGTAAATAACCGTGGTCCTTCGACGCCACTAGAGCAACCAGCGACCAAGAAAAATAAAAGTACCCATCCTAAACGTGAGTATTAAATGATATAATACACCCCCATCACGGAAAAATACACATAATTGAAAAATTAAGGCAATTTTAATTTTTCGAGGATTATTGTTTCCCGCCAAAAATCCTCATTTCCCGCCAAAACCTGCACATACCACTTCATATATATACATATATATATGTACAGCAATAACCCCATATTACAAAACTCAGTACGGTATATGTACCAAACATAATAAGAAAAACTAAGCTAGATACAGTGGGCACGCATATCGATTTTACCTCTCAAATAATTTTTTTAGGCATTACATTTGTATATCGCTCTAAAATTATTTAATCCCCCATAGCATAAACCACCACAGTTTTCTTATTTATCCCCATAATTGATAAAACGCGCAAATAATATTCTTTCGATTCCCTTACTTGCGCATACATACATACGGATATACAACATAAAGAAAACGACATAAGCGGTGAAATAAAATCTCGTGCACAGTGGTACAAGAGTGGTGCAATGCATGTAATATCACTTTTCTCGCATTAAATTTGCACGCTATAAATTCTCAATCCCCATTAAGAATTTCGATAAGATACTAATTTCACTCTCCTCAAAGTCTCTACAGTCCAACGATTCGAAGTTTTAAATAACACTCCTCTAAGGCACACCAAAAACACACAAAAAAAACATATATTTAAGCTAATCTCATACGAATTAATTTCCCGTATCAAAATTATAATAATTTTAATTTATTTATTTATTTATTAGTCTACAAATTTAACAATTAATCAGACTAAATATAGAATAGTATAAAAACAAACAAAAATACTTGGCAACTTAAATATATAATAATTACAAAAATATACTGAAATACTATGTATTAAATCATTCAGTTGCAAAGACACACAGAGGTATAGGGGTTGTACCTTACATATTTAAGGTGTAAGTAAGTACTTTTTAATTATGAAAATCGGATCGCATGTATCTAAAATTTTGCTGTGATTTTTGAAATCATGACAAATGCCACGAAGTGGGTCATGCATTTCGAATTTCGATCTGCATGTAATTATATGCAGTTGTTGGAAATATCTAGACGGTCTGACTGGCACATTGAACTTAATTTCGCCAAGCAGAAATGGGCTAGCTATTATCCCTCTTAAGAGTTTTACCATAAATAAGACATTAAGCATCTCCCTACAGCTCTGTAATGTAGGCAACTGTAATAGTTTTAATCGGCTGCAGTACGGTGGAAGATTCCTTGACGTGTCCTAAGGCAAGTGTTTCAAAGCAAAAAGCAAAAACTGTTTTTGGACCGATTCCAGTTTATCGCAATTGATTTTATAACGTGGGCTCCAGATTATCGAAGCATATTCCAATATTGGCCTCACCAATGATGTAAACAGAGTTTTCGTAACGTACGGATCACTAAATTCCTTAGACCACCTTTTCACGAACGCCAAAGTAACTTTAGCCCTATTAACGCAAGTTTCTATATGTAACCTAAAGTCAATCTTAGGGTCCATTGTAACACCTAGGTCAGTGAAGTTGGTAAATTGCTTAATAACATAATCTACAATCACATAATCATGGGAATTAAAGGTTTTTCGCGTAAAACACATGAACTTACACTTCGGAAGGTTTAGTGACATGAGGTTAGCATTACACGATACAACTAGGATGTTCAGATCCAACTAAAGAAGTGCTCTATCCTCTGGTGAGCGGATAGGCATAATAAGTTTCATGTCATCCGCATACATCAACGGCTTACAGTACTTCAAAACACTTAGTAGGAATAACACTGACCCAAGATGGCTACCTTTTGGAACACCAGAATCTACATTGATAAATTTGGACCAATAGTTGTTAAAAATAACTGTTGATTTACGTTTATTCAAATAAGAAGAAACCCAAGAGAGAAGTAAAGGAGGAAAGCCTAAGCGGTCGAGTTTGTGTAAGAGCAGAGAATGGGATACTTTATCAAACGCCTTACTAAAATCTATGTAAATAACATCAACTTCGCAGTTAGATTTAAAGCTATTGGATACAAGGGTCGTGAACTCTAGAAGGTTAGACACTCTTGACTTTCCCTTACAAAATCCGTGCTGTGATAAGTCAATAACCGAAGATAGACTAAACCCCAGTTGTTCTGTGAAAATCGCTTCGAACAGCTTGGGAATGGCATTGAGTTTAGCTATTCCTCTGTAGTTTGTGCCACAAGATCTGCTGCCACTCTTATGGAGAGGAATTATAAATGACTATTTCCACTTCATAGGAAACATCCGTTGCTTCAGGGAAGCATTAAGTAAACAAGCTAGAGGTCGATATAGGTATTGTCACAAGTTTTTAGCACAACTGGTGGAATTTGATCAGGTCCGGCAATGTAAGATATTTTCAGATTATCAAGATGCCAAAGAACATCCTCAGCACTAATAAAAGGAACTAATGCCGAATTCAGTGGGGACAAACTAAATGTATAATCTGACGACAACGAATCGGAGGAACTCGAATAGTTAGATCTGAAATAATATGCAAACATATTAGCAATTATGGCATTATCGCTCGAAGTATGATCGTAAGCTTCATTGTAGAAGGAAACCCTTTAGTCTTTCTTTTCGAGTTAACGAAACTGTAAAATGCCTTAGGCAGTTGATGTAGCTGTCGAGGTGTCCGATAAAGGTATGCATTTGTGAAAAATCTCGTGAAACACGTTGTTAAAGTGAGATACGCTCACTTCAATATCCCCGTTGTACTCAGGTCAGGTAATTTTTGAAATCTCGCTGACTAGCTCGGACCAATTAGCTTTCCTGAATTGAAACCGGCGAGGAGTCTCACACGAAAGTTTGGTCCTATGCTCAGGAATACTAGATATAGTTAATACGTATATATATATATATATATATCTTATAATTTTCCCACGTATATTTAAACCACCCTCATATACATATTAAATATATTAAATATAGTGAAAATGCAGCACAGTGGTCAAATTTGCTCAGTCTCACCCTCAAAAAATTTTAACTTAGAAACTTTTTTCGGTTTTGAAAATTATTCTCCTGCTATTTAACGTAACTCCCTCACACATAGTTAAAAGCAATACTCTCTCTTCAAAAAATATAAAAGTCTTCTCTCCAAGTTAAATTTTATCAAGTCTCAACCCCAAGCGTAATAAACAAAAAGTAAACATGAGTGATGATGAAAAGAGGAAACTAGCTCAAAAACTCAAGGAGTTAAACAATTTAAATTCTCGTCTGCCCCAAAAAAGTTCATTACCGACAGGGATATTTTCATGGACTATTGTGCTCGGTTTAAATCAACCTCCCTCCAAGATAATACTGAGTCGTCCCTTAATGTTAAGAACTCGAATATCGATTAACTGTGGAATAGAGTCCAAAAAACATTCGACAAAGTGGTAGAAACCGAGGATCAGGACATGCCCGAAGATTTTGTCAAATCTGCCAATAGCAAATACATGACCTGCTTCGTAACTTATGAGGACACAAAGGCTCAGATTGAGGACCAGATCCAGTTGCTTAAACAAGCAAATACCCCGCGCCCCCTATCGGCACAACAGGTCCATCTGACAACTCCGGTATTTCGCTAAAAATCCCTCCCTGCGATACCGAAATATTTTATGGTGGTTATGAAAAATGGCCCTCATTTCGTGACATTTTCACAGCTGTTTACATTAACCACCTCAAACTCTCCAAGCGCAAAAATTGTATCACCTCAGATACAAAACCCAAGGAAAGGCAGCTCAAATAGCAACCAATTTCCCTTGACTGATGACAACTTTGCCTTAGCGTGGGAAGCCCTAAAGTCCCGATACGAGAACAGAAGAGTTCTCGTAGATAATCAAATACGGACCCTGATGAATTTAAAAACGATCACATTCATAGGTTGCAATCGTCGGTAAATAATTGCCTTCAAATTCTCGCCACGCAACAAGTCTCCACAGATAACTGGGACCCCATACTTATTTATCTGGTTACCTCTAAACTCCCAGAAAATACAGTCACGTTGTGTGAGCAATCTCTAACCTCAAGAAGATAACTTCCCAACTGGTCACAAATGGACCAGTTTCTGACAACTCGATACGAAGTGGTAGAAAGAGTTGATCAATGGCGCCCAACTAAAAGCAAATTCGCTCGCCTCAAACTAGGCCGCCATTTAAACCCCAACAGGCGTACTCGTTTCCAAGTAAATCGACCTCCCTAACCCCGTCTCACACGACAGAGCATCGAACAATGTACAAATGCTCAATGTGCAAAACCTCCTCTCATCCCTTGATAAATTGTTTCAAAATTTAAGAAATTGTCTACCTCTGACCGCAGGAAGTTTGGCAAAGAAAACAATATGTGTTTCAATTGTCTCTCCCAGTCACACATGTTGAAATATTGTCCTAGCACTCAAACCTGCAATCAGTGTCGAGATCGGAAATACTCAGTGCTTCATGAAGACACTTCACCCAAGCCGAGGAGACAGCCCTCCCGAGTGCAAAGGACAACCTCCGAAACCACTACGACAAACCCCATTAACTCATCCGATAAAACCCCGGATCAAGCCGATCTTATGAATGAAGGAACTTTCTGTTCTCAGAAAAGCCAGGTACAATCATTCTGTGCAGAAACCGATTGTAAAGAATTTTTCCCACGGCTATCGTCCCGGTAAAACACAAAGGGGAGATATTAAAGCTTAGAGCTCTTGTACATCAGGGATCTGAAGAAACTTTCATTTCCACAGGAGCACAAGACAGGATCAGACTCCCTTATAAACCCTCCAAGTTTGAAATCTCTGGCATGGGAGGGAAAGTAGTGCAAACCTCAAATAAACTGTGTTCCCTGGCCCTTGTTTCCGCCGATATGCAAACAAAAATCAATGCGGAAGCGATAGTGTTACCTCGGCTGACTAAAATGCTCCCCAACTTACAACTTAGTAAAAAGCTCCAAACAAAATGGGCGCACCTCAATCTCGCCGATTGAAATTGTCACTCTCCATCTCAAATAGACCTTGTTCTAGGTAGTACATAATACCCCAAATAATTAAGGAAGGCGGCGAAAAACTCTCACCCCACCTGTTAGCCCAAAACACGATATTTGGATGGATCATCAGCGGCAAGCCGCCCGTGGAAGTAACCTCCTACTCCATCCAAGTATCAGAGGCAACAAATAACGAGCTAAGCTCCCTACTAAGGAAGTTTTGGGAATTAGAAGGAACACCCAGCTTCAATGGCAAAACTCCTTAAGATGAGTTTTGTGAAAATTATTACACAGACACAACTACCCGCTCGGATAATGGATGTAATGTGGTCAGGCTCCCCTTTAAGCCTAGCTTCCCTGACGCGATCCCCTTCTCCAATTCATGCCCCTCGGCCCAAGCCAATTTTTAGGGATGGAAAAAAACTCGAAGAGGAAATCTCAAGGAACTATATGATAGTGTATTAGAAGAATACATCACCCTCGATCATATGGAAGAAACGGGTTCCCATGAAAAATTCAACGAAGGCAAATGCGCCTCGTTTCATCTCCCCCATCATGCGGTTATAAAGCCCGAGAAGAAAACCACGAAAGTAACGGTCGTATTTAACGCCTCGAAAAAATCGGCATCAGGATATTCTCTTAATGATGTTCTCTATACCGGACCTACCCTCCAACCGGATCTGATGCTCCTTATTCTCAAATGGAGAATATACCAGTTTGTTTTTAACGGAGACGTAGAAAAATGTATCGTGAAATCATAATGCACGAAGACGACAGAGACTATCATAGGATCGTCTTTCGCTAGGGTCCGAGCGTCTGAAAACAGTCATATTTGGTGTGAACTGTGCCCCGACCTCGCCATACGTACTCGTCACCAACTGGCCAAAGATGTAGAAGAAACTTCCCCCCCCGTCCCTGTCTTGACCAAAGAAACGTATGTAGATGACATTCTCTGTGGTAGCCATGCTATTCTCTCGGCTGGACAGTCTCTCTCTCTCAAGTCGTCCAAGCACATGGTTCATCAGGATTCCCATTACGAAAAATAACGGCCAACCATCCTAGTATTCTGAAAGATATCGACAAGGAGGACTTGGTCGACACACATCTTTTAGAGTTCGAGAAAACGAGTAACGCCAAAACTCTCGGCATTTAATGGAACGACCTCACTGACACCTTCTCGTATGCAGTCGACTCTATACCCCTGTCGCCTGCTAGGACAAAGTGTCAGATCCTCTCCTCTGTCACTAAAATTTTTGACCCCGCAGGGTGGCTTACGCCGATAATGATTCAGGCAAAGATTCTCCTCCAAGAGTTGTGGATCGACGGAACCGACTGGGATGAAGAAGTTCCGTCTTATAAAGTGGTCTTAATTCACTAAAAATGTGTACGGTATCTCAAACATTAAGATGGGTCAACTATAACCCCAAACAGCAAGTAGAAATGCATGGATTCTGTGACGTATCGGAAAAGGCATACTGCGAAAATATATATGTTCGGACCACTTACGATACTAGTACCTCCTCTCATCTCTTGGTTTCAAAGGGTAAAGTTGCACCCCTTCGCACTGCCAGCATGCCAAGGTTAGAACTATGCGCGGATCTTCTTTTGGCACGTCTAGTCGCCGTCGTCCAGTCAAACCTTAATCTCTCTATCACAAAGGTAATACTATGGTCTCACTTGGAAATAGTTTTAGCATGGCTGGAAAACCCCCCCATACTTGGAAGACCTTTGTCTCTAAC
The DNA here is from genome assembly GCF_040869045.1 of Eurosta solidaginis. NCBI lineage: Eukaryota > Metazoa > Arthropoda > Insecta > Diptera > Tephritidae > Eurosta > Eurosta solidaginis. Next base: position 102,520,308 of record NC_090320.1, on the reverse strand, counting down.
CGCACCGCTGAAATAATGGATCTCGTCGCAAATGCATCATGGAAACATGTCGGCACTCGCGACAACCCAGCCGACATGGGCACTAGAGGATGTAAGTCCATTGAATTGGCTAGTTCTCAGTTATGGTGGAATGGCCCTGAGTGGCTGACTTAGCCCCCGGAAGCCTGGCCAAAACGCATTATACGAAACACCAACCCACCGGAGGTACGCCGAGTCGAAGCTCTACTCGCCACGGAAGATGAACCGGATTTTCTCGACCAATTCTCCTCTTTTTTACGAACGCTTAGGGTAATGGCATATGTCCTAAAATTCATCCGCAATCTGAGTCATCGAGGCACACGTTCCGCGTCCTCCACTCTCTCCTACGATGACCTCCATAAAGCGAAATGTAAGAATGTAGCCTTGACGAAAACCCGCTTTTTCCCCCGTGAAAAAGCATGTTTAGAAACTCCAAGGTGATAGACAAACGAATCCCCCTAGCGGCTCTTAGTCCATACCTCGACAAAGATGGTCTGCTTCGGGTGAATGGGAGATTAGCCTATTTGACCATGACGTTTAATGAACGACACCCTATTATCATCCCGGAAAAATCGCGATTCGTGACTCTATGTTAAGTTCCTGCATGAGCTATTTCTCCACGCCGAGGCACGTCTCTTGCAACAATGCCTAAGGCAGGAAGTCTATATCCCTCGGCTCAAACCCCTTATAAAGAAACGCATACTCCAATGTAAGACCTATACCCTACATAAGCAGCAGATGCACTCGTAAATCATGGCAGCGTTGCCCCCGGGACGGTGCACTTATGCTCCGCCTTTTACTATCACCGGTGTTGACTTTGCGGGGCCATTTCACGTAAAAGCCTCTATGCTAAGGTCTCACACCCTACTAAAATGTTACGTGGCCGTTTTTGTATGTTTGCCTACAAAGGCTGTCCACCTTGAGTTGTGCTCCGATTTAACAACTAACGCTTTTCTCGCAGCTTTCGCTCGCTTCGTCGGACGTCGCGGATACCCAGCGAAAATGATGGCAAAACGTTTATAGTAGCCAAAAATGCAACGGAAAAGGAATTTATTTATTTATTTAGTCTAGTAAAAACTGTTTAGTACAGACACTTATGACTAAATTACAGAGACCAGCTTATATTAAGCTATGGAGAACACTAGCAAAAAGAATTTATATTATTACAGATTAAGTAATTTTTTAGTTTAAGTTGAAAAGCGTATTTTGAGTCGGAGAAATCAATATCCAAAACACTTGAGAATTAACTAATTTCTGATGGGGCTCTGTTAATAGGCGCTTTTGAGTTATAAACAGTTCTACTCAGCCCTATGAAAAATATTTCAAAGGAGGTTTCGACAGGGAGTATTTAAGCATAGTCTTTCAAGAAGCAACGCGCAGTCAATTTTTCGACTTTCTGAAAACTGCCTCCCAAGAACTCATCCAGAAATACTCCCCTCAAGGTATTAATTAGTAGTTTATTCCCCCCGGTGCTCCCCATGTGGGTGGTCTGTGGGAGACCGCAGTAAAAAGTTCCAAATTCCACTTTAAAAGGACCGCAGGAACACATACCTACACCTTTAAGAAATTCACTACTCTCTTAGTGAGAATAGAAGCGGTCTTGAACTCTCGCCCGATTGCACCTCTATCTCAAGACCCCTCCGACTTCACTGCTCTCACCCCCGGCCACTTCCTCAGAGGCTGCCCTCTTCTGGCCATCCCGGAAGTGGATCATGCAGATTTGTCCCTTATAAATCGTTGGAAAAGGGTAAAAAGCATCCATCACCAATTCAGCAAAATATGGAAAGAAGATTATTTAAAGGATCTGCAGAATCGGCTAAAGTGGAAAAATCCACAAACTGAGCCCAAAGTTGGTGAATGCGTTTGTATTCACGACGAATCACTCCCCCCGACAGAGTGGCGTCTAGGACGCATTGAAAAAATATATCCCGGGCCAGACGGCGACATACGCGTTGTCGACGTTCGCACTCAAACCGGCACCCTCAAACGCCCACTCGTAAAATTATGTTTCCTCCCTCAAAGCAAACCACAGATAGGGCGAGCACGGCAAGCCCACCAAGCTACCACTAAACCACCTCTTCCACCATTTCCGCATTCCCGTCGCAACAGTATCACACTTCGTAGACACAATGCCAACTGACACTCCCTGCATTAACATTTCTCTCACCTAAAATGCATTTACAACTGTACTTCCAGATCGCTATGGATTGCGCTCAACCGGCATCCCGGGGGTCAGTGAGATCGGAGATCGTCGATCCGAGCCACGCCGGCGAGTCCCGAACCTCGACATTGCTAGTGGACTATAGACGATGCTGAATTTGCATACGTCAGCACGCGCTCCGAAATTGTGCTATATTTAAAAAAATGAAGCCACCCCAGATATGGATACTTGCGCGGGCACATAAGTTTTGCCTGAATTTCTTGGCATTATCACAACCCATCAGCGAGTGTAGCTCGTACGATCGGTGTCGGATTTGCGGAACACGGCATCACAGTCTACTCCATCCGCGGGACACTACCCCAAGCGCCCCACGTGCCGCCCAGGCACCCCAGCCTGGCGGTATCAATCCCGACACCCCCACGTCATACCCAGGCACCCCGGCCTGGTCGCCAAGCAGTACCACCACAGGTACCTCTGCCCCCACCGTACGATCAACGGTAACAATTTGATCACGGTGGATGCTTAGTGATGCACAGCCATTAAATCGATTTTCACTCATCGTGTTTCTCAAATAGTTTTTAATCAGCCTAAGAGTTGAAAAAGATCTCTCGTTCGGTGCCGTTGTTACTGGAAGCGTACACAAGATTTTCAGCAACATGTGAACATTAGGAAAAGCCACAGGATCGCATTCCTGTAATATTAATCATAGATAAATTGATAACAAAAAAACAACCGAAGTACCTTCTTCAGGAATATGTAGAATTCATGCTTTTTGAGCCCATGCATGAGATCTAACGTAAACGTATATAAAATTCAAAAGAAAGAAACCGATCGAAAAGAAAAAAATTTAATTTAAAAAAGTCATAACCACACAAAAAAAACACTAATGTGTTTTTATACTCAGCTGAGCAGAGCTCAAAGAGTATTATAACTTTGTTCGCATAACGGCAATCCGTAACGGCATAAACTAATCGAGATAGATATAGACTTCCATATATCAAAATGATCTGGGCGAAAAAAGAAATTCATTTATCCATGTCCGTCCGTCCGTAAACAGGATAACTTGAGTAAATTTTGACGTATCTTGATGAAATTTTGTAGGTGGGTTTCTGGGCGCTCATCTCAGATCGCTATATAAAATGAACGAAATCGGACTGCAACCATGCCCACTTTTTCGATATCGAAAATTTCAAAAAACCGAAAAAGTGCGATAATTCATTACCAAAGACGGATAAAGCGACGAAACTCGGTAGGTGGGTGGACCTTGTGACGCAGAATAGAAAATTAGTAAAATTTTGGACAACGGGCGTGGCACCGCCCACTTTTAAAATAATGTAATTTAAAAGTTTTGCAAGCTGTAATTTGGCAGTCGTTGAAGATGTCATGATGAAATTTGGCAGAAACGTTACTCCTATTAATAAGTAAAAATTACCGAAATGGGATGACGAACACGCCCACTTAAAAAAAAAAAAATTTTAAGTCAAATTTTAACAAAAAATTTGATATCTTTACAGTATATAAGTAAATTATGCCAACATTCAACTCCAGTAATGATATGGAGCAACAATATACAAAAATAAAAGAAAGTTTCAAAATGGGCGTGGCTCCGCCCTTTTTCTTTTAATTCGTCTAGAACACTTTTAATGCCATAAGTCGAACAAAAATTTACCAATCTTTGTGAAATTAGTAGGGCCATAGATTCTATGACGATAACTCTCTCCTAGGAAAATGGGAGAAATCGGCTGAAGCCACGCCCAGTTTTTATACAAAGTCGGCCGCCTGTTCTTCCGCTTGGCCGTTAACATGATAACTTGAGCAAGAATCGATATATCTTTACTAAACTTAGTTCACGTACTTACCTCATCTCACTTTACCTTGGTATAAAAAATGACCGAAATCGGACTATGACCACGGCCACTTTTTCGATATCGAAAATTACGAAAAATGAAAAAATGCCATAATTCGCCTTCACATATACAACTAAGTGCCACTCCCTTTTAAAACCCTCATTAATACCTTTAATTTGATACCCATAAAGTAGAAACACATTCTAGAGTCACCTTTGGTCCACCTTTATGGCGATATCTCGAAGAGGCGTCCACCTATAGCTAAGGCCCACTACGTTTTAAATAACATTAACACCTTTCCTTTGATACCCATATCGTACAAACGAATTCTAGTCACCCCTGGTTCACCTTTATGGCGATATCTCGAAAAGGCGACCACCTATACAACTACCACCACTCCCTTTTAAAATACTCATTAACACCTTTCATTTGATACCCATATCGTACAAACGCCTTCTAGAGTCACCCCTGGTCCACCCTTATGGCGATATCTCGAAAAGGCGTCCACCTATAGAACTAAGGTCCACTCCCTATTAAAATACTCATTAACACCTTTCATTTGATACCCATATCTTACAAACACATTTTAGAGTCACCTTTGGTCCACCTTTATGGCGATATCTCGAAAAGGCGTCCACCTATAGAACTAAGGCCCACTCCTTTTTCAAATACTCATTAATACCTTTCATTTGATACCTATATCGTACAAAGAGATTCTAGAGTCACCCCTGGTCCTCATTTATGGCGAATCACGATGTTTTTGCTGCCGCCCCATCAAACTCTGCCCCAACTGGCGCAAGAGCCACGACCATAAGTGTAGATGACGAACTGGTGGCGCTACGAAAACGTATGGAAATGCTAAAATTAATGAAAGAAATCGACGAGTTAAAAGCTAGTACTGGGGTACAACAGCAACGTAGACTGGATTTTGCCGATATAGAGCATGATATGCCCAAGTTCTGTGGTGATGATATATCAGTGACGGTGGAACATTTTCTTCAAGATTTCGAAGAAGTAATGGAGTCGCCAATAGTAGACGAACGATTTAAATTGCTGGCTTTTCGTCACTGCCTGGTGGGAACAGCCAAAGCTTTCCTTACCACCACCAAAGCGTTAAGCTATGCCGGGTTTAAAAAGGCTGTTACGACGGAATTTGACGTGCCGATACAGAGGAACGGAGTTTATAAGATGTTGGCAAGACGCAAGTGGGACAAAAAGAGCGAGTCATTACATTGCTACGTTCTATTGATGCAGGCAATAGGAAAACGGGAAAACATATGCGAAACAGAAGTCATTGATTTCATAATAGACGGCATAGGCAATGTAGTGCCTAATGCACATCTACTGTTACCGGCCAAAACACTTGATGAGTGGAAGGTATTAGTGAGCCATTTTCAAAGAAAATATTTCACAGTAGAACCAAACTAATATTTGTTAGAAATTAAGTTATACTGTATCGAGGTCGATTACAGTGTCAGATTGGCCGAGCGGTAACTCTGAACACAAATCGCGAATTGTATTAGATTAGGTATTAGATTAAGAAATGTACGATAATGAAGATAGAAATTAAGTTATAATGTATCAAGGTCAATACAGTGCGAGCTGTAACTCTGAACACAAATAGCGAATTGTATCAGATTAAGAAATGTATGACAGTAAAAATAGAAATTAAGATAATGTATCGAGGTCGATACAGTTTCAGGCTGGCCGAGTTGTAAGACCATGAATGCAACCATGTCAACTAATTAATAGAATAAGCCAAAATACATAACTGTAAAGGAAGAAAAGAGAAGATGGTGGACTTCCGGTTCATAATTTGATTGACGACTGAAGAATAAAGTATTAAGAAAATTAATTCGGACGTTTCTACTGTTCTATTAACCATCGAAGGTAGAAATTACAGTTTACGTGTTTTTTTTTAAGGGTTATTTCCGTGAAATGTGCTTTATTTGTTTTACAATAATATATGAATTGTTTTGTACAAATATAAAGTGTAGCTATTGTTTTCTTGGAAAAAAATCTATCAACTTCTACCACTATTTTAATTTTTCGTCTACCAACATTCTCTTTTTAAAGGTCCGTGCACTGGATGCAATCAACACCAAAACTGGCATAACGGTAATTTTCCAGTTAAAGAAGAAAATAATGACAACGTAATTTAAGGGGCAGTTAGAGATATGTACTGTGAATTGGTTTATGGAAAAACCCGATTTTGAAAAATGTTTAGTTATGACTCTTTTGTAGTTAGTGTGCGATATATTTATTTATATTAGGAACAAACCTAGTTCCAGAGCGATTGAATTACAACCAGCGCCTGTCTCGTGGTCGTCGCGTAATTGAAAACGCATTTGATATTTTGGCTTGCAATTGGAGAATTTTGTTAGGCTCATTGAATATGGATTCTGAATCCGCTGAAAAAATAGTAAAGGCTACCGTCATGTTGCACAACTTCCTTAAATTACACGACGATAGCTATTGTCCGCCTGAAGCAATGGATGAGGAGGAGAACGGCATTGTAAAAAGGGGTTTGTGGATGCGTGAAATTCGAGCACCTTTGCAAAATTAAAGGTCCGCTTGCTCAAACAACAACACAAGAAGTGCCCTTAATTTAAGAGACCAACTAAAAGATTATCATCTCATCCTATTCAAGGAATAGGATTATTAATTTAATTTTATTTAATTTTTTATTTAATTTTTTCATTAAAAGCACAGGAAGTGAACTCACTATAAAGTTGACTTTATAACATCATAAAGATTTTATAAAGAAGAACAAAGAGAATAATAAAATTGGTTTACTTTTGATGATCAAAAACTTAAAACAGTTTTTCAACCACGCATTTGAATAATTTTTTAATCAATATTTTTAACATTAGGCGATGTAGCCCATCAAGGGGAGCGTGCATTCCACAAGGTCATCAAATCCGCTTCAGCTCGTTGTATTCCCGTCAGGAAAATCCCGAAAATCTGGCCACACTTACCAGAGGATGCCGCAACTCTATCGGAAGAACGTAGGCTTATAAGACAGCAAGACTGTGGCGACCCCCAAATAAGGGACATTACCCAGTGGATTAGACAGCTTGTGTATAACCACAAGCGGGCGCAATGGGAGGAGCACCTAAAGAATTGTAACCTCTCTGCCGGTGTGGGTAAGCTATGGTCTACCGTAAGGTCCCTATTGAACCCAACTAAGCACAACGATCAAATATCCATCGCATTCGGCGATAAAGTACTGCAGGGTTCGAAAAAATGCGCGATCGCTTTCTGCCGACAATAAGTAATGCATTCTTTGGTTGACAAAGGCAGACGGCGAACCAACACACGCGTACACAAGCATAAACCCAGCGTTGTTGTTGTAGCGATAAGGTTACTCCCCGAAGGCTTTGGGGAGTGTTATCGATGTGATGGTCCTTTGCCGGATACAGATCCGGTACGCTCCGGTAACACAGCACCATTATGGTACTAGCCCGTACATCTAGGGAACGATTTATATGGCCACATTAAACCTTCAGGCCATCCCTCCCTCCCCACCCCCAAATTCCATGAGGAGCTTGTGGCGCCAGAGCCTCGTCTGTTAGTGAAACGGGATTCGCCGCTCGAAGGTGAGGTTGACAATTGGGTTGGAGAAGCTATATATTGCGCTACACAACCCCTTGTACCCAGCGTGTCCTCAATTACCATCAACGGCAAAGAGGTTGAAGATGCCATCGTTCATGCTAAACCATCTTCAGAAGTAGGCCCCGACGGCATAGACATACCGATGCTTAAAAAACTTGGCAAAGAGGGATTTAATAATCTAGCGCATGTCTTCAATCTGTCTTTGTCCACCTTCGCCATCCCCGAAAAATTGAAAATGGCTAGGGTGGTTCCGCTGTTAAAGCCTGGGAAACAGCTATCATAGGGAATTCTTGTCATCCGATTTCTCTCCTATCGCCAGTAGCCAAGACACTTGAAGATATTCTGCTCCACTATTTCACTGTAGAGTTGCGTCTTGCGAATCATCAGCATGGTTTTCGAAAACTACATAACGCAACCACCGCGCTAAAGGCCATCAACACTCAGATGAATTGCGGATTGAATCAAAAACCCCTCCATAGAACAGTACTCATAGCCCTACACTTATGAAAAGCTTTTGATACAGTCAACCATGGCACGCTACTTCAAGACTTGGAAGGGTCCTCGCTTCCTTAAAGTCTCAAACGGTGGACCGTAAATTATCTGCCTTCACCACCAGAAGGAGTCACCATAGTATCCTACGCCGATGTCTGCACGATAAGGGTCACCAATCCTGGCCCACCCATCAATGAGCTATGTAATAAAATAAAACTAACTCCCTGATCTCTCAAGTTTACAGCTTCGCTAAACTTGACATTGTCACCAACCAAATCAACGGCGACCTTATTTACAACATGGACACGGCAAATGTCGACGATATTGAATATCCACGTCGGTGGCATCACGCTACCGTCTTACACCCAAAAATACTGAATGTGACGTTCGATGAGGATCTGGCTTTAGGCGAGAACGCAATCGCAATTGTACCTAAAATGCAGAGCCGTAATAAAATTCTCTAATCTATTGCCCGCAGCACTTCGGGTAAAGACAAAGGAACGCTCAAATCCACTTACAAAGCAATTGGCCGGCCGATTGCATGCTACGCGTCCCCGATATGGTCGCCAAGCCTAAGGGTTACTCACTGGAAGAAAATACAGGCCTGCAAAATACTTCCCTCAGAACCGCTACCGGCTATCTACTTATATCCCTAGAACACCACCTACACAATGAGGCGAGATTACTCCCCATTAGGGAGGGAAATGAAATGCTAAACAAATAGTTTCTGTTGAATACCCAGAAATTTGGGCAACAAAACAGACATCTGATTGATGAGGCTACGCCTCCCAGGGGCTTAAGGGGTTATCTCTGTAAGGATTATGAGGAAATAGCGCACCTGAGAACACGTCCAAAATGCACAAGCAGGTCCTCAGTGATATATATGCCAGGAATTTCCCCACGAATCCAGTTCTTAAAGAAAAATACCCAGAACTCACAGAAGAAGAACGCACTCTCCCTAGGAAAACGCGCGTCACTGTAGCTCAACTTCGATCTGGATACTGTAACAGGTTCAACTCTTACCTATCCAGAATCGACCCCGACATACAAAAGATATGTTTTGCTTGCAATGTGTCCCTACATGACACCAACTATCTGTTGTTGTTGTTGTAGCGATAAGGTTACTCCTCGAAGGCTTTGGGGAGTGTTATCGATGTGATGGTCCTTTGTCGGATACAGATCTGGTACGCTCCGGTAACAGCACCATTAAGGTGCTAGCCCGACCATCTCGGGAACGATTTAAACCTTCAGGCCATCCCTCCCTCTCCACCCCCAAGTTCCATGAGGAGCTCCTCTTGGAACTTGGGGTCGCCAGAGCCTCGTTTGTTAGTGAAACAGGATTCGCCACGGATAGGTGAGGTTGAAAATTGGGTTCGGAGAAGCTATATATTGCGCTGGCAAACTGAAGAGTTGCGCTACACAGCCCCTTGAATCCGGTATTTTAGTCGCCTCTTACGACAGGCATACCTACCGCGGGTATATTCTGACCCCGTAACCCGCTGGGAACACCAAATTTTTGACACCAAAATTGTTGACACCAACCATCTCTTCAATTGTTATTTGGAACCAACGCGTCTAACACCACTCTCACTATGGGCCACTCCTGTTAAAACTGCATGGTTCCTTGAACTCCTCTAACTGGAGTTGATGACAATTTGTGATAGGTCGTGCCAATTGGATGGGGCGATACACGGTTACAATGTAACGACAGCCTAAGAGCAACTCACCACATCAACCAAACATCAGCTGATGTATGTACTAGTTGACCGAACACGCTCGCACGGGCGAATGCAACCCGGCGCGTGAGTGGCTCGGCCATTATAATTTTGCAGTGAAAAAGTAAGGACGACTTACGATAACTCTTAAGTAGAGTTCACATGGCGAAGAGATAACCAAAATTAGATTGGCTTGGCAAGATTAATCCAAATTTGCCAATAATTTTTACGTGGTAGAGTGAGTCGCGACACCACTTCACAATATCATCAATAAGCTGAATATCACCCTTTCACAAACTTGAAACGCTTCAAATTCATGCTACATTTATTCTGCCAAACATTTTCCGGATGCCGATTTTAGTCCGTACGACTACAACACAGTAAGTGGCATATTTTCAAGGCACAAGCACCAGTAGGAACCAGCAAAGACCAGCAACAGGAAATATGTATATAATATGTATGTATGTATTACATTTTTTTACATACGTTTTTTATTAGACACATATGTATGTATACGAAATATTGCAATCTTAATTAAATACGATGCGTTCGCATAATATATTTTGGTTTTTGATTACAACGGTGCGTCGGTTAATAAAACACCTGGATTTTTTTACTAAAACGGTGCGTGCGTCTAAATTCTAAACTTAACCACTAATACTTCCGCAGTTCTCAACAAGTTTTAAAATTTTCAAAACATTTTATAAGTATCGACATTTTCAAGTCCGCAATTTTTATTTTGCCTCAAATTTTTCAACTCATTTTTACAAATTTATATTTCCTTCAAATTTTTCATATTCTCAAATTCCTAATTCAAAAATTTATCAATTCATTTTACAAATTCTCATATTTTCAAGCTTCCATCATCATCTCACAAATCTTCCATTTACGGATTTCTCTTACTCCAGGTAGAATTTCTTCAATACATTCATTTTTCAACAAAATATTGTGAGGACCAAATATAATCCATTAATTTGGCCCACACAAAACCACCACCCCATAACACAGGAGCAGTACCACAGACAACACGAGACACAAACAAGTCTCTGAAACATCATAAAAACACGATTAGCAACATTGCCAACACAACACGGGACACAAACAAGTGTCAGAAACATCACTAGCGCAACAAGTTGCCGCAACACGCCACAGCAACACCATAACCATGGCAACGCAACCATTTGAGCTAGCAACACCAAACACAACAGCCATAAAAGGAGCGACACAGCAGCACAGCAGTGAGTCAGCACGCGGTTGTGGTTGCGACCGGAGCTACTATTGGAGCGCTCTGGAAGGCATATCGGTTTAGACCATTGCAAGCCAGTGCGTTTCATAGGAGAGAGTCGTGGACTGAACATTGTGGGTAAGCAGCTTTTGACCGCTCTACAACGCTTAAGCCAACGCTTGCTCTCTCGTAAGCAAACGTCCTCCACAGCATCGTGATCTCGCGCTCATCCAAACGTTAACTGTGGCAGAAGTACGTCGGCATCCGCAGTAGCAGTGAATTGAAGTGAAACGTCACAACGTGACTGTACCGAGGCTAACGGAATCCACCTAACGGAACGCGAAGTTGTGATTGTTACCCGAGCAGCAATTGGAGGGCATATGAAAGGCGTATCGGTTTTGACCATCGCAAGACAGTTCCCTTCATAGGAGAAAGCAGTGGGCTGAGGATTGTGGGTAAGCTGGTTTTGACCGCTCTTCAACGCCTTAGACCACGCTCGCTCCCTGCGAAGCAAAGGCCCACAACGACGCCAGCCCGCGCACCACCGCCGTAAGCCTCGGCAGAAACAGCAGCGCTACGCATACACACGACGTTGGCAGCAGATCCAGCCATTAATACGACGCTGGCAGAGGTCCGCCGACGCACAACGTAACCAGAGTCAGTCAGCACGGAGCTGTGGTCGTGACCAGAGCTACTAGCGAAGTATATCCCTATTGCAGTTGACCTTCTCTATGCAATAGGAATCCACTTCATAGGAGCGAGTCGTGGAATGGTGATTGCGGTTGACCTTCTCTACGCATCACCCCCCAAAGACCAAAGGCCCCGCCACAGTAACGCGCAACCGCGACAGGTGACACCCGCTCACCTCCGTCAGTAGAAGTACGCCGGCAGGGGGCAACAGAGCGGCAACGCACGTCAACCAGCGCAGAGCGCGGCAGCAAAACGCCGACAGAGGTCACGTCAACGCGGCGACGCATAGCACAGCCAGGGTAAGCCAGCGCCAAGCGCGGCGGCAGAGCGCAGCAGAGGTACCCGACAGAGTAACACAAGTAAGCGCCGACGTAGGGCGCGACAGAGCATCGCCTCAGCAATACAAGTAAACGCCGACGTAGGGCGCGACAGAGTATCGCCCAGCAAATACGAGTAGACGCCGACGCAAGGCGTGGCAGAGAATCGCCCAGCAACCAGCAATACAAATAGACGCCGACGCAAGGCGCAGCAGAGTAATACAAGTAAACGCCGACGTAAGGCGCGTCAAGGCACCGACGCCACATACTAACGGGATCCGTCTAACGGAACACGGCGACAGAGCATCGCCTCAGCAATACAAGTAGACGCCGACGTAAGGCGCGACAGATCACCACAGCAGAGAGAGACGCCGTCATAATGCGCGTCAAGGCACCGACGCCACATACTAACGGGACCCAGCTAACGGAATACGGCCGGACCGCTAAGGCCCGCCACCGCAATCAAGGATACCGCAAGATAATCCAAGTGAAATTGAAAATGAAGTATACAAACACGTTTTATTTTATATTATAGTATTTAGAACCAATAAAGAGAGTGAAGTTTTTTATATTAAATCGATTTGCAAGGTGCCCCTTTAATACAAATTTATTGTAAACGAACCCTGGGAACGGCGAGTATACCCCAGCAAATATCAAAGAAGCAACGGGGCACGAAAAAGCTTCGTTACAATATCACCATATAAGACTGAGTGAACTAGATAAACAGTCTGCAAGTACCCTATACAATTGATAATTTTTTTTTTTTGATATATGCGGTGGTTCCGTTAAAAACCAATTAAAATTTTTTTTTGAAATATGCGGTGGTTCCGTTAAAAACCAATTAAAAATTTTTTGATATGCGGTGGTTCCGTTAAAAACCAATTAAAATTTTTTTGATATAAACGGTGGTTCCGTAAAAAGCCAAGTGATATTTTTTTAAAGCGGTGCGTCCGTGAAAATATACGAATTTTTTGAACAAAGCGGTGCGTCCATGAATATAAATGGATTCTTTTTGAACAGTTAACACAATTTTGAGATTTTTACCAATTAATACCTATATAATTTTGTGCAGATTTTCATACAAGTATACTGCAGTTTCAATTAATTCTTCCAATAAATTGTTAAATATTTCTTTAGTGACTATTCACATGTAAACCAGTTCCTTTTTACAAAATCTTTTTTTTTCTCTTTTTCCTCAACACTTCAGCTTCAAACATAAATTCAGACATTCAAATAAGTACTTTATTAATTTCATAGCAATTTGAACTAAATTATTTTTGCTATTCTGATAACTACATATGTACCTTAGAAGTGGTAAGCAAGTGCAAAAAACTTCAGATACAGAATCCGATTCCGATAATTCAGCCTCAAGCTACGAAAGTTTAGCCTCATCTTCGACCGAAGAAGTCACAAACCAGGAAAATAGATTTTCTTTGTCAACAGATTTGCCAGGCTTCGAAGATTCTTCCAGTAAAAATTTAACTTCTAATCTAGCTTCAAACCTTAACGACTCAAATAGTGCAAAATTAACTTCAACTTCTTCTAATTTAAAATTAGATCTTAACAACTCAAATAGTGCAACCTTAGTTAACCCTTCTTCTGACGTAAACCCAGATCTTAACAATCCAATTAGTACAAACGTGGCCTCACCTTCTTCTAATTCAGCTTCAGATCTTAACGATCAAATAATGGCAACACTTGAAAAGAAAATTTTCAGTAACACATGTGCTAATTTTATTAGAGAAAACTACAGTGGTGATCCTCTTGCACTTGATTCTTTTATAGACAAAATTGAATTACTTGACACAATTCGCTACTGCAGATTTAACTGGTACTTCTATAGCGTTCTTAAAATCAAAACTAGAGGGTAAAGCCCGTGAAGCAATACCAAGACAAGAAAATTCAGTTAATGAAACTAAAACAGCTCTACGTAGTAGGATCAAACCGGACAACTCGAAAGTTGTAACAGGGAGAATTGCAGCGTTGCACGTTAGCAATAACAATTACACAGATTTTGCAAAAAAAGTTGAAGATTTAGCTGACTCACTTGAGCGGTCTCTTATTATTGAAGGGATCACTCAAGCGAAAGCTCATGAAATGGCAGTCGAACAAACTGTTAACGTGTGTCGTTTAAATGCAAAATCAAATTTAGTAAAAACCATTTTAACCTCAACGGCATTTACTGATCCGAAAGACGTGGTAGCGAAATTAATTGTAGAACAAAACGACGAGGTAACAGAGCGTCAGGTTTTAGCTTTTCGATCACGTGGTAACAATACATTCACGTGGTAGTTATCGTGGTTTTTACCCAAATCACAGCTACACTGGTTATAGAAATAACAGTTCATTTTCATACAATAGCAACCGTAACGGTAACAATAGTCAGCGATATCGATATGACAATAGAAATAGATACCAAAATAGTAACAATAGCAATACACGTGTAAACTCAAATTCAAATCTAATTAATAGTAACAATAGAAGCAACAATTCAAGATCGTCAAACGGTAGAGGTAGAAACGCCAACGTACGCGCTTTAAACGCGAGTGTCCCTCAGGAGCGAACACTGAGGGAGGACGAACTAAGCGAGTAAGCGAATTTCTTTCACCAGTAGGCATATGCCGTTTAAATTTAAATTATTCAGATTTCATAGAATTACAACTTAACGGGTCACAAAAATTTTGTTCATTCTTAGTAGACACGCAAGCAGACATTTCTTTAATAAAAATATCATGTCTAGACAGTAATATTTCCTTAAATACAAACGACATTATTAACATTACGGGTGTTACTTCCAATTAAGTTTCCACTTTAGGTAAAATTACAGCAAATTTAAATTTTCCAAACTTTTCTATTAAACATACTTTACATGTAGTAGATGAAGACTTTAATATTCCATCCGATGGCATACTGGGTAAAGATTTTCTGAAAATTAACAAATGCATTATTAATTATGGAAGAAATTGTATTTCCTTTTGGGTAGGGAATGAAAAAATCGCGATACCAATCTTACATGGAACAGAAAACGACAGTTGTATCATTCCTCCCAGATGTGAAATATTCAGACTTTTTGATTTAGGAGATTAACTCGGGCCACTTTTCGTGGACTCGCAGGAAATTGAAAAAGGTGTTTTCACAGCTAGATGCATTGTTAATTCCAGTAACCCAATAATTAAAGTCATAAACACCACGGATGATGTCAAGTATATAAAAAGAAACAGTATGCGAACGGAACGCCTTTCAAACTACAATGTTTATACAATCAACAACACAGAAACAGAAGACAAACGTACGAAAAAACTGACTTCAATTTTAAAACATCAAATACCTCCACATGCTTATAGTAAATTAATTGACCTTTGCATAGATTATGCCGACATTTTCGCTCTTGACACGGACAAAATGACTTTAAACAACTTATAGCAAAAATTAAGATTGACAGACAACGAGCCGGTATATGTTAAAAACTATCGATTGTCATACTCTTAACGCGAAGAAATAAATCGCCAAGTAAATAAATTGTTAGACAACGATTTGATTGAACCCAGTTATTCCAATTACAATATTCCTTTGATTGTAGTCCCAAAGAAAGATACTAATGGTCAAAAAGCTTATCGTATGTGCGTAGATTTTCGCGCAGTTAAAAAAAACTCATTGCTGCAAAATTTCCACTAGCTAGAGTTGACGATATTCTAGATAATCTCGGTAGAGCAAAGTATTTTTCAACATTGGATCTTTTTTCAGGATTTCATCAAATCCCCTTTCATCCTGACTCACGTGACATTACTTCTTTCAGCACTCACCGATGTGCATTTAGATGGAAAGTGCTTCCATTCAGCTTAAATATAGCACCTAATTCATTCTCACGAATGATGACAATAGCTTTTTCAGGTATACCACCCAATGTCGCATTTTTGTACGTCGACGATATTATCGTCATAGGTTGCAGTGAAGCACACCATATTAAAAATCTTTCAAAAGTTTTCAATACTTGTAGGTCATTCAATCTCAAACTTAACCCAAATAAATGCAACTTTTTACGACCAGAAGTTACGTTTTTAGGTCACAAATGTTCAGCCAAAGATTTGTTGCCAGACGACTCTAAAATAAACGCAATTAAAAAGACGCGGTACGACGATTCGTCGCGTTTGCAAACTATTACAGACGGTTTATACCTAATTTTGCGTCTCTGGCAGCGCCTCTAAATCGATTAAGCAGAAAAAGAATTTGTATGGGATGTAGAGTGCGAAAGAGCATTTTTATCTTTGAAAGCAGCGTTACTTCCACCAAAATTACTTCAATATCCAGATTTTACTAAACAATTCATTATTACCGTTGATGCTTCCACAACTGGATGTGGCGCTATTTTAAGTCAAGAACAGCAAGGTAGTGATTTCCCAATTTGTTTCGCTTCTAAAGCATTTAATAAAGCAGAGCAGAAAAAACCAATTATAGAATTAGAACTTTTAGCTATTTACTTTGCAATCAAGCAATTTCGACCATACGTTTATGGAACCCAGTTTATTGTAAAATCAGATCATAGACCTCTAGTATACCTATTCAATATGAAAGACCCATCTTCAAAACTTTCAAGAATACGGCTGGAACTAGCTGAATATAATTTCACTATTGTATATATTAAGGGAATATCAAACGTTGGCGCTGATGCACTATCTCGTATTACAATCGATGAGATTAAGGAATCGAACAAACAAATTTTAGCAGTACAGACAAGATCAATGACAAAACGGCAAAACGACAAAACGACAACAACCTTCCTAGGAAAACTGAAAAAAACGACGAAAAACAGTTTACTTTACACGTTTACGACAAATTTTCATTTAATTTTTCAAAAAAGATTCCACGAATAAGATCTGCAATTACGTACGATAAAAATAATAAAAAAACAAGTTTAAGAATTTTTGCGCATATTAAACATAAGAAACTCGAGTTACTTAGTTTTGAGCTTGTTAACGAAATAATGACTTTAGAGAAATTACTTTCGAGGCTTGAATCAGAAGCCGGCAAACGCAAAATTAAGAAAATTGAATGGCCTAAAAACGATAATTTGTTCGAACATTATACTATTACAAATTTCAAAAATATTGGAAATAAAATTTTAAAACATTAGAAATTTTACTAACAGATCCAGTGGAGACAGTAACAGATGAAGATACAAAATTAAAGCTAATGAAAATTTACCATAATGATCCCTTTTTCTGGCGGACTTTGCGGAATGAAAAGACTTAACGCAAAACTACGAACAAAATTTTATTGGAAAGATATGACTCGCGATATATCGAAATATATCAAAAATTGTAAGGATTGCCTTTTAAACAAGGTTAAACCTAAAACAAAAGAAAAACTTGTTTTAACACCAACTCCTTGTAAACCATTCGATATACTAATAATTGACACAATAGGATCCCTACCTGAGTCCAAATATGGTAACAAGTTCGCACTTACCATGATTTGCGACATGACTAAATACCTGGTAACAGTCGCTGTGCCAGACAAATCAGCAAAAACAATCGCTTCAGCAACTTTTGAAGGATTAATTTTAACATATGGCACAATGAATGCCATAAAATCAGATTTAGGTACAGAATTTAAAAATGAATTATTCGAAGAATTAACAAAACTTTTAAATTTTGAACATAATTTTTCAACTGCATACCATCACGAAACCGTTGGCACGATTGAACGTAATCATAGAGATTTAAATGAATACTTACGTGCATATTTAAAATATACTTTTTCTGATTAGGATGTTTATTTAAAATACTTTACTTTCCTACACAATACTACGAGTAGCACAGTTTTCGACAATCAATTTTCGCCTTTCGAGTTAGTCTTTGGGAAAACGGCAACTTTGCCTAATGAATTGACAAAATAAACAATTGACCCAATTTATAATGTCGAAAACTATGCCAAAGAAGTTAAGTTGCAAAAAGCACACAAAATGGCACAAAACCTAATTAATAAAAATAAGTTGCAAAGTAAAAACCTGTATGATAAAACGGCACGACTTTTAGTTGTGAAAATCGGAGATAAAGTACTTTTACAGAAAGAACCACATCATAAACACGAAAATATTTATCAAGGTCCGTTTATTATAACCAGAATTAACGAACCTAACGTAACTATTTTCGATGAAGTTGAAAACAAAGAAAAAGTAGTACATAAAAATCGCCTAAGTAAAGTAAATTAACATTACTTTAATACGTCGAATAAACCGTAAATTTGATTGAAAAAATCCAAATTTTCTTTTAACTAGCATGTAAGCAGCCACGAAGGTTTAAAAACTGTTAAAAAAAAAGAGAAAATAACACAAATTTAGTATATTCAAAAAAAACGTATTTCATAAAAATTGTCATAACACAAAAAAAAACAATTGTTTCCCTTTACAACCATCCAAGAAGGCAGAACAAAAATAATACAAATCTAAATTTAAAAACAAAAAAAACCGAAAATTCTTATAGTTTTATACTTACTAGCAGACCCGGCAGACGTTGTTCTGCCCTAAATCTGTATATTTGCATACATTTTAATAAGCTTTTTCCGTCTAACTCTCCCTCGCCCCTCTACACTTTTTCCTAATATTTGTATTCACTCCTCCCTCCGTATTTTTCGCTTCATCTATCTCCATCTTCGTCTCATTCTATCTCTTTCTCAATCTCCTTCTCCTTCTCTCTTTTCTCTTCTCTCAAGTTTTTCTCATTCTCCTTCATATCTTATTGCCACTCCCAGAGGGGTGGTATGTATTTTGTTCCAGTCCCATTCCGAGTTCCCACTCCGAGTCTCAGTCCCAATCCTAGTCCGAATCTCTTTCCCAGCCCGTTCTGGTCTACTTCCTCGAAAAAAGGATTGTAAATACTAATATAGGCAAATTTATATACCAAATTTCAGGCAAATCGAATAGGACGTAAATAGGTATGTGGGTATTATCAATTCATGCTTTTTTCGGCTTCGCATGCATATTTATCACTTTTGCCAGGTTGATGCGACAGGGGTATCCGGGTCTACGTTTTGGCCTATAGCTTGAGGCCCTAGTCACTCAGCGGTATAAATTACTCTGTTCTAAAGCACACATCAACAGCTTCAATTTGATACCCATAATGTAAACGCACATCCTAGTTTTACCCTGGTCCACTTTTTGGCATATATCTCGAGACCCTAGTCACCTATAGGTATGAAAACTACCCTGCACTAAAGCACACATCAGTAGCTTCAATTAGATAGCCATAATGTAAAAACACATCCTAGTGTTACCCTGATCCACGTTTTGGCCTATATCTTGAGACCCTAGTCACAAATAGATATGAAAATTACCCTGCACTAAAGCACTCATCATTTTAGCTCTCATACTTTAAAGCTCTGAGCAACAGCTTTCATTACACACACATTCTAGGGGTATCTGGGTCTACTTTTTGGCCTATATCTCGAGACCCTAGTCACCCAGCGCTATAAATTACTCTGTACTAAAGCACACATCAACAGCTTCAATTTGATACCCATAATGTAAAAACACATCCTAGTGTTACCCTGGTCCACTTTTTGGCCTATATCTCGAGACCCTAGTCACCTATAGGTATGAAAACTACCCTGCACTAAAGCACTCATCAATAGCATCAATTTGATAGCCATAATGTAAAAACACATCCTAGTGTTACCCTGATCCACGTTTTGGCCTATATCTCGAGACACTAGTCACAAATAGATATGAAAATTACCCTCTATTAAAGCACTCATCAACAGCTTTCATTTGTTATCCTTTTCGTATAAACACTTTCTAGGGGTATCGGGGTCCACGTTTTGGCCTCAATCGGGAGACCCTAGTCACCAATAGGTATAAATACTACCCTGTACTAAAGCACTCATCAACAGCTTTCATTTGTTATCCATATTCTATAAACACATTCTAGGGGTACCCGGGTCCACATTTTGGCCTATATCCCGAGATCCTAGTCACCCACGGGTACGAAAAATACCCCGTATCCAAGTACTCATAAACAGTTTCCATTTCATGCCCACATTGTACAAACATATCCCAGGATTACCCAGGTCCACGTTTTGATCTCAAGACCCTATCTAGAACGGAATAAAAAGTATCCTATGTCTGTCTCCTTGTTCTAAGCTACCTCTCCACCAATTTTCAAGCAAATCTGTTCATCCGTTCTTGAGTTATAAATAGTGTAACTAACACCACTTTCGCTTATATATGTACATACATTACATTAGACACTTCAAAAATAACAGTATTTCTCCACTATTTAATGGATGTTATACAATCTACAAACTTCAATCACTCTATCTATTAAAAAAAGCGCATGAAAATGCGTTGCGTAGTGTTAAAGGTTTAAGCATTCAAAGGGACTGGGACAGAAAAACCGACTTTGTTTAATAATATGTAGTGATAGTGATACATACATAAATATCAAAAAATAAAACTTTTTTGAAGAATTTTAAGGAAATGTTTAATATTTTTAACGAAAGATTATTTTTCAATAGATGTATGCATTCTTAACCATATATGCTGCATTAACAATTAACCATTTATGTTGCATAAATATGTATGTACATATCTATGTCAAGCTGATATGATATGAAAATACATACATATGTACATTCATACATGCCTATAAACCAGTTGTCTTCAGAAAGAAATCACCTAAATTGAGGTTATATTAGTGTATTAGACAAAAAATTAATGTGTTGAGGGCATTCCACTGAAAAAAAAATTTTTTTTAATTTGTTTAATATATTTTTTTTTATATTTTTTTTTAATCGTTCGAATGTACTTTTAAACAAAATAAAGCCTGCACTGAAAAAAAAATTTGTTTTAAGAATGGTTCTTTTAAATTTTGGTTATACATTTTAAGGTTTTTTAATCAAAATAAAGTTTGCCTGCACGGTTTTTCTAAGAAAAAACAAAGATTTTTAATTTTTTTAATGTATCATTAATAATTCAAGTTTATGTTTTGTGATTTTTTTAATTGTTTTATATATGTATTTGTTTATATTTTTTTTTGTAGTTTTTGTTTTTTTAACCTTTTTTTTAATAAACATACTATCTCGAATAATCCAACTATAGTTTTTGAGAACAAAGTAATGGTAATATTTTTTTTTGGTTTTTGTTTTTTATATTTTTTATATTTTTTATTTGTTTTTAATTTTGTGCTTTTTTTGTGTTTTATTTATTTTTTTAAATGTTGGATAATTCATAGTTAGATTTTATAGTGTATGGTTCTGTGACCAAATTAAAATTGAAATGCTTCCTGCATGCTAAAAATAGTTTGTTTTTTAATAATAAACACAGATATTATAATTATGTGAAAAAAATTCATTTTGTAGCCAAAAATCAACAGCATTAGTAACTTTTCTTGTAAAAGTATCACTATCAAAAAATGAATGGCCCACTTCAGATATTTTTAGCCAATAGTCAAAAACGTAAAGAAAGTTTTAAATCGCTATTTGCTTATGTTATGAAATTCTATCAATTCATCAATTTCAATTTCTTTATTATAACACTTTATTTTGAGCAACATCTCTAAGTGCTTGTCAGTTAACTGGTTTCGATATTTAGATTTTATTTGAGACATTGCCGAAAATGTTTACTCGCATATATATGTTGTAGAAAACATTGAATACATATTAAGTATTAAGTCCCTAGTCCCACCATATTTGCTAGGGAAAATATTAAAAAAAAAATTAATACCGATTTCCAGGGGAATGGAATAATCACCGCTTGAATGTTTAAAGGTATATTTTCCATTGAACATGTCAATGGGTTATTGTAAATCTTAACGACCCATTGCATTGAAAATACATCTTTAAATCTACAGTCAATGTTTGCTATAAGTTTAGCTATTTCTTCTCTGAATATATCTAGTTCACCTGGGTTTCGAAATTTTGAATATATTACGGCAACTTTTTGAAAGTTACTAAAGTTTGGCATATTATCTAATCTTTAAAAATTACCAATTGTCTGGAAAACTCATTTACGGCATGGACTAATTCACACATGTTTTTATTTTTGCCCTGTAAATCTAAGTTCAAATTATTTATATGTAGGGTAATGTCTGTAAGCAAAGCTAGGTGCAATAAATATTCGGGGCATGTAATTGCATTAAGTAAATGTATATGTTTTGGCGAAGCCTCAGCTTGCATAAAAATAGCTATTTCTTCTCTAAAGCCAACCAGACGATCTAAACTTTTTCCTCGACTTAGCCATCTTACTTCTGTAAATGACAAAATATCCTTATATTCCGCTTCTATTTCTTTCAAAAACTCTTTCAGCTTCCTATGTGTAAGAGCATTGTTTCCACCCTTAGCCGATTAATTTACAGCGGTTGCCATTACTTCAACAAGTCCAAGGGATTTGGCAAATAGAGCTTGTTGATGAATTATGCAATGAAAGGTGGGAACATTTATTTCAGATCTTATGAGGTGTCCTACAAAACCACGCTTACGGCCAACCAAAACAGATGCACCATCCGTACACACAGCTGATAATTTATTTGTATCTATAAATGATAAAACATTGCGCTGTAACGTTACCATGGAAGTTTTAAAATCTCTTCAAAGGAATTAAAGGAATCGTCAACTGTTCTTATACATATTATCATTTAATTAGTATCGAAAATATCGACGCTTTCATCAAAACAAACTGATACATATTTAGCATTTTTATACTCAGTTGAGCAGAGCTCACAGAGTATATTAAGTTTGATTGGATAACGGTTGGTTGTACATATATAAAGGAATCGAGATAGATATAGACTTCCATATATCAAAATAATCAGGATCGAAAAAAAATTTGATTGAGCCATGTCCGTCCGTCCGTCCGTCCGTCCGTTAACACGATAACTTGAGTAAATTTTGAGGTAACTTGATGAAATTTGGTACTTAGGTTCCTGAGCACTCATCTCAGATCGCTATTTAAAATGAACGATATCGGACTATAACCACGCCCACTTTTTCGATATCGAAAATTTCGTAAAACGAAACTTGGTAGATGAGTTGAATTTATGACGCAGAATAGAAAATTAGTAAAATTTTGGACAATGGGCGTGGCACCGCCCACTTTTAAAAGAAGGTAATTTATAATTTTTGCAAGCTGTAATTTGTCAGTCGTTGAAGATATCATGATGAAATTTGGCAGGGACGTTACTCCTATTACTATATGTACGCCTAATAAAAATTAGCAAAATCGGAGAAGGACCACGCCCACTTTAAAAAAAATTTTTTTTTAAAGTAAAATTTTAACAAAAAATTTAATATCTTTACAGTATATAAGTAAATTATGTCAACATTCAACTCCAGTAATGACATGGTGCAACAAAATACAAAAATAAAAGAAAATTTCAAAATGGGCGTGGCTCCGCCCTTTTTCATTTAATTTGTCTAGGATACTTTTAACGCCATAAGTCGAACAAAAATTAACCAATCCTTTTGAAATTTGGCAGGGGCATAGATTCTATGATTTTAACTGTTTTCTGTGAAAACGGGCGAAATCGGTTGATGCCACGCCCAGTTTTTATACACAGTCGTCCGTCTGTCCTTCCGCATGGCCGTTAACACGATAACTTGAGTAAATTTTGAGGTAACTTGATGAAATTTGGTATGTAGGTTCCTGAGCACTCATCTCAGATCATTATTTAAAATGAACAATATCGGACTATAACCACGCCCACTTTTTCGATATCGAAAATTTCGTAAAACCGAAAAAGTGCGATAATTCATTACCAAAGACAGATAAAGCGACGAAACTTGGTAGATGAGTTGAATTTATGACGCAGAAAGGAAAGTTAGTAAAATTTTGGACAATGGGTGTGGCACCGCCCACTTTTAAAAGAAGATAATTTAAAATTTTTGCAAGCTGTAATTTGTCAGTCGTTGAAGATATCATGATGAAATTTGGCAGGGACGTTACTCCTATTACTATATGTACGCCTAATAAAAATTAGCAAAAGCGGAGAAGGACCACTACCACTTTAAAAAAAAAATTTTTTTAAAGTAAAATTTTAACAAAAAATTTAATATCTTTACAGTATATAATTAAATTATGTCAACATTCAACTCCAGTAATGACATGGTCCAACAAAATACAAAAATAAAAGAAAATTTCAAAATGGGCGTGGCTCCGGCCTTTTTCATTTAATTTGTCTAAGATACTTTTAACGCCATAAGTCGAACAAAAATTAACCAATCCTTTTGAAATTTTGTAGGGGCATAGATTTTATGATGTTAACTGTTTTCTGTGAAAACGGGCGAAATCGGTATATGACACGCCCAGTTTTTGTACACAGTCGTTCGTGTGTCCTTCCGCATGGCCGTTAACACGATAACTTGAGCAAAAATCGACATATCTTTAATGAACTTAGTTCACGTACTTACTTGAACTCACTTTATTTTGGTATGAAAAATGAACGAAATCCGACATGACCACGCCCACTTTTTCGATATTGAAAATTACGAAAAATGAAAAAAATGCCATAATTCTATACCAAATACGAAAAAAGGGATGAAACATGGTGAGGTAATTGGATTGGTTTATTGACACGAAATATAACTTTAGAAAAAACTTTATAAAATGGTTGTGACACCTATCATATTAAGTAGAAGAAAATGAAAAAGTTCCGCAGGGCGAAATAAAAAACCCTTAAAATCTTGGCAGGTATTACATATATAAATAAATTAGCGGTATCCAACAGATGATGTTCTGTGTCACCCTGGTCCACATTTTGGTCGCGATCTGGAAAACGCCTTCACATATACAACTACCACCACTCCCTTTTAAAACTTTCATTAATACCTTTAATTTGATACCCATATCGTACAAACACATTCTAGAGTCACCCTGGTCCACCTTTATGGCGATATTTCGAAACGGCGTCCACCTATAGAACTAAGGCCCACTCCCTTTTAAAATACTCATTAACACCTTTCTTTTGATACCCATATTGTACAAACAAATTCTAGGGTCACCCCTGGTCGACCTTTATGGCGATATCTCGAAACGGCGTCCAGCTATGGAACTAGGGATTACTCCCTTTTAAAATACTCATTAACACCTTTCTTTTGATACCCATATTGTACAAACAAATTCTAGGGTCACACCTGGTCCACCTTTATGGCGGTATCTCGAAACGGCGTCCACCTATGGAACTAAGGATTACTCCCTTTTAAAATACTCATTAACACCTTTCGTTTGATACCCATATTGTACAAACGCATTCTAGGGTCACACCTGGTCCACCTTTATGGCGATATCTCGAAACGGCGCCCACCTGTGGAACTAAGCATCACTCCCTTTTAAAATACTTTTTAACACCTTTCTTTTGATACCGATATTGTACAAACAAATTCTAGGGTCACACCTGGTCCACCTTTGTGGCGATATCTCGAAACGGCGTCTACCTGTGGAACTAAGGATTACTCCCTTTTAAAATACTCATTAACACCTTTCATTTGATACCCATATCGTACAAACGCATTCTAGAGTCACCCCTGGTCCACCTTTATGGCGATATCTCGATAAGGCGACCACCTATACAACTACCACCACTCCCTTTTAAAACCCTCCTTAATACCTTTAATTTGATACCCATATCGTACAAACAAATTCTAGGGTCACACCTGGTCCACCTTTATGGCGATATCGCGAAACGGCGTCCACCTGTGGAACTAAGCATCACTCGCTTTTAAAATACTCACTAACACCTTTCTTTTGATACCCATATTGTACAAACAAATTCTAGGGTCACCCCTGGTCCACCTTTATGGCGATATCTCGAAACGGCGTCCACCTATGGAACTAAGGATTACTCCCTTTTAAAATACTCATTAACATCTTTCGTTTGATACCCATATTGTACAAACGCATTCTAGGGTCACACCTGGTCCACCTTTATGGCGATATCTCGAAACGGTGTCCACCTCTGGAACTAAGCATCACTCCCTTTTAAAATACTCATTAACACCTTTCTTTTGATACCCATATTGTACAAACAAATTCTAGGGTCACCCCTGGTCCACCTTTATGGCGATATCTCGAAACGGCGTCCACCTATGGAACTAAGGATAACTCCCTTTTAAAATACTCATTAACACCTTTCATTTGATACCCATATCGTACAGACAAATTCTAGGGTCACACCTGGTCCACCTTTATGGCGATATCTCGAAACTGCGTCCACCTATGGAACTAAGGATAACTCCCTTTTAAAATACTCATTAACACCTTTCATTTGATACCCATATCGTACAGACAAATTCTAGGGTCACACCTGGTCCACCTTTATGGCGATATTTCGAAACGGTGTCCACCTCTGGAACTAAGCATCACTCCCTTTTAAAATACTCATTAACACCTTTCTTTTGATACCCATATTGTACAAACAAATTCTAGGGTCACCCCTGGTCCACCTTTATGGCGATATCTCGAAACGGCGTCCACCTATGGAACTAAGGATTACTCCCTTTTAAAATACTCATTAACATCTTTCGTTTGATACCCATATTGTACAAACGCATTCTAGGGTCACACCTGGTCCACCTTTATGGCGATATCTCGAAACGGCGCCCACCTGTGGAACTAAGCATCACTCCCTTTTAAAATTCTCTTTAACACCTTTCTTTTGATACCGATATTGTACAAACAAATTCTAGGGTCACACCTGGTCCACCTTTGTGGCGATATCTCGAAACGGCATCTACCTGTGGAACTAAGGATTACTCCCTTTTAAAATACTCATTAACACCTTTCATTTGATACCCATATCGTACAAACGCATTCTAGAGTCACCCCTGGTCCACCTTTATGGCGATATCTCGATAAGGCGACCACCTATACAACTACCACCACTCCCTTTTAAAACCCTCCTTAATACCTTTAATTTGATACCCATATCGTACAAACAAATTCTAGGGTCACACCTGGTCCACCTTTATGGCGATATCGCGAAACGGCGTCCACCTGTGGAACCAAGCATCACTCGCTTTTAAAATACTCACTAACACCTTTCTTTTGATACCCATATTGTACAAACAAATTCTAGGGTCACCCCTGGTCCACCTTTATGGCGATATCTCGAAACGCCGTCCACCTATGGAACTAAGGATTACTCCCTTTTCAAATACTCGTTAACACCTTTCTTTTGATACCCATATTGTACAAACAAATTCTAGGGTCACCCCTGGTCCACCTTTATGGCGGTATCTCGAAACTGCGTCCACCTATGGAACTAAGGATTACTCCCTTTTAAAATACTCATTAACACCTTTCATTTGATACCCATATCGTACAAACGCATTCTAGAGTCACCCCTGGTCCACCTTTATGGCGATATCTCGAAAAGGCGACCACCTATACAACTACCACCACTCCCATTTAAAACCCTCCTTAATACCTTTAATTTGATACCCATATCGTACAAACAAATTCTAGGGTCACACCTGGTCCACCTTTATGGCGATATCTCGAAACGGCGTCCACCTGTGGAACTAAGCATCACTCCCTTTTAAAATACTCATTAACACCTTTCTTTTGATACCCATATTGTACAAACAAATTCTAGGGTCACCCCTGGTCCACCTTTATGGCGATATCTCGAAACGGCGTCCACCTATGGAACTAAGGGTTACTCCCTTTTAAAATACTCATTAACACCTTTCATTTGATACCCATATCGTACAAACGCATTCTAGAGTCAACCTGATCCACCTTTATGGCTATATCCCTAAATGGCGTCCACCTATAGAACTATGGCCCACTCCCTCATAAAATACTCTTTAATGCCTTTCATTTGATACACATGTCATACAAACACATTCCAGGGTTTCCCTCGGTTCATTTTCCTACATGGTTATTTTCCCTTATGTTGTCACCATAGCTCTCAACTGAGTATGTAATGTTCGGTTACACCCGAACTTAACCTTCCTTACTTGTTTATTCTATCGTTTGTCTCCTTTTGTATATAGTACCCTATATTTTCAGAACGTCGAGTTATTGTGGCGGAGGACAAACGAAGTTCTTTAATTATATCTTCCATTTGCTTTCCTACATTTCCAAAGAAAGGAAGAATTGAAAGACACATTTCTTTAAAAAATACCCCATCTTCGAAAGGGCGGCCTTTCTTTGCTAACGTTAAAGAAATTGCGTATGTTGCCTTCAATTGACTATTTGTCAAAGAACTGGCATCTTCATTAGGGGTTTTGTATAAAATACTATATTTTATTTTAAAATTTTCTTTTAGTTTTAAAACTAAGTCATCTCTATGAGTTCCTCTTACTAAATGAAGGCTTGAATGCATTATAATGGCGGTGAAGATAAAATTTATCTTTACATTTAAGTATTTGATTGCATACAAGGCACTCAGCATCGTTAAAAATATTTAAACAAAAAAAATCATTTTCCATTTCGTGAAATAAGAAAAAAAAGGGTTTGTTACGCTCACTGTATCAGTTAAATTGAATCAAGCGACATCAATCTGCTTCATTCAATGTTTGCATGCAACTAAATACAATTCTTTGCTCTACAGCTTTTTGTGTTGACGATCGCGTAGTATATGTGTAAAAAGCCGATTGTGTATATGTGAAGGCCGAGCGTAGTTCGGCTACCAGGAAAATAAATGAAGCTCACTGCTATAAACCTAAGCCCGAAGTTAAATAACCAGCGAATGCTATGTACGTATGTGTCGCATAATGCCTCAATCAAAAGCAATTAGCGCGCTCAGTTGACACCGAACAATCACACACACCAATTTTTTGGTAAAAGTGTTACTTTTGTTTGAGCAATTTGGCTGATATAAGAAAGGAATCAAGTAAAGGTAAATATTTCAAAGTTTTACTGAAAAGTAGAATTTTTCAAATCCATCCATCCGTTTATGAGTTATAGCTGTGTAAACAAAAATTTTATGATTTTTTACTACATTTTGGCAATTTTTCACGCCCCTATAATATATACCATCAAATTATATTAACTGTACCACCTCACGTAGCTAAGCCTTCAAATACAAAACACCGTTTTAAAATCGGAGAATTCTGTGTGAAGTTATGTGCATACATGGCATTTAGCGACTTTATTTTATAAAATTTATAGATAGATGTTGTCACACCAAATATAATTGATTACGCAGGAGAAAACTATATACTTGTAGAAGAGGAAGATGCTAAAATTTTTGAATATTATGGATCAATATACCATTTGTCATTATTTTAAAATGTTGTATAAAAACACCGAAGCAATGAAGAAATAAAGTTAATTGATAACTCAAGTATGGATTTCGAAATACAAATGATAGGAACATTATCATGATAATTAAAGACTGATAACAAAAGGTCAAAATGAGGTATTAACGAATTAGGTACAGTTTGGAAATGGATTTCAGGTATGCCTGACCATGATAATTTTATTCTAATCTATATATTTAAATGCGAGTGTCTGTATGTTTTTACGTAATGGCGCCTAAACTACACAACGGATTAATGCAAAAAAGCGCTCGCTTATGAAATTTCCCACACGGAAGTTCTAAGGCATAATTTTATCTTTTTGACGATTTGTCAAGAGTAAATTGAAGTAGTCAAATTAATAATGACAATTACGCCATTACCGGTCATATTACCGGTATCAATTCACTTCGTAATTTTAATGAATCTTTTGTTGACTTATTTTGACTTATTATTGTATAACCTTGAGGTTTTTAAAAACTATCCGGATCTAATTTTTATTTCCGAAATTTGGATCTACTCAAACGAAATACGAGATTTTTCAATCCCTGGTTATAATTTCTTTGCAAACACTAATGACATGTATTCTGCGGGTGGTGTTGGCGTTTTTGTTCGTGGTACGTACGTATATGAATATATTGAATACAGTGTAACAAGCGCTGATATTTTAAAGGTCACACTAAAAATCTCTGGTAAGATTGTTACTTTTTTGTGTGTTTATAGGCTACATGCAATTCCTGTCCAGACATTTTTTGAAGAGTTTTCAGGTATTCTTAGTAATGAAAAGTCAGGTAATACTATTGTATTAGGCGACCTTAATCTTGACATACTTAACCATAATGCCACAATAGATACGTATCTTACACTAATGGAAAATTATGGTATAGTATCATATTTAAATGCACCAACTCGAAGTATTTCTGGGAGCTGTCTCGACCACGTTTTCTGTTTTAGTAATTGAGAACTTTTCAATAGTTTCACTAGCATACATTTTCATTTGAGTATTACAGATCATAATATGACTGGCATAGTGATAAAACATGTACATAAAAAAAGCGCTTATAATAATATTGATAAACCATCACTAGGGTAGACAACTTGTCATTGATGTGAAGGCTTAGCCGATCTCCATAGCGCCCGCTATGAGGCGGAGCTGTTTGGGACTGGCATCTACGCCGTTTCGCCTCATAGGAGGGCGGCGGGATGTCGGTGACCAAGAACTACCAACCTCCTAATACAGGGTGTTATGCGGACCGTGCCTATTGGACGATATGCAGCCAGGGGATGAATTCGGCTGTATTCGAACGGAGACTTCCCGATACCGGGCCACGGTTCTTTCCCCGTATATAACACTGTACCGCTGAACCCGCCTTGTCGGGCAGTTGGTCGTACGACCAAGATGAACGACTCATTACCAAATTGTAATAAGGAGGATGATAAGAGGAGGACTGAGTCGCAAGCCAAGGAAGACAAATACGCATTAAGCGATGCGTCGGACTCAGGGAGCGAGAGTAGTGCTGATTCAATGAACTCAGTGTTGGAAAAGGACACAAATGAAAACAGAGTAGAAGAGTGGAGAAGGGTACGGAGCAAAGGAAGTAAACGAGTTTTCTCGCAGTACCGTGCAGCACTAAGAATTGTCCAATGCCTGGGAGCAGTCGTCGACCCAACAGAAGTGCAGATCGAGCGCTTGGAATGGGCCCATGAGACGGTAGAAGTAGGTCGAAGGCAGTTCAAAAGGTTTGCTGCTAGAAACCCTCGGTTCTGCAACCGGTACGAGGAAGAAGCGTCGAATGGCAGAATGGAGAGGCAACGTTCGGCGGAAGGCGACAAGCCTGCTTTCAAGAGGCAGAAAGGACCCAGTCCTAGAGCCGCGAGGCAGGGCAGTCGCATAGACAAGACAAGTAGGCCCAAAGCTGTAAGACATATGGGTCCTAATAGCGAGGTAGCAACTAGCTCGAAAGCTGCGAGTCAGAGGGAAGTTCCAACTACGGAAGTAGAAGATAAGTCAAAGGGAGATAACGCTAAGACTCCGGCTTCCTCGGAGGTGCTAAAGGGAGTTAACACTAAGACTCCGGCTTTTCCCGAGAAGATGAAGGATGTGGCAAAACAGTCACTGACTGTGGCGCTAGTTGATCGTAGTAGTCCTTTCGGACAGATGACTGCGCGCGGTTTGAGGTGGTGAATAAAGCACAAATCCCCACGGTACCAAAAGTTAAGGTATGGATACCATGCGTGACGGAGTCGGAGGATACACTGCGTCTTCTGCAGAGTCAGAATCCGAACATACTGACACAGGTTTGGAAGGTACTTACTGAGGCTGTGGGGGCCTCGAATACTCTAAACCAAAAGGGCAAGGGGAGGACAATGACGTCCAACACAGTAAAGTGGCATGGGGCGAATTCCTCCTAATCCTTGAGGAGGGTTCGTTTGACGTGGCGCTGATCCAGGAACTGTGGCTCTCGTCGGGAGGAAAGGTTTCTGTACTTAGCGTACGCGGATTTGGCGTTTACTATGCGCAAACGGAAGGACGGGTGCGAGCTGTAGTAATGGTAAGGAAACAGCTGCATTCATATATGCTGCCTAATTACACTACTGAGGACCTCGTAGTGGTGGCCGTTGAGCAAAGGAATAAGCAGGCACTTACCCTGGCATCCTGCTACATGGGCCATGCTGCGGAGGTTCCACCGATGGAGTGCAAGAGGCTAGTACAGGACGACGGGCTCAAAGGGCGGTTGGTCATAGGCGCGGATGCAAATGCGCCCCACAATGCGTGGGGAGGATCAGATACGAAAGAGAGGTGAATCTCTATTTTGTTACATCCTGCAAACAAATTTGCAGATAGCCAACAGGGGAAATGTCCCCACATAAGTTGGTCCAACATCCATCAATGTTTTGGATATTACACTGAGCTCCGAACGTGATATATCAAGGTATGATTGGATGGTTCTTGAGAGACCATCCTTCTCCGACCATGCGTATATCAGCTTCAGCATCCCCCTAAAGAGGGTACAGAAGGGAGTAATCTTTAGAAACCCTAGGTCAACAAACTGGACTAAATTCCAGAAACAGGTTGAAACGAAACTGGGACAACCCAAAAAGATTGCCAATGTGGAAGAACTCGAGGAGTCTAATGAATTCCTAACTAGGACGCTTATGACTGCGTATAACAAAGCTTGACCTCGAAGAAGATTCAGAGTAAAATCAAAGCCGCTATGGTGGAGCAATGAGCTGAGTATTCTAAGAAGACAGGTAAAAGAAATGTTTAAGCTAGCAAAGACAGCGAAAAGCTAAGCGTGTCGGGACGAGTACAGGGATCTAATGAGGATCTACAAGCGTGAAATTTCCAGGGCGAAGAGAATCTCATGGAAAAGTTTCTGTACGGACATAGAGTGCTCCAGCGAAACAGCACGGTTGAGAAAAGTCCTAGCATGGGGAAATATAGTCCAGGGACTGGTAAAGAAAGAGAAAGTGGAATGATCACGTAATAGTGAGGGATCCCTTGATACACATTTCCCATCGGGAGATGGTTTAGAAGAGCCAGCAGACAACACTCACACTTCGATCACGGAGCGGGTAGTGCCGGACTTGGTGACCGATACCAAGATCGGGTGGGCAGTGAAGACGTTTTCTAAGTTTAAATCGCCGGGCCCAGATGGTATATTCCCGGCCATGCTACAAGTTTCAAGTAGGGCGGTCGTGGAATGGCTTAAAATAATGTTCGATGGGTGCATAAGATTGAATCATATACCGCACTCTTGGAGAACTGCTCGTGTAGCTTTCCTACCAAAGGCGGGGAAGACCGGTCACGTGTATCCCAAAGATTATAGACCCATTAGCTTAACACCATTTCTGTTCAAAACCTTTGAGAGGCTGATAGATGTGTACATAAATTCCAACGTAGATGAGAAGCTGCTCTCCACAACACAACATGTGTACACCAAAGGCAATTCGGTAGACACCGCATTGCATAGGATGGTAATAAGCGTAGAAAAAGCCCTGGAATATAAGGAATATGCTCTAGGAGTCTTCTTAGACATTGCCGGGGCTTTCAATAATGTCTCTAATTGGGCGATTATGGGTGGTCTTAATTACATTAAAGTACAGCCAGCCTTAACCAGATGGATCGGCTGCATGTTAAATTGCAGGAAGATTACATCACATTGGGGATTGTACGAGGCCACGAAATCAGTGGACAGGGGAACGCCGCAGGGAGGGATGCTATCACATCTGCTGTGGACGCTGGCCATCAATCAACTGCTCAGGCGATTTAATGAGGGAACCGTAAAATTTACAGCTTACGCGGATGACGTTGCAATTTTCATAAGTTGAAAGTGCCTTCCATCCATTATCTCTTTGATGAACCGGGCGCTTCGGGATATTCATAACTGGGCATCAAATGTCGGGTTAAAAATCAACGCGGATAAGACGGATATGGTCTTGTTTACAAAGAGGTAGAAGGTCCCAAATTGGATCAGGCCTAAGTTAGGAGGGGTAACCCTACAGGAGAAATCTTGCACAAATTATCTAGGAATCATCCTAGACAGTAAGCTGTCATGGAAGCTCAACGTGGAGGAGAGGGTCAAGAAGGCCTCAACGGCACTCTATGTATGTAAAAGAATGCTAGGGTGTACGTGGAGCCTATCGTCCTCTCTTTCTCATGGGTTTTTACAGCGATTGTAAGCCCTATTTTATACTATGGAGTTCTTATTTGGTGGAAAGCCACACAAAAAGCAACCTACCTCAAAAAATTAGAGGGCGTATGCAGATTTATCAATGCTTAGCATTACGGAAGCCCTGAAAACAACCACGACAGCTGCACTGTATGCCATTCTGCACATTCCACCTGTAGACCTGGTAGCAAAGAACGTAGCGTTAACAACTGCAACCAGGCTAGGTGCCTCGGGGCAGCTTGAGCGCCGACCATACCGCCATAGTAGTCCAGCGTCATAAATCATAAGACGAACAGACTACTGGTTTCCTACCTGCGCTTCGAGGGCGACCTTAAGGCCACAATAGAGATGGACGGTTGGCGCAAGGGTGCTCAAACGGCGGACGAGGCGATACATGTGTACACAGATGGTACCAAAGTAGTGGAGGGAGTAGGGTCTGCGGTATACTGTGCTGATCCGGAAATAAACAGATCATACAGGCTGCCGGATTACTGCAGAGTTTTCCAAGCGGAAATAGTAGCCGTAACCCAAGCAGTAGAAACCCTGGAAGAAAATAGCCCAAGCTGCAATCGTGTTAACTTTTATATTGACAGTCAAGCAGCAATTAAGGCAATAATCTCGCATACCACAGCAACTAAATGCGTGTTAGAATGTAAGCAGTCCCTGGATAGAATCGGGACAGGGAGAAGCATACATCTATATTGGGTCCCTGGGCATATGGGAATAGATGGGAATGAAAAAGCGGACGAACTAGCTAAGGGTGCATCCCTTGAAACTTGCTCTGTAGACGTCCCTATTAGACTGGGCGAGATTAAGCGAAGGCGAGAGGTGCACATGATCGACCAAGCGGGCAAGACGTGGGTTCAAGCGAGGGGCTGTAAAGTGTCGAAGATTATGTGCAGGTATTACAACCTTAGACTAACAATCTTCTGCTATTAAAAAGGGAGGACCGTAGACACATGATGGGTATTCTGACTGGAGACTGCCTTCTGGCGTCACATGCTTTTAAATTAGGCTTGGTCAGTGATAGCAGATGTATGAAGTGCGGGCTGGAGGAGGAAACGATCGAGCATGTTCTCTGCTCATGCCCTGCGCTTGCCAGGCTAAGACTCCAGCTATTGGGAGTGATACAGCTGTCAGATCTAGAAGCAGCAAGTGGCATAAATCCGGAAGCTTCTACTATTTGCCAAGAGGGCGGAGTTATTTTATAACATAGGTCCTGGTTTTTGATAGGGTTTTTCAGTTTGGTCGTTAAAACAAACTTCTGGTAACACTACAGACTCTACCAATCTATGTGAGGTCCTCATGGACCGGCCAGTTCAACCTAGCCTAATGTTGATAAAATTGCGAACACAAGCTTTACCAAAATTAGTTTCTGATTCCTAAATAAAAGATTGCGGTTTGAGTGCTGGGAGGAAGTGTATGCGGACGATATTGTTTCCAATGCATACAATATAAGGCATGCAAGGAATTAGTAAATAAGATACGCTTAAAAAATAAGATTGGGAATAAGTGTAACAAACGCCCGTTCAATGCAAAACTTCGAAGCCGATATAAGAATTTATGTAAAGAATTGAGAAAGGAAGTTCCCTTGAAGCGTGATAGCTATTACCGTAAAGA
The DNA here is from genome assembly GCF_040869045.1 of Eurosta solidaginis. Taxonomy (NCBI): domain Eukaryota; kingdom Metazoa; phylum Arthropoda; class Insecta; order Diptera; family Tephritidae; genus Eurosta; species Eurosta solidaginis. The sequence continues at coordinate 102,484,703 of NC_090320.1, read as the reverse complement.
GTTCAGGTCCTCGTATGGCAACCCAAAAAAAGAGTGGAGTGTCATCAATAGACTTCTGAATCTTAAGTGTAAGACAAATGATACTTCGACTGTTGTATGTAATGATGTCGAGAGTTTTTCTAACCCCACAACAGTGGCAATTTTTTTTATAAATCACTTTGTATCAGTCGAGCAAAGTCAAGCCTTTTACCGTCCTTGAAATTTTGAAGGCCATTAATGCATTAAATAACTTCAGATCATGTGGGCATCTCGAATCAAGTTTTAAAACGTGTGGCATTAAATTTAATTGATATATTAGCTCATATTTTTAACGGAAGTATTTTGTCTGGATCATTTCCTGACGATTTGTAATGTGCTACTGTTATTCCATTGTTTAAAAAAGGAAGCAAAACAGAGGTAAACAACTACAGGCCGATTTCTTTACTTCCTGCAATTTCAAAAGTTTTTTAGAAACTTGTCAAATGTAGAATTATTTCATTTCTTGAAAATAAGAACTTTTTCAGCCCAATAAAATTTGTGTTTAGATGTGGGCGGTCAACAGAAGATGCCCTATTAGAATTTTGTTCCTTTATACACAGCGCAATAGACAACAAAAAGAACTGTGCTGGATTGTTTGTAGATATCACGAAAGCTTTCGATATGGTAAATCACCAAATATTATTAGACAAACTGTATTGCGCGGGCTTCCGTGACTTTATTATAGTTGGCTTAAATCTTACTTGTCAGGAAGAGTGCAGAAAGTGAAAGTTAGAAACAGTTCAAGTAATCCTGTTATGATTAACTTAAATTTTTTCACTGTCTTTCTCTGGGAAAGTTACCGCCTTCGCAGATGATCTTGCTATTGCCTATGGTTCATTGAACCATCTTGATTTGGTAGCAGGCATCAATTATGACGTACATTTTCTAAGGTTGTGGTTTGCTTCTCACAAGCTTACTCTCAGGAAAAAAACGCATATGATGTATTTCAAACTACATTCAAGAATAGCACCCGATATTGGAATTGTGTTCCGTGCCACTGATTGCAAGCGTTTTGCACTCAATATTTTATCATGTTCTGATACAACTTTCAATGCGGAAATAAACTGCTGCGATGCGTGTTTCACAATCGAAAAAGTAAGCGTTTTCAATACATGGGTGTTTCTGTTGACCAAAATCTAAGTTGGTCTACGCATATATCTAGTTTGAAGTCGTATGCGTCGTGCGATCTACTTCGTTCGTTATTTTTATAGTCTAAGAAAGATTTGTTCAAACGCTACGCTGAAAAGTATTTACTATGCCTTGGTGCACTCTATGCTCCAATATGGTATCAGCTGCTGGGGAGGTGCATCTTTCACTAAATTATAGCAACTTCTAACTATACAAAAAAGCGTCATAAGAAAAATATGTTGTTGTTATCACTTATCGTACTACACATTTCAACTACACATTTCAATAATTTCTTTACTATTGTCTCATATAAGATTTTCAATGCGTCACGAGTGTCTATACGTGTCATTAGGAACTTACGTGAATTTTTGCGGAATGTTAAATCGTTTCTCTTACAACTATCACACAACGATATCAAAAATTTGCTGAACCCTAGCACCTAGTAATTTAAACGCAGTTGTTACTCTTAAATTTAACTTTTAACTTGTTATTCTTAATCGTCACAGTTATTTTTTTTTATTCAGCGCACACACTTTTGTAATTCCATTAATTTAACTTTGAAATGGCATTCAATACTAAAATGCTGTTTTTAAAGAATGCCTTAATTTTTCTTGCATTATAATGTTATTTTGTAACTCCATTAATTTAACTTTGAAATGGCATTCAATACTAAAATGCTGTTTTTAAAGAATGCCTTAATTTTTCTTGCATTATAATGTTATCTGTTAGCTTAAGATACTTATTTGTTACTTACATACTTGTTAATTTTGTAAGGAAAATGAATGAATAAATCTTAAATCTTAATCTCTAAAAAATTCACAAACGTATAATGTATATATGTAAATATGTGTATATGCATATGTGTGTAAATATTAATGTTTAGGAAACAGGAAGTAAAATTCATTGTTTACAGGGTGAGTAATTAAGGTGAGTATTTTAACAAATTTGCAGGGTATTTTATTCGGTAAGTATTTTACATGTATGTTTAACTATTTCAATCAAAGTTAAGTATATGAGCAAAGGTACGTATTTTACTAAAAAGTAAATATATAGCAAAAGGCAAGTATTTTATTAAAGGGTAAGTAACTTAAACTATTTATTTTTTCAAGGTTTCATGTTAAATTCATTTTGTATTCTTTTACGTAATTGATCAAAAAATAAACTATAATTTAAAGTTCAATTAAATTGGAGCTCATGTCTCCAACATGGCGGCCGGCCTGCTCCGATGACGGAAGCAGCAATTTCTGCATCTCCTCCAAAGTGTTCACTGCTGTTGAGAATAAGTTCCGCAAGCGCTTCTGAGTGACCTTATTGTTGGTCTGTTTCTTCTTCGACTTTAATGTCACTGACCTTTTGGCCGCATTTGGTTTTGGTGCTGGAGCCACGGTTCTATTGTTTGATCTCTTCCCGCGTTCTTCCTTTGGCCAGCCCGGCAAAGCAGCGTGTGGTGAGCGAGGCCACATCGGCGGCAGCTATGAGTGGAGCTGCATGCGCCCGTAACATGGGATGTTGCCAAACAATTTATACAATATTTGTGGGTCCGCACCGACTGATAGCGTCGTCCGAGGTCATAGCCATAAACGCATGGCAGTAGCGCAACGAATTCCTTTGGCAACACAGCCGGCAGGTGCTAAAGTTTCCATAATGTGGCCTGCAAAGAAAAGTCAAAAGAAAGGTGGGTCAAGTGAGAATGGGTGTAGAGAGTGGGGTGTGATGTGAGTCCTTAGAGTTGACCATTTTTGGAGAGATATATAGGGTGAGGGTGGAGAATCTATTCCGCTAGGGGAAGTACACACAATTTAGATATGCGGCATGTGTATATTCCGCCTTGAGTTCGGACATCTACTACTCGAACGTTTTCGTTCGAGCCATGGTGGAGACCAATGATGCGACCAAGTGGCCATTCATTGGGCGAAAGAATGTCATCCTTGAAGACGACTAGATCACCTTCTCTAGCGTTTGTCTGTGGAGTCTTCCATTTGGTCCGCTTATGGAGTTCCTTCAGATATTCATTTTCCAACACGTACTAAACTGATGGTGTAGGACTTGCAGCTTCTGCCATTTGTTTATGAGTGACAGACTTTCAGAGTTGGGTTCAGGTTGGGAGATTAACGGAGCGCCACCGAGGAAATGTCCAGGAGTCAGGGCGAGTAGATCACTTGGATCCTGAGACATCGGTGATAAGGGCTTAGAATTAAGGACTGCTTCAATTCTAGCAAGGAGTGTGGTGAATTCCTCATACGTAAATTTGTGGCTTCCTGTCACCTTGAGCAAATGGGTTTTAAAAGTTTTGACGGCTGCCTCCCATAATCCGCCCATGTGTGGAGCATACGGCGGTATGAACTGCCATGACATTCCGAGAGTAGCATATCAGCTACGTCGGAGGCGGATTCCTTGATGAAAGATGTGAGTTCCTTCTGAATGGCATGGCTGGCCCCGATGAATGTTTTGCCATTATCTTTTATGAAGGAGCCCGCGACGACTGACAAACCGTGCGAATGCTGCTTTGAAAGCGGCGGTTGTCAGGTCAGAGCACACTTCTAGGTGGACTGCTTTAGTTGAGAAGCAGGCAAATACACAGACGTAAGCCTTAGAGACGTCTTAACTTGGAAAGGTTCAGCGAAGTCGACGCCGTTGGTGTGATATGGGAGAGAGAATGTGAACCTTTCAGGGGGTAGACCCGCATTTATTTGAGTTTTCGCTTGTTTTTTGTAGATAGTGCACGTTTTACAATAGAAGATGCACTTCTTTACTTTTTGGTTAAGCCGAGGCATATAATATTCTTGTTGTATCATTCCTGTCATGAGTTGCTTTTTAGCATGCAAAAAGGTAAAATGGGTAAAATTCAAGAGCAATGAGCAGAACCTTGAACTCTTCGGAATGATGAGAAGGTAGCGTTCATTATAACCCATGGCAGCATTTTCGAGTCGACCTTTCACCCGCAGTACGACAGTTTCGTCGAGGGTAGGGTTCGACGATAATAAGGGACACCTTTTTCCTAGTGGTGTGCTGGATTGTACATCTGCAATAACGGTAGGTAATATTTTTGCCGCGTTATCCTTATTAGACGGACTTTTGGTTGCTGAACTTCCTCATAAGTTAAGGCGTTTCGTGTATATCGAGCCTGCTCGGACGACTAATAAACTGGCACATATACGCAACGACTCGTAGACCTCTTGCGAAGGAAGAAAAGTGGTCCAGCATATCAGGGGTTTCTACTGCGTGAAATACTTGAGTACGCTTTTGTTCTGGTGGAGTGGTAGCTGGAGTCTCTATTTTGGGCCAGGAGGTGGAAGCTTTTGACAGCCACTTTGGGCCTTTACACCATTGAGAAAAATTGGCGATATCTAGTGGTATGCGTCCTCGCGTTCCAAGATCTGCCGGGTTATCTCCGCTGGGTACGTAACGCCAAGAAGCGTTATTCACGCTCTTTGGGAGGTCCGATTTGCTACATAGGTCTTCCAAGTGTGGGGTAGTTTTTCCAACCACGATAATACGATGGCGGAATCTGACCAGAGAAAAAGCTCATGCGGTGTCAAATTTAAGAAGGAGCGTATTTGATTTACTAATTTAGTGAGTAGTACCGCTCCGCAAAGTTCTAGGAGCGTATTGCTTTTTGCAACGAGAAGATGAGAAGAGAAAGTGGTGCCGCTATTTTTTACTCCCAAATAAACACAAGCACAGAATGCTTTCTCTGAGGCATCTGAGAATCTGTGAAGTTTAAAGGGTTTGGTGGGAGAGAACTCGACCCATTTGGGTATTTGTATTTCGCTTATCGCAGAGAGGTTTTCGCGAAAGCTGTTCCATTGACCTCTTCATCCCAGTCGGTTCCCTCTAGCCAGAGTTCTCCAGAGTTATCATAATTGGCGATAGCCACCCTGCCAGGTCAAACAATTTTGCGACCGCCGACAGTATTTGTCGCTTAGTTTTTGAGTTTTGTGCAGGGATAGGGTCGTACGAGTACGAAAAGGAATCAGTTATATTATTTCATTTTATGCCAAGCGTCTTAGTTGAGCTCGTGTCGTGAAACTAGCGAAAATCTTCATCAAAGAGATCAGATTTTCGAGAGATTAATTTTAATATTTCGGGGTGATTTGCCTTTATTTCTTAAGTGGAAAACCGGCTGATTTTAATGCTTCGATAACTTGCTGAAGCGAGTCTATAGTGGTCTGTATTGTGTGTTCGCCGGAGAGTATATCGTGTACGTATGTATGGGGGGTTTTGTGTCTTCTGCGAGTTGATGCAGATTGCGTATAGCTAGATATGGTGCACAGTTGACGCCAAACGTCACTGTCTTTAATTTAAAATCTTCCATTGGCAAACGTGGAGATTTTCGAAACACAATCCTTTGGAAATCTTGATCCTCTGCGTGAACGAATATATGGCGATACATCTCTTTGATGTCGCCGTTAAATCCATACTCAAAGAATCACAACTTGAGTAGTACGAGCATTAGTTCATTTTGGAGGATGGGGCATATGTGCAAAATATCGTTTAACGAGTTGGTAGAGTTGGTAGTTCAAGACGCGTTGAAAACATTGCGTTTCTTTGTTGTTTTGCGGTCGGGTTTTAAGACAGCGTGGTGGGGGAGGTAGAAGACCAGTACTTTCCGTTCTCGATGACTTCGCGTGATGAAGTTGGGCCAATAAGGAACCACCTACTTTGGCTTGTAGCCCCTGGAGTATTATTTGGGGTGTGCGATCGCTACCTATAACCATGTCCATTCTCGAAGGGGTAAAACAGTTAGGGTCCGCGTGTGGCAATGTGGCAATTTCTCGCAAAACGATTTTCGACACTTTAATGCTGGGTAAGAAGTGGATCAGCTGCGCAGAGTATTATCTCGCAGATCTTCTTGGAGTTTTGAACTACCGATCCACCCATTACCGATATCTTATAATGGGTTTCCTTGGTTGGTAGTTGCAAGAGCTTCTGGATTCGAGAGGCTACAAAGGTCTTCTCCGAACCCTGATCTAATAGTGCTACCACAATCTCTTTCCAAGTGAGAGCAAGCTAGACAATTTGTGCAATAATTGTTTTCTTCGCTCTTGGGTGGTGAGATCTCTGAATTTAACGCAGCTCATTAATGAGTGGTTTGAATTTCAAAGTTTGCATGAGGGTCACCTCTTCGAGTCCACATGAAACGTTTGTGTCTTATTCCTAAAGTTCGATGAGTTTTGGGTTGTTGAGGAATTGCGGGTGAAGCTAGAGTTAGAGTTTCGGGGTTTGCTCGGCCTATACGTTCCAAGTTTTCTACTACTTCGTACCTTTTCGTGAGAAATTTGCCAATCTCCAACCAAAGTGGAAGTTCTTTCCTAGAGTCGAGTGATTGTTCCCATAGTACCAGGGTTCCATCACGGAGTTTAGATGAGCGGAGATATACGAGGATGGGATCCGAATTGTTGGTTGGGACATCGTTCGCATTTAGGGTCGAGATACAGTTATTTATGGTGGTTTGAACCTCTTGGATTCTTTCCCCATTTTCAGAAAAAACGGCTGGCATATTAAATAGGGTTTTTTATTGATTGCGTACGAGAATTCTACGATTCTCGTATCGGGACTTGAGGTCTCTCCAGGCCAAATCAAAGTTTTGGTCGTTAAGGAGGTATTTTTTAAAAATAAGGATTGCTTTCCCCGGGTTTTTGCCCTCGGGTTATGAATTTTTTGGGCCTGAGACAATTTAGCTTGATTTATGTCCACCCTAGATGACTTCGGTGTCATATGCGGGGACTTTTAGAGAGGGTTGATGCTGAGAGGGGGTTTGGGTCTGTTGTATGGGGTTTACTGTTTGTTGAATACGCTGGCGGGTGCAAATCAACTCGTTGATCCTAAGCTTTGTGTTCATCGCTGTGTCGAGTGTGCCGTCATATGTCTCCACGCATGTTATCCCTCATTTTTCCGCCGTTCTGCTAAGGTGTGCCGCCTCGTATGCTGCTTTTACCGCGTTTACACGTGTGTTGAGTTCCCCTAGGTCTGTCCTGAGACCGCTTTCCGTGTGATCCGTCTCCTCTATCCCCACCATTTTTCGCAGAATTTTTCCAATTTCTTAAATTCGAAAATGAATTTTTTTCGATCCTGCTATATTCGATATCCTTGGACTGAGATTTTGACCGCGTATTGCCCGCCGGTACAGATAGGGTTTTGGGGTTTTCCTGCTTGTCCGTCATTTTAAAATTTGGGTTTAAAAATTCTTAAGACTTTACCAGTTTTAGCACACTGTAAATTTATTTGCTTTTTTATAAGCTCAGGTCCACTGTAATAGATTGTATAGCGGGATTTGCTTAAGCAAGTGGATAACGAACGCTTTGGCTTATAAGAGTGGGAACTACTTGTCAATATTTATGGGGGTGTGTAAAATATGTACAGATAAATTAAAAGAGTCATTTGTGTGACAATATTTTTGGACTGCAATACTTTCTTGCGTTATAATTGGTTTGTGTGTGTAATGAGTGCAAGTTTCCGTGTAAGCTAAACTTTATATTAAGGGGTATCGATAATGATGTTGGAAACATTTTTTCGGTCAGAACACAAACCAATTTTATTCTTTGCGTGTAATTTTTTCCCAAAATTAGTGGCAGGAGTTTATATTAAAATTGAGTAGTGCCTATTTGAACGTATGGGGTTTTCAACGTTGTGGAAAATCTGCAACGGTTAATTTGTTTGGTTAGCAACTAACTTCGGGTGAAAGAATATTATTCAGCGAGAGTAAAATATATGGGAGAGTATATGTGGGTTATTAAGATATACGTATTTATATGTGGGAAAAGTACAGTTTTTTTGGGTTACCGCCGGAAATCCCCTTTAGAACGTAACCGCTTGAGTTTTATTTTATGCTATATATATATGTATATGCAAGAAAAAATGGGTCTGTTTTTGTTGTTGTTGTTGTTTTAGCAATGCTCGCCCCAACTAATAGCCGCGACCGATCACAAATTGTCATCAATATCCTCTAACGGGAGTCCAAGCAAACTTGCCGTTTCAACAGGGGTGGACCATAAGGAAAGGGGTGTTATAGGCGTTGGTTCCACATTACAATTGAAGAGATGGTTGGCGAGCTGTGACAGCTTCCTACCATACGTGTGGGGGCGTCTCCGTTTATTCTGCAGAACGTCGTTTCTTCTATTTGATCCGCCAAAATCTCACCCCTACTGTCCGCCCGCAAGTTTGAATGCCATAGATCATGATGGGCATTGAAATCGCCTAAGATAATGCGATTGTTGCCAGTGAGTAAGGCCCCGATATCAGGGCGGTATCCACTGGGGCAACAGGTGGCAGGTGGGATGTAGATGTTCATGATTTCTAGGTTTGAATCGCCTGACCGTACAGATAGGCCTTGATTTTCTAAGACATTGTCCTGCGGTCGATATATAATATTGCACAGAGTGGTGTATGATAAACGCGAGAGCACCTCCATTTCCGCTCTCGCGGTCTTTCCTGTGGAAATTACACCCAGAGCAAGTCTGCAATGCAGATCTTGCTGTGAGTTTAGTCTCTTGAATCGCAGCAATGCGGATGTTGTGCCGCTTCATGAAATCGACTATCTCCGTAATCTTCCCAGTTAGTCCATTACAGTTTAACTGCAGAATTCTGAAGTGCATAAGGGGGGATGCCGCCACTCTGGGGGTAAGTGACGGGTGACTACGCCTGGGTTGTGGAAAGCCAGGAATCAATTGCTGTTGTGGCCCTGGGACTGGACGTCCTTGGGCAAGCATTGGGGTACCTGGATGATTTGGGTTTGCGACCTGGCAACATGGCGCGATGAAACCCGTCGGGGGGTTGCCGTCGCGGAGACCAGAACATCTAGGAAATTGGCGCCACCCAAGGCAGGAGCTGCATTGGGCGGATGTCGCAAACCTATATATTCTATGCTGGCAGACGGTGCAAACGGAGGTAGGGACTAAGACTCTGTTTCCCTGACCTGCACGATTGCTGCCGGAAAAGAGGGGGAGAAGACGGGGGCAGGGGCTGATGCTCAGGCGTGAACAGCAAGGAGCCACAAAAGATTTATAAAAGTTACGTGGACGCCGGGTTTTGGGATCAAGCCCAGAACAACCTGTCCGATGCAACCATCCCTTGCACGAGACACACTGAACAGAGTATGACCGTCCTAAAAAGATTCTTTTCCGGCAGATGCAGCAAAACCATTTCTCAGGACCGGGGTCAGGAGACGGACCCGGATTGGATTCGATGTCTTCCCGGAGTAAGAGAATATGGAGCAGTCCTGCTGCAAGGAGCTGCTGGGAGGATGACAATTTGTGGGAGGGACGAAACAAATTAAATGGGGTCACACTGAAATGACTTTTTAATTTATATGTTAAAATCACTCAAAGTTCACAATGGAATATTCCGCGAAAAGGTTGGATCGACGGTTATTAGCGAACTAATTTAACTTTTGTTTCCTGGAAAATTAGGAAAATTTTTAGTGTATATAGGCAAATATGTTTACATTTGAGCGGGTCAAATTTTTTACCCATCAGGAGTATAGCGAAAACGTAATCTACAGATGATTCTAAGAAACATTGCTGAAGACACCATAGCTCTAAGTCCGATTTCGAGGTCCCCACTTTTGCAAAAGAGATATTTTGCATTTGAATGTAGGGTTTGGCTAAAAAGCTTCATAGCTTCTGAAAAAACTATAGGAAAAATATCATATTGTGCTAACTTTAAAAGTATTTTATGATCATTTCAGAATCTGTATTAATATCTATAGTGCTTTTGAATTTTAGTAGAGATATCAGGCTTAAATCATGAGAAATTAGCCTAAAATGAACTTTTAACTATTATATTATCATTTTTAACAAATTTCTTATGGATTTTTTTCTTTACAGCTAAAATAAAATCAGAACATTTCTAACAACTTTCATTCAGACAGTTTTTCTTTTTCGAATTCGTTTTGGTTGAAAAAAAATTTTTGCTTAATACTTGAAAATATAGGTTTTTTTTTTGTGATGCATTTGCATGTCGTAAACATAGTTGTGTGGGGTTTTTTCAACCGTTTTAAAAAATGAAGGTATCACTGTGACACAATTGCAGATCGTAAAATTGCTTGTGTTGTTTTTTTAAGCCACCATAAGACACAGCAGGTAGAATTGAAATTGCCCCTACCCAAAAGTTCGACCCAAAGGGGGGGATATCAGAGTTCGTTTTAGAGGTATGGTTCCTTCGGCAAAATTTTTTATTTTGATCCCTAGAATACGATTTTCATAGAGCAATGAGCGGTTTTTAAATCGTGCCGCCCTAATGTATATGTATGTAAATATTCATGTTTAGAAATTAAGGTGAGTATTTTAACAAATTTGCAGGGTATTTTATTCGGTAAGTATTTTACATGTATGTTTAACTATTTCAATCAAAGGTAAGTATATGAGCAAAGGTTCGTATTTTAGCAAAAGGTAAGTATTTAGCAAAAGCTTAGTATTTAAGCAACGGGTAAGTATTTTATCAAAGGGTAAGTATCTTAAACTACTTACTATTTCTAGGTTTCATGTTAAATTCATTCTGTGTTCATTTAGGCAATTGATAAAAAAAATAAACTATAATTTAAAGTTCAATTAAATTGGATCTCATGTCTCCAACATGGCGGACGGCCTGCTCAGATGATGGAAGCAGCAACTTCTGCATCTCCTCCTAAGTGTTCACTGCTGTTGAGAATAAGTCCCGCAAGCGCTTCTGAGTGGCTTTATTGTTGGCCTGCTTCTTCTTCGACTTTAATGTCACTGTCCTTTTGGTCGCATTTGGTTTTGGTGCTGGAGCCACGATTCTATTGTTTGATCTCTTCCTGCGTTCTTCCTTTGGCCGGTCACGGTGAAGCAGCGTGTGGTGAGCGATACCATATCGGCGGCAGCTATCAGGGGAGCTGCATGCGGACGTAACATGGGATGTTGCCAAACATTTTATACAATATTTGTGAGCCCGTACCGACTCATAGCGTTCGTCCGGGGTCAAAGCAGCCGGCAGGGGCTAAAGTTTCCATAACGTGGCCTACAAAGCAAAGTCAAAAGAAAGGTGGGTCAAGTGAGTATGGGTGTAGGGGTGTGGTGTGAATCCCTAGAGTTGACAAGGTTTGGAGAGATATATAGGGTGAGGGTGGAGAATCTATTCTGCTAGGGGCGTGTGTATATTCCGCCTTGAGTTCGAACGTCTTCGTCCTAGCCAGGGTGGAGTCGAGTGATGCGTACAAATCGCCATTCATTGGGCGGAAGGAAGTCTTCCTTGATGACGACTAGATAACCTTCTCTGACGTTCGTCTGCGAAGTCTTCCATTTGGTTCGCTTATGGAGTTCCTTCAGATATTCATTTTTCCAACACGTAGTAAACTGATGGTGTAGGACTTGCAGTTTCTGCCATTTGTTTATGAGTGACAGATTTTCAGAGTTGCGTTCAGGTAGAGAGAGTAACGGAGCGCCACGGAGGAAATGTCCAGGAGTCAGGGCGAATAGATCACTTGGATCCTGAGACATCGGTGATAAGGGCTTAGAATTAAGGACTGCTTCAATTCTAGCAATGAGTGTGGTGAATTCCTCAAACGTAAACTTGTGGCTTCCTGCCACCATGAGCAAATGGGTTTTAAAACTTTTGACGGCTGCCTCAAATGATCCGCCCATTTGTGGACCTTAAGGCGGTATGAACTGCCATGACAGTCCGTGAGTAGCATATTTCTGAGCTATGTCGGAGGCGGCTTCCTTGATGAAAGAGGTGACTTCCTTCTGAATGGCACGACTGGCCCCGATGAAGGTTTTGCAATTATCCGACATTACTTTATGAGGGAGTCCGCGACGACTGACAAACCTTGCGAATGCTGCTTTAAAAGCTGTGGTTGTCAGGTCTGCTTGTCAGGTCTGAGCACACTTCTAGGTGGACTGCTTTAGTTGAGAAGCAGACAAAAAAACAGACGTAAGCCTTCGCATAAGATGCTTTTCGCAGAGTAGTCTTAACTTGGAAAGTTCCAGCGAAGTCGATGCCGGTGGTGTGAAATGGGAGAGAGAATGTGGACCTTTCAGGAGGTAGGGCCGCTATTATTTGAATTTTCGCTTGTTTTTTTGTAGATAGTGCACGTTTTACAATAGAAGATGCACTTCTTCACCTTTTGTTTCAGTCGAGGGATATAATATTCTTGTTACATCATTCGTATCTTGAGTTGCTTTTCAGCATGCAGAAAGGTAAAATGGGTAAAATTCAGGAGCTATGAGCATAACCTTGAACTCTTCGGAATGATGACAAGGTAGCGTTCATTAAAACTCATAGCAGCATTTTCGAGTTGACCTTCCACCCGCAGTACGACGATTTCGTCGAGGGTAGGGTTCAAAGATAATCAGGGAGACCGTTTTCCTAGTGGTTTGCTGGATTGCATATCGGCAATAACGGTAGGGTAATATTTTTGCTGCGTTGTGCTAATTAGAGGGACTTTTGCTTGCTGAACTTCCTCATGGGTTAGGGCGACCATTTTGGGGATATCGAGCCTTCTCGTACAACTAATAAATCCGCACATATACGCAACGACCCATAGAGCTCTTGCGAAGGAAGAAAGCGGTCCAGCAGATCAGGGATTTCTACTGCATGAAATGCTTGATTACGTTTTTGTTCTGGTGGAGTGGTAGTTGAAGTCTCTATTTTGGGCCAGGAGGTGGAAGCTTTTGACAGCCACTTCGGGCCTTTCCACCATTGAGAAAAATTGGCGATATCTAGTGGTATGCATCCTCGTTACTCACGTTCTGGAGAATTTGGGAGGTCCGATTTGCTACATAGGTCTTCCAAGTGTGTGGTGGTTTTTCCAAACACGCTTATACGATGGCGGGGTCTGACCAGAGAAAAAGCTCATGCGGTGTCAAATTTAAGTGGGAGCATATTTGTTTTACTAATTTAGTGAGTAGTACCGCTCCACAAAGTTCTAGACGGGGAGACTCACTGTTTTAAAAGAGCGACTTTGCTTTTTGCAACTAGAAGATGAGAATAGAAAGTGGTGTCGCTATTTTGTTCTCGCAAATAAACACAAGCACAGAGTGCTTTCTCTGTGGCATTTGAGAATCCGTGCAGTTGAAAGGGTTTGGTGGGAGAGAACTCGACCCATGTGGAAATTTGTATTTCGCTTATCGCAGAGAGGTTTTCGCGAAAGCTGTTCCATTTATGAAAGGCGTTGGGTTTGACCTCTTCATCCCAGTCGGTTCCCTCTAGCCAGAGTTCTTGAAGGAGAGTTTTAGCCATTATCATAATTGCCGATAGCCACCCTGCCGGATATTTTTAAAATTTGTTAAACTTCCTTACAATTAGTAAAGGTTGACATGTTGCTGACAAAAATATATTTCAATCACTAGGACTTTAAATGATAACTAAACACATATAACAGATAATAACAATTAATAATTTATAATTTTCAACAAAGCATTTATTGGCTGTAATTTGGTGGTTGTATTATTTTCATGATGGTGTATCACGGTATTGTCTGGTACCGCTTACGTGCTCCACATAGATGTCCCGCGACCAACGGATGGTATCGCTTATCATGAGCCTCCTCATCAGGCTTGCATAATAGCGCGTGATGTTCAGAAGGTTTATGACTCGTTCGTTTGCCGGGTCCCATCCGCCCAGTGCTCCAACTATGAAGGGCTCCACTCTGACTTCATAGCCAAGTGTCGATAGCTGGTCAGCAAGCGGCTGGTATTTCTGTAGCTTTTGCTGCCGAGCATCCTTAAAAGCCTCGCCTCTATTTTCAAACGGAATAGCCACGTCGATCAGAGTGATTCGTCGGCTTACTTCGTCCCGTATGACGACGTCTGGTCTTAGGGTGCCAGCAGTACCGTGGGAACCTTCTACTATTCTATTTACTCTCACGTTCCCGGGGCACCTCAGGGCTCTTACGAGTCTGTCTTGGACGTTGTTGTGGCGTTGCTGTCGTGCCGCGGAGTGGGGGGTGCAGTGGTTAAGCACATGTGGTAATGTCTCTAGGTCTCTTCCGCACTTGCGGCAGCGCTTGTCTGCGTCTATAAGCCACCTCTTTGCAGCGTTCAAAGGGATTACATTGAGACGTGCCCGGTGTATAAAACGCCAGTCGCAAAAGCGGGTGAATTTTCCCGAGCGGAGAAAGTGGTTAGCTGGTGGTGTCCTGCACGTCACTTCGAACACCTTACCTTGGTCGGGTTTGTTTATTAGCATGGCTTCATAGTGTTGTGTTACACACCGTCGCAATGTCGAAATGATGCGATGGGCGTCCCCAGGTTCGACAACTGTGAAGTTCGAATCAGTTGGTGTACCACACTGGATCCAAAACTCGGACTCCGGTGAGGACCATGTCCAGCGTAGCTTTACCTTGCTGCTAATTCTGGCCGTTGCCGTCCGCACCTTCGTCCAATAATTCGCGACACTACTTGCCTCGTTGCTTGAGGTGGAGGGGTCTTCACGATCGAATATATTCGGCCAGTCTTCCTCGACGTCTCTGGGCGCAGCTAGGGTACGAAAGTGGTGCTCGAGGGTTGCTAAGGGTATCTGGCAAGTCCTATTGGAACCTTCCAGAATTTCTTGCGCCGCTTTCTTCCTATTGCTCCTATATAGACGCTGTAGCCTGGCGGCCTCCCGTATACGATCTGAAGCCCTCCTCTGCGTGGGGTGGTTTCTTCCACCACGACCTGGGTGAGTTCCTCTCACAGTCTGTCGGTCTGTACGGACGGATAACCTCGACAGTTATCTCAAGGCTTCGACTGAGGCTTCTTCTAATTGCCCTTGGTCGTTTGATAAGTTCAAAGCCTCGATTATTCGTCGTTTATCTGCGTTTGTACCGTGGTGGGCAGTTAACGGCTCTACTGGTGATGGTGCGTTGGTTTCCACCATGGGTATGGGGTGTAGCGTAGCCCCTAACGGTTGGCTTGTCTGTGGGGTTACCCTTTGCGAATTATCCTCCTCTGACAACGCAGGAGACTGCGTCACTGGCGGTGATTGCATGGAAATTAGTATGTTGCTATTGGTTATTGTATTTCCTGCTATTTCCGTTGGCGTAGGTGTTCGGATAATATTTGCGGGAGGGGAGGGTGTCGCTGGTGGTAACTGATCGGCATTTACCAGTGTGTTATCAGAAATTATGTTTTCCGTTCTTTGTGTAGCGGTATCTGAGGTTGACGACGGGTTCGATGAACCCGAAGCGTCCACTGCATACACTTCGCTACTCATGAGAGGCTGCGTAAGTGGTATAGTCGCTCTTGAAACAGATGTTGAGCGTGTTCCTCTTCTTCTAGTTCGAGTATCAACAGTCGGCACTGGTCGCTCGGACGTTGCTCCAATTTGTTGGCGAATATCTTGGCGGCGCTCACTGTCTCTGGCGCCTGCCGATGGTACAACACGCTCTGGTACGCAGGTAGCGCAGTGTTGCCGTACCACTTTTCTCTGGTATTTCGCTGTGGGAGGAGGCTCAAAAGAGCATCTCCAGCAGCGGAATCGTGGTGGCATGTCTGGATGGTGCTCTTTGAGATGGCGCAGGAGATTCTCCTCCTTTCGCGCTCCCGCATAGTGGCCAATCCGTCTATCGGAGCACAGCGGGCACAAGAGAGCACGCTCATCCACTGGCAATAGGATGACAATGATGTTGCCCTCAGCCACTACTTTGGCATCCGGCTCCTCAGCCATCCTACCAGAGGGGGATGGGATTTACACTTGGACACACAATTACAAGTCAGTCAGTGTCTCCGCCCCAAGCTGCATTGGCGAGACGTTTTCGCTCCCCCTCTTGGTAGTCGGCTCTGAGCCTTCCACCGGGGAACCCAGTTATACACAAACAACTCCGCACCCTCCAACCAACAGGCTAATCCTGATGGGTCGATATCGCCTGATACAGTCAAACAGCTCTAAGCCGCAAGACCAACAAGCTCAGTCACACAGGACGGACAACAAACACAGCACACTTGACAGTCACCAGGCTAATCCTGATGACTAGTTTCGCTGCCCCTGGGTAATCCAACTCTAGAGTTGTCAAACCAACAGCTGCGTCAACACACGTCACAATACAATAAAAAAAAGGGGAAAAAATGTAAAAAAAAGAACAACACAACTCAAACTCGCTTTTAAATGACTCAGACCGTATGACACACTTGTATTGATTATAGGGTTAGACACCGCGTTGATGAACAAAGCAATGTCTGATCAAACTTTTGAACCCTTTTGATCTAAGCCAAAGGCCGAGTGTGGATTTCGTTGTGAACGGACGTGTTTTGAAGTCGCGGACAGTTGTTCAAAGAAATTCGTTGTGTGCTTTAAGAGTGTTTTTTTGTAGCATAAACAAAGGGGCGGAAAAAACCTTTGTTTGTGTAATTAGTGAAAGTGTTGGACATTTGGAGCCCCAAGTTAGCGGTCAGTCAAAGGTCAATCTCCGGCGGAGCCCTAATTTTTGTGCGCGTGATTTTGGTTGCTACCAATTTTCGCCCTAACCTCAAAGTGCTTGCACGTGGAGGTATACTTGTGTGTGCGCGCATTCAATCGACTGTGAGTGAGTACCCAGGTGAAAACTTGTGTGTGACTACACACTGTTCCGCTTGGGATCAGTGTTGGACTACTTGCTCAGTGAGCGATTGTGGACTGCCTGTGTAAGGGGGCATAAACCCATACTTGTATCAGTGGCAGAATCAGCTGTAGCGTTATAGTCTGCCCGTTCAACTCGGCGTAGCTTTCGTGCCGGTCAACTCGTCCCCGATACGGGGAACAGTGTTCCGTCCGTCGGGGCGGTGGTAGTGAGCACGTCAGCACTTTGCTGACAAACAGCGTACGAGCTACGTCACCGCGCTATTGCTATAGCTGACGGGTTGGGCTGCTACTGCTGCTGACCACTGGCTCTAAGTGGTTATAGCCCTCTAACTTAGAGTAGCCTACATTCGCCCATTGGGCATCGGTTTTCTCCTGGTGTATACTTCCACAGCCGTGTCGTGTAAGCGTAACCGGGTTTGCTTCTGGGGGCAGGCGCTTTGTGGAAATGAGGGGCGGTGCTAAGAAGCGCCCGGGGCCGCGTTCCGTCGGAGGTCGTTCTTCTACGGCCGATGATGGGTCGACCTCGGGAGAGGATAAAGGGGTAAGTTCGCGGCAGTTTTTAAAAACGAACACCGGGAAGGCTACCGCTGTGCAAATCGGTCGCAAAGCGGAGAAGAAAGCGGGTAAGTCGGGGATACCGGTGGCGTCGGGGAGGGCGACCACCTCAAAAATTGCTGAACGGGGGGGCAAGGGCGGGCCGATTAAGTCCGCGAAGTCAGAGGATGAGGAGAGTATTCTCCCGAAATCCGACGACGACGCGGAATTACCCAGTCTGCCGGAATCCGGGGTATGTCCCTTAAGCTGGGACAAATCGGATGTAGCGGGGGGTGCCGGTTTCATTGCTGAGTCCGTGGTGACTACTGTCGCTGGCTCCTCAACCGAAGGTAGAGCAGCCGATGGCGTGCCAGAGACTGCTGCTGACGGTGAGGATGCAATCGGCGGTAGTGTAACCGCGGGCAAGGACGCAAACGAGTCGGTGAAGTCTTTAGAGGGGGGGAGGTAATTGGGGAGAAAACTGTGGAGGATTCGGGGGAGAAGGGCGCTGGCGCTGTTGACAGCTGTGGTCCACCCGCTGGCACCGAGCTTTACGGCGGTCAGTCCGCTGGAGGTAAGACTGCGATTGGGGGATCCCCTGCAGCTGGCGGGAGCGCTAGTGCTTCGAGGGCTACCTCTGGAGTGGACGGCTCCTGGGTTGTCGCCCTAAAGAGGATCACCGCTAGCTTTAGCAAAGTGGTCTTTGGAGGCAGCGGTGCAGACCTCAAGTCTGCTGAGAGGCTGATGGAGGTTTCCTCAGAGTATGAGGCCCTCCTAATGACGGCTATAGCCGAGAATGCCCGACTCCGCGGACAAATTGAGGCGATGTCATTACTGGGCGCTATGCTGGGGGGTGCATCCCCACGCAGCGGTGGATCTGCCACCGCAGATCGTTTGGCGATGCCGCCTCCGAGCACGACGGTCCCGGCTGCCATCGTACCTGCGCCTGCTGTCCCAAAGCCGCTCCACACCTGGTCGGCGGTCGTCAAGGGCGGCAAACCCGGGGTTTCTGCAAAAGAGGTAGTGGAGAAAATTAACAAGGAGGTTGGGCCGACACTTGGTGTACGTGTGCACCAAGTGAAACCTGTGCGGTCGGGTGGGGTAGTTATTCGCCTACCCCCCAAGGAGGAGCGGGATAAAGTCCTCGCTAATAAGAAGTTTTCTGAGGTGGGGTTAGAAGTGTGCGAGAGCCGGAAGCAAGGCACTAGGGTGGTCATTCGGGGGTTTACGCGCAAATCTCCCATGATGAATTCATGGAGGAGGTCTTTCGTCTAAACCTCACGAATGTCGACCCTGAGTGTCAGAAGTCAGAGGTTAGGCTGATCAGCCGACCTTGGAAGGCAGACGTCGAGGGAGCAACGGTGACCGTCACCCTGGAGGGACCGGACAAGTTAATGTCCCCCCTCTTGGATGCGGGCCGTTGCTACGTTAAATGGTTTTCCTTCCCGGTTCGGCCGGAAAACCAAACCTACAGCTGCTTCCGCTGCCTGAGTTTTGATCACCATGTGAGGGACTGTGGGTTGAAGGCTGCCGTCTGTCGGAGGTGCTGACAGGAAGGGCATATTGAGGCAAAGTGCCCTAATGGGGTGCATTGCCGAAATTGCGCATTTAGGGGCAGACCCGCCGCACATCTTATGATGTCGGCGGAATGCCCGACATATGCTGCCGTTGTTGCCCGTGCACTCGCCAGACATTAATGGGTTTAGTTCTTCAACTCAACTGTCAGGGAGCGTACTCCGTTGTGTGTGAATTGGGGGCGCGTATGGCTGAGGAGAGTTGCAGTATTGCCCTGCTCCAGGAACCCTACACTGCCAATGGTGTGGTGAGAGGGCTTCCTGGAGGGTTTAGGTCCTTTTTCGACCTTCAGGGCAATGCTGCAGTTGTGGTGAATGAGCCTAGCTATGAATGCTTGTTGTTGAATGCGTCTGATTGGGGAGTATGTGTGAGCATTGAGGGCTCTTTTGGTAGAGCCATCTTTGCAAGCATATACTGCAAGTTTGGGGAACCCATGGAACCATATATCCAATACCTCGATACGGTGCTACTACTTGCGAGTAGCACGCCAGTTATCATTGGTATGGATGCCAATGCCGTATCCTCTATATGGCATAGCAAAATATCCAGGACTTCTCCTGGATATGCTAGTCATGGACGGGGCGAGGCGTTGGGCGAGTGGGTGCTCACTTCTCACGTTCATATTGTGAACGAACCGAGTGGGTGGTACACATTCGATGGGCCCATGGGCAAGAGTGACATTGATGTTACTCTCATGAATGAGCCAGCAGCGAGAGCGTTCAGTTGCGGATGTAGAGTAAGGGGGGTGAGGGGATAAGCGACCATAATCTCATTGAGATTGTGGTTGCTTCCCGTACCACCCCGGATATGCTTGGTACGCCTTCCGTAATGGCGTGGCGTACTGCCGGGGCAAATTGGACTCTGTACGGGTTATACGTCGAGCAGGAGGTGACTGCTACACCCCTCGATGTATTTGCAGAGCTTCCAGTAGATCAGCAGATTGCCCTCTTGAATGCCTGTATCTGGCGGGTTAATGACAGCATGTTTCAAAAGTGGAAGAAGGAACGTTTTCGCCGTGTCAGGTGGTGGACGCATGAACTGACCCAGAAGAGGAGATCTGTCAGGCGCCTGAGACGTCAGTTTCAACGCGCCCGGCATGTCGAATCCGATGGTCTGTCTCGGCTCAGAAGTCAACTAAGTGTGGAAACGCGTGAATATAAGAGAATGGTTGTAGAAGTGAAAGAAGAACAATGGCGCAACTTCGTGTCAGAAAATTCGAACGACCCCTGGGGACAGGTCTACAAGATCTGTAGGGGTCGCCGCCAGACCGAAGTTAATTCCCTCCGTGTAGGCGAGAGAACAATATCAACATGGAGGGAATGTTCAGATCTGCTTATTGAAGGATTCTTTCCTAGGGCGGACGTTCAGGTACCTCCCCTTGCACAGCACGTACCTGTACCTCCACTAGAAGTTGAAGAGTTGGATTATGCATTTGGCCTGGTTAGGTCTAAACGGTCTCCGGATTTGGATGGGATAAACGGAGAAATGTGCAAGTGTTTGTGGAAGTTTATTCCGGAATACTTGGAAGCCGTTTATGATAAATGCATATGGGAGGTTTACTTCCCACGTGAGTGGAAAGCTGCTAGGGTTGTCGTTCTCTTGAAGTCGCCTGACAAAATAAGATCTGATCCTCGGTCTTACCGAGTTATCAGCCTTCTTCCAGTGCTTGGTAAAGTGCCGGAGAGGGTTATGGTTGAGCGGCTTCAGGAGCTAGTTGGGGGTAACCGGTCGGATAGACAGTTTGGATTCAGGAAAGGACGCAGCGTTGAAGACGCCTGGATGCATGTCCAAGACTATGTTGAGAGAAGCTCCAATAAATATGTCTTAGGCATATTTATTGACTTCAGGGGGGCATTTGACTACCTGCGCTGGGATAGGTTTATCGAGCGGTTAGCGGAGCTCGGCTGCCCAGAAATTGCTTTGTGGCAGGGCTATTTCTCGGACAGACGAGCTACTATCGTTGGTGCCTGTGAAAGTGTGGAAAGGGAGGTGGCTCGAGGTTGTCCGCAGGGATCCATCTGTGGTCCATATATATGGAACATGATGATGGACTCCCTGTTAAGGCAACTCGAGCATCTTTGCAAACTCTGCGCCTATGCGGATGACCTCCTCTTATTAGTGGAGGGGGTTTCTCGCGCCAGCATTGAGCGTACCAGCGAGTCCCTATGTCAAATAGCGGCTGGCTGGGGCGCCCATGTTGACGTAGATATTTCGGTGGACAAAACTGTGATGATGCTGCTCAAGGGCAGATTGTCACAGAATCGCCCACCGGTTGTCCGCATCGGCGGGGTCAGCATCAGATATGCGACGAAAGTCAAATACCTGGGGCTGACAATGGGTGAGCGAATGAACTTCCTGTCACACTTGGATGCTGTCAGGGATAAGATGCAGAATATTTCGGGGCAGTTACGACGAATCATTCGGAGTGACTGGGGCCTGAGTCGCCGTGCCGTTCGCACAATATATCGTGGCCTATTCGTGGCATGCGCTACTTTTGGTGCCGCCATATGGTACCGAACGGTCATGACTGCTCATGGTCAGAGGCGCGTGCTGAGCATACAGAGGTGCATGATGCTCCCATGCTTGCCCTTGTGTCGTACCGTTTCCACGGATGCGATGCAGGTGCTTCTTGGTGGCCCCCTCTCGACCTGGTGGTTATACAGCTCGCTGTTTCCTTCAGGCTGAGAAGGAGGGCAAGTTTGCCGCTGTTGGAGGATAAATGGGCCGCCGAAGATAATGTGGAGAGTGGATGGTTGGAAAATAGGCGTCGATTAGAAGGGGTGGTTAGAGGGAAGTGGAAGGAGCGCTGGGACAATAGTCCCAACGGCAGGGTAACGTACGGGTAAATCCGGGACGTTTCATTTGTGGCGAAAAATTCTGACTTCGGATTTAATCTGAGCCTGGGTTTTCTGCTTACTGGTCATGGCCCTCTTAATGCATTCTTGCATAAGAGGGGCTTGAGCGAAACGGAGGGGTGTGTATGTGGGGCTGTATGTGAGGATTGGGTGCATGTGTTGTGCGAGTGCCCGAAGTACTCGGACATAAGGGATTTGGGTAGTCGTGGGGTTAATGTTGAAGAAGGTAGGGTTGATGTTAGTGGAGCGCTCTCCACTAGTCGGACTATTGATTTGCTCAATAGGTATGCTTTGGAGGTATTTAGACGGAGGAGACGTGGTGGTGACCGTGGTGGTTAATTCGTGTGTGTGTTCGTGGATGTGGGGGGGGGGCGTTCTAACCCCACCTCACCCCTAGGCGGCCGGTCCGGAGTAGGTGGATACTCAACCGGAAGTGGCTTCGGCTGCGAAAGTCAGACCAAGACTTTAAAGTGGTACCACGGGGAACAGATAGCCCGCGGAGCTTGCTCAGTTTCTGTTCGGTTGCGGTTAGCCCCTTTGGGAGCATCGTGGTAGCTGTGGTTGATATCCGAATGCGGTAAGAGTTGGTCAGCTCGAATGTGGAGTTGCATTGCAACCGGGTGCCATGACCCATAGAATGGAAGAGGTGTTAGATAGGCCTCCAACCCCACCAAGGTGATGATGTGTCCACTCACATTATCGATTGGTACCAAGGTAAGCGAGCCTTGGGGGCTGTTCAGACCTGCTTTGACCTGTGTACTTGGTACATGCGTGAGGTTAGGTCTTCGAAGACAGGCACTCATGTAAAACCTACACTCAACCTACTACTCAAACAATTTTGCGACCGCCGACAGTATTTGGCGCTTAGTTTTTGAGTTTTCTGCGGGGATAGGGTCGTACGAGTTCGAAAATTGTATGCCGAGAGTCTTCGTTGAGCTCGTGTCTTAAATCGTGGGAAAATCTTCATGAAGGAGATTAGATTTCGAGATTGATTTTAATATTTCGGGGTGATTTGCCGTTATTTTCTTAAGTGGAAAACTGACTGATTTTAATGCTTCGATAACTTGCTGAAACGAGTCTATAGTGGACTGTATTGTGTGTTCGCCGGAGAGTATATCGTCTACGTATATTTCTCGTAGCAATACATCGTGGGCGAGTTGCTGGGTGTGTTTTGTGTCTTCTGCGAGTTGATGCAGATTGCGTATAGCCGGATATGGTGCACAGTTGATGCCAAACGTCACTGTCTTTAATTTAAATCTTCCATTGGCAAATGTGGAGATTTACGAAACACAATCCTTTGGAAATCTTGATACTCTTTGTGAACGAGTATTTGGAGATACATCTCTTCGATGTCGCCGTTAAACACATACTCAAAGAATCGCAATTTGAGTAGTACGAGCATTAAGTCGTTTTGGAGGACCAGGCCTGTGTGCAAAACATCGTTTAACGAGTTTCCAGAGTGGGTAGTTGTTAACGCGTTGAAAACGACGCGTTCCTTTGTTGTTTTGCTGTTGGGGTTTAAGACAGCGTGGTGGGGGAGGTAGAACGACGAGTACTTTCCGTTCTCGATGACTTCGCGTGATGAAGTTGGGCTAACAAGGAACCACTTACGTTGGCTTGTAGCCCATGGAATATTATTTGGGGTGTGAGATCGCTACCTATAACCATGTCGATTCTCGAAGGGATAAAACAGTTAGGGTCCGCGAGTGGCAATTTCTTGCAAATCTATTTTCGACACTTTGAGAAGTAAGTAAGGGTAAGAAGTGGTCAGTTTAGGCAATAATATCGCTTGGGTGTTTATTTTTCTTTTGAGATCCGATGAGCAGATCTCGCAGATCTTGTTGGAGTTTTGAACTACCGATCCACTACAAAGGTCTTTACCGAACCCTGATCTATTAGTGCACGGATCTTGTGATGTTCGCCATTTGCTTTCACCGTGACTTAAGCTGTGGGTAAAAGAGTAGTTTCGCTACTAATCGCGAAGTGAGTTGAGGTCGAGTTTTTCTTAAAAGGGGTTTGAGTGGCTTGGGTTTGCCGGCCTCTTTTGAGGTTGACGCCATGTTCGGGTCTTCAGTGGGGTGGCACCCCTTGAGGGGATGTGTGCGCCTTGCTCCTCTGCTGCCTGGGTCCGCTGTTTTGGTGGGATTTTCTTTGAAATTGGAGTAGCGAGTGATGCCGTTTGTGGCAATACACACATGGGAAATTGCTACCAGAATCTCTTTCCAAGTGAGAACACGCTAGACAATTTGGGCAATAATTGTTTACTTTCACAAATTTGCTTCGCTCTTGGATGGTGAGGTCTCTGAATTTAACGCAGCTTATGAACGAGTGGTTTGAATTGTAAAGTTTGTTTGAGGGTTGCCTCTTCGACTCCACATGAAACGTTTGTGTCTTATTCCTACAGTTCCATGAGTTTTGGGGTGTTGAGGATCTGTGGGTGAAGCTAGAGTTACAGTTTCTATTTGTCCATCTCCGACCAAAGTGGAAGTTCTTTCCTAGATTCGAGTGATTGTTCCCACCATCAGGGAGTTTAGATGAGTGAGATATACGAAGATGGAACCCCAATTGTTAGTTGGGGCATCGTTCACATTTGCGGTCGAGAAACAGTTATTTATGGCGGTTTTAATCTCTTGGATTCTTTCCCTATTTTCGGAAAAAACTGTTGGCATATTAAATAGGGTTTTTAATTGATTGCCTGCGAGAAATATACGATTCTCGTAGCGGGCCTTGAGTGCTCCCCAGGCCAAATCAAAGTTTTGGTCATTAGGGGGTATTGTTTAATAATAAGGGCTGCTTTAAGATTTATTTTTGCCCTCAGGTGATAAAGTTTCTGGACCTGAGACAATTTAGGGTGATTTGTGTAGACACCAGTAAACATATCCCGGAACGACGGCCAGTCTTCATATCCACCATTGAAGACCTCGGTGTCACACGCGGGGACTTTTAGACTTTAGGGTTGATGCTGAGAGGGGGTATGGGTCTGTTGTATGGGGTTTACTGTTTGTTGAATAGGCTGGCGGTTGCTAATCAACTCGTTGACGCTAAGCTTTGTGTTCATCGCTGTGTCGAATGTGGTGTCTCCTCGAATGCTATCCCTCATTTTTCTGCCGTCCTGCTAAGGTGTGCCGTCTCGTATGCTGATTCTACCGCGTTTGCACGTGTGTTGAATTCCTCTAAGTATATCTTGAGACCGCTTCCCGTGTGATCCGTCTCCGCTATCCCCCACCATTTTTCGCAGAATTTTTCCAATTTCTTAATTTCGAACATGAAATTTTTCTCGATCCTGCTATATTCGTCATCATCGGACTGAGATTTTGACCGGGTATTGCCCGCCGGTACCGATAGGGTTTCCTGCTTGTCCTTCATTTTAAAATTTGGGTTTAAGAATTCTTAAGACTTTACCAGTTTTAGCCCACTGTAAATTTATTTGCTTTGTTATAAACTCAGGCCCACTGCACTAGAGTGTATAGCGGGATTTGTTTAAGCAAGTGGATAATAAATGCTTTGGCTTATGAGGGTGCGAACTACTTGTCTTAGCGCTTCTAAATACAGTATGTGTGGGTGTGTGTAAAATATGTACATATAAACTAAAAGAGTGATTTGAGTGACAATATTTTTGGACTGTAATAATTTCTTGCGTTATATTTGGTTTATGTGGGTAATGAGTGAAAGTTTCCGTGTAAGCTAAACTTTATATTAGGGGGTATTGATAATGATGTTGGTAAATTTTTTCGGTCAGAACACAAACCAATTTTATTCTTTGGGTGTAATTTTTTTCCCAAAATTAGTGGCAGGAGTTTATATTAAAATTGAGTAGTGCCTATTTGAACGTATGGGGTTTTCATGCGGAGAATTTGCAACGGTTAGTTTGTTTGGTTAGCAACTAACTTTGGGTGAAAGAGTATTGTTCAGGCGAGAGTAAAATATGTGGAAGAGTATAGTGGGTTATTAAGATATATGTATTTATGTGTGGAAAAAGTACAGCTTTTTGGGTTACCGCTACGGGATTTCCTTTAGAACGTAACTGCTTGAGTTTTATTTTATGCTATATACATATGTAAGTACCAGTCAAAACGCACGAGTTTAGGTTTAACCGAATTTTGATCACCTTTTATTCACTTCAAGTGCTTCGACAATAATGAATTTTAGTTTTAATTCTACGATGTCATCACCCACACTTCGAGCTCATATCTCGGGTATAAGAGGCGAAATGTGGGAGAGACGTTTTGGGAGTGTAACGACATACGTAGATATGTAGTCGATATATATACGTATCAGAGGTCTGCTTTGAGTACTAATAAAATTAGTGCACTTAGTCATGAGCCAAAAAATTGTGTATAAATGTGTACTTAGTCAAGTACAATCAAATACTATGAGTGACTAGCACATAAAATAGAAAATACGTACGAGTACCCCGCAACACGTATGTCACATACATATATGACATTGTTGAGTATAAACTGAAATCATAGTCGCTTTAACTCAGTAGCATGTTGGTTTCGTGTGTAATACACTGTATACTTCGTTTATTATCGGTTTTTCTATAGCGCTGTACTGTATTCAGTTTAGTTTCGTGCACAGATGACATGCTATGAAACTTCTCGCTCTCTGAGAGCGCGTGAAAATGTGCATTTTTTATAATATTGGCCATAGATACCATCATGCTCAAAATCAAATTTGGGCATTTCAGAATAATTTTGGGGTATTTTACATGGAAAAGGTTTAATTTATAATTTTCACTGAAAACTTACTCAAGATTGTCAAATGTGATATCAAAAAACTCGAATTTTTGTCAGGATTACAAATCCGAAGAAAAACTATCGAACTTTCATCGAAGGGCTGCACACGAAACGGGTTTTGATAGCAGCTTTCGATTGGAGAAAAAGTCAGCTTCTTAGTCTTCGCATTGATGTAAATGGATGCATAAAGGCCAGGCTTTTGTGGAGCGTTGCAACATTCCACTTTTGACAGCTGAGATAAATTGTAGGTATGCGTATAGGTTAACGCAACATGTATAATTAACAGCCTTTTGCGGACGACAACGCAGATACTTTAACATGTGATCTAATTTCGTAATTTCTTATAAATTTTTTGCGTTTTTTATTGTATGTGGATATACATATGTATGTAAATAAACATTTTGGTCGCATCAAAGTGAAAAAGAGGCTAGCCGTTCATTATCTTATGGCGGTGCCAGCGCAACAAAGCAAAGCAACGCAATCGAAATATATTATTTCATATTTTTTCACTTATCTACCACAAAATATTTCTACAAAACTTTGCCTTTTTTATAAATTTTAATAAGTTTTTATCACCTTACTTGCTGATTTTTTGAAAATAATGAAACCGAACGGATTTCTTGGAGTTTTTTTTTTTTTTTTGAGTAGTTTAGGCAACTCTATAGCCATCTGATTTTCAAGACCCATTCTTGGAAACGAACGAACTTTTGTTTACAATCAAATGAACTTCAAGACCCATTCCTGGAAACGAATTGAGAGAGAATAAAAGTTTCGTATCATGTGATCAGTGGTTTCGTGTACATCGTTGTGTTGCTAGCGTCAGAAGACTGATATGACTAGGTATATTCATTTTATTGTACTAATAGTCATACTGATTCAAATTAGTGTTTTCGTATAACAAAGTTGACTTCCTTGCTCAATAAGACAATTGAGTACTGAACTGCTTCGTGGCTTATGAGCGGTTATTCATTTTACGAAGCATGACTATGTAAATGTGTTTTAGTGGATATAAGTGCTTGATATTCTTTGTTTGTGTACGCACTAATACTAATTTTTTGGTTAGTCCACTAATAACCTTCAAACATGATAATTGCAGTTCACTGATACGTATATATGTTACTCCTCCCAACTTTAAAAATGTCCCTAGCTCTTAGCTAGAGTACTTATATTTATATTAACAACAATTTTTTCCTATTCACTGTATTTTTCTATTTTATATTACGTAGTTATTAAGACGATTGATTAACATAGCTTGATTTTAAGATTAATGATAATGTTTATAAAAAATAGTAAAAAGCTGCAAAAAATAAAAATAATTAATTTATTCAATATTTTTTTTTTTCTTCCTTTTAAACTGACTTTTATACATTATAGCTTTTTGATTTTTAATTTCACAATAAGATGCTCCCCATCTTCTTCTGTTTTTAACAATCTTACTTGTCTATATGGATTACATATTTTATCTAGTCTTTTCTTGCATTTTCGGCATTTACAAAATTAGTATCAATTTCTTTTTTTTGCCTGTATTTATTATTATTTTGAACTCTTTCTTCTTCTTTCTGCTTGGAGATCATTTTTTGGTGACTCTTTATTGAAAACTATATTATAAGGAATTTCGCCAGTTGTTGAGTGAATAATTGTGTGATTATAGGTATAAGGTACTTGCTCGATTTCTAAATATTTAAATTTTTTGTCTTCTGATGTATTTATTGTTCTCAATTTTTCATTGCGGGTTTTATGCAAACGCTCAATATCGCCTATGCCTGTTTTCCCCGTTGTTACTTCAACTTGTATGTTTAACTGATCACACCATTATTTGATGTTTAAATTATTAGGGCCCTGATCTTGGTCAATTTTCATAATTTTGGGAAGTCCCATAGTATTAAATACTTTTAGCAACCCTCTTTTCGTCTCAAGCCAGTTGAGTGCTTTTACCTTCTCCACCATAGCGAATTTAGAAAATATATCTATACAAGTCAAATAATATTCATTGCTCCATTTCCAAAAATCTAAAACATATTTTTCTCTAATTTCATATATCGGAGAAGTAACTTTGAATGGAAGTTTATTTGCAATATGGTCACTTTTGCAGTGATTACAAAGCTCACAACTATTAATAATGTTTGATATTTCTTTCACATAGTTGGGATAATAATATTATTCTTTAAAACATTTTGCTACTTTTTCTATGCCTTGGTGAAGTCCACCTATATGAATTTCTATAACAATAGATTTTAGATCGGAAAATTCTAAAACATTTTCCAATTCTTTAGTTGTTCTATAAACTCTATTTCTGTTACTACTTACCAAACTTTTATAAATATTTTGAAGCTTAAGAAAATCGTTATCATCTGGCATGTATAAAACAGTTTTTTCTTTAACAAGGACGTTTTAATTATTTCTTTTATATGTTCCTCGGCTAATTCTTTGTAGGTTATCAGGGTATGGTTAGGTTAGGTTAGATTGAACTGGCCGGTCCATGAGGACCTCACATAGACTGAATAAGTCCGTAGTGTTACCAGAAGTTTGTTCTAACGACCAAACTGAATAACCCTATCAAAAACCAGGAACTATGTTATAAAATAACTCCGTCCTCTTGGCAAAAACTAGAAGCTTCCTAGGATTTATGCCACTTGCTGATTCTAGATCTGACAGTTGTATCACTCCCAATAGCTGGAGTCTCAGCCTGGCAAGCGCAGGGCAAGAGCGCAGAACGTGCTCGATCGTTTCCTCCTCCAGCCTGCACTTCCTACATCTGCTATCACTGACCAAGCCTAATTTAAAGGCATATGACGCCAGAAGGCAGTGTTCAGTCAGAATACCCGTCATGAATCTAAAGTCCTCTCTTTTTAATGATAGAAGCAAATTTGTTAGTCTAAGGTTGTAAGACCTGCACATAATCTTCGACACTTTACAGCCCCGCGCTTGAACACACGCCTTTCCTGCTTGGTCGATCATGTGCACCTATCGCCTTCGCTTAGTTTCGCCCAGTCTAATTGGGACGTCTACGGAGCAAGCTTCAAGGGATGCGCCCTTTTTAGCTAGTTCATCCGCTTTTTCATTCCCATCTATTCCCATATTCCCGGGGACCCAATATAGATGTATGCTTCTCCCTGTCCCAATTCTCCCCAGGGACTGCTTACACTCTAATACGCATTTAGATGCTGTGGTATTCGAGATTATTGCCTTAATTGCTGCTTGACTGTCAATATAAAAGTTAACACGGTTGCAGCTTGGGCTATTTTCTTCCAGGGTTTCTACTGCTTTGGTTACGGTTACTATTTCCGCTTGGAAAACGCTGCAGTAATCCGGCAGCCTGTAGGATCAGTTTATTTCCGGATCTGCACAGTATACTGCAGACCCTACTCCTTCCACTACTTTGGAACCATTATGTACACATATATCGCCCCGTCCTCCATTTGAGCACACTTGCGCCAACCGTCCACCTCTATTGTGGCCTTAAGGTCGCCCTCGAAGCGCAGATAGGGAATCAGGTATTCTGTTCGTCTTGTGATTGATGACGCTATACTACTATGGCCGTATTTTCGCCGCTCAAGCTACCCCGAGGCACCGAGCCTGGTTGCAGTTGTTAACGCTACGTTCTTTGCTACCAGGTCTACAGGTGGAATGTGCAGAATGGCATACAGTGTAGCTGTCGGGGTTGTTTTCAGGGCTCCCGTGATGCTAAGCATTGATCTGTCTGCATACCCCCTCTAATTTTTTGACGTAGGTTATTTTTGTGTGGCTCACCACCAAACAAGAAGTCTATAGTATAGGATAGGATTTGCAATCGCTGTAAAAACCCAATGAGAGAGAGTGGGCGATAAGCCGAGCATTCTTTTACATGCATAAAGTGCCGTTGAAGCCTTCTTCACCCTCACCTCCACGTTGAGCTTCCATGACAGCTTACTGTCTAGGATGATTCCTAGATACTTTGTGCAAGGTTTCTCCTGTAGGGTTACCCCTCCTAATTTAGGCCTGTTCCAATTTGGGACCTTCTACCTCTTTGTAAACAAGACCATATCCGTCTTATCCGCGTTGACTTTCAACCCGACATTTCATGCCCAGGTATGAATATCCCGAATCGCCCGGTCCATCAAGGAGCTAATCGTTGGAAGGCACTTTCCACTTATGACAATTGCAACGTAATCCGCGTAAGCCGTAAGTTTTACGGGTCCCTCATCAAATCGCCTGAGCAGTTGGTTGATGACCAGCGCCCACAGCAGAGGTGATAGCACCCATCCCTGCCGCGTTCCCCTGTCCACTGATTTCGTGGCCTCGTACAATCCCCATTGTGATGTAATCGTTCTGCAATTTAACATGCAGCCGTTCCATCTGGTTAAGGCTGGATGTACTTTAATGTAATTAAGACCATCCATAATCGCCCATTTAGAAACATTATTGAAAGCCCCGGCAATGTCTAAGAAGACTGCTAAAGCATACTTCTTATATTCCAGGGCTTTCTCTACGCTTATTACCACCCTATGCAATGCGGTGTCTACCGACTTGCCTTTGGTGTACGTATGTTGTGTTGTTGAGAGCAGCTTTTCATCCACGTTGGACTTTATGCACACATCCATCAGCCTCTCAAAGGTTTTGAGCAGAAATGATGTTAAGCTAATGGGTCTATAATCTTTGGGATACACATGACCAATCTTTCCCACCTTTGGTAGGAAATCTACACGAGCAGTTCTCCAAGAGTGCGGTACATGATTCAGTCTATGCACCCATCGAATATTATTTGAAGCCGTTCCATGACCGCCCTACTTGAAACTTGTCGCATGGCCGGGAATATACCATCTGGGGCCGGTGATTTAAACTTAGAAAACGTCTTCACTGCCCACTCGATCTTGATATCGGTCACCAAGCCCGGCACTACCCGCTCCGTGATCGAAGTGTGAGTGCTATCTGCTGGCTCTTCTAAACCATCTCCCGATGGGAAATGTGTATCGAGAAACACCTCAAGGTATTCCTCACTATTACGTTACCATTCCCCGTTCTCTTTCTTTATTAGTCCCTGGACTATATTTCCCTTTGCTAGCACTTTTCTCAACCGTGCTGTTTCGCTGGAGCACTCTATCTCCGTACAGAGACTTTTCCATGAGATGCTCTTCGCTCTGGAAATTTTACGATTGTAGATCCTCAATAGATCCCTGTACTCGTCCCGACACGCTTCGCTTTGCGCGGTCTTTGCTAATTTAAATATTTCTTTTACTTATCTTCTTAGAATACTCAGCTCATTGCTCCACCATGGCGGCTTTGATTTTCCTCTGAATCTTCTTAGAGGGCAAGCTTTCCTATACGCAGTCATCAGAGTCCTTGTTAGGAATTCAGTTCTTCCACATTGGCAACCTCTTTGGGTTGTCCCAGTTTCGTTTCTACCTGTTTCTAGAATTTAGTTCAGTTTGTTGACCTAGGGTTTCTAAAGATTCCTCCCTTCTCTACCCTCTTTAGGGGAATGCTAAAGCTGATATACGCATGGTCGGAGAAGGATGGTCTATCAAGAGCCATCCAATCATACCTTGATATATCACGTTCGGAGCTCAGTGTAATATCCAAAACATTGCTGGATGTTGGACCAACTTATGTATGGACATTTTCCCTGTTGGCTATCTGCAAATTGGTTTGCAGGATGTACCAAAATAGAGAATCGCCTGTCTCGTTCGTATCTGCCCCTCCCCACGCATTGTGGTGCTCTCAGCCGTCCTTCGGTTTGCACACAGTTGACGCCAAATCCCCGCACGCTAAGTCCAGAAACCTTTCCTCCCGATGAGAGCCACGGCTCCTGGATCAGCGCCAACTCAAACGAACCCTCCTCAAGGGTTAGGAGGAATTCGCTCGCTGCCACTTTACTATGTTGGAGGTTTATTTGTAGGACTCGCAGCACCAGTGGCCTACTTGTACCCCTCCAGCATATTCGTCGTGACGTCATCGTCCTCCCCTTGCCCTTTTGGTTTAGAGTGTTCGAAGCCCCTTTCAGCCTCTTGTAACTGTTGTGCCGGGTGTTCCTCTGTACAACTCACAGCAGCTGGCTATTGGTCCTGTTCTAACACCTTCGCGGTGACGTCGGCTACCTCATCCTGTCTTTTTTCCTTTAGGCTTTTGAGGTCGTTTTCGACTTCGCCCACTTCCAGCGTGTTAGGATTTTTATCCTCGGGACTTCTTTTCCTGAGTCGCATATAAATTTTGCCTGTACCAAAGGACATTTTGCCAAGC
Source organism: Eurosta solidaginis (assembly GCF_040869045.1). NCBI lineage: Eukaryota > Metazoa > Arthropoda > Insecta > Diptera > Tephritidae > Eurosta > Eurosta solidaginis. The sequence continues at coordinate 102,452,140 of NC_090320.1, read as the reverse complement.
TGCGTGTACAATATATCCTCCGCCTGCTTGTTTATTTGGAAGATGTAGAACTGTCCTGTCTCCATAGGCCGAGATACAGTAAGTATCTTCCAATCCTGTGTCGGTATGTTCGGATTCTGATTCTGCAGAAGTCGCAGTGTACCCTCCGACTTCATAACGCATGGTATCCATACCTTAATTTTTGATACCGTGGAGATTTGCGCTTTATCCACCACCTCAAACCGCGCGTTCATGCCTTGCCTTTGGAGATTTGGACAACTTCCTCCAGCCATCGCAAGCTCGCGATGTTGCCGCACGCTATCATCTTCCCACCATTATACCATCCCCCCGAATCAAAGTTTGGAAGGGGCTTACTTGGTTGTTCCCGCATCATCTTAAGCATTAAGCTAATAAGTTCCCTTTTTACAGATCTCCAACTTTCAGTAGTCATCTGTCCGAAAGGACTGCTACGATCAACCAGCGCCACGGTCAGTGACTGCTTTTCCACATCACTCATCTTCTCGGGAAAAGCCGGAGTCTTATTGTTAACTCCCTTTGGCACCTCCGAAAAAGCCGGAGTCTTAGCGTTATCTCCCTTTGGCTTATCTTCTATTTCCGTAGTTGGGACTTCCCTCTGACTCGCCGCTTTCGAGGTGGTTGCTACCTCGCTATTGGGGCCCATCTGTTTTACAGCTTTGGTCCTACTTGTCTTGTCTATGCGACAGTCCTGCCACGCGGCTCTGAGCCTGCGATATAAAGCATCTGCAATGTGATTTTCCCTTCCCGGAATGTACTTTACGTCAAAGTCGTACTCATTGAGGCGAATCTTCCACCTTTGCAATTTGGCTCTTTTAAATTGTGTAACCATTCAAGTGGTCTATGATCGCTATTTATAGTAAATTTCTACCATACAAATATGGTCAAAATATTTAGTGGCCCAAACCATCGCTAACAGTTCTTTTTCTGTGGTAGAGTAGTGAAGCGCATATTCGTTCAGAGTGCGGCTCGCAAAGCAAATAGGGTGGCTTTGTTGGCTTAACAAAGGCGACGTTAGAAGAATCTGTAGTCAGCGTAAATGGCTTTTCATAATTTGGGTACACTAATATAGGATCTTCTGTAATCAAAATTTTAATGGTGTCAATTGCTTTTAGATATTCGTCGTCCTGCGCATTTATCCTAATACCTTTTTTAAGCAGTTTGTAAGAGGTTTGGTAATCCTTGCAAAATGTTTAATCAATTTGCGATAAAAACCCGCCAAACCCCAGAACTGTTTGATTTCCTTTTCTGTTTGAGGTACAGGATAATTTATTATCGACTTAATTTTATTCGGGTTTGGCTTTATGCCTGGCGGAGTTACTAACTGCCATAAAAACTCTGTTTCATGTTTCAGAAACTCGCACTTATCAAGCTGTACTTTAAGGTTTGCATCAGTCAATCTCTGGAAAACTTTATCGAGCGATTCGATATGCTCCTGAAGTGACGTGCTAAATACCACAATATCGTCTAAGCAGACCATACAGTTTTTCCGAATTAACCCTTCCAACACTGTATTCATCAGCCTTTGGGATGTGGCCGGAGCATTTTTCAGCCCAAATGGCATGCGCAAAAACTCATAATGCCCGCCTTGTGTAGAAAACGCAGTTTTATTTATGTCGGCTGGATCCATCCCAATTTGGTGGAAACCCTGCGCCAAATTCAAAGTGGAAAAATACATTCAGTTATCCAGCTTGTCTAGGATTTCATCCATGTTTGGAATTGGGTACTTATCATCTACGGTTATTGTTTTTAACTTACGAAAATTTAAAACTATTCTCCATTTCTGTTTACCAGGGTGATCCGGTTTTTTAGGCACAACCCATAGCGGTGCAGAGTATGGAGAATCACTATGGCATATTATCTTTTGTTTCAGCATTTCCATTATTTGCCTATCTACTTCCACTTTGTGCACTTCCGGTTATCGGTAGGACTTTACATAGATGGGGTCTTCATGAATGGTTTTGACTTTATAAAACAGTGAGTGAGAACAAAATAAAACAGTGAGTGAAAGTTAGCTGATCTCCTTCTTTATAAAAAATATGTTTAAATTTTTTCAGTCAGACATTGACCTGTATACGTTCCTCGGCATTTAAGTGGCTCAATCTAAGTTTTGTTTCATCGTTGTTATCATTTATAATATTTAAATTATTGTTAAAGTTTTCAAGCGAGTTATTGTTACTTAACAATGTATAAATCCTCCCAGTTAAATTGATTGTATTATTTTGCAGATTAATTGTCGAATTAAGTTTTTAAGTATATCAAAACCTAAAAGTCCTTCGTATTTGTCAGAAAAATTATACCCATAAAACTTTAAATTATGCCTGGTAAATGCAATTGTTTCCTGCACTTTGTCTAGAATAATTGGCTTTACTTTTGTAGCTTCATTTCTTAGTGATCAACCCGTATCTATTAACAATTAGATTTATTTGCTATTTAATGTCAATTTAATTGAGGGTATTCTTCCGAGGCTTCTAATTGAAAATCTGAAAAATCTTAATCCATTGGCTCAGGTTGACCATATCTTCGTATTCTAGATTGGTTTTACCCAGCAGGATTTAATGTTCGTGTTTGTAGTGAATTCACTTCCAAGGCACTGCTTGGAGTGTGCATATTATTACCATTAAACGAGTGTGGACTAGGTTGGTTAACAGTCACCTGCCTGGATTAATTTTGGCTTAAAGTTGTATTACCAGATGGGACTCCCCGTGTATGCAAATTATTGTTATTTAAAGTTGACAAAGATTATTTTTTCCGGTAAGGCGCAGTTGCCGAATCCACCTTTATTATGATTACCATTGTTAAAGTAATGTGAAGCTCGTGAATTAGCTTTAAGATCTCTTTTTATTCATAAGTGTCATTCACTTTGTTTAAGTGACTTGCGTTCACTTAAATAGGCAACGGTTCCGTGACTTGCGTTCAACTAACCACCCATCTGTAACTTGCGATCACGTCTCCAAGTGACTTGCGTTCACTTCACTAGTTATGACTTGCGTTCATACAAACCTGGCGGTAGGGTAGACTGGAGTTGCCATCCAGTGCTTCCAGTCAACAGTGTTGGAATTGCTTTCCATCACTAATCCATGTTATAAATACAAGTGCAATGCATTAACTCTTGTTCTTGTTTACTTGGAACACTGAACACCTACCAGCAATCAACATCATCTACCTTTTGAGAAAATTTGCATCGGATCATCAACTCTGGAGTGAGTACAAACATCATCACCTACGCCACATCCAACTCCAGGAGAAAAGCAAAGGAAGTATTATCCTAAAATCGTAAGTTATATCTTTCAATATAAAAGCAACCGAGGTAGCACTTGCGCTGCGGTACTCCCCTAACTTAATCTAACTCTTGCGCGGTCATCACCACCCTTGCGTGAGATTGGTTCTCGAACCCCACCTAGCCCTTGCGCGGCCGCGAATTATTTATTTCAAATTCACTATTCAAATTTCATTTCATAAAATTTTCGTTCCATTGTGGAATTAGTTATCTTTACATCCTCATATTTGCTGTGTGATGTTGTTTCCAATTGTTAGCTTTAAGAGTTTAAATTCAATAAATGAATTAATATAGAAACAAGCATTTGCGTCAGTGCGTTAAACATTTGGTCCTTGCGAGCCAAATTTGAATCAGTGGCAACGCAAAAAGTACAACACCGCATTTATCGCTATCGCCCCATCGCTAACTTGTTATTGACTCGAAAATTTTCCATGCGCGTGTGCTTACTTACGAACAAAAAGTTTCAATTTAAAGTAATTTAAAGCAATTCAAAGTAATAAGTCAATTTTTAAAAGAACTTTCACCTCATCTCAAGTGTTTTCAACGTTTTGTAACCAAACTGTGCAAATTCCCCGAAGAAAGGCGCACATATAAGACTGCAAAAGAAGAACGCTCTTACAGTTGAAAACAGCCACCAAAAAATCATGCGAACCGTGAGGATCCGCACGTAAGTAGCAGTTCTCAGTTTTATTTCCCGAAAAATATACATTCGCCACCAATCCGTATATTTAACCGTTTTTTCATATACGGTTATATATATATATAGATATATACATACATATGGAATTCCAGTCCGCTATTTTGCGAAGAGCGTGACTCATTTTCAACAATTTTTTTCGATCGTCGCTTGCGCTTGCGCTAGCAGTGGCGGCAGCCCAGCTCCCTCTTTTGCGGTTCATCAGATATATACATGTACATATGAATATTTACTTGTTGGTAAAGTGCATACTAATTTTCACTATTTTCACTAGCCACCAAACCCCAAAAAACCCCTTCCCCTTTTTTATTAGCTTGCGTCTAAGGAAATTCAAAAAAAAAAATATATATATATATGCATATATACAGAATCCTTCTAAACTTTACAACGTCTCTATATGAGTTTTTCCCTAAAGAACGGACTCACGTATATACATATAACACTGGTTGCTAAAGTGTACATATATATATAAACGCCGGTTTGTATGAATGTGTCTACATATGCCAAGCAAACAAAAAGGGTGGTTTTTTTGTTCTAATCCAGCCGTTCCAATCGGCATAATTAAATTTGCAAAAAGGGTTTATCCTCGCGATTGGGTTCGTTCACAACGACCCTCCGGAAAAATCCTTTCCTAATTAAAACCACAAAAATCTTAAAACCTGCGCACTCCAGCACGTGAATAAATGCTTTATTATGTTGCTTGCGTCCAAACCATAACATCTTTTGAGAAAACCGCTCCATCATTATCCATCAACTCTACACATACCACGTTTATTTACACATCACACAAACATTTTGTATCACAAAACGTTGAATGTCATACGTATATTTCAGTGAATTCGGGGGAAATTCCCTAGTAAACCGTGCTAAGTTCCCTTTTGTGAAATACTTTCGATATCAGTGGGGCATTCCATAATTAACATTGATTAGTTTCTTTTGGTGAATCTCCGTGAGCAGTGCAAAACCGATTAAGTGCCCTTTCGTTTTCGAAGAATCGCTATCCCTCTGAGCGACAGACGGAAAGTCCAATCTGCAAATAAGTGTTTCTCGGCTTGCGTCTGTAGTGTTGAAGTTTCTAAACCCGAATCTTCGCGCACAATACCACTCGTGAAGTAAAATAATCTCCATCCAGCTTGTCTTCCTGGTCATTTTTATCAAATCAAACCCTTGATACCGTCTTCCTCAACAGGAAGCATGTCCAAATTTATTTTCGACTCTAACAATGTGGTGAAATTTTGCACCAATTTTCAAAAGGAAGATCCTGATGACCAAACGGACTCTTTATTGGAGGTCAAGTTAGAGGACCTCAACGGTCGCTGGGCTTTGTTAAAAACCGCCTATGAAAACGTATGCATAGCTGAAGACAGCGCAGTTTCTGGAGAGTTTAAAGAGGAAGCCCACAACAAATTTCAGCTTTGTGCTGACCCTTTCTACATCTGTAAATCACATATGTTGGATCAATTAAAAATCCTCCGTGGGAATTCATCAGAGTCCGGCACATGGGAATCCAACAGCCAGGCAATACCTCCCGTTAGTTTCTGCCTTTCGATCCAAGCTCGGGATCGTGTCTCAAGGTGGCACCGTGTGATACAGAAATCTTTTACGGTAGCTATAAGGAGTGGCCATCCTTTCGTGATATGTTCACGGCCGTTAACCTCAACCATCCCAAACTGACTCCCGTACAGAAACTCTATCACTTGCGAAATAAGACTCGAGGAAACGCAGGCGCGATCGTAAAACAGTACCCTTTGTCCGATGACAACTTTTCATTAACATGGGAAGCGCTAAAAGCCCGATTCGAAAACAAACGAATCTTAATAGACAAACAATTGAATTTGCTTTTCAACATTCCTCAAGCTACCTCGGAGAGTAGCGAAGGAATTCGAAATATACAGAACACCATCAATGATTGTCTTGTGATCCTAAAGACGCAAGGAATTTCCGTTTCCGAGTGGGACCCCATTTTAATTTATTTATGTTCCTCAAAGCTACCAGAGGAAACGCTGTCTCTGTGGGAGCAGTCCCTCGAATCTAGGAAGGAGCTTCCTAACTGGTCCCAGATGAACCAGTTTCTGACCAAGCGTTACGAAGTGGTTGAACGCCTACATGAATATAAAGGCACTAAATCACGCACTTCGTTCCCATCGAAACCCTCGCCTAAAATCCAATCCTGGCACTCTCAAGAAAAACTTGCGTTTACTTGTAGATTATGCAACGACTGTCATCCCTTAAAATCTGTCCCCGAATTCCGAAAACTAAGCGTACCAGAGCGTACCAAATTTGTGAAGGATATCCGGTTTTGCACAAATTGCTTCGCTTACAACCATTCATCTACTAACTGTCCCAGTGCCTTCAATGTTTGCACTGTAAGAAAAACCATCACACCATGTTACACCCTCCCACAACCAACCAGCCCGAATCAAAGGCTACGCCTAGCACATCCGCAAAAAAGTCAACCAATCTATTACACACCGAATCTTCCCAAGAGCCCAGACATCCAATCTTCAACCTAACTGAGGGCAATTGGAAAGAGTCTCCTTCTCCCACAAAACCTGACTCCGAATTCAGGCTAATTTCTCCACCAACAACGAGAAAACATTCCTTCCCACCGCCCTAGTGAGCATCGAACACAAGGGTCCTATCTTCACGCTACGAGCACTCATCGATCAAGGTTAACAAAGAACCTTTGTGTCCGAAAAAATACAACACCGTTTACAACTACCTACCTATAAAGAAAACTTCTCCGTCACGGGGATGGGCGGAAAAATAGTAATGTCAATCGCGTCTGTCAACTCACGTTGGTACCGAAATTCAATCACACCAGTATCCATACCAACGCCATCGTCTTAAAACAGCTGACCAGTTTTCTTCCCTCCTTTAAACTATCAAAACCAAATCTTTCGGAAATTCAGGATTTAGATTTTGGGGATCCATACTTTTATACACCCGGTCCCATCGATGTCGTCATTGGCAGTGACCTTATACCCCAGATCCTCCTACAGGGAATGTGACATGGAGTTTTTGGGAGTTTGCTTGCGCAAAATACCGTTTTCGGGTGGTATCTGAGCGGACCACTGACCTCCACCCAATGCTCTACATTTCATACCCATGCCACAACAGTTTCAAGCGAGGATCTGAGCTTCCAGCTGAGACGTTTATGGGAATTAGAGGAAGTCGCTGAATTAAATCTCCCATCCGAGGACGACCGTGCGTGTGAGTCGTTCTATCAAGAAACGACCTACCGACAAGCCAATTGACGTTAAGTTGTACGCCTCCCCTTCAAAGCAGGATTCCCATCCGAGATTTCTCTCGGTTCGTCTCGGTCGCAGGCGATGAAACAAGCGATTCGTATGGAACACATGCTCAAAAAAACTCCGCTCCTTGAAACTGAATATAATCATGTACTAGAAGAATATCTAGCCCTGGAACATATGAAACCGACTTCTTCCGAAGAAATCCATCAAAACGAAAAGTGTTTTACGTATTATCTTCCTCACCATTCGGTAGTGAAACCGGACAGTGCATCCACCAACGTCAGAGTGGTTTTTAACGCCTCCAAGCCGACGTCTTCAGGCACGTCATTGAACGATATCGTCCACATAGGCCCTACCTTGCAAACCGACCTTATGTTCGTCATTCTCAACTGGCGTCTTTATAGATATGTATTCAATGGCGACATTCAAAAAATGTACCGTCAGATCCTCCTACATGAGGACGACCAGCAGTATCAGAAAGTTATTTTTCGTCGAAGCCATGACACAAAACCTACCGATTTCGCCTTAAAAACCGTAACATTTGGAGTGAACTGTGCGCCATACCTGGCTATCCGAACATTACACCAGTTGGCAAAGGACTTGAGGGAATCCTACCCTATAACTGAGCGAATTCTTACCAAAGAAACTTACGTTGACGACATCTTGTCTGGAGGACATGACCTTCGCTCCTGCATGCAACCCCAATTCCAAACCATTCATTGTTTAAACTCCGCGGGATTCCACCTCAAGAAAATCACAGCCAACCATCCAGAGCTTCTTGTCCATATTTCAACCGAAGACTTGCTTGACTCCGACTTCTTAAAATTTGATTGCTCCAGTTCACCGAAAACCCTCGGCGTTAGATGGAATGCATTAAACGATTCCTTTTCGTATACCATATAACCCACTCAAGTACCTTCTCAGGCGACTAAAAGGCAAATCTTATGTTCGGTTTCGAAACTTTTCGATCCCGCAGGGTGGCTCGCGCCTATTCTGATTCAGGCAAAGATATTGCTACAGCAGATATGGTTAGAAGGTACTGAATGGGACGAATGTGTCCAACCACCCTCCCTCCAAAAGTGGACTCAATTCGTATCCGACCTACCGGTTATCGGAAAACTTCGAATACCCAGATGGACTGAGTTTTCTCCAAACCAAAACATCCAAATTCACGGCTTTTGCGACGCTTCCGAGAAAGCATATTGCGCAACTGTATATATACGTTGTCGATCGGTTGACAAAGCCTCATGTCATCTTCTCTTTTCTAAAACAAAAGTAGCACCTTTGCAAACAGTGAGACTGCCGCGCTTAGAACTGTACGGTGCAGTCCTATTATTCAAATGCATAAAAAATCTAATCAATCAACTACCTTTAAGAGATATTGAAATTTTCTTATGGTCGGATTCATCAATCGTCCTTGCGTGGCTCGAAAAGCCACCATACAATTGGAAAATATATGTAGCGAATCGTACGTCACACATTATCAACAACGTAGGTAACATCAAATGGCGCCACGTATCCACTAACCATAACCCAGCAGACCTCGGCACGCGAGGATGTAGACCACAGGATTTAATTTACCAATCACTCTGGTGGACCGGACCAGACTGGCTTCTAAAACCACCCGAGCAATGGCCCCTTTCATCGCGTCAGAACGTTGTTCCTCACGAAGAACAAAAGGTTGAGGCGTTTCACATTTCGGAGAATGAACCCGACATCCTAGACCAATTCTCATCTTGGCCGAGGGCATTACGAGTGATAACATACATTTTTCGTTTCCTCCATCGAATCAAGCCCATACAATTCACTCAGTCGATCAATTACGAGTCTTTAGTTGTCACTCAGGCTGAAAATAACTGGGTAAAAACACGTCTCATCAAACTTGCGCAGATCAGATACTATCCCGTGGAATATGCCCAACTTTCCAATGGACAAATTATCTCAAAAAGGAGTTCACTTCTCCCCCTGAATCCTCTTCTCGACGCAAACGGCCTTCTCCGGGTAGATGGCCGACTAATCAACTCGGATATCCCGTATAAAGAAAAATATTCAGTCATCATCCCTGAATCCTCACGTTTCTGCTACTTATTACTCCAATATCTAATTATTTTATTAATGCATGCTGGACACCAACTAATGGTGAGAACTGCTAGACAGGAATATTTCATTCCGCGATTGAAATCAAAAATTAAGTTTTGCATACGTAATTGCAAAACATGTACAATCTTCAAAAAATCCTCGAGATCACAAATCATGGCAGCCTTACCACCAGAACGTTCTAACTATTCCTTACCATTCACCTATACCGGACTGGACTTTGCAGGTCCCTTTGACCTTAAATCGTCAAGTATGCGTAAAGCACCAATAATTATAGGCTACGTCTGCGTCTTTGTGTGTTTCTTCACCAAAGCAATACATTTAGAACCCTGTTCGGACCTTTCAACCAAAGCATTTCAAGCATCCTTTTCCCGATTCGTCGAAAGACGCGGTCTTCCCTCACGACTCTTCTCCGACAATGAGAAAAACTTTCTCGGCGCCAATAGGGCATTTCAACGAGACTTTAAACAATTCCTGAAAGAAGCTTCCGATGATATCAAGGAAAAAAACTCTCTTCAATCTCTCGAATTGCACTTTTTACCACTCAATGCCCCCCACATGGGTGGCCTCTCGGAAGCCGTCGTTAAGAGCTTCAAATTGCATTTTAAACGCATTGCTAGCGGTCATCAATTTACATTCGAGGAGCTGGCCACATTGCTTGCGCGCATTGAAGCCACACTCAACTCCCGACCACTCTCCCCTATGTCCGATAATCCACAGGAACTACTCGCGTTAAATCCAGGGCATTTCCTACGCGGTGCGCCACTGCTGGCTGCGCCGGAACCCCAACTCGATAATCTATTTCTCCATAACAAATGGAAAAAGCTTAAAAGGTTACATCACCAATTTAGTCAAAGGTGGAAAGATGAATGCCTCAAAGAGCTTCATAAAAGGTATAAATGGAAGACCGCTCAAAAGAACCTTTCTGAAGGAGATTTCGTCGTTCTTAAAAATGAATTGCTGCCCCCAAACGAATGGCGCCTAGGCCGAGTAGAAAAGGTGTACCATGGAGTTGACAATGGTATACGTGTCGCTGACATTCGAACGTAACAGGGAATTTTCACCCGACCAATAGTCAAACTATGTCCTCTTCCCATCCAAGCTGAGGTGCCCAGCCCTTAACCCGAATTCACACACACTTTCACCGTCCAATTACCACCGCAAAACCTGTTTAATACTTTTACTAAATGGCATATTTCTTACAGAAGCCGTGACACCCATCAATCGTCATCGTCGGATGTCTCCGTCGGCAATCGTTCCCGGGTACCCCGTGACCCCAACGTGCACCAGTGCCTCGTATGCTTCCGCTATCACGCCCTGCGCTTTTGCCGGGAGTTTAATTTGATGGATGTAGAGGAGCGTCGCGTCAAGGTACGCTTCCTAGAGTACTGCCCAATTGCCTCGCCCGAACACACAACCATGTCATAGGCTGTCAATCCGAACAGAAGTGCAAGATATGTCGTCAATGGCACCACACCCTACTCCACCCAGAGCTGGAGGTGGAACACACCACTACCGAAGCGGCACGTCAACGGGCAACAACCCCAGCGGCCCGATCAACCTCACGGCCCGCCGCCGCCACCTCTCGATCGGCTTCAAGACCCGCTACTTCACCTGCTCCACGTAGACCTCAGCCGTTGGATGCTCACTTGTGCCTCGAGCTCGACACTGCCATCACTGCCTTACAACGCCTCCGCAGAGCAGTAGCACCGGTGCAACGGGGGCGCCATGTTTAAGTGACTTGCGTTCACTTAAATAGGCAACGGTTCCGTGACTTGCGTTCACCTAACCACCCATCTGTGACTTGCGATCACGTCTCCAAGTGACTTGCCTTCACTTCACAAGTTATGACTTGCGTTCATACAACCCTGGCGGTAGAGTAGACTGGAGTTGCCATCCAGTGCTTCCAGTCAACAGTGTTGGAATTGCTTTCCATCACTAATCCATGTTATAAATACAAGTGAAATGCATTAACTCTTGTTCTTGTTTACGTGGAACACTGAACACCTACCAGCAACCTTACTTACTTACTTAATTGGCGCTTAACCGTCTAAACGGTTATGGCCGTCCAACAAGGCGCGCCAGTCGCTCCTTCGCTCCGCCAACCGGCGCCAATTGGTCACACCAAGGGAGTTTAAATCGTTTTCCACCTGGTCCTTCCAACGGAGTGGGGGCCGCCCTCTACCTCTGCTTCCATAGGCGGGTTCCGATAGAAACACTTTCTTGGCCGGAGCATCATCTTTCATTCGCATAACATGGCCTAGCCAGCGCAGCCGCTGCGTTTTAATTCGCTGGACTATGTTGATGTCTGCGTATAGCTCGTACAGCTCATCATTAAATCTTCTTCGGTACTCGCCATCGCCAACGCGTAGAGGTCCATAAATCTTTCGAAGAACTTTTCTCTCGAACACTCCCAAAGCCGCTTCATCTGCTGTTGTCATGGTCCATGCTTCTGCCCCATATAGGAGGACGGGTACGATAAGTGACTTGTAGAGTATGATTTTCGTTCGCCGAGAGAGGACTTTACTTTTCAATTGCCTACCTAGTCCAAAGTAGCATTTATTGGCAAGATTGATTCTTCGCTGGATTTCAGTGCTGATGTTGTTGCTAATGTTGATGCTGGTTCCCAAATAAACGAAGTCTTTTACTATTTCGAAATTATGGCTGCCAACAGTAGCGTGGTTGCCAAGGCGCATATGCGCTGACTCTTTGCTCGATGACAGCAGGTACTTCGTTTTGTCCTCATTCACCATCAAACCCATCTTTACCGCTTCTTTTTCCAGCTTGGAGTAAGCAGAACTAACAGCGCGGGTGTTTAGGCCGATGATATCAATGTCATCAGCATATGCCAGTAATTGCACGCTTTTATAGTATATTGTTCCAGTGCGGTTAAGTTCTGCAGCTAGTATAATTTTCTCCAGCATCAAATTAAAGAAATCGCACGATAGGGGGTCACCCTGTCTGAAACCTCGTTTAGTTTCGAACGGCTCGGAGAGGTCCTTCCCAATTCTGACTGAGCTGATGGTGTTGCTCAACGTCATTTTGCACAGCCGTATAAGTTTTGCGGGGAAACCAAATTCAGACATAGCGGCATATAGGCAGCTCCTTTTCGTGCTGTCGAAGGCGGCTTTAAAGTCGACGAAGAGGTGATGTGTGTCGATTCTCTTTTCACGGGTTTTTTCCAAGACTTGGCGCATTGTGAAAATCTGGTCGATGGTAGATTTACCAGGTCTGAAGCCGCACTGATAAGGTCCAATCAGCCGGTTCACGGTGGGCTTCAATCTTTCGCACAATACACTTGAAAGGACCTTATATGCGATATTAAGAAGGCTGATTCCACGATAGTTGGTGCATTTTGCAGTATCCCCCTTCTTGTGGACTGGGCAAAGAACACTTAGATTCCAACCGTCGGGCATGCTTTCGTCCGCCCATATTTTGCTAAGAAGCTGCTGCATGCGCCTTACCAACTCCTCGCCGCCGAACTTGAATAGCTCCGCAGGCAATCCATCAGCGCCCACGGCCTTGTTGTTTTTCAATCTGGTTATTGCTATTCTAACTTCGTCATAATCGGGCGGGGGGACATATATTCCATCATCATCGATTGCGGGATCGGGTTCTTCATCTCTGCGCGGTGAATTGCTGCCTCCATTTAGGAGAGCAGAGAAGTGTTCCCTCCATAATCTAAGCACTCTCTGGACATCAGTTACGAGGTCGCCGTTTTCATTCCTACAGGAGTTTGCCCCGGTCTTAAAACCTTCCGTCTGTCGCCGTATTTTTTGGTAGAATTTTCGGGCGTTATTCCTGGTGGCTAGCAGCTCAAGCTCCTCGCACTCACGCCTTTCTGCTTCTGCTTTTTTCTTCCTGAAAAGGCGTCTCGCTTCCCTTTTCAACTCACGATAGCGTTCACACACTCCTCTTGTCGCGCTCGCTTTTAACGTAGCCCTGTAGGCAGCGTCTTTTCTTTCGGTTGCAACGCGGCATTCTTCATCATACCAGCTGTTTTTTCGTGGCCGCCGGTAACCAATTTTTTCCTCGGCGGCAGTATGAAGTGCTTTGGAGATATGCTCCCACTGCTCCTGTATTCCTTCAGGATGAGTTGTGCCCTCAGAGAGCAGGTGTGAGAGTCGAGTTGCGAAATCATTGGCAGTCTGTTGTGATTGAAGCTTTTCGACGTCTAGCTTTCCTTGTGTTTTTTGTTCCTTATTTTTAGCCGCGTTGAGGCGGGTGCGTATTTTGGCTGCAACGAGATAATGGTCCGAATCGATGTTAGGTCCTCGGATCGTTCGCACATCTAAAACACTGGAGGCATGCCGTCCGTCTATCACAACGTGATCGATCTGATTGCGAGTATTTCGATCAGGAGACAGCCATGTAGCTTGATGTATCTTTTTATGCATGAACCTCGTGCTTGATATGACCATGTTTCGAGCACCGGCAAAGTCAATCAGCCTCAGTCCGTTAGGAGAAGTTTCGTTGTGTAGGCTGAACTTTCCGACTGTAGGGCCAAAAACACCTTCTTTGCCCACCCTGGCGTTAAAGTCGCCAAGCACGACTTTTATATCATGACGGGGGCAGCGCTCGTATGTGCGTTCTAATTGTTCATAAAAAGTGTCTTTCACCTCATCGTCTTTCTCCTCTGTCGGCGCATGGGCGCAGATGAATGATATATTAAAAAATTTTGCTTTTATTCGAATAGCGGCGAGACGCTCGTCCACAGGCGTGAACGCCAGCACTTGGCGACAAAGTCTCTCTCCCACCACGAATCCGACGCCGAAACTGCGCTTATTCGCATGGCCACTCCAATATATGTCACAATTTTTGATCTTCTTTCTTCCTTGCTTCGCCCAACGCATTTCTTGGATGGCGGTGATGTCAGATTTTGCTTTGACGAGGACATCAACCAGCCGGGCATCTGCACCAATCCCATTCAGGGAGCGGACGTTCCAGGTGCATGCCCTCAATTCATTGTCCTTCAAACGTTTGCCATGGTCGTCATCAATAGAGAGTGTATTTATCCGAGGCTTGTTGTTATATTTCATTGGAGTATGGTTTTACGTGGCGGGTCCCAAGCCCAGCGCACAACCCGCTCAGCGGGGGTGAAAATATTACTTGGCACGTTTATATAGCGAGCCGCTTGCTCCAAGACAGACGCCCGCTTGCAGCCGCACCTAGAGGTGTACAGACGCTGCCGATGAAATCTCCCCCAGCAACCAACATCATCTAATTTTGAGAAAATTTGCATCGGATCATCAACTCCGGAGCGAGTACAAACATCATCACCTACGCCACATCCAACTCCAGGAGAAAAGCAAAGTAAGTATTATCCCAAAATCGTAAGTTATATCTTTCAATATAAAAGCAACCGAGGTAGCACCCTTGCGCGTTCATCACCACCCTTGCGTGAGATTGGTTCTCGAACCCCACCTAGCCCTTGCGCGGCCGCAAGACGGACCAAAATCCCGAATTATATCCTTCAAATTCACTATTCAAATTTCATTTCATAAAATTTTCGTTCCATTGTGGAATTAGTTATCTTTACATCCTCATATTTGCTGTGTGAAGTATTAGAGTTGAAGTTCCAATTCTTAGCTTTAAGTGTTTAAATTCAATAAATGAATTAATATAGAAACAAGCATTTGCGTCAATGCGTTAAACACTCTTTTAAAATTTTTATTGCCGATGTTACACTAGTTGCTAAGTTGGCGTTAATCAACGCAGTTAAATGGTTGGGCAATTCTCTTTTAAGACTTTTTAAACTTGATTGTTCTAACTCATTTATCAAAAATGTCTTAGTTGAACTACTTTTTCTTTTTAATTTAATACTATCTTTAATTCTACAAATTTCATTTTTGATTTCTTCACATATAATACGTACGCTACTTTTAACTTTATGCTTGCAATATAAGAGTCGAAATCGGAGTATGCTCCCCGAACTCGTCAATTAAGAGTTCTCTTAACGTGGCCCAATCTGACGGCTGCTCCCTTCTCACGACGTCCAACGCCGCCCCCCGTAAAGTACGTAAAATGCAATTGAAGTAAAATGCCCGCTCTGTCGGTTACGTTGGTACGACCTCAGGCATTATGGAATCAATACTATCAACATATAGTGCTATGTAATTTGCATTACCATCAAAGGACTGAATTAATTTAATATTTTCCATAACAAGTTCTCTTTTTTGTTGTTCTTCAGCCATGTTTGTTGTTTTTGTTTCAGGGTTAATATTTAAAATTCGTAGATACTCGTTCAAATTTTCTATCTCTTTTTGCAATTTTTTATTTCTCATCGCATCAAAAAACAATAGCAACACAGTGCAAATGCAAATCAAATTATCAATGCTCTAAATAAGTAATTTTGGTGATACTAATTATTGCAGTTTACATCGCACGTATTTTTGTTTCTCAAGTCGGTCAATTACAACACTAACGACATTAAGAGAGAATGCACATATATTACACTATTTGTATTTGTTTCACTCAAAACGAAAATTAAATGTTTTTTTACATTTTACGATAAACAATGTGTTGTTGTTTTTATATCCTTTCTCTCTTTCAGTTGCGTTTAAACTTAGTGTTTTTTGGTTTTGAGAGCTTTTCTTTGCGATCAAAGTCAACTGACAGTCACCCGAAAACAATGGAACTCGATTTAATGTCAAACAGAGGTCATTCAAATATGATAACACCAACAAAAAGATGATGTAGGTTAAGGATACTGTTTTTTTTTAATGCATATTTAAAAAAAAAAATGTTTTCTTACTCTAAGAAATTGAATTCCTTGTTTAACAGATTTTGTTAGAAAATACATACGTAGCTATAATGCTTATGTAATGTTTTCAAATAAACAATCACTCACTCAAATGATATTTGGAATACGTGTATAAAAATTAATTTTGTTTGTTTTAATATTTGTTTTGGTTTTTTAATAGTTACTTTAATAAATGATTTTCGCCGTTAGAACATAGATTCGTTTTAAAAGGATCTTTTTCGCAGATCCTACCGACTGCGCCAGTAACAGTCAAAACACACGATTTTAGGTGTAACCGAATTTTGATCACCACTTCAAGTGCTTCAACAATAATGAATCTTAATTTTAATTCTACGATGTCATCACCCACACTTCGGGCTCATATAACTGGTATAAAAAAAATTTTTCCTTATTCTATTCTAATTTTAAATTTTTTCAATAAAGTAAAAATGTATCATAATATTAATAATGATAAAATAATTATTGTTAGGCCTTGAGCTCGATTCAAACCCCAGATCTTATAAATCATTAGGCCGATATAACAGCAAAAATTGTTAATACATCCCAGAGCACGGGGAAAGTGTCAATAATATATGACACTATGTCATCATTGCCATGAAACAAGTCCAATTTTCACACCTATTCTGCAACAGATTACGCAGTGCTGTGAATATCAATTGGCAAGAACCGAATAGAAGTAGAAATAATGAAGGCAAACAAACAACCGCTGTGATAGCTGAATGGTTATAGCAGCGGCGCCTAAACGTTGCCGATGAAGGAATTTAGCAGTTCCCGAAATGGATCTATACAACGAGCTTTGGCAGTTGTCTAAATTTTTTTCTTTCTTCTATTCTAATTTAAAATTTTTTCAATTAAGAAAAAAATTATCATAACAATAATAATTATAAATTAATTATCGTTAGACCTTGAGCTCGATACAAACCCGAGATCTTACAAATCAGTAGGCCGATAATAACAGCAAAAATTGTTAATACATCCCAGAGCACGGGGAAAGTGTCAATAATATATGACACTATGTCATCATTGCCATGAAACAAGTCCAATTTTCACACCTATTCTGCAACAGATTACGCAGTGCTGTGAATATCAATTGGCAAGAACCGAATAGAAGTAGAAATAATGAAGGCAAACAAACAACCGCTGTGATAGCTGAATGGTTATAGCAGCGGCGCCTAAACGTTGCCGATGAAGGAATTTAGCAGTTCCCGAAATGGATCTATACAACGAGCTTTGGCAGTTGTCTAAATTTTTTCCTTCTTCTATTCTAATTTAAAATTGTTTCAGTTAAGAAAAATTTGTCATAACAATAATAATGATAAAATAATTATTTAGACCTTGAGCTCGATTGAAACCCGCGATCTTACAAATCAGTAGGCCGATATAACAGCAAAAATTGTTAAACTATTTACTATTTCAAGGTTTCATGTTGAATTCATTTTGTATTTATTTAGGCAATTGATCAAAAAATAAACTATAATTTAAAGTTAAATTAAATTGGAGCTCGTGTCTCCAACATTAAGCCTTGAGCACTATTCGAAACCACGTTCTTAAAAATAAGTAGGCCGATAAAACAACAAAAACTGTTAAAGCATCACAGGGCATGGCACAAAAGTCTCAATAAATATAACACTATGTCATCATTGCCGTAAATCAAGTCCAATATTCACATCGTCTCTGCAACAGATGTCGCAGCGTTGTGAAAATCAATTGGCAAAGAAACAGGATTGAAATAGAAATAATGAAGAAAAACAACCGCTGCGATAGTTGAATGCTTCAAACAGTGGAGCTTAAACGTTTCGGATGAAGGAGTTTAGCAGTTCTCGAAATGGATCCAGACAACGGCTTTAGCAGTTTTTTACAATTTTTTTTTCTTCTATTCTAATTTAACAATTGTCTCAATTAAGAAAAACTTCATCATAACAATAATAATGATACAAAAAATATTGTTAGGCTTTGAGTATTAGATATCGCGGCTTTGTGAAAATCAATTGGCAAAAAACAGGATTGAAGTAGAAATAAAATGACCATGTCAACCAAATTGTCGACCATTTTGAACAATCACGTCGATGGCACTGCGCTGCCGACTGTCCTACACTCCAAAATCTTGGGTGTGACGTTTGATCAGGATCTATATTTTGGTGAGCACGCAGCCGCAGTTGTTCCGAAAATCCAGAGCCGCAATAAAATCCTCAAATCCCTTGCTGGCAGTACTCATTACCACATACAAAGCAATTGGCCAGCCGTTTGCGTGCTACGCGTCCCCTATATGGTCGCCAAGCCTAAAAACTACCCACTGGAAGAAGCTACAGGCCTGCCAAAATACTGCGCTCAGAGCCGCCACGGGCTGTGTTCTTATGCCCCCAGAACACTATCTACATAATGAGGCGTGAATACTCCCCATCAGGGAGAGAAATGAGATGCTAACCAAACAGTTCCTGTTGAATACCTAGAAACCTGGGCATCCCAACAGACATCTGATTGATGAGCCAGCACCGCCTAGGGACTTAAGGAGTCATCTCCGTAAGCATTTTGAGGAAATACGGCACCTAAGAACTCAGCCGTATGAAGCAAAAAAACACAAGCAGATCCTTAGTGAACTCCGCAAACAGGAATTGCCCGGTGAATCCAGTACTCAAAAAACAGTACCCAAAACTTGCGGAAGAGGAACGCATACTCCCCAGGGAAACGCGAGTCATTCTGGCTCAACTTCGTTCTGGGTACTGTAACAGGTTAAACTCTTACATATCCAGAATCAACCCCGACATACAAAATGTATGCCCCGCTTGCAATGTGTCCCCACATGACACCAACCATCTCTTTAATTGTAATGTGGAACCAACGCTTCTAACACCCCTTTCATTAAGGTCCACCCCTGTCGAAACAGCAAGTTTCCTTGGACTCCCGTTAGGGGATATTGATGACAATTTGTGATCGGTCGCAGCTATTAGGTGGGGCGAAACATTGCTACAACAACAACAAGTAGAAATAATGAAGGCTGTGATAGCTGAATGGTTATAGAGCGGAGCTTAAATTCTGCAGATGAAGGAGTTTAGAAGTTCTCATAATGGATCTATACAACGAGTTTCTAAGTTGTCTAAAAGATTTCCTTTCATCCATTCCAATTTAAAAATGAAGAAACAATTCATCATAACAATATTAATGATACAAAAATTATTGCTGGGCTCTGAGCTTGATTCGAATCCGCGATCTTACAAATCAGAAGGCCGAAAAACAACAAAACTACTTAATACACTCCAAGGCAGGGGAAAAAGTGCCAATGAATATGACATTATATCATCATTGCCAAAAAACATGTCCAATGTTCACATCGTGGACAGCAGGGAAACGGGCAGAGACCCTATTGGTATCGAGGGGTGGCGTCTCAACAAACCCAACCTCGTACTCAGTAAGTACATTTAGGCACACCGAAGGGCGAATCTTGGCTGCAGTAACCCTGGATGGAGAAGAAGTCATGGCGTCAGTAGGTACGGGGGCGACACGAAATTTTATCAGCGAGAAGACAGCGGCGAAAATAGACGCACGGAAGCTCAAGAAGTTACAGACACGAGTGGTGATAGGCGATGGCAGCGCAGCATGGATAGCGGAGGCAGTGGACGCAGAGGTAAAACTGGGGGATCAAGTGCATCAGAGTGAGTTGTTAGTTCTGTCTGGGTTAGTCGACAGCGTGGTGATCGGGACAGATTATCTGGCAAAGGCTAAATTTGAGCTGAGGTGTGGCAACGAAACAATGACGTTGCGAGCAGAAGAGAGAGCGCAGGAGATGGTGACGTGTACAACCATGATGGAGGACGAAGGTAGCGCAAGTATCGAGAAAGACGTAAGGAGTAACGTTGCATTGAGTACGTTTTTAAAGCGTAAATTACAGATTTTCGAAGAGATGACAGGAGTATCCAACATTGCCACGCATAAGATAGTGATGCGAGATGACCGTCCAATCAAACAGCGGTATTTCCCTAAGAACCCAAATATGCAGGAGATCATAAACAAGGAGGTAGACGAGCTAATAGAGAAGGGTTGCATCGAACCATCTCACAGCCCACACAGTGCACCAATAGTTCTAGCCCGGAAGAAGAACGGCAAATGGAGACTCTGCGTTGACTATCGGCAGCTCAACGCTCGCGTTTGCCTAACTGGCATCACCAGCACAACCTTGGAAGAGCACATAAAGCACCTAGGAGAGGTATTTCGGCGGCTACGGAGGGCGAATCTGAAGATCAACCCAGAGAAATGTGAGTTTTTTAAGAAAAGTTTGAAATATCTAGGCCACGTCGTCAGCGAAGAAGGAATACACACGGATCCCGACAAAGTTGCGGCTATCAAGGAGCTGACACCACCACACAACATACGAGAGGCGATTTCTGGGAATAGTTTCTTGGTACCGGAGGTTCGTACCCGACTTTTCGAAAGTCGCGCACACACTCACGTCAATGTTGAAGAAGGGAGTAGGTGGAAATGGTCCGAAGAACAACAGGTGGCATTCGAAGCGTTGAAGAATGCGCTAACACAAGCACCGGCACTAGCTTGCCCAGATTTTACGAAAAGATTTCGATTACAGACGGACGCGAGCGACTATGGTCTCGGAGCAGTTCTCACACAGGGGTTGGATGACGAAGAGCGAGTAATAGCGTATGCTAACCGCCGCCTGAATAAAGCCGAGATGAACTACTCACCAACTGAGAAGGAATGTTTAGCAGTCGTGTGGGCAATAAGGAAAATGAGACCATATTTAGAAGGGTACAATTTCACGGTTATCACCGATCACTTGGCTTTGAAATGGTTGAACGCGATCGAAAGTCCGTCAGGCCGGATCGCTAGATGGGCGCTCGAGTTACAGCAGTATTCGTCCGACGTTCAGTATAGGAAGGGCAAGATGAACGTGGTCGCAGATGCACTGTCGAGGTAGCCACTGGAGGAACAGCTGGGTAGCCTTACGACCCATGAAGAAAGTTTGAGTTGCAAGTGGTAAAAGTCAAAGATGGATGAAGTAACGAGGACATCAGAGAAGTTTCCCGAATACGTCATAGAGGAAGGAAGACTATACAGACGAATTGGAAGTCAAATGGATGGTGAGGATGCGGTACCGTGGAAGTTATGCGTGCCGAAATCGGAGAGGCGAAGAGTGCTTAACGAGATTCACGACACACCAAGCGCAGGGCACATGGGGATACGGAAATCCATCGCGCGTGCAATGATGCGGTATTACTGGCCTGGGATATTCAGGGACGTACGGAAGTACGTGCAACAATGCCACGCATGCCAAGTCTACAAACCTAGCCAGCAACAAGCTGCAGGTAAGATGCTCACGCAGATTTCAGATGAACCTTTTGCTACCGTTTGTGCAGATTTCGTTGGACCACTCCCTCGTTCGAAGCATGGTAATATGATGGCATTAGTTTTCGTGGACAAATTCTCGAAATGGGTAGAGATCATAGCAATACGGAAGGCGACGACGGAGACTGTGATCAGAGGTATGAGGGAGAGGATTTTGGCCCGATTTGGCGCGCCAAAAATTCTAATCACAGACAATGGAGCACAGTTCACAAGCAGGAATTTCAAGAAGTTTTTACAAGAAGCTGGCATAAAGCACCAGCTAACGGCACCGTACACACCGCAAGAGACCCCGACGGAGAGAGCGAATCGTAACATCAAGAGGATGATAGCACAATTCACTGGGAAGTAGCATGAGACATGGGATGAGTTGTTGCCAGAGATGACACTAGCACTGAATACGAGCGTATGCAAGTCAACAGGCTACAGACCGGCATTCGTGGTACAGGGTGTGGAACCGAGGATCCCCAACGCCCTCTACGATGAGCAAACATTTGGCACAGGCGAGGAGAAGGTGGCTCTAAGTGAAAAGATGGCGAAAATGCGAGAGGTATATCAGATGGCATGTCGTAGACAACAGCAAGCATCAGCGGAGCAGGCAAGGCATTATAATTTACGTAGGAGACAATGGCAACCGGCGGTGGGCGACATGGTACTAGTAAAAGAGCATCAGCTGTCCAAGGCAGTGGACAATTTCGCAGCAAAGTTAGCACCAAGGTACAGTGGGCCTCATCGTGTAACGAACTTCGTATCGCCCGTAATCGTCGAGCTAGACAAGGTGAGTAACGGCAAAAAGAGAACGGCACACATAAGCGAGCTAAAAGCATACCATCAAGCGACAGTCGAAGAAGAAGCAAGTCCAGAAACAGAAAGAAGGATACGTTCACCCCGCGAACGTGGTAAGTCAAAAGCGCCCCGCCAAGCCCCGAAAGGGGGCTTCACCGAAGTTCCCATCGGGGAACAAACGAGACGACCGACGACGATAGCAACAAAACAACACGCACCATCATCAGCATCGTGTAGTAGAACCCCGAATCAAATTTCACCGAGATATCCACCGAGGAACACACAGGACAACTGGCGGTAGTAAGAGCAACGCCACGCGCGTCAACATCGCAAACAGTCCAGGTCACGGAAGAAGATCAGACGGATTACAGCACGGTAGCGACGTGTGGTTCACTAGCACTCGCCAATTCAGGTGCAAATGATTTCGGAATCGAACGCGCAGACATAATCAACAACCAACAGGTGGTAGATGAAGACCGGAGTGGGTGGCACACAGCACGAGCGCAAGCCCCAACCCTAGACAACGGGATCCTGACGGCGATGAACTACGCCAACCACGTAGCCAGCCAATGCTATAACCTGGTGACCGAATTCTGCATAACATTTCATTTTAGAACAAAACCCAGATCGCGAGAGATTACCCTATAAATAACGTAAGCTTTGACCGCTACGAGAAATTGAATTTTACAATGGTGACAGTAAGTCGCATTACGGCAGGTGAGGAGAGAACGTGAGGACCCAAATCCACCAGCTTTGGGGCCCACACACGCAAAACCACATTTTTCAAATTTTACAGTATTCAAATTCAAATTTACCGACATATTTTTTTTTTGAAAATACCCTAATGTACATATACGTATAACTTTGAATTTACATTCGTATATTGGTACATCATCATTCCGCAGCAGCAGGACCACACAGGCAGCGAAAACCAAAGCACATAAAGAGATTCAAATATCCGACAACAACAAGACACCGTATACAGAAAATCACGATGAGCGCTGCCGGGAATAATACCGTTAGACGATCCGCGAGGACTCCTATAAAAAGGGAGCACAACGCGGAAAGTAGATTAAAAGTTTCTAAACATGAATAAAAGCGACAACGCAAGTTATACCACCGAGAGTGCTATGGACGGTTCACTCCGTACCCGAATCCGGCGGGACCTAAGCCAGCACAACCACCATACGACGGGCCAAGTGCCAACAGGAGAAGAGGCTACCTACAACGAAAGCGAAAGTAGCTACCATAAGACGGGCCCAGTGCCACTAGAAGAGGAGGAAGTTGCCTACGACGGCGAGATCGACAGTCAGGGCACGGAAACGTTCGGGTATCTCAGGGCAACGAGGACGGCCCGATACGTAGCCCGAGGTACGAGACGGTGTCGGAGTGCGAAGTGGCAGGGTCACTTGTCGACATGGGTGACGAGATCCAGAGCCCGACATACAGTACTGAGTACGGATATGAACCCGAGGAGCATGCCGTGGTCCGGGACCCTACCCCAATTCCCATTTCCTCAGACAGCGAGGAAGAAGGCGACGAACCACCACCGAAGCAACAGGGCGAGTTCTCCATACGCCAAACCGACGAAGAGGTACAAGGCCGGGGGTTTGTCGAATACCAGCGGCACATCACCCTCCGCATGCGGGTATACGACGCCAACGCAAGCACGGAACCCCCGACCAAGTGGAGGATCTTGGAGGCGGTAATGGGACCACCCACGAACGACAACGACGACGACGAAATATTTAGCCGTTTGACCAACGAGGTCAACGGCAGCCTCAACGAAAGCGACGTACTAAGCCTCAACGCGAGTGACGGCATGTCGACGACAAAAGGCGATACCAGCGTAAAGCCCGCCGACGACGGCAACACAGGCGAAGGTGAGGATGTGCTCACAGAAATCGAGAGGTGGCTCGAAAATACATCAGCGGAGGCGACCGAGACATGGGCCAACCGAAACGGAGTCGAACCCCTCCCCGAGGAATTAGTGAGAGACATCAGGGAGCACGTACAGGTAGTACGAACGAAGCCGCGGAAGAGGACGTTCCATCGGAACATAGACGGTCACACGTACCGAGTGATAATCACTAGGACCGGCCTGGTAACGGTAACCCTGCTTACGGCAGGTGAGGGGAGAGTGTGAGGACCCAAATCCGCCGGCTTTGGAGCCCACACATTCGAACCTACAAATATTTATCAAAACTTATTTATACATATAGCATGTAAAACATACAAAACTGAATTATATAAATTAAATTTACACATACAAAATAATCATTTTTGAATCACCCTAATATACATATAAACATTCATGACAACATTTAATTTCTTCGTTTAAATAATTGTCTCTGCCCGCATACGGTAAATATTTTGGTTGAACATTATAATTTCCACAGATAACCCATAACCGGCTGGAATTTTAAATAATGCTGGGAATACAGCAATGCAATAAGCAACACACATAAGCTCCCATTGCAAGAACACCAAAACGTACAAACATGCGTATACGAACCCATTGCGACCAAGCACAGCAGGCATTGAAGCGAACCGTCAGGGCGGATATCGCACAAAGAGGAAACGAAAAAATGCAATGTACTAGGAAGACGTCACGTTAGCATACCAACAACACAGCGTGGGTCTAGACACAAGTTACCTACGTAGGGCAACCAACTCGTCGACAACAACAAGACCCAATAAGCAAGCAGCAGAGGGAAATCAAAAGTAACTATGCTAGCTAACTGGAGATGCGTACCAACGAACTCACATGTTAGGGGGGGGGGGGGGGGGGGGGGGGGGGGGGCAGTACAAGAGGAATTTTTACATACGCAATTTAGAGATAAATACTTATAATGCGATATATGGGTAGAATAATACAGTTAAATGTAAGATACCTTAAGTAAATACATATAATAAGTAAAATTTATTGTTGCAGGATAACTGTACACCTGCGCGTGGACAAGTATAAAAGGGCGACAAATTTCGCGAATAGAGACAGTAGCCAGCTAGGTATAGTAGCCTGCTAACGCCTTGTTTAGCGGTGTATGGGACTCCTGGGATTTTTCCATCTCACGAGTTCTTTATTTTAGCAACTTTGGGGGGGTTTCCAACCCCATCGTTAGAGGGATTGTGGTGGTTTTTCCACCTCCGCAACCTTCAGGAAGAGCAGGATATTCTTAAGCTATATACTCGGTGGTGGTTTTACCAACTCCACCGACTGGGAGGAAGTGGTGGTTCTCCACCTCCGCTTTCTTTACGAAGTAGTCTGAGATTTTTAGTTTAAGCGTTGTCCCGGTGGGGGTTTTCCCAACCCCATCGGCGTAGAACCGACGGTGGTTTCCCACCTCCGTCGCCATAGCTTTAAGGGTAGTTTGGATATTTTGGAATAAAGAGTTTATAACGTTTTTTTTAACAAAAAACGGGATCTTTCTCTTTAAAAGGAGACGATAGGGATTCTTCTCTATTCCCACAGGGATCCTGGGCGGACTGAGCATACCCCGGCGCAAGGAAGTCCGTCACAGGTAAAAGTAGAAATAATGAAGACAAACAACCACTGTGATAGCTGCTTGGTTATAGCAGCGGAGCTTAAACGCTGCCGATGAAGGAATTTAGCAGTTCCCGAAATAGGTTTATACAACGAGGTTTCGCAGTCGTCTAAATGATTTTCTTTCTTTCATTCTAATTTAAGAATATTTGCAATGAAAAAACAATTCATCATAACAATATTATGATGCCAATAATTATTGTTGGGCCCTTGTCTTTAGTCGAACCCGCTAACTTACAAATCAGTAGGCCGATAAAACAAGAAGTACAAGAGGAAAAAGTGTCAATTAATGTGACACTTAGGCATCATTGCCAAGAAACCGGTCCAACGTTCACATCGTGTATGCAACAAGCGTCGCAGTGCTGTGAAAATCAATTGGCAAGAAACAGGATAGAAGTAGAAATAATGAAGAAAATAAACGCTGTGATAGCTGAATGGTTATAGCAGCGGCACCTGAATGTTGCCGATGAGGGAATTTAGCTGTAATCTTTGGCAGCTAATGGAGCCATAGTTCAAACGTTTGGATCGAAAGCACCCAAAGTTAATGCAGTCCTTAGCGTGATTTTCACTCTTCTTTCATTTTCGAAATATTCGGATTTTAGTAGATATCAAAAACAATATATATATTCAGATGCAAAATTAACAAGTAAGAACGGGACTGTCTTCGGCTGTGCCGAAGACTTCACACCTTTCATGAATGGGGCTGAACAATAATCATATCCAGTTCGTGATCTCCGAATAATCGGATGTATAAGATAAGAAATATATAGTGAACAGATCTACATACCTAAACGATTTTTAAGATAAATAAAAAATAAGCAAGTAAGGAAGGTTAAGTTCGGGTGTAACCGAACATTACATACTCAGTTGAAAGCTATGGTGGCAACATAAGGGAAAATAACCATATAGCAAAATGAACCGAGGGTAACCCTGGAATGTGTTTGTATAACATGTGTATCAAATGAAAGGTATTAAAAAGTATTTTAAGAGGAAGTGGGCCATAGTTCTATAGGTGGTCACCATTTAGGAATATCGCCATAAAGGTGGATCAGGGTTGACTCTAGAATTTGTTTGTACGATATGGAAATCAAATGAAAGGTGTTAATGAGTATTTTAAAAGGGAGTGATCCTTAGTTCCATAGGTGGACGCCGTTTCGAGATATCGCCATAAAGGTGGACCAGGGGTGACCCTAGAATTTGTTTGCACGATATGGGTATCAAATGAAAGGGGTTAATGAACATTTTAAAAGGGAGTTAGCGTTAGTTCTATAGGTGGACGCCTTTTCGAAATATCGCCATAAAGGTGGACCAGGGGTGACTCTAGAATGCGTCTGTTAAATATGGGTATCAAATGAAAGGGGTTAATGAGCATATTAAAAGGGAGTGGGCCTTAGTTCTATAGGTTAACGCCTTTTCGAGATATCGCTATAAAGGTGGACCAGGGGTGACTCTAGAATGCGTTTGTACAATATGGGTATCAAACGAAAGGTGTTAATAAGTATTTCAAAAGGGCGTGGGGCTTAGTTCGATAGGTGGACGCCTTTTCGAGATATCGCCATAAAGGTAGACCAGGGGTGAATCTAGAATGTGTTTGTTCGATATCGGTATCAAATTAAAGGTATTAATGAAGGTTTTAAAAGGGAGTGGTGGTAGTTGTATAGGTGGTCGCCTTTTCGAGATATCGCCATAAAGGTGGGCCAGGGGTGACTCTAGAATGTGTTTGTACGATATGGGTATCAAATTAAAGGTATTAATGAGGCTTTTACAAGGGAGTGATGATAGTTGTATATGTGAAGGCGTTTTCCAGATATCGACCAAAATGTGGACCAGGGTGACCCAGAACATCATCTGTTGGATACCGCTAATTTATTTATATATATAATACCACGAACTGGCGGCCACCGTGGTGTGATGGTAGCGTGCTCCGCCTATCACACCGTATGCCCTGGGTTCAACTCCCGGGCAAAGCAACATCAAAATTTTAGAAATAAGATTTTTCAATTAGAAGAAAATTTTTCTAAGCGGGGTCGCCCCTCGGCAGTGTCTGGCAAGCGCTCCGATTGTATTTCTGCCATGAAAAGCTCTCAGTGAAAACTCATCTGCCTTGCAGATGCCGTTCGGAGTCGGCATAAAACATGTAGGTCCCGTCCGGCCAATTTGTAGGGAAAAATCAAGAGGAGCACGACGCAAATTGGAAGAGAAGCTCGGCCTTAGATCTCTTCGGAGGTTATCGCGCCTTACATTTATTTATTTTATTTTATAATACCACGAACAGTATTCCTGCTAAGATTTCAAGGGATTTTTATTTCGCCCTGCAGAACTTTTTCATTTCATTCTACTTAATATGGTAGGTGTCACACCCATTTTACAAAGTTTTTTTTTTAAGTTATATTTTGCGTCAATAAGCTAATCCAAATACCATGTTTCATCCCTTTTTTTCGTATTTGGTATAGAATTATGGCATTTTTTTCGTTTTTCGTAATTTTCGATATCGAAAAAGTCGGCGTGGTCATAGTCCGATTTCGGGCATTTTTTATACCAAACAAAGTGAGTTCGGATAAGTACGTGAACTGAGTTTAATAAAGATATATCGATTTTTGCTCAAGTTATCGTGTTAACGGCCGAGCGGAAGGACAGACGGTCGACTGTGTATAAAAATTGGGCGTGGCTTTAACCGATTTCGCCCTTTTTCACAGAAATAAGGTATCGTCTCAAAGTCTAAGCCCCTACCAAATTTCACAAGGATTGGTAAATTTTTGTTCGACTTATGGCATTAAAAGTATCCTAGACAAATTAAATGAAAAAGGGCGGAGCCACGCCCATTTTGGAATTTTCTTTTATTTTTACATTTTGTTGTTGAATGTTGACATAATTTACTTATATATTGTAAAGATATTAAATTTTTTGTTAAAATTTGACTTAAAAAATTTTTTTTTTTAAAGTGGGCGTGGTCGTTCTCCGATTTTGCTAATTTTTATTAAGCATACATATAGTAATAGGAGTAACGTTCCTGCCAAATTTCATCATGATATATTCAACGACTGCAAAATTACAGCTTGCAAAACTTTAAAATTACCTTCTTTTAAAAGTGGGCGGTGCCACGCCTGTTGTCCAAAATTTTACTAATTTTCTATTCTGCGTCATAAGTTCAACTCACCTACCAAGTTTCATCGCTTTATTCGTCTTTGGTAATGAATTATCGCACTTTTTCGGTTTTTCTAAATTTTCGATATCGAGAAAGTGGGCGTGGTTATAGTCCGATATTGTTCATTTTAAATAGCGATCTGAGATGAGTGCTCAGGAACCTACATACCAAATTTTATCAAGATACCTCAAAATTTACTCAAGTTATCGTGCTAACGGACGGACGGACGGACGGACATGGCACAATCAAATTTTTTTCCATCCTGATGATTTTGATATATGGAAGTCGATATCTATCTCGATTCCTTTATACCTGTACAACCAATCGTTATCCAATCAAAGTTAATATACTCTGTGAGCTCTGCTCAACTGAGTATAAAACCAGGTAGGTACTTTGTGTGAGGATGCAAAGTTTCAGGTTTTTTGTGGTCTGCGTGTAAAAACTATGACTACGAATCATGTATTTCAACAATATATGACGTAAACGTAACTATTTGATGAAATTTGATGAAGTTTGAAGCTTCTAGCCGTAAAAAAGGGCAAAAGTTACAGTTAAATGGGGTATATAATATATATATCACCGATCTCTATGATTTTTTCAGACAACAACATATGCTATATACGTAAGCATTTGGTGAAATTTGAAGCTTCTAGCTGTTAAAATGGGGCAGAAATTGCGCAAAGTTTCTTATCTGAACAATCGGTTGTATGAGGTATATACTATATGTACCACCGATCTCAATGATTTTTTCAGTCAAAAATATATGCTATACACGTAAGCATTTGCTGAAATTTGTAGCTTCTAGCTGTTAACATGGGGAAGAAATAGCGCAAAGTTTCTTATCTGAACAATCGGTTGTATGAGATATATACTATATATTCCACCGGTCTCTATGATTTTTTCAGACAACAAAATATGCTATACACGTAAGCATTTGGTGAAATTTGAACATATCTAAACGATTTTTAAGATAAATATAAAATAAAAAAATAGGTAGGTGCTATGTGTGAGGATGCAAAGTTTCACGTTTTTTGTGATCTGCATGTAAAAACTATGACTACGAATCACGTATTTCAAAAACATATGATGAAATTTGATGAATTTTGAAGCTTCTAACCGTAAAAAAGGGGCAAAAATTACAGTTTATATGGGGTATATAATATATATATCACCGATCTCTATGATTTTTTCAGACAACAACATATGCTATATACGTAAGCATTTGGTGAAATTTGAAGCTTCTAGCTGTTAAAATGGGGCAGAAATTGCGCAAAGTTTCTTATCTGAACAATCGGTTGTATGAGATATATACTATATATACCACCGATCTCTATGATTTTTTCAGACAACAATATATGCTATATACGTAAGCATTTGGTGAAATTTGCGGATTCTAGCTGTTAAACCGGGGTAGAAATTGCGCAAAGTTTCTTATCTGAACAATCGGTTGTATGAGATATATACTATGTATACCACCGATCTCAATGATTTTTTCAGACATCAATATATACTATACTCGTAAGCATTTGGTGAAATTTGAATCTTCTAGCTGTTAAAATGGGGCCGAAATCGCAAAAAAAATGTATATATACTATATATATACAATATATACCACCATATATATACTATATATACCACCGATCTTTATTATTTTTTCAGACAACAATATATGCTATATACGTAAGCATTCGTTGAAATATGAAGCCTCTAGCTCTTAAAATAGGGCAGTAATTACGAAAAGTTTCTTATCTGAACAATCGGTTGTGGGGATATATACTATATATACGACCGATCTCATCAATTTTTTCAGGCAACAATATGTGCAATATACGAAATTATATGCTGAAGTTCGAAGCTTCAATCTGTTAAATTGAGTAAGATATGATAAAAATCATCATTTTCAGAAAAACCGGTTGTATGGAGGATATATGCTATAGTGGTCCGATCCGGCCGGTTCTGAAAAATGTCTAATCGGACACCCAAATACACCCGCTCACCAAATTTTATCAAGATATCTCAAAAATTGAGGGACTAGTTTGCATACAAACAGACAGACGGACATAGCTAAATCAACTCCGCTCTTCATCGTGATTATTTCGGTATACTTAATGGTGGGTCTATCTATTTTCCTTTAAGGACTTGCAATTTTGGTTTTCGTGACGAAATTAATATACCATTTCATTTTCGTGAAAAGTATAAAAACAACGGGATCTTTCGGATCCTGAGAAATTTTCGAGCTGAAACTACCGTTAGAAGTTAGTGAATTTTCTGAGATAATCAAACAATTCCCCAAAGTTATTGATGAACCGGATTATACTAAATTTGTTAAACATAATACGGTTCATAGAATAGATTCTAAAGGTGTTTTGTTCACTTTCGAGGCCTCGTTTTTAGATCCAAAAAACTGAAAATAACTAAAACAAGATTTTAGTATTTAGTTAGAATTTGTTTATGTAGACCTTCGAGCTCTCCATTGCTTCACTCTTACATTTAGTTCCTAAAAAGGAAGCCAATGATTATAAAAGACTAAATTGTATTACGATTCCAGATATTCACGATTTTATAAACGAAACATTTTTTGGTCTCGATTTTTTATTTGCATATATAAAAACATATTAATTGCAAGTAAAAGTGAGGAAAAACATTTCGATCATTTGAAGATTGTTGGAGAATTGTTGAGCGTTTTCTACAATTTTTTAAGCATAGGCGAACAATTTTGCTTTAATAAATATAGATATTTTAATTTCAGCAACTTCACTTGATCACGATTACATATTGAATGATTCTTAAAAACTAAGACAATGTTCAAATAGGTAAGCTGCAAAAAATTAGTCATAGGAATTTTCCATGGAAAATTCCTGTTATTTCAAATTGACAAAATACAAAAATTATATATCGGACGATTTCATGAGATGGCTAATTATAAAATGATAGTTGCGAAAAGAATGATATGAAATTCTGCTTGTAATTATGTATGACCGTATGTAGGCACATATGTTTGTATCCAGCAATATGTATGTATTAGGGTGGTCCTTATTTTTGAACTTTAAAAAAATGGTCGGAGCACCCTGTCATATGATTCTCCTCAGAAAAAAAATTAATACGTATTTTTTTATTTTAGTTTTAGAAGCATTTTAGAGGTCGCTACCATGCATCAAAGTTTTGGAAAACGACTTTTGAAGAGACAAAATACCTATGAATCCGTAATATTATCTAATGGCATGCTTTTATTAGTATATGTATTACAGTGATTCATAAAAATTGCCACCCCTTAGGGTTAAGTTAGAGCACTAATTTTTTCCAAGGCTAATATTTTCCAGGGCCTAAAGTTTCAGGGGGTAAGACCGAAAAAACAATTTTTTTTTAAATTTGATATATACACTAATATTCAGTTGATATTGAAATCAAAAAGTAAGAACTCATGTTATTATTGAAAACATCGAATCTGAACTTCTAAATAGTAGCATGCTTTGATTTGTTTATAAGTGAAAATAAGTTTTTAAATTCAAAAACTAGGTGGCGTTGCATGGCCGTGAACTACATTTTTTTTTTAAATTGTAACCCGAGTTGGCTTTGCACACACCTTTCTATACATTGGTTTGTGTTTTATAAGTGAAGTCAGCTGTTGAAACATTTTTCAAATTGAGAACCCAGTAGGCGCTGCATGGCCGTA
Organism: Eurosta solidaginis; assembly: GCF_040869045.1. NCBI lineage: Eukaryota > Metazoa > Arthropoda > Insecta > Diptera > Tephritidae > Eurosta > Eurosta solidaginis. The sequence goes on along the minus strand of NC_090320.1, from coordinate 102,419,537 downwards.
AGCTAAATTTTTTTTTAAATAGTAACACGAGTTGGCCTTGAATCTTTGCATTTAGTTGTAACTTTTCTGTATTTTAAAGTGTACGGGTTGCCTGTTATAAGTTATCATGGCGTCTACAAGTAAAAAAGCTAGTCTATCAACTAGAAACAAAACCAATATTTGGCTTCTCGGACAATCAATACCAAATCTCAATCAGTCAAAGTTGCCTTCTTTTGGCGAAGTGTTACGTTTATTCTTTTATTACAAAAATGAAGAAAAAAAATGTTCGGGATTCTGCGAATCTTGCCGCATGTGAAGTCATAAAGTTATGGGAAAAGGCCAGTATACCAACAAGATTGAAAAAGCATGTGATCAATAAAATAGAAAAACTCTTCAATGAATGGCGTAATCTAAAAAAAAATAAAGAAAACAAAAAAAACCTTCGAAGAAGTTACAACAAAAGGAACAATCCTGGCATCGTAACTTAGAAGATCTGTTTGATATCGCGCAATCTGAAGCTTTGATTATTATGACAATAGAAGAGGATAAACAGTTCTTACTAGCACAGCGACAGCAAAACCGACCGGGTTTAATTGGCTCTGTAGATAACAAAAATAAGGAAATGTGATCAGATAAAAAAGAAAGCCGAACACATGCAACAATTGCGTGAAAAGGAAAATAAAAGCATCTCGGCTATGACAGAAAAGGTCCTACTTTCTTTATCGACCACAAGCGAAGAATCGTCTGGATCTGATTTAGAAATTGAAGTCAAGACGTTGAAGACGTTGAAGTCAAAACCCCCCAAAAAACGAGCTCGTCAAAATTTAATCAGTAGCGACCTATCTGCTAGCCTCGATGTTGCTAAATTAAGTGATAGAAAAGCCACTATGCTCGTGTCATCTACCTTAAAGAGTGTTGGTTTCAATCTTTCAGAGTTTAATGTGAATAGGTATTCAATACGTCGAAATCGTATAAAAAATCGGAAAACACTGGTGGAATCCCTTAAAAGAGAATTTAAACCTGACGTACCACTTACAATTCATTGGGATGGCAAAATTATTGAGGATATAAGTGGACATCAAACTGTAGATCGGTTACCAATTTTGGTATCTGGGGTTGGTATTGATCAGCTTCTGGGGGTTCCAAAACTTGAACATGGAACAGGCGCAGCATATGCCACAGCTGTGCACGAAACAATAAAGTCATGGAGTTTAAGAGATAAAATTAAATGTGTTTGTTTTGACACTACATCTGTTAATACGGGCCTAAAAAATGGTGCTTGTATTCTTTTGGAGCAAAAAATGGAGAAAGATATGCTTTGGCTGGCTTGTCGTCATCACATAATGGATATTTTATTGGAAGCGGTAGTGATACGTACAATCCTTGGGCCCCTCTATCGGACCTGATATTCAGTTATTTAAAAGATTTAAGAAGAACTGGCATAGAATCAACCAAAACGAATATACCACAGTAATTAATGACGCAAATTCATCACACATCATTAATAATTTTGCGGCAGACATGCTTTCTTTTGCCCAAAAACATCTCCTAGCATATCAACCCCGAGATGATTATAAAGAACCTTACTATAATTTATTTGGGAGGAGTCCCTGAAAAAGGGGTTTCTTTTAGAAGACCTGCTGGGCTACACCGTGCTAGATGGATGGCAAAATCTATCTATTGTTTAAAGATTTTTCTATTTAAAGACCAGTTTAAGCTAACGAAACAGGAAGAAACAGCAGTGAAAGATATATGCCTTTTTACAGTTATTATTTAGATAAAATACTGGTATGAGGCTCCTGAAGGATCCTCCGCACCAAGAAACGATCTACAGTTATTAAAAGACCTTGCATCGTATGAAGTTGTAAATGAAGCAGTAGCCAAAGTAGCCATGAAAAAAATACTTGGGCAGTTGTGGTATTTGTCGGAAGAGTTAGTGTCTTTTGCTTTTTTTGACGATCAAATTTCAATACAAGAAAAGAAAAAAATGGTCGAGGCGCTGGGAGTCGAAGGCTTAGAGGACTGTCCAAAAAGAAAACAAATCACATCAAATACATCTCTGACATGGGTATAGAAGATTTTGTAACCAGCAACTCTTTACGATTTTTCAACATAATGGGCGTGTCAGTTTTTGAGAAAAGATGTGCAAACTTGGGAGGATGATCCAGAATTTGAAGCTGCGAAGAAAATCGTTCATTCCATGCGGGTAATAAATGATATAGCTGAACGTGGTGTCGCTTTAATGGAAGAATATAATAAGTTATTAACAAATGATGAAGAGCAAAAGCAATATCTACTTTTGTTGGTGAAAGATTACAGAAAGAAATATCCAGATACAAAAAAATCAACTCTTCTTAATAATAGGTTATCTGCTTAATTATTAAAAGTATTTTTATTTTGAAATTGTTACTTTTGCGAATCCTTTATAATACTAAATAAAAGTTTATACTTAACATTTTTATAAAAGTTCAAACGCTGGTAGCGACCCCAAATATTTTAGAATTTTTTTTTGTTTTACTGAAAAATTAGTTTCTCGGGATAGAGAATCGAATGAAAGGGTGCCCCGAAAGAAATAAAAAAAAATTTTTTTTTTACCCATATAAGGACCACCCTAGTATGTATATATGCTTGGGATGTATGTTGCAGCGACTAAGACGATGACGAATGTGGGTGGCTAGCAATAATGTGCTCCAGTGAAGAACTTAGTAAATACTAGCGACAACAACAAATGCGACGATAATGTGGTAGTATATGCAAAGTGAGGGAATAAATGCAGTTTCAATAATAGCGACGACTGAGTGAAAAGGCAGGTGCGGCGACGATAAATTAGTAGGGAGGGGCGCGAACAATTGTTTTAAGACGTTTAGAGCAATATGATCTAAATATTAAACCTGCCAAATGTGTTTTGGGTTCTTCTGTTATTAGTTTCTTAATTTATGAAATTTCGGCAAATGGAATCAAACCTTCAAAGAACAGAGTAGAAATTATAACAAAATTTGAAAGACTAAATTCTATAATAAAGCTTCCAAAACTTATTGGAATGATTAATAATTACCATCGCTATGTTCCTATGATTGCGAAAGAGCTTTTTTCTATGCATCAAATCTTTACAATTGCAAACAAAAGTAAGAGCAAAACTTTTAGTTGGACTGAGAAATCTCTAAACGCCTTTGAAAATGTGAAAATGCTGTATGTTTTATCTTTATCTGTAGATGCTTCAAATTTTGCTATTGGGGCTGTTTTGCAACAACAGAAAAATATGACTTTGAAACCATTGGCTTATTTTTCTGAGAAGCTTAGTCCTGCAGTAATCAGATATTCAACTTTTGACAGGGAACTGTTGAGTATGTAGCATGCAACGTTTTGTAGTAAGCACAGTTTATGTAAAAAGTAAGGAGCGGGTGCACGTCTTTAAATTCGGCTCTTGCTCGTCGGCTAACGGGGTGGAGTTCTTGCTCCTACCTTTCGCTGTCACCTCACACTACAGCATAATTATTTTATTTACCGTGCCAAGAAAAAGAGATACCTAAAGGAAAGCGGATACCTACAGTGGCTTACAAGTCTTGATGTCGCATTGCTTTCAATACGGGGCATCTTGCATGGTGTTGTTGCAACAATCGCCCTCCCTACCATGATTTCCGTAGTCTCCAACTAAAACAAAACTAACCTGGAAATCCCTAACACTTACCGTACTTATCTAATATCAAGCCAAGGAATCAGAAAAAAAAGTTTAGCAAGTCATTTTGAAATTGACAGTATTTATTAAATAGACCAAACTTTTAACCATAATCAATCCTAAGTGAAAGGCTTCGCTATTTTGAAATAAAAGCCTATGTTGCACTGATATTCAAAAATTCTTTACAAATAAGCGTTTTAAAATTATCAAAAAAAATTGCCTTTTGACATGTGTACACAGATTTAGAATTCAGGTCAGAAAAAATATATATTTTACGGGCTAATTCGGTTGCATAACAATATGAAATTTTTTCTTTAAAACTAATATTATTTAAACATATTCATATTTTTTCTTTTAAAATTTTAATATAGTCTTCTAAGCAAAAGAAAAAAACTAACCTAATTTACAAACTGACGTATTTAAGCATTTTTCGGTCTAATGTTGTGGTTTCATTATTACTTTGCATGATTAAAAAAAATCGTGAGATAAAAAAAAACGTATGGTGGTACTTTTATGTACGAATCTGGCAACACTAACTTTATCTAAGTTAGAAAAATTATGCGAAAAGAGAAATGAATAATGCGCATATCATGCGCTCACCAACACAGCATAACCAAAAATTATGTGAGAGAAATAACAAAAACAAAGTTCACTCACCAATTACGGCTCCAACGTTGAAAGATCTTTCAGCAGAGGACCTGGAACAAAATGTATGCTGGAAATCGAAAATTATTAACATCTAAACTTGTTGTTGTTTTCGGTTTATATGTTAAACAAAAACAAAAAAAAAATTATTTATTTCCCTTTCCTGTGTAGTCTTCGAACTACATAATTTATTAAAAATCACAACGAGGTGAAACTTTACCGATTCTATGAGAATTATATCGCATTCGAAAAAACGCATGCGAGTTTCTTTTGTATAACACTATATGGCGCACTTAATAATGCAAAGTTAATGTATGGAACACAAACAAACTAATCCACTATTATTTGACTAATATTTATTACACTTTATCTCTAAATTCCATTTTTATTTACTTTCTTGAAAATTTATTAAAATAATCTAAAATTTTCTCTCTAATCAAAATACTAGTTACACACCAAAAATTCTCTCACTGATATAGGTAAGCGCTAGTATACATATTTATATGTGTATACTTTTTGAATATTTAAGTAAACATATTTTATTTCACATTATTTTATGTATTTTTAGTTTTTAATGATTTTTAACACAATTTTTAAAAGCTAATGATTTAATATGTATTTTCTAACTCTCTTTTTTTCAAGAGGAAATCAAAATTTAGCTTTAATAAATTTTCTCTTCAAAAAAATCACTACTTTATTCCTGTTTCTTCTTCTTTATGAAAGATTAGGTATAGACACCAATATGTGTAATGATTAAATGTATGTACCTACACCTTACATTTGTATATTAATTTTCCACATTTTTAGCAAAAATTAAGAATTATGGAATTTTCTTTTCTTTCTTTTTCTTTAAATTTCTAAGAAAACAAGATTTAAATTTTAATCAAAAGTTTTAGAAATAGGAACAGTATTTCATGTTCGGAAAAATAAATTTTTTATTTTTAAAGCTAAGTAAAAACTTGGCGCACTTCACTCTTTTATGCACTATGGAATATGACGCATCCAAAGTAAAGATGAAATGGGGGAAAATATCCACAGGAACTCGTCCTCAGAGAATGATGAAACTCCATGCTGGATTTCGGGAAACCTTTCCATTTTTGAAAGTTGTAGAATATTATAATTAATTTCGTCGATTAAAATATCGCGAATTTTATAAATTATTTTATTTCGATTATCGCGAACATTTCGAAGCGACTTTTAAGTGTGGCTTTCGATTTTGAAAAAAAAACCACGTGAGTCACACTTTAGACTCATTTCACACGGTAGCGAAGTTCGAATTAAAAAATATGAGATCTTAACTCTTTGAAAGATCAAACTAAAAGGGGCGAACCACTGCGTTCTTCAGCTTAGCTTACCGAAACTTGCGGGACTTTTTTGTTCTTGCTTAATCATCGCGAGTGGCGTGATTTTCAAGATCTTAAAAAAGACATAATGATAAATGTCAGTGTAAACGTTAATATGGTTTACAACAAGTGGCAGTTCCTAGATTAGCAAATGACAAAACCGGAAGTTCGAGTTTTTCGATATGAAAGTAATTCGAAATTCGGTACTTCTAACTAGAATTTAACCTTAATAAGGGAAAGTAATGTACATAGGTATAACTAAATAAGAACTAAAATGATAGAACAAAATAATAAAGCTAAAGCAGATATCGTAGGTATAAATAACATAGTTTTAATTAGTAATAAAAGCATAGATATGGTAGGTATATAAAAAAATGTAGATATAGTTGTACTAAAATTCAATCAAAAATTTTGATTGGAAGCTTATGATCTAACAGTTCGCATTCTATTAATCTTATGCAAAACAAAATTAGTCTGTAAAGTAGAATTATAGTTAATATGAGATAGGAATGTTAATTCGGCTACAAGCGCCACTACATTTCCCCCGCCAAAATCAGGTTTGGGGCTAATGCACAAAATCTGATACCCGCTTGTAGCTACTGCAAGTCCTTGGAATGGTAAGTACTAATCAGACGACCCTGTAAGTCCTCTATCTGGTAATATGAGTTGCCTAGTTTCATACGTATCCGTGCTTTAACGAATGCTGGTGCTAATTTGGCATTATAACCTTGTTCAAAATTGCTTTGTTTAAAATTTCTTCTATAAATTTCCTGACCAACCTCATATGTTACAACACGAGACCGTAAATTGTAAGATCGTTCGTTTCGACTAAACTGCTTCTTCATGCATTCAGCTGCCTTCTTTCGAACAATGTCAATTGTGTCTTGCTGGTTAAAATTTATACTGCGATCTTCCAACATACTCAAATTGCGTAACAAACTATATGAGCCGTTTATTTTGAAAGTGGCATAAGTCATTTCATGTCGTTTAGGTTCAGTGGAAATTTGTTTGTATCTCTCCTCGCCTCCAGTTTTTTAGAGTCCAATATCCAAAAGATGCAATTCTTATTATTATTTTATAATTGTAGAACCATCTATATATGCATTCGTTCAAAAATAACAATGCTTTTAAGACCATGAGTTGGAAATGACTTATGCCACTTTCAAAATAAACGGCTCATATGTAGGACCGTTTGTTATCATATGCTGACCAAATGCCATGAAGTAAGGAGAAGTACCAATTGCAGAATGTACTGCAGAACGCAAGGCACAACAAATGCTACTAAGATACTGGTCCCAGTTTTTCTGATCGGTTTCAATGTATGACTTAATAGCTGAAATTACGGAACGGTTTACTCGCTCCGAAGCATTTGCTTGTGCCGAGTGTATACGTGATTTACGCCATACCTTTGAAGCAAGGAATTAAAAACATGAGACTTGAATTGTGTTCCATTGTCTGATACAATCGACTCTGGCACACCGAAAGCATGAAGTATCTCTTCTTCCAAGTATTTACAAACAACGTCGGCAGAAAACTTCTCAACCGGTTTCAAGAAAACGTATTTGGAAAAATGATCTAAAACCACGAAGATTCCAATATTTCCTGACCGAGAACGCGGATAGGGACCTAAAAAATCGACATACAATTTTTGAAAAATTCGTTGCGAATCGGCAGTTTTTTCTATTGGCGGTCTAAGTATATAATTTGGCTGTTTCGTACACTTGCATGTTTCACACGCATTTATGTACGCCTTAACGTCGTTAACAAGACCAGGCCAATAACAATATCGCCGAATTTTCTGTATAGTTTTGTTAATACCACAATGAAAAGATAAATGGGCATCATGCGCTTTATACAAAATATCAGGAATCAACCCTTTAGGTATCCAAAGTTTCCATACCATATCGTCGTGCAGTTGCTCTCCAGTTCAGTTCGTCTATACACAAAGTCGTCAATTACTTCCAAATCAGGTAATTTTTCAATGTTTTTGAGTATCTTTTCACTAAACTCGATATAGTCGTCCGCTTTAAATTGGGATGAACTCAAATCAACAAAATAACCAGCTTCCAGAGATGAAAGATTCTCAGTATTAACCCTGGATAGACCATCCGGTACCATATTTTGGCTACCACGTCAGTGCTCAATGCTAAAAGAAAACCCTTGGAGCTTGAGAGCCCAACGCGCTAGTCGCGTACTCAAATCCGTTTGAGACATTAGCCATTTTAAAGATGCATGGTCTGTTATAATGGTAAATTTGTGACATTCAATACAAGGACGAAACTTTTCCACACTGAGCATTGCTGCCAGATATTCCTGCTCTGTTACTGAATATTTTCTTTGAGCGTTGTTCAACTTCTTGTACATGAACGCGACAGGGTATTCTTCGCCATCCTCATCCTTCTGGACTAGCACGCTTCCTACTCCTGTCGAACTAGCGTCGCAGCGAATATAAAAAGGTTTACTAAAATCAGGACTATGCAGAACGGGAGCTGTTCTCAGTATAGATTTCAACTCATCAAAAGATTTCTGAGCCTCAACGGACCAGGTAAATTTTCTACTGCTCTTTAGCAAATCAGTAAGCGGAGATGTGACCGCTGCGTAATTTTTAATGAATTTACGATACCACCCAGACATACCCAAGAATCGTCTAACTTGCTTAACAGATCTTGGAGTCGGAAAATCTGTGATGGCAGCTACTTTTTCGGGATCTGTTCTTATAATCCCTTTCCCCACAATGTGACCTAGAGATATCGCACTTCACTAAGACAAAAATGACTTTTCTCGATATTGATAGTTAGTCCTGCCTCCTTTATATGCCGAGTAACTATACGAAGCACTTCCAGATGTTTTTCAAAACTTTCTGAGACAATTAGGAGGTCATCCAGTTATACGAATACCTCGCTGCGTAGATGGAATGGTATAACCTTGTCCATCAAACGGGACATTGTTTGAGGAGCATTGCAGAGGCCGAACGGCATTACTTTATAGTGATATAAAGGCTTGCCTGGCACTTTAAAGGCCGTTTTATCCCTAGACTTCGGATCTAAAGCGATCTGCCAAAAGGCATCCTTTAAATCTAAGCTCGTTATAAACTCAGCCTTAGGTAACCTGCTTAAAATACCCTCAATATTTGGCAACGGATATGCGTCATTTACTGTGACGCTATTGACCTTCCTACTATCCAGACACAATCGAACTTTACCGGGCTTACGTATCAGTACAATCGGTGAAGACCAAGCGCTATCAGATTCTTCTATTATGTCCAGTTCAATCATCCTGTCCAACTCAGCATAAATTAGCTTTTCTATCGCTGGTGAGATCGGAAAGTGCCGCTGTTTAATTGGTCTAGCATCACCAACGTATATGACGTGTGATATCACATGCTTTTTTCCAAGACCAATTTTAGCGAAAGAAGGAAATGATTGAATTACTTTTTCTAAATCATATTTTTGATTTTCTATTAAGGTATGTTTTGACAATAGCTCTTCGTCAGAAGCCTGATTTATTTCACTTAAATGGATAGGTAAAAGATCAAATAATTTCCAAAAATCTATTCCCAAGTACAGATTTTGTGCTAAGGTGGGAATAACAAATATATTTATTAATTTCGAGACGCTTCGAAAAGTAATTTGGGTTTTTATACACCCTAGAACTTTTTGTGACTTTGCGTCAGCGGTTTTAACAAGTGAGGTAAAAGTTTTAATAGGTATATTTTCTTCCAAGATTTGTGTTGCAAGTTTGTCTCCAACACAACTGACAGAAGCACCAGTATCTAGCAACCCGGAAACAGTTTTGCCGAATAACTGCACTTCCGCATATGGTATAATGTCATTCGTTTTATCAAAAATTGAACTCAATAGTAGTTTCCTGTTATTGCGAACATTATTCCAAAAAGTGGCTATCCGATTACTGGACCTACTTTTTGATTTAAGATCGATACTATTTTGATTAAAATCATGAAAAATTCGTTCACGTGCAAGGTCGTATTCCTTCACACGAACATGAAAAGGTTTAGTTGGGTTAGGTAAATCAAGTATTTTGTTTGTGATGGGTTTCGAGATATCAATAGGAATAATTCTGTGTTTGTTGCTTGATGTTTCGGGCTTTTCAAACGTGTCTGTCTGCGTGCATTTTTCAGTGCACTCGGTTGGCCGTTTTTTGAAACATTGCAACGCGGACAATTAGGTTTATATACATTAGCAGTTCCGCATCCGTAGCGGAAAACCCTACGCTCGCTAACACAATCTTGATATCTGTGTCCATTCCTTTTGCAATTCGAGCAAACTAAGGCTACCTCCTCAATTTCGTCATATTCGCTTACATCTCCGTCACTGGCAAAGTCAAAATTGGTTTGAACTTCAGAAACACGTTTGCGAATTGGCAAAGATTTGCTATAGTTTTGCCGGGTTTGCATGTCTTGCAGGAAAAATTCACTTTTTCCACAAATATCGGGCAAAAGAGCAATGGAAAAACATCAATATTTAAAATTTCATACTGTATTTCAGGTAAGAGATTTCTCCTAATAATCTCTACAAGTGTATTTTCCGGAAGTGGTTTACTTAGCCGATCAGTCAACTGGACTATCGAGTCGTAAAACGAATCAAAACTTTCATTTACTTTTTGCTTTCTATCACGTATTTTCTCTCTAAAATCTACATCTGTTCTGGTGTCCTTGTAATGACGTCTTAAGGCCTAACATAAACTAGGCCAGCGAATTTCCGATACAGATTTGTGATATCTCCAGAACCAGTCACTAGCTTTGGAGTCAAAATGCAAACTTGCATATCTGCAAACTATATCAAAGCACCCGCCTAATGTCTGATTAGTCAAGGCCTCAACACGATATATAAAATTTTCAATTGGCATAACATCAATCGCACCGGTGAAGCGTAGCTTCCAATTGGCAATAATGTGACCAACCTTATCAGGCCTAGACGCTAATTCATTCAAACCCTGTCTTATGGCACTTCTGTTAGGAACATGGTTAAAAGCTGACGATCCGGGATTTGGCACGCCCGCAGAAGGAAGTCCAAGTAACTGCTATAAGCTTTGTTGTTGTACATTGGGCAAAGTATTAAAATTAGATAAGAGTGGTTGTTGTTGGTTTTGAATTGGTGGAAATTGAAAGGCTTAAACGTGTAAACCCGTCTTCCATTTGTACTTTGCAACATTTCTGCTTGCTGCGCCCCTACTGCTGCTGTAACTATAGTCTGCGCACTCTGTACAGGTTTAGTGACAGTCTGATTAGACTTAGACTCCTCTAGTGAACCTGTTTGAAGCCGAGTTTCGTAACTATGTGGAGTGTTGGATTTCGGAGTGGCAGGTTTGGGAGTTCTCGATTCTGACACTACCCGCGTATCACAAATTGGACAGTTGGAGTTGTTCCTTAAATATTTTGTTAGACAAGTTTTGTGGAAAGCATGTTCACACCTAGTCTTAATCAAATTTGCGATACTACTACTAAAGTTATTGCATATGCCACAACGCGACCCTGGTGGTTCTGACATGTTAAGTCTTCGTTACTATGCTTTAGCGGCATGTTGCAACGTCTCAAGGAAAACGCCAAAAAGAAATTAAAAGGTATAAACTCTACTAAAGTTAAGAGTTATGTTTTCTCAAAACAAAAAAAATTAAAATGCGAAAACAAAGTAGTACGAAATATACATAAGATATACAAGATTTATATGTAAACTCAATAAAAGATAGATATCCTTATTTGTTCAAAATAATATACAAAAAAATAGAGATAAACTGCTGATTCCTCCTTAACTTGCCTGATAGAAGTAAGTAGTGGTAAACCCATCCATTCACCTCTGCGATCAATCAAAAAAATTAAGCGAAAATCCATCCAACCCCAATGGTAATTCCGTCGGTTAGATTTCCAAAACTAAAATCTACTATTCCGAACATGTGAAAGATAGTGTGATTATATTCACTTTTTGGTATGCATTGGTTAGATATTACATCAATATAATAATCTACATTTCCAAATAAATTCCAAAAATTGAAAAAAAACACATACAAAAAACAAATGAAAGTTAAAATTCAATCTTTAAATTATTACAAGTCTTATATGTCTGCCATGGTCTGATATTGAAAATTTTCCAAAATTCGCAATTCCAATTAACACACAAATAAACCAAAAAAAATAACTAGTTAATCACTAGTTCTGTTCTGGTTAACAGCTTAGCGAATGTCGAAGCTGTTACGATTCCAGCGAACATCACAACGTCATCTTGGTATAATTCGAAAAATGAATGATAGGAAAGTTTATAACCGAAAAGTATGATAGATTCACTTCGGTAAGAGATAAAATAAAATCGAAATCAAAACAAAACATATGTGGGATCTGCAAATCTCAGGACACACACGTTGGGCGCCAAAAATTATTTATTATCTGTAGCATGCAACGTTTTGTAGAAAGCACAGTTTATGCAAAGTGTAAGGAGCGGGTGCACGTCTTTAAATTCGGCTCTTGCTCGTCGGCTAACGGGGTGGAGTTCTTGCTCCTACCTTTTGCTGTCAGCTCACACTACAGCATAATTATTTTATTTAACGTCCAAGAAAAAGAGATATCTAAAGGAAAGCGGATACCTACAGTGGCTTACAATTCTGGATGTCGCATTGGTTTCAGTACGGGACATGTTGCATTATGTAGTTGCAACAATCGCCCTCCCTACCATGATTTCCGTAGTCTCCAACTAAAACAAAACTAACCTGGAAATCCCTAACACTTACCGTACTTATCTAACATCAGGCCAAGGAATCAGAAAAAAAAGTTTAGCAAGTCATTTTGAAATTGACAGTATTTATTAAATAGACCAAAACTTAATTTTAACCATAATCAATCCTAAGTGAAAGGCTTCGCTATTTTGAAATAAAAGCCTATGTTGCACTGATATTCAAAAATTCTTTACAAATAAGCGTTTTAAAATTATCAAAAAAAAATTGCCTTTTGACATGTGTACACAGATTTAGAATTCAGGTCAGAAAAAATATATATTTTACGGGCTAATTCGGTTGCATAACAATATGAAAGTTTTTCTTTAAAACTAATATTATTTAAACATATTCATATTTCTTCTTTTAAAATTTTAATATAGTCTTCTAAGCAAAAGAAAAAAAACTAACCTAATTTACAAACTTACGTATTTAAGCATTTTTCGGTCTAATGTTATGGTTTCATTATTACTTTGCATGATTAAAAAAAATTGTGAGATAAAAAAAACGTACGGTGGTACTTTTATGTAAGAATCTGGCGTTGACGTTGGGCGCCAAAAATTATTTATTATCTTTAGCATGCAACGTTTTGTAGAAAGCACAGTTTATGCAAAAAGTAAGGAGCGGGTGCACGTCTTTAAATTCGGCTCTTGCTCGTCGGCTAACGGGGTGGAGTTCTTGCTCCTACCTTTCGCTGTCAGCTCACACTACAGCATAATTATTTTATTTAACGTCCAAGAAAAAGAGATATCTAAAGGAAAGCGGATACCTACAGTGGCTTACAAGTCTTGATGTCGCATTGGTTTCAGTACGGGGCATGTTGCATTATGTTGTTGCAACAATCGCCCTCCCTACCATGATTTCCGTAGTCTCCAACTAAAACAAAACTAACCTTGAAATCCCTAACACTTACCGTTACTTATCTAATATCAGGCCAAGGAATCAGAAAAAAAAGTTTAGCAAGTCATTTTGAAATTGACAATATTTATTAAATAGACCAAAACTTAATTTTAACCATAATCAATCCTAAGTGAAAGGCTTCGCTATTTTGAAATAAAAGCCTATGTTGCACTGATATTCAAAAATTCTTTACAAATAAGCGTTTTAAAATTATCAAAAAAAATTGCCTTTCGACATGTGTACACGGATTTAGAATTCAGGTCAGAAAAAATATATATTTTACGGGCTAATTCGGTTGCATAACAATATGAAAGTTTATTTAAACATATTCATATTTCTTCTTTTAAAATTTTAATATAGTCTTCTAAGCAAAAGAAAAAAAAACTAACCTAATTTACAAACTTACGTATTTAAGCATTTTTCGGTCTAATGTTGTGGTTTCATTATTACTTTGCATGATTAAAAAAAATCGTGAGATAAAAAAAAACGTATGGTGGTACTTTTATGTACGAATCTGGCAACACTAACTTTATCTAAGTTAGAAAAGTTATGCGAAAAGAGAAATGAATAATGCGTATATCATGCGCTCACCAACACAGCATAACCAAACATTATGTGAGAGAAATAACAAAAACAAAGTTCACTCACCACTTACGGCTCCAACGTTGGAAGATCTTTCAGCAGAGGACCTGGAAGAAAATGTATGCTGGAAATCGAAAATTATTAACATCTAAACTTGTTGTTGTTTGTTTATATGTTAAACAAAAACAAAAAAAATTTATTTATTTCCCTTTCCTGTGTAGCCTTCGAACTACATAATTTATTAAAAATCACAATGAGGTGAAACTCTACCGATTCTATGAGAATTATATCGCATTCGAAAAAACGCATGCGAGTTTCTTTTGTATCACACTTTATGGCGCATTTAATAATGCAAAGTTAATGCATGGAACACAAACAAACTATTTAATCGAATCCATTTATAATTTGACTAATATTTATTACACTTTATCTCTAAATTCCGTTTTTATTTACATTCTTGAAAATTTATTAACATAATTTGTAAACATTTTCTCTCTAATCAAAATACTAATTACACACCAAAAATTCTCTCACTGATATAGGTATGCGCTAGTATACAAATTTATATGTGTATACTTTGTGAATATTTAGGTAAACATATTTTATTTCACATTATTTTATTAATTTTTAGTTTTTAATGATTTTTAACACAATTTTTAAAAGCTAATGATTTAATATGTATTTTCTAACTCTCTTTTTTTCTAAGAGGAATTAAACATTCAGCTTTAATAAATTTTCTCCTAAAAAAAAATCATTACTTTATTCCTGCTTCTTCTTCTTTATGAAAGATTAGGTATAGACACCAATATGTGTAATGATTAAATGTAGGTATATACACCTTACATTTGTATATTCATTTTTCCACATTTTTAGCAAAAATTAAGAATTATGGAATTTTTTTTGCTTTCTTTTTCTTTAAATTTCTAAGAAAACAAGATTTAAATTTTAATCAAAAGTTTTAGAAATAGGAACAATATTTCAAGTTCGGAAAATAAATTTTTTCTTTTTAAAGCTAAGTAAAAACGTGGCGAACTTCACTCTTTTATGCACTAGGGAATATGACGCATTTAAAGTAAAGATGAAATGAGGGAAAATATCCACAGGAACTCGTCCTCAGAGGATGATGAAACTCCATGCTGGATTTCGGGAAACCTTTCCATTTTTAAAAGTTGAAGAATATTATAATTAATTTCGTCGATTAAAATATCGCGAATTTTATAAATTATTTTATTTCGATTATCGCGAACATTTCGAAGCGACTTTTAAGCGTGGCTTTCGATTTTGAAAAAAAACCACGTGAGTCAAACTTTAGACTCAGAAATTTCACACGGTAGCAAAGCTCGAATTAAAAAATATGAGATCTTAACTCTTTGAAAGATCTAACTAATAGGGGCGAACCACTGCGTTCTTCAGCTTAGCTTACCCCAACTTGCGGGGCTTTTTTGTTCTTGCTTAATCATCCCGAGTGGCGCGATTTTCAAGATCTTAAAAAAGACATAATCATAAATGTCAGTGTAAACATTAATATGGTTTACAACAAGTGGCAATTCCTAGATTAGCAAATGACAAAACCGGAAGTTCGAGTGTTTCGATATGAAAGTAATTCGAAATTCGGTACTTCTAATTAGAATTTAACCTTAATAAGGTAAAGTAATGTAGGTATAACTAAATAAGAACTAAAATCATAGATTAAAATAATAAAGATAAAGCAGATATAGTAGGTATAAATAACATAGTTTTAATTAGTAATAAAAGTATAGATATGGTAGGTATATAAAAAAATGTAGATATAGTTGTACTAAAATTCAATCAAAAATTTTGATTGGAAACTTATGATCGAAGAGTTCGCATTCTATTAATCTTATGCAAAAAAAAATTAGTCTGTCAAGTAGAATTATAGTTAATGTGAGATAGGAATGTTAATTCGGCTACAAGTGCCACTACAAGTACATATAAATCCATCAAGCATTTAAAACATTTTATAGAAGGTCAATTTTTTACAGTATATACCGATCATATACCCTGGACAAATAGCGGAACTCACCTCTGACATTCAACAGAATCTGGAAAGAATAACATGGTAGCTGCTGCTTTATCAAGGTTTGCAGAAATAGATGCGCTTTCAAAAAAAGTTACCGGCGCGTAGTCATAGTCGAAATTACAGACAGTTTTTTTGGTTTAAACATGGTTCTAAATTAAGTATCATTTCAAATCTGTTCAAGACATGAGCGCGATTTTAATTTATTAAAATAGGTTTTAAGTTTGTGGTCGGCTGTCAAAAGTTGCGTGAAATTAAACAATTTGCTATACTTAAATGGAAGTAAAAAAAGGCTTCCCCGACAAGCAACTATACGTAAGGAACTAATTTATTATCGCTTGAATGCGTACAAATATGTTTGTGACGAAAATTACACAGTTTTAAAATGTGCGATGGTTACTTGGCTCCACTTATGCGAAATCTTTAATTAAGATTATTCCGCATTCATAGATATTTGTGAGTTTTGTAGTAGCATCCTATATTGATTTTTGCATTAAATATAGAAATAAATACTCAATGGTCGATTTTTAATACATGTCCAAAAATTTCGGGAGAGGTGTCAGATGACGCGTTTTAATTTCGGAAGCAATAATCCGAAGGCAGCAAAAAAAAAGTTTACGACTTTCATGTGGTTGTTGGAATTTTTGTGATATTGTTGTACATAGAAAAGAATTGACTAAAAAGGCATTTTGCGCGGATACAATTTTCACCAGTTTCGCAGCCGTTTGACTTTCGGAGCCGGTAACTTTTCGATTTTTTGTGAATATCTATTAATAAAAGAACTATTTCTTATTTCCGACTTCTGATTATTGAATTACGTTGCAGAATTCTTGAATTCAATTACGCTGGCATTTCTTTTGTGTATTCTATTCCCCTTTACATTTGTCAATTCCTCTTAAAATAAAGCGTGAAACCAACCAACTACTTCCCTCCTTTATCACCCTCTTAGTATATGTCATGACTGACTTGAGTTCAGTGGTTTTCTAATGTAAACGGGACTTACACTTTGTAGGTCCATGTACAATGGCTCAACATTCTAGGTCACTTCTTTCCTATGGAAATTTATAATAAACTCCCTTTATTTATGCTGATTTTGCGAAGATAAACCAAAATTTGATTTAACTTGATTATCATTGAACGTCCTGCATACTTATACAGTATAGAAATTAGCCGAATAGGGGGTTTCGGGTCTATTAAATTAAACGATTTTAACGGTTAGGACCAACTAATATTTAAGGTTTACATCATTTGAGCCGTCACAGCTGTCTTAATGCAAACAACTTTTCTTTACAACGTTCTAGTATACAACGCAACAGCAACGTCAAATTTAATAATAAATCCATCACTTTCTTTTTTATTCCATTTAAAAAAAAAAAATTTCCTTTTGAGCTAGAAATATTTAATTTTATATTATGTTTATTGTAGCAACCAAACTTTCAACGTTCGTTATAAATACGTCAATTTTTAAACAGCGTACTAACTGAATTTAAAACGAATTTTGTGCATTCATCCCTATTTTGCGGATATCACTTCTGTGACATGATGCTTTAGAAAAACTATTCGACATGAATACGAGTGTATGCGTGAATTGACTTGTTGCTTCCTTTGCTTTAAGGAGCCCAAATCCGCTTTAGCTACCATTTTCTTTATGTTGCGAGATTTTAATAATAATTTTTTAAGAACGAAATTAAGGAAATTTTCTTTAAATAAGTATGTTCATGTTCAATTAACAGATTGAGCTCTCAATTTTAAATTGACGGCTGATAAAAAATAGCGATTTTTTAAACAACGTTTGCTAATAACTTTTAAATAGAATTTAATAATAGTTATCCGCCACCGTATTACGATTCCTGGGATCAAAACGCGTTTTAAGGTACTACTTTGACATTTTTTGTGGTATTTTAAGAGTTCTCTTCAAGTAAAAAATTATCATTTTGTATATGTGGAGTCAAGTAACCACAGTTGTAAGGAACACGGTGAACTTTTAAAACTTCTACGAAATTCCTTCATAGCACCAATCAATGCCTTTTTTGCATGCGGATACCCTGTCCATGCTTATTTTAGCGGTAAATTGTGTTTCATATGTCTATGAGGATCAACATTTTAAATACCACATTTAATTTAGGCAAGATTTTAACTAAACAGTATTCTAGTCAGCGACTATGATTACGGGCCATTAATTTGTAGACATGGTCATTGATCAACAAGTTTTGGTTTCTTCTTCAACGTCAACAAATAGTTTAAAGCAAATTATTATTCCAATTCAAAATTTTAAATTTAATGTGATATTTCTGCTTCAATACCTCGCCCTTATATTCCGAATTCCATGAGAGGGATAACTTTTTCAAAGTCGCACTCTTTATCACATTCAGGAGTTCGTGCGTGTATGCGTTTAATTCAATCAAAGTATTTTTGGCGTAACATGCGGAAGGATATAATGAATGGGCTTCAAATTGTGTTGGTTGTCAAAAATCTAAAATTTTAAGGTATACAAAATCTCCTGTACAGAAAATTGATAGGCTAAAAGATAGATGTGAATATATACCAATGGATTTGGTTGGACCTTTTCTAACATCAAATGGATATCGGTACGTTTGTATGTTTAATGGCAGGGAAACTGCAGTAGCGTTAACCACTAGGCAATCCTGCTTGTAATTGTTTCATATTATCTCATTTTTTTCACTAACAGCAAACTGAGTAATTTTGTCTCTATTAATTTGTGTGCTATGTAGATTTTTATTTCGTGAAGCTCCTTTTTTCATTGCGAATAAGACGTATTTTGTAAACTTCGGGCTCAGTTCTACTAGTGTAGTAGTAGTTTTAAGAGTGTGTTCGTTTTTTACACAATACTTAAGAATTCATGAGCTTAACACCGGCTTATAATAATTGAATATTCAATTTAAGAGACACTGAAAATAAAGAAACATTCACTGGAATGTAGCGAATGTACCATTTTGAAAACCGCCACGCAATCACCATCAGGCAGTTTCGTAATATTATCAATGTTTTCACCTAGATTCGAACCGCGTGGTGACACTGCAATAGTCTTAATAACTAGGCTATTATGCTTGTATTTACTTTCTTGCTTATTTCAGTTTATCTCATTTTTACAATAACATCACAATTGAGACATTTTATATCTATAATAATTTTTGTGTACGGTAGATTTATTTTCCGTGAAGTTCCTTTTTTCATTGCGAATTACAAGCTTCTTGTAAACTCGGGCTCAGTTTTACATTTTTATGTTTGTGTGTTTAATGTTGTGTTCAATTTTACTTAATATTTAAGAGCATAATACCGGCTTATAATAATTAAATATTCATTTATTATTTTTCTTTAAGAGAAATTGTAAAAAAATAAATAATTTACTGGCATATTGCGATGGTACCATTTCGAAAACCTGATCGTAGTCATCGTCACCGCGAATCACACACACCATTAGGCTACCGTGCTTGTATTTGTTTTCTTGCTTATTTCAGTTTATCTCATTTTACACTACCAACACAATTGAGATATTGTGTCTCTATATTAACTTGTGTGCTATGTGGATTTGTTTTTCGTGAAGTTCCTTTTTTCATTGCGAATTAGAAGCTTTTTGTAAACATGGGCTCAGATTCACATGTCGTTACGTTCTGACAATTATTGACAGGCATTCAAGATATTCGGAAGCGTATATTTTTTTTCGAACAACTGGTACGATGAATAATGCCCCGTTGCAACCGTAAGACGCTGGCTACAGGGCTTCGTTTAAAGCGAGCGCAACAAGAGATGTGTGCGAAGGCTATCGCGAGTTGAAATGGGAAGCGAGACGCCTATTCAGGAAGTAAAAAGCAGAAGCAGAAAGGCGTGAGTGCGAGGAGCTTGAGCTGCTAGCCACCAGGAAAACGCCCTAAAATATTACCAAAAAATTCGGCGACAGAAGGAAGGTTTTAAGTCCGGGGCAAACTATTGTAAAAACGGAAACAGCGACCTTGTAACCGATGTCCAGAGAGTACTTAGATTATGAAGAAAACAGTTCTCCGCTCTCCTAAATGGAGATTTACCGCAAAGGGACGACGAACCCGATCCCGGAATCGATGATGAATGGAACAGATGTCCCCCACCCGATTATGATGAAGTCAGAACAGCAATAACCAGCTTAAAAAACAAGGCGGCTGCGCTGATGGATTGCCTGCGGAGCTATTCAAACACGACGGCGAAGATTTGGTGAAGCGCATGCATCCACTCCTTTGCAAAATATGATCGGACGAGTGCATCCGCGACGATTGGAATCTAAGTGTTCTTTACGCAGTCCACAAGAAAGGGGATACTGAAAACTGCGCCAACTATCGCGGAGTCAGCTTTCTTAATATCGCACATAAAGTCCCATAAAATGTATTGTGCGAAAGATTGAAGCCCATAGTAAATCGGCTGATTGGAACTTATCAGTGGGCTTCAGACCTGGTAAATCACCATCGACCAGATTTTCACAATGCGCCAAATCTGGGAAAAAACCGCGAAAAAGGAATCAACACACATCACCTGTTAATCGATTTTAAAGGCACCTGCTACAGCACGGAAAGGAGCTATGTCTGAATTTGGTTTCCCCGCGAAACTTATATGGGTGTGCAAAACGACGCTGAGCAACACCATCAGCACAGTCAGACGTTCAAACTAGACGAGGTTCAGACATGGTGTCCCCCTATCGTGCGATTTCTTCAATTTCACGCTGGAGAAAATTTTACCAGCTGCAAAACTTAACCGCTCTGGACAAATTTTCTATAAAAGCGTGCAATTACTGGCATATACTGATGACATTGATATTATCGGCCTGAACACCCGCGCCGTTAGTTCTGCTTGCTCAAAACTGAAAAAAGGTAAATATGGGTGTGATGGTGAATGAAAAACGAAGTACCTGTCATCGCGCAAAGAGCCAGCGCATATGCGCCTTGGCAACCACGCTACTGTTGGCAGCCATAACTTCGAACTAGAAAAAGACTTCGTTTATTTGGGAACCAGCATTAACATAAAAACAACATCAGCTCTGAAATCCAGCGAAAAATCACTCTTGCCAATAAATGCTACTTCTGACTAGGTAGGCAATTGAAAAGTAAATTCCTCTCTCGGCAAACGAAAAGCATACGCTACAAGTCACTTATCGTACCCGTCCTGGTATATGATGTAGAAGCATGAACCATGACAACATCAGATGAAGCGGTTCTGGGAGTGTTCGAAAGAAAAGTTCTTCGAGAGATTTATGGACCTTTAAGCCTTGGCGATGGCCAGTACCAAAGAAGATTTAATAATGGACTGAACATAGTCCAGCGAATTAAAACGCAGAGGCTATGCTGGCTAAACCTCATTATGTGAATGAAAGACGACGCTCCGGCTAAGAAAGTGCTTCTACCGGAACCCGCCTATGGAAGAAGAGTAAGAGGGCGGTCCCACTCCGCTGGAAGGACCAAGTGAAAAATGATTTAAACTCCCTTGGTGTGACCAATGTGCACCAGTTGGCAGAGCAATAAAGCGACTGGCGCACCTTTTTGGAAGGGCAAAACCGTTTAAACGGTTAAGCTCCAATTAAGTAAGTAAAGAAGGGAAAATTTGTGGTACCATTGTGTTCCTTTTTTTACCTCAGAATGTAAAATGCGGAAAATAGTGAAACTCGATATAACTCTACATTGAAAATGGGAACATTAAATAAAAGAGGAGGAAAACCAGAGGAAATGGGAAGAAAAAGTAGAGGAAAGGACAAGTTCCGTTGACTAAAACATATTCATTTCCTCTCAGGAAAAGAGATAAACCCTCTCACAAAAGGAAATACAGGTCGCAGGTGTTATTTTCCTGCACGTTACTTCATATTTCAGAAAGACATTAATGTAATATTTTTTTAATGACACTGAAAAAATCAATTATGCAGATAAGTCAAGAAGCAACACTTAAAATTATAAGTCCGAGTTGTGTCAAATGAGACTAGATTTTGTAATATTGAGTTCACCTGTCTGGTATTACTGCGTAATGTTTCACACTTGATTCCAACTTCTGATATAATTGAACGATTTCATCGTCAACTCAAAACTTCTATTGAAGCTTCTGGAGATTCGATCATTGGACAGACGTTTAACCTATTATCTTATTAGGGCTACGTATTGCCATAAAAGAGGATTTTAAATCATCCGCAAGTGAGTTAGTTTATGGGCAAACCCTTGGGTGACTAGGGTCTCAAAATATTGGCCAAAACGTTGACCCGTCTACCCCTAGAATGTGTTTATACCATCTGGATATCAAAAGAAAGCTGTTGATGGCACAGAATAAAAGTAGAAATAATGAAGACAAACAACCGCTGCGATAGAAGAATGGTTATAGCAGCGGCACCTAAATGTTGCCGATGAAGGAATTTTGCGGTTCGGCAGCTAATGGAGCCAAATATAGTAATAAGTCCGATGTTCACATCGTTTCTGCAACAGATGTCGCAGCGCTGTGAAAATCAATTGGCAAAGAAACAGGATAGAAGTAGAAATTATGAATAAACTACCGCTGTGAAAGCAGTTCTCGAAATGGATCCATACAACGAGCTTCGGCAGCTGTTTACAATTTTTTTTTCTTCTATCCTAATAGGGGAAGTGCCCCTATATACAATGGTCCAACATCCATTAATGTTCTTGATATTACATTGAGCTCCTAGCGAGATATTTTAAGGTATGATTGGATGGTTCTTGATAGACCATCCTTCTCCTGTAGTGTCAAATTGGGTTACTGCATTTAAATCTGGCAACCCCCCCCCCCCCCCTCTAATAAATAAAAAGATGCAACCATGCATGTATGCACTTGGCATTACTGGGTGAGAGAGTCGAATGACGGAGAATTCTGATTGGCTGAATCCTCCGTTAGTCGACTCTATCACGCCATCGCATCATAAGATTTTCCCGTTATGCGCTTTTGCATACCGGGAAAGTTGCTTTTGAAGCGTATTTTTTCTGCAGTTTTCAGTTTGAATTGAGCCGGGGATACAGACGCAAGTGCGCGAACTAAAAAGTAATAAAAGAAAAGTTTGCGGTGAACTTAAATTAAAAGAAAATTGTCTACAACTAAAAATAAGAAGAATTTAAAAGTTGCGATAAACCATAAACTAAGGAAAAGCTGTGTGCAACTGATGAAGAAGTAAAACTAAAAGTTCAGTGTGTAACTAGGCTAAAAGAAAAGTTGTGCGTGTGTAACCTAAAATAGTAAGAACTAAAAGAAAGGTTGTGCGAAACCAAAAAAAGAAAAGATTTGTTTAGACGAATACAAAATAAAATTTTTCTATGACCAAAACTAAAAGAAAAGGTGTCTGTGCATTTTAATTAAATAAAAAGGAAACAAAAAGGTAACTAGTGTGAGTGGGAGTGTGGTATCGCCCCAGCGTGAGGGTGAGTTCGCCCGGCCAAATCCAAAATGCCGGTGATGCAACTAAAGTTCTTATATGGCGACCGTGGGCCGAAGCCCTGCAAATGCGGCGAGTGGCCGATAGGAGACAAACCTCCCACCAGGTGGGAAAGTTCGAATTAAAAAAAAAAAAAGAAAAAAAAAAATTTTAATTAACAAAAATTTCTACAAATTTAAAAAATTACAAAAAAAAATGCAAAAAAATTTAAAACCACATCTACAAAAAAAAGTATAAAATCAAAAAAAAAAGTTACAAAAAATACAAAAACTGAAAAATTTACAAAAAATACAACAATTTAAAATTATCTACAAAAAAAGTAAAACATTTAATACTTCACAAAAAAACTACAAAACGATAAAAATCTACAAAAAATACAAAAACCAGAAATCAAAAAAAACCTACAAAAAAAGGAAAAGCAGCCACAAAAATATTGGTTAAGTACCAAATACTTGTTTTTTCAAATCTATAAAAAAAAAAAACAATAGATATATGAAAACTAAGAAAAATAAAATACATGAACTTGGAAAATAATCTACAAAAATGAAAACATCAGAAAAACGACTAAATAGAAGGAAAATAAATGGAAAATATCTACCTAAGGTGTAAGTGACCATGAATTGGCAGTGGCTGGTGCTTATTATTTTGCACATAATAAAATCAAAATCAAAAAAAAAGAGGTAACAATTTGTACATCAATTTTGAAAAACCAGCAAAGACTACAAAATGGACTGAAACAAAGCCAAAATCAGTTTTAAGAGGAATCAGAGATAATAGAAGCAACTAAACAAAATATTTGAAAAACTGACTAAAGAAAGAAATAATAAATAAATCAACATTTTTTAACAAAACCGATGAACTTTTGAAACCAGCTGTACTAGCCACCATATTGTATAACGGTATCACTCCACTTAATTAACGGCACAAACGCCAAAAAATTTGAGCCATATACATTATAACGGCGAAAGAAGTAACGCCACAAACACTTAAACATCGACAAACGCTTTCCAGAAAGGCGGCAACAGCGCAGCATCAACTAAAGGCAGTACCAGACCGACAGCAGCAAATATATGTATGTAACCTTTCATATCTTTTATCACTTATATGAAAAATAAAATTTTTTCTAAAATAGATTTTTCAAAAAAATAAATTTTTTGCTAATATTTTTCTCATCCACAAATTTTTCTGAATAATTTTTCTCATATTTTCTAATCGATAAATTTTTATATTGCAATCAATTCTTTCCGAAATTATACGTATAATATAGGTACACGATATATACCAATTTATCACTTTACCTTTCGAATTTAAATATCAATAAAAATTTACCTCAAAATTTAAAAATAGTTTATTAAAAATAATTAACTTTATATTGAATTTATTTATTAGAAAAAAAATAAGAAAAAAATTTAATTTTTCTAATTTTAAATACATTAAGGCAGTTCAGAATCTTTTGCATTTACTAACAATCTATGAATTGTAAGCAATTCTTTTAAAAACAATAACAAACAACCAAAAAAACAAAACAAAAAACATTAACTCTGGGTTTACCATTTGCTAGACCATTTGCACAAAATCCTGAACTCCCCTCTATTTAGGATATGCCATTAAATGAAATTTTTGCCTTATATATAAACCACGTGAATTTAATATGGAAAATTAAAATATTTTAATTGATTTAAATTTTTAAATAAGCGTTTCGCTTGCTGTAAAAATTTACAGTTTGGAAATTTTATTAATAGCGGGGCGTCCGCAATATAATAGAGGATTTTTGATAAGAAGCGATGCGTCCGTGATAAAAGATAAGGTTTTTTGATATAAAGCGGTCCGTTCGCGATTCAAAAAAAAAAACCCTTGGTTAGGCTTATGGAAACAAGTGCGGTTTTTTTATATTTTTTTCCAATAGTCCGAAAAAAAAATATACCAGCCTGTTTCGGTTTTTCATAAAATAAGTAAAACCGGAACACGCTTGCCTATTTCCTTTTGCAAAGCCCATTCTGGGGGGCGAGAAACCACAGACCAAGTGTCCTTTTTAGGACAGCCTGTCCATTGGTTAGCTAGCGGGGTTAACTTAGTGGGGGACAGTCGGTAAGTCCGCCTAAGTTCGCACGGAAGGGGGGGGGGGGGGGTAGGCATTTCTCTAGCCTATAATTTAGAGAAAATCCGCAGACCGGATGTTCCTTTGTTTCAAAAAAACAAATTATATAATTTTCTTAACCAGACTTACCATTTTATAAAATTCATACCAAACGCAACAAATATTAACCGGATTTTCAAATAATATTTACAAAATTTTTTCTTTTAAAATAATTTTCAATAAAATTACCCTGTTTCAAACACATGTCCGATTCTGAGGGCAATTCCAGCGATAAATCAAGCTCTAAAGGAAGGTGTTCACTAGCTCGTCAAGAAGATTTTTTAGGATTTAATGACTCAGATATCGCAGAAAATAATAATTCAAATTTTCAGTCAGTAACTAATATTATAAATACTCAGCCTTCAGCAAATTCGTCTAATAATTCAGACAACCTACTAACTAGCACTTCCAATTTTCAGTCAGGAACTGACATTTCCAATTCTCACTCTACTTCAAATTCTTCTAATTTGCCTTCAACAAATAATTCTTCAGATTTACAATCGAATAACAATATTTCAATCATGGCAACCTCAGAACAGAAAAAGGTGTTCATTACCAGTTGCGCCTCAATTATTAGAGACAACTACAGCGGCGATCCACTGGCATTAGAATCTTTTATCGACAAAATAAAATTAATTGAAGTCTTCTCAGATGAAAATTTAAATAGTACTTTTATTGCATTTTTGAAATCCAAACTTGAGGGAAAAGCACGCGAAGCATTACCAACCGTAATAAATTCAGTCGATGACATAAAGACTGCCTTGAGAAATAGAATAAAACCCGACAACTCGAAAGTTGTTTGTGGTAAAATCGCGTCTTTGCATGTCATCAATAATAACTACTCAGACTTTGCTAAGCGCGTTGAAGAACTATCCGACGCATTGGAACGTTCTTTGATTATTGAAGGTATGACACAAGCCAAGGCACATGAAATGGCCGTAGAGCAAACAGTGAATGTGTGCAGGTTGAACACTCGTTCAGAATTGGTCAAATCCATCCTGGCTTCAACTACCTTCAGTGATTCAAAAGACGTAGTTGCAAAAATGATTGTTGAACGTAATAATGAAGTTAAAGAAAGACAAGTACTAGCATTCCGTACTCGTGGTAATTGGCAAAGTAGTTTTCGAGGAAATTATAGAGGTAATAATTTCAATAATAGGTACAACAATCCAAATGCAAGATTCAACAATAACAATAGAAATAATTAGAACAATAATAATTACGGGTACAATAATTCTAATAGAGGTAATAATGACAGATATAGCACTAATAGAAACAATCAGCATAGTAGTAGTAACAATAATGCTAATAATAATAGACGTTCAAATTCGCGAAGTAATGCCAATGTACGCGCTTTAAACGTGAACGACCCTCAGGAGCGAACACTGGGGGATCGGGATCACGATTTAGACAATTAAACGAATCTTCTTCAAAAATATTAAAATCCATCTACTGCTTGAACCTTAATTATTCAGATTTTATTGAACTTAAATGTAGCGATTCCTACAAACCATGTACTTTTCTAGTAGATTCTCAAGCAGATATTTCTTTAATCAAAATTTCAAGTTTATCTCAAAATTGTAACTTTAATACTAACGAAATAACCAACATAACAGGCGTAACGCCTGAAACAATTTCAACTTTAGGAACCTTAAAAACCAACTTAATTGCATATAAATTTTTAATACCGCATACTTTACATGTAGTTAACGACGATTTCAATATACCTTCAGACGGAATACACGGCAAAGACTTTTTAAAATTAAATAAATGCATTATTAATTACGCAAGCGATAGCATAACTATTAATACCGGATTGGATAACGCAAATATACCAATTTTACACGGCACAAGTACCGATTCTTTAGTTATTCCTCCGAGATGTGAAGTTTATCGGTTATTTAAATTACCAAAATGCGATAATCCTGTTTTTGTAGACTCGCAAGAAATCTGTAATGGTGTTTTTACGGCAAAGTGCATTGTTGACACAAATAATCCAGTTATAAAAATTTTAAATATTACTGACGAAGTAAAACATGTCAACAATTGCAATATCGTAACGGAAGATATCACCAACTACAATGTCTACAAAATCAGTGAAACTTCAAAAGATCAAAAACGCTTAGAGGAATTAACGAAAATTTTGAAAAATCAAATGCCGGGTTATGCTCAAAAACAATTACTAGATTTATGCTTAAAATATGCCGATGTATTCGCTTTAAAAACTGATCGTATGACTTTAAATAACTTTTACGAACAAAAGCTACGTTTAACTGATAAAAATCCAGTCTATATAAAAAATTATCATTTACCATATACACAACGTGAAGAAATTAATAAACAAGTCGAAAATTTTATGCGAAATGATTTAATAGAACCCAGCTTTTCTAATTATAACAGTCCTTTAATTTTGGTGCCGAAAAAGGATCATACAGGCCAAAAGTCTTATCGTATGTGCGTTGATTTCAGAGCAGTCAACAAAGAGCTTATCGCAGACAAATTTCCGTTGGCACGCGTAGACGACATACTCGATAATCTTGGCAGAGCCAAATATTTTTCGACTTTAGATCTTTTTTCTGGTTTTCACCAAATACCACTTCATGTTAATTCTAGAGACGTTACATCTTTCAGTACAGATCGAGGAGCTTTTCGTTGGAAAGTTTTACCTTTCGGTTTAAATATAGCACCAAACTCTTTTTAACGTATGATGTCATTAGCATTTTCAGGCATTTCGCCAAATCAAGCTTTTATGTACATTGACGATGTTATCGTTATCGGATGTAGCGAGACACATCACCTCAAAAATTTAGAAAAAGTTTTCGAAACTTGTAGAAAATTCAATTTAAAGTTAAATCCCAACAAATGCAATTTCCTTCGTTCTGAAGTAACTTTTTTAGGCCATAAATGCACCTCCAAAGGCCTGCTGCCAGATGACTCAAAAATAGATGCAATTAAAAAATACACTAAGCCTAAAGACAAGGACGCTGTTAGGCGATTCGTTGCATTTGCAAATTATTATAGGCGTTTTATACCTAATTTTGCGTCACTGGCAGCCCCTTTAAATCGTCTAAATCGGAAAAAAGTTGAATTTGTTTGGGATGATGCTTGCGAAAATGCTTTCGAAAAATTAAGATTATCATTAATGTCTCCTCAATTATTACAATACCCTGATTTTTCAAAAGAATTTATTATCACTGTAGATGCATCTAAGAGTGGTTGTGGCGCTATATTAAGCCAAAAGCATGGAGATAATGATTTACCGATTTGCTTTGCATCAAAATCTTTCAATAAAGCCGAACGGAAAAAGGCAATCATAGAATTAGAACTTTTAGCAATACATTTTGCTATAAAACATTTTCGCCCGTATGTTTACGGTACACATTTCACTGTAAAATCAGACCACAGACCATTAGTTTATCTATTCAATATGAAAGATCCTTCCTCGAAACTCTCTAGAATCAGATTAGATTTATCAGAATACAATTTTACAATTGAATATATTAAAGGAAAATCGAATGTTGTGGCTGATGCTCTTTCGCGTATAAGTATAGACGAGATTAAAGATTCGACAAAACACGTTTTAGCCGTTAAAACGCGATCACAAACTAAACAACAAGAATTACAAAATGAAAAAATAAGCTTAAATGATACGACTTCTAACGATAATAAAGTACAAGTTTATGATAAATTTTCATACGATTTTTCAAAAAAGATACCGCGAGTAAAATCAACAATACAATATAATAAACATAAGGAGATCTCCAATTTACAAATTTATGCGCATTTAAAGCATAAAAAATATAATTTACTTAATCTCGTGACTGTTAACGAAATAACGAATTTAGATGAGTTACTTTCGATGCTGGAAAAAGCAGCCGACAATCACAATATTAAACAATTAGAATGGCCAAAAAATGATATCTTTTTCAATAATTTTTCAATTACGAATTTTAAAATCCGCGGAAATGAAATTTTAAAATCATTACAAATAATATTGACGGACCCTGTAGAGACCGTAACAGACAATGAACAGAAACAAAAACTTATGACAATTTATCACGAAGATCCAGTGTTAGGAGGTCATTGCGGAACAAAAAGGTTATATGCCAAATTAAGAACTAAATATTACTGGAAAAACATGACACGTGATATAGCGAAATTTGTGAAAAATTGCAATAAATGTCTTTTAAATAAAGTGAGACCCAAAACAAAAGAAAATCTTGTCCTTACTCCAACACCCTGTAAACCATTTGACATAGTAATTATCGATACAATAGGTCCACTTCCAGAATCAAACTATGGTAACAAGTTCGCTGGTACTATGATTTGTGACTTTTCTAAATACCTGGTAACAGTAACTGTACCAGATAAATCAGCAAAAACTATGGCATGTGCTATTTTTGAAACCTTTATATTAACATATGGTACAATGAAAGCCATTAGATCCGATTTAGGGACGGAATACAAAAATGAAATATTCTCGGAATTAACAAAACTTTTAAAAATTAATCATGATTTCTCAACAGCTTATCACCACGAAACTGTTGTTACTGTTGAAAGAAACCATAGAGTCTTTAACGAATATTTACGTGCATATCTAGATGAAACGTATTCAGATTGGGATACGTATTTGAAATATTTTACATTTTTACATAATACTACAAGTAGTTCGGTTTTCGATAATAAATTTACTCCTTTCGAACTAATATTTGGCAGAAAATCTACAATGCCACATGAATTACAAAAGGAACAAATCGACCTGATTTATAATATAGAAAATTATACAAAAGAGCTAAAATATAGGATGCAAATATCTCATAAAATGGCAACAAATTTGATTAATAAACATAAAATTAGAAATAAAGAATGATACGATAAAACGGCTAAGCCTTTAGAAATTAAAATTAATGATAGGGTTTTAGTAGAAACAGAACCGAGAAATAAACATAGAAATATATATCAAGGCCCCTACATAATAAAGAATATCGATGGACCAAATGTAAACATTTTTGATGAAATTCAGAAGATTGAAAAAACTGTACACAAAAATCGTATACAAAAAATTAATTATATTGATAGCCGAAAATAATCTTTAAATATAAACCTACTTTAAGAACATGCCAATGAAGGCCAAACTAAACAAACTATTAATGTTAATTTTTAATACGGCCTAATGTACAAAATTTAGATGTTAAATTGAAATACTTAATAAATATATATATTTTACTCAATTTAATAATAAGCATACATTTTAAAAAATAGTAACGGCTTACTTCAAACTGAAAACATTATTTTTCACATATTTCATTTTCTTATAAATTTAAACCTTAACCCTAGTAAAGCCTAAAGAAGAATGTGGCAAGACTGACCACCTTGCCAAATTCTTCTTTTCTAAAGGGGGATGATGTAGTGTCAAATTGGGTTACTGCATTTAAATCTGGCAACCCCCCCCTTTAATAAATAAAAAGATGCATCCATGCATGTATGTACTTGGCATTACTGGGTGAGAGAGTCGAATGACGGAGAATTCTGATTGGCTGAATCCTCCGTTAGTCGACTCTATCACGCCATCGCATCATAAGATTTTCCCGTTATGCGCTTTTGCATACCGGCAAAGTTGCTTTTGAAGCGTCAGCATTTTTTCTACAGTTTTCAGTTTGAATTGAGCCGGGGATACAGACGCAAGTGCGCGAACTAAAAAGTAATAAAAGAAAAGTTTGCGGTGAACTTAAATTAAAAGAAAATTGTCTACAACTAAAAATAAGAAGAATTTAAAAGTTGCGATAAACCATAAACTAAGGAAAAGCTGTGTGCAACTGATGAAGAAGTAAAACTAAAAGTTCAGTGTGTAACTAGGCTAAAAGAAAAGTTGTGCGTGTGTAACCTAAAATAGTAAGAACTAATGAAAAGGAAAATAATAGCTGGACGACTATGACATATACTGGAAAAGCAACATA
This sequence comes from Eurosta solidaginis, assembly GCF_040869045.1. Taxonomy (NCBI): domain Eukaryota; kingdom Metazoa; phylum Arthropoda; class Insecta; order Diptera; family Tephritidae; genus Eurosta; species Eurosta solidaginis. The sequence goes on along the minus strand of NC_090320.1, from coordinate 102,388,158 downwards.
TAAATTGGCAAACTTCTTCAAAAAATACAACATTAACACAGCATTCAAAACATCGAACAATCTAGGGCGAAAACTAAGAACTAACATTAACTCAGAGGATCGGTTTAGCAGCCACGGCGTATACAAGCTCACCTGCGGATGCCAGCACAGTTACATAGGACAAACAGGACGGCAAATAAGAACAAGGTTCAGAGAACATATTAGAGATTACAACAAAAAAATACGGAATCCAAACATTATACCCGAGTCTAACTTCGCGAATCACATGGTCGAGAATGAATGTTCCCCAGCAAACATCAATAAAACAGTTAGGGTTCTTCACATACAGGAAAAGGGCCGACGTCTCAACGTACTCGAAAACATGGAAATCTACAAACAGAAAACATTCGACGGTAGAATAATAAACGAACAGATAAACACAATTTCTGACACAATATTTGAGCCTTTAAAACTTGTTTACAGGAAACAACTTAATCACACAGGTACAGCAGACAAACACACAACAACAAATAAACACAAAACAATTAACACACCAAAACAAAAAATCGACAAAGTAGGTCAAACGACTAAAATCACAGATTTCTACCTACCCCAGTCAGCCACACAAATCGATTAGTAAACCACCCTCGGTTCTAAATGAACACACAGCACATACAAATAACTAAATATACACAAGCATCAATTTGACAATACCTGCTCATATACCTACGAACTATAAATACAGCACAAACGACAACAACAGATCAGAACGAAAATCGACACTGACGATGGCACAACGCCGAAACCGGTTTGTCTCAAAACCAAATTTGACAAGGGATGACGGAAAATCGTTCCAATATACATCAACTAAAAGAAAGGTTGTGCGAAACCAAAAAAAGAAAAGATTTTTTTAGACGAATACAAAATAAAATTTGTCTATGACCAAAACTAAAAGAAAAGGTGTCTGTACATTTTAATTAAATAAAAAGGAAACAAAAAGGTAACTAGTGTGAGTGGGAGTGTGGTATCGCCCCAGCGCGAGGGTGACTTCGCCCGGCCAAATCCAAAATGCCGGTGATGCAACTAAAGTTCTTATACTCCGACCATGCGTATATCACCTTCAGCGCCACCCTAAAAAGGGTGGAGGAGGAGGAAACCTTTAGAAACCCTACGTCAACGAATTGGACTAAATTCCAGAAACAGGTAGAAAGAAAACTGCGACAACCCAAAGAGGTTGCCAATGTGGAGGAACTGGAGGAGTCTAATGAATTTCTTACAAGGACGCTTATGACTGCATATAATAGACCTTGTCCTCTAAGAAGATGCAGAGGAAAATCTAAGCCGCCATGGTGGAGGAATGAGCTGAGTCTTTTAAGAGGACAAGTAAAAGAAATGTTTAAGCTAGCAAAGCCCACGGAAAGCGAAGCGTGTCGGGACGAGTACAGGGATCTACAAGCTTGAAATTTCCAGGGCGAAGATAATCTCATGGAAAAGTTTCTGTACGGACATAGAGTGCTTCAGCGAAACAGCACGGTTGAAAAAAGTTGCTAAGGCAAGGGGAAATATAGTCCAGGGACTAATAAAGAAAGAAAACGGGCAATAGTCATGTAATAGTGAGGAATTCCTTGAGGTGCTTTTCGAGATACTTTGCCAATTGGGAGATGATTTAGAAGAGCCAGCAGACAGCACTCACACTTCGATAACGGAGCGGGTAGTGCCGGGCTTCGTGACCGATACCGAGATCGAATGAACGGTGAAGACGTCTAGGTTTAAATCGCCAGACCCAAATGGCATATCCCGACCATGCTACAAGTTTCAAGTAGAGCGGCATTGAAATGGCTTAAAATAATACTCGGTGGGTGCACAAGACTAAATCATGTAACGCACTCTTGGAGAATTGCTCATGTAGCTTTCCAACCAAAGGCGGGGAAGATCGGTCACGTATATCCCAAAGGCTATATACCTATTAGCTTAACATCATTACATACAGTCCAACCTGAATGAAAAGCTGCTCTCCAGAACACAACATGCGTACACCAAAGGCAAGTCGGTAGACACCGGCGCTTTCAACAATTTTTCTAAATGGGCGATTATGGATGGTCTTAGTTACATTAAAGTTAATCCAGCCTTAACCAGATGGTTCGGCTGCATGTTAAATTGCAGGAAGATCACATCACAATGGGGATTGTACGAGGCCACGAAATCAGTGGACAGGAGCACGCCATAGGAAGGGGTGCTATCACCTCTGCTGTGGACGCTGGTAATCAACCAACTGCTCAGGCGATTCGATGAGGGACCCGTAAAACTTACGGCTTACGCAGATGACGTTGCAACTGTCATAAGTGGAAATTACCTCCCAACGATTAGCGTCTTGATGGAACGGCCGCTTCGGGATATTCATACCTGTGCATCTAATGTCGGTTTGAAAGTCAATGCGGAGAAGACGGATATGGTCTTGTTTACAAAGAGGTACAATGTCCCAAATTGGACCAGGCCTAAGTTAGAAGGGTTGACCTTACGGGGGAAAACATGCACAAAATATCTAGGAATCATCCTAGACAGTAAGCTGTCACGGAAGCTCAACCTGGAGGAGAGGGTGAAGAAGGCTTCAAGGGCACTTTATGCATATAAGAGGATGCTGGTGTGCGCGTGGGGCTTATCGCCCTCTCCCTCTCCTTGGGTTTTTACAGCAATTGCACACCCTATTCTACACTATGGAGTTCTTTTCTGGTGGAAAGCCGCACAAAAACAAATCTACCTCAAAAAATTAGAGGGGGTACGAAGACTATCAATGCCTAGCATTACGGGAGCCCTGAAACAACCCCGACAGCTGCACTGCATGTCATTCTGCACTTTCCACCTGTAGACCTGGTAGTAAAGAACATAGCGTTAACAACTTCAACCATGTTGGTGCCTCGGGGCAGCTTGAGTTCCGACCATACGGCCACACTATTATAGCGTCATCAATCGCAAGACGAACAGACTACATAATTCGCTATCTGCGCTTCGACAGAGATCTTAAGGCCATAATAGAGGTGTATGGTTGGCGCACTGATGCTGAAATGGCGGACGAGGCGATACATGTGTGCACAGATGGTACCAAAGTAGAGGAAGGAATAGGGTCTGCGGTATACTGCGCTGATCCGGAAATAAACAGATCCTAAAGGCTGCCAGATTACTGTAGCGTTTCTAAGCGGGAATATCAGCCGTAACCAAAGCATTAGTAACACTGGAAGAGGATATCTTAAGCTGCAACCGTGTTAAGTCCTATATTGACAGCCAGCAGCAATAATCTTGCATAGCACGGAATCTAAATGCATGTTAGAGTGTAAGCAGTTTCTGTAGAGAATCGGGACAGGAAGAACTGTGCATCTATATTGGGTCCCAGGGCATATGGGAATAGATGGGAATCAAAAAGCAGAGGAACTAGCTAAAAAGGGCGCATCCCTCGAAGCTGGGTCCGTAGACGTCCCAATTAGACTGGGCGCGTTTGGTCGTTAAAACAAATTTCTGGTAACACTAGGGACTCATTCAGTCTATGTGAGGTCTTCATGGAGCGGCCGGTTCAAACTAACCTATCCTAATTTAAAAATAGTTTCAATTAAGAAAAAAATTAATCATAACAATAATAATACTAAAATTATTGTTAGGCCTTAAGCGCGATTCGTATCCGAGATTACAAATCAGTAGGCCGATAAAACAATAAAAATTGTTAAGAGCAAGAGGAAAAAATGTCAATTAATATTGTAACGAATTTCTTGCAATTCCTCTTATTTGCAACCCTCTGCTAAGTTCGTATCGCTAAACTGTTGAATAAATAACTCCAATATGTAATAATGCAAAATGGCCTTTATTCAAGTACTTCACAGTAACATTTGTACCTTGCAACGAATAGCTTACTTAATAACCAAACTGATTGACAGCTCAAATGAAACTCTACTATTCAAAATAATACTGCTATAACTCGCTAGATAGCGCTTAATCCAAATCTCAAATCAAACTGAATTCTTCTTACTCGCCTGCCCCGGTTTTATAGTTTACGCTGCATACTTCTAGGCTCTTCCATTTCCAGAACTTACCAACTATATTCGTGTGTGTATAGTTCTCATATAGTTTCTACTTGTTTACAATTGTCTACTTTTTAGCGCTTCTCAGATGTACATATGTGAGTTTGTAGTTTACAGTCTCCCGCACACACATAAGCGTATAAGTAAATTCATCTGTGTGTGACATCTCATCTCTCGCTGCCTTGTATGTAAATGTTGCTCGTCGGAATGTGTACATATGTGTAGACGCAATTATTGATTCGTTTATGTAGATACATAATGATTGAATTATTGATGTGAATTCACGTCACTGCTTAGCATCGGCCTGGAGATGGCAGCACTCTTTAGTTTTGCTAATATTCGTAACACTGCCCTCCACCTAAGTTTGATCGTCCCGATCAGACAAATCTCCCAATCTAAACGCCGCTAGCTTCTCCAAATGTACCACCCTTCTAATCCTTCTAATGCATGTGTTAGTGCATTGTCTCTCCACTGCTCGTATACGTACATGGTACATATATGTAGACGCAGTTATTGTTTCGTTTATGTAAGTACATAATGATTGAATTATTGATGTGCATTCACGTCTCTGCTTAGCATCGGCTTAGAAACGATAGCATCGCTCAGTGCTGCTAGCATTCGTTACACTGCCCTCCACCTAAGTCTGATCGTCCCGATCAGACCAATCTCTCGATCTAAACGCTGCTAGCATCGCCAAATGTACCACTCTTCTACTACGTGGTTTCTCAATGCTTTGTATGCGGTAGATGGTATCACTGATCTTCTTCACAACTTTGTACGGGCCTTCCCAACTGCACCGAAATTGGGCTGGAACACCTTTCCGCCGGTGAGGGTTGTTTAACAGTACCAAATCTCCATTCCGGAAATCTGCCGAATTATTTTCCCTGTCGTACCTGTGTTCCATCTTACTACTCATTATTCTGGATCGTTCTCTCGCACTCTGTTGCTTGGCCAATGAAGAACTACTTTGTAGAGCTTGTTCTTGACGGATTGGCTTCACATACTCAGAATCGTTCCGACGTTTCCCAACAAAAGTGCGCGCTGGCTTGAAACCATCCTTGCATTCTTTCTGAAAAATTCTTTCAGTGAATTTAGTGCGTCCATTAGGGTTTGTTGATGCCAGTCTTTTCCTCGCAGGTACTTTTAATTTCGCTTTATTTGGCACATTCGATCCATCAACCTTTGCTCGATCTACTTTCCTTGACTTTCGTGGTCTCTGTCGAATCTCCTCCACCAGCACTCGCTTACTGCTGAACCCTTTTTCCAAACTGAAGTTAAGTGGCACATCTTGGTTCTCATAATGCATCACCCTTCTCTGCATATCGATCTTGATGTCATGGTCAACCAAGAAATCCACTCCCAATATAACTTCATCAACGATCTCCGCCATAACGAATTTGTGTAGAACCATGACCTTCCCAATTAGGACTTCACATATTACTTCTCCCTGAACTTGGTTATATTCGCCTGTGACCGTACGCAACCTCGCTCCAGGTAATGACTTTACTCCCTTGTATACCAAATCAGATCGAATCAAGGAATGAGATGCGCCCGTATCTACAGTCAGTACAGGCTCCTTGCCATCGACATTCCCTCTGACGGTAAGACTGCTCGATTTTCTACCAATTTGCAACACAGATATCACAGGGCATTCAATAGCTGGATCTAGCTCTCGATCTCTACCTCTTACTCGATCTTGCTCATCTCCTCCAGCTTTGCGTTTACGGCCACCCACACTGTTGGAGCTATTGGGACCGGTGCTGCAATATCGTGCAATATGACCTGGGTTGCCGCACTTGAAACATTTAATAACTCCGGCATTTTTCTGTCGTGATCCCTTCAGTGCTTCCAAAATTGTGTCTACCCATTCTGGCCTTTCTACTTCTACACTATGAGCCTTATATGCTGGTTTACTTAATAGGGAGGCAGTTTCCTGAGTCAATGCATGTGATACCGTTTCAGCAAATGTCAGTTTTGGGTTCGCGTATGTAGCTCGCTTCGTTTCCACGTCTCGTATGCCATTTATAAAACTCTGGATTTTTACCCTCTCGGTGTATTCCACGGGTGCGTCCGCATTTGCGAGATGAGCCAGCCTTTCAACATCTGAAGCAAACTCCTGCAAAGTCTCATTCGCTCTTTGGTGACGGTTTTGCGACTCAATTTGGAATATCTGTTTCCTATGCTCGCTTCCATAACGTCGTTCTACAGCAGCCATCAATGTTTCATAACTGTTCCGTTCGTACTCTGGAATCGTCTGTAAGATTTCCGCTGCAGGCCCTTTCAATGCCACGAACAGTGCAGCAACTTTATCTTCCGCATTCCATTGGTTCACTGCTGCGGTCTTCTCAAACTGTAGCTTAAAGACCTGAAAAGGAACAGAACCATCAAAGGATGGTGTCTTTACCTTTGGATTACTTGCTGAAACAGCTGGGCGATTTAGTTGTAACTGCTCCATACGACCTTTTAAATCATCTACTTCTGCCTGAAATTGAGCCATTTTTGCATCCTGCGCTTCCAGTTTTGATGATACCTGTTCCAAAATTTCTGCCAACATTTCAGATATACGTGCCTCTTGCGCTTCCAATTGAGATGCCATATATGTCTTTTGGTCTTCCAGTTGAGATGACACTTGCGACGTCATATCTGAAATACGTGCCTCCTGTGATTCCAGTTGGGATGCCATATATGTCTTCTGCTCTTCCAGTTGGGATGCCATATATGTCTTCTGTTCTTCGAGCTGTGTTTCCATCTTGGATGTTATCTGTGTCGACATTTCTGAAATACGCATCTCTTGTGCTTCCATCTTGGATGTTACTGTCGATGTTTGAGCAGATATTGCAGCCAATATCACGTTCAAGTCTGTGCTCGTAACTGTCTGCGATGTTTCGTTTTTCTCTTCAATTTTTGTTGTCTCGTCGACATCAAGATGAAAGACATACTCTTCCACGTTAATTCCTTCTGCTTCCATTGCCTCTCTTAGCCGTGCCTGAAGTTCGTGTTTAACGCCGCTTGTATTCAATGCACGGTTCTCCAACTCCTTCTTTAGTTGCTGGATCTTTAATTCACTGAACTTTGCCATGTCCTTGTTGTCCTCTGGAATTTATTCAACAATTCCTCTTCTGACACCAATTGTAACGAATTTTCTTGCAATTCCTCTTATTTGCAACCCTCTGCTAAGTTCGTATCGCTAAACTGTTGAATAAATAACTCCAATATGTAATAATGCAAAATGGCCTTTATTCAAGTACTTCACAGTAACACTTGTACCTTGCAACGAATAGCTTACTTAATAGCCAAACTGATTGACAGCTCAAATGAAACCCTACTATTCAAAATAATACTGCTATAACTCGCTAGATAGCGCTTAATCCAAATCTCAAATCAAACTGAATTCTTCTTACTCGCCTGTCCCGCTTTTATAGTTTACGCTGCATACTTCTAGGCTCTTCCATTTCCAGAACTTACCAACTATATTCGTGTGTGTATAGTTCTCATATAGTTTCTACTTGTTTACAATTGTCTACTTTTTAGCGCTTCTCAGATGTACATATGTGAGTTTGTAGTTTACAGTCTCCCGCACACACATAAGCGTATAAGTAAATTCATCTGTGTGTGACATCTCATCTCTCGCTGCCTTGTATGTAAATGTTGCTCGTCGGAATGTGTACATATGTGTAGACGCAATTATTGATTCGTTTATGTAGATACATAATGATTGAATTATTGATGTGAATTCACGTCACTGCTTAGCATCGGCCTGGAGATGGCAGCACTCCTTAGTTTTGCTAATATTCGTAACAATATGAAGCTAAGGCATCATTGCCAAAAAACATGTCCAATGTTCACGTCATGCCTGCAACAGATGTCGCAGCGCTGTGAAAATCACTTGGCAAGAAACGGGATAGAAGTAGAAATAATGAAGACAAGCTGATAGCTAAAAAGTTGTAGCAGCGGCACCTAAACGTTGCCGATGAAGGCATTCAGTTGTTCGGCAGCTAATGGAGCCATAGTTCAAACGTTTGGATCGAAATCAGTTAAAATTGATTAAGGCCTTTTTTCACTTTCCTTTCATTTTCGAAATATTCGGACTTTATTAGATATCAAAAACAAATATATTCTGAAGGTCGTTTTTTTCTGGACCGCAAAGCTCGAGAACGGCTGAACCGATTGAGATAAAGTTTTGAGCATAGATTTGGTAGTGGACCGACATGGTTATAGGCTAAAAAAACTGCAAAGATTTAGAAACGCTTTTGAGATATCGACCAAAATGTGGACCAGGGTAACCCTAAAATGTGGTCATGTGGGGATATTAATCCAAAATAGAATGAGAATGTTAGTCAGGGAAGCAGCAGAGTGGAGAGGAAAGCGCCGGGAAAGGAGATGATAAATCGCACACCTGCATTTATTTACTTGCGATGGGTATTGCAATTTTTTTGGCTGTCTAATCGTTATGTCATTGACTTTAATTTCACTTTATCAGATGTTATTTAAGAAATATGAATTTAGTTTTAGACAATTCGATACGATTTTCGGTTTGTTTGAAAGTTAATATTTGCGCATAAGTATATTTTTACTTTTGTGAAAGTTTATGTAGCGAATGTGTGTGCATTTGGAAAATAACTTAAAATAATTAAAATCAGTGAAAGTTAGGTTTTACGAATTGGAGAATGCCGAAAGTGAGAACGAGACTATCCCGGAAAACACGCTTCCCTAGGCAGTCGGATCTATGTACCGGAGCGACTCGGGATTTTTCCCGACCAAGGACTGTCATTTCAGTGTGACCCCATTTAATTTGTTTCGTCCCTCCCACAAATTGTCATCCTCTCAGCAGCTCCTTGCAGCAGGACTGCTCCATACTCTCTTACTCCGGGAAGGCATCGAATCCAATCCGGGTCCGTCTCCTGACCCCGGTCCTGAGAAATGGTTTTGCTGCATCTGCCGGAAAAGAATCTTTTTAGGACGGTCATACTCTGTTCAGTGTGTCTCGTGCAAGGGATGGTTGCATCGGACAGGTTGTTCTGGGCTTGATCCCAAAACCTGACATCCACGTAACTTTTATAAATCTTTTGTGGCTCCTTGCTGTTCACGCCCAAGGGCGTCCCGTAGTCTATGCCTAAGCGCCCCCCCCCCCCCCTTTCTCCACTACCTCCCAGCAGCCCCGCTGCTCAGCAAGCCACAACAAGTACCCGCTGCTGCTCGCGCCCCACGGCGCCAACAACTCAAACAGCTGATACCACTCATAACTACTACCTTCGTAGCAGAGTTGGTAGCAATGTTGAGCATCAGCCCCTTCCCATGTCTTCCCCACCCCTCTTTTCCGGCAGCAATCTTGCAGGTCAGGGAAACAGACTTTTAGTCCCACCTCCGTTTGCACCGTCTGCCAGCACAGAATATATAGGTTTGCGACATCCGCCCAATACAGCTCCTGCCTTGGATGGTGCCACTTTCCTAGATGTTCTTGTCTCCGCGACGGCAACCACCCGACGGGTTTAATCGCGCCATGTTGCCAGGTCGCAAACCCAAATCATTCGGGTACCCCAATGCCTGCACAAGGACGCCCAGTCCCAGGGCCACAACAGCAATTGCGTCCTGGTCGATTTTTAATACATGTAAAAAAATTTCGGGAGAGGTGTCAGATGACGCGTTTTAATTTCGGAAGCAATAATCCGAAGGCAGCAAGGTAATACTTTTACTCTGTCAAGAGATTTTTGCAAAAAAAAAGTTTACGACTTTCATGTGGTTCTTGGAATTTTCGTGATATTGTTGTACATAGAAAAGAATTGACTAAAAAGGCGTTTTGCGCGGATACAATTTTCACCAGTTTCGCAGCCGGTAACTTTTCGATTTTTTGTGAATATCTATTAATAAAAGAACAATTTCTTATTTCCGACTTCTGATTATTGAATTACGTTGCAGAATTCTTTAATTCAATTACGCTGGCATTTCTTTTGTGTCTTCTGTTCCCCTTTACATTTGTCAATTCCTCTTAAAATAAAGCGTGAAACCAACCAACTACTTCCCTCCTTTATCACCCTCTTAGTATATGTCATGACTGACTTGAGTTCAGTGGTTTTCTAATGTAAAAGGGACTTACACTTTGTAGGTCCATGTACAATGGCTCAACATTCTAGGTCACTGCTTTCCTATGGAAAACTATAATAAACTCCCTTTATTTATGCTGATTTTGCGAAGATAAACCAAAATTTGATTTAACTTGATTATCATTGAACGTCCTGCATACTTATACAGTATAGAAATTAGCCGAATAGGGGGTTTCGGGTCTATTAAATTAAACGATTTTAACGGTTAGGGCCAAATAATATTTAAAGTTTACATCATTTGAGCCGTCACAGCTGTCTTAATGCAAACAACTTTTCTTTACAACGTTCTAGTATACAACGCAACAGCAACGTCAAATTTAATAATAAATCCATAACTTTCTTTTTTATTCCATTTGAAAAAAAATATTTTCCTTTTGAGCTAGAAATATTTAATTTTATATTATGTTTATTGTAGCAACCAAACTTTCAACGTTCGTTATAAATACGTCAATTTTTAAACAGCGTACTAACTGAATTTAAAACGAATTTTGTGCATTCATCCCTATTTTGCGGATATCACATCTGTGACATGATGCATTAGGAAAAACTATTCAACATGAATACGAGTGTATGAGTGAATTAACTTGTTGCTTCCTTTGCTTTAAGGAGCCCAAATCCGCTTTAGCTACCATTTTCTTTATGTTGCGAGATTTTAATAATAATTTTTTAAGAACGAAATTAAGGAAATTTTCTTTAAATAAGTATGTTCATGTTCACTTAACAGATTGAGCTCTCAATTTTAAATTGACGGCTGATAAAAAATAGCGATCTTTTACACAACGTTTGCTAATAACTTTTAAATAGAATTTAATAATAGTTATCCGCCACCGTATTACGATTCCTGGGATCAAAACGCGTTTTAAGGTACTACTTTGACAATTTTTGTGGTATTTTAAGAGTTCTCGTCAAGTAAAAAATTATCATTTTGTATATGTGGAGTCAAGTAACCACGGTTGTAAGGAACACGGTGAACTTTTAAAACTTCTACGAAATTCCTTCATATCGCCAATCAATGCCTTTTTTTCATGCGGATACCCTGTCCATGCTTATTTTAGCGGAAAACTGTGTTTCATATGTCTATGAGGATCAACATTTTAAATCCCACATTTAATTTAGGCAAGGTTTTAACTAAACAGTATTCTAGGCAGCGACTATGATTACGGGCCATTAATTTGTAGACATCGTCCTTGATCAACAAGCTATGGTTTCTTCTTCAACGTCTACAAATAGTTTAAGCAAATTATTATTCCAATTCAAAATTTTAAATTTAATGTGATATTTCTGCTTCAATACCTCGCCCTTATATTCCGAATTCCATGAGAGGGATAACTTTTTCAAAGTCGCACTCTTTATCACATTCAGGAGTTCGTACGTGTATGCGTTTAATTCAATCAAAGTATTTTTGGCGTAACATGCGGAAGGATATAATGAATGGGCTTCAAATTGTGTTGGTTGTCAAAATTCTAAAATTTTAAGGTATACAAAATCTCCTGTACAGAAAATTGATAGGCTAAAAATAGATTTGAATATATACCATTGGATTTGGTTGGACCTTTTCTAACATCAAATGGATATCGTTACGTTTGTATGTTTAATGGCAGGGAAACTGCAGTAGCGTTAACCACTAGGCAATCCTGCTTGTAGTTGTTTCATATTATCTCATTTTTTTCACTAACAACACAACTGAGTCATTTTGTCTCTATTAATTTGTGTGCTATGTAGATTTTTATTTCTGGAAGCTCCTTTCTTCATTGCGAATAAGACGTATTTTGTAAACTTCGGGCTCAGTTCTACTAGTGTAGTAGTAGTTTTAAGAGTGTGTTCGTTTTTTACACAATACTTAAGAATTCATGAGCTTAACACCGGCTTATAATAATTGAATATTCAATTTAAGAGACACTGAAAATAAAGAAACATTCACTGGAATGTAGCGAATGTACCATTTTGAAAACCGCCACGCAATCACCATCAGGCAGTTTCGTAATATTGTTAATGTTTTCACCTAGATTCGAACCGCGTGGTGACACTGGAATAGCCTTAATAACTAGGCTATCATGCTTGTATTTACTTTCTTGCTTATTTCAGTTTATCTCATTTTTACAATAACATCACAATTGAGACATTTTATCTCTATAATAATTTTTGTGTACGGTAGATTTATTTTCCGTAAGTTCCTTTTTTCATTGCGAATTACAAGCTTCTTGTAAACTCGGGCTCAGTTTTAAATTTTTATGTTTGTGTGTTTAATGGTGTGTTCAATTTTACTTAATATTTAAGAGCATAATACCGGCTTATAATAATTAGATATTCAATTATTATTTTTGTTTAAGAGAAATTGTAAAAAAATTAACATTTACTGGTATATTGCGATGGTACCATTTCGAAAACCTGATCGTAGTCATTGTCAGGCAATTTCATAAAGTTATCGAAAGTTTCATCGAGATTCGAACCGCGAATCACACACCCCATTAGGCTACCGTGCTTGTATTTGTTTTCTTGCTTATTTCAGTTTATCTCATTTTACACTACCAACACAATTGAGATATTGTGTCTCTATATTAACTTGTGTGTTATGTGGATTTGTTTTTCGTGAAGTTCCTTTTTTCATTGCGAATTAGAAGCTTTTTGTAAGCATGGGCTCAGATTCACATGTCCTTACGTTCTGACAATTACTGACAGGCATTCAAGATATTCGGAAGGGTATATTTTTTTCGAAATATTGCCACTCATACGGTGGAAAAAGCTTTTGTTCAAAATTATTTTGGCGAGGAAAAAATTGGGAACGGTGACCACAGAAAAACAACTGGTACGATGAATAATACCCGTTGCAACCGTAAGACGTTGGCTACAGGGCTTCGTTTAAAGCGAGCGCAACAAGAGAAGTATGTGAACGCTATCGCGAGTTGAAATGGGAAGCGAGACGCCTATTCAGGAAGTAAAAAGCAGAAGCAGAAAGGCGTGAGTGCGAGGTGCTGGACCTGCTAGCCACCAGAAAAACGCCCTTAAATATTACCAAAAAATTCGGCGACAGAAGGAAGGTTTTAAGTCCGGGGCAAACTATTGTAAGAACGGAAACAGCGACCTTATAACTGATGTCCAGAGAGTAATTAGATTATGAAGAAAACAGTTCTCCGCTCTCCTAAATGGAGATTTACCGCAAAGGGATGACGAACCCGATCCCGGAATCGATGATGAATGGAACAGATGTCCCCCCACCCGATTATGATGAAGTCAGAACAGCAATAACCAGCTTAAAAAACAAGGCCGCTGCGCTGATGGATTGCCTGCGGAGCTATTCAAACACGACGGCGAAGATTTGGTGAAGCGCATGCATCCACTCCTTTGCAAAATATGATTAGAATCTAAGTGTTCTTTGCGCAGTCCACAAGAAAGGGGATACTGAGAACTGCGCCAACTATCGCGGAGTCAGCTTTCTTATTATCGCACATAAAGTCCCGTAAAGTGTATTGTGCGAAAGATTGAAGCCCATAGTGAATCGGCTGATTGGAACTTATCAGTGGGCTTCAGACCTGGTAAATCACCATCGACCAGATTTTCACAATGCGCCAAATCTGGGAAAACCCCGCGAAAAGGGAATCAACACACATCACCTCTTCGTCGATTTTAAAGGCACCTGCTACAGCACGAAAAGGAGCTATGTCTGAATTTGGTTTCCCCGCAAAACTTATATGGGTGTGCAAAATGACGCTGAGCAACACCATCAGCACAGTCAGACGTTCCAAACTAGACGAGATTTCAGACATGGTGTCCCCCTATCGTGCGATTTCTTTAATTTCACGCTGGAGAAAATTTTGCCAGCTGCAAAACTTAACCGCTCTGGAAAAATTTTCTATAAAAGCGTGCAATTACTGGCATATACTGATGACATTGATATCATCGGCCTGAACACCCGCACCGTTAGGTCTGCTTGCTCAAAACTGAAAAAAGGTAAATATGGGTGTGATGGTGAATGCAAAACGAAGTACCTGTCATCGCCCAAAGAGCCAGCGCATATGCGCCTTGGCAACCACGCTAATGTTGGCAGCCATAACTTCGAACTAGAAAAAGACTTCGTTTATTTGGGAACCAGCATTAACATAAAGACAACATCAGCTCTGAAATCCAGCGAAAAATCACTCTTGCCAATAAATGCTACTTCTGACTAGGTAGGCAATTGAAAAGTAAATTCCTCTCTCGGCAAACGAAAAGCATACGCTACAAGTCACTTATCGTACCCGTCCTGGTATATGATGTAGAAGCATGAACCATGACAACATCAGATGAAGCGGTTCTGGGAGTGTTCGAAAGAAAAGTTCTTCGAGAGATTTATGGACCTTTAAGCCTTGGCGATGGCCAGTACCAAAGAAGATTTAATAATGGACTGAACATAGTCCAGCGAATTAAAACGCAGAGGCTATGCTGGCTAAACCTCATTATGTGAATGAAAGACGACGCTCCGGCTAAGAAAGTGCTTCTACCGGAACCCGCCTATGGAAGAAGAGTAAGAGGGCGGTCCCACTCCGCTGGAAGGACCAAGTGAAAAATGATTTAAACTCCCTTGGTGTGACCAATGTGCACCAGTTGGCAGAGCAATAAAGCGACTGGCGCACCTTTTTGGAAGGGCAAAACCGTTTAAACGGTTAAGCTCCAATTAAGTAAGTAAAGAAGGGAAAATTTGTGGTACCATTGTGTTCCTTTTTTTACCTCAGAATGTAAAATGCGGAAAATAGTGAAACTCGATATAACTCTACATTGAAAATGGGAACATTAAATAAAAGAGGAGGAAAACCAGAGGAAATGGGAAGAAAAAGTAGAGGAAAGGACAAGTTCCGTTGACTAAAACATATTCATTTCCTCTCAGGAAAAGAGATAAACCCTCTCACAAAAGGAAATACAGGTCGCAGGTGTTATTTTCCTGCACGTTACTTCATATTTCAGAAAGACATTAATGTAATATTTTTTTAATGACACTGAAAAAATCAATTATGCAGATAAGTCAAGAAGCAACACTTAAAATTATAAGTCCGAGTTGTGTCAAATGAGACTAGATTTTGTAATATTGAGTTCACCTGTCTGGTATTACTGCGTAATGTTTCACACTTGATTCCAACTTCTGATATAATTGAACGATTTCATCGTCAACTCAAAACTTCTATTGAAGCTTCTGGAGATTCGATCATTGGACAGACGTTTAACCTATTATCTTATTAGGGCTACGTATTGCCATAAAAGAGGATTTTAAATCATCCGCAAGTGAGTTAGTTTATGGGCAAACCCTTGGGTGACTAGGGTCTCAAAATATTGGCCAAAACGTTGACCCGTCTACCCCTAGAATGTGTTTATACCATCTGGATATCAAAAGAAAGCTGTTGATGGCACAGAATAAAAGTAGAAATAATGAAGACAAACAACCGCTGCGATAGAAGAATGGTTATAGCAGCGGCACCTAAATGTTGCCGATGAAGGAATTTTGCGGTTCGGCAGCTAATGGAGCCAAATATAGTAATAAGTCCGATGTTCACATCGTTTCTGCAACAGATGTCGCAGCGCTGTGAAAATCAATTGGCAAAGAAACAGGATAGAAGTAGAAATTATGAATAAACTACCGCTGTGAAAGCAGTTCTCGAAATGGATCCATACAACGAGCTTCGGCAGCTGTTTACAATTTTTTTTTCTTCTATCCTAATAGGGGAAGTGCCCCTATATACAATGGTCCAACATCCATTAATGTTCTTGATATTACATTGAGCTCCTAGCGAGATATTTTAAGGTATGATTGGATGGTTCTTGATAGACCATCCTTCTCCTGTAGTGTCAAATTGGGTTACTGCATTTAAATCTGGCAACCCCCCCCCCCCCCTCTAATAAATAAAAAGATGCAACCATGCATGTATGCACTTGGCATTACTGGGTGAGAGAGTCGAATGACGGAGAATTCTGATTGGCTGAATCCTCCGTTAGTCGACTCTATCACGCCATCGCATCATAAGATTTTCCCGTTATGCGCTTTTGCATACCGGGAAAGTTGCTTTTGAAGCGTATTTTTTCTGCAGTTTTCAGTTTGAATTGAGCCGGGGATACAGACGCAAGTGCGCGAACTAAAAAGTAATAAAAGAAAAGTTTGCGGTGAACTTAAATTAAAAGAAAATTGTCTACAACTAAAAATAAGAAGAATTTAAAAGTTGCGATAAACCATAAACTAAGGAAAAGCTGTGTGCAACTGATGAAGAAGTAAAACTAAAAGTTCAGTGTGTAACTAGGCTAAAAGAAAAGTTGTGCGTGTGTAACCTAAAATAGTAAGAACTAAAAGAAAGGTTGTGCGAAACCAAAAAAAGAAAAGATTTGTTTAGACGAATACAAAATAAAATTTTTCTATGACCAAAACTAAAAGAAAAGGTGTCTGTGCATTTTAATTAAATAAAAAGGAAACAAAAAGGTAACTAGTGTGAGTGGGAGTGTGGTATCGCCCCAGCGTGAGGGTGAGTTCGCCCGGCCAAATCCAAAATGCCGGTGATGCAACTAAAGTTCTTATATGGCGACCGTGGGCCGAAGCCCTGCAAATGCGGCGAGTGGCCGATAGGAGACAAACCTCCCACCAGGTGGGAAAGTTCGAATTAAAAAAAAAAAAAGAAAAAAAAAAATTTTAATTAACAAAAATTTCTACAAATTTAAAAAATTACAAAAAAAAATGCAAAAAAATTTAAAACCACATCTACAAAAAAAAGTATAAAATCAAAAAAAAAAGTTACAAAAAATACAAAAACTGAAAAATTTACAAAAAATACAACAATTTAAAATTATCTACAAAAAAAGTAAAACATTTAATACTTCACAAAAAAACTACAAAACGATAAAAATCTACAAAAAATACAAAAACCAGAAATCAAAAAAAACCTACAAAAAAAGGAAAAGCAGCCACAAAAATATTGGTTAAGTACCAAATACTTGTTTTTTCAAATCTATAAAAAAAAAAAAACAATAGATATATGAAAACTAAGAAAAATAAAATACATGAACTTGGAAAATAATCTACAAAAATGAAAACATCAGAAAAACGACTAAATAGAAGGAAAATAAATGGAAAATATCTACCTAAGGTGTAAGTGACCATGAATTGGCAGTGGCTGGTGCTTATTATTTTGCACATAATAAAATCAAAATCAAAAAAAAAGAGGTAACAATTTGTACATCAATTTTGAAAAACCAGCAAAGACTACAAAATGGACTGAAACAAAGCCAAAATCAGTTTTAAGAGGAATCAGAGATAATAGAAGCAACTAAACAAAATATTTGAAAAACTGACTAAAGAAAGAAATAATAAATAAATCAACATTTTTTAACAAAACCGATGAACTTTTGAAACCAGCTGTACTAGCCACCATATTGTATAACGGTATCACTCCACTTAATTAACGGCACAAACGCCAAAAAATTTGAGCCATATACATTATAACGGCGAAAGAAGTAACGCCACAAACACTTAAACATCGACAAACGCTTTCCAGAAAGGCGGCAACAGCGCAGCATCAACTAAAGGCAGTACCAGACCGACAGCAGCAAATATATGTATGTAACCTTTCATATCTTTTATCACTTATATGAAAAATAAAATTTTTTCTAAAATAGATTTTTCAAAAAAATAAATTTTTTGCTAATATTTTTCTCATCCACAAATTTTTCTGAATAATTTTTCTCATATTTTCTAATCGATAAATTTTTATATTGCAATCAATTCTTTCCGAAATTATACGTATAATATAGGTACACGATATATACCAATTTATCACTTTACCTTTCGAATTTAAATATCAATAAAAATTTACCTCAAAATTTAAAAATAGTTTATTAAAAATAATTAACTTTATATTGAATTTATTTATTAGAAAAAAAATAAGAAAAAAATTTAATTTTTCTAATTTTAAATACATTAAGGCAGTTCAGAATCTTTTGCATTTACTAACAATCTATGAATTGTAAGCAATTCTTTTAAAAACAATAACAAACAACCAAAAAAACAAAACAAAAAACATTAACTCTGGGTTTACCATTTGCTAGACCATTTGCACAAAATCCTGAACTCCCCTCTATTTAGGATATGCCATTAAATGAAAATTTTGCCTTATATATAAACCACGTGAATTTAATATGGAAAATTAAAATATTTTAATTGATTTAAATTTTTAAATAAGCGTTTCGCTTGCTGTAAAAATTTACAGTTTGGAAATTTTATTAATAGCGGGGCGTCCGCAATATAATAGAGGATTTTTGATAAGAAGCGGTGCGTCCGTGATAAAAGATAAGGTTTTTTGATATAAAGCGGTCCGTTCGCGATTCAAAAAAAAAAACCCTTGGTTAGGCTTATGGAAACAAGTGCGGTTTTTTATATTTTTTTCCAATAGTCCGAAAAAAAAATATACCAGCCTGTTTCGGTTTTTCATAAAATAAGTAAAACCGGAACACGCTTGCCTATTTCCTTTTGCAAAGCCCATTCTGGGGGGCGAGAAACCACAGACCAAGTGTCCTTTTTAGGACAGCCTGTCCATTGGTTAGCTAGCGGGGTTAACTTAGTGGGGGACAGTCGGTAAGTCCGCCTAAGTTCGCACGGAAGGGGGGGGGGGGGGGGGGGGGGGGGGGGTAGGCATTTCTCTAGCCTATAATTTAGAGAAAATCCGCAGACCGGATGTTCCTTTGTTTCAAAAAAACAAATTATATAATTTTCTTAACCAGACTTACCATTTTATAAAATTCATACCAAACGCAACAAATATTAACCGGATTTTCAAATAATATTTACAAAATTTTTTCTTTTAAAATAATTTTCAATAAAATTACCCTGTTTCAAACACATGTCCGATTCTGAGGGCAATTCCAGCGATAAATCAAGCTCTAAAGGAAGGTGTTCACTAGCTCGTCAAGAAGATTTTTTAGGATTTAATGACTCAGATATCGCAGAAAATAATAATTCAAATTTTCAGTCAGTAACTAATATTATAAATACTCAGCCTTCAGCAAATTCGTCTAATAATTCAGACAACCTACTAACTAGCACTTCCAATTTTCAGTCAGGAACTGACATTTCCAATTCTCACTCTACTTCAAATTCTTCCAATTTGCCTTCAACAAATAATTCTTCAGATTTACAATCGAATAACAATATTTCAATCATGGCAACCTCAGAACAGAAAAAGGTGTTCATTACCAGTTGCGCCTCAATTATTAGAGACAACTACAGCGGCGATCCACTGGCATTAGAATCTTTTATCGACAAAATAAAATTAATTGAAGTCTTCTCAGATGAAAATTCAAATAGTACTTTTATTGCATTTTTGAAATCCAAACTTGAGGGAAAAGCACGCGAAGCATTACCAACCGTAATAAATTCAGTCGATGACATAAAGACTGCCTTGAGAAATAGAATAAAACCCGACAACTCGAAAGTTGTTTGTGGTAAAATCGCGTCTTTGCATGTCATCAATAATAACTACTCAGACTTTGCTAAGCGCGTTGAAGAACTATCCGACGCATTGCAACGTTCTTTGATTATTGAAGGTATGACACAAGCCAAGGCACATGAAATGGCCGTAGAGCAAACAGTGAATGTGTGCAGGTTGAACACTCGTTCAGAATTGGTCAAATCCATCCTGGCTTCAACTACCTTCAGTGATTCAAAAGACGTAGTTGCAAAAATGATTGTTGAACGTAATAATGAAGTTAAAGAAAGACAAGTACTAGCATTCCGTACTCGTGGTAATTGGCAAAGTAGTTTTCGAGGAAATTATAGAGGTAATAATTTCAATAATAGGTACAACAATCCAAATGCAAGATTCAACAATAACAATAGAAATAATTAGAACAATAATAATTACGGGTACAATAATTCTAATAGAGGTAATAATGACAGATATAGCACTAATAGAAACAATCAGCATAGTAGTAGTAACAATAATGCTAATAATAATAGACGTTCAAATTCGCGAAGTAATGCCAATGTACGCGCTTTAAACGTGAACGACCCTCAGGAGCGAACACTGGGGGATCGGGATCACGATTTAGACAATTAAACGAATCTTCTTCAAAAATATTAAAATCCATCTACTGCTTGAACCTTAATTATTCAGATTTTATTGAACTTCAATGTAGCGATTCCTACAAACCATGTACTTTTCTAGTAGATTCTCAAGCAGATATTTCTTTAATCAAAATTTCAAGTTTACCTCAAAATTGTAACTTTAATACTAACGAAATAACCAACATAACAGGCGTAACGCCTGAAACAATTTCAACTTTAGGAACCTTAAAAACCAACTTAATTGCATATAAATTTTTAATACCGCATACTTTACATGTAGTTAACGACGATTTCAATATACCTTCAGACGGAATACACGGCAAAGACTTTTTAAAATTAAATAAATGCATTATTAATTACGCAAGCGATAGCATAACTATTAATACCGGATTGGATAACGCAAATATACCAATTTTACACGGCACAAGTACCGATTCTTTAGTTATTCCTCCGAAATGTGAAGTTTATCGGTTATTTAAATTACCAAAATGCGATAATCCTGTTTTTGTAGACTCGCAAGAAATCTGTAATGGTGTTTTTACGGCAAAGTGCATTGTTGACACAAATAATCCAGTTATAAAAATTTTAAATATTACTGACGAAGTAAAACATGTCAACAATTGCAATATCGTAACGGAAGATATCACCAACTACAATGTCTACAAAATCAGTGAAACTTCAAAAGATCAAAAACGCTTAGAGGAATTAGCGAAAATTTTGAAAAATCAAATGCCGGGTTATGCTCAAAAACAATTACTAGATTTATGCTTAAAATATGCCGATGTATTCGCTTTAAAAACTGATCGTATGACTTTAAATAACTTTTACGAACAAAAGCTACGTTTAACTGATAAAAATCCAGTCTATATAAAAAATTATCGTTTACCATATACACAACGTGAAGAAATTAATAAACAAGTCGAAAATTTAATGCGAAATGATTTAATAGAACCCAGCTTTTCTAATTATAACAGTCCTTTAATTTTGGTGCCGAAAAACGATCATACAGGCCAAAAGTCTTATCGTATGTGCGTTGATTTCAGAGCAGTCAACAAAAAGCTTATCGCAGACAAATTTCCGTTGGCACGCGTAGACGACATACTCGATAATCTTGGCAGAGCCAAATATTTTTTCGACTTTAGATCTTTTTTCTGGTTTTCACCAAATACCACTTCATGTTAATTCTAGAGAAGTTACATCTTTCAGTACAGATCGAGGAGCTTTTCGTTGGAAAGTTTTACCTTTCGGTTTAAATATAGCACCAAACTCTTTTTCACGTATGATGTCATTAGCATTTTCAGGCATTTCGCCAAATCAAGCTTTTATGTACATTGACGATGTTATCGTTATCGGATGTAGCGAGACACATCACCTCAAAAATTTAGAAAAAGTTTTCGAAACTTGTAGAAAAATTCAATTTAAAGTTAAATCCCAACAAATGCAATTTCCTTCGTTCTGAAGTAACTTTTTTAGGCCATAAATGCACCTCCAAAGGCCTGCTGCCAGATGACTCAAAAATAGATGCAATTAAAAAATACACTAAGCCTAAAGACAAGGACGCTGTTAGGCGATTCGTTGCATTTGCAAATTATCATAGGCGTTTTATACCTAATTTTGCGTCACTGGCAGCCCCTTTAAATCGTCTAAATCGGAAAAAAGTTGAATTTGTTTGGGATGATGCTTGCGAAAATGCTTTCGAAAACTTAAGATTATCATTAATGTCTCCTCAATTATTACAATACCCTGATTTTTCAAAAGAATTTATTATCACTGTAGATGCATCTAAGAGTGGTTGTGGCGCTATATTAAGCCAAAAGCATGGAGATAATGATTTACCGATTTGCTTTGCATCAAAATCTTTCAATAAAGCCGAACGGAAAAAGGCAATCATAGAATTAGAACTTTTAGCAATACATTTTGCTATAAAACATTTTCGCCCGTATGTTTACGGTACACATTTCACTGTAAAATCAGACCACAGACCATTAGTTTATCTATTCAATATGAAAGATCCTTCCTCGAAACACTCTAGAATCAGATTAGATTTATCAGAATACAATTTTACAATTGAATATATTAAAGGAAAATCGAATGTTGTGGCTGATGCACTTTCGCGTATAAGTATAGACGAGATTAAAGATTCGACAAAACACGTTTTAGCCGTTAAAACGCGATCACAAACTAAACAACAAGAATTACAAAATGAAAAAATAAGATTAAATGATACGACTTCTAACGATAATAAAGTACAAGTTTATGATAAATTTTCATACGATTTTTCAAAAAAGATACCGCGAGTAAAATCAACAATACAATATAATAAACATAAGGAGATCTCCAATTTACAAATTTATGCGCATTTAAAGCATAAAAAATATAATTTACTTAATCTCGTGACTGTTAACGAAATAACGAATTTAGATGAGTTACTTTCGATGTTGGAAAAAGCAGCCGACAATCACAATATTAAACAATTAGAATGGCCAAAAAAATGATATCTTTTTCAATAATTTTTCAATTACGAATTTTAAAATCCGCGGAAATGAAATTTTAAAATCATTACAAATAATATTGACGGACCCTGTAGAGACCGTAACAGACAATGAACAGAAACAAAAACTTATGACAATTTATCACGAAGATCCAGTGTTAGGAGGTCATTGCGGAACAAAAAGGTTATATGCCAAATTAAGAACTAAATATTACTGGAAAAACATGACACGTGATATAGCGAAATTTGTGAAAAATTGCAATAAATGTCTTTTAAATAAAGTGAGACCCAAAACAAAAGAAAATCTTGTCCTTACTCCAACACCCTGTAAACCATTTGACATAGTAATTATCGATACAATAGGTCCACTTCCAGAATCAAACTATGGTAACAAGTTCGCTGGTACTATGATTTGTGACTTTTCTAAATACCTGGTAACAGTAGCTGTACCAGATAAATCAGCAAAAATTATGGCATGTGCTATTTTTGAAACCTTTATATTAACATATGGTACAATGAAAGCCATTAGATCCGATTTAGGGACGGAATACAAAAATGAATTATTCTCGGAATTAACAAAACTTTTAAAAATTAATCATGATTTCTCAACAGCTTATCACCACGAAACTGTTGTTACTGTTGAAAGAAACCATAGAGTCTTTAACGAATATTTACGTGCATATCTAGATGAAACGTATTCAGATTGGGATACGTATTTGAAATATTTTACATTTTTACATAATACTACAAGTAGTTCGGTTTTCGATAATAAATTTACTCCTTTCGAACTAATATTTGGCAGAAAATCTACAATGCCACATGAATTACAAAAGGAACAAATCGACCTGATTTATAATATAGAAAATTATACAAAAGAGCTAAAATATAGGATGCAAATATCTCATAAAATGGCAACAAATTTGATTAATAAACATAAAATTAGAAATAAAGAATGATACGATAAAACGGCTAAGCCTTTAGAAATTAAAATTAATGATAGGGTTTTAGTAGAAACAGAACCGAGAAATAAACATAGAAATATATATCAAGGCCCCTACATAATAAAGAATATCGATGGACCAAATGTAAACATTTTTGATGAAATTCAGAAGATTGAAAAAACTGTACACAAAAATCGTATACAAAAAATTAATTATATTGATAGCCGAAAATAATATTTAAATATAAACCTACTTTAAGAACATGCCAATGAAGGCCAAACTAAACAAACTATTAATGTTAATTTTTAATACGGCCTAATGTACAAAATTTAGATGTTAAATTGAAATACTTAATAAATATATATATTTTACTCAATTTAATAATAAGCATACATTTTAAAAAATAGTAACGGCTTACTTCAAACTGAAAACATTATTTTTCACATATTTCATTTTCTTATAAATTTAAACCTTAACCCTAGTAAAGCCTAAAGAAGAATGT
The DNA here is from genome assembly GCF_040869045.1 of Eurosta solidaginis. Classification (NCBI taxonomy): domain Eukaryota; kingdom Metazoa; phylum Arthropoda; class Insecta; order Diptera; family Tephritidae; genus Eurosta; species Eurosta solidaginis. Next base: position 102,364,008 of record NC_090320.1, on the reverse strand, counting down.
GGCAAGACTGATCACCTTGCCAAATTCTTCTTTTCTAAAGGGGGATGATGTAGTGTCAAATTGGGTTACTGCATTTAAATCTGGCAACGCCCCCTTTAATAAATAAAAAGATGCATCCATGCATGTATGTACTTGGCATTACTGGGTGAGAGAGTCGAATGACGGAGAATTCTGATTGGCTGAATCCTCCGTTAGTCGACTCTATCACGCCATCGCATCATAAGATTTTCCCGTTATGCGCTTTTGCATACCGGCAAAGTTGCTTTTGAAGCGTCAGCATTTTTTCTACAGTTTTCAGTTTGAATTGAGCCGGGGATACAGACGCAAGTGCGCGAACTAAAAAGTAATAAAAGAAAAGTTTGCGGTGAACTTAAATTAAAAGAAAATTGTCTACAACTAAAAATAAGAAGAATTTAAAAGTTGCGATAAACCATAAACTAAGGAAAAGCTGTGTGCAACTGATGAAGAAGTAAAACTAAAAGTTCAGTGTGTAACTAGGCTAAAAGAAAAGTTGTGCGTGTGTAACCTAAAATAGTAAGAACTAATGAAAAGGAAAATAATAGCTGGACGACTATGACATATACTGGAAAAGCAACATATAAATTGGCAAACTTCTTCAAAAAATACAACATTAACACAGCATTCAAAACATCGAACAATCTAGGGCGAAAACTAAGAACTAACATTAACTCAGAGGATCGGTTTAGCAGCCACGGCGTATACAAGCTCACCTGCGGATGCCAGCATAGTTACATAGGACAAACAGGACGGCAAATAAGAACAAGGTTCAGAGAACATATTAGAGATTACAACAAAAAAATACGGAATCCAAACATTATACCCGAGTCTAACTTCGCGAATCACATGGTCGAGAATGAATGTTCCCCAGCAAACATCAATAAAACAGTTAGGGTTCTTCACATACAGGAAAAGGGCCGACGTCTCAACGTACTCGAAAACATGGAAATCTACAAACAGAAAACATTCGACGGTAGAATAATAAACGAACAGATAAACACAATTTCTGACACAATATTTGAGCCTTTAAAACTTGTTTACAGGAAACAACTTAATCACACAGGTACAGCAGACAAACACACAACAACAAATAAACACAAAACAATTAACACACCAAAACAAAAAATCGACAAAGAAGGTCAAACGACTAAAATCACAGATTTCTACCTACCCCAGTCAGCCACACAAATCGATTAGTAAACCACCCTCGGTTCTAAATGAACACACAGCACATACAAATAACTAAATATACACAAGCATCAATTTGACAATACCTGCTCATATACCTACGAACTATAAATACAGGACAAACGACAACAACAGATCAGAACGAAAATCGACACTGACGATGGCACAACGCCGAAACCGGTTTGTCTCAAAACCAAATTTGACAAGGGATGACGGAAAATCGTTCCAATATACATCAACTAAAAGAAAGGTTGTGCGAAACCAAAAAAAGAAAAGATTTTTTTAGACGAATACAAAATAAAATTTGTCTATGACCAAAACTAAAAGAAAAGGTGTCTGTACATTTTAATTAAATAAAAAGGAAACAAAAAGGTAACTAGTGTGAGTGGGAGTGTGGTATCGCCCCAGCGTGAGGGTGACTTCGCCCGGCCAAATCCAAAATGCCGGTGATGCAACTAAAGTTCTTATACTCCGACCATGCGTATATCACCTTCAGCGCCACCCTAAAAAGGGTGGAGGAGGAGGAAACCTTTAGAAACCCTACGTCAACGAATTGGACTAAATTCCAGAAACAGGTAGAAAGAAAACTGCGACAACCCAAAGAGGTTGCCAATGTGGAGGAACTGGAGGAGTCTAATGAATTTCTTACAAGGACGCTTATGACTGCATATAATAGACCTTGTCCTCTAAGAAGATGCAGAGGAAAATCTAAGCCGCCATGGTGGAGGAATGAGCTGAGTCTTTTAAGAGGACAAGTAAAAGAAATGTTTAAGCTAGCAAAGCCCACGGAAAGCGAAGCGTGTCGGGACGAGTACAGGGATCTACAAGCTTGAAATTTCCAGGGCGAAGAAAATCTCATGGAAAAGTTTCTGTACGGACATAGAGTGCTCCAGCGAAACAGCACGGTTGAAAAAAGTTGCTAAGGCAAGGGGAAATATAGTCCAGGGACTAATAAAGAAAGAAAACGGGCAATAGTCATGTAATAGTGAGGAATTCCTTGAGGTGCTTTTCGAGATACTTTGCCAATCGGGAGGTGATTTAGAAGAGCCAGCAGACAGCACTCACACTTCGATAACGGAGCGGGTAGTGCCGGGCTTCGTGACCGATACCGAGATCGAATGAACGGTGAAGACGTTTTCTAGGCTTAAATCGCCAGACCCAAATGGCATATCCCGACCATGCTACAAGTTTCAAGTAGAGCGGCATTGAAATGGCTTAAAATAATACTCGGTGGGTGCATAAGACTAAATCATGTAACGCACTCTTGGAGAATTGCTCATGTAGCTTTCCAACCAAAGGCGGGGAAGATCGGTCACGTATATCCCAAAGGCTATATACCTATTAGCTTAACATCATTACATACAGTCCAACCTGAATGAAAGGCTGCTCTCCACAACACAACATGCGTACACCAAAGGCAAGTCGGTAGATACCGGCGCTTTCAACAATTTTTCTAAATTGACGATTATGTATGGTCCTAGTTACATTAAAGTTAATCCAGCCTTAACCAGATGGATCGGCTGCATGTTAAATTGCAGGAAGATCACATCACAATGGGGATTGTACGAGGCCACGAAATCAGTGGACAGGAGCACGCCACAGGAAGGGATGCTATCACCTCTGCTGTGGACGCTGGTAATCAACCAACTGCTCAGGCGATTCGATGAGGGACCCGTAATACTTACGGCTTACGCAGATGACGTTGCAACTGTCATAAGTGGAAATTGCCTTCCAACGATTAGCGTCTTGATGGATCGGCCGCTTCGGATATTCATACCTCGGCATCTAATGTCGGGTTGAAAGTCAATGCAGAGAAGACGGATATGGCCTTGTTTATAAGGAGGTACAAGGTCCCAAATTGGACCAGGCCTAAGTTAGAAGGGTTGACCTTACGGGAGAAAACATGCACAAAATATCTAGGAATCATCCTAGACAGCAAACGGAGGTAGGGACTAAGAGTCTGTTTCCCTGACCTACACGATTGCTGCCGGAAAAGAGGGGGGGAGAAGACGGGGGCAGGGGCTGTTGCTCAGCATTGCTTCCGACTCTACTACGAAGATTGTAGTTATGAGTGGTAGCAGCTGTTTGAGTTGTTGGCGCCGTGGGGCGCGAGCAGCAGCGGGTACTTGTTGTGGCTTGCTGAGCAGCGGGGCTGCTGGAAGGTAGTGGGGGGGGCGCTTAGAGGTAGACTACGGGACGCCCTTGGGCGTGAACAGCAAGGAGCCACAAAAGATTTATAAAAGTTACGTGGACGTCGGGTTTTGGGATCAAGCCCAGAACAACCTGTCCGATGCAACCATCCCTTGCACGAGACACACTGAACAGAGTATGACCATTCTAAAAAGATTAATTTCCGGCAGATGCAGCAAAACCATTTCTCATGACCGGGGTCAGGAGACGGACCCGGATTGGATTCGATGCCTTCCCGGAGTAAGAGAATATGGAGCAGTCCTGCCTCAAGGAGCTGCTGGGAGGATGACAATTTGTGGGAAGGACGAAACAAATTAGATGGGGTCACACTGAAATGACAGTCCTTGGTCGGGAAAAATCCCGAGTCGTTCCGGTACATAGAACCGACTGCTTTGGGAAGCGAATTCAGCGCGTCGCCCATCACCATCACCGCTAAAGAGGTGGAGGACGCCATTGGTCGTGCTAAACCATCCAAAGCAGTGGGCCCAGACGGCATAGCCCTGCCGATGCTTAAAAGCCTAATGAAAAAGGGTTTCAAATATTTAGCGCATGTCTTCAACCTGTCTCTTTCCACCTTTGTCATACCCCAAAAATGAAAAATGGCCAAGGTGGTCCCGCTACTAAAGCCTGGGAAACCAGCTAACATAGATGAGTCGTATCGTCCGATATCTCTCCTATCGCTAGTGGCAAAGACGCTTGAAGCCATTTTGCTCCCTTATTTCCAAACAAATTTGCAGTTTGCCCCTCATCAGCATGGCTTCAGAAAACTCCATGGCCCTACCACCGCCCTGAATGCCATTAGCACCCATATAAATTTCGGTTTAAATCAACACCCCCACCATAGAACAGTACTCGTAGCGCTATACCTATCAAAAGCTTTTGATACGGTCAACCACGGCTCGTTACTGCAAGACCTGGAAGGGTCTACCCTTCCCCCATGTCTTAAAAGGTGGACCGCAAATTATCTGGGTGGTCGGCAGGCATCGGTGCAATTTAGAAACGAAACATCAAAACCAAGGAGAATTAAACAAGGGGTGCCACAGGGTCCTATCCCCACTTTTGTTTAATTTCTACATATCTAAGCTACCATCCCCACCGGAAGAAGTCACAATCGTTTCCTACGCCGATGACTGCACAATAATGGCCACAGGCCCAGGTCCAAAGATCGATGCGTTATGCAATAAAATAAACGGCTACCTCCCTGATCTCTCCAGTTTTTCGCCTCGCGAAACCTGGCATTATCACCGACTGAATCTTCCGCGACCTTATTTACAACATGGACGTCCCAAAGAAACGCTCATGACTACATACAAAGCAATTAGCCAGCCGATTACGTGCTACGCGTCACCCATATGGTTGCCAAGCCTAAAAGTTACCCACTGGAAGAAACTACAGGCCTGCCAAAATACTGGTCTCAGAATCGCCACGGGCTGTCTTCTTATGTCCCCAGAACACCATCTGCATAATAAGGCGAGAATACTCCCCATCAGGGAGAGAAATGAGATGCTGACCAAACAGTTCCTGTTGAATACCCAGGGGCTTAAGGAGTCATCTCCGTAAGCATTTTGAGGAAATACGGCACCTGAGAACCCAGCCGTATGAAGTGAAAAAACACAAGCAGGTCCTTGGTGAACTCCATAAACAGGCGTCGGACCTTTATGCCGGGAATTGCCCGGTGAATCCAGTACTTAAAGAAAATTATCCAAAACTCGCTGAAGAGGAAAGCATACTCCCCAGGGAAACGCGTGTCACTCTTGCTCAACTTCGTTCTGGATACTGTAACAGGTTAAACTCTTACCTATCCAGAATCAACCCCGACATACAAAATGTATGCCCGCTTGCAATGTGTCCCCACATGACACCAACCATCTCTTTAAGTGTAATGTGGAACCAACGCCTCTAACACCCCTTTCCTTATGGTCCACCCCTGTTGAAACGGCAAGTTTCCTTAGACTCCCGTTAGGGGATATTGATGACAATTCGTGATCGGTCGCGGCTATTAGGTGGAGCGAGCATTGCTACAACAACAACAAAAACAACCGGAAAACACCGTACAATGCGTTAACGGCTGCTTCATATCGTGTAGAAGTACGGGTGCGGGCTTGTTTGTTTTACAATAGATGCGCGTTTGATTACCATGCAAATATAGGATTATCCTAATTCAAAAGACCTTCCAATAGAAAGAATGAATGTAGTTTGTGTACATTGCGGTGCGAAAAAATGGAGTAGCGGGGCGCCAGGTCTTTGTTGTGCGGGATGTAAAGTTATTATTTCTAATATTCAGGATCCACCGGATCCGCTAAAGTCCCTAATTCTTGGTAATCATCCATTATCAAAGCATTTTCTAAAGAATTCAAGAAAGTACAATAGCTTATTTCAAATGACGTCTTTTGGTGCACATGAGATAAGTGAAGGCAATTTCATGCCGACATACGAAATTCAAGGGCAGGTATACCACCTCATTGGATCATTATTGCCAGAACCGGATGTACTTGCTAAATACTTACAAATTTATTTTATTTCTGAAGATGACCAAACATCTATTCGCTAAAACATGAATCCTTCGTTGAATATGGAAGTTATTGAAATGCTTCAGAATTTATTGCATATGTACAACAATAATTTCAGGCTTTAAGTGCAATATAGAACGTATGTCCACGATTTTCGGTTAGTTATACACGCTTACAAATTACCAGCTAATGATCACAGAGGACGATATAATGCACCCTTAGTAACTGAAGTAGCCGTCCATTTGATAGACGAAGACAAGGGGCCTAGAGATAACGTATTGCACTGTCGCACAGGGCAACTCCAACGAGTCTCTGAGCTACAACGAGCGTATGATCCTCTTCAGTATCCGACCATGTTTGTAAGAGGAGAAGACGGATACTGTTTGAACATTCCAAATTGTGATCAAACAAAACTTATATCTTGCATGCAGTTCTATGCTCACCGGTTCATTCAGAATTAACTGTTTAAATCACCTTCAATATTTTAAAAATTTATTGAATCAATACTCCGTGGACATGATGGCAAAGATGATTTCCGAAAGATTGAATTTCATACGCAGAAATCAGCAAAAACTACGTGCTGAAGAATATATACACTTACGTGATGCTATCAATGAAGATTCTAATCTTAGGCTAAAAAGTTATATTTCCGTCGTCATTTACGGGCTCAGCGTGTTATATGCAGGAAAAAACACAAGACGCGATGACATATGTACGTAATTTTTATTTTGTAACTAAAATTACAAAAACAATACAAATTTTTTCGACACTCGCGTGGTGTCTTCTTCAGTTGTTTGTGTCAACTAACCATTGTCCATCAGATGACAAATAAAGCCTAGCAATAACAATAATAAACAAATAATATCTAATATAATAATATCATACATTACAAAAAAGAGCTATAAAGGAATGCGCATTAGCAACGCAACAACAATAAAAAGTAAAACAGAAAATTTTAATGCAAGGCTGAAAAAAGACTAGAATACAATGGGCCACATCACGATTAACTGCAACATTTTTATTAACATAGATGTGTAGTGATTCTAAAATTTTTAATTTATTTATATTGGATTCTGATACAATTAATTTACAGTCCTCTTCACTTAATGCATGCCTGTTCAATAAAGCGTGCTCCGCGATTCCACTCCTTGGATACATTTTTTTGATGTATTTGAGATGTTCATTCATCCTAATTCGCACAGTGCGACTCGATTGGGTTATATATTTCGCGCCGCATACCGTTCCATCGTCATTCATTTGTGAGCACGTGACTGAATAAACTTTTATCCAAACTGTCACACTTGTCCTTCCTCGATTTAAGCAACGATTTCAATTTAGATTTATTTTTAGGCGCAACGTTTACGTTTACTTTATTAAGCAATCTTTTAATATGTTTGAAATAATGCGTATCATAAGTTATGCTACAAAAAATTTATTCATCTTTAATAACCACTGCATCGAAAAACGAGCTGCATTCTCTTTTTTCGTTTTTGTTTTTATGTTTTTTGATTACACTAGTAAACAAGAGAAATTACTTTGAAGTCTAACTATTTAATTTCGATGTATTATGGCTCTGTAAGTACAAAAAAACCCAAAATTTAAAACTCTATGGATACGATTTTTTTTCTTTTTCTAAAATCACGCATTTTCACAGAGGTCTTTCCATTTATTTTATCATATCTTGGAAATTACTTATCTGAGAGAAACACCAATTGATTCACCGCAAAATTTTCTTCGTCTTGATAAGAAAATTTTTTTATATGATCGACGGTTGTGGAGTTATTCACATAAAAATTTAAAAAAAACTTTTTTTTTGCAAAATCGAACATTTTTTTATTTTTCAAAAATTCATAAAAAAATCGAAGGTTTTAAAAACTTACCATTTTTATTTCACGATCTTAAAACTGTAAACATTTTAAATAATTGAAACCTTATTTCGTGAAAATACGTGAATAAATGTTGGTCTTATTGACAATAAAGTGAAAATACCCAATTTAGCGAAAATTTAGCATATCAAACCTATTATTATTTTTGACAAACAAATTATTTAGGTATGACATTTTGCGCAACTTTGTCTTTTTAAAGCTTACTACGGGCATTGCCAGAAATGAGAAAACTCCATAATGACGCTCAAGAAATTTTTCCCCGCCAATTTTTCTTAAGGCAAAAGGCAGATCATAAGAAAAAATGTCTCATACTGTATGGAAAATTTAAGTTGCCAACACGGTTTTCGTAAGAAAGAAGTATGGCCATATATATTTGTTATCAAATATATACAACTTTTTCCTTGAGGCATTTCTTGCGATGTTCTTAGAATGCTTAAATCATAAAAACAAAAAAATCAAATTATCACTCCGTCATAGAAACTGTTATACCTACCTACTGAACATCCCAGCCTGCACAGACCATTTCCCATTGCATATGAAGTTTTTTTGAAAACCCCTTTTTTTCAAACCCTTTCGCAGGTAGTGGTTAAAAAATTTACAGACTCATTGGGCTTAGGTTAAGGCGCTAAACAAAAATGAAAAAGCATTCGATTATATTCAAACAATATTTCCAAAATTATCCGCTTCAAAAATTTCTGAAGGTGTTTTTGATGGTCCACAAATCCGAAAACTACTACAAAGCTCAACATTCGAGACGTTACTATCACCCGATGAAAAGGCTGCTTGGAACTCATTTAGGCGGATTGTTTCAAACTTTTTATGAAATAATCGGGGTCCAAATTATAAGGAAATCATTTCTGATTTACTAACCAACTATTCGAAAATCAGTAAGTAGGAATATGATATGATTTTTGTATATTCATCATAATTGTAACCCCTAAATTATATATAAATATAATTTCAGGTGCAAACATGTCTCTAAAAATGCATTTCTTACACTCCCATTTGGATTTTTTCCCTTCAAATCTTGGTGATGTCAGTCACGAGCATGGAGAACGATTTCACCAACAACTTAAGTCAATGAAGGAGCGTTATCAAGGGATCTGGAACGAAAATATGATGGGGGATTATAATTGGTTTCTTATACGAGAATCAAATTCAGAAAATTACAGTAGACAAGCAAAAAAGTAGAAACTATTTTTAAATATTTCAAGTACTAAATTTAGTAGAATTTCTTTAATAAAAGTATCTTAAATACCTAAATAAACAAAAATATTAAAAATACGTATTTTCCCTTCATTCACTTAATTGTTAATAATATTACCGTTTATCCATGAATTTTCATGAAATAAAGCTTGCCTTATTTGGAATGTTCACAGTTTTACGATGATCTAATAAAAATTGTAATTTTTTGTCTCTTTCGATTTTTTACGAATTAAAAAAGAAAAAAAAAATGGAAATTTTTAATACAAAAAATCCATTTCACATAATTTTTGATTTTTGATGGCCTTGTTTATTTAAAAAATGTTAGTATTCACACAGTGTTTTATTTAAAGCAAGGCCTCGAACTCACATAACCCTACAAAATCCATTTTATTTATAATGCGATGCAAATAACTCTGAAACCAATAAGTATTTAAAAAAAATTTTAAGGTAATTTCATTTGCTATTATATGCTGTTTTCTCCAACAAAATCGGACAACCCGTTCCAGAGATATGATAAAATCAATGGATCTGCCTTTTCAAAAAAGGCAAATTTAAAATAAAAAAAAAATGTATCCATAGAATTTTAAATTTCGACCATTTTTATAATTAGGGGACTATAGCAAATACAACAAGTAAGGAAGGCTAAGTTCGGGTGTAACCGAACATAACATACTCAGTTGAGAGCTATGGAGACAAAATAAGGAAAATCAATCTGGGGTAACCCTGGAATGTGGTTGTATAACATGTGTATCAAATGAAAGGTATTAAAGAGTATTTTAAGAGAGAGTAGGCCATAGTTCTATGGATGAACGCCATTTAGGGATATCGCCATAAAGGTAGACCAGGGCTGACTCTAGAATTTGTTTGTACGATATGGGTATCAAATGAAAGGTGTTACTGAGCATTTTAAGAGGGAGTGGGCCTTAGGTCTATCGGTGGACGCCTTTTCGAGATGTCCCCATTAAGGTGGACCAGGGGTGATTCTATAATGTGTTTGTACGATATGGGTATCAAATGAAAGCTGTTAATGAGTATTTTGAAAAGGAGTGATCCTTAGTTCCATAGGTGGACGCCGTTTCGAGATATCGCCATAAAGGTGGACCAGGGGTGTCTATAGAATGTGTTTGTACGATATGGGAATCAAATGAAAGGTGTTACTGAGCATTTTAAGAGGGAGTGGGCATTAGGTCTATAGGTGGACGCCTTTTCGAGATATCGCCATTAGGGTGGGCCAGGGGTGACTCTAGAATGTTTGTACGGTATGGGTATCAAACGAAAGGTGTTACTGAGCATTTTAAGAGGGAGTGGGCATGAGGTCTATAGGTGGACGCCTTTTCGAGATATCGTCATTAGGGTGGGCCAGGGGTGACTCTAGAATGTGTTTGTACGATATGTGCATCAAACGAAAGGTGTTACTGAGCATTTTAAGAGGGAGTGGGCATTAGGTCTATAGGTGGACGCCTTTTCGAGATATCGCCATTAGGGTGGGCCAGGGGTGACTCTAGAATGTGTTTGTACGATATGGGTATCAAATGAAAGGTGGTAAGGAGTATTTTAAAAGGGAGTAATCCTTAGTTCTATAGGTGGACGCCTTTTCGAGATATCGCCATTAGGGTGGGACAGGGGTGACTCTAGAATGTTTGTACGATATCGGTATCAAACGAAAGGTGTTACTGAGCATTTTAAGAGGGAGTGGACATTAGGTCTATAGGTGGACGCCTTTTCGAGATATCGTCATTAGGGTGGGCCAGGGGTGACTCTAGAATGTTTGTACGATATGGGTATCAAACGAAAGGTGTTACTGAGCATTTTAAGAGGGAGTGGACATTAGGTCTATAGGTGGACGCCTTTTCGAGATATCGCCATTAGGGTGGGCCAGGGTGACTCTAGAATGTGTTTGTACGATATGGGTATCAAATGAAAGGTGGTAATGAGTATTTTAAAAGGGAGTAATCCTTAGTTCTATAGGTGGACGCCTTTTCGAAATATCGCCATTAGGGTGGGCCAGGTGTGACTCTAGAATGTTTGTACGATATGGGTATCAAACGAAAGCTGTTACTGAGCATTTTAAGAGGGAGTGGGCATTAGGTCTATAGGTGGACGCCTTTTCGAGATATCGCCATTAGGGTGGGCCAGGGGTGACTCTAGAATGTTTGTACGATATGGGTATCAAACGAAAGGTGTTACTGAGCATTTTAAGAGGGAGTGGACAACACTAGGTCTATATGTGGACGCCTTTTCGAGATATCGCCATTAGGGTGGGCCAGGGGTGACTCTAGAATGTTTGTACGATATGGGTATCAAACGAAAGGTGTTACTGAGCATTTTAAGAGGGAGGGGGCATTAGGTCTATAGGTGGACGCCTTTTCGAGATATCGCCATTAGGGTGGGACAGGGGTGACTCTGGTATGTTTTTGTACGATATGGATATCAAATTAAAGGTATTAATGAGGGTTTTAAAAGCGAGTGGCCCTTAGATGTATATGTGAAGGCGTTCTCGCGATATCGACCAAAATGTGGACCAGGTGATCCAGAAAATCATCTGTCGGGTACTGCTAATTTATTTATACATGCAATACCACTAACAGTATTCCTGCCAAGATTCCAAGGGCTGTTGATTTCGCCTTGTAGAACTTTTTCATTTTCTTCTACTTAATATGGTAGGTGTCACACCCATTTTACAAAGTTTTTTCCAAAGTTATATTTTGCGTCAATAAACCAATCCAGTTACCATGTTTCATCACTTTTTTCGTATTTGGTATAGAATTATGGCATTTTTTTCATTTTTCGTAATTTTCGATATCGATAAAGTGGGCGTGGTTATGGTCAGATTTCGCCCATTTTTTATACCAAGAAAAAGTGAGCTCAGGTAAGTACGTGGGCTAAGTTTAGTAAAGATATATCGGATTTTGCTCAAGTTATTGTGTTAATGGCCGAGCGGAAGGACAGACGGTGGACTGTCTATAAAAACTGGGCGTGGCTTCCACCGATTTCGGCCATTTTCACAGACAACAGTTACCGTCATAGAATCTATGCTCCTACCAAATCTGAGAAGGATTGGTAAATTTTTGTTCGACTTATGGCAATAAAAGTATTCTAGACAAACTAAATGAAAATGGGCGGAGCCACGCCCATTTTGAAATTTTCTTTTATTTTTGTATTTTGTTGCATCATATCATTACTGGAGTTGAATTTTGCTTTATTTACTTATATACAGTAAAGATATTAAATTTTTTGTTAAAATTTGAATTTAAAAAATTTTTTTTTTAAAAAGTGGGCGTGTTCTTCATCCAATTTTGCTAATTTTTATTTAGCACATATAGAGTAATAGTAGTAACGTTCCTGCCAAATTTCATAATGATATCTTCAACGACTGCCAAATTACAGCTTGCAAAACTTTTAAATTACGTTCTTGTAAAAGTGGGCGGTGCCACGCCCATTGTCCAAAATCTTACTAATTTTCTATTCTGCGTCATAACGTCAACCCATCTACCAAGTTTCGTCGCTTTATCTGTCTTTTGTAATGAGTTATCGCACTTTTTCGGTTTTTCGAAATTTTCGATATCGAAAAAGTGGGCGTGGTTATAGTCCGATATCGTTCATTTTAAATAGCGATCTGAGATGAGTGCTCAGGAACCTACATACCAAATTTCATCAAGATACCTCAAAATTTACTCAAGTTATCGTGTTAACGGACGGACGGACGGACGGACGGACGGACGGACATGGCTCAATCAAATTTTTTTTCGATCCTGATTATTTTGACATATGGAAGTCTATATCTATCTCGATTCCTTTATATATGTACAACCAACCGTTATCCAATCAAACTTAATATACTCTGTGAGCTCTGCTCAACTGAGTATAAAAGAATAGTGGTGATCCAAGGTAATGCAAAAGTTTAATTTTGTAGAGCAGTGTTAGCTGTAGGATGCTGTTAGGGGAGTAGCCATTATAATCAGCTGTGTTTATTATTTTCTCTTTCTCTCTCTTAAATGCGATTTCGTTGAGGGGTACATTTACAAGACGAAGTGTCATGGAATTAAAAGCTGCTAACTTGTGGCAGTAGTAGTTCGATTCAATGGGGATGAAATGCTCAGTCGAAAGTTTTCGATAAATATCGAACTCGATATCTCCATCAGTACAATGTATTAGTTTTAAATCATGAACTGTGAACTGAATTTTACTATTTATCAAATTGAATGAGTCAAGCGTGCTATTGATTTCGTCTTTCTCAATAATTACTACACAATCATCGACATAGCGGTAGTATATCCGTGGGAACACTGAGCTCTGAATTAACTGTTCTTCGGTAGTATTCATAAATAAATTTCACAAAAAGGGGCTTATATTTTCCCCATTGGTAAGCCATCGATTTGCTCGTAGAATACACTTCTGAATTGGAAAATGATTGATTAACGCATAAAATTGTTAGATGAAATAAGGCACTGGATTTAAATTTTGTCTGTCCAGCCAAATGTGTAGTGCGTCCAAGGCCCCTTCTTTTGGTACGCGTGAGAAGTAAAAAATTATATCGAATGACGCAAAACATTCATTCGAATTTAACCGAACATCTTTAATTTTTGTAATCAGTTCTAATGAGTTTTTTATCGAAAAATTATAGAAACTCTTAAGTTTGCTGAAATAATCACTCAGCCATCTGTCAATGTTGGAAATAGGGGAAGTATATCCAATAAATGCATGTTTGGAGAAGCTAGGTGCCACATGGTCTCAGTAGAATGGCAAAAACATGGGTTACCGCATTTTTCATATATTGCTTTGGCTGCAGACGAAAATTCAACCACGCGAAATACATAGCATTATTTGTGGTGAAATACCCAGCCAACGCGATGACCCACTCCTGTAGGAAATTGTGTGTAAAAATATGATACATGGACCATGTGGACAATATAATATATATTCCCCATGCATGGCAGATGGTAAGTGTGTGAAGAGATTTCCCCGCAATTATAGCGCTGAGACACAGTCTGGCGAAGATGGCTACCCAACATACCGTAGACGGTGTCCTGAAAACAGAGGTAATATTGCTGACCTTGATGTACGTGGAACTATGACCAGAGTAGTCAATAGATAGGTTGTTCCTTATTGCACTGTACTCCAGCGATGTTTTTCGGCACATATTAACATTGAATACTGTCGTTCCGGTAAAGCTATTAAATACATTTGCAAATATGTTAATAAGGGCACATTTTCTTTTCAAAACACTTCGGGTGAGATTCAAAAATAGAGTCTTCAGAGTCTTTCTGGCGTTTTTTTTTTTGATTTTCCCATCCATGAGCGATACCTAACTGTTGTACACTTAGCAGTGCATTTATAAAATGGGCAACGAGTGTACTTCTCGGAAGATAATGTACACCGAGGCCACTGGCTAAAATAATACAGGAAGAAATTCTTATAGTGTGAGATGAGTGTACAATGGCTAACCGAGCACATAATGAAGCAGTAGAACGTACATTAAAAGAGCTTGGGAATGTGGTACATAACGTGGGCGATTTCATATTAGAAGTTTACCCAAATATTGAAGAGCTATCCAGCAATGCATATACTTGGCTATGTGAACGGGCTATCATTTCACCAAGGAATAAGACTGTAGACGAAATAAATTACATAATTCTAGATAGAGTTCCCGGCGAAGTTAAAGAATATATATCAAATGACACTGTTCTTAATAATGAAGATGCCGTACACTATCCAATTGAATTTTTAAATTCGCCTAATCGCCAGAGGGATTAATTTGAAGTTAAAAAACGGTATTCCAATTATTTTACTGTGTAACTTCACACCACCAACTCTATGCAATTGAACGAGATTACGAATAAAACGAATGCATAACAATATCCTCGAGGCAATGATCCTCACAGGTTCCGCGGGCAGAGAGGTATCGTTGGTACCTCGCATACCTATGATTCCAATGGATGCAATTTCCTGTGAAGGTTTCCTTTGCAGTCACAATGTTGGTATTGACTTGCGTGCGGAATGTTTCACCCATGGGCAGTTGTATGTTGCAATATCGAGAACCGGGAACCCTCAGAATCAAACTATACTGCTACCTTCAGATAATAAAACTAAAAATGTAGTGTATTCGAAAGTACTTTAAGTTAGAGGATTAATAAATACCACATATGTATATTTAGAGTAATTCTCTTTTCTAATATCAATAACATATCTCACGTATAATTTGTTATTATTTTGTACAACAATAAACATCCGTTTTGCGAGCACCGTCGCACACGGGGTGCTAGTTAAATATAAATTCAGAAAAAAATTCAAAACATCGGGATCTTTCGGATTATGAGAAGTTTTCGAGTTGAAACTTCCGTTAGAAGTTAGCGAATGTTCTGAGAAAATCAAACAATTCCCCGAAGTTTTTGCTGAACCGGATTATACTAAATTTGTTAAACGCAATGCGGTTCATAGAATTGACTCTAAAGGTGTTTGACCACTTTCGAGTCCTCGTCCGTAGATCTAACAAAACTGAAAATAACTAAAATTGAATTTGAGTATTGGCAGGTCGCTTCCAGAAGGCTTAAGAAAAATTTCAAGAGTTTGCGTCCGACATTGAAAGATTGACTCATCTTGCAAACGCGGACGCACTGGTGCAACACACCGAGATGATAAAAATTCAAAGCTTAGTAAATGGAATACGGGACGTCGAAACGAAGCGAGCAACATACGCAAACCCAAAACGGTATCACGAACTCAGGAAACAGCTTTTGTGTAATACGCCAATTACACGGCTCAAGTATCCTTGTGCCAATTACCAATTTGCACAAGGATTTTCCCGGTGTGTGCACTGGTTGCGCTATTTGCGCAGAGAACTGCGCTAAAATCAAAACGATTTTGATATTTACGCATGTCTGCAAATATTGCACATGCTTTTTTCTTCGTGTGTGGTGAATCTTACACAGTTTACCTGTGGTTTCTGATAATATAACATCAGTAATTATTGCTTAAAAATGTTAATATCGAAGGCACAAGGACCATCTCTAGCTTGCAACAGGAATCCACATAAATTCAATAATAAATAATAATTTTTTATACAATTAGAACACATGTTTCATTTGTGCGCTAGTTGAAAAATGAGTATTGCGCAGTGCTGCAATGAGTTGAGCTGGGCTTGTAATTAAAATATATATTTTATAAATACAATGGAAAATAAACGCTTCTGTGTGCGTGAATTACCAGCACTGTGGAAAATAGTGATTTTTTATACAATTAGTGCCTTTTTTATACAATTAAAATACATGTTTCATTTGTTGCGCTACTTTAAAAATGAATATTGCGCAGTGTTTTTGAGCCGTGTATGTCAAAATTTTCATTTGCACAAATTTCGTCGTTTTATATTTGCGCATGGATTTTGTGTCATGTATGGGCCGTATAAGCCAACATTGAGAGTGTGCCAAATGGAAGTAGAAAGACCAGATTGGGTGGACACAATATTGTAGGCACAGAAAGAAACGCGGATTGGCAGAGTAATCAAATGGTTCAAGTGCTGGAAACTAGGTCGCATCGCACATCAATGTGTCCCTTAACTTCAGTTTTAAGAAGGGGTTCAGCAGTAAGCGAATGTTGATGGAGGACATTCGACAAAGACCACAGAAGTCGAGGCCAGTAGACGGGCAAAGATAGAGAAACAAATGGGACAAACAAATAAAAATCAAAACCTAATGTACTTGCGGCGAAAACATTGGCATTGTCAAACCCAAGTGGGCACATCCAAATGAAAAGCAGGTAATTCCCAAAAGGAATGCAAGGGTACATTTAAACCACGACGCACTACTGTTGTGAAACATCATATCAATAATTATAATGCAAAGGTGATCTTCGAAGTCCTTTGGCCAAACAACAGAGTATGAGACAACGAACCAGGATCATGAGTAGCAATATGAACAAGATGACAAGGACAACAACCCGTAAGGTTTCATTAAAGGAGATTGGAAATTTACTGTTATACAACCCTCACCGGCGGAAAGGTGTTTCATCAATATCAAAGTAATTGGGGAGGCCCATACCAATTTGTTAAAGTGGATCAGCGATGTCGTCTTCCGCATTAAAAAAATTGGGAAACCACGCAATAGAAAAAGTGTGGTTCATTTGGAGAGCTTATCAGGGGTTGGATCGTATTTGAAATAAAAAAGTATTCCCTAAACAGCACGTACTTATGTCGTAGTGACACAAAAGTTAAGTTAAACTGTAAAATTATGTTATTTACACTGATTTTAGGAAAGCTTTTGATAAAGTCTCCTATTGCATACTCTTGTAGAAACTTGAGAAATTGGGCCTTCTGCCCTTGTTTCTTCTTTGCATTTGTTCTTATTTGTATGCAAGAAATAGTTGGTCTAATCTTGTGTAGACTTCATGCGTTTTACACGTAACCCCTTCCACCCCACGCACACGTGATTGGTAATTATATTATAAAGCAAGTCACCAGCTTCGCTGATCTAGGCATATTAATAGACCCTAGGCTTTTTTGTTTTTTGTGCGGGAGGGATGAAAAATGCCTAATGCACAATAATTGCTGCCGTCGCAGAAAACGTGTGCGGGAGACTAAAAAAACAGCCACAGCTTTGGAACCGTCGCCCACCCCGGTAACACTGTCGCATTAATTCAGGGTGGCGTTCCATATTTTTCATTTTTTAAGAGCCTACTTTTGTCCCTGCGTCCAGCATCGCGCTATTTGCTCTTAGTGTCGATTTAATCGCCACTGCTTCGTCTGCGCATTTCTCTGCGCTCCCTCTCAGCAACCAACACGCGTGTCATGACTATAAATGCCATTTTGCTCTCTGCAGTCCACCATTACATCCTGTTGCTCATTTATAATACTAAATTTCTCGCGGTAGGTTCCTACCCAAAAACTCTATGCAAGGTGAGTTTTTCCTCGTGAAAACGGGGGCAGTGGAAAATGACGTGTTCTGCGTTTTTTAACTCCGTAGTACACCTTGGGCAAAGAGGATCTTCCTCTATGCTACGCTTCCATAAGTACTCCTTGAAACCACCATGTCCTCTCAGTATTTGCGTGAGATGGTAGTTCAGTTCCCCGTGCTACGGCTCATTCCATTGAGCTACGTCCTAAACTAACGTGAAGGCCCAACGTCCTTTACTGGAGGCCTCCCATCGTTCTTGTCACTTAGCTATTGTCACTTAGCTTTTCTTGGCTTCTTCAGTTGGTCGCTCGATATTAGTGTTATACAGATTGGTAATTTCGCTTGCCAGTAAGTCCACTGGGATTTTCCGGGTTAGGACTAGGATCGCGTAGCTGACACCGTCCGATAAGCACTGGCTATTCTAATAGCTGCACGTCGGTATGCTGCTAATATATCTTTTTGATGGGTCCGTTTATGGACCCCAGGCTCAATTTTAAATTACTGTTGTATCTTGTGTAAATAAGGCTAAAGGTACATTGGCGGGTGTCAAACGATGGTCCAATGAATTTAACGATCCATACTAAAAACCCTCTTTACATCATTGGTGAAGTCCATCTTGGAGAAAGCTTGGATAATCTTCCGCCCTAGAGCAAAGAAAACGAGAAATAAATAAGCAGCTGTTCGAAATAAGTGAACGAGACAACTGAGAGTATTAAAGCAGCGCAAGCTAAAATTGAAGAACACGAGTATTGTAATTGTGAAAGTGTAACTAAAGAATAATATTGGTGTTAGAAGAGAAATAGTTGAATTATTTCCAGAGGACAACAAGGACGTGGCCAAGTTAAGTGAATTGAAGATCGAGCGATTGAAAAAGGAGTGGACCGAATACAATGAGCGATAAGTTCAATCTTCAAGTACGGCTAGGAAACATTATGGAATCGGAAAGAATTTATGTGTAAAAGCATGTCTTTCATCTTGAATTTCAGAAAATTCGTCACAAATTTCAAACGGATATGTCATCTCAACTAGAATACCAGGAGACTCGTATAACAACCAGGATGGGAACTCTGCTATAATAATAGAAGACATATATGGCCGAGAAACTGAAAGCACAAGAGGTTCGCATATCCTCGCAGCTGTCAGAACAGGAAGCAAGGGTATCATCAAAACCGGAAGCGCAGGAGACAAAAATTGCTCAATTTTAGGCAGAAGGCGATAATTTGAAAAGTCGTATGAAGCAGATACAACTAAATCGTCCAGCTGTTTCAGCAATTAATCCGAAGGTACAAACTTCATCTATTGACGACTCTGTTCCTTTACAGGTATTTTAGCTTCAATTCAATAAGACGTCAGCAGTTATCAACCAGAATACTGAAGAAAAGGTTGCTGCACTTGTTGTCGCATTGAAAGTACATGCAGCAGAAATATTACGGACCATTCCAGAGGGAGAACGGAACAGTTATGAAGCATTGATGGCCGCTGTCGAGAGACGATGCGGAAGCCAGCATAGGAAGCAGATATACTAAATTGAATTGCAGGTCGCTTCCAGAAGGCTTAAGAAAAATTGCAGGAGCTTGCGTAGGACATTGAAAGATTTACTCATCTTGCAAATGCGGACAAACCTTTGGAAAACACCGAGAGGATAAAAATTCAGAGCTTTATAAATGGAATACGGGACGTCGAAACGAAGCGAGCAACATACGCAAACCCAAAGCCTACATTTTCTGAGACGGTATCAGTAACTCAGGAAACAGCTTTTGTGTAAGCCAACATTCAGAGTGTGCCGAATGGAAGTATAAAGACCACACTTGGTGGACACAGTGTTGTAGGAACAGCAAGAATCGCAACAGAGGGGGAAAAAGTAATCAAATGGTTCAAGTGCTGGAAGCCAGGTCACATCACACACCATTGCGGCCTCGAGCTTTAACTCAGCTTTGAGAAGGGGCTCAGCAGTAAGCGAATGTTGATGGAGGACGTTCGACAAAGACCACAGAAGTCGAGGCCAGTAGACCGGTAAAGATAGGAGGAACAAATGGGTGAAACAAATACAAATCAAAGCCTGATGTACGATGTACCTGCGGGGAAAACAGTGGCATTGTCAAACTTTAATGGGTACATTCAAACAAAGAAAGAAATTCCCAAAAAGAATGCAAAGGTGCTTTCAAGCCACGATGCACTACTGTTTTGAAACATCATATCGATAATGATAATGCAAAGGTAATCCGTCAAGCTCTTCGAAGTAGCCCTTTGGCCAAACAACAAAGTATGAGACAACAAAGTAGGATCATGAGTAGTAAGATGAACAAGATGACAAGGACAACAACCGGAAGGTTTACTGAAAGGAGATTGGAAATTTACTGTTATACAACCCTCAGCGGCGGAAAGGTGTTTCATCAATATCAAAGTAGCTGGGAAGGCCCGTACCAAGTTGTAAAGCGGCTCAGTGTCGTCGTCAACAGCATAAAAAAGTTGGGATACCACGGAATAGAAGAAGTGTGGTTCATTAGGAGGGGCTAGCAGTGGTTGGATCGAGAGATTTGTGGAGGGCAATGGGGCTATTACAAACAGTTCTATATATCACAATGCTGATAGTAAAAAAATGCAAAACAACAGCAAAGCAAACAGCTATACATATGTGCATGTAAAGATCAAGCAGCTACACATCAAACAGCGAAGAGATTATTTCACATACGCACATGTAGTCATCACCTAAGAGCAGAAGTTATTACTCACACATACACACATATAACGAGAACACAAAAGTGAATACCAGATATATTATGGAGAAATAAATAACCAGCTATTCGAGAAGGCTGTTCGAAAATTCTAGACCCTAGGAAAAATAGGCGCATGAGGCAACTGGGATTATAAAAGCAGCACAAGCTGAGGAATAACGAATTTGACTTTAAACGCTATAATTGAAGAACGCGAGTATTGTTATTGTAAAATAGTACTACCAAAGCATTGTAAATAAATAACATTTTGATATACTGATTATTTGAATTACTT
This sequence comes from Eurosta solidaginis, assembly GCF_040869045.1. NCBI lineage: Eukaryota > Metazoa > Arthropoda > Insecta > Diptera > Tephritidae > Eurosta > Eurosta solidaginis. The sequence continues at coordinate 102,343,116 of NC_090320.1, read as the reverse complement.
ATTCGATAATTCAGAGATTCTAACGTTAACAGAAGCTGCAAAATAAAAATTCGTTACAATATATATTTGTAGCGGTTTATTAAAACTCAGTTTTTTGTCGTAAAATTCCACAATAATAATATCAAACGTATCTACCTCCCTGCTGATTTTATAGCCCCAAAGTCTTGTGCTGACGCTAAATTGCAAAATAAAATTTGCAATAATTTCTTCGGGAATTTCGCTGCCACGCGTGTTTCAAAAAGCTTATATTATTACTTTGCCACTGATTGAATGAAGTCTAGATATTATTGAAAGTTTATTTAAAAATTTTAAATTTTTTAGTTATATATATATTCTGTTCATATTATTGGGTTTTCCCAAAAGAAATTTCCTGTTAATTTCTACAGAATTCTATTTTAACAATTAAAATATCTGCAATATTGCACTCCATTTTCCGCAAATTACTATATTTACATGTAAGATTGCCACGTAGCTTTTGTTAGCTTCACATACTCTCTGTATAAGCATTTCTAAACGGTTTTAATTTTAAAATATATATTGATCTAAAATTTAAACCCAAAAATATTAAAAATTAGTCCCCTGCTAGTTCGGAATATGATGGTACTTTTTACCAATAAGTATATGGTATAACTATGGGGAATAATCCTTCGCTCACTGTAGCTGATATGGTTTAGGTACAATACTTGACAACAGCATTGTCGAGCTCAAATCAAAGGAAATGCTGCAATTCAATTAAGTATATCTGCTTCCTATGCTGGATTCCGTAGCGTCTCTCGACAGCGGCCATCAATGCTTCATAACTGTTCCGTTCTCCGTCTGGAATGGTCTGTAAGATTTCAGCTGCATGTCCTTTCAATGCGACCACAAGTACAGCAACCGTATCTTCAGTATTCTAGTTGCTAACTGCTGACGTCTTATCGAATTGAAGCTCAAATACAACAGACCGTCTAAAGATGAAATTTGTACCTTCGGATTGATTGCTGGAACAGCTGGACGATTTAGTTGTATCTGCTCTATGCGACTTTTCAACTCACTAACTGCCTAAAATTGAGCGATTTTTGTCTTGTTTGATGATACTTTTGCTTCCTGTTCTGACAGCTGCTAGCCTCTTGTGCTTTCAATTTCTTGGCCATATATGTCGTCTGTTATTCTAGCTATGTTCCTATCTTGTTTGTTATACGAGTCTCCTGGTATTCTTGTTCAGATGACATATCCGTTCGAAATTTGTGATGAATTTTCTGAAATTCAAGATGAAAGACATGCTTTTCCACTTAAATTCTTGCCGTCCCCATAATGTTTCGTAGCCGTACTTGAAGTTTGAACTTATTGCCCATTGTATTCGGTCCACTCCTTTTTCAGTTGCTGGATCTTCAATTTATTTAATTTGGCAACGTCCTTGTTGTCCTCTGCAAAAAAATGTCGAAACAATGTAATGAATGATGTGTAAAATTTGCGTGAATTTGACACATCCATCATTACATCGGTTCGACATGTTTTCTATACATGTCCTGTTTCGTAGGAAGTATTTTTTTTCTGTTTTTTTTTTTTTTTAGTGTTTATTTATTTCGATGTTGATGATCTTATATACTAAAATAAACAATAGTTTTCATTTAATAATACAATTATACAATGACTCTAGACGAGTTCTCATGTACTTGGCGGGCTACATATGATATAATATAATATTTTATTAGTTGATAACACTTATGTGTAACCGCTTTAACTTAAAGCATGTATGAACCATGATTATGTTGCAAAGAAAAAAACATTAAAAAACAATGCCTGATTAAATATTTTTAATAAAAGATAAAATTAAGTAAGCGAAAATTATGTCGGATGTCCGGCATGAGCAGGTGTTGTGGTTATATGTGATTTAGCCACCAGCATTGTTTTATGATGGAAGATGCTTCTAGTTTGTCTCTGGTAGAGATATATGTATTAAAACGTTTGTTTTCTGTGTTAATTGTTTTCGAGGTGATTATTTTCATATTCGCTCTTCTAAAAATGTGATAGATTATCGGTATGTGATCTTTATTTTGTATAAATAAATTCCTGTCAAGGTAAAGGAATGATTCTGGGGGTGTAAATCCATTTCTAACTGTAAGGGAAAAGTATTCTTCGCTTTCATAGAAAGGTGCACTTATCAGTGTGTTATTGTCATTGTTAAGACAGCGTAGTATATGTCTCCTTGTCAAATTTATTATGTGGCAGTCAATTCTCGGTACTTTTGCTGTACTATAGACCTTCGCATTCGAAATGTATTTGGTATAATTACTATATGCTGACCTGTACAAGGAAGTACAGGATCTCAAAATTTTACGTTCAAACTTTCTCAACCTTTCCACGTATGATGGGGATATGTTAAACCAAATCTGGCATCCATACGTAAGTATAGGTCTTAAAAGTGTTTGATACATAATGGATTTCAGCCTTTTATCCAAAAATTTTGTCGAGAACATTTTTTTATAAACATGGAACGCCTTAGTAGTTTTCGTTATTTGGTAGTTAATGTGATCGTTATAGTATAAAAATTTATCCAGATATATACCAAGGTATTTGACTCTCTCGGATTGTTTAATTATGAGATTGGATTCGTTCGAAATAATTTGGAAGTTTTTCCAATTTTTTTTAATATTTGAGTTGCATTTTTTGATAGGGGGGCGAAACAGAACAGTTTCACATTTGTTAGCGTTTACTTTGAGTTGCCAATCTATTGTATATTCTTCGACAGTATTGTATTTACTCTGGAGATTTGTGTTTATGTTAGTAATTGAACTATCTGAGTGATAAATAACAACATCATCGGCAAATGCTATTATGTTGTCTATTTTATGCAACAAATCTAGTATATAGATATTAAAAAGAATGGGGGCATTTACAGTACCTTGCTGCAGTCCATTTATTATATTAAATTCTCGTGTACTTTTTATACCATTTGCATATACCGAGAATTTTCTATTAGAGAGCATATTATAAATTAGTATTACAAGATGAAGAGGGAATTTGTATCCAATGAGTTTTGTTATGAGTCCTTTTACCCACACTTGGTCGAAAGCCTTTTCTATGTCGAGGAAGCAATCTCCTGTGACATATTTTTTATTCCAGTTCCAGTTTATTTCGGAAACCAGAAGGCTGATGGCGTGAATATTTGAGTGCCCATATTTAAAACCGAATTGTTTGGGACTTATTAGGTTATTATTTTCGATAATTCTATTAATGTTTATGTTTATAGCTACCTCGAAAACTTTACTAATATTTGGGAGCAAGCTGATTGGGCGAAGATTTTTGATACTGTTTTTATCTCTGTCTTTTTTAGGTATCACTATAGTTTTGGCGATTTTCCAAAGGGATGGGAAGTATGCATTGTTCAACATGTTGTTGAAAAACGTACAATATTCTAAAATTATTTCTGTGGATAAATTTTTAAGGACGATATTTGGAATTTGATCTAAGCCTGATGAGAGTTTGCCTTTCAAATTCGAAAATACATCTGAGAGGTCGTTGGGAAGAATGAAAAATCTTTCAGTTTGTTCCTCGGAAAGGTTATTTGCCCTCTTTTCGATGGTAAATGTTGTTTTGGTTGCTTCGATGCTGTCGAATAAAGTTTTTGTTTTCAAAAACTCATTGAAGCAATCTTCAACCTGTGAATGAATGAGGTTGTCGGGTTTGTTCTGTTTTGGAGAGTGGATTGATTCAAAATGAACGCCAATTATATCAACTATTTCTTTGCTATTTTTAATAATGTAATTGTTGGTTGAGGTATTTTTTTCAATAACGGTACAATCTAGTCCGGCTTCTTGTATGAGTGGGGATGAAGCAAATGGAATACAAAGATGATTGATAGTCTCTCCCTGATTTTTTATAAAAGATTTTGTAATTTTTGACATTTTAAGAGGATCGCTAGTGTTGATAAAGGATAGTTTTCGTTCAAGTTGCTTGTTTATGTGTATTTTGATGTTGTCCTGAATTAATTTCTTTATTAGCTTGAGTTTGGCTTTTTTTTGTTGTATATTGCTATAAGAGCAATGTAATTGTAGGCGATTATAATTTTTTATCAAAGTAAGTGTTTTACTTTTTTCTAAGAGCAATGATTTTAAAATTGGTATGTTGGTAAGTATGTTAGTAGTGCTATTAGATTTTATATTTGGTACATTCTTCTCTATGGCTGTTAATATTATTTTGTTAAGTTTATCTAGGTGATGGTCGATCTCAAAGTTTTTCAAGTTCCTATTGTCGGGTGTCCGCGTTTTATTTTCAAGTTCTGAAGTCAGGGTGTTTTTAAAATTTTTCCAGTTTGTTTTTTTGTAGTCCAAAATTTTTTGTTGCGAGTTGCCCAATAATGTGAATAAGCTATTGTTGTCTCTACGAGCGATAATTTCTATGGCGTTATGATCGCTATCGTAGTTAAGGCAATTGAGACAGTTCACTGTGTCGTTGCTTTTTTGTATGTTTAGTCTATGGTCTGCAATACAGATATCTAAAAACGAATTAGATCTTAAGTATGACGGAGATACAGTGGCGTATAGATTGCAGCGGTATCTCATATCATTCGACGTAAGCCAATCTTTTAGTGATTTGCCTTTAGAATTTTCTTGGACATTACCCCAGTCCGCGTGCTTACTGTTGAGGTCTCCGGCTAGTATGTAATAATGATTCAATTGTTCAAGATTTAGAGCTTCGAAAACTGAATTGAGTTCTGTTTTAAATACGTCATTATTGTTCCCTGCCGGATAATATGCTGCTATTATGTATAATATATTATTTGGAGGCATGTGTATTTTAACAATGCAAGTTTCAAAAACTGTTAAGTTATCAATTTTACGGTTAAAAACTTTGGTAAATTTTATATTGTCTTTGATTAGGATCGCTGTTCCACCACCTCTCATACCTGCCGACCTATCTTTCCTTATTAAATTATATCCAAGAAATTTTAACTTATGTTTCGGATTTAATTTAGTTTCGTTAAGTAGTAATATATCTGGATTTCTATCTTTTATAAATTTACTTAAGTCTAATCTTCTGCATAAGTTTATGAGGGAGTTAACATTAAGAGAAATAATGTTTAAGTGAGGTTTATTAACAGTTTGTAAGGGACCACCACTCATACTGAGTCCATAATACCACATATTGCATCGACCCTTGCAGTCTGCAATTCTAGTTGTTTTTGTAGGTTTGTAATTTGATTACTTAGTGTTAAGATTGTATTTTTTAATTCTAATAGAAAAGAATTTTGCATGTTTTGGTTATTGATAGTATCAGAAGCAACTCGCTCTTCTCTCAATACATTTGCATAGCTTACATTATGGTTAGTAGATTTGTTGTAATTAATAGGGTGATTAGTTTTAGTTGTAGCTAAACTTTGTTTTTTCAATCTCATTTTCTGTTGCAGCTCTTTATAGCGTTCACAACCTCTGTATGATGCTGGGTGTCCATGTTTTTTGCATAGTACGCAGTATGGGTCTCGTTTTTCTGTTGAGTCATCTTCAGAGGAAGGGCATTCTTTGCTATTGTGTAGCCCACTACATTTCACACACCTGGCTGGCATATTACAATTGGCAGCACTATGAAAAAAATTTTGACAATTCCTACATTGTGGGATTTCGGGTCTGCGTAGATGTTCCCATTTGATACAGTGATATAGTATGCATTTGATGGCTTTTAATTCATTAACGTTGCTGTCAGCGCTTACTTGTACCATGAATATAGGAAGCGTTATCTTTCTCTCTACAGATTTCTTCGTAGTGAATTGACTTACTTTAAGTATGGTGAGATTTTCATTTTGATAGTGTTGAAGCTCATTTAAGATTTCTTCGCATTTGGTATTGCCGTTCAGGCCTTTCAACAGATAAGTTTTAGTTTTTAAGCATTTAGGTGTATACGAATAGTATTTTACCTTGGCTTTTTCAAAACATCCGCGGACTCTTTTATAATCGTCGAGATTTGTTAAATAAATCGCTATTTTATTTTGGCTATATTCTTTTATTTTAAATTGAGTTATCTTCAAACCATCTTTAATCAATTCTATTATTTGTTTAGATTCTACATCGAATGTATTAATTGGAGGAATGTTTTTGCTGTTGCTTTTGTTTTTCACATTTGTATTTGCTTTTGGTTCTTGTTTATTTGTTACACTTGCAGCTGCTGCTTCGGCTGCTGCTGCGCTTGTTGATGGGTTGTAGTTGTTGTTTATAGCATGAGCTCGTGTTTCTTCGCTATCGTTACTTAGCTTGTTGGTTTGCACATATTGTTGGAATTTTATAAATGCTTCATTACACTCTTCTAGATCTTCATCTAGTATTGCGTAGTAATTGTTTTTGGTGGTTTTTGACATCGTGTTTTCTGTCACGCTGTAATTTTTTCTTTTTCTTGTCAAGTCATTATTTGATGATTCTATAATTTTATTAAACACAGAGTCAAGCGCATTGCGCTCGCACATAATTATGAACTACTATTTCTGATAGTTTTATACTACACTTGCAACTTCTGAAACAGTGATTTAGATAATAAATAATTTGGTTTTTGTATTTTTGCACAGGCCATAAGAAGAACGCTATCCGAATACGTGTTGTTCGCTACGTAGGCACGATCAAACCGTATTTTTTTTCTGCTTTGCACAGGGTTATTCATGTAAATTCCCCAACTAAATATATGCGGGCTAACGGTAAACCTAAATATGCGCAACAAATCACCAGCTTTTCTCAATAAAATCAGTTTAATTAGTACTGAGGATGCAACAAACCCTAAAAAAGTCTATCAAAAGGAAAAGAACGCGTTCGAAATATTCTTGATAAAAAGACAGTATATACAAAAATTTAAGTTCTGAGAAATTTAGCATATTCCACTTCGCTATGCTAATTTATTTGAAGCTCTAGATAGGTACTTCCAAATATTTATGGTTGTGTAAATGTGTTGTGTAAAATGAAACTTTGAAATAAATTTAGTTTGTTTAGTATATCCGAAATAATGTTATGTAATCTGGGTCTTTAATTTAAAATTAATGGAAGAATTTTCTGTTATTACCAAAAAATTCAACGTGCATGTATGTATGGATATAGCGTGTAGAGTGAACCAAATATTTATAATAAGCTACAAATTTTGGCAAACAATTTTCGAAGTTTGATAAATTTTTGTGAGTTAAGTATAACTCTTTAATCTGTTTTTTTGTATTTTTTATAACTTTCATGAAAATGAAATGGTATATTAATTTCGTCACGAAACCGAAAATTGTAAGTCCTTAAAGGAAGATAGATAGGCCCACCATTAAGTATACCGAAATAATCAGGTTGAAGAGCTGAGTTGATTTAGCCATGTCCGTCTGTCTGTTTGTATGCAAATTAGTCCCTCAATTTTTGAGATATCTTGATAAAATTTGGTGAACGGGTGTATTTGGGTGTCCGATTAGACATTTGTCGGAACCGACCGGATCGGACCACTATAGCATATATCCTCCATACAACCGATTTTTCAGAAAAAGAGGATTTTTGTAATATCTTACCCAATTTAACAGATTGAAGCTTCAAACTTCACCATATACTTTCGTATATTCCACATATTGTTGCCTGAAAAAATTGATGAGATTCGGTCGTATATATAGTATATATCCCCCACAACCGATTGTTCAGATAAGGAACTTTTCGTAATTACTGCCCTATTTTAAGAGCTAGAGGGTTCAAATTTCAACGAATGCTTACGTATATAGCATATATTGTTGTCTGAAAAAATCATAAAGATCGGTGTTATATATAGTATATATATGGTGTTATAAATAGTATATATATATAGTATATATATATATTTTCGCAAATTTTAGCCCCATTTTGACAGCTAGAAGCTTCAAATTTCACCGAATACTTACGTATATAGCATATATTGTTGTCTGAAAAAATCATAGAGATCGGTTGTATATATAGTATATATCTCATACAACCGGTTGTTTAGATAAGAAACTTTTCGCAATTTCTACCCCATTTTAACAGCTATAAGCTTAAAATTTCACCGATTGCTTACGTATATAGCATATATTGTTGTCTGAAAAAATCATAGAGATCGGTTGTATATATAGTATATATCTCATACAACCGATTGTTCAGATAAGAAACTTTTCGCAATTTCTACCCCATTTTAACAGCTGTAAGCTTCAAATTTCACCGATTGCTTACGTATATAGCATATATTGTTGTCTGAAAAAATCATAGAGATCGGTTGTATATATAGTATATATCTCATACAACCGATTGTTCAGATAAGAAACTTTTCGCAATTTCTACCCCATTTTAACAGCTATAAGCTTCAAATTTCAGCGATTGCTTACGTATATAGCATATATTGTTGTCTGAAAAAATCATAGAGATCGGTTGTATATATAGTATATATCTCATACAACCGATTGTTCAGATAAGAAACTTTTCGCAATGTCTACCCCATTTTAACAGCTATAAGCTTCAAATTTCACCGATTGCTTACGTATATAGTATGTATTGTTGTGTTAAAAAATAATAGAGATCGGTGATATATACAATATATATATGATGGTATATATAGTATATATATATATAGTATATATATATTTTTTTTGCGATTTCGGCCCCATTTTAACAGCTAGAAGCTTCAAATTTCACCAAATGCTTACGTGTATAGCATATATTGATGTCTGAAAAAATCATTGAGATCGGTGGTATACATAGTATATATCTCATACAACCGATTGTTCAGATAAGAAACTTTGCGCAATTTCTGCCCCGTTTTAACAGCTAGAAGCTTCAAATTTCACAAAATGCTTACGTATATAGCATATATTGTTGTCTGAAAAAATCGTAGAGATCGGTAGTATATATATTATATACTTCATATAAACTGTCATTTTTGCCCCTTTTTTACGGGTAGAAGCTTCAAAATTCATCAAATTTCATCAAATAGTTACGTTTACGTCATATATTTTTAAAATACGTGATTCGTAGTCATAGCTTTTACATGCAGACCACAAAAAACGTGAAGCTTTGCATCCTCACACAGATTACCTACCTATTTTTTATTTTATATTTATCTTAAAAATCGTTTAGATATGTTCAAATTTCACCAAATGCTTACGTGTATAGCATATATTGTTGTCTGAGAAAATCATAGATACCGGTGGTATATATAGTATATATCCCATACAACCGATTGTTCAGATAAGAAACTTTGCGCAATTTCTTCCCCATTTTAACAGCTAGAAGCTTCAAATTTCACCAAATGCTTACGTATATAGCATATATTGTTGTCTGAAAAAATCATAGAGATCGGTGGTATATATATTATATACCCGATATAAACTCTAATTTTTGTCCCCTTTTTACGGCTAGAAGCTTCAAAATTCATCAAATAGTTACGTTTACGTCATATATTGTTGAAATACGTGATTCGTAGTCATAGTTTTTACACGCAGACCACAAAAAACCTGAAACTTTGCATCCTCACACAAAGTACCTACCTGTTTTTTATTTTATATTTATCTTAAAAATCGTTAAGGTATGTAGATCTGTTCACTATATATTTCTTATCTTATACATCCGATTATTCGGAGATTGCGAACGGGATAAGATTATTGTTCAGCCCCATTCCTGAAAGGTATGAAGTCTTCGGAACAGCCGAAGACAGTCCCGTTCTTACTTTTTATTATCTATGTATATAATATATATGAATACTATTTCTAAAAATTACGTTATTGTGATTAGGAAACATATTTTATATATTGGTGCCGTCTTAACGCCAACCGCTCATTGTAAAAGTATAGTTTTTTTTGATGTTGTCATAATTTACAACCATCATGATAAACCAGGAACCTACATACCAAATTTCATCAAGATACCTCAAAATTTACTCAATTTATCGTGTTAACGGACAGACGGACGGACGGACGGACATGGCTCAATCAAATTTTTTTTCGATACTGATGATTTTGATATATGGAAGTCTATATCTATCTCGATTCCTTTATACCTGTACAACCAACCGTTATCCAATCAAAGTTAATATAATCTGTGAGCTCTGCTCAACTGAGTATAATAACAAACGAACAGGCAATAACAGAAATAAAATTGCAGCATTTTTCAGCTGGAGGCGAGCCATATCGAAAACGCATTTGTTTAATATAGTAAATTCATTTGTTTTTGTCGTTGTTGTTGTTTTAACGATAAAGACACTCCCCGAAGGACGAGTTGATGGTCCTTTGCCGGATATACGTTTCGGTTACAAATCACCATTAAGGTATTAGCCCAAACATTTCGGGAACGATTAATACAGCCCTGTTGTTGTTGTTGTTGTAGCAATGCTCGCCCCACCTAATAGCCGCGACCGATCACAAATTGTCATCAATATCCTCTAACGGGAGTCCAAGGAAACTTGCCGTTTCAACAGGGGTGGACCATAAGGAAAGGGGTGTTAGAGGCGTTGGTTCCACATTACACTTAAAGAGATGGTTGGTGTCATGTGGGGACACATTGCAAGCGGGGCATACATTTTGTATGTCGGGGTTGATTCTGGATAGGTAAGAGTTTAACCTGTTACAGTATCCAGAACGAAGTTGAGCAAGAGTGACACGCGTTTCCCTGGGGAGTATGCGTTCCTCTTCCGCAAGTTCTGGATATTTTTCTTCAAGTACTGGATTCACCGGGCAATTCCCGACATAAAGGTCCGACGCCTGTCTATGGAGTTCACCAAGGACCTGCTTGTGTTTTTCCGCTTCATACGGCTGGGTTCTCAGGTGCCGTATTTCCTCAAAATGCTTACGGAGATGACTCCTTATTCGACTAGGCGGTGCTGGTTCGTCAATCAGATGTCTGCTGGGATGCCCAGGTTTCTGGGTATTCAACAGAAACTGTTTGGTCAGCATCTCATTTCTCTCCCTGATGGGGAGTATTCTCGCCTCATTATGCAGATGGTGTTCTGGGGACATAAGAAGACAGGCCGTGGCGATTCTGAGAGCAGTATTTTGGCAGGCCTGTAGTTTCTTCCAGTGGGTGGTTTTTAGGCTTGGCGACCATATGGGTGACGCGTAGCACGTAATCGGCTGGCTAATTGCTTTGTATGTGGTCAAGAGCGTTTCTTTATCTTTTCCCCAGGTACTGCCAGCAAGGGTTTGAGGATTTTATTACGGCTCTGAATTCTTGGAACAATTGCGGTTGCGTGCGCACCAAAATGTAGATCCTGATCAAACGTCACACCCAAGATTTTGGGGTGTAGGACAGTCGGTAGCGTAGTGCCATCGACGTGGATGTTCAATATGGTCGACATTTGGGGCGTCCATGTTGTAAATAAGGTCGCGGAAGATTTAGTCGGTGACAATGCCAGGTTTCGCGAGGCGAAAAAACTGGAGAGATTAGGGAGATAGCCGTTTATTTTATTGCATAGCTCATCGATCTCTGGGCCTGGGCCTGTGGCCATTATTGTGCAGTCATCGGCGTAGGAAACGATTGTGACTCCTTCCGGTGGTGAAGGTAGCTTAGATATGTAGAAATTAAACAAAAGTGGGGATAGGACACCACCCTGTGGCACTCTTTGTTTAATTATCCTTTGTTTTGATGTTTCGTTTCTGAATTGCACCGATGCCTGCCGACCACCCAGATAATTTGCGGTCCACCTTTTAAGACATGGGGGAAGGGTAGACCCTTCCAGGTCTTGCAGTAACGAGCCATGGTTGACCGTATCAAAAGCTTTTGATAGGTCTAGCGCTACGAGTACTGTTCTATGGTGGGGGTATTGATTCAAACCGCAATTTATCTGGGTGCTAATGACATTTAGCGCGGAGATAGTGCTATGGAGTTTTCTGAAGCCATGCTGATGAGGGCCTAGCTGCAAATGTGCTTGGAAATAAGGGAGCAAAATGGCTTCAAGCGTCTTTGCCACTGGCGATAGGAGAGATATCGGACGATATGACTCACCTACGTTAGCTGGTTTCCCCGGCTTTAGTAGCGGGACCTCCTTGGCCATTTTCCATTTCTCGGGTATGACAAAGGTGGAAAGAGACAGGTTGAAGACATGCGCTAAATATTTGAAACCCTCTTTCCCTAGGTTTTTAAGCATCGGCATGGCTATGCCGTCTGGGACCACTGCTTTCGATGGTTAGCGCGACCAATGGCGTCCTCAACCTCTCTAGCGGTGATGGTGATTGGTGACGCGCTGAATTTGTGTTTATGTGCGTGTCTATTGGCTCTCCGTCTATCTTTGTCGACCGTAGGATGCATTATATATTGTCGGCAGAAAGCGCTCGCGCATTTTTTCGCATCCGACAGCACCTTATGGCCAAAGGCGATGGAAACTTTGTCTTTGTGCTTAGTCGGATTCGATAGGGACTTTACGGTGGACCAAAGTTTACCTACACCGGTAGAGAGGTTACAACCTCTTAGGTGCTCTTCCCATTTCACCCGCTTGTATTCGTCCACAAGCAATCTGATGCGTTGGTTTATATCCCTTATTTGGGGGTCGCCTGGATCAAGCTGTCTTATAAGGTCGCGTTCCCTCGCTAAGCTCGCGGCCTCCGCCGGGAGGTGGGCCGGATTTCGGGAATTCTCCCGGCGGGAATGAAATGTGCCGAGGCGGATTCAATGACCTTACGGAAGGCACGCTCCCCTTGGCGGGCATCAGTCGGGATAGGGAGGGCAGCAAAGCTGCTGTCTGTTGCAGATTTATATTCTTCCCACTTTCCTTTTTTGAAGTTTATGAAAGTGCGTTTTTCGGTGACGATGAAGTCGGCGGTACGCTCGAACGAAATAAGTATGGGCAGGTGGTCGGATGCCAATGTTACCATCGGCTGCCAGTTGACGCAGTTTACGAGTTCTGCGCTCACGATTGAGATATCTGGCGAGCTATGACAGCTTCCTACCATACGTGTGGGGGCGTCTCCGTTTATTGTGCAGAACGTCGTTTCGTCTATTTGATCCGCCAACATCTCACCCTACTGTCCGCCCGCAAGTTTGAATGCCATAGGTCGTGATGGGCATTGAAATCGCCTAAGATAATGCGATTGTTGCCAGTGAGTAAGGCCTCGATATTAGGGCGGTATCCACTGGGGCAACAGGTGACAGGAGGGATGCAGATGTTGATGATTTCTAGATTTGCATCGCCTGACCGGACAGATAGGCCTTGACGTTCTAAGACATTGTCCCTGCGGTCGATGCCAGGATCAAATATATAATATTGCACAGAGTGGTGTATAATAAACGCGAGGCCGCCTCCATTTCCGCTCTCGCGGTCTTTCCTGTGGACATTATAACCAGAGCAGGTCTGCAATGCAGATCTTGCTGTGAGTTTAGTCTCTTGAATCGCAGCAATGCGGATGTTGTGCAGCTTCATGAAATCGACTATCTCCGTAATCTTCCCAGTTAGTCCATTACAGTTTAACTGCAGAATTCTGAAATGCATGAGGGGTTACGCCGCCACTCTAGGGGTAAGTGACGGGTGACTACGCCTAGGTTGTGGAAGGCCAGGACGCAATTGCTGTTGTGGCCTTGGGACTGGGCGCCCTTGGGCAAGCATTGGGGTACCCGGATGATTTGGGTTTGCGACCTGGCAACATGGCGCGATGAAACCCGTAGAGGGGTTGCCGTCGCGGAGACCAGAACATCTAGGAAAGTGGCACCACCCAAGGCAGGAGCTGCATTGAGCGGATGTCGCATACCTATATATTCTGTGCTGGCAGACGGTGCAAACGGAGGCAGGGACTAAGAGTCTGTTTCCCTGACCTGCACGATTGCTGCCAGAAAAGAGGGTTGGGGAGAAGAAGACGGGGGCAGGGGCTGATGCTCAGCATTGCTACCAGCTCTACTACGAAGGTAGTAGTTATGAGTGGTATCAGCTGTTTGAGTTGTTGGCGCCGTGGGGCGCGAGCAGCAGCGGGTACTTGTTGTGGCTTGCTGAGCAGCGAGGCTGCTGGAAGGTAGTGGGGATACGCTTAGGCGTAGACTACGGGACGCCCTTGGGCGTGAGCAGCAAGGAGCCACAAAAGATTTATAAAAGTTACGTGGACGTCGGGTTTTGGGATCAAGCTCAGAACCTGTCCGATGCAACCATCCCTTGCACGAGACACACTGAACAGAGTATGACCGTCCTAAAAAGATTCTTTTCTGGCAAATGCAGGAAAACCATTTCTCAGGACCGGGGTCAGGAGACGGACCCGGATTGGGTTCGATACCTTCCCGGAGTAAGAGAATATGTAGCAGTCCTGCTGCAAGGAGCTGCTGGGAGGATGACAATTTGTGGGAGGGACGAAACAAATTAAATGGGGTCACACTGAAATGACAGTCCTTGGTCGGGAAAAATCCCGAGTCGCCCCGGTACGTAGAGCCGACTGCCTTGGGAGAGATTAATACCGCCCTCCCACCCCCTGGTTCCATGAGGAACTTGTGGTCGCCAGAGCTTAGTCTGCTAAAGATTTTTATGATACATTAATATTTGTAACAGGATTCCCCTCACGTAGATAAGGTTGACAATTGGGTTGCAGAAGCTTTGGAGCTGGAACGATTTTCCGTCATCACTTGTCAAATTTGGTTTTGAGACAAAGATTTATCCACCCTGTCGGAAAATCAACAAAATAAGATAAGTCTGTGTATTGCTCTTATCAACCGCTTGAATCCCTGTAAATTCACTTGAAAAAGATAAACGCGAAAATTATTTACCACATTGAATGCCAAGCGGATTTGACGAAAACCTTCACCGGGTGCCAAGTACATTTTTTGCTCTAAACTGGTGTAAAAGTAAAAAATAATGAGTTCTGAGCCAATTCCGAATGATTTTGTTGTTTATTTTGGATTTTATAACTGTTATATTATATATATTATTATATGTCGCACGTTTTCGCACGAAATGGCACTGCACGAAGAAATTGCAATCGCAAAAATCGCTGCCATACGAAAATGTGCGACGCGCTTTTTTGCTATGTCTTAATTTTTTTTCTTTATACGCATGTTCCTTTTCATTTATTTCAATTTTTCATTATATTTGTTTTTATTTTTATTTTGTGCTATTTTAATTTTTATTTTTCTTCTTTTTTTGTTTTCTTTATTTTAATTTTTGTTTATTTTCTTTGTTTTCTTTTTTTTTATTTTTCTACATTTTCTTTTATTTTTGTAGATTTATTTGAATTAGAAAAATTGCGAAGCGAAGCCTTAGAGAACGTGAAATACGTTAAAAACAAGTGATGATGATTTTTCGTGCGATGACTCGTTGATTGATGAGAACTGGGTACCAGATGATTTGGGCACTGACTCTGCTAATAACATTGATATTTACGATACTGAATACGACTGGGACATGGACGAGGACAAACCAACAGCATTGTCAAACGTAAACAATTATTCCGAAACAAACATTTGGACTGAATTTAGTTCTCGTCAGAAAACTTTTACATTTACTGGGCGATCAGGCCTGCAACAGTGTATTCCAGCAGATATTTCCTGTTTGCATGGATTTCTCTTATTTGTTGACTACGACGTTATTGAATTAATTGCATCAGAAACAAATAAGTATGCGGAAGAATTTTTAAGTCAAGCTACTGCTACCAGATCTTCTCCAAAAAAAAATTGGATACAAAAAACAGATTTTGAAAAGAAGAAGTTCCTTGGCCTTCTTTTGTGGATGGGTTTGGTGAAACTCGGATCTTTAAAAGACTATTGGTCCAAAGATTCGCTCTACAACTTTTCAATTCTGGGGAAAACAATGTCACGCAATTGCTTAGTTTCATGCACTTCTCAGACAATAACTCAATTGTACCAGGTGATTGGTTTGGTAAAATAACACCACTATTGGACATGCTACAAATGAGATACAAAAGAATTTACGTACCAGGTGAAAACACACTAATTGATGAGACCCTTATTCCATGGCGAGGCAGACTATTATTCCGACAATATATACCAAATAAAGCTCATCCTTATGGTATAAAGCTTTTCAAGCTGTGCTCTACCGAAAGATTCACCTGGTCAGTAAAAATATACTCCGGAAAGTCATCAAGTGGATTGAGAGAAGTCGGTTTGGCAAAAAATGTTTGCGAGGATCTGATCACTGAGTTGAAAGGTGAAGGTCGAACTTTATATGTAGACAACTTTTACACAAGCTATAAATTGGCTAGTTCAATGCTAGATCAAAACACACATGTTGTCGGTATACTCCGTGCCAACAAGAAACATTTCCCAAAAGAAGTTATGGTTGCTCCTATAAAGAAAGGCGAAGTAGTGGCTAGAGAAAATGCCAATGGTATAGTTGTGATGAAGTGGAAAGATAAACGCGACGTCAGAATGGTATCTACGAAACATGCCCTTATAATGGTATCCACTTCAGGTGGAGCAAGTAATCCTGAAGAGCCTTCAACTAGTCAAGGACCGAGACGTAAAAGGCGAGCACCAGAAAAGCCATTGGCTGTGGTAGAATATAATAAGGGGAAATCAGGCATTGATTTTTCCGACCAAATGGCTTCTTACTCAAATACCCTTCGCAAAGGAATAAAATGGTATCGAATGCTGGGAATTGAACTTTTACTCGGACTTTCCGTGGTAAATGTCTTTACTGTGTACAAAGCAGCTACGAATAAAAACATTAATATTTGAACATTCCGTGAACGCGTTGCTAAGGACTTAGTAGATCTCACATCCCCGCAGCCTGTATCGCAATCAAAACATATTATCACCAAAAGAGTAGATGATAATAATAAAAGCATCCGACGTGCTTGCGTTTTATGCCACTCTGAATAAAAAAAAAAAAACACTTAGACGAAAGGAAGCAAGAAAAAATATCAAAAGGACAACTAACTACTGTCCGCAATGCCCCAACACTCCCAATTTGTGCGTTGATTGTTTTCCAAAATATACACATCTTAAAAATTAATGTAAATTAAAAAAACGTATCCTAATTTTAATATTTTTCTATATTTTTTAAACTTTTTTTCACAAATATCGAACAAATTCCAATAAATTTTCAAATCTAGAAAGAACCTCCGAGATTTTATCATAAAACCCGCAAAAATTCAGATAGCTCTATGAAAATTGGACCAAATTTTAGGGCAAATATTATGGTACTAGGAAAACATTAAAAAAAAACACTGTAGTGTCAAACAGAAACGCACGCATTTTCGACTTTTTCGGCCATTTTCGGTCATTTTTCTTTTTTCGACATTTTTAATTCGATAAAAAAAGTTTTCTGTATAAAGAGGTTTTTAACGATTCGTCCTTTTGTGTTTCGACAATTTTTTTTCGACATATCGTACGTATGTCGGTGCCAGGACATACGTTATAGAATAACTTCGTCCTCTTGGCAAATACTAGCAATTTTCTAGGGCCCATCTTAATTGCTGCCTCGAGATCTGGCA
Organism: Eurosta solidaginis; assembly: GCF_040869045.1. NCBI lineage: Eukaryota > Metazoa > Arthropoda > Insecta > Diptera > Tephritidae > Eurosta > Eurosta solidaginis. The sequence continues at coordinate 102,325,781 of NC_090320.1, read as the reverse complement.
ACTCTGCCACCACTAATAGCTGGAGCCTTGACCTGGCGAAGGCAAGTCACGAACACAGAACGTGCTCAACCGTTTCTTCCTGTAACTCCCACTTCCTGCACTTGTTGTTACTCACGAGGCCTAACTTATAAGCATGTGATGCCAGAAGGCAGTTTACAGTAAGTATGCCCATCTCTCTTCAGAGATATGAGTCACTTTGTGAGTCTAATATCGTTGGCTTTGCACATGACCTTAGAAATTTTGCAGCCCGCGCTTTTGTCCACGCCTTTCCTGCTTGATGGATCAAATGCAAGTCCCGTCTCCTTTTGATTTCTCCCAAGCGATTTGGGACATCTATGGTCGACTCAGCGAGTGTTGCACCCTCGTTTGCCAACTCATCGGCCTTTTCGTTACCTTCTATCCCTTCACCGGGAACTCAGTTTTTCCAATGCTTCTTTGCATTCCAGAGCATTTCTTGATGAAGTACTGTGTGAGATTATTTCCTTAATCGCAGCCTGACTATCAATATATATATTGACGCGACTGCAGCTTAAGCTCGCTTCTCCAGAATTTCTGATGCTTTCTTCACTGCTACAATTTCCGATTGAAAAACGGTGCAGTAATCTAACAGCCTGTAGTATTATATTATTATTATATCCTATGTTACTAGAACTAAACTAATTTTTTATTATATTGAATAAACTAGTATACAGTGAACCACCAAGAGGGTTTGTTTAATTTGGCGATTTTGCTTTTAATTTAGAGCACAGCTTAGTCCCTGTTTTTGTATTTATTCCGCGGTAAGAAAAAAACTTCTTCACCCTACATTTTGGCGCCCAATGTGGGACAGTGTTTTAAATTAAAGGTTGATTTAATCGATTGTTTAAAATAAATTATTAATGCGCATTTCAGCATGGTAAAATATCGTGGTTTTACTCTTGGTGGCGCATCATCATATCAACATCAACTTCATCATAATCATTTGTTGGACATAGGATCCAGAAGGTCGGAGTAACGGAATAATTTCTCCAAGTGCAAGTAGCAGTATAATTTTTCGTGAACCCATAGTTTTCGTACTTCGCTGCCAAAACTCCGTTAAGTCGGCTATTCATTTGGGATTTCTTGTAATCGAAATATTTGTCGCTACCCAACGAACTATTGAACGGTGCTTCCTACCACTTGTCATTGTACACTATTTTTCGATAGCAAAAAATAAGGTAAAACCTTCAATCAAACTTTCTACATTGATAAGTTAAAATAGTTTATTTATTACACGCTGGCACATACCAAATGCATCCAGCCACATACTAATTACTAATTACTCATAAGCGCATTATACATATTTAGTAGTATAAGTTACTAATTCCTTATTACTACCTTTTTCTAAGTTCGATCACTGACATTAATATTTACTTATTATCACTGCTATTTTACCATTTGCCTTTTGCAAGTGTCAATGCTCATATGCATATACATATTGCTATACATAAATGCATAAGCCGTCGCCTGCTTTGATTCTGCCATCCCACCAATGCTTACTCCTACCTATGCAGAGAAACTTCACTGTACACACATATTACATACATATGGTAGCATTAAAGCAGCTGATGTGCAGTACCGCTGAACAAGGTGACTGTGCTTAGCTGTACTTCATATATTTGCTAAAATAACTTTTTCTATTATGTACGTTGCCGTTAAATCAGGTGATATTCCTGTATCCATTTAAATTGTTGCTTTTTACATTTCCTTTGAATATAAGTAATTACATATATTAGGAATTTGAATTTTGTATGAATTCAAGTAGAACTGAATTTAGTTTTTTTTTTAGTCTCGTCAAAGTTATGGTGCAAGGCACTTTAATAAATTTCTACGTACGTTTTTCGTGATAAATCACCAAAAAATATAGCTATCGTGCTATTTAAATAAAATCTTTTGTTGTTTTTAATCGCTTCATATATCTGTGGTAAAGCATAATCTCGCTTTTTAGGCTTTAACCCAGATAACCCTAAAAGTTACTCAGGCGAAAACTTTGATTTTTTTTGGAAATGTCTGTTTAAAACCGCTATAGAAAGAGACTCTGATACTTTAAAAAAAATTTTTTTTTTTTATTATTTTAGAGGTGTCCTATATATAGTACATTAGGAATATAAGGGATAAAAAAATATTTTTATTTATTGGAATGGAAGTTTACAAAATACTTGGCATGTACTCCAATATTGCATTTTACACATCTTGTAGTGGTTTTTGATGGCAATATCCATATCGGGTTTGTTTTTCCTGTGGCTCTACAAGATGATCTATACGGTCATAGCGAATCTCGTCTTCTTTGGGGCAACTTGGATGGCCTGTTTGGTAGCTTGATTGATTTCGATGGGTAGTCAGCAGCATGGTAGCTACTGCACGCCTAAAGCTCAGTTGGTCAAAACTTCCGCCCCGTTCGCGATGTATGATCCAAGCAATGCATATCAATGCAGTGGGCTAGCAAAGGCAGGTACCATTTGCCCCTCATTGAAATTCTATACAAGCTTATATTTTGGTCAGAACGTTCCACTCCTCCCATGTTAGAGTTATACATGTAAATCAAATGCGGTTGTTCTACATATATAACGGTATATTATCGTCCTACTCATCGGATGAGCTTTCAGGCAAGGCTGCAGATGGAAAATTATTTACGCCAAAAGCTTCCTCAGGGCCAGCATCTTCGTTGTTTGCATTAACTGGAGGATACAAAACCACCTCATCGATGTCGCCAGTGTTTTCTGCATCATCTTCCAACAAAACAAGAACCTCATGAAGCCAGAGACCCTTGCAAAAAAATAGATCTTGTAGACACCCATCTTCATATGTAGGACACTAAAATTTGCTCATTTTTACTACTAATTAATTTTCAGTGTATTTAACTATAATTTTACGCATTTAAAAACTCGTTTATTTCTCTATAATTTTTTAATAAAAAAAATATATTTGTTAAATTTCATCATATAAATTTTAACTTTTGAAATCGTATGTTATAATTTTGCATTTTTCAAAATTAGTAATTATCTGTATAAGACAACGAGCACTTCTCTCACTGGGGGACAGTAAACACTTACTAACGCTGTTGCGCAATTTTTACTGCATGCAAAAATACATTCCCGTTGTTTCCTGGCCATCGGGCACGTGCGTGAATCGACATGAAATTGGTGTCTTACATATAGTACATTAGAGTTATCTGGGTTAAAGGAAAGGCAAATTAAAAATTGTAAACTAAACCTCCCGTGATAAAGAAATAGCAAACTATATATTGTGAACTAAAAGCTATTGTGCTAAAGCTATTGTGCTTAATAAATTTTAATTTATACGGACAGTAAAAATGCTTATTGTTCTCATTTCAATTTTATTAGCACGTACTAAGCTTTTGCACATTTTAAATGAACTTTCGCAAAAACTGATGCTCCCACGCAGCAAACATAACATTGAGATCAAGAGTGTAGGTGAGTCCTCTACCAATATTAGATATAAAACATCGACGAATATTAAGTCGCTAGCTACAGGGTTTGAACTACCACTCACTTTTGTATCACGTCGCACATCGCTTATCAGCCAGAACCGGAGGTAGACACATCTTCATGAGATATCCCATTAAACGTTGTGATTGCTGATGATAAATTTTATAAATCCAAAAAAATTGATTTGCTTTTAGGGACATAAAGATTTTGAGCTTACTTTCTGTAGGGCAAATAAAGGTAACGATATCGTACTACCTCTAATACGCTCAAAACAAACAGCTAACTTGTTTGTGAGAACTCCATCGATTCAAAGTTGGAAAAACTATGGAAGATTGAAGAAGTTGCAACAAATGTGGACGTTTGGATCCCTGAACAGCATAGTTTCGAAAAATTATATAACGACACCGTTACTCGAAACTCTGATGGATGGATGATAGATCCCATTATGTCGCATTTATGAATGGGTCATATGGTAACAGCGCCAAACCCGAAACTAAATGAACCTCATTTAATAATGGATATAATTATCCCACATCACTGCGTTTTGAAGCCTAATAACACAAAAACTAAATTAAGAGTGGTGTTCGATACATCTTGTCGAACTTCTTCTCAGAAATCTATAAATGATATTCAAATGGTTGGGCCTACTATACAAAACGAGCTCGTCATTTTCTTACTTCGTTTTTGTTTACGTCGCTTTGCGTTAACAGCTGACATAGTCAAATGTACAGGCAGATACCAGGCAGTGTTCAGAAGTTCGCCAGATGATTATATTCAAACACTCCCACTCAATAGAGTCACATACGGAATGGAATCTGCACCATATCGCGGTGTGCGCAGTTTACACTACCTCGCTGATCAATATGAGTCAACTTTCGTCGTCGGTTCAAATGTTATCAAGTCATCGTTCTACATTGACGACTTACTATGTGATGCTGACTCGATTGCTGAGCTATCGCAGATAAAACAAGAGGTAACCGAATTATTAAATTTAGGTGGATTTGAGTTGGCAAAATGACACTCTACAAGGATAATTTTATATTTTCTTTTCTTCCAAAACAGCCAATAAATGGGCGAATGGATTTTGTAATTCGTCGATTCGCGCGTATGGTTGTGTACTATATACCCGCATTGTTGATTATGACGGCAATATTCGCGTTCGCCTTCTCACGGCGAAACTACAGTCACTACCAAAACTAGAGCTTTGTGGTGCACTACTAATGCCCCGACTCTTAACGAAAATTAAATTATTTTCTAATTATAATTTTGATACCTTTACAGATTCACAAATTGTACTTCACTGGCTTCAACTGCATTCAGCTACGCTTTCAGGTTTCGTTGGCAACAGAGTATCGGAAAACATTACATATTTATTGGAGACATGTACCAATGAAAAACAATCCAGTTCACATTGTGCCCAGAGGAAGTACACCAGTTGAACTTGCAAGCTCAATTTGGTTCACAGGTCCTGCATTTCTTGCTGAAAACATAAACAAATGGCCTTGTGAACAACATAAAGATATCGATATGGGAGATGTAAATGCGGAATTGCGGAAAACGGTATTTAAGATAACTGTAACCAACAACTACATCCTTTATACTCTTGACAGGTACAGTTCCCATACTACAGTAATTCGGATCGTGGCATAGATATTCCGTTTTTTCACAAAACTTAAGAAACCAGTCACAAAAATTACTATTGGACCTCTCACTTCCGACGAACTACACCGCGCATTGCTGAGCATTATATGGAACATTCAACAGCAACACTTCGAAGAAGATATTCGACACCTGCGGAATGAGACAATTACAAATGGTACACTAAGGAATTTTAACCCTTTCTTGCGGACGACTCAAGTATTTGAACTCCTGAAAGCTGTGGGAAGACTTGAGCTAGCCAACATCACAGAATCCCAAAAACATCCGATTTTGGTGCTGTAAAAGAAATTCGTCGTGGCGGCCACCATGGTGTGATGGTAGCGTGCTCCGCCTACCACACCGTATGCCCCGGGTTCACACCCCGGGCAAAGCAACATCAAAATTTTAGAAATAAGGTTTTTCAATTAGAAGACAATTTTTCTAAGCGGGGTCGCCCCTCGGCAGTGTTTGGCAAGCGCTCCGCTGCCATGAAAAGCTCTCAGTGAAAACTCGTCTGCCTTACAGATGCCGTTCGGAGTCGGCATAAAACATGTAGGTCCCGTCCGGCCGATTTGTAGGGAAAATCAAGAGGAGCACGACGCAAATTGGAAGAGAAGCTCGGCCTTGGATTTCTTCGGAGGTTATCACGCCTTACATTTATTTATTTATTTAAAAGAAATTCGTCACACGATACGTTGGATATCTTCACATCAAAAATTACCATGTAGGACCAAAAGCGCTGGCATCTTTAATTCGATTGCACTTTTGGATCGTCAACGTCCGTGACCTCGCTAGATGTATTGTTCGGTCGTGCATCCATTGCGTTCGATACAAGCCGAAACTACTTCAATATATGATGGGGAATCCTCCCGTTGAACGATTGACACCATCACGTCCATTTTCTCGATGCGGCGTCGATTTTTGTGGACCTTTCAACGTTTACCTTCGAATTAGAGGCAAGGTACCCTATAAACCATACGTAGCTATCTTCGTTTGCTTCGCAACAAAGACGATGCAAATCGAGGTCGTTTCAGACTTGTCTACGGATGCATTCCTGGCATCGCTTAAATAGATGATCGGAAGAAGAGGCCTTCCGCCAGACATATTTTGCGACAATGGGACCAATTTCATTGGTGCTTACAGCAAAATAGCTGAATTGAAAGCATTTATCTACAAAAGGAAAATCAATATATAATAACAAATTTTTGCTCATTTTGGCGGCATTTGGGATGCTGCAGTCAAATCAGCCAAAGGACAACTGAACCGAAGCACCATGAATGCCAGGCTAACATATGAGGAGCTCACTACAATATTGGTGGAAATAGAAGCCATTCTTAATTCGCGGCCCATATCACCAATCTCTTCCGATCCGAGCGATTCCCGGGCGAAGCATTGATTCCCGGTCACTTCATAACAGGCAGTGCGTTTCGGGAGCGAACAATCGCAGAAAACATTAACCATGTGGATTGATGGGATCAAATAAAGACCATCAAAAATTTATTTTGGAAAAGGTGGTCGCACGACTACATAAGCGAACTTCAATCACGAACAAAGTGGAACACATGAAAACATTTCCAAAGATGCAATGGTTATCATACATGAGGACAATGTACCATGGCAACGATGGCTATTGGGTCGCATTATAGACGTTGTTCCTGCAAAGGATGGAATATTCAGAGTAGTAGATGTGCGAACATCAAAGAAAATTATTCGTCGGCCAATCCACAACATTGCAATATTACCAATTTGAAATTTCTTTCAACGGTGCCGGGATGTTGGGTCACGTAACGACACACCTACATGTTGCCGTAGGACAGGAACACTTGCAAATGCATTTATTTTAAATTCAATCATTACCTTACCAATTGTACATAACTGTCACATTGGCATTTCTATACTAGAGCATGAACTTATAATACAAACAAACATGCATATATCCACATAATTAATATACACAAACATATGGACAGATTTCGTCACTTTGTCATTTCCATCCTTCGCTTGTACATGGCTATGAATATACATTCGTACAAACATTTATGATATTCCTATGTAACTAGAACTAAACTACGTTTCTTATTATACTGAATAAACTGGTATACAGTGAACCACCAAGAGGCGTTGCTTAATTTTGCGATTTTGGTCTTAATTTAGAGCACAGCTCAGTTCCTGTTTTTGTATTTATTCCGCGGTAAGAAAAAAGCTTCTTCACCCTACAAACGCTATAGTAAAGTATGGGTTTGACAGTTGCCGTAAATACCCAATTAGAGAGTTATGGTGATAGGGCCCACGTGCATCCTAGCATCCTCCTGCATACATACAGTGCAGCGGAGCCTTTCTCCGCTCTCTCTTCCACGTGGAGTTTCCACGACAACTTACTATCTGATATAACTCCTAGATACATTGTACTACAGTATTCTTGTAGGGTTATCCCTCCAAGTTTAGGCTTAGTCCAATAAGGACCTTATACTTCCTAGTAAATAATACAAGATCGGTTTTCCCGCATTGGCGGTTAACCCGACTCCAGGTGCCCAGGCATGTACATCCCGAAGTACCTGATCCATCAGAGAGCTAATTGTTGTCAGGCATCTGCCGCTCATGATAACTGAAATAATCTTCTGTCATCTGCATATGTCGAATAACTGGTCCTCCGTCCAACCGCCTAAGCAGTTGGTTTATAACTAGCGTCCACAGCATTGGTGATAAAACCCCACCCTGCGGCATTCCTCTGTTTACAGATTTCGTTGCTTCGCACAGACCCCGTTGCGATGTGATGTTCTGCAGCTTAACATGGAGCCGGTCCAATTTGCTAAAGCTGGATGAAGTTCAATCCTCAACCCGATTGAACTTCATCCAGCTTTTTCTATTATTGCTCTTTTCGAGACATTGTTGAAAACTCTGGCAATGTCGAGAACAAACCCCTAGGGCATGTGTAGGGTTTCTATTATATTATACATTTTACCTGTTAAATTTATATACTTTGTGAATTCAATAATTTATGTTCAATAACTTTATTTTCATTATTTATCGGTCAAAAATCATAATCAAATATAAATATAATTTTAGGCGTTTGTCAATAAAATTTTTACTATAAAATATAATAGTGGTTCCGATCAATCCGTTGAATTTATTAATACGATTTCTAATACTACATTGGCGATACTGCCGGTAACAACAATCGTGAATCGTTAAAATAATAGTCAAATGAAATAAGAAATTTTTGTGATTTTGCGACAACTAAAATTACTAGAAGAGCAAACACGTTGAATAATTTGCCGAACACAACAATAACACAAGCTGTTAACTTCACCATGCGTCCGTCCGTGGAATTTATACCCAATACGATCACACAAAGTACAACAACATTTTTAAATACTTTCCCTGCCGAAAAACAATTATCCTTACATGATAACACAAATAAATTCACACTAAGGGGCAGTAGCAGCAATTACACGCCAAATATATTACCAGTAACGCAACAACAATTGCCATTAAATAATCGTGTAAAAAACGTTTTTCAAAATTAACAAAATCTTCAGAGTCACAAAGCGAATCCGACGCAGTCACAAGCGACAACAAATAGTGGCACATCAGTGCAAATACAGGCATATAATCAATTTAAATACACACCCACTTACAATCTTACAACAGCCTCCGTTTGAAGTGTCATTATTTCAGGCGTTACCGCTGCATCATCATCAGCCTTTCCATCAAAATTATCATCAAACATTGCAAGAGCAACAACAACAAACTTTACAACAACAGCAACAACTACAAATACAACACAATTAGAAGCCATTGCATAAATAATAATTACGGAAACAAACTAAATATTCGCAAGTATTATAATGATATCATCTTTTATATATGTATATTAATATATAGATTAGACTGGGTCGATTTATTAACCGATATCGCGCCATTGATTTTTCGATAGGATTTGGGCTCAAAAAAAAACGTTCCACTACGCATACCCAAAAAATAATTTCCGAGGCTGCGAAAAAAAATGACAAAAGGGTAAATTTTTCGACCAAAACACTCCCCAAAACCAAAACAAAAAAAAAATATTTTTTTCTTTCAATAACTGTTATTGCCAACACTCTTAAAACGAAAAATCGATGGCGCGATATCGGTTAACTTTCGTCCATACAAATCGAGCCAGGTTAATATAGATATACCTATTATTATTATTGTAAACTCCTTCTTTTTGAGATTTAGAAAGACATTTTTACATTTATTAACGTTGAATTTTAAACGTTATTTTTTATTTTAATTATGCTTCGCACACCAGAAACACATCTACACCAACACATCGAGTTAACGAAGGTACTTCTTCACAAAACAAATAATAAATCCATATGCGAATCAAAACAATAACGAAATTTATTATTTACTGCAGTAAAACTTCCTCAGTTTTGGACAAATTTTCCTGAAGCATGGTTAATACATGCCAAAATTCAGTTTAATACTAAAAAAATTACTCAAGAAACAACTAAATACGAGTATTAGGGTGGAGTGAATTTATTTTTTTTCGAAATCGCTTTTGGCGGACCTCCAGAAAGTTGCTTTCTAGACCAGAATTAAGGTTGAAAATTTTTATTTCACACATATTATATGTTTAGAGGTGCCCCAACGCAACTAAACTTGAAAGAGACGGTAGGTACAAATTTATTATTATTTTTTTTTTCTCACTGATTTACTCTCGCTTGTTGTTATTGTGCTCATTGATTTCAAAGCCTACTGATTTTCATGGCCTACTATGTGCCTGTAAAACTCTTACTTATACACTCGATTAGAAACATATTATTATCAACAAAAAACTGTAAAATACCATTTAAAATTTGTCGTTTTTAGTTATAATATGTAATTTTACCAAAGTTATGTATATTAAAAAAGAAATAAAATAAATATGTAAATAATGAGCTTTGTAAAATCAGGATTATTTTGCTCAGCTTATTGTGGCTGGGGGCACCTCAAAACGCCATCCTACGAAAATAACATTTGGTGGTTGTGGTTAACTCTTATAAAGACAACTTTTCATTGCTAGGCCATTACAAAAAAAAAAAGAAAATCCATAGGGTATCACTCCACCCTAACGAGTATATTATTACTGAATTATCTAATGAGTTTATAATGACCAGTTTAGATTTTATTCAAAAACCACCAGAAATAAATAAAACTTCTGCATTAAAACAAATTTTGATTGAAAGACATTCCTTAAGTGAGAATGCGATTTTAGATAAAGTGTTGTCCGATTGTGAAATGGGTTATCGTAAACCTTCGGAATTTTACCGATCTTTAGTTCTACTTTCTGGTTCTAATTTTAGCCAAGAAATATTAAAGAAACTTTGGATGCGAAAATTACCCAAAATTTTGAATGCAATTTTAACAAGTTCGAATTTCAATGGCATAAATGATTCAACTAAGTTATTACTTTGAAAAACAGTTCTCAAAATTCTAAAGAGAAAATTGTATTATTACTAATTTGGTTAAGACAACATATTTAATTTGTGAAAATTTTCAAAAATTATCTTTTGAATTAAGTGAAATTAAAAAAGATATTAGTCAGAATTATTCAAGATAACGTTCAACAAGTAGAAATAGCTTTAGAAGTCGATAATCCTGATCGTGATAATCCCAACTGGTTATGTGGATATCATTACAAATTCGGAAATAAAGTTAGGAGATGTGAAGAATCATTTGCTTTTGTGAAAAATAGTAATCAACAAACTAAAATGTTTCGTTGTTGCAGCGACAAATAACGGAATTTCAGAAATATCAACTCTTCGCTTATTTATATTTGACAAAGAAAACAAGTTAAAGTTTTTTATTGATAGTGGGGCAGAAATTTCAGTGCTTCCAGCTTCGAAATTCTCGTGTACAAAGAATCATCAGATATTATCTTAACAGCAACTAATGGTTCAACGATTTTTACATATGGAAAAAAACTTGTAAATGTTAATTTAGGTTTAAGGCGGGAATTTCCTTTTGTGCGAAACCGATATATGTGCAGATTTTTTATGCAAATATGGACTTCTCATTGATATTAAAAAAAACGTTTAGTAGATCCATTAACAAATTTATCAGTTAACATAATTTCGTACTATTGTAACAGCTCTTTTCCAAACATTTTTTCAGTAGAAGTTCAATACACAAAATTGTTGAAAGAATTTCCTTCCCTTATAGAAGAGCCAAATTATTCAAAACCAGTTAAACATACCTCAGTTAATATTGTAACGAATGTTAGCAGCACTGAGCGATGCTATCGTCTCTAAGCGGATGCTAAGCAGTGACGTGAATGCACATCAATAATTCAATCATTATGTATTTACATAAACGAAACAATAACTGCGTCTACATATATGTACCATGTACGTATACGAGCAGCGGAGGGACAATGCACTAACACATGCATATATCTGAAAAGTTTGAGAGCTACTGGACTAGTAGATTCTGGAAGCGCCTAAAAAAAGTATAAAAATTGGTCATGGACAATGCTAGTAGATTCTAGAAAAATGCGAACGAGGAAACCAAAGAGTATAAAAGGCGACAGATGTAGAGACGCTGTAATTCAGTTTGAGTTGAGCTATCAATCAGTTTGATTAAGCACGCGATCTGGCGGCCAATAGTACAGTTTCATTTGAGTTATCAATCAGTTTGGTTATTAAGCCAGCGAGTAGCAAAGTATAAGTGTTATTGTGAAGTACTTTAATAAAGGCCGTTTTTCCATTATTCAATTTATTCAACAGTTTAGTGATTCGAACTTAGCAGAGGATTTCAAATAAGGGGATTTGCAGAAAATTCGTTACAATTGGTGTCAGAAGAGGAATTGTTGAATAAATTCCGAAGATTGGGAATACAACTTGGACATGGCAAAGTTCAGTGTATTGAAGATCCAGCAACTGAAAAAGGAGTTGGAGAACCGTGGATTAAATACAACCGTCAATAAGATCGAACTTCAAGCACGGCTACGAGAGGTAATGGAGTCGCAAGGAATTGATGTGGACGAGTTTGTCTTTTATCCTGATGGGGACGAAACAACAACAAAAATTGAAGAGAAAAACGAAACCTCGCAGACGGTTACCAGCACAGACTTGAACATGATATTGGCTGCAATATCTGCACAAACATCGACAGTAGCATCAATGTCGTCGCAATTGGCATCCCAACTGGAAGCGCAAGAGGCACGTATAACAGAAATGTCATCGCAAATATCCACCAACATGTCATCTCAGCTGGAATCGCAGGAGACATGCATAACATCCAAGATTGAAGCACAAGAAACGCGTATGTCAGAAATGTCGATACAGATTACATCGAAGATTGAAGCACAAGAAACGCGTATGTCAGAAATGTCGACACAGATTACATCGAAGATTGAAGCACAAGAAACGCGTATGGCAGAAATGTCGACACAGATTACATCAAAGATGGAGACACAACTGAAAGAACAAGAGGCACGCATAACAGTACAACTCGAAGCGCAAGAGGCGCGTATATCATCAAAACTCGAAGCACGTATGAACGAGAAAATAACGCAGTTTGAGGAAAAATCGAACCCGAGGTGGATGCTTTGAGAGGTCGTATACAAGAGTTGCAATTAAACCGCCCAGCTGTTTCAGCCAGCAATACAAAGGTAAAGACACCATCCTTTGACGGTTCTGTTCCTTTTGAGGTCTTTAAGCTACAGTTTGAGAATACCGCAGCAGTGAACCAATAGAATGCGGAAGATAAAGTTGCTGCACTGTTCGTGGCATTGAAGGGGCCAGCAGCGGAAATCCTACAGACGATTCCCGAAGGAGAGCGGAACAATTATGAAGCATTGATTGCTGCTGTAGAACGACGTTATGGAAGCGAGCATAGAAAACAGATATTCCAAATTGAGTTGCAAAACCGCTACCAAAAAGCAAATGAGACATTACAGGAGTTTGCCTCGGATGTTGAAAGGGTGGCACATTTGGCAAATGCGGACGCACCCGTGGAATACACCGAGAGGGTAAAAATCCAGAGTTTTATAAATGGCATAAGGGACGTAGAAACGAAGCGAGCGACATATGCAAACGCAAAACCCACATTCGCAGAAACGGTATCCTATGTACTGACTCAAGAAACAGCGTCGCTATTGAGTAAGCCAGTTTTCAAAGCACGCCATGTGGAAATAGAAAGGCCAGAGTGGGTAGACGCAATATTGGAGGCGCTGAAAGGATCGCAAAAGCGGAGTGAAAAAGTTGTCAAATGCTTCAAATGCGGGAAGTCCGGTCACAATGCACGTCATTGCGATCTTGGTCCTAATAGTTCCAACAATGTGGGTGGCCGTAAACGCAAAGCTGGCGGAAATAAGCAAGAGCGTGTCGAATGTAAAGAACGAAAACTTGCCCGGCTATTGAATGTCCTGTGATATCTGTGTCGCTAATTGGAAGGAAATCAAGCAGTCTTACCGTCAGAGGGAATGTGGATGGTAAAGAACGTGTACTGGCTGTATATACGGGCGCATCTCATTCCTTGATCCTGTAATTAACCAAGGTGAAAGTGGGCCTAGGTGAGACTCCGCCAATATAGATCCTTAGGAACTCAACCATGAACCAGGGCACCGACTAATCAACATCTTAGTTCTCCGAGTACATATAGAGTTTAAGGAGCGGGTACTCTGTTTGCTACTACCAGCTAGTCTTCAGCGAATGAGGGTGGGAACTTGCTCCTACACTGACTTTTCTCGGCTTCACATAAAAATTTCAAACAGAGATTTGAAAAAAAAATTATTTGTGGCCAACAAGGGTTACACCTGCTAAAAATTAAATTTGCCTAATCCTTACCAAATCCTACAAACTCCAAGTTGAAACCTGCTTACCTCCGTTGTCATACCAATAGCCTGGTTAAACTCTTCCGGCCGCGCTGTGGAAGGCTGAAGGTGTTGTTGCCATTCCGTCATAACCCACCCAACCTGCTAAAAGAAATCATATACGTTTGCTCTTTTAGCCCAAAAGAATACCTACCATTGCCTCCGCTAGCAACTATAGAAAAAATTTACACCATCATGTCCATATTAAATTTTTCGACTTAACTTTATTACAAAACTGATGTTATTTCCATTCCCTGATTTCATTCTCCACAACTTACTATTCGATATACACCTACATAGATAAGTAACCTAATAGTTCATGTTAGTGTGCATCATCATACCAATTTTGACACAATATGGTCTCAGCAAACTTACAGCAAAATAGTCAAATCAAAAAAAAATATGTACCATATCAAACAACTTCTTAATATATGTATACATATGAGTGTCTGAAGTCAACATTCTCTGTTTATATTTATAACAGCTTGCAATCCATCTCTCTGAATATAACATACATATTTCTGTTCTCATTCCATCTATGAATAATGCTGGTTCGAGAGACTCTCAATATTGCCAAATATTTTACTAGTCGCTCTCTATTAAAATTCATACATACTAGAGTATTAACGTAAACCTAACAGCTAACATTCCTTTTCCCATTGTTAACATTTCTCGTATCTACAATATATTAAGAGTAGCATAGTCTCTCTATATTTAACTTCAAGTTCACAACATTCATGCTACAGTGTGGTTATTACACATACATTCTAATGCAAAATTTAAACGGTTGTCGTTGAGAGAGTGAGCGAGTGAGCGAGATCAATTACTCCGATTCATTCTCTACGGCTAATAATCTCCGAGTTCTATTACCAAGCTCTCGTTTGCTCACTATATGGTAATTAAAACTTTTAGTGCTTGAAGCGGGCAGACAAAAACAAAAGGCACTGTTAACAGCTGAAGTTAAAGCTACGGCCTTTACGTACTAAGAAAATAAACGACTATGTAAAGACAAAAGGCATATGTTATCGTAGCAGACAAACTTGCTACACATTTAATGGCCATGTTGCCACTGGCCTTATTCGATTGGATAGGATACAGTTTAATAAATAATTCAATTTGAGACACAAATTACATTATTTAGTAAACTCTTCCATATAGACTTTTTCTTTTAGATGTTCTAAGTGCCTTTTTAAGCGGTAGGTGTGAATAAAGAAGTTTTCATATATATACATGTATGGTCATCGAATGACTTACCCACTTATCCTCCTTCCACTGGCCAGTTGATGGGGATGATGGCGGCTAGGCATCAGCTAATAAAACTGAAAAAAAATATAGGAAATCACTTTCACCATTCACCACTTCCGTACGTCGGGGCTATTTGGCTCTCGGTGCAAGCATTCTTCCCCTGTTATGACCGGTCTTTCGATTTTCGATCGCCAATCTTTTGGTACCTTTGGTACGTTACTTAAATTTCACTCCCTTTTTCCCTATTTTACACTCACTCACTCTAACATTACATCTCTCTTCCCTCTATTACTAACTTCACCTTTGTTTTCTAAAATAAAATTTATAATTTATTATTAATACAAAAATTTTTTTTTTCCTTTACAACTTCTAGACATTATGAAATTATGCCTATTTAATTTAAATCCATGACCCCGATCCGCTCGTTTCCGGCTCCTGCGACTGCTTCCTGTGGCTTAGGTTTCAAGTTTCTTCTTCCGAATTACACCCTCCTTTACAAAATAAATTTAACTTTTGGCGATTATTCCCGTCTTACGCAATTTTCCCCCTTTTTTTTTTCTTTTTTTTTTCTAGTTGCTATTTGTTTATGTATTTACGAATGTTCCTTAATAGCATCCTTCTTTTTCGCAGCACAATGCTCGCAAAATTTTTCTTCGGAAAACATTTTAAAGGTCTTATTTAAAATTTTTTTTTTTTCTCTTTTTCGTCACTGAAAGCTTAGTTAACTTTCCTATCCGAATTCTACAAACCAAAACTTTTTAATAGGTAAGCATTTTACAGTTTTATTTCTTTTTTTTTCTAAATCCAATCCACGAAAATTCTATGCAAGATTATTGCATAACTTATTATTAGTTTAATTAGTATTTCGTGTTTCAAAAGGGTTTTTTTTTTCTTTTTTTCTTGGTTTTTTCTTGTTCGTCAGAAAAATTATGTTCCTTCCGCGGTTGGTTTTTTTCTTCAAAAAAAAAAAGTTCACTTTTCCTTTTCTTTTTTTTTCTAACTACAACTCAAACAAGTTTATTGTATAATTTATTAATTTATTATTAAGTTATCATTTCGGGTTTCAAAAAGGTTTTTTTTTTCTAACACCACTTTTTTTTCTAACTACAACTCAAACAAGTTTATTGTATAATTTATTAATTTATTATTAAGTTATCATTTCGGGTTTCAAAAAGGTTTTTTTTTTCTAACACCAATTTTTTTTTCGAAAGTTTTTGGTTTAGTTTAAACCTTATATTTATTTTAGTTTCGCGTTTGGGTTTTTTTTTTTTTTCTTCAAAAAATGTTCCTTTTTTTTCTCTCTCGGACGGCAAAAGCGTTTCTTTTTTTTCTTCAAATTTTCTTAAACTTTATTATTTAACTGGTTGACAACCGCCCGAACTCAACTTATTCACCAGCACGACTTTCACTATTAGATCTCCAACATCAACTGTTCTAAGCTTGCGTTAATATTTGTTTCCTAAGCTAGACTTCAACCGCAATCCCGCTATTTCCTTAAAAAAATTTATTTACGAACTATTTGACTCCAAAAAAAAATTGTTTGCGAACTATTTTATATGCTATTGTTGTTATAATTTTATATCCTACACCAACATATTAGATCGAACCCTACTCCAATGCTTCTCGCCGTTATTTTCTCATTTTTCTCGAAACTATTCATCTCACTTCTTCGGTATCATTTGAGACATTCTCAACCACAGTGCCAGTCCCGCTGTTAAGGTATCTGCTATAAACTGTTCCCACTTTTCGAACTCATCTTCGAGCGTGTACCCTAACATAGCCGAATTCGCTCGACCGCTGTTAACGTACGCGGTCAAATGTTGTTCAATCGTACTGTTAAAGGTATTGGGGAATATCAACATTTGTAATCTATTCCTATTTCCTATGGCGACCGGATGTAAGCAGTAATAGGACTTCCACATAAATCTCCCACCCTACACCACAGGTTCTTTGATATTGCTTAATGGGATGAGCACAAAGCAAAGGACCTGAAAACATGGAGATTTATGAGGGGTAAATAAACATAATCAAGGTGAGCTGTTAAGGTAACTTCAAATTTTTACCATAGATCTTTTGCATGGTAGGTTCCTATCACTTTGCCATGCAGGTCTTCTAAGACATAGTAGCATGATCCTTTAATGGCCTTAATTTTGGCCTTTACTCCGGTTGGTGCAAGCTTCGCGCTAAAATTGCTAGCTAGGTTGCTCTGCACAAAGTTTCGTCGCGTAACGATTTGGCCTACTTGGAAGTTTCTACTACGGCTTCGTAGATTATACGTGTTTGTATTTCGGATATGTGCTTTTTCCAAATTCTTCCTTATGGTATCTCTTATGAGGTGGACGTTGTCGGGGCGGTCTAGTCTTGCAGTATTGTCATTTAACAGTTGTAACTTTCGGAGTAGTCTGTAGTCTGTTCCGTGGGTAATCATGTGTTGTCCGAACACGGCAAAGTATGGGGTATATCCCAGCGATTGGTGTAAGCTATTACGCAGAGCACAGTTAATGCTGCTGGTGTATGCATCCCATTCCCTCTGATCCTTGCGTATGTAACTTCTAAGAGCCTCATTGATTGAACGATTCACTCTTTCTGATGCATTCGACTGTGGCGAATAAACAGCAGTAGTGATATGTGAAACACCATATTTCGTCAAAAATCCCTCGAACTCCTTACTTTTGAATTGGCTACCATTATCCGTGATAACGCTTTCAGGGGTCCCAAAACAATCAAACACATTTTCCTTTAAATAGCCTATTATCAAGTTGGAGGTAAACCTTTTTAAGGGTTTTAAAAATACAAACTTCGTCAAATGATCGAGAATAATCAATAAGCCGATGTTACCTCTCTTTGAACGGGGAAACGGTCCTATCAGGTCCATATATAGTATTTGGAACGGTCTATCTGACACAATTTGTTGTCCCATTGGCGGTCGTAATGTAGTTGTTGGAGCTTTAGAAGTTTGACAATCTTCACAGTTACGTATGTACTCGCGAATTTGTGTAACCATACCTGGCCAATAGAACTTCCGCCGAAGGCGTTCTACCGTTTTGGCTATCCCACAATGTCCTGCAGATGGTGGATCGTGGGCCGCGGATATTACATGTTGGCGTAGTTCGGCCGGCACATATAATTTCCACGCTTTGTCATCTGAATCACTGTTACCGGTAGCAAAGTCTGTACGATGGTAGATGTATCCATCGATAACCTGAAAGTCGGGTAAATTCGAGTTCTGGAACTGACGCTTCAGTTCTTCGTATTCAGGCGAGTTGAAAGCATCGGAGCCTAAATCAATTTCTGGTAAAATGGTTAGTTCTAATTCATTGATTTCGGTTTCAGACATGTCTTCGGGTATACGCGATAAAGCATCCGCGATTACATTTTCACTTCCCTTTTTGTGTTCAATAGTAAAATTAAATCCCTGTAATTTGATCGCCCATCTGGCTAGTCGACCGCTCAAATCTTTTTGTTGCATGAGCCATCGCAGACTAGCATGGTCCGTCACCACCTTAAACTCCATCCCTTCGATATACATGCGAAATCTCTTTATCGCTAATACTACAGCTAGGCATTCTAACTCCGTCACCGAATAATTTCGCTGGGCCTTATTAAGCTTCTTCGACATATAGGCTATAGGGCGCTCTTGACCGTTATCGTCTTCTTGCAACAGACACGCGCCTATCCCTACTTGACTCGCATCGCATTGTAGTATAAAAGGTTTGTTGTAATTTGGATGAATTAGTACGGGGGCGGAAGTTAATTTCCTTTTGAGGTCATCAAATGCTTTCTGTGCGTCCGGATTCCACGCGAAATGTTTTTTCTTGGAAATTAGTTCTGTTAGATGAAAGGTTACAGAAGAGTAGTCGTCGATAAATCGTCGGTACCATCCGGTCATGCCGAGAAATTTTCGAAGTTGACGTACGGTCTTTGGAACAGGGTAAGTCTCAATCGCAGCAATTTTATCTTGATCTACCTGAAGAGTTCCGTTTCCAACTATAAAACCAAGGTAATTGACTTGGCTTAAACAAAATTTACTCTTTTTGATGTTGATTGTCAAGCCAGCCTTTCGCAATAATGTGGAGACTTCGGACAAATGGATCAAGTGTTCATTAAATGTGGATGATACTACCAACAAATCATCCAAATATACAAAGACCTGAGTTTTTAAATTGTATGGTATTACTTTGTCCATCAGTCTACACATGGTTTGGGGCGCGTTGCATAATCCAAAAGGCATTCTTTTGAACTGATACAGGGGCCTGTTAGGGACGGTAAAGGCAGTCTTCTCCCTCGATTGCTTATCAAGACTAATTTGCCAGAATGCATCCTTTAAGTCAATCTTGGAAATGCAATGAACGGGAGGAAGCCTGCTTAGCAATCCCTCAATATTTGGGATGGGATATGCATCCTTCAACGTCACCTCGTTTACTTTCCGCGAATCTAAACAAAAACGGACCTTTCCTGGTTTCACAATTAAAACTACCGGCGATGACCATGCCGAGCAAGGAGCTTCTTCTATGACTCCTAGTTCCAACATTCTATCTATTTCTTCACATAACAACTTCTCGACTGCAGGGGAGATAGGATAGTGCCTTTGTTTGATTGGCTTTGCATCCCCTGTATCGATAACATGCTCCACTACTTCTGTCAAACCTAGCCCATCTCTCTCAAAACTTGGAAACGAATCTATTATTACTTCTAACTGTCTCTGTTGGTGAGTATTCAACGGCACAACTTCATTAGAATCGTCCTCAATCGCACTTACGTGACTAAATTGAGAATCGAGCTTCACCCCGATGCCAAACTCCTTCCAAAAATCCATACCGCAAATGGCTGACTGTACAATCGAGGGTACTATCAAAAATTCTATTGTTTTCCGTTGTCCGTTGAAGCAAACTGGTATAAAAACTATTCCACTTATTTGTTGTCGTTGGCCATCCGCTGTTTTCACGTATCCCTTACCATCTAAAGCAGACGACCTTTTGGCTAACACCGCTTTCGCCAGCTGGCCTCCTATCACGCTTTTGTTTGCACCGCTGTCTAGTAAAGCAAGTACTTGCTCATCGTTAATCCCTATCTGTATAAACGGCCTGTTATCGGAAGGTTTGTATGCGATAGATGAAATAACTATCTTACGCAAACTCTTCTTCTGGTTCCAAAAGTTTTTCATTCGCCGCGTTGAACGAGGAACAACTTTCGGAAGGGTGGAGAAGATGTCGGCGCGGCGCTGTTTGTATTCCGCCAACCGAACATGATAAGGTTTTAGAGGACTTAACTTAGGCAGAACTGTAGGACTTGTGGCAGAGGGTATGGGATTAGTTAAAAGTTGAACATTTTCTACATCCGAGGCTGATGGTTCGGATATCCTCGACGGCGGACATCCTGACCCCCGTTTTCCTCCCTCCTATTACAATGTTGACAACTGGGCTTGTAGGTGTCTAATCTTCCACAGCCGTAACAAAATACCCGTCGCACTGGGTTTGTGCAGTCTTGGTACCTATGCCCCCTATCGCCACAATTCCAACACTTGAGGTTTTCCGTTGACATTTCGGCGATGGCTGCATGTTCCGTAAGGTCCTGGTCATAAGTACCTTCCGTTACTTCGGTTATATTTCTTCTGGCTGGGAAACTTCGAGTTGGATGGCTGGTCACCACGCTAGCCATGAAATTTTCATGCCGGTGGCACTCCCTTCGAAGAATCGATAAATTGGCAATGTCTAAATGTAATAGCTCATACCTAAGATCAGGCTTTAAATTCCTAACCATGGTTTCAATAAGCTCCTGATCTGCCATGGGGTAACGCAGACGATCATTCATAGCAAGGATCTCGTCCAAGAATTGATCAAATGGTTCATTGGGTCGCTGCTTTCGACGACGTATATTTTCTTTCCTGTCGTAGTCACTCAACTGATCTTTATATTTCTGTCTCAAACCTTCACATAACTCCCCCCAATCTAATCGTTCAGTTTGGCGATGGTGTCGCCAAAACCAAGCTTCCGCATTATCGCTGAACAACATATGTACGTATCGGCATAATAAAACGAAGTCCCCGTTCAAGGACTGCCGTGTTAGCGCATTAACCCGATATATAAAGTCTTCGACAGACATTCCATTTGGTTTGCCTGTGAAACGCACATGCCAGTTAGAAATAAGATTGGAAATTTTGTTAGCCTGTAGATCGCTGGTCCGGGGTAGAGATCCTCTGTCACGGTACGGTCGGGTATGAGGCTCCTCCGGATCATTCAACGGCATGTCCTGTGACCACCTTGGGATGTCTTGATTCGATGGACGCTCGCGATTCCTTCCTAAATTTAAGTGCTCGAGTAGGGCGCTTAACTCACTGCCGATTTGAGCCGTCATTTGTTCGCGGAAGCCATTCAGGGATTCTTGAATTAAGCCCCGTACCATAGAGTCGTCTACCGCGGTGACCTGCGTTTGAGCACTAGCCGTCGGTCTGGCGATTTGTCGCGGTGATCGGTTAAAATTTGGTCTGTTCAAATTTGCTGCCGCGTTTCTAGACGTTTGCGTTACCAAACGCGTGATTGGCCTGTTTCTAGCTACCGCACCCCCTCTCGCGCGGAATGAAGTATTCGACGGTGAAACAGCCGCCTCATTCATACTAGACACGTTTGGGAAATCTGACACTGTAACTGGTTCTCTGCAGGTCGGACAAGAAGCATTGGTTTCTATCCACCTAACTATACATTGCCTGTGAAAGTTGTGCTTGCACGGAGTCTCAACTCGGTCGTGTCGCACAGTATCGCTACAAATGGTGCAGATTAGTTCCTCCTCTGCATTTGTGAGATTCAGATTTTCTGGACTATGACGAACTGCCATTGCAAAAAAAAATCTCAGACTTGTTGATTAAAGAAAAAAAATGTAACGTCTCTGTAAAATTTCGAAAAGTATTTATTATTTATATCAATAACCTACACTTATTTGGGTTTCTTTCTAGAAACAATTTCAATAAAAAGAATAAATTTTTTTTTTTTTTTTTTTTTCCGTAAAGAAAATTCGAATTTATTTGTTTGACATAGTTGCTGCATTTGAGGACTTACATGGGGCATTAAAACTGTAATCACTGCTGGTTGAATTCACCCCGGAAATGGTATGACAATCGATAACAAAACAAACTACCTCTTCTGCAAATTCGAGTTACGTGGCGAGAGTTTAGGTACTAACTAACTACCTCTCCAACCACCTACACCCGTATTGCAAAAAAAAATGATGCGGTGAACAACGCGAGTAGTCTACCGAGGTAACCCAGTAGAGAAAATCTCGAGCGAAGTTTTACCAAAACAAAAAAAATAAAAGTTAAGTATTTATGTATATCACTTTCTTCGGGTATGACTTCGACATAAGCCAATTGTCATCAATATCTCCGACTAAAGTGCAGTTGGAATCTAATGCATTCTGCTAAAGTATCTCCGGTTCACCTCCGAAATAATCCAGATCATGACACTCCAAGAAAGAATCTTTTGGCAGATGCGAAATTATAGAACAAAAAAAAATATATACAAAATTTTATGGAAACGTAACCTTCGTTGGCCCCACACTTGGACGCCATTTATGTAATGAACCAAGGTGAAAGTGGGCCTAGGTGAGACTCCGCCAATATAGATCCTTAGGAACTCAACCATGAACCAGGGCACCGACTAATCAACATCTTAGTTCTCCGAGTACATATAGAGTTTAAGGAGCGGGTACTCTGTTTGCTACTACCAGCTAGTCTTCAGCGAATGAGGGTGGGAACTTGCTCCTACACTGACTTTTCTCGGCTTCACATAAAAATTTCAAACAGAGATTTGAAAAAAAAATTATTTGTGGCCAACAAGGGTTACACCTGCTAAAAATTAAATTTGCCTAATCCTTACCAAATCCTACAAACTCCAAGTTGAAACCTGCTTACCTCCGTTGTCATACCAATAGCCTGGTTAAACTCTTCCGGCCGCGCTGTGGAAGGCTGAAGGTGTTGTTGCCATTCCGTCATAACCCACCCAACCTGCTAAAAGAAATCATATACGTTTGCTCTTTTAGCCCAAAAGAATACCTACCATTGCCTCCGCTAGCAACTATAGAAAAAATTTACACCATCATGTCCATATTAAATTTTTCGACTTAACTTTATTACAAAACTGATGTTATTTCCATTCCCTGATTTCATTCTCCACAACTTACTATTCGATATACACCTACATAGATAAGTAACCTAATAGTTCATGTTAGTGTGCATCATCATACCAATTTTGACACAATATGGTCTCAGCAAACTTACAGCAAAATAGTCAAATCAAAAAAAAATATATACCATATCAAACAACTTCTTAATATATGTATACATATGAGTGTCTGAAGTCAACATTCTCTGTTTATATTTATAACAGCTTGCAATCCATCTCTCTGAATATAACATACATATTTCTGTTCTCATTCCATCTATGAATAATGCTGGTTCGAGAGACTCTCAATATTGCCAAATATTTTACTAGTCGCTCTCTATTAAAATTCATACATACTAGAGTATTAACGTAAACCTAACAGCTAACATTCCTTTTCCCATTGTTAACATTTCTCGTATCTACAATATATTAAGAGTAGCATAGTCTCTCTATATTTAACTTCAAGTTCACAACATTCATGCTACAGTGTGGTAATTACACATACATTCTAATGCAAAATTTAAACGGTTGTCGTTGAGAGAGTGAGCGAGTGAGCGAGATCAATTACTCCGATTCATTCTCTACGGCTAATAATCTCCGAGTTCTATTACCAAGCTCTCGTTTGCTCACTATATGGTAATTAAAACTTTTAGTGCTTGAAGCGGGCAGACAAAAACAAAAGGCACTGTTAACAGCTGAAGTTAAAGCTACGGCCTTTACGTACTAAGAAAATAAACGACTATGTAAAGACAAAAGGCATATGTTATCGTAGCAGACAAACTTGCTACACATTTAATGGCCATGTTGCCACTGGCCTTATTCGATTGGATAGGATACAGTTTAATAAATAATTCAATTTGAGACACAAATTACATTATTTAGTAAACTCTTCCATATAGACTTTTTCTTTTAGATGTTCTAAGTGTCTTTTTAAGCGGTAGGTGTGAATAAAGAAGTTTTCATATATATACATGTATGGTCATCGAATGACTTACCCACTTATCCTCCTTCCACTGGCCAGTTGATGGGGATGATGGCGGCTAGGCATCAGCTAATAAAACTGAAAAAAAATATAGGAAATCACTTTCACCATTCACCACTTCCGTACGTCGGGGCTATTTGGCTCTCGGTGCAAGCATTCTTCCCCTGTTATGACCGGTCTTTCGATTTTCGATCGCCAATCTTTTGGTACCTTTGGTACGTTACTTAAATTTCACTCCCTTTTTCCCTATTTTACACTCACTCACTCTAACATTACATCTCTCTTCCCTCTATTACTAACTTCACCTTTGTTTTCTAAAATAAAATTTATAATTTATTATTAATACAAAAATTTTTTTTTTCCTTTACAACTTCTAGACATTATGAAATTATGCCTATTTAATTTAAATCCATGACCCCGATCCGCTCGTTTCCGGCTCCTGCGACTGCTTCCTGTGGCTTAGGTTTCAAGTTTCTTCTTCCGAATTACACCCTCCTTTACAAAATAAATTTAACTTTTGGCGATTATTCCCGTCTTACGCAATTTTCCCCCTTTTTTTTTTTCTTTTTTTTTTCTAGTTGCTATTTGTTTATGTATTTACGAATGTTCCTTAATAGCATCCTTCTTTTTCGCAGCACAATGCTCGCAAAATTTTTCTTCGGAAAACATTTTAAAGGTCTTATTTAAAATTTTTTTTTTTTCTCTTTTTCGTCACTGAAAGCTTAGTTAACTTTCCTATCCGAATTCTACAAACCAAAACTTTTTAATAGGTAAGCATTTTACAGTTTTATTTCTTTTTTTTTCTAAATCCAATCCACGAAAATTCTATGCAAGATTATTGCATAACTTATTATTAGTTTAATTAGTATTTCGTGTTTCAAAAGGGTTTTTTTTTTCTTTTTTTCTTGGTTTTTTCTTGTTCGTCAGAAAAATTATGTTCCTTCCGCGGTTGGTTTTTTTCTTCAAAAAAAAAAAGTTCACTTTTCCTTTTCTTTTTTTTTCTAACTACAACTCAAACAAGTTTATTGTATAATTTATTAATTTATTATTAAGTTATCATTTCGGGTTTCAAAAAGGTTTTTTTTTTCTAACACCACTTTTTTTTCTAACTACAACTCAAACAAGTTTATTGTATAATTTATTAATTTATTATTAAGTTATCATTTCGTGTTTCAAAAAGGTTTTTTTTTTTCTAACACCAATTTTTTTTTCGAAAGTTTTTGGTTTAGTTTAAACCTTATATTTATTTTAGTTTCGCGTTTGGGTTTTTTTTTTTTCTTCAAAAAATGTTCCTTTTTTTTTTCTCTCTCGGACGGCAAAAGCGTTTCTTTTTTTTCTTCAAATTTTCTTAAACTTTATTATTTAACTGGTTGACAACCGCCCGAACTCAACTTATTCACCAGCACGACTTTCACTATTAGATCTCCAACATCAACTGTTCTAAGCTTGCGTTAATATTTGTTTCCTAAGCTAGACTTCAACCGCAATCCCGCTATTTCCTTAAAAAAATTTATTTACGAACTATTTGACTCCAAAAAAAAATTGTTTGCGAACTATTTTATATGCTATTGTTGTTATAATTTTATATCCTACACCAACATATTAGATCGAACCCTACTCCAATGCTTCTCGCCGTTATTTTCTCATTTTTCTCGAAACTATTCATCTCACTTCTTCGGTATCATTTGAGACATTCTCAACCACAGTGCCAGTCCCGCTGTTAAGGTATCTGCTATAAACTGTTCCCACTTTTCGAACTCATCTTCGAGCGTGTACCCTAACATAGCCGAATTCGCTCGACCGCTGTTAACGTACGCGGTCAAATGTTGTTCAATCGTACTGTTAAAGGTATTGGGGAATATCAACATTTGTAATCTATTCCTATTTCCTATGGCGACCGGATGTAAGCAGTAATAGGACTGCCACATAAATCTCCCACCCTACAATCCGATATGACTTGGTCAACAGGAGAGTAAAACCGTTACCTGGAGCAAAGTTGCGTACGGTCACTGGCGAGTATAACCAAGTTCAGGGAGAAGTGATATGTGAAGTATTGATTGGGAAGGTCATGGTTCTACACAAATTTGTTGTGGCGGAGATTGTTGATGAAGTTATATTGGGAGTGGATTTCTTGGTGGACCATGACATCAAGATCGATATGCAGAGAAGGGTGATGTGTTATGAGAACCAAGATGTGCCACTTAACTTTAGTTTGGAAAAAGGGTTCAGCAGTAATCGGGTACTGGTGGAGAAGACTCGACGAAGGCCACGAAATTCAAAGGTAAAGGTTGATGGAACAAATGGGCCAAACAAATCAAAACCGAAGGTACCTGTGAGAGGAACACTGGCATTGAAAAGCCCTAACGGACGTACTAAAACGAAGAAAGAATGCAAGGGTGGTTTCAAGCCAAGGCACACTACTGTTGTGAAGCGTCGGAACGATACTGATTATGCAAAGCAAATCCGTCCAGCGCAAGTTCTGCGAAGTAGTTCTTCATTGGCCGAGCAACAGAGTGCGAGGGAACGATCCAGGATAATGAGTAGTAAGATGAAACACAGGGACGGCAAGGAAAATAATTCGGAAGGTTTCCGGGAGGGAGATTTGGTACTGTTATACAACCCTCACCGGCGGAAAGGTGTTCCATCCAAATTTCGGTGCAGTTGGGAAGGCCCGTACAAGGTTGTGAAGAAGATCAGTGATACCATCTACCGCATACAAAGCATTGAGAAACCACGGAGTAGAAGAGTGGTACATTTGGCGATGCTAGCAGCGTTTAGATCGAGAGATTGGTCTGATCGGGACGATCAGACTTAGGTGGAGGGCAGTGTAACGAATGCTAGCAGCACTGAGCGATGCTATCGTTTCTAAGCCGATGGTAAGCAGTGACGTGAATGCACATCAATAATTCAATCATTATGTATTTACATAAACGAAACAATAACTGCGTCTACATATATGTACCATGTACGTATACGAGCAGTGGAGAGACAATGCACTAACACATGCATATATCTGAGAAGTTTGGGAGCTACTGGACTAGTAGATTCTGGAAGCGCCTAAAAGATGTATAAAAATTGTAAATTTTAGTTATAGCTGAGAAGTTTGAGAGCTCATGGACAATGCTAGTAGATTCTAGAAAAATGCGAACGAGGAAACCAAAGAGTATAAAAGGCGACAGATGTAGAGGCACTGTAATTCAGTTTGAGTTGAGCTATCAATCAGTTTGATTAAGCACGCGATCTGGCGGCCAACAGTAGAGTTTCATTTGAGTTATCAATCAGTTTGGTTATTAAGCCAGCGAGTAGCAAAGTATAAGTGTTATTGTGAAGTAATTTAATAAAGGCCATTTTTCCATTATTCAATATTGGAGTTATTTATTCAACAGTTTAGTGATTCGAACTTAGCGAGGATTGCAAATAAGAGGATTTGCAGAAAATTCGTTACAATATGCTAGTTGCAGAAGGTAATCTTCCTTTCTCAAAGCCCAGACGTTTAGACCCAATCAAATATAAGGTAGCTAAAACTGAATTTGATTTTCTTGTAAAAACTGGAATTTTTGGACCATCAAATTCCTCTGTAGCATCACCATTTCATTTAGTACCAAAAGAAGAGAGTAATGATTGACGTCCCTGTGGTGATTTTAGAAGACTTAATACTGTTAATGTTCCTGACCGCTAGCCTTTACCACATATCCAGGATTTTAATATGAATAAAAGAAATAAAAAGGTTTTTTCAAAGTTAGATCTTGTGAAATGGGTGATTGTAAACCTTCGGAATTTTACCGATCTTTAGTTCTACTTTCTGGTTCTAATTTTAGCCAAGAAATTTTAAAGCAACTTTGGATGCGAAAATTACCCAAAAACTTGAATGCAATTTTAACAAGTTCGAATTTCAATGACATAAATGATTTAACTAAATTATCTGATAACATTTGGGAAGTTATCAGTAAAAATGAAATTGCTTTGATAAACAGTTCTCAAAAGTCTAAAGGAGAAAATTTTATTATTATTCTATGTAAATGTTAATTTAGGTTTAAGGCGGGAATTTCCTTTTGTGTCTTTGTTCGCTGATATAGCGAAACCGATATAGGTGCAGATTTTTTATGCAAATATGGATTTCTCATTGATATTAAAAACAAATGTTTAGTAGATCCATTAACAAATTTATCAATTAACATAATTTCGTACTATTGTAACAGCTCTTTTCCAGACATTTTTTTAGTAGAAGTTCAATACACAAAATTGTTGAAAGAATTTCCTTCCCTTATAGAAGAGCCAAATTATTCAAAACCAGTTAAACATACCTCAGTTCATATGCTAGTTACAGAAGGTAATCTTCCTTTCTCAAAGCCCAGACGTTTAGATCCAATCAAATTTAAGGTAGCTAAAACTGAATTTGATTTTCTTGTAAAAACTGGAATTTGTGGACCATCAAATTCCTCTGTAGCATCACCACTTCATTTAGTACCAAAAAAAGATAGTAATGTTTGGCGTCCCTGTGGTGATTTTAGAAGACTTCATACTGTTACTGTTCCTGACCGCTATCCTTTACCACATATCCAGGATTTTAATATGAAGGAAATAAAAAGATATTTTCAAAGTTAGATCTTGTGAAATGGGTGATCGTAAACCTTCGGAATTTTACCGATCTTTAGTTCTACTTTCTGGTTCTAGTTTTAGCCAAGACATTTTAAAGAAACTTTGGATGCGAAAATTACCCAAAAACTTGAATGTAATTTTAACAAGTTCGAATTTCAATGACATAAATGATTTAACTAAATTATCTGATAACATTTGGGAAGTTATCAGTAAAAATGAAATTGCTTTGATAAACAGTTCTCAAAAGTCTAAAGGAGAAAATTCTATTATTATTAATTTGGTTAAGACAACATATTTAATTTGTGATAATTTTCAAAAATTATCTTTGGAATTAAGTGAAATTAAGAAAGAAGTTAGTCAGAATTATTCAAGAAAACGTTCAACAAGTAGAAATAGTTTTAGAAGTCCTGCTAGATATAGTTCGAAATCTCGTGATAATCCCAACTGGTTATATAGATATCATTACAAATTCGGAAACAAAGTTAGGAGATGTGAAGAACCATCTGCGTTAGTGAAAAATAGTAATCCAACAAACTAAAATGTTCCGTTGTTGCAGCGACAAATAACGGAATTTCAGAAATATCAACTCGTCGCTTATTTATATTTGACAAAGAAAACAAGTTAAAGTTTTTGATTGATAGTGGGGCAGAAATTTCAGTGCTTCCAGCTTCGATATTCTCGAATACAAAAAAATCATCAGATATTATCTTAACAGCAGCTAATGGTTCAACGATTTTTACATATGGAAAAAAACTTGTAAATGTTAATTTAGGTTTAAGGCGGAAATTTCCTTTTGTGTCTTTTTTCGCTGATATAGCGAAACCGATTATAGGTGCAGATTTTTTATGCAAATATGGACTTCTCTTTGATATTAAAAAAGCGTTTAGTAGATCCATTAACAAATTTATCAGTTAACATAATTTCGTACTATTGTAACATCTCTCTTCGAAAAATTTTTTCAGTAGAAGTTCAATACACAAAATTGTTGAAAGAATTTCCTTCCCTTATAGAAGAGCCAAATTTTTCAAAACCAGTTAAACATACCTCAGTTCATATACTAGTTAAAGAAGGTAATCTTCCTTTCTCAAAGCCCAGACGCTTAGATCTAATCAAATTTAAGGTAGCTAAAACTGAATTTGATTTTCTTTTAAAACTGGAATTTGTAGACCATCAAATTCCTCTGTAGCATCACCACTTCATTTAGTACCAAAAAAGAGAGAAATGATTGGCGTCCCTTCGTTGATTTTAGAAGACTTAATACTGTTACTGTTCCTGACCGCTATCTTTACCATATATCCAGGATTTTACTAAGAAATAAAAAGATATTTTCAAAGTTAGATCTTGTGAAATAGGCGATCGTGACCTTGGGAATTTTACCGATTTTTAGTTCTACTTTCCCGTTCTAATTTTAGCCAAACAATTTTAAAGAAACTTTGGATGCGAAAATTACCCAAAACTTGAATGCAATTTTAACAAGTTCGAATTTCAGTGACATAAATAATTTAACTAAATTATCTGATAACGTTTGGGAAGTTTTCAGTAAAAAATAAATTGCTTCGATAAACAGTTCTCAAAATTCTAAAGGAGAAAATTCTATTATTACTAATTTGGTTAAGAAAACATATTTAATTTGTGAAAATTTTCAAAAATTATCTTTGGAATTAAGTGAAATTAAGAAAGAAATTAGTCAGAACTATTCAGGATAACGTTCAACAAGTAGAAATAGAAATAGTTTTAGAAGTCCTGCTA
Source organism: Eurosta solidaginis (assembly GCF_040869045.1). Taxonomy (NCBI): domain Eukaryota; kingdom Metazoa; phylum Arthropoda; class Insecta; order Diptera; family Tephritidae; genus Eurosta; species Eurosta solidaginis. Next base: position 102,295,109 of record NC_090320.1, on the reverse strand, counting down.
GATATCGTTCGAAATCTCGTGATAATCCCAACTGGTTATGTAGATATCATTACAAATTCGGAAATAAAGCTAGGGGATGTGAAGAACTATCTGCGTTTGTGAAAAATAGTAATCCAACAAACTAAAATGTTCCGTTGTTGCAGCGACAAATAAAGAAATTTCAGAAATATCAACTCGTCGCTTATTTATATTTGACAAAGAAAACAAGTTAAGGTTTTTGATTGATAGTGGGGCAGGAATTTCAGTGCTTCCAGCTTCGAAATTCTCGTGCACAAAAAAATCATCAGATATTATCTTAACAGCAGCTAATGGTTCAACGATTTTTACATATGGAAAAAAACTTGTAAATGCTAATTTAGGTTTAAGGCGGGAATTTCCTTTTGTGTCTTTGTTCGCTGATATAGCGAAACCGATTATAGGTGCAGATTTTTTATGCAAATATGGACTTCTCATTGATATTAAAAACAAATGTTTAGTAGATCCATTAACAAATTTATCAGTTAACATAATTTCGTACTATTGTTAAATCTCTTTTCCAAAAATTTTTTCAGTAGAAGTTCAATACAAAAAATTGTTGAAAGAATTTCCTTCCCTTATAGAAGAGCCAAATTATTCAAAACCAGTTAAACATACCTCAGTTCATATACTAGTTATAGAAGGTAATCTTCCTTTCTCAAAGCCCAGACGTTTAGATCTAATCAAATTTAAGGTAGCTTAAACTGAATTTGATTTTCTTTTAAAACTGGAATTTGTAGACTATCAAATTCCTCTGTAGCATCACCACTTCATTTAGTACCAAAAAAAGAGTGTAATGTTTGGCGTCCCTGTGGTGATTTTAGAAGACTTAATACTGTTACTGTTCCTGACCGCTATCCTTTACCACATATCCAGGATTTTACTAAGAAATAAAAAGATATTTTCAAAGTTAGATCTTATGAAATGGGTGATCGTATACCTTCGGAATTTTACCGATTTTTATTTCTACTTTCCCGTTCTAATTTTAGCCAAACAATTTTAAAGAAGCTTCGGATGCGATAATTACCCAAAACTTGAATGCAATTTTGACAAGTTCGAATTTCAGTGACATAAATGATTTAACTAAATTATCTGATAACGTTTGGAAAGTTTTCAGTAAAAATGAAATTGCTTTGATAAACAGTTCTCAAAATTCTAAAGGAAAAAATTCGATTATTACTAATTTGGTTTGGAATTAAGTGAAATTAAGAAAGAAATTAGTCAGAATTATTCAAGATAACGTTCAACAAGTAGAAATAGTTTTAGTAGTCCTGCTAGATATCGTTCGAAATCTCGTGATAATCCCAAGTGGTTATGTAGATATCATTACAAATTCGGAAATAAAGCTAGGAGATGTGAAGAACTATCTGCGTTTGAGAAAAATAGTAATCCAACAAACTAAAATGTTCCGTTGTTGCAGCGACAAATAAAGAAATTTCAGAAATATCAACTCATCGCTTATTTATATTTGACAAAGAAAACAAGTTAAGGTTTTTGATTGATAGTGGGGCAGAAATTTCAGTGCTTCCAGCTTCGAAATTCTCGTGCACAAAAAATCATCAGATATTATCTTAACAGCAGCTAATGGTTCAACGATTTTTACATATGGAAAAAAACTTGTAAATGCTAATTTAGGTTTAAGGCGGGAATTTACTTTTGTGTTGTAACGTAGCGTTACAATAATATCACCCCCCTGTATTTCCTTATTAACTTAAACCTGAACCCCCCTGTACTTATTTCTCTATGGCATATCCAACAACCACTATGGTAAATAACCACACGCTACCAACGACTGACAGCAAACCAATTGTGTGTTCCTTCAACACAAGAAAATCACAATAATGGTGTATTGGTTTCTCAACCAGTTTGCGGCACCACTCATATAAACAGCGAATTTGCATTTTTGCAACTCAGTCCTCGCAGGTGAGCCAGCCGGAGTGGATGTCTTTTTAAAGACATTCTTTTCCCTCCTGCTAGCTAGCTAAGTGGAAGGGGTGCCGTCATGGCGCGGGTCACCCTTCACCTGGGCTGGACGGCGCGAGTGGTGTCTTCGGACTATCTCCCTCCGTCGTCCACCTAGGTGTTGGAGGGCACAACGCCCTAATGACTAAACCGCCCCTCCCCCGCAGCTAGGACTGAGCGGAAGGGGGCGCTGGTATTGCGCGGGTCACCCTTCAACTGGGCTGGACGGCGCGAGTGGTGTCTTCAGACTATCTCCCTCCGTCGCCCACCCAGGTGTCGAGTGGCGCGACGCGGAACGACCAAGCGACCCCTCCCCCCTCAGCCCTTGTATAATAAGTTGGCCGGAGCGGGTTTAACCACTCCCACTAGCGAGCTGGGGAGAAGAGGGTGCGGCCGTGGCGCGGACCACCCCCCTTGCTACGCCCGGACGACGAGAGTGGTATCTTCGGACTATCTCCCTCCGTCGCCCTGGCCAGGCAGGGGATGGCTCGCTGCCCGAACGACCGCACGCCCCCTCTCCACAGCTCTGGTTTCGGCGGTGGGCCGATGTGTGTGCACAGGAGCTAGCGCTGTGCCGTTAAGGTGCACTTCCCCTCCGCGTACGGATCGATCCACGGTGTATCGGCTGGTACGGCCCCGTCCCCCTTACGCACCTTTTATTAGCGTGCAAGTAGGGAGGCGGGGGTGTCCAGCGGTGAAACCAGCGCTAACCCGAGTCCTCGCAGTCTCTTCCCCAGGTACGCGCTCCGTAGCCCACCGACGCTGCCGTCCTATCGTCGCCCCTCTGGTGCCGCCGCTGCTTAAATCCCGCCGGTGCTACGCCCACCGTTGGCCGTCCAGCATACTACCGCCGTGCCCATCCAGCCTCGCTGCCACACCAGCCACTGGCCGCTTACCATCCTACCACCGTTAAGCCGCTGCATCCGTCCAGCCGCTGCTACGGCGACCGTTGGCCGCCCGCCATCCTACCGCCGGTAAGCCGCTGCATCCGTCCCGCCTCTGCTACGACGACCGTTTGCCGTCCGCCATTATACCGCCGTTAAGCCGCTGCTTCTATCCCGCCGCTACTTCCGTACCGCCGTACCAATCCGTCCGTTACCAGACCGTTCAACCGCTCTACAGAACTTCCTCTACTCCAAGAACCGTTAGCCGCCGCTTCACCCCCTCGCCATCACCGGCGGAAAGCTGCTGCCCGCCTAACATCTCCAGCCGTGTGTGCGTGTGTCCGTAACACATTAATATTGTGTGTTTATTCAGTAGGGGTTTGTGGGACTTTTATTCGACTTTGGATTGACTGAGCGTTACCCCAGCCTTAGACGAAACCCACCTCATAAATGGCACCCGAGCAGGGACCCTCATCCGCAGATGACCGTGGAAAAACAAATACAACAACAGTGCCGGTGCGGGTTCGACGAACACACCATCAGAAACAACAAACACACCGGCCCCCGAAGTTACGATGCTGAATACCGACTCACTCAATTGGACCTACTTACTGAAAAGGGAGAGGCTGATAGAGGAGTGCAAGAAGCATAGGATTTACGTGGAGGGCGAAACCGTAGCCGATCTGCGCCGCGCGCTGAGCACGTACGTACAAACAACACGCACGAGGAAATCAAGCGAAGACCTACTGAAGGAGTTGGAGAAGGAAGTAGAAGAGGACGAAGGAAAGCCAGTTAAACTACCAACACCGACACTAAACATCTCCCCCACACCACCGACCAAATCAATCCCCACCATCCCGATTCATAATCCCCAACCGCATGCGCATGAGTGAGAACGGGCACCACCGAAGCGAGACGAAATGATCACCGGTGAGCTAATGAATACCGTCCGCCACTGGGATCTGCATTTTTCGGGAGAGGAGTCGCTGCACGCATTTCTGGAGAGAATAGAGGAGATCGCCCAATGTTACCGCATCCCCGTCGACCGGCTCTTCCTAACGCTGTCGGAACTGCTGCGTGGCAAAGCACTCCAATGTTACCGCATTCGTAAGCAACAAATCAACCACTGGAGCGATTTTCGAAGGGAGGTGAAAAATGTTTTTCTGCCTAAGCGTCATCTTCAACATTTAGAAGAGGCCATCCGAAGACGCAGGCAACAAGGCCAAGAAAAAGCCAAGGACTACGTCCTCGCAATGGAAACGCTGATCTGCGAGCATCCGACAATGTGAAAAGAAAGCCACCTCGAACGAATACACGATGGCCTACGCGTTGAATACCGCCTCTTCGTCAAGCGTAGCGAGTTTAAGACTATCGATGAGCTCCTGGAAATAACGAAAGAATATGAGCTGCTAAAAATCGAGGAAGCGAAACAGGGCAAAGTGGCGATCCACAGCCTGTATCACCTTCAAACGGAGTATGATAGCAAGGAGTGCTGCTGGCGCTGCAAGGAACGCGGACACCGCCGCTTCCAATGCAGGGGCTGCTGGAGAATTTTCTGCTCCAGGTGTGGACAAGACAACATCCTCTCCAGGGACTGCCTATGCCTTTCGACCAACAAATCCACCGACAACAACACATCCAGGATGCCGTCAAACCATGTGAGAGGAAGCCATGAAGCATTATTTGTTCGGCCAGACAAGCCAATGGAACCACCAAGCTGCGAGCCCATACCGGAATGCAAGTAGATGACAATTTCTACATACCAATAACTATCGAGGGCATGAGCGTGCGCGCGCTAGTGGACACCGGCGCCACCCTCTCATACGTCGATGGGTCAATACGAAACCACCTGGAGAATAACAACATCAAACTACGTCTTAACAGGCGGAGTGTCCAATTGGCAGACCAGACGTGTGTCTATAGGGTACGATGCCCTAATGTCTAAAATGCCCTCCCCCGCAGCTCGGACTGAGCGGAAGGGGGCGCTGGTATGTCGCGGGTAACTCTTCACCTGGGCTGGACGGTCCTTCCGTCGCTCAGGTGTCGAGTGGCGCGACGCCGAACGACCAAACGACCCCTCCCCCCTCAGTCCTTGTATACTAAGCTAGCCGGAGCGGGTTTAACCACTCCCACTAGCGAACTGGGGAGAAGAGGTTGCGGCCGCGGCGCGGCTCACCCCCTTGCTACGCCCGGACGACGAGGGTGGTGTTTTCGGACTATCTCCCTTCGTCGCCCTGGCCAGGCAGGGGATAGCTCGCTGTCCGAACGACCGCACGACCCCCTCTCCACAGCTCTAGTTTCGGCCGTGGGCCGGTGCGTGTGCACAGGAGCTAGCGCTGTGCCGTTAAGGTGCACTTCCCGCGCACGGATCGATTCCGTGCCGTCCGTTACCCGACCGTTCAACCGCCCTACCGAAACTCCTCTACTCCAACGACCGTTAGCCGCCGCTCCGCCCCCTCGCCATCTTGCGATGGAAGGCTGCTGCCCGCCTAAAATCTCCAGCCGTGTGTGCGTGTGTTCGCAACACATAAATATTGTGTATTTATTCAGTAGGGGTTTGTGGGACCTTTACTCGACTTTGGATTGAATGAGCGTTATCCCAGCCTTAGACAAAACCCACCTCATAGTGTCTTTGTTCGCTGATATAGTGAAACCGATTATAGGTGCAAATTTTTTATGCAAATATGGACTTCTCTTTGATATTAAAAACAATTATTTAGTAGATCCATTAACAAATTTATCAGTTAACATAATTTCGTACTATTTTAACATCTCTCTTCCAAAAATTTTTTCAGTAGAAGTTGAATACACAAAATTGTTGAAAGAATTTACTTCCCTTAAAGAAGAGCCAAATTATTCAAAACCAGTTAAACATACCTCAGTTCATATACTAGTTACACAAGGTAATGTTCCTTTCTCAAAGCCCAGACGTTTAGACCCAATCAAATTTAAGGTAGCTAAAACTGAATTTGATTTTCTTGTAAAAACTGGAATTTGTAGACCATCAAATTACTCTGTAGCATCACCACTTCATTTAGTACCAAAAAAAAAAGAGAGTAATGATTGGCGTCCCTGTGGTGATTTTAGAAGACTTAATACTGTTACTGTTCCTGACCGCTATCCTTTACCACATATCCAGGTTTTTAATATGAATCTAAGAAATAAAAATATATTTTCAAAGTTAGATCTTGTTAGACCGTATCACCAAATACCAGTGGCAGGCGAAGATATTAATAAAACAGCGATTACTACTCCTTTTGGTATGTTTGAGTTCATTCGAGTGCTTTTCGGCTTTAGGAACTCAGCACAAACTTTTCAAAGATTTATTAATGAAGTTGTAGGTGAATTAGATTTTGTTTTCGCGTACATTGATGATGTTTTAGTTGCAAATGAGAGTGAAGGCCAACATTTTAAAGATCTACGTATACTTTTTGAACCTTTGTCTGAATATGGTTGTTGTTGTTGTTGTTGTAGCAATGCTCGCCCCACCTAATAGCCGCGACCTATCACAAATTGTCATCAATATCCTCTAACGGGAGTCCAAGGAAACTTGCCGTTTCAACAGCGGTGGACCATAAGGAAAGGGGTGTTAGAGGCGTTGGTTCCACATTACAATTAAAGAGATGGTTGGTGTCATGTGGGGACACATTGCAAGCGGGGCATACATTTTGTATGTCGGGGTTGATTCTGGATAGGTAAGAGTTTAACCTGTTACAGTATCCAGAACGAAGTTGAGCAAGAGTGACACGCGTTTCCCTGGGGAGTATGCGTTCCTTTTCCGCGAGTTCTGGATATTTTTCTTCAAGTACTGGATTCACCGGGAAATTCCCGTTATAAAGGTCCGACGCCTGTCTATGGAGTTCACCAAGGACCTGCTTGTGTTTTTTCGCTTCATACGGCTGGGTTCTCAGGTGCCGTATTTCCTCAAAATGCTTACGGAGATGACTCCTTAGGCCCCTAGGCGGCGCTGGTTCGTCAATCAGATGTCTGTTGGGATGCCCAGGTTTCTGGGTATTCAACAGAAACTGTTTGGTCAGCGTCTCATTTCTCTCCCTGATGGGGAGTATTCTCGCCTCATTATGCAGATGGTGTTCTGGGGACATAAGAAGACAGCCCGTGGCGATTCTGAGAGCAGTATTTTGGCAGGCCTGTAGTTTCTTCCATTGGGTAGTTTTTAGGCTTGGCTACCATATGGGTGACGCGTAGCACGTAATCGGCTGGCTAATTGCTTTGTATGTGGTCATGAGCGTTTATTTAACTTTTCCCCAAGTACTGCCAGCAAGGGATTTGAGGATTTTATTACGGCTCTGAATTCTCGGAACAATTGCGGTTGCGTGCGCACCAAAATGTAGATCCTGATCAAACGTCACACCCAAGATTTTGGGTTGTAGGACAGTCGGTAGCGTAGTGCCGTCGACGTGGATTTTCTATATGGTCGACATTTGGGGCGTCCATGTTGTAAATAAGGTCGCGGAAGATTTAGTCGGTGACAATGCCAGGTTTCGCGAGGCGAAAAAACTGGAGAGATCAGGGAGATAGCCGTTTATTTTATTGCATAGCTCATCGATCTCTGGGCCTGGGCCTGTGGCCATTATTGTGCAATCATCGGCGTAGGAAACGATTGTGACTCCTTCCGGTGGTGAAGGTAGCATAGATATGTAGAAATTAAACAAAAGTGGGGATAGGACACCACCCTGTGGCACCCCTTGTTTAATTCTCCTTGGTTTTGATGTTTCGTTTCTGAATTGCACCGATGCCTGCCGACCACCCAGATAATTTGCGGTCCACCTTTTAAGACATGGGGGAAGGGTAGACCTTTCCAGGTCTTGCAGTAATGAGCCATGGTTGACCGTATCAAAGGCTTTTGATAGGTCTAGCGCTACGAGTATTGTTCTATGGTGGGGGTATTGATTCAAACTGCAATTTATCTGGGTGCCAATGGCATTTAGCGCGGAGGTAGTGCTATGGAGTTTTCTGAAGCCATGCTGATGAGGGGCTAGCTGCAAATGTGCTTGGAAATAAGGGAGCAAAATGGCTTCAAGCGTCTTTGCCACTGGCGATAGGAGAGATATCGGACGATATGACTCACCTACGTTAGCTGGTTTCCCAGGCTTTAGTAGCGGGACCACCTTGGCCATTTTCCATTTCTCGGGTATGGCAAAGGTAGAAAGAGACAGGTTGAACATGCGCTAAATATTTGAAACCCTCTTTCCCTAGGTTTTTAAGCATCGGCATGGCTATGCCGTCTGGGTCCACTGCTTTGGATGGTTTAGCGCGACCAATGGCGTCCTCAACCTCTCTAGCGGTGATGGTGATTGATGGCGCGCTGAATTTGTGTTTATGTGCGTGTCTATTGGCTCTCCGTCTATCTTTGTCGACCGTAGGATGCATTATTTATTATCGGCAGAAAGCGCTCGCGCATTTTTTCGCATCTGACAGCACCTTATCGCCAAAGGCGATGGAAACTTTGTCTTTGTGCTTAGTCGGATCCGATAGGGACTTTACTGTGGACCAAAGTTTACCTACACCGGTAGAGAGGTTACAACCTCTTAGGTGCTCTTCCCATTTCGCCCGCTTGTATTCGTCCACAAGCAATCTGATGCGTTGGTTTATATCCCTTATTTGGGGGTCGCCTGGATCAAGCTGTCTTATAAGGTCGCATTCCCTCGCTAAGCTCGCGGCCTCCGCCGGGAAGTGGGTCCGGATTTCGGGAATTCTCCCGGCGGGAATGAAATGTGCCGAGGCGGATTCAATGACCTTACGGAAGGCACGCTCCCCTTGGCGGGCATCAGTCGGGATAGGGAGGGCAGCAAAGCTGCTGTCTGTTGCAGATTTATATTCTTCCCACTTTCCTTTTTTGAAGTTTATGAAAGTGCGTTTTTCGGTGACGATGAAGTCGGCGGTACGCTCGAACGAAATAAGTATGGGCAGGTGGTCGGATGCCAGTGTTACCATCGGCTGCCAGTTGACGCAGTTTACGAGTTCTGCACTCACGATTGAGATATCTGGCGAGCTATGACAGCTTCCTACCATACGTGTGGGGGCGTCTCCGTTTATTGTGCAGAACGTCCTTTCTTCTATTTGATCCGCCAAAATCTCACCCCTGCTGTCCGCCCGCAAGTTTGAATGCCGTAGGTCGTGATGGGCATTGAAATCGCCTAAGATAATGCGATTGTTGCCAGTGAGTAAGGCCTCGATATTAGGGCGGTATCCACTGGGGCAACAGGTGACAGGAGGGATGTAGATGTTGATGATTTCTAGATTTGCATCGCCTGACCGGACAGATAGGCCTGGACGTTCTAAGACATTGTCCCTGCGGTCGATGCCAGGATCAAATATATGATATTGCACAGAGTGGTGTATAATAAACGCGAGGCCGCCTCCATTTCCGCTCTCGCGGTCCTTCCTGTGGACATTATACCCAGAGCAGGTCTGCAATGCAGATCTTGCTGTGAGTTTAGTCTCTTGAATCGCAGCAATGCGGATGTTGTGCCGCTTCATTAAATCGACTATCTCCGTAATCTTCCCAGTTAGTCCATTACAGTTTAACTGCAGAATTCTGAAGTGCATGAGGGGTGAAGCCGCCACTCTAGGGGTAAGTGACGGGTGACTACGCCTAGGTTGTGGAAGGCCAGGACGCAATTGCTGTTGTGGCCTTGGGACTGGGCGCCCTTGGGCAAGCATTGGGGTACCCGGATGATTTGGGTTTGCGACCTGGCAACATGGCGCAATGAAACCCGTCGAGGGGTTGCCGTCGCGGAGACCAGAACATCTAGGAAAGTGGCACCACCCAAGGCAGGAGCTGCATTGAGCGGATGTCGCAAACATATTTCTGTGCTGGCAGACGGTGCAAACGGAGGTAGGGACTAAGAGTCTGTTTTCCTGACCTGCACGATTGCTGCCAGAAAAGAGGGGGGGGGGGGGGGGGGAGAAGAAGACGGGGCTGATTATCAGCATTGCTACCAGCTCTACTACGAAGGTAGTAGTTATGAGTGGTATCAGCTGTTTGAGTTGTTGGCGCCGCGGGGCGCGCGCAGCAGCGGGTACTAGTTGTGGCTTGCTGACCAGCGAGGCTGCTGGAAGGTAGTGGGGGGGGGGCGCTTAGGCGTAGACTACGGGACGCCCTTGGGCGTGAGCAGCAAGGAGCCACAAAAGATTTATAAAAGTTACGTGGACGTCGGGTTTTGGGATCAAGCCCAGAACAACCTATCCGATGCAACCATCCCTTGCACGAGGCACACTGAACAGAGTATGACCGTCCTAAAAAGATTCTTTTCTGGCAAATGCAGCAAACCCATTTCTCAGGACCGGGGTCAGGAGACGGACCCGGATTGGGTTCGATACCTTCCCGGAGTAAGAGAATATGTAGTAGTCCTGCTGCAAGGAGCTGCTGGGAGGATGACAATTTGTGGGAGGGACGAAACAAATTAAATGGGGTCACACTGAAATGACAGTCCTTGGTCGGGAAAAATCCCGAGTCGTCCGGTACATAGAACCGACTGCCTTGGGAAGCGAGCGAATATGGTTCGAATGTTAGACCAAATAATTGCATTTTTAGTGTTACTAGAATTGATTTTCTAGGGCATAGTATTTCTGAATTAGGAATACGTCCATCTGAAGATAGAATAAAAGCTGTTCGAGATTTTGAACCACCAAAATCTATTAAACAAACACAAAAGTTTATTGGTATGGTCAATTATTACCATAGATATATTTCACTATTAGCAGAATTTACTGGAGTTATATATGATTTAATTAATAAATCAAGTAAAAACCGACACAAAATTCTAGTTTGAGATAATAAATCTGTTAAAACGTTTGAATGCATTAAAGATAAATTTGCATCTAAGGTCTTGTTAAATCAATTTAGCAAAGATGCAAAATTAACTTTAATTGTAGGTGTATCCAATAAGGCAGTCGTTGGTGTTCTACAACCAAGTATTAACAATAAAGAAAGTTTCTCCAGCTGAAATGAAATATAGTGCTTTTGATAGAGAACGATTAGCAATTTATCTTAATATTAAACATTTTCGATATCTATTAGAAGGACGAGAACTAAATGTGTTTACTTATCATAAGCCCTTAATTTTCGCCCTCAATTCAAAAACTGAACGAAGTCCACCACAAACCAGACATCTTGAATTTATCGCACAATTTACAAGTGGTATTCAGCATATTAATGGAGCAAATGTGGTAGCTGATAATTTATCTAGGGCATTTGAAATAGAGGCAATTCAAAATTCAGAACTTAGTTTTAAAATTTTAGAAAAGGAGTAGCAACAAGATGAACTAGCAATCTTTTATTCAATAATGTGGGAAAATTTTAAACAACGTGATTTCAGGATGGACAAGGCGAAAGCTGTTTCGATTATACCTTGTAAATCTCTTCAAAGCCTTTTCTCCCGGGAGTGGGATTATTAAATAAATTATAAAATTAAAAATTGCTTGAAATAAATGTTTTCATACATTTAAAGCGATACGGGCAATCCCCGCTTAACTCATATAAGTAGACAACATTTGGTTAATTCGTTGTAGTTCTATAAATAGAACAAAAACAACAACAAATACCAAGTTTCTCTGAAAACCGCCTTACAAACAGGCATAACTTCAACACATAACTACATGCGAATTATGTGATGTGTGAAAGATAATATATGCGAAAAGAAGCAATTGGGAAAAACTTTACAACAACTAAGGCATGACGTAGCTGAATGCGTTTATAACCATTTCAACTATTGTAGGAGTGCGGGTTCGACTCCCACTCCCGGGAGAAAAGGCTTTGAAGAGATTTACAAGGTATAATCGAAACAGCTGTCGCCTTGTCCGTCCTGATGTCACGTTGTTTAAATTTTCCCAATAGAACAAAAACATATAAATAGAACAAAAACAACAACAAATACCAGCTTTCTCTGAAAACCGCCTTACAAACAGGCATAACTTCAACATATAACTACATACGAATTATGTGATGTGTGAAAGATAATATATGTATGCGAAAGGAGGCTATTGGGAAAAACTTTACAACAACTAAGGCAAGACGTAGCTGAATGCGTTTATAACCATTTCAACTATCGTAGGAGTGCGGGTTCGACTCCCACTCCCGGGAGAAAAGACTTTGAAGAGATTTACAAGGTATAATCCAAACAGGTGTCGCCTTGTCCGTTCTGATGGAACGTTGTTTAAATTTTTCCCAAATTATTAAATAAATTATAAAATTAAAAATTGCGTGAAATAAATGTTTTCATACATTTAAAGCGATACGGGCAATACCCGGTTAACTCATATAAGTAGACAACATTTGGTTAATTCGTTGTAGTTCTATAAATAGAACAAAAATAACAACAAATACCAAGTTTCTCTGAAAACCGCCTTACAAACAGGCATAACTTCAACACATAACTACATACGAATTATGTGATGTGTGAAAGAAAATATATGCGAAAAGAAGGCAATTGGGAAAAACTTTACAACAGCTAAGGCATGACGTAGCTGAATGCGTTTATAACTATTTCAACTATCGTAGGAGTGCGGGTTCGACTCCTACTCCCGGCAGAAAAGGCTTTGAAGAGATATAATCGAAACAGCTGTCGCCTTGTCCGTCCTAATGTCACGTTGTTTAAATTTTTCCCAAATTATTAAATAAATTATACAATTAAAAATTTCTTGAAATAAATGTATTCATACATATAAAGCGATACGGGCAATCCCCGGTTAACTCATATAAGTAGACAACATTTGGTTAATTCGTTGTAGTTCTTTAAATAGAACAAAAACAACAACAAATACCAAGTTTCTCTGAAAACCGCCTTACAAACAGACATAACTTCAACACATAAATAACTACATACGAATTATGTGATGTGTGAAAGATAATATATGCGAAAAAGGCAAACTTTACAACAACTAAGGCATAACTCAACTATCGTAGGAGTGCGGGTTCGACTCCGACTCCCGGGAGAAAAGGCTTTGAGGAGATTTACAAGGTATAATCGAAACAGCTGTCGCCTTGTCCGTCCTGATGTCACGTTGTTGTCCCAAATTATTAAATAAATTATAAAATTAAAAATTGCTTGAAATAAATGTTTTCATACATTTAAAGCGATACAGACAATCCCCGGTTAACTCATATAAGTAAACAATCTTTTATTTCAACAATCATTTCAAAATTTAAAATTAATTAAAATTCCACTTTTAAATTTCAATATATGGTGTGAATCATCCGGAGATTGTCCTAGACCGTTCGTTCCAAAAAACTTACCCAAAATATTATTTGATAAAAAATAAAATAAAATAAATGTAAGGCGCGATAACCTCCGAAGTGATCTAAGGCCGAGCTTCTCTTCCAATTTGCGTCGTGCTCCTCTTGGTTTTCCCTACAAATTGGCCGGACGGGACCTACATGTTTTATGCCGACTCCGAACGGCATCTACACGGCAGATGAGTTTTCACTGAGGGCTTTTCATTGCAGAAATACACTCGGAGCGCTTGCCAGACACTGCCGAGGGGCGACCCCGCTTAGAAAAATTTTCTTCTAATTGAAAAACCTAATTTCTAAAATTTTGATGTTGCTTTGCCCGGGGTATACGGTGTGGTTGGCGGAGCACGCTACCATCACACCACGGTGGCATATATGATATAGTGCATTCGGGTACTAAAGCTACTCACCGTCTTATTATTAAAAAATATTTTTGGCCAAAAATGAATAAAGAAATTAATAAATGGTCAAAAGAATATATTAATTGTCAAAAATCTAAAGTTTATCGACATACGAAGTCACCAGTAAGTAAAATTTCAATACCGAGCAAATAATTCGAACATATTCATTTAGATATTGTAGGACCTTTACCTATTTCAAAGGGACATCGCTATATTTTGACTATTATCGATAGGTTCACACGTTGGCCACAAACATACGGATTAAGGGAAATTTCTGTACAAAAAATTGCAAATAAATTTTTCGTGAATATATACTTCGGTTTGGTGTACCTCTAGAAATAACTACTGATCACGGTGCTCAATTTGCTTCAAAATTGTTAACAGAATTAACAAAGTTATTAGGTAGTCTTCAAATTACAACGTCAGCTGATCATCCTCAAGCGAATGGCATGGTAGAGCGATTTCATACACAATTGAAATCTTCTTTAATAGCTACAAATGAAACCAGAGATTGGTGTGGTGAGCTTCCTCTAATACTGTTAGGCTTGCGATCAACATTTAAGGAAGACATTTCAGCTACCCCGGCTGAAATGGTTCTTGGACAAAATTTACGATTGCCCGGTGAACTTATTTTTCCAAAGTCTGAAAATTCATCGTCAAATAAAATTTTGGGTAAATTACGTGAAAATTTTAGAAATGTTCATTATAGTTTAAATCATCACAACTCTAATGTTGGTTTTTATGTTCCGAAAGATTTACAAACATGTAAATTTGTTTTTTTTTTTTCGTTTAATTAATAAATGTTCATTACAACAACCGTAGGAAGGTACATACAAGGTACTTGAAAAAATCAAGAAGTATTTTAAAATTGAAAATGATAATGAAGCAAAACTATTCCAATTGCAGGCTAAAACCACCAATTAATGAAACTTTACACCTCTAAGTTTAAGATCGAGCGTAATCGCATCGCGCGATGCGGCGAGAATCGCTGTTAGCGATCAATTATATTAGTGCATATGGAGATATTTATGACAAAGCGATTTAGCGTAAAGCGAATTGAGCGATTACAAGCAACAAAAGCGACGAAAATTTGCAACAAAAATATTTTGATTGAGTTGCGCGAAATTAGCGAAACAATATGGATGTTTTTATTGAAAATTTACATGATAAGAAGTTTTGTGGAATTTGCGTCATGCAGTTTACCACAATCGCGATTGGATGCACTTGACATTTTTTTCTTATGTATTCTTTTAAAATATTTTTTTCGTAACAAATAGCTATTTTCTAATAATAAAATTTTACGAGTTAATGTACCATGTTGATTTCTCTACACTGCCACAACGTGAATAAAAAGATGTTGAGTTATATTGTTGAGCATTCCATCGTTTGCTATACTATAAACACTCAATCGCGAGCGATAACCCTAGCGAAAATGTAACAAGCGATGGAGCGGTTCTCGTCGCATCGCGCGATGCGATTACGCTCGATCATAAACTTAGCCTAACAGTTATCACAATAACAATAGAACAAAAAAGCAAGTCACTTTTAATTTATTTAATGTTAATTCTCTGGAATGGGGATTAATGTATGGTTTCTATTATATTATACATTTTACCTGTTAACTTTATATACTCTGTGAATTAAATAATTTATGTTCAATAGTTTTATTTTCACTATTTTTATTTTTTAAATATCAATTCATTCGGTTAAAAATCATAATCAAATATACATATACTTTTAGGCGTTTGTCAATAAAAGTTTTACTATAAAATATTGTAACGAATTTACTTGCAAATCCTCTTATTTGCAATCCTCCGCTAAGTTCGTATCGCTAAACTGTTGAATAAATAACTCCAATATGTAATAATGCAAAATGGCCTTTATTCAAGTACTTCACAATAACACTTGTACTTTGCAACGAACAGCTTGCTTAATAACTACACTGATTGATAGCTCAATGAAACTCTACTATTCAAAATAATACTGCTATTGCTCGCTAGATATCGTCTTAATCGCAACTGCTTGACAACTCAAATCAAACTGAATTACTTCTTACTCGCTTTCCCCGCTTTTATAGTTTACGCTGCATACTTCTAGGCTCTTCGATTTCCAGAACTTACTAGTTGTTTCGGCTACAAAATCGCCAGCCACAACTACGTGCACAAATTATTGCTCTCTTGTGACAACTCAGATAAAATATATGCATGTGTTTCTGCATTGCCGCTCCGCTGCTCGTATACGTACATATGTGTAGACGCAATTATTTATTCGTTTATGTAGATACATAAAGATTGAATTATTGATGTGAATGTTTGTAGTTTGCGCACATAGGCATATAAGTAAATGCATATGTGTGTGAGACATCTCTGGGCTGCCTTATATATGTGTATACTTGATCTAATTATTAACGTAAATACTGCTTGGCATGGCCTTAGCATCGCCTTAGTGATGGGATTATTTAGTGATGCTAATATCCGTGACACTGCCCTCCACCTAAGTCTGATCGTCCCGATCAGACAAATCTCTCGATCTAAACGTTGCTAGCCTTTCCAAATGGACCACCTTCATTTTGGTTCGTGGTTTACCGATGGTTTGTATGCGGTACACTACATCGTTGATCCGTTTTACAACTTTGTATGGGCCTTCCCAATTACACTGCAATTTCAGACTTGTTTTGCATGTCGATCTTGATGCCCTGGTCGATTAAGAAGTCCACTCCAATTACGATTTCATCAACAATCTCTGCCACTATAAAATTGTGTACTACCGTGACGTTCCCAATTGCGACTTCACATGATACTTCTCCTAGAATCGTGCTGTCTTCTCCAGTGGCTGTACGCAATCTTGCTCCATGCAATGGTCTTATCTTCTTGTTGACTAAATCCGCTCGAATGATGGAATGAGATGCACCCGTATCTGCAGTCAGTAAACGTTCCTTTCCATCCACATGTCCTCCGACAGTAAGATTGTTTGACCTTCTTCCAATTTGTGAGATAGAGATTATGGGGCATTCAATTGAGGGAGCCAGCTGTCGCCCCTTGCGGCTGACTCGCTTTAGTTTAACGATTGAGTGGACTTGGAGATTTGCTCATCTCCTTCAACTCTGCGTTTACGGCCACCCACATTGTTGGAGCTATTGGAACCGGTGCTGCAATGTCGTGCAATATGACCTGGGTTGCCGCACTTGAAACATTTAATCACTCCGGCATTTTTCTGTTGTGATCCCTTCAGTGCTTCCAAAATTGTGTCTACCCAATCTGGTCTTTCCACTTCCACACGATGAGCTTTGTATGCTGGTTTACTCAATAGTGAGGTCGTTTCCTGAGTCAATGCATGTGATACCGTTTCAGCAAATGTCAGTTTTGGGTTTGCGTATGTAGCTCGCTTCGTTTCCACGTCTCGTATGCCATTTATAAAACTCTGGATTTTTACCCTCTCGGTGTATTCCACGGGTGCGTCCGCATTTGCGAGATGAGCCAACCTTTCAACATCTGAAGCAAACTCTTGCAATGTCTCATTTGCTTTTTGGTAGCGGTTTTGCAACTCAATTTGGAATATCTGTTTCCTGTGTTCGCTTCCGTATCGCCGTTCTACAGCAGCCATCAATGAGTCATAACTGTTCCGTTCGTACTCTGGAATAGTCTGTAAGATTTCGGCAGCTGGTCCTTTCAATGCTACGAAGAGTGCGGCAACTTTATCTTCCACATTCCAGTTGTTCACTGCTGCGGTCGTCTCAAACTGTAACTTAAAGACCTGGAAAGGAACAGAACCGTCAAAGGATGGTGTTTTTACCTTTGGATTACTCGCTGAAACTGCTGGACGATTTAATTGTAACTGCTGAATCCGATCTTTCAAAGCATCCATCTCAGCTTCCATTTTATCTTGTCGTTCACTAAAACCCTCCAACTGCGATGATATGCGATCCTCTTGCGCTTTCAACTGCTGAGCCAACTGAGATATCATATATGTCTTCTGTTCTTCCAGTTGCGATGCCATATATGTCTTCTGTTCTTCCAGTTGAGATGACATTTGCGACGACATTTCTGAAATACGCGTTTCTTGTGCTTCAATCTTCGATGTAATCTGTGTCGACATTTCTGAAATACGCGTTTCTTGTGATTCCATTTGTGATGACATATACGTTTTCTGTTCTTCTAGTTGAGATGACAGTTGAGATGTTATATCTGTCTTTTGCGATTCCGTTGAGAAGCCACTGTCGATGTTTGAGCAGATATTGCAGCCAAAATCATGTTCAAGTCTGTGCTGGTAACCGTCTGCGATGTTTCGTTTTTCTCTTCAATTTTTGTTGTCTCCTCGCCATCAAGGTGAAAGACATCCTCTTCCACATCAATTCCTTCTGCTTCCATTGCCTCTCGTAGCCGTGCCTGAAGTTCGAGTTTAACGCCGCTTGTATTCAATCCACGGCTCTCCAACTCCTTCTTCAGTTGCTGGATCTTTAATTCACTGAACTTTGCCATATCCTTGTTGTCTTCTGGAATTTATTCAACAATCCCACTTCTGACACCAATTGTAACGAGTTTACTTGCAAATCCTCTTATTTGCAATCCTCCGCTAAGTTCGTATCGCTAAACTGTTGAATAAATATGTAATAATGCAAAATGGCCTTTATTCAAGTACTTCACAATAACACTTGTACTTTGCAACGAACAGCTTGCTTAATAACTACGCTGATTGATAGCTCAATGAAACTCTACTATTCAAAATAATACTGCTATTGCTCGCTAGATATCGTCTTAATCGCAACTGCTTGACAACTCAAATCAAACTGAATTACTTCTTACTCGCTTTCCCCGCTTTTATAGTTTACGCTGCATACTTCTAGGCTCTTCGATTTCCAGAACTTACTAGTTGTTTCGGCTACAAAATCGCCAGCCACAACTACGTGCACAAATTATTGCTCTCTTGTGACAACTCAGATAAAATATATGCATGTGTTTGTGCATTGCCGCTCCGCTGCTCGTATACGTACATATGTGTAGACGCAATTATTTATTCGTTTATGTAGATACATAAAGATTGAATTATTGATGTGAATGTTTGTAGTTTGCGCACATAGGCATATAAGTAAATGCATCTGTGTGTGACATCTCTCTGGGCTGCCTTAGATATGTGTATACTTGATCTAATTATTAACGTAAATACTGCTTGGCATGGCCTTAGCATCGCCTTAGTGATGGGATAATTTAGTGATGCTAATATCCGTGACAATATAATAGCGGTTTCGACCAATCCATTTGTTAATATAGTTTCTAATACTACAGCATATTCCTGGTATTCCAGGGCCTTCTCTATATTCAAAACCACACTATGCAATGCAATATCGACCGATTTGCCTTTGGTGTGAGCATGTAGTGCTGAGGAGAATGATTCGTCGATCACTTTTTACTTTATATACGCATATATTAATCTCTCTAGCATTTTTAGTAGATAATAAACAGCAAACTAAAAAAGAAATTTTGAACAGAAAAAGAGAAAAACAAAAAGTTGCCCTTCCTAGATATTGAAATCATAAAATCAGACCACACATTAAAAACTAATTGGTATGCTAAAGCCGTTCGTCATATAGAATGAAAAATTATCATTCAAATCCCCCATGGATGCAAAAAAAAATCGGAATATTTTGTACAAGAATGGCTACCCTAATAAAGCATTTGACGCGTGGATAACAACAGCAATAAACAAGGTAAACTGCACGCCAAGCAATACTGAACAGAGAAAGTAATAGGAAAAACAAATATACACAGGCATGACATACATACCAGGACTAACGGACAGAAAAGCAGTAGGTAGCATTACACGCAATAGCAAAATAAAATTAGCACATAAACAAAATCAAGAAAGGACAACAAAACAATGAAGATACCAAATTCAATGCAATGGGAGCACAGGAGAGAATCGCAAAGAAATATACATCGCAACAACAAAGCTATCGCTAGGTGTCCCAACACAGACTTTACACGGGAAATAAGAAAACTACAACAGCACTATGCGAACATTTAACCAACACTGGGCATACAGCGGACTTCATAAACACGAAAATATTAGATATTGAGGGGAAAGAACGACCACGAATGACGCTGGAAACTTTGAGAATACAATAATCAATCAACAATGCCATGAACTACAAAGAAAACGTAATAACATCAACTGCACATACATGACGGTATTATCAGCTGGTAGACGAGGCAGTGGAGATGAATGAATTAATGTAATATAATGTTTATGTGTTTAATGGAAGTGTAGTTTAACATTGAATGTAAGTTAAAATTCTGTAGAGGAGATATGTAAACTGTTAATTGTTAAATATGTTAATGGTTGAGTTGTTTTATGTTTATATTTTAATGTTAAAATATACAGCCTCCCTAAGGAAGATAGAAAATACTCATCGAAAGGCATAGAAGAAAAAGAAAAACTTGTGTTCTGTCTGAAAATCATCGTCGGAAAAGCTCCAGTAACAACAAAGTAAAATAAAAACTGGCCCAAAATTAATATATTAGAGCAACAATGATATTAACATTGTTGTACTAGCTGACGAAATTAGTGCGCTAAAAAACATTAGTTCACGTACTATTATTTCGGATAACAATAATAAAATTGGTGTTCCTCCTGTGCCAATGGATTTATTTACTTTTTAGCGTTTGCTTACTCTTCCGAGTTCGTAGTCTGCTGTTCTTCCTCTCAACACTCCCATGCCCAGATCAGTGGTACAGACAGCTGATAATGCTAAATTTTTCACATCAACAGCTCTCCGCCCGCTACTACCAGCAAGTGTGCTCGTGTAAAATCTGCTGCTTCTAGTAATGCAATAGCCGCTCGTGCTCATGCTTTTGCTGTCAATTCTGCTGCCACTAACTCCAGTAATATAATGCATGTAACACATACTTTAAGAAAACCATACTAATCTTAATATATAACAAGTAAGGAAGGTTAAGTTCGGGTGTAACCGAACATTACATACTCAGTTGAGAGCTATGGTGACAACATAAGGGAAAATAACCATGTAGGAAAATGAACCGAGGGAAACCCTGGAATGTGTTTGTATGACATGTGTATCAAATGAAAGGCATTAAAGAGTATTTTATGAGGGAGTGGGCCATAGTTCTATAGGTGGACGCCATTTAGGGATATAGCCATAAAGGTGGATCAGGTTGACTCTAGAATGCGTTTGTACGATATGGGTATCAAATGAAAGGTGTTAATCAGTATTTTAAAAGGGAGTAACCCTTAGTTCCATAGGTGGACGCCGTTTCGAGATATCGCCATAAAGGTGGACCAGGTGTGACCCTAGAATTTGTTTGTACGATATGGGTATCAAACTAAAGGTATTAAGGAGGGTTTTAAAAGGGAGTGGTGGTAGTTGTATAGGTGGTCGCCTTTTCGAGATATCGCCATAAAGGTGGACCAGGGGTGACTCTAGAATGCGTTTGTACGATATGGGTATCAAATGAAAGGTGTTAATGAGTGTTTTAAAATGGAGTAATCCTTAGTTCCATAGGTGGACGCAGTTTCGAGATACCGCCATAAAGGTGGACCAGGGGTGACCCTAGAATTTGTTTGTACAATATGGGTATCAAAAGAAAGGTGTTAACGAGTATTTGAAAAGGGAGTAATCCTTAGTTCCATAGGTGGATGCCGTTTCGAGATATCGCCATAAAGGTGGACCAGGGGTGACCCTAGAATTTGTTTGTACAATATGGGTATCAAAAAAAAAGGTGTTAGTGAGTATTTTAAAAGCGAGTGATGCTTAGTTCCACAGGTGGACGCCGTTTCGAGATATCGCCAAAAAGGTGGACCAGGTGTGACCCTAGAATTTGTTTGTACGATATGGGTATCAAATTAAAGGTATTAAGGGGGGTTTTAAAAGGGAGTGGTGGTAGTTGTATAGGTGGTCGCCTTTTCGAGATATCGTCATAAAGGTGGACCAGGGGTGACTCTAGAATGCGTTTGTACGATATGGGTATCAAATGAAAGGTGTTAATGAGTATTTTAAAAGGGAGTAATCCTTAGTTCCACAGGTAGACGCCGTTTCGAGATATCGCCACAAAGGTGGACCAGGTGTGACCCTAGAATTTGTTTGTACAATATCGGTATCAAAAGAAAGGTGTTAATGAGTATTTTAAAAGGGATGTTACGTTACTGTCTGTTTTTGTGGTAAGGGACGGTGGCAAGCAGGCATGCTTGCGAGCCCTGGCTAGCTCGTCGGTTAGGGGGGTCTTTTCCACCGCTCTCACCTTCAGTACTCGTAAACAAATATAGAGGGATTCATGCCTGTGTGTACATATAGAGATAGGGTGAGAAATAGACAAGGTGATAGGAGAGTGAAGGCCCGTCCAGGTCAGGTGGAGTCTACCCTCCCTCTTCTACATATGGAATGTAGCCTTGGGCTTCGCTATGACTCCTTATTCCGAGCGAAGCCCCCTTAGCCTGACACTAGTCCGTCCGTCAAAAGTCTAAAAAGTCCCTATTACCCTCACATTCGTCCTTGTCTTGTCAGTCGACATACCCACGCCCCCTCTTCCGCACCTGTGCAACGCCTACACCAAACGAAAGGGGAATCCTATCTACTCATGGCGGTACTTCAACCCATTAACCCAAAGAAGATACCGAAGAATTAGAAATAATCCAAATCGATATTTTTTTTTTTTTTTTGAACGTTATAAACGCATTTCTTAATGTATATTTCAGATAATAACCAAATCCAAAAAAAAAAAACAATTTAATGGTTCTTAAGCCTATGTGCCTAAACCTCTAAGAATTACATAACGAAGAATTCAACTCAAATTTCATGTTTAGGCTTAAACTAGCTGAAAGGTATTTCTAACTTTTCTCCAATTGTTACCAAAATCTATCTGTGATATGTGCCTTACTTCAAAGAAAAACGGCTACTTTAACATTAAATTTCAAGATAGAAATGTAAAGATACCCGCAAAAAAAAGTGTGTAAAAAGAATTATATTTGCGATTCTTATCGCCTGTTCATTTACTTGGTTCTATAGCCACGGCCGCTGCTGTAGGCTTCTCCCAATCCAACCTAATTCCACTCCCTTTCCTCAAGCAGTTTCAAAAAAAAATAGAAAACCAAAGCAAAGAATATACATACGCACGCAGCAAAGACGCGTGTACTAAATAGGTAAACGTGGTATATTGTTGTCTTGCACTTACCGCTTTATCCCTCGATGAGGCGCCGCATCTCGGAGAGCCGTGCTGAAAAGTTACAATAGAACACTTATGTATTTACCTAACGATGGATAAGGACAGATAGTAAAGAGCTCTGCCTTCCAATGCCTAACGAGATGAATTATAGAGAGGAGCTACTTTGGATGAGTTTCCGCTTTTAGTCACGCGGTCATGGGGCTGAAACGCCGTAGCCCAATTACGGGGTCAAAAAAAAACATGTATTTAACTTGGTTCCGGAACCATGCAAATAATAAATTGTAGGTGATTAACTAAGTAAATAGTAGTGAAGTAGATTGTGATAACAAATTATAAATATTTGCCCAGTGGAATGAGCTTTCTGGCTTAAAGAAGTGTTTTACAGACTTCATATATATATACATATATATATATGTATAGCTATGTATACATGTATATTTATATAAACTGCGATTTAAAAGCTACTTTTAATTATTTTGTTGGTTTGCTCCTTAACGCCTATATATTTTTTTGTTTTTTTTTTTCTTGCTTCGAGCTGTGCTAAGCTACAAGGCCTTGCAGTTGGTGCAACTAACAAGTAGAAATCTAAATTCAAAACTCGCCAAAAGTAAGAGAAGGCTATCTCAAAAATCAAATTTATCGGGTTGAGTTCACAAACGATTTGTGTAAAAAAAAAAAATGTATAAAAAAAATTCAACCGAAAGTTTAGTTAGTGCAAAGATAAAATCAGACCCCAACCGTGGAATTGCCCCCAGACTAAATTCTCCTTGCAAAAATACAATAAATTCGCTGGCGCATATAACAAAAAAAATTATACACATATACATAAAATATACAGCAGTTATATAAAAAAAAAACAAAGCGCTGCCAGTCTCTCCGTCCTCTCTGTGGATGTTGTGGTTTTCGCTGCCTTTGTCTTTCCTTCTCCGGCTTATTGGTGGTTGATTTTCCATCCGACTGCTCAAAATAACATTGCGCTAGGTTTTTATTTCTACGATGTTTCCTCTATGCGGATTTGCCGTCGGCTTTGACGCAATTAACTTAACACCAAACTTCTTGGGTGGATGCGGTCCAGGGATAACCCCGCCGGGTGGGGACCTTAAAGCTTGTTGCAGGTCCGTTTTGAGTGTACCGGTGGCCGGTTCCGTAAACTTGCGGTCACTTGCAGTACAAAAAAAATTCGGCTATTCTTCCACTTTATAAAAAAAACTTTTTTTTTTTTTTTTATATTTTCACGCACTAGTTATATATAAGACGTCCTTTTCGGTCTTGGACACTTCGATCATTCTTTTATATTTTATTTCGGCTATTAAGCGCAGCCATCGCCAAAGTAGAAAGGCAGGTTTCCCTCGCCCGTTTTTCACTCATCACCCGAAGGAATAACCTATACATTCTTGCCAATAAACGTTATTCACAGATACATACATGCCTACACAGCCACTAAAACCGACACCTACAAGCTATCTATATAGACATTCACGCTTTCACAAGGGAAAATACTTTCCATGCATACATACATTCACAAACACGAAGTAGGGTTTGACATGGTTGTGCACTAGGCATTGGCAACTGGTTTGACTGTTCGATGTTGCTTTATATGTTCGAGGATGGGCCGATTTGGTTTGACGTGTTTCCTAGGGCTCTGATAAATTTATGTTGCATCCACTACCACAGGCTGTCGTTACAGGCTCGCAGTCGTCGAGGTTGCCCGCAACTTGGAACGTGTGCGTAAAAAAATTATAAACACAGCCTGTAGCCTATTTTCCTAACCAAACGTGTGGCTTCGACCCATGCCCCAAAGCCGGGCTTCATAATTTTACCTAATCTGGTTGCCTTAGCATTGCTCACAAAATTTCGAAAGTAGCTACGTGTACACCATGCACTTAAATTATTTCGATTCACTACGTGCTATATCACATACTAGGTCAGTAAATATGTATATCACAGATAAAAGCCCAAATCTATATCACAGGTTTCTGACTATAACTAAACTAAAGAGAATAATGCAGTAAGAAAGTCGGTCAAAGTTAATAAAAAAATCAAAAAATAGGGATAAATAAACAACTGGAAATAAATCAAGCGAAAAAGTGATTTAAGGGATTGTCAAGTGAATATGTATCTACATCTACATCAATAAAAAAAATCGCCTCAATAATTACATTGTGGTTAGATAAAATTCATTCCTACTGGTGTAGTTCGTCCAAAAAGGTACAGATAACATTAATCACAATGAACCTACATACATAGTAACGAACATCGCAACATGCACTAAACATTTACCTAAACAGCAAACATATCTTTAGCGTGGTATACGCCGATTTTCTTGCCATTGGAATCACCAAGCTCGTACATGGAGTTCCCTATCGCCCGTAGCACTACGCACTTGACTTGTTTTGGGGCAAGTTTCGCGTTGTAATAGTCAATTTGAGAGCTTTGCTTGAAATTTCGGCGGTATACCACTTGTCCTATCTGAAACCTTATGTCCTTACTCCTTGTATTATAAACTTTCTGACTTCTTTCATGCGCTAGTTTTAATTCTTTCATGATCTTTTCGCGAATATGTTGCAATCGGTCTGTCCCTGCCTCCACTTGGAAATCTACATTTTTCACGGAATGAAGTTTTCGACAAATTTCGTAAGACGCCGCGTGTTGCATCATCGGCAGGCCGAAAATTGCATAGTAAGGAGAACAGTTGATGGATGCATGCACCGCACTACGGAGAGCAAATGCTGCATCGCTGATGCATTTGTCCCAATTACGCTGATTCTCATTTACGAAGGACCTAATTATCTGAAGAACTGATCTATTAACTCTTTCGGCGGCGTTGCCCTGTGGTGAATAAAATGCTGTCCTTATATGCTTTGTTCCATATTTTTCCAAGAACTTTGAAAATAACTCAGAAACAAATTGCTTCCCATTATCCGAGTGGAGGTACTCAGGGACACCAAAGACATGAAAGACGTCGCGCTCTAAAAACTTTATTACCTCCGCGGAAGTCGCATTTTTCATTGGTTTCAGAAACACAAATTTTGAAAAGTGATCAAGACATACAAACACATAAACATTGCCATCACAAGTACGTGGGTATGGACCCATGAAATCTATAAACACACGTTGAAACGGCCGTTCGGTGATGTGCTGTTTTCCCATCATTGGCTTATGAAAATTATTACGATTTTTATTCCCCTTACAAATATCACATTCTTTAACAAATTTGTGTACATCAGTCACCATCCCTGGCCAGTAGTATTTCTCGCGGATTCGTGCTAGGGTTTTGTGGATACCTCCGTGACCAACAGATGGCGAACTGTGGGCGCGTTCCACTAACCCCGCTCTCAATCCCGACGGAACCCAGAGTTTCCACGTCTGGTCCGATTGGAGTCCGTCTCCCCGGTCAAATTGCGTTCGTCGATAAACGTAACCGTCCGAGGTACACAGGTCAGGTAGTCTGTCTTTGTTTCCGTCAACAATCTTTAGGAGTTCCAAGTATTCGTCCGATTTAAAGCAAGGTGAGTTCAGGCAGACTTCGACATTCCTTTCACTCAAGCCTAGTTCGTCCATATTCATCCTCGACAAGGTGTCGGGCACTACATTTTGCGAACCTTTCCGGTGTTGGATGTCGAAGTCATACCCTTGAAGTTTTAGGCTCCATCGTGCCAGTCTGCCTGATAAATCCTTTTGGTTCATCAGCCACTTAAGGCTGGCATGGTCAGTAATTATGGTGAACGGAAGCCCTTCTACGTAGGGTCTGAATCGTTTTACACTAACGATAGCAGCATAACACTCAAGTTCGGTGATGCTATAATTCTTTTGAGCTTTATTGAGCTTAGCGGAAACGTATGCTATAGGTCGTTCGTTGCCGTCCTCGTCTAATTGAAACAAAACCCCACCCACTCCGTTCGTCGACGCGTCACATTGGATGTAAAAATGTTTACAAAAGTCCGGATGGGTCAGTACAGGGGCAGTAATCAGGCTTTGTTTTAGTCGGGTAAAGGACTTTCGTGCGTCTTCGGTCATTGTAAATCGCTTAATCTTGTCCTTTTGGAGGCAGTCGTGCAGCGGCGCTGCGATCGTCGCGTAGTCCTGGATAAATCTTCGGTACCAGCCGGACATCCCGAGGAACCGTCGTAATTGCTTCGGCGTTTTGGGTTCCGGAAAGTCCCTCACCGCGGCTACTTTGTTGGCATCAGTACGAATGCATCCGTCTCCCACTACATATCCTAGGTATCGGACCTCCTTATAGCAAAACTTGCTTTTCTCGACATTAATTGTTAGTTTTGCTTCTCGCAAACACCGAGCGACCTTTTCTAACAAGGACAAATGAGACAAGAAATCCTCCGAACACACTAACAAATCGTCTAAATACACAAAAACACATTCACGTAAAGAAGCGGGTATAACTTTGTCCATTAATCTGCACATTCTTTGTGCAGCATTACAAAGACCGAAGGGCATCACAGTAAAATGGTAAAGGGGTCTTCCTGGCACAGTAAAAGCGGTCTTTTCCCTGGACTTTTGCTCCAGTGGTATTTGCCAAAATGCATCTTTAAGATCTATCGCGGAAATAAAACGTGTGTTTTGCAAACGGCTAAGAATCCCGTCGATGTGGGGAAGAGGGTATGCATCCTTCACCGTGCGTTCATTAATTTTTCTCGCATCTAGACAGAGCCTATTTTTTGTTCCTTTAATTACTAACGATACGGGAGAACTCCAACTACTATTACTCTCTTCTATCACTCCCATATCTATCATTCTGTCTAATTCCTGGTACACAAGCTTCTGTATCGCCGGCGAGATCGGGTAATGTCTCTGCTTAACGGGTAAGTTTTCATTAACGACCTCAATGATGTGTTCCTCTACATCTGTACGCCCTAAACCTAACATCGCAAAAGATGGAAACTTCGCTTTCACCTTTTCCAACGCTTTACTCTCTTCCAGCGTCAACGTGTGCTGCACGGCATCAAAGGACAAGTCCCCTTCGGCGGGCATGAGTTCTGCAACGCCAACCTGTCCCGAACGCAACATAGCCCTCCTACTCACCACGTTCAAGTCAAACACCTGCCAAAAGTCGATACCAAGATACACTTCCTGTTGCAACCCCGGGGCAATCAGAAACTCCAATTCCTTACACATTCCATCCCAATGCACGGGAAGGGTGATTACTCCCACAACTGGCGTTTCTCCACCGTTCGCGGTACGAATGTTTTGCCCACTTATCGGGAGTATTAAGTTTTCTTTGCCCTCTAATAGCCTTTGACAATTTTTTCCTAAACAGCTAGCCCCCGCACCCGAATCCTAAAGAGCTACCGCGTCACGGCCACCAATGGTTGTTTGGGCAAAGATCCTATTGTCTCCCTTAACCGTTACTATCGTTGAGATAATTTTATTACAAATCCTCTTAATTCTTTTTGCCTTTTCTCTCATCTTTCTTATTTTCTCAAAGTTTCGTTTCTTTTTCTCTAGTATTATTTCCTCACAAAAAATTCTCCTACGTGCTGCTTCATAATCAATTTTCCTTTGGTGCAAACTTTTTAAATCGGTTTTCACTCCAGATCCTACTTCCTCTGTACCACCAACAGTTCTATCCCCTTTCAAAACCCTGTATTCCGGTTGGTTTCCGGTTGTGCCTGTTCCTGGCTGGAGGTCCCGGAAATCTCCGCCAGTGTGGAGTTTCCCTTCCCGGGCTTAAAAACACAAAAAGACGTGGCACTGCCACAAGCAAAACAAACCATACTGTGAAAACGAGACTTACACCTATTTTCTTTCAACGCCTCCGACGGATTCATGACAAAGTAATTCACAGGCATACCACACGTAACACATAACATTAAGTGGAATGGAGACGTACAGAAGGAGTTAACAGTGGGTTTGGGACCGGTCGTGGAGTTAGTTCCAACAGACACACCACCAGCAGTGGAAAAAGGCCCAGGATTATTACTGTTAAGTGGCTGATTAAACCCTAGTCTCGGTTTGGCTGGCTGTTCGAGTGCCTCGACGAGCTTCCCCCCATCTACTTCAGCCTCAACTTGTGCTGCGGGAAATACCATCTCGTTCACTGCCCTTGCCGACCTACTCCTATTCTCCTTGATTAGACGTTCTGCACGCCGACACTCCGTCTTTAGATCGGCCAAGGTATCCATTTTTGCTGCGAACGTTAAATTTGCCAAATAAGGCTTTAAATTCCCCTTAATGATGCCAACCAGCTCCTTTTCCGGGATTTTCTGCTTTAGCCTGAACGTCAAGTCGTGGACCTCGCCATAAAAATCATCAAAACTCTCTTGACCTGACTGCTTCCTCTCCATGATTTCCCTGATTATCTCGTAATCAGACTCAGCGGTTTTAAAGTGGGCCAACAGCTCTGCCTTGAGCTCGAAGTAGCCAAAAGCAGGGTCGTCGGCATGATCCTCAAGAACCTGCCAGTACCACTTAAGCGCGGAGCCTGTCACGAGATAATGGAAATCAGTGAAGAGACGATTGTAGGAGATGTCATACTGAGCCCTTAACTTCTCTATTCTAAATAAAAAGCTTTCCACGGTGATCCCCTTAGCAGACCCATCGAACTTGACGTGCCACTTGTCTAGGTCGACCTTCCTCCAATGTGGGTGCGATGGCTCCCCATTTCTGCCCTGACCCGTAGCAGCGTCGGCATTATTTCTGTTTTGGCCCCTATCTCTCCCCCCTTGCGGAGTGGATGCGTTAGCGGCTTGCTGGTTCAGCGCTTGAGCCGAAACTTCTAAGTCCCCCATACGATTGCTAAGGTGCGAAACGTCGGTCCTCAGGTCACGAACCGCGTTCATGTACTGCGCCATAACTTGGTTTTGTGTAGCCATCATCTCCATCATCCGCTCTAGCTGTTCGGTGCCGGCGTTGCACTTGGTCCGTTTCCTGAGGCCTTCGAACTACCAGCTCCCGAATTCACTGGCTGTCCATCTTGCCCGGCATCCGCTCCTCCGGTAACTCTTGGTGTTCCGGTTTCTGGCATATTTAATAGTCGCTCTATCTTTGTAGAAAAACTTAGGCTGTTATTAGATTCGTTGATGGCCACTTGGTTGATGATCGACACTGTAGAACGTCTACTTGTATCGCTCTCACTCGTTCCGAAAATTCTGGCTGCACACCGATTAAAAAGGTCGGTAGGTACAAAGTCAACTGGGAATGGTATTCCCGTATCTATTTGATTAAACAGGGATCCTGCCACCTGATTCGCTAGCTGCCTAGTCACACTCCTGGTGATACGCCTATCAGTACTAAACAATCCCAACCCACCAGTAACTCTATCTGGGTGGTCTCCCTCCTCCATTCACTCACACAAACACACGAGCGAGGGAAATTTGGCACACCTGGGTTCACAAGCCGAACTTATCAACACCGAAATTGGTTGGTTTGGTGCAAAGCGAAATAAAACAACGTTGCACCGATCGCTACCAAAGGTGAATCGAAACCTTAGAAAAGATGTTCGACTATGTATCAAATACCGCAAACTTCGCAACTAAATCAGATCTTTGAAAGGTATCTAAAATAAATTCAGTACATTAAATTCGAAGGCAAATCGTGCAAAAAAACTTCAAAAAAAAATTCCAATCGAATTTGAAGACAAAATAATTCAATAAGATTAAAAAAACAACAAAAGAAAAATATAACAACTAGGTATAAATCTAAAAATTCAAAAATTCAAAAATTCCAAACGTTTGCGAAAAAAAAAAAAAATATATATATAAAATAAATACAATGAAAAGAGAAGAAAAAAGGAATATTCCAAGATTTACTTATAAATAATGTATATATGTGTACTAATTCCAGTTAAACTTAATTTTATACAGATTTCCATAAAAAAATAAAAAAAAATAAAAATACCATTAAAACTAAGTGTAGCCTAATTATGATCTACTTTGGAAACTTTGCCAAACTTTAAAAAGTGCGGAAGTGACAAAAATAACTTGATTCATTTCCGAATATTAAGCTATGCAAATACCGAAATTAGTTTCAATGGCTAGATGTGTTTAAATGTGCCTGTGAACGGCAGAGTTTTCTTCAAATTCAAAAAAACTTAAAAAGATAATAAATTCTTTTTTTTTTTTTTTTTGTGAAATTTCGTATAAAGAAAAGCAACACGTAGTTAATTCCGTTTTTATTGCAAAGAAAATAAAACTAATCAACAATCAAAAAAAAAAATCCAGATCAATAATGTGAACTAATTAAATACCTGTGTGTTTAGCATGTGCCGAAAAATTATTCATATATTTATTTCAAAAAAAGATATCCATATGTATTTATATAAATTTAATAATATAAATGTGCATGGGGGTATTTTCCAATCAATAATATACGTATTTCTAAAATTTATATACGTGTGGTTCTACGTACGTAGCGTGTATGTTTAAGAGAAGTTCAACTTGGTCCTCTTCTTATACAAAAAAAATTGAAACAAAATGTGCATAAAAAAAATCATTTGGTGTATTTACGGCGTTGCACCTTAGCAAGGTCGTAGTGGGTATGCTGAGTCCGTATGGTTTGTTGTCATCCGTCCCAAGTCCCAGTCAGCTAAGTTTCCCCCAGTGTCGAATGCGGCACAACAGTGTTCGATTCCTGAGTCCGAATCTGGTAGCCACATTCTCCCATTACCCATTACACCCCTTACCCCCATTGTGCCGACTCACTGCAAACCTCACGTTCACGCAATGCTGGACTGCGTCCACGGTAGCTTGAGCAGTGACCGACTAAGCAAAAACAAAACTCTCAATATAATCCCCCTTTTAGTACCAGTAAGGCCTTAGGATTCCACTTGCAAAAACGTTGAAGCTTTGGCAAGGTACTCCCCATGCCAGACAGATATACCCCCCCTTTTTCGTTATAGCAGCACTAACAGTTTTGACTGATCCAAACTGCGTTGCTACTGTAACCCTAACAAGTCAAAAAAAAAAAACAAAAGATAGGAAGGGAAGTATTAGATAGATAGCAAATGAAATAGACTTAGAGGTAGAGATGAACGAAGCTATTCAAGGAGACGATAAGTAAAAAGAACGAGAAACAGAAAATCATGCTAAAAGAAATGAAAAGATTTGGGCTATATCGTTGGGCGCCATTGTTACGTTACTGTCTGTTTTTGTGGTAAGGGACGGTGGCAAGCAGACATGCTTGCGAGCCCTGGCTAGCTCGTCGGTTAGGGGGGTCTTTTCCACCGCTCTCACCTTCAGTACTCGTAAACAAATATAGAGGGATTCATGCCTGTGTGTACATATAGAGATAGGGTGAGAAATAGACAAGGTGATAGGAGAGTGAAGGCCCGTCCAGGTCAGGTGGAGTCTACCCTCCCTCTTCTACATATGGAATGTAGCCTTGGGCTTCGCTATGACTCCTTATTCCGAGCGAATCCCCCTTAGCCTGACACTAGTCCGTCCATCAAAAGTCTAAAAAGTCCCTAATTACCCTCACATTCGTCCTTGTCTTGTCAGTCGACATACCCACGCCCCCTCTTCCGCACCTGTGCAACGCCTACACCAAACGAAAGGGGAATCCTATCTACTCATGGCGGTACTTCAACCCATTAACCCAAAGAAGATACCGAAGAATTAGAAATAATCCAAATCGATATTTTTTTTTTTTTTGAACGTTATAAACGCATTTCTTAATGTATATTTCAGATAATAACCAAATCCAAAAAAAAAAACAATTTAATGGTTCTTAAGCCTATGTGCCTAAACCTCTAAGAATTATATAACGAAGAATTCAACTCAAATTTCATGTTTAGGCTTAAACTAGCTGAAAGGTATTTCTAACTTTTCTCCAATTGTTACCAAAATCTATCTGTGATATGTGCCTTACTTCAAAGAAAAACGGCTACTTTAACATTAAATTTCAAGATAGAAATGTAAAGATACCCGCAAAAAAAAGTGTGTAAAAAGAATTATATTTGCGATTCTTATCGCCTGTTCATTTACTTGGTTCTATAGCCACGGCCGCTGCTGTAGGCTTCTCCCAATCCAACCTAATTCCTCTCCCTTTCCTCAAGCAGTTTCAAAAAAAAATAGAAAACCAAAGCAAAGAATATACATACGCACGCAGCAAAGACGCGTGTACTAAATAGGTAAACGTGGTATATTGTTGTCTTGCACTTACCGCTTTATCCCTCGATGAGGCGCCGCATCTCGGAGAGCCGTGCTGAAAAGTTACAATAGAACACTTATGTATTTACCTAACGATGGATAAGGACAGATAGTAAAGAGCTCTGCCTTCCAATGCCTAACGAGATGAATTATAGAGAGGAGCTACTTTGGATGAGTTTCCGCTTTTAGTCACGCGGTCATGGGGCTGAAACGCCGTAGCCCAATTACGGGGTCAAAAAAAAACATGTATTTAACTTGGTTCCGGAACCATGCAAATAATAAATTGTAGGTGATTAACTAAGTAAATAGTAGTGAAGTAGATTGTGATAACAAATTATAAATATTTGCCCAGTGGAATGAGCTTTCTGGCTTAAAGAAGTGTTTTACAGACTTCATATATATATACATATATATATATGTATAGCTATGTATACATGTATATTTATATAAACTGCGATTTAAAAGCTACTTTTAATTATTTTGTTGGTTTGCTCCTTAACGCCTATATATTTTTTTGTTTTTTTTTTTCTTGCTTCGAGCTGTGCTAAGCTACAAGGCCTTGCAGTTGGTGCAACTAACAAGTAGAAATCTAAATTCAAAACTCGCCAAAAGTAAGAGAAGGCTATCTCAAAAATCAAATTTATCGGGTTGAGTTCACAAACGATTTGTGTAAAAAAAAAAAATGTATAAAAAAAATTCAACCGAAAGTTTAGTTAGTGCAAAGATAAAATCAGACCCCAACCGTGGAATTGCCCCCAGACTAAATTCTCCTTGCAAAAATACAATAAATTCGCTGGCGCATATAACAAAAAAAATTATACACATATACATAAAATATACAGCAGTTATATAAAAAAAAAACAAAGCGCTGCCAGTCTCTCCGTCCTCTCTGTGGATGTTGTGGTTTTCGCTGCCTTTGTCTTTCCTTCTCCGGCTTATTGGTGGTTGATTTTCCATCCGACTGCTCAAAATAACATTGCGCTAGGTTTTTATTTCTACGATGTTTCCTCTATGCGGATTTGCCGTCGGCTTTGACGCAATTAACTTAACACCAAACTTCTTGGGTGGATGCGGTCCAGGGATAACCCCGCCGGGTGGGGACCTTAAAGCTTGTTGCAGGTCCGTTTTGAGTGTACCGGTGGCCGGTTCCGTAAACTTGCGGTCACTTGCAGTACAAAAAAAATTCGGCTATTCTTCCACTTTATAAAAAAAACTTTTTTTTTTTTTTATATTTTCACGCACTAGTTATATATAAGACGTCCTTTTCGGTCTTGGACACTTCGATCATTCTTTTATATTTTATTTCGGCTATTAAGCGCAGCCATCGCCAAAGTAGAAAGGCAGGTTTCCCTCGCCCGTTTTTCACTCATCACCCGAAGGAATAACCTATACATTCTTGCCAATAAACGTTATTCACAGATACATACATGCCTACACAGCCACTAAAACCGACACCTACAAGCTATCTATATAGACATTCACGCTTTCACAAGGGAAAATACTTTCCATGCATACATACATTCACAAACACGAAGTAGGGTTTGACATGGTTGTGCACTAGGCATTGGCAACTGGTTTGACTGTTCGATGTTGCTTTATATGTTCGAGGATGGGCCGATTTGGTTTGACGTGTTTCCTAGGGCTCTGATAAATTTATGTTGCATCCACTACCACAGGCTGTCGTTACAGGGAGTGATGCTTAGTTCCACAGGTGGACGCCGTTTCGAGATATCGCCATAAAGGCGGACCAGGTGTGACCCTAGAATGCGTTTGTACAATATGGGTATCAAACGAAAGATGTTAATGAGTATTTTAAAAGGGAGTGATGCTTAGTTCCACAGGTGGACGCCGTTTCGAGATATCGCCATAAAGGTGGACCAGGTGTGACCCTAGAATTTGTTTGTACGATATGGGTATCAAATTAAAGGTATTAATGAGGGTTTTAAAGGGAGAGGTGGTAGTTGTATAGGTGGTCGCCTTTTCGAGATATCGCCATAAAGGTGGACCAGGGGTGACTCCAGAATGCGTTTGTACGATATGGGTATCAAATGAAAGGTGTTAATGAGTATTTTAAAAGGGAGTTATCCTTAGTTCCATAGGTGGACGCAGTTTCGAGATATCGCCATAAAGGTGGACCAGGGTTGACCCTAGAATTTGTTTGTACAATATGGGAATCAAAAGAAAGGTGTTAATGAGTATTTTAAAAGGGAGTAATCCTTAGTTCCATAGGTGGACGCCGTTTCGAGATATCAACACAAAGGTGGACCAGGGGTGACCCTAGAATTTGTTTGTACAATATGGGCATCAAACGAATGGTGTTAATGAGTATTTTAAAAGGGAGTGGGCCTTAGTTCTATAGGTGGTCGCCTTTTCGAGATATCGCCATAAAGGTGGACCAGGGGTGACTCTAGAATGCGTTTGTACGATATGGGTATCAAATGAAAGGTGTTAAAGAGTATTTTATGAGGGAGTGGGCCATAGTTCTATAGGTGGACGCCATTTACGGATATAGCCATAAAGGTGGATCAGGGTTGACTCTAGAATGCGTTTGTACGATATGGGTATCAAATGAAAGGTGTTAATGAGTATTTTAAAAGGGAGTAATCCTTAGTTCCATAGGTGGACGCCTTTTCGAGATACCGCCATAAAGGTGGACCAGGGATGACCCTAGAATTTGTTTGTACAATATGGGTATCAAAAGAAAGGTGTTAATGAGTATTTTAAAAGGGAGTATTCTTTAGTTCCATAGCTGGACGCCGTTTCGAGATATCGCCATAAAGGTGGACCAGGGGTGACCCTAGAATTTGTTTGTACAATATGGGTATCAAAAGAAAGGTGTTAATGAGTATTTTAAAAGGGAGTGGGCCTTAGTTCTATAGGTGGACGCCGTTTCGAAATATCGCCATAAAGGTGGACCAGGGTGACTCTAGAATGTGTTTGTACGATATGGGTATCAAATTAAAGGTATTAATGAGAGTTTTAAA
This sequence comes from Eurosta solidaginis, assembly GCF_040869045.1. NCBI lineage: Eukaryota > Metazoa > Arthropoda > Insecta > Diptera > Tephritidae > Eurosta > Eurosta solidaginis. The sequence goes on along the minus strand of NC_090320.1, from coordinate 102,259,332 downwards.
AGGGAGTGGTGGTAGTTGTATATGTGAAGGCGTTTTCCAGATCGCGGCCAAAATGTGGACCAGGGTGACACAGAACATCATCTGTTGGATACCGCTAATTTATTTATATATGTAATACCTGCCAAGATTTTAAGGGTTTTTTATTTCGCCCTGCGGAACTTTTTCATTTTCTTCTACTTAATATGATAGGTGTCACAACCAATTTATAAAGTTTTTTCTAAAGTTATATTTCGTGTCAATAAACCAATCCAATTACCTCACCATGTTTCATCCCTTTTTCGTATTTGGTATAGAATTATGGCATTTTTTCATTTTTCGTAATTTTCGATATCGAAAAAGTGGGCGTGGTCATTGTCGGATTTCGTTCATTTTTCATACCAAAATAAAGTGAGTTCAAGTAAGTACGTGAACTAAGTTCATTAAAGATATGTCGATTTTTGCTCAAGTTATCGTGTTAACGGCCATGCGGAAGGACAGACGAACGACTGTGTATAAAAACTGGGCGTGGCATAAACCGATTTCGCCCGTTTTCACAGAGAACAGCTAACATCATAAAATCTATGCCCCTACCAAATTTCAAAAGGATTGGTTAATGTTTGTTCGACTTATGGCGTTAAAAGTATCCTAGACAAATTAAATGAAAAAGGGCGGAGCCACGCCCATTTTGAAATTTTCTTTTATTTTTGTATTTTGTTGCACCATGTCATTACTGGAGTTGAATGTTGACATAATTTAATTATATACTGTAAAGATATTAAATTTTTTGTTAAAATTTGACTTTAAAAAAAAATTTTTTTTAAAGTGGGCGTGGTCCTTCTCCGATTTTGCTAATTTTTATTAGGCGTACATATAGTAATAGGAGTAACGTCCTTGCCAAATTTCATCATGATATCTTCAACGACTGACAAATTACAGCTTGCAAAAATTTTAAATAACCTTCTTTTAAAAGTGGGCGGTGCCACATCCATTGTCCAAAATTTTACTAATTTTCCATTCTGCGTCACAAATTCAACTCATCTACCAAGTTTCGTCGCTTTATCTGTCTTTGGTAATGAATTATCGCACTTTTTCGGTTTTACGAAATTTTCGATATCGAAAAAGTGGGCGTGGTTATAGTCCGATATTGTTCATTTTAAATAGTGATCTGAGATGAGTACTCAGGAACCTACATACCAAATTTCATCAAGTTACCTCAAAATTTACTCAAGTTATCGTATTAACGGCCATGCGGAAGGACAGACGGAAGACTGTGTATAAAAACTGGGCGTGGCATCAACCGATTTCGCCCGTTTTCACAGAAAACAGTTAACATCATAAAATCTATGCCCCTACCAAATGTCAAAAGGATTGGTTAATTTTTGTTCGGCTTATGGCGTTAAAAGTATCCTAGACAAATTAAATGAAAAAGGGCGGAGCCACGCCCATTTTGAAATTTTCTTTTATTTTTGTATTTTGTTGCACCATGTCATTACTGGAGTTGAATGTTGACATAATTTACTTATATACTGTAAAGATATTAAATTTTTTGTTAAAATTTTACTTTAAAAAAAATTTTTTTTTAAAGTGGGCGTGGTCCTTCTCCGATTTTGCTAATTTTTATTAGGCGTACATATAGTAATAGGAGTAACGTCCCTGCCAAATTTCATCATTATATCTTCAACGACTGACAAATTACAGCTTGCAAAAATTATAAATTACCTTCTTTTAAAAGTGGGCGGTGCCACGCCCATTGTCCAAAATTTTACTAATTTTCTATTCTGCGTCATAAATTCAACTCATCTACCAAGTTTCGTCGCTTTATCTGTCTTTGATAATGAATTATCGCACTTTTTCGGTTTTACGAAATTTTCGATATCGAAAAAGTGGGCGTGGTTATAGTCCGATATCGTTCATTTTAAATAGCGATCTGAGATGAGTGCTCAGGAACCTACGTACCAAATTTCATCAAGTTACCTCAAAATTTACTCAAGTTATCGTGTTAACGGACGGACGGACGGACATGGCTCAATCAAATTTTTTTTCGATCCTGATTATTTTGATATATGGAAGTCTATATCTATCTCGATTCCTTTATATATGTACAACCAACCGTTATCCAATCAAACTTAATATACTCTGTGAGCTCTGCTCAACTGAGTATAAAAAACAAGTGTCACAAGTTTGAGGCCAATGGACTCCCAAACTACTGAACCGTTTTGAATTTGTTTTGCACCCCGTATGTAGTTTGATCAAACTTGAAATATAGGATAAGTTTTATCTCAGTTTATAGTCAGTAATACAATTATTTTTAAAGGGTTTTGTCAAAAATAGATTTATAGACAATTGATACAATTGGAAATATTAGAAGTGTGCTCAGCACAAACTAGTTTTTTACTTATAGAACAGTTTTTTTTTCTGTTGAACGCCATTATATACGAAGGAAGCATTCTCCTTGTGCACTTCACTTTTTTCTTTATTGAATCTCAACGGATATTCCTGGAATTTGGTGGCATCTGATTAAAATTCACTTCTTGCGAATCATGGCTTAAATTCCATCTTTGTGCCAAATTCCAAGACCCATCTTGATAAACGACGTTTCGTTGATCATTCGCCTAGGGTTTTATCCATGATATCAACACCTCCCTTGTCAGAGTTGTAATAGTGAATAATGTTAAAGTTGTAGTATTCAATGATCTCTGGTTATTTTATGTACAAGATAAGTTCTTTTTATAATGAACTACGAACAAAAATACTACACTCTTCTTTTTCTGGCACGTAGGAACACATGGTAACATCGTTATGAAATCCGAATTCAGTAGAGTTGACTTCACGATTCGTTGACGGCAAAAACTCTGCTGAGATAAATGGATTATTTTTACGTACAGTGCCGACAAGGCCTAGGTTCCATTTCATAAGTTGTTTTGACGGAAAAGTTGTCTTTAAAGACTCTTTGTCCAGACACGCGCTTTGGGCCCAGGACCACGAATACGAAAGCGGAAATTGAAAATTTTATTTCTTTCCTTAGATATTTGCAAACGAATTTGAAAGTTTTCATGTAGTTGTTGTAATTTTGATGATTTTGTTGTACCCACAAAAAAAAAACTGTGGGTAAAAGTGTTTTGCTCGGATATAGTTTTGGTCTCCAATTTTTATAAGCGCAACCGAATTCCTCCAATTCAGAAATGTGTTCTACTCAAAAATACTATGTATCCCACCACTGGACTAGCACTTGTGAGCTAAAGTATATAATTACCTTTTTTTTTTGCTTTTAGTGCGGGAGGGATGAAAAATGCCTAACGCACAATAATTACTGCCGTCGCAGCAACCGTGTATCCGTAGACTGAAAAAACAGCCCCAGTTTTGGAACCTTCGCCCACCCCGGTACCACTTTCGCATTAATTCACTCAATCACTCATCTCACTGCAGTCCACCATTGCTTCCTGTTGCACATTTGTCATACTAAATTTCTCGTGGTAGGTATGACCACATGAAACCGTCTAGGTCATACCGCCCTCCCACCCCCACATCCATCAGGAGTTCGGGGTCGCCAGAGCTTCGACTGTTAATGAAACAGGATTCACCACGTGTAGGTGAGGTTGACAATTGGCTATATATTGCGCTGGAAACCTCTTGAAAGAGTTGTGCTACAAAACCCCTTGAATCAATTTGGTATTTTATTCGCCTCTTACGACAGGCATACCTACCGCGGGTATATTCTAAGCCCCTAACCCGCTGGGGGCTGCGTGAGATATGAGTTCAATTCGCTGTGCTTCCGCTCATTTCATTGAGCTACGTCTCAAACTAACGTGAAGGTCCAACGCCTTTTACTGGAGGCCTCCCATCGTTCTTGTCCCTTAGCTATTGTTTGTATCCTTGCTTTTTTCTTAGCGTCTTTAGATGGTCGCTCGATATTAGTATTATACAGATCGGCCATTTCGCTTGCCAGTAATTCCACTGGAATTTTCGGGGTTAGGACCAGGGTCGCGTCAAGGACACCGTCCGATAAGCACTTGCTATTATAATAGCTGCAAGTCGGTATGCTGCTAATATATCTTTCTGATGGGTCCGTTTATCAAGCTCGATTTTAAATTACATGTTGTATCTTGTGTCAAACGATGGTCTAAAGAATTTAACTCTCTTTACATTATTGGTGAGGTTCATATTGGAGTAGGCTTCGATAATCTGGAACCCGCATTATCAGGTTCATTGTGATAAACTGAAATCGGTCAAAAAATCCTTTGTGCTTCTTGGGATACGCCACGGAGTCTTCCGCCCTTCAGCAGCCGGTTAAAACTTTTACAATTGCCTACGTTACACAGCCGTAGACACGCATATTTCTTAAAGACAAAAGTGAATACCAATACATTAAAGAGAAAAAAAAGCAGCTGTTCGAAATAAGCGAACGGAGCAACTCAGAGTATTAAAGCAGCGCAAGCTGAGGAATAATGAATCAGTTTGATTTTAAACGCTAAAATTGAAGAACGCGAGTATTGTAATTGTAAAAGTGTAAATAAAGAGTAAAATTGGTATCAGAAGAAAAATAGTTGAATAAATTCCAAAGGACAATACGGACATGGGCAAGTTAAGCTACTTGAAGATGAAGCAACTTAAAAAATAGTTGGATAACCGTCGGTCAAACGGATATGTCATCTCAACTAGAATACCAGGAGACTCGTATAACAACCAAAATGGGAACACAGCTAGACTAAAGAACACATATATGGCCGAGAAGTTGAAAGCATGAGCATTTTCTCGCAGCTGTCAGAACAGGAAGCCAGGATATCATCAAAACTTGAAGCGCAGACAAAAATCGCTCAATTTTAGGAGGTATACTGAAGATAAGGTTGCTGCAATTTTTGTCGCATTGAAAGGACATGCAGCAAAAATCCAACAGATCATTCCAGAGGGAGATTGGAACAGTTATGAAGCATTGATGGCCGCTGTCGAGAGACGCTACGGAAGCCAGCATAGGAAGCAGATAGACTAAATTGGATTGTAGGTCGCTTCCAGAAGGCTTAAGAAAAATTGCAGGGGTTTGCGTTGGACATTGAAAGATTAACTCATCTTGCAAATGCGGACGCACCCGTGGAAATCACAGAAGGGATAAAAATGCAGAGCTTTATAAATGGAATACGGGACGTCGAAAGGAAGCGCCCCAACGCAAACCCAAAGCCAACATTTGCTGAGACGCTATCACATGCACTAACTCAGAAAACAGCTTTTGTGTAAGCCAACATTCAAAGCGCGCCGTATGGAAGAAGAAACATGATACTGGGTGGACACAATATTGCAGGCACAATAAGAATAGTAGCAGCGGAGTGGCAGAGTAATCAAATTGTTCAAGTGCTAGAAGCCAGGTCACATCGCACATCATTGCGCCTCGAGCTTAAGAATGTGCCCCTTAACTCCAGTTTTAAGAAGGGGTTCAGCAGTAAGCGAATGTTGGTGGGGGACATTAGACAAAGACCACAGAAATCGAGGCCAGTAGACCTGTAAAGATATGAAGAACAAGTGGGACAATCAAATACAAGTCATAACCTAATGTACCTGCGGGGAAAACATTGACATTATCAAACCCAAATGGCCACATCCAAACGTAAGAAAGATATTCCCAAAAAGAATACAAATGTGCTTTCAAGCCCCGACGCACTACTGTTGTGAAACATCATATCGATAATGATAATGCGAAGGTAATCTGTAAGATGACCATCGTGGTCATCTTTATTCTTGCGTCGTAGTTGACGCAGGTTATCGCCCAAACGCTTTAACGCAACTTAAGTAAGGCACACAATATTAATTGCGTAGACTTCTCGCACATACACCGCTTCTAATACCAAAACAAGAAACTGATGAACTTTACTCTTTAAATATAGTCTTTTTGAAATTTTATTTGTTGAATATAAAAATGTTCACAAACTTAGAAATTTAATATATATGTGAGCTGCTGAAAACTTTTGCTTCTTGCCGAGTTGAATGCGCGAAATTAATTGGCGTCATTCAAAGTGACGTTTATGAAGGTAACCCTCATTGTGAGTGATTGGTGTGGTCAAAAAATTGACGTGGTTAATATTTAATGATTGATGTTATGGTCACTCAACACTTATCATAAGGGTTGCCTTACATCATCCCCCTTTGGAAAAGAAGAATTGGCCAAATTCTTCTGTCCCAAACGTGATGTATTTTATCTTAATAAAAGTTTAAGACTGTTAAACTAAATTTAAATCTACATCTATGTTTAGATCTAAATTAAAAATGAAATTCTAAAGTCTAATTCTAAAGTAGGACTTAAATTTAATTTTTATAATTAAAAACAATTTTTTTGTGTTTTAATTCTACTGTATGAATTAAGTTCTTAATTTTTAATGATTGTTTAAATTTATTTGATTTCATTGTCTTTTTTTCAGGTTTGGAAGAAAAACATTTTATTCCTAATTTAACAATAGAGATTAACTTTAAATAATCTTGAATTTAAAATTTAATTTAATTAATTTTTCTTATTCTATTTTTATGTACTATTTTTTTCTTTTTCGTTTCGTCATCAATTAACGTGACGTTTACGCCGTCAATACCTATTACGGTATACGGACCAATATAGATACTACTATGCTTGTCGCGGGGTTCTTTTTCAAGCAATACCTTGTCAAATACCTTGACAGATATTGGTTGTGAACTTTTGTTATATCCGGTTTGATTTTTTAATTTGTGTTCTGTAACTGTTTTATTCGCTAATTCGTGAGTTTTTTGAAAACGAAATTTAACTTCTTTCGAATAGTTTGCTATGTTATAAATCGGGTCTATTTTATCGGTTTGCAGTTCTTTTGGTAAATTAGCTGCTTTGCCAAAGACTAATTCATATGGTGAGAATTTATTATCGAATACTGTGTTTGTTGTTGTGTTATGAAGAAAAGTAAAATATTTCAAGTAAACATCCCAGTCGGAAAAATTGGGATTTAGAAAAGATCTTAAATATTCATTGAAAACTCTGTGATTTCGCTCTACTGTGCCAAGAGTTTCATGATGGTACGCTGTGGAAAATTTATGTTCTATTTTTAATAATTTTGTTAACTCTGAAAAAATTTCATTTTTGTATTCGGTACCTAAATCAGTTTTAATCGTCTTCATAATGCCATATATTAGTATGAAATTTTCAAAAATAGCTGATGCGACCGTTTTTGCACTTTTGTCAGGTATCGCAATCGTTACTAAGTATTTGCTGAGATCGCATATAATGGTGACAGCGAACTTGTTACCATTATCGGATTGAGGTAGAGGTCCTATAGTGTCAATGACAACAATGTCGAATGGCTTACATGGTGTTTCGGTTAGGACTAAATTTTCTTTTGTTTTTGGCTTAACCTTATTCAAAAGACATTTTTCGCAGTTTTTAACAAATTTCGCTATATCGCGCGTCATGCCTTTCCAATAATATTTGGTTCTGAGTTTTGCATAAACTTTTTTGCTACCGAAATGTCCTCCTAAAATTGGGTCGGTATGGTAAATTGCTATTAATTGTTGTTTTTTGTCTTCGTCTGTCACAGTTTCTACGGGTTCGGTTAGGACGATTTCTAAATGTTTTAAAATTTTATTCCCAGTGGTTTTCAGATCTGATATCGAAAAATATTTAAAAAGATTATCATTTTTTTGCAATTCAATTATATTAATATTGCGCTTGCCAGCTTCTTTTTGTAGCTTCAAAAGTAATTCATCTAAATGTATTATTTTGTTAGCACACGCAACCTTAATTAACTCAATCTTTTTGTGTTTTAAATGCGCATTTAATTCAAAATTCGTAATTTTACCACTTTTATCATAACGTATTTGGGATTTTACTCTGGGTATTTTCTTTGAAAATTTGTTTGAAAAATTATCATAAACTTGTAATTTTATGTTTTCTTTTACTTTTTCTTCTTTGAGTATTTCTTGTTGCATTAATTGTTCTTGTTTTGTCTGTGATCTTGTCTGTACTGCTAAAATTGATGTTCCTAAATTTTTTATTTCTTCTATTGTGATGCGAGAGAGTGCATCTGCTCCTACGTTCGTTTTACCTTTTATGTATTCAATAGTGAAGTTGTACTCTGCCAGTTCAAGTCTGATACGTGAAAGTTTTGAAGAGGGATCTTTCATATTGAACAAGTAAACTAATGGACGATGATCGGACTTGACTGCAAAGTGTGTGCCATATACGTATGGTCTGAACTGTTTTATTGCAAAAAATATAGCTAAAAGCTCTAACTCAATTATTGATTTCTTTTGTTGTGAATTATTAAATGATTTGGACGCGAAACAAATTGGTAAGTCAATGCCATCTTTATTTTGACTTAAAATGGCACCACAACCAATTTTTGAAGCGTCGACAGTAATTATAAATTCCTTTTTGAAGTCTGGGTATTGGAGAATTTGAGGAGAAATTAAAGATTTTCGGAGTTTTTCAAATGCTATATCACATGATTGATCCCATTTAAATTCCACTCTTTTCCTGCTAAGTTTATTTAAAGGTGCTGCTATGGAAGCAAAATTTGGTATAAACCTTCTGTAATAATTGGCGAATGCCACGAATCGTCTTACTGCATCTTTATCGCAAGGTTTCGGATATTTTTTTATTGCAATTATTTTGGAATCGTCTGGAAGTAGACCTTTTGACGAACATTTGTGTCCTAGGAAAGTGACTTCTGAACGCATGAAGTTGCATTTTTCGGGATTTAGACGCAAATTAAATTTTTTGCATGTTTGAAAGACTTGTTCTAAATTTTTAAGATGGTGAGCTTCGCTACACCCAATGACTATAAGATCATCGACATATAAAAAGGCTTGGTTTGGAGAAATTCCTGAAAAGGCAATTGACATCATTCTTGAGAATGAATTCGGAGCTACGTTTAAGCCGAATGGTAAAACTTTCCATCGAAAAGCACCACGATCAGTGCTGAATGAAGTGATGTCTCTAGAATCTTTATTTAATGGGATTTGGTGAAAACCTGAATACAGATCCAATGTAGAAAAATATTTGGCTCTGCCTAGATTATCAAGAATATCGTCTATTCGTGCTAGTGGGAATTTGTCTGCTATCAATTTTTTGTTTACGGCTCTAAAGTCAACACACATCCTGTAGGATTTCTGTCCATTTGGATTTTTCTTTGGCACAAGTATCAATGGACTATTATAGTTGGAATAGCTGTGTTCTATAAGATCGTTTTGCAATAAATTATCAACTTGTTTATTAATTTCCTCTCTCTGACAGTATGGTAAACGGTAGTTTTTTATGTAAACAGGATTTGTATCTGTCAATCGTAATTTCTGTTCATAAAAGTTGTTAAGTGTCATACGATCGGTCTTTAGTGCAAACACGTCATTATATTTTAGACATAAATCGAGAAGTTTTGGTTTGGCATAATTTGGCATTTGTTTTTCTAAAATTGATTTTAATTCCTCTGACCTTTTCGAATCTTTTGAAAGATCATTGATTTTATACACGTTGTAGTTGGTGATTTCATCCGTAACTATGTTGCAATTTCTTACGTATTTTACCTCGTCAGTGACGTTTAATACCTTTATTATCGGATTGTTAGTGTCAACAATACACTTTGCGGTGAACACACCACTACAAATTTCCTGTGCGTCTATAAAAACTGGATGTTTAGATTTTTTCAGCTTAAATAAGCGATAAACTTCGCATCTAGGAGGAATTATCAATGTATTATCGGTTGTATTATGTAAAATTGAAATTTTATGAATATTTTTGCCAATGCCAATTGTTATGCTCTCGTTTGCATAGTCTATGATGCAATTGTATTTTTTCAAAAAGTCTTTGCCTAAAATACCATCTGACGGTATGTTGAATTTGTCATCTACTACATTTAAAGTATGTGGAATTGAAAAATTTGAATAAAAAAGTTCTGTTTTAATGGTACCCAATGTTGAAACTGTATCTGTCGTAACACCCGTTATATTTATAATATTGTTGTTATTTATAGAAACATTTTGTTTTAAACTTGAAAGTTTTATAATTGATATATCAGCCTGTGTATCTACTAAGAAAGTACATGTTTTAAAAGAGTCATTACAATTCAGTTCGATAAAATCTGAGTAGTTCAGGTTTAAACAATAAATTGATTTATTTTGAAAAACGTTATTTAATTCAGATTCTGGTCCCCCAGTGTTCGCTCCTGAGGGCCGTTGGCGTTTAAAGTGCGTACACTAGCGTTATTTGTATTTGAACGTCGATTGTTGTTGTTACTGTTGTTATTGCTGTTGTTTCTGTTTACGGGCCTGCTATTATTTCGAAAATTACCATTATTTCGCGAGCCATAATTATTGTTGTTATTATGCCTATAATTGCTATTGTTGTTTCTGTTAAAATTGTTGTTGTACCTCGAAAAGTTGTTCCTATTATATTGATTTGACCTGAAGTTACCTCGAAAACTATTATTTTGCCTGTTATAACGTGATCTGAACGCTAGTACCTGCCTTTCACTTGTTTGGTTATTTTGTTCTACGATCATTTTCGCAACTACATCCTTAGAATCAGTAAACGTAGTTGACGCTAAAATTGATTTTACTAGGTCTGAGCGAGTGTTAAGCCGACAAACGTTGACGGTTTGTTCGACTGCCATTTCGTGCGCTTTTTCCTGAGTCATTCCTTCTATAACTAATGATCGTTCTAAAGCATCGGAGAGTTCCTCAACACGTTTGGCGAATTCAGTATGATTATTATTAAAAACTTTTAACGATGCAATTTTTCCTGCAACAACTTTTGAGTTGTCAGGTTTTATTCTACCTTTTAATGCATCTTTTATTTGTTGAATTGTTGTTACTTCATTTGGAATTGCCTCACGTGCTTTCCCTTCTAACTTGGATTTTATAAACGAAATGAAAGTATTTGTCAAATTTTCTTCCATCAAATCTTCTATCAAAACTATTTTATCTATAAAGGATGCAAGTGAAAGCGGATCGCCGCTGTAGTTTTCTCTAATTATGGATGCACACATAGTAATAAAAGTTTTCTTTTGCTCTGAAGTCGCCATTGTTGGTTGTTCTTCGCTAATTGTGTCTAAATTATTATTGTGGAGTGAATTGGAAAATCCAGGGAAATCCTCAAGAAAAGATACGTGACTTTTTTTAATAATACTAGCTTTGTAAGCTGAAGTTGTCGATGCGTCGGATAATTCTTCCTCAGTGTCAAAATCAGAACTTGATTCGCTTTCTTGTATTAATTCAGAAAGATTTTTGGGTATTTTTATATTGCAGTTAATTCTAGAAAAACATTTAGTGAGTTGTTCTCTGCACTTTGACAAACTTTCGATTATTGAACTAGGCTTATCTCGATTTTCAAAATATGAATTTACTTGTATTATGATTTGGTTATAGCTTTTAATTAAAGCATCTTCATATTCTATTGATTTTTTCGCTGAGATAGATCGGTTATTTAAAACTCGTTTAGTAACTTTAGTGAAATTAGAGCGTAAATTTTTGAAATTGGAATCAAAATCTGACATTTGACAACTGACATCTGAAAACTTTATTACATTTATTGAAAATGTTTACCTCCGTGGCAGAAAAAAAATGTTTCATAAAAAAAAATTCGGAAAAATGTTAAAACTAACGCTGTAGGCACTGTTTATACAAGAATGAATTTGAAACTATTCATTCGCTCAGTAATTGTGGTTTGTAATTTAAAAAAATTTTTTTTTTTTTGTTTAAAAATCAGAGAATATTCGAAATATTCAAAATCGATGAGTTAATTGGTAAATGGTAAAGATTCGCATATTCGAAAGGCACTGTATTTAAAATTTATTTTGTAAATGCAAGTGAATGTTGAAATATTTTAACCGCACTGTATTCGTTTAATAATGCCAAGAGAAAAAAACTGTTGGGATATTTGAAAGACACTGTATATAATGCACAGTTTGAAAAGAGTCGCAAATGTAAGATATGTTGAAATATTTGGAATACACTGTATTCGTGTGATGCTTCGGAGGAATTGTTAACTATTTGAATGGCACTGTATTTGTTGCAAAAAAATATGTAAATGTTTATGATATTCACTATGTTCAATTTCCGAAGAAATAATTGGAAAAAGGGAAATTAAGCTTTCACCGATAAAATAAATTTTCACCATTACCGTTATGTGACTGTAACCTGTCTATATTGATATTTGAAGTCAATGAGAGATTTCAAAATTGATTAGCTTCGAATAATTATCGCAAACTTTTGGCGAAAAGATTTGATATTTTTGGTATTATACATATAAAATTGATGTATAATTTGCGTTTCAAAAAGGTTTTAAAAAAAATGTTTAAATTTGAAAAAATATTTTTCCGATTGTATTTATTACGAAGCAGTGTTCGCATTTAAAATAAAAAATTCAAGTTCCATGTTAATGTTTGAAAAAGAAAGAATATAGTAATATATGCGTGATAATTTGCATGTGGTGGCCGTATATTTGAAATTACTATGCTTAATGTACATTTGAATTTTTCGAAATTTGAATGTTTATATTTCAATATAATAATTTTATGTATGTAAGTAATTTGAAAAATTCAATTTCTTAATTTAATTAGTTTAACATGTTATTGTCTTTAAAGTAGAAAAAGTATGTTGCTACATGCGTAGTAAACAAATGTTTAAGAAAAGTACGTTTATAATCAAAAGTGTCAAATTGTGTTGCTACATGCGTAGTAAACAAATGTTTAAGAAAAGTATGTTTATAATCAAAAGTGTCAAATTGTGTTGCTACATGCGAAGGCTACATGTGTATTACGAAAAATTGTTGCTACGTTTATAGTATACATGTATTTATATTGAGAAAACCAAACTACCTACGTATGTACAAAGTTAAAATTTTATATACGTATATATTAAGGTACTGTACCGCCCTTTTTCTGCTTTGCTTGTATACTGCTGAAATTTGTTGTTGTTGGTGTTGTCTTCCTTTGCTGCCGTTACCAAGTGAATCTTTTCCTATTTGCCTCTCTCTTCCGCTATGCTTTTTTTTCTTTCTCAGGTTGAGTTGGTGGAATAAATGGCGTGAATAATTTACCGCACTTAACGGTGCTTGGTAATAGCGTCACTGGTGGTTGTGCTTATCATCACCGTTATGGCATAGTACAGCCAGTTCAAAAAATTTTAACATATATGTGTATGTATGTATGTAACACCACAATTTTCCAATAACTTTCATTCTTTTTAGTATATTAAATGTATGTATATTTTGGATTTTGTTCCAAAATTTTTGTAAAAGTCCACTTTTAGTTTTAAATTTGGTTTTTATTTACTATTTAAAATTTTTTTGAAATTGTATTGGTTTTTGTAATTTATAACTTTTTATTTTGTAGGTTTTTGAAAATTTTATGAATTTTTTCTTTTTTTTGTAGATTTTGAAATTTTATACTCTTTTTTTTTTTGTAGTTTTTGGAATTTTATATTTGTTTTGTAGGTTTTGCAATTTTATGATTTTGTATTTTTGAAGTTTTATTAAAAAATTGTTAGTAGCCTTTTTGAAATTTTGTAATTTTTTTTTTGTAGACTTTTTGTAATTTTGTAGAATTTTTTTTGTAGTCTTTTTATAATGTTATAACTTTTTTTTTTGTATTTTTTTGAAATTTTATATTTTTTTTTTGGAATTTTATATATTTTTGTATTTTTTTTGTAATTTTTTCGTAAAGTTTTGAAATTATCTTACTTCGAGTAATTTTCTTTTTTGCATATATTTTATGAATTTTGCAAACAAATTTTCTTCATATTGGCACAACCACCACGCACTTTATCGTCGCAACCACCACGCACATATTCTTCCAGATTTTATTTTTAATTATGCTGCTTTTGTAGTGCAGGGAATTTTTTCCTTCCCCGACGCCAGTTTTTGCCGCAGGCATGGCCACGGTCGCCATGTAAGATGACCATCGTGGTCATCTTTATTCTTGCGTCGTAGTTGACGCAGGTTATCGCCCAAACGCTTTAACGCAACTTAAGTAAGGCACACAATATTAATTGCGTAGACTTCTCGCACATACACCGCTTCTAATACCAAAACAAGAAACTGATGAACTTTACTCTTTAAATATAGTCTTTTTGAAATTTTATTTGTTGAATATAAAAATGTTCACAAACTTAGAAATTTAATATATATGTGAGCTGCTGAAAACTTTTGCTTCTTGCCGAGTTGAATGCGCGAAATTAATTGGCGTCATTCAAAGTGACGTTTATGAAGGTAACCCTCATTGTGAGTGATTGGTGTGGTCAAAAAATTGACGTGGTTAATATTTAATGATTGATGTTATGGTCACTCAACACTTATCATAAGGGTTGCCTTACAAATCCTTCAGTCTTCGAAATAGACCTTTGGTCAAACAACAGAGTATGAGACAATGAACTAGGATCATGAGTAGGAAGAAGAACAATCGTTTACCGGGATAAAATATCATGGGCTACAAAATCATTCGAACCATACAAATTGGCGGGACAGGATGGTGTGATACCGGTTACAAGCCGCTTGTGCAGAATTGATACCACATCTACACCGCATCTTCTCAAGATGCCTCCAAGATGGGTATGTACTCGAAGCCTGGAGAAATGTATGGGTGGTTTTCATTCCTAAAGCAAGAAAACTTAACCACTCGGAAGCCGAGACTATAGACCAAAATCCTCTCCTCCGTCCAACGCGACTTTAGATACCGGTTCTATTGTCAAAATGACCACCAGAGGCACCCCCAAGGCGGGGTGCCAACGCCTCTTCTCTGTATACTGGTGGTCAACGAAATTCTTGAAATCTGTAGGAAGAAAGGTAGTTGCGTACACCGATGACTTAGTGATTCTGATCACAGGCAAATCCTTTCCAACTATCAGCGATCTCATAGAATCGGCACTTTGCGACATTTCGCAATGGGCTGGGGGTAAACCCAACAAAAACTGAACTTGTCCTGTTCACGACAAAGACAAAGATACCTTTCTTTAACTTACCTAGGGTAAACGAAGCGAAATATCTTGGAACTATTCTCGATTCCAAGTTAAGCTGGAGAAGGAACATTGAGATGAGATCAAAGAAAGCTCTAGCAGCATACTACGCTTGCAAAAGGGCTTTTGGGCGGAACTGGGTACTGGCACCACATGTCATTCATGGCATGTACGGCACAGTCATTCGATCGATATTAACGTATGGACCTCTAGTGTGGTGGAAGGCGCTAGACAAAAAGAGCAACCAACAGAGGATTGGGAAGTTATAAAAGCTGGCATGCGTGGGTATGTCAAGCCCCATGAGCAGCGCACCTCAGGAAGCGCTAAATGCAATATTTCACTTGACGCCTCTACAAGTCTTCGTGCAGAGATTATCCGCTAGAGGAGCTCTACGACTAAGTGAATCCAACATGTAGAAAACAGCTAAGCACGGACACGTGACGATTCTGGACGGTATGACGAAGGAGCGATTAAACGGAATAATAACCGACTTAAAATCCAAAACAGACCACATCACAGAGGTTTTGAACTTCCAGGTTCAGAACATACGATATCCCTCTAGGGGAACTGGAGCTGGGATGTACTCAACGCATCTACAGCTAAGCCAATCATTCCGACTTCCTGACGCATGCAGTGTATTCCAAGTCGAGATCTATGCAATAGACAGAGCGGCAAGGCTGCTCCAAGATAGTGTGGTCTCCAACGCCGACGTAATAATATCTGTTGACAGCCAAGCCGCCTTAAAGGTATTAGAGTCCAACATGATAAAATCGGAAATCGTTCGGAGGTGTAGAGCCTCTCTGGCTTCTATCAGTTATTTCAGTGTCTCCCTTCGCTGGGTCCCTGGGCACAGCGGCATTTAAGGGAATGAACTCGCGGCTGAGATGGCTAGGAAAGGTTCCGACTTAGACATGAGTGAGGTGGACACCTCCGTCCGAACGCCGCTGAGTTATCTCCTAGGGAGAATCGACGATTATGAGAACAGGGTAACGGATTTGCTATGGACCAATAGGGTTGACTGCGAAGTCTCAAGGTCCTTATGGCCGTTCTTGGATAGGAAGGGCACCAGCTTCCTTCTCAATCTGAACAAATCTGCGGTGAGGGTACTTACGGGTGTCATCACAGGTCATTGTGCCATCGCACCAATGCTCCGACGGTGGCGAATACCAACAAGCTCCCTCTGCAGAAGCGGTCAGGATGAGGAGGAAGAGGAGTCGATCTACCACTTTCTCTGCCGATGCCCGACGCTGCAAAGAAGAAGGCTCAGATTTCTGGGCTCACGTTTTTTCGACAGCCTGGCAGAGGTTGGGAAGGTTCTTCTTGGGTTCATCAGGGAAAGCAAGTGGTTCGCTCAGGACCACTAAGAGGTAATGGGGCTAAACGAATTTGCCGCCACCCTGTACTTTGTAATGTAGTGTAACACACCTCGCTCATAGAACGTGGCCGGCTGTGCATGCTCACCTTATCCGGGCCAAAGCTCATCGGATTGGGTGGGTCCTTGCCGCCACTAGCCGCCTATGAACTCGTTATACATATGAGGAAAATCATGCACTTCTTTACTAACAACAACGACAAAAAAATTACTACCCCAATCAAATCCCATAAACACTTAAAAATGGAAAGACTGCTCGCATGAAAGGTCATCTAATTCATCCCAGAAATGCCATTACTAAACAGCCTCTTTCTCTTCCCTACCCATCCATAAAGAGATACACCTGTGCATCACCAACCCAACCATACTTACGAACCTAAGGTTTAATCCATCTCATAAAATAAATTTGAATTTACGAACACATAATTACAATTCAAATACAAAAATCTTTATTTAACAATTTTATGATAACCGACTACATGTCTAAGCTTTAAATTTTAAAGTTTAACTACTCTAGTTGTATTGCTTGGTCACCCTAATGCATATTATATAGGAATTAAATCAAAACAATTAACATATCTATATATGTAGTGGTCTACATAGGCCTTTCCAAACTTACATGATTAGATATATATATATAAATCAATATAAAGGTAGAGCGCAAGAGTAGCATGAGACAAAATTTAAAACGACATTACTTTAACAACATGTTGCAAGCCATAAAAAAAAAATGTGTCACAAGTATGTGATTATATTATGAAAACTATCATGATACTCTTTTGCTCAGAAATCGTTGCAAGTTGGATAGATTATACATATAGATGCACATATAAATGTGCAGCGAGAATATGTATACTATAAAAAAGAATGTTATGCAAAAACAATTAAAGCACTTACATGGTTTTGGTCTCGATCGATGTCATCAGGCGCCTGGTAAGACGGTCGTGGACGAAGAGATTGCTTATCTCTCTTCAGCTGTTGAGATTAAATATCACGTTCTTTTTGTGTTTTGTTTTTCTCACTAAGATAAGTACTCTAACCGCTCTTACGATGTACAATTGTAAATACTTTTTACGCTATTCCTATTAGATTTTGCTCTGAATACGGGTTTGGTTTTACGCCCGCAAGTGGGCGGTGAAATGTATATGTAAGAGGGTAACATTGGATATTTGTACAAAAAAAATTTAAAAATATCTAAAAAGCTTTTATGGTTTATGCTACATTTTTAGCGAAATTACGAAAGACATGTTTGTTCTTATTTTTGTATTAATTAAATAAATTTGTTTTTCATATATCGTTTAGAATCGTTTGAAATTATTTGCTCTCATACATTTTAAGTCAGTGCAAATTGCAATAATTAATTTGACCAAATAAAAAAATTTAAACTAAACCTTGCTATAACTTAGCTTTAACAATGAAAAATATATAATAGTTATCAATAATCAAAGAAAAATAAATAAAAATATCAATTTTACAATCAAAAACAAAGTGAAAGAGTAGTTCCTGTATAAGTAAACAAGTACACGGAGTTTTAGCAAAAAATACATTAATTATAAATTCATTGATATATTTTCAAAGAAGTAGTATCAAATAGTAAACTAAATTTAGCTTTGTATTATTCTATTACTTAAACGCATATTTTTTTTTTTTTTTTCAGATTAAGGAAAATTATAAAAATAACATTACAACTAAGAAAATATAAATATGAGTTTCTACAAAACTGTTTATAATTTCTAAATTTGTTCCGCCTAATCTTTATTCTAATGTTAACAAAAACCACATATTATATATTTTCAAAGAAAACTTTTTAAAATAGTTATGAGCAGCAGTTAAGAAAAATGGTTTGATATTGTAATTTGGATTAAGCATTACCTGCGTGCTATTTTGTTTAAAATTTTGTTTAATTATTTTTATATGTAATCTTTTCTGTATTGTGCTTTGTGGTTGCTGTTGAAGAACATTTGTATAGGTATTCTTAACTAAGGAATGCTTTGGTTTAGTAAATACGCTCTTGCCAACTATACCGCTTGGCAAATTTAATGTGTTATCATCTAGAAAATGTGACTTTTGTTAGGGCACCTCATCGATATCGACATACACCTTAGAGGGTCGACAACAGAAATCTCAAGCATTAATGCTAATTCCGTCGCCTTTATCGTCATCATCCAAATTTAATGCCGTGGAGTTTATTTCGTTTGCTTCTCGTTTGGCATTACGTTGATATACACCCGTCGAGGATGAAATAATCCTGCAGAGTTTAAGCGTCAATTTGTACGCAGAAAATTATACGCGACTCCGCCGAATTTTCCTTAATTTTCAACGTTGCAAATTATTCTTTGCGTAAAAAATCTCTGGGAGTTGTCCTAATGTTGGTTCACTTTACTCACGTTTTTACTTTATTCAAGTGCTTACTAATATTCTTATCAAATAGTGATAAATCCTTTATTAATATTTATTATTATTCTGAATGTTCTAGAAATTTTTTTTTGTCTATCCACTTCAACTTACTTCCACAAACCGACCTGCTTCAACGCCAACTTGAAGGGGCAAGCAGCTCTCTCCCCAGCGGAAGTTCGAAGTGGCTCTTCCTCGTGCAGGTAGTTTGACATCTCTCCACTGTCAAGTTGATAAACTTCACAAATAATGTAGTATCGTTATTATGGTTACCATCAAATGCATAGAATGATACTACGTTGTAGAGTGGACTTTTACGGTGTCATAAGTCGCGCACAACTTACTGAGGGCACTCACAATGGACCAAAACGTCTCCGAGTGGAAGTGTGCGTAACACCCAACCACGCCCTCCTAACCTAATTTAACTTAACCTAACCCAAGAAGAACAAGATAATAAAGACAACAACCGGAAAGGTTTCTTGAAAGGAGTATGGAAATTTACTGTTATAGAACTTTCGCCGGCGGAAAGGTGTTTCATCAATGTCAAAGTTGCTGCGAAGGCCCGTACCAAGTTGTGAAGTGGATCAGCGATGTCGTCTACATCATAAAAAAAAATTGGGAAAGTACGAAATAGAAGAAGTGTGGTTCATTTGGAGAGGCTAGCAGTGGTTGGATCGAGAGATTTGTGAATGGCAGTGTGGCTATTACGAGCATTTCTATATATCACTATGTTGCTAGAAAATAAATGCACAACAACAGCAAAGCAATCAACCACACATATGTGCTTGTAAACATCAAGCAGCCACACATCAAACAGCGTAAAGATTATTTCACATACATACATGTAGTCATCACCTAAGAGCAGAAGTTATTCGCTTCCCACGGTAGCCGGTTCTATATACCAGATCGACTCCGGATTTGTCCCGACCAAGGGCGGTGGCGGCCACCGTGGTTTGATGGCAGCATGCTCCGCTTACCACACCGAATGCCCTACGTTGACACCACGGGCAAAGCAACATCAAAATTTTAGAAATAAGGTTTTTCAATTACAAGAAAATTTTTCTAAGCGGGGTCGCCCCTCGGCAGTGTCTGGCAAGCACTACGAGTGTATTTCTGCCACGAAAAGCTCTCAGAGAAAACACATCTGCCTTGCAGATGCCGCTCGGAGTCGGCATTAAACAAGTAGGTCCCGTCCCGCCAATTTGTAGGAAAAATTAAAAAAAAAAAGGAGCACGACGTAAATTGGAAGAGAAGGTCGGCTTAAAATCTCTTCGGAGGTTATCGCGCCTTAAATTTTTTTTTTATTTTTAAGGCCTGTTGTTCCCTCACTAGGGTAGGCACCTTGTCGTTAGTATGAGGGCTTAGCCGAAATCCATAGTCCCGAATATGAGGCGGAGCTGTTTAGGACCGACATCTACGCCGTTTCGCCTAATAGGAGGGCGGCGGGGTGTCGGTGACCAAGGACTGCCAACCCCCTAATCCAGGGCTTTATGCGGACCTTGCATATTGGGCGATTTGCAGCCAGGGGATAAATTCGGCTGTATTCGAACGGAGCCTTCCGGATACCGGGCCACCTCGGGAAGTATTGATGGCCTTACCACATTAAGGGGCGCTGCTGTGGCTGACGGTTCTTTTCCCGTGTATAATACTGGACCGCTGAGCCTGCTTGTCTGGCAAGTGGTCGTACGACCAATATGAACGACTCATTACCTGATTGTAATAAGGACGATGTAAAGAGGAAGACTGAGTCGCAATCCAAGGACGACAGATACGAATTAAGCGATGCGTCGGAATCGGGGAGCGAGAGTAGTGCTGATTCAATGAAATCTGTATTGGAGAAGCACACAAATGAAAACGGAGTAGAAGAGTGGAGAAGGGTACGGAGCAGAGGAAGTAAAAGCGCTCTTTCGCAGTACCGTGCAGCACTAAGAATTATACAATGCTTGGGGGCAGTGGTCGACCCAACGGAAGTGGAGACCGAGCGCTTGGAATGGGCCCATGAGGCGGTAGAAGTACGCAGGTCAAAAGTTTGCTGCGAGATACCCTCGGTTCTGCAACCGGTACGTGGAGGAAGAAGAGTCGAATGGCAGAATGAAGAGGCAACGTTCGGCGGAAGGCGACAAGCCTGCTTTCAAGAGGCAGAAAGGACCCAGTCCTAGAGCCGCGAAGCAGGGCAGTCGCATAGACAAGACAAGTAGGCGCAAAGCTGTAAGAAAGATGGGCCCTAATAGCGAGGTAGCAACTACCCCGAAAGCTGCTAACAAGAGGGAAGTTCCAATTACGGAAGTATGAGATAAGCCAAAGGAGATAAGGCTAAGACTCCGGATTTCTCGGAGGTGCTAAAGGGAGTTAACGCTAAGACTCCGGCATTCTCGAAGGTGCCAAAGGGAGACAACACTAAGGCTCCGGCTTTTCCCGAGAAGATGAGTGATAAGGCAAAGCAGTCACTGACTCTGGCGCTGGTCAATCGTAGCAGTCCTTTCATACAAATGACTACTGGAAGTTGAAGATCTGTGGAAAGGCAGCTTATTAGCTTAATGCTTAAGATGATGCGGGAACGACCAATTAAGACCCTTCCAACCTTTGATTCGGGGAGATGGTATAATGGTGTGAAGATGATAGCGTGCGACAACATCACGAGCTTGCGATGGCTGGAGGAAGTGGTTCCAAACCTGCAAAGGCAAGGCGCGAATGCGCGGTTTGAGGTGGTGGATAAAGCGCAAATCCCCACGGTACCAAAAGTTAAGGTATGGATACCATGCGTGATTAACTCGGAGGATACACCGCGACTTCAGCAGAATCAGAATCCGAACATACCGACACAGGATTGGAAGATACTTACTGTATATCGGCATACCGGGGATGGTCTGTTCTACATCTTCCAAATAAACAAGCAGGCGGAGGATATTTTGTACACGCAACTTGGCAAAATGTCCTTTGGCACTGGCAAAATTTACATGCGACTCAGGAAAAAAGTCCTGAGGATAAAAATCCTAACACGATGGAAGTGGGCGAAGTCGAAAAGGACCTCAAAATCATAAGGGAAAAAAGACAGGTGGAGGTAGCCGACGTCACCGCGAAGGTGGTAGAAGAGGACCAATAGCCAGATGGTGCTGTGAGTCGCACAGAGGAACACACGGCGCAACAGTTACAAGAGGGTGAAGGGGGCTTCGAACACTCTAAACGTAAAGGGAAAGGGGAGGACGACGACGTCAAGACGAAGGTGCTGGAGGTGGACAAGCAGCCCAGTGGTGCTGCGAGTCCTACAGATAAACCCTTGAGGAGGGTTCGTTTGACGTGGCGCAGATTCAGGAGCCGTGGCTCTTATCGGGAGGAAAGGTTTCTGGACTTAGCGCGCGCGGATTTTGCGCTTACTAGGCGCAAAGAGAAGGACGGGTGTGAGCTGTAGTAATGGTAAGGAAACATCTGCATTCATATATGCTGCCTAATTACACCACTGAGGAACTCGTAGCGGTGGCCGTTGTGCAAAAGAATAAGCAGGCATTTATCCTGGCGTCCTGCTACAAGGCCCATGCTGCGGAGGTTCCACCGATGGAGTGCAAAAGGCTAGTACAGGAGAAAGAGCGCAAAGGGCGGTTGGTCATACGCTCAGCTGCAAATCCGCACCACAATGCGTGGGGAGGAGCACATACGAACGATAGAGGCGAATCTCTATTTTGTTACATCCTGCAAACCAATTTGCAGATAGCCAACAGGAGAAATGTCCCTACATAGATTGGTCCAACATCCAACAATGTTCTGGATATTACATTGAGTTCCGAACGTGATATATCAAGGTATGTTTGTATGGTTCTTGATAGACCATCCTTCTCCGACCATGCGTATATCAGCTTCAGCATCCCCCTAAAGAGGGTAGAGAAGGGAGGAACCTTTAGAAACACTAGGTCAGCGAACTGGACTAAATTCCAGAAACATGTAGAAACAAAACTGGGACAACCCAAAGAGGTTTCCAGTGTGGAGGAACTGGAGGAGTCGAATGAATTCCTAACAAGGACGCTTATAACTGAATATTACAAAGCTTGCCCTCTAAGAAGATTCAGAGGAAAAGCAAAGCCGCCATGGTGGAGCAATGGGCTGAGTCTTCTAAGAAGACAGCCAAAGAAATGTTTAAGCTCGAAAAGACCGCGGAAAGCGAAGCGTGTCGGGACGAGTACAAGGATCTGCTGAGGGTCTACAAGCGTGAACTTACCAGGGCGAAGAGGAACTCATGGAAAAGTTTCTGTACGGACATAGAGTGCTCCAACGAAACAGCATGGTTGAAAAAATCCTAGCAAGGGGAAACATAGTCCAGGGACTAATAAAGAAAGAAAACAGGGAATGGTCATGATAGTGAGGAATCCGTTGCGGTGCTTCTCGATCCACATTTACCATAGGGAGACGGTTTAGAAGAGCCAGTAGACATCACTCACACTTCGATCACGGAGCTAGTAGTGCCGGGCTTGGTGACCGATACCAAGATAGAATTGGCAGTGAAAACGTTTTCTAAGTTTAAATCGCCGGGCCCAGACGGTATATTCTCGGTCATGCTACAAGTTTCAAGTATGGCGGTCGTGGAATGGCTTAAAATAATATTCGATGGGTGCATAAGTCTGAATCATGTACCGCAATCTTGGAGAACTGCTCGAGTAGCTTTCCTACCAAAGGCGGGGAAGATCGGTCACTTTAGACCCGTTAGCTTAACATCATTTCTGCTAAAAACCTTTGAGAGGTTGATAGATGTGTACATAAAGTCCAACGTGGATGAAAAGCTGCCCTCCAAAACACAGCATGCGTACACCATTGGCAATTCGGTAGACACCGCATTGCATAGGGTGATAATAAGCATAGAGAAATCCCTGGAATATAAGGAGTATGCTCTAGGAGTCTTCTTGGACATTGCCGGGGCTTTCAATAATGTTTCAAAATGGGCGATTATGGATAGTCTTAATTACATTAAAATACATCCTGCCTTAATCAGATGGATCGGCTGCATGTTAAATTGCAGAAAGATTACATCACTATGGGGATTGTACGAGCCCACGAAATCAGCGGGCAGGGGCACGTCGCAGGGAGGGGTGCTATCACCTCTGCTGTGGACGCTGGTCATCAACCAACTGCTAAGGCGATTCGATGAGGGACCCGTAAAACTTACGGCTTTCGCAGATGACGTTGCAATTGTCATAAGTGGAAAGCGCCTTCCAATTATTAGTTCTTTGATTGATCGGGCGCTTCGGGATATTCATACCTGCGCATCTAATGCCGGGTTGAAAGTCAATACGGAGAAGACGGATATGGTATTGTTTACAAAGAGGTACAAGGTCCCAAATTGGATCAGGCCTAAGTTAGGGGGGGGGGGTGACTTTTCAGGGAAATCTTGCACAAAATATCTAGGGATCATCCTAGATAGTAAGCTGTCATGGAAGCTCAACGTGTAGGAGAGGGTAAAGAAGACCTCAACGGCACTCTATGCATGTAAAAGAATGCTAGGGTTTACGTGGGGCTTATCGCCCTCTCTTTCTCATTGGGTTTTTACAGCGATTGTAAGCCCTATTCTATACTATGGAGTTCTTGTTTGGTGGAAAGCCACATAAAAAACAACATACCTCAAAAAATTAGAGGGGGTATGCAGACTATCGATGCTTAGCATTACGGGAGCCCTGAAAACAACCCCGACGGCTGCACTGTATGCCATTCTGCACATCCACCAGTAGACCTGGTAGCAAAGAATATAGCATTAACAACCGCAACCAGGCTCGATGCCTCGGGGCAGCTTGAGCGCCGACCATATGGCCATAGTAGTATAGCGTCATCAATCACAAGGCGAACAGACTACCTGATTCCCCATCTGCGCTTCGAGGGAGATCGTAAGGCCACAATAGAGGTGGAAGGTTGGCGCAAGGGTGCGCAAATGGCGGACGAGGCGATACATGTGTACACCGATGGTTCCAAAGTAGTGGAAGGAGTAGGGTCTGTGGTATACTGCGCTGATCCAGAAATAAGCAGATCCAACAGGCTTCCGGATTACTGTAGCGTTTTCCAAGCGGATATATTATCCGTAACCAAAGCAGTAGAAACCCTGGAAGAGAATAGCTTAAGCTGCAACCGTGTTAGCTTTTATATTGACAGTCAAGCAGCAATTAAGGCAATAATATCGCATAGCACAGCATGTAAATGCGTGTTAGAGTGTAAGCAGTCTCTGGAGAGAATCGGGACAGGGAGAAGCATACATCTATATTGGGTCCCAGGGCATATGGGAATAGATGGGAATGAAAAACGGACGAACTAGCTAAGGGCGCATCCCTTGAAGCTTGCTCCGTAGACGTCCCAATTAGACTGAGCGAGATTAAGCGAAGGCGGGAGGTGCACATGATCGACCAAGTGGGAAAGGCGTGGGTTCAAGCGCGAGGCTGTAAAGTGTCGAAGATTATGTGTAGGTCCTACAACCTTAGACTAACAAAGTTGCTTCTATCATTAAAAAGAGAGGACTGTAGAATCATGACGGGTATTGTGACTGGACACTGCCTTCTGGCGTCACATGCCTTTAAATTAGGCTTTTTTTCTGCCTAAGCGTCATCTTCAACATTTAGAAGAGGCCATCCGAAGACGCAGGCAACAAGGCAATGGAAATGCTGATCTGCGAGCATCCGACAATGTGAAAAGAAAGCCACCTCGAGCGAATACACGATGGCCTACGCGTTGAATACCGCCTCTTCGTCAAGCGCAGCGAGTTTAAGACTATCAATGAGCACCTGGAAATAACGGAAGAATATGAATATAATATGAAGAATAAAAATGGAGGAAGCGAAACAGGGCAAAGTGGCGATCCACAGCCTGTATCACCTTCAAACGGAGTACGATAGCAAGGAGTGCTGCTGGCGCTGCAAGGAACGCGGACACCGCCGCTTCCAATGCAGGGGCTGCTGGAGAATTTTCTGCTCCAGGTGTGGACAAGACAACATCCTCTCCAGGGACTGCCTATGCCTTTCGACCAACAAATCCACCGACAACAACACATCCAGGATGCCGTCAAATAATGTGAGAGGAAGCCATGAAGCATTATTTATTCGGCCAGACAAGCCAATGGAACCACCAAGATGCGAGCCCACTACCGGAATGCAAGTACATGACAATTTCTACATACCGATAACTATCGAGGGCATGAGCGTGCGCGCGCTAGTGGACACCGGCGCCACCCTCTCATACGTCGATGATTCAATACGAAACCACCTGGAGAATAACAACATCAAACCACGTCTTAACAGGCGGAGTGTCCAATTGGCAGACCAGACGTGTGTCTATAGGGTACGATGCCCTAATGACTAAAACGCCCTCCCCCCCAGCTCGGACTGAGCGGAAGGGGGCGCTGGTATGGCGCGGGTAACTCTTCACCTGGGCTGGACGGTCCTTCCGTCGCCCAGGTGTCGAGTGGCGCGACGCCGAACGACCAAACGACCCCAAAGTCCTTGTATACTAAGCTAGCCGGAGCGGGTTTAACCACTCCCACTAGCGAACTGGGGAGAAGAGGTTGCGGCCGCGGCACGGCTCACCCCCTTGGCCAGGCAGGGGATAGCTCGCTGCCCGAACGACCGCACGACGCCCTCTCCACAGCTCTGGTTTCGGCCGTGGGCCGGTGCGTGTGCACAGGGGCTAGCGCTGTGCCGTTAAGGTGCACTTCCCCTCCGCGCACGCATCGATCCACGGTGTATCGGCTGGTACGGCCCGCCCCCCCCCCCTTACGCACCTTTTTTACCGTGCAAGTAGGGAGGCGGGGGTGGCCAGCGGTGAAACCAGCACTAACCCGAGTCCTCGCAGTTTCTTCCTCTGGTGACCGACACCGCGGACTATCGATCCTCCGACCGACTACCGATCACGCCGATACCGTCAACCGACCCCTCCCGGAACGAGCCGCCGCTGTCAGTTAAACATCATCGCCAGCTTACTTCCCCTCTATCGCCACGACCCTGATACGCGCTCCGTAGCCCACCGCCGCTGCTTCCATCCCGTCGGTGCTACGCCGACCGTTGGCCGTCCACCATACTACCGCCGTGCCCATCTCGCCTCGCTGCCACACCAGCCACTGGACGCTTACCATCCTACCGCGGTTAAGCCGCTGCATCCGTCCCGCCGCTGCTACGGCGACCGGTCGCCGTCCACCATCCTACCGCCTGTAAACCGCTGCATCCGTTCCGCCGCTGCTACGACGACCGTTGGCCGTCCGCCATTCTACCGCGGTTAGGCCGCAGCTTCTATCCCGCCGCTGCTTCCGTGCGGCCGTTACCCGACCTTTCAACCGCCCTACCGAAACTCCTCTACTCCAATGACCGTTAGCCGCCGCTCCGCCCCCTCGCCATCTTGCGACGGAAAGCTGCTGCCCGCCTAAAATCTCCAGCCGTGTGTGCGTGTGTTCGTAACACATAAATATTGTGTATTTATTCAGTAGGGGTTTGTGGGACCGTTACTCGACTCTGGATTGACTGAGCGTTACCCCAGCCCTAGACAAAACCCACCTCATAGTGTCTTTGTTCGCTGATATAGTGAAACCGATTATAGGTGCAAATTTTTTATGCAAATATGGACTTCTCATTGATATTAAAAACAAAGTAGATCCATTAACAAATTTATCAGTTAACATAATTTCGTACTATTGTAACATCTCTCTTCCAAAAATTTTTTCAGTAGAATTTGAATACACAAAATTGTTGAAAGAATTTCCTTCCCTTAAAGAAGAGCCAAATTATTCAAAACCAGTTAAACATACCTCAGTTCATATACTAATTACACAAGGTAATGTTCCTTTCTCAAAGCCCAGACGTTTAGACCCAATCAAATTTAAGGTAGCTAAAACTGAATTTGATTTTCTTGTAAAAACTGGAATTTGTAGACCATCAAATTACTCTGTAGCATCACCATTTCATTTAGTACCAAAAAAAAAAAAAGAGAGTAATGATTGGCATCCCTGTGGTGATTTTAGACGACTTAATACTGTTACTGTTCCTGACCGCTATCCTTTACCACATATCCAAGTTTTTAATATGAATCTAAGAAATAAAAAGGTATTTTCAAAGTTAGATCTTGTTAGAGCGTATCACCAAATACCAGTGGCAGGCGAAGATATTTATAAAACAGCGATTACTACTCCTTTTGGTATGTTTGAGTTCATTCGAGTGCCTTTCGGCTTGAGGAACTCAGCACAAACTTTTCAAAGATTTATTAATGAAGTTGTAGGTGAATTAGATTTTGTTTTCGCGTACATTGATGATCTTTTAGTTGCAAATGAGAGTGAAGGGCAACATTTTAAAGATCTACGTATACTGTTTGAACCTTTGTCTGAATATGGTTCGAATGTTAGACCAAATAATTGCATTTTTGGTGTTACTAGAATTGATTTTCTAGGGCATAGTATTTCTGAATTAGGAATACGTCCATCTGAAGATAGAATAAAAGCTGTTCGAGATTTTGAACCACCAAAATCCATTAAACAAACACAAAATTATGGTCAATTATTACCATAGATATATTTCACTATTAGCAGAATTTACTGGAGGTATATATGATTTAATTAATAAATCAAGTAAAAACCGACACAAAATTATAGTTTGAGATGATAAATCTGTTAAAACGTTTGAATGCATTAAAGATAAATTTGCATCTAAGGTCTTGTTAAATCAATTTAGCAAAGATGCAAAATTAACTTTAATTGTAGGTGCATCCAATACGGCAGTCGTTGGTGTTCTACAACCAAGTATTAACAATAAAGAAACTTTCTCCAGCTGAAATGAAATATAGTGCTTTTGATATAGAACTATTAGAAATTTATCTTAATATTAAACATTTTCGATATCTATTAGATGGACGGGAACTAAATGTGTTTACTTATCATAAGCCCTTAATTTTCGCCCTCAATTCAAAAACTGAACGAAGTCCACCACAAACCAGACATCTTGAATTTATCGCACAATTTACAAGTGGTATTCAGCATATTAATGGACAAGCAAATGTGGTAGCTGATAATTTATCTAGGGCATTTGAAATAGAGGCAATTCAAAATTCAGAACTTAGTTTTAAAATTTTAGAAAAGGAACAGCAACAAGATGAATTAACAATCTTTTATTCAATAATGTGGGAAAATTTTAAACAACGTGATTTCAGGATGGACAAGGCGACAGCTGTTTCGATTATACCTTGTAAATCTCTTCAAAGCCTTTTCTCCCGGGAGTGGGATTATTAAATAAATTATAAAATTAAAAATTGCTTGAAATAAATGTTTTCATACATTTAAAGCGATACGGGCAATCCCCGGTTAACTCATATAAGTAGACAACATTTGGTTAATTCGTTGTAGTTCTATAAATAAAACAAAAACAACAACAAATAACAAGTTTCTCTGAAAACCGCCTTACAAACAGGCATAACTTCAACACATAACTACATACGAATTATGTGATGTGTGAAAGATAATATATGCGAAAAGAAGGCAATTGGGAAAAACTTTACAACAACTAAGGCATGACGTAGCTGAATGCGTTTATAACCATTTCAACTATCGTAGGAGTGCGGGTTCGACTCCCACTCCCGGGAGAAAAGGCTTTGAAGAGATTTACAAGGCATAATCGAAACAGCTGTCGCCTTGTCCGTCCTGATGTCACGTTGTTTAAATTTTCCCAAATTATTAAATAAATTATAAAATTTAAAATTGCTTGAAATAAATGTTTTCATACATTTAAAGCGATAGGGGCAATCGCCGGTTAACTCATATAAGTAGACAACATTTGGTTAATTCGTTGTAGTTCTATAAATAGAACAAAAACAACAACAAATACCAGCTTTCTCTGAAAACCGCCTTATAAACAGGCATAACTTCAACAACTAACTACATACGAATTATGTGATGTGTGAAAGATAATATATGCGAAAGGAAGCAATTGGGAAAAACTTTACAACAACTAAGGCAAGACGTAGCTGAATGCGTTTATAACCATTTCTACTATCGTAGGAGTGCGGGTTCGACTCCCACTCCCGGGAGAAAAGACTTTGAAGAGATTTACAAGGTATAATCGAAACAGCTGTCGCCTTGTCCGTTCTGATGGCACGTTGTTTAAATTTTTCCCAAATTATTAAATAAATTATAAAATTAAAAATTGCTTGAAATAAATGTTTTCATACATTTAAAGCGATACGGGCAATCCCCAGTTAACTCATATAAGTAGACAACATTTGGTTAATTCGTTGTAGTTCTATAAATAAAACAAAAACAACAACAAATAACAAGTTTCTCTGAAAACCGCCTTACAAACAGGCATAACTTCAACGCATAACTACATACGAATTATGTGATGTGTGAAAGATAATATATGCAAAAAGAAGGCAATTGGGCAAAACTTTACAACAGCTAAGGCATGACGAAGCTGAATGCGTTTATAACCATTTCAACTATCGTAGGAGTGCGGGTTCGACTCCTACTCCCGGGAGAAAAGGCTTTGAAGAGATATAATCGAAACAGCTGTCGCGTTGTCCGTCCTGATGTCACGTTGTTTAAATTTTTCCCAAATTATTAAATAAATTATACAATTAAAAATTGCTTGAAATAAATGTATTCATACATATAAAGCGATACGGGCAATCCCCGGTTAACTCATATAAGTAGACAATATTTGGTTAATTCGTTGTAGTTCTATAAATAGAACAAAAACAACAACAAATACCAAGTTTCTCTGAAAACCGCCTTACAAACAGACATAACTTCAACACATAAACAACTGCATTCGAATTATGTGATGTGTGAAAGATAATATATGCGAAAAGAAGGCAATTGGGAAAAACTTTACAACAACTAAGGCATAACGTAGCTGAATACGTTTATAACCATTTCAACTATCGTAGGAGTGCGGGTTCGACTCCCACTCCCGGGAGAAAAGACTTTGAAGAGATTTACAAGGTATAATCGAAACAGCTGTCGCCTTGTCCGTCCTGATGTCACGTTGTTTAAATTTTTCCCAAATTATTAAATAAATTATAAAATTTAAAATTGCTTGAAATAAATGTTTTCATATAAATGTTTTCATACATTTAGAGCGATACAGACAATCCCCGGTTAACTCATATAAGTAAACAATCTTTTATTTCAACAATCATTTCAAAATTTAAAATTAATTAAAATTCCACTTTTAAATTTCAATATATGGTGTGAATCATCCGGAGATTGTCCTAGACCGTTCGTTCCAAAAAACTTACCCAAAATATTATTTGATAAAAAATAAAATAAAATAAAATAAATGTAAGGCGCGAACCTCCGAAGAGATCTAAGGCCGAGCTTCTCTTCCAATTTGCGTCGTGCTCCTCTTGATTTTCCCTACAAATTGGCCGGACGGGACCTACATGTTTTATGCCGACTCCGAACGGCATCTGCACGGCAGATGAGTTTTCACTGGAGCTTTTCATTGCAGAAATACACTCGGAGCGCTTGCCAGACACTGCTGAGGGGCGACCTCGCTTAGAAAAATTTTCTTCTAATTGAAAAACCTTATTTCTAAAATTTTGTTGTTGCTTTGCCCGGGGGTTGAACCCGGGGCATACGGTGTGGTTGGCGGAGCACGCTACCTTCACACCACGGTGGCATATATGATATAGTGCATTCGGGTACTAAAGCTACTCGCCGCCTTATTATTAAAAAATATTTTTGGCCAAAAATGAATAAAGAAATTAATAAATGGCCAAAAGAATATATTAATTGTCAAAAATCTAAAGTTTATCGACATACGAAGTCACCAGTTAGTAAAATTTCAATACCGAACAAATAATTCGAACATATTAATTTAGATATTGTAGGACCTTTACCTGTTTTAAAGGGACATCGCTATATTTTGACTATTATCGATAGGTTCACACGTTGGCCACAAACATACGGATTAAGGGAAATTTCTGTACAAACAATTGCAAATAAATTTTTCGTGAATATATACTTCGGTTTGGTGTACCTCAACTACTGATCACGGTGCTCAATTTGCTTCAAAATTGTTTACAGAATTAACAAATTTATTAGGTAGTCTTCAAACTACAACGTCAGCTTATCATCCTCAAGCGAATGGCATGGTAGAGCGATTTCATAGACAATTGAAATCTTCTTTAATGGCTACAAATGGAACCAGAGATTGGTGTGGTGAGCTACCTCTAATACTGTTAGGCTTGCGATCAACATTTAAGGAAGACATTTCAGCTACACCGGCTGAAATGGTTCTTGGACAAAATTTACGATTGCCCGGTGAACTTATTTTTCCAAAGTCTGAAAATTCATCGTCAAATAAAATTTTGGGTAAATTACGTGAAAATTTTAGAAATGTGCATTCTAGTTTAAATCATCACAACTCTAATGGTGGTTTTTATCTTCCGAAAGATTTACAAACATGTAAATTTGTTTTTTTTTTTCATTTAATTAATAAAGGTTCTTTACAACAACCGTAGGAAGGTTCACACAAGGTACTTGAACAAAATCAAGAAGTATTTTAAAATTAAAATTGATAATGAAGCAAAACTATTCCAATTGCAGGCTAAAACCACCAATTAGTGAAACTTTACACCTCTAAGTTTAAGATCGAGCGTAATCGCATCGCGCGATGCGGCGAGAATCGCTGTTGGCGATCAATTATATTAGTGCATATGGAGATATTTATGACAAAGCGATTTAGCGTAAAGCGAATTGAGCGATTACAAGCAACAAAAGCGACACAAATTTGCAACCAAAATATTTTGATTCAGTTGCGCGAAATTAGCGAAACAATATGGATGTTTTTATTGAAAAGTTACATGATAAGCAGTGTTTGTGGAATTTGCGTCATGCAGTTTACCACAATCGCGATTTGATGCACTTGATATTTTTTTCTTATGTATTCTTTTTAAATATTTTTTTCGTAACAAATAGCTATTTTCTAATAATAAAATTTTACGAGTTAATGTACGCATGTTGCTTTCTCTACACTGCCACAACGTGAATAAAAAGATGTTGAGTCATATTGTTGAGTATTCCATCGTTTGCTATACTATAAACACTCAATCGCCAGCGATAACGCTAGCGAAAATGTAACAAGCGATGGCGCGGTTCTCGTCGCATCGCGCGATGCGATTACGCTCGATCATAAACTTAGCCTAACACTTGTCACAATAACAATAGAACAAAAAAGCAAGTCCCCTTTAATTTATTTAATGTTAATTCTGTGGAATGGGGATTAATTTAGGGTTACTATTATATTATACATTTTACCTGTTAACTTTATATACTCTGTGAATTAAATAATTTATGTTCAATAATTTTATTTTCACTATTTTTAATTTTTAAATATCAATTCAGTCGGTTAAAAATCATAATCAAATATAAATATAATTTTAGGCGTTTGTCAATAAAAGTTTTACTATAAAATATAATAGCGGTTTCGACCAATCCATTTGTTAATACGGTTTCTAAAACTACAGCATATTCCTGGTATTCCAGGGCCTTCTCTATATTCACAACCACACTATGCAATGCAATATCGACCGACTTGCCTTTGGTGTGAGCATGTAGTGCTGAGGAGAATAATTCGTCGATCACTTTTTACTTTATATACGCATATATTAATCTCTCTAGCATTTTTAGTAGATAATAAACAGCAAACTAAAAAAGAAATTTTGAACAGAAAAAGAGAAAGCCAAAAAGTTGCCCTTCCTAGATATTGAAATCATAAAATCAGACCACACATTAAAAACTAATTGGTATGCTAAAGCCGTTCGTCATATAGAATGATAAATTATCATTCAAATCCCCCATGGATGCAAAAAAAATCCGAATATTTTGTACAAGAATGGCTACCCTAATAAAGCATTTGACGCAACAGCAATAAACAAGGTAAACTGCACGCCAAGCAATACTGAACAGAGAAAGTAATAGGGAAAACAAATATACACAGGCATGACATACATACCAGGACTAACGGACAGAAAAGCAGTAGGTGGCATTACACGCAATAGCAAAATAAAATTAGCACATAAATAAAATCAAGAAAGGACAACAAAACAATGAAGATACCAAATTCAATGCAATGGGAGCACAGGAGAGAATCGCAAAGAAATATACATCGCAACAACAAAGCTATCGCTAGGTGTCCCAATACAGACTTTACACGCAAAATAAGAAAACAACAACAGCACTATGCGAACATTTAACCAACACTGGGCATACAGCGGACTTCATAAACACGAAAATATTAGATATTGAGGGGAAAGAACGACCACGAATGACGCTGGAAGCTTTGAGAATACAATAACCAATCAACAATGCCATGAACTACAAAGAAAACGTAATAACATCAACTGCACATACATGACGGTATTATCAGCTGGTAGACGAGGCAGTGGAGATGAATGAATTAATGTAATATAATGTTTATATGTTTAATGGAAGTGTAGTTTAACATTGAATGTAAGTTAAAATTCTGTAGAGGAGATATGTAAACTGTTAATTGTTAAATATGTTAATGGTTGAGTTGTTTTATGTTTATATTTTAATGTTAAAATATACAGCCTCCCTAAGGAAGATAGAAAATACCCATCGAAAGGCATAGAAGAAAAAGAAAAACTTGTGTTCTGTCTGAAAATCATCGTCCGAAAAGCTCCAGTAACAACAAAGTAAAATAAAAACTGGCCCAAAATTAATATATTAGAGCAACAATGATATTAACATTGTTGTACTAGCTGCCGAAATTAGAGCGCTAAAAACATTAGTTCGCGTACTATTATTTCGGATAACAATAATAAAATCGGTGTTCCTCCTGTGACAATGGATTTATTTACTTTTTAGCGTTTGGTTACTCTTCCGAGTTCGTAGTCTGCTGTTCTTCCTCTCAACACTCCCATGCCCAGATCAGTGGTACAGACAGCTGATAATGCTAAATTTTTCACATCAACAGCTCTCCGCCCGCTACTACCAGCAAGTGTGCTCGTGTAAAATCTGCTGCTTCTAGTAATGCAATAGCCGCTTGTGCTCATGCTTTTGCTGTCAATTCTGCTGCCGCTAACTCCAGTAATATAATGCATGTAACACATACTTTAAGAAAACCATACTAATCTTAATATATAAAAAACAAGTGTCACAAGTTTGAGGCCAATGGACTCCTAAACTACTGAACCGTTTTGAATGTGTTTTGCACCCCGTGTGTAGTTTGATCAAACTTGAAATATAGGATAAGTTATATCTCAGTTTATAATGGCAATATTATTTTATTGCAATTTTTTAAATTTCTTTATACGTAATATTAAAATGTAAAGTATACGCAGTGGTGCTCATATTTTCAGGTGGTGCGGATATACTTCCGTGTAATTGCTTGGTCTTCAATTAAACAACCTGCTTATCAATAAAAAATATTATAGCGAATGATATCAAGTATATCACATCACCAGCCCCGTCGAGAGGGGGTGGGGGTTTCCTCAGTAATACAATTATTTTTAAAGGGTTTTGTCAAAAATAGATTTATAGACAATTGATACAATTGCAAATATTAGAAGTGTGCTCAGCACAAAATAGTTTTTTACTTATAGAACAGTTTTTTTTTCTGTTGAACGCCTTTATATACGAAGGAAGCATTCTCCTTGTGCACTTCACTTTTTTCTTTGTTGATATCTCAACGGATATTCCTGGAATTTGGTGGCATCTGATTAAAATTCACTTCTTGCGAATCATGGCTTAAATTCCATCTTTGTGCCAAATTCCAAGACCCATCTTGATAAACGACGTTTCGTTGATCATTCGCCTAGGGTTTTATCCATGATATCAACACATCCCTTGTCAGAGTTGTAATAGTGAATAATGTTAAAGTTGTAGTATTGAATGATCTCTGGTTATTTTATGTACAAGATAAGTTCTTTTCATAATGAACTACGAACAAAAATACTACACTCTTCTTTTTCTGGCACGTAGGAACACATGTTAACATCGTTATGAAATCCGAATTCAGTAGAGTTGACTTCACGATTCGTTGACGGCAAAAACTCTGCTGAGATAAATGGATTATTTTTACGTACAGTGCCGACAAGGCCTAGGTTCCATTTCATAAGTTGTTTTGACGGAAAAGTTGTCTTTAAAGACTCTTTGTCCAGACACGCACTTTGGGCCCAGGGCCACGAATACGAAAGCGGAAATTGAAAATTTTATTTCTTTCCTTAGATATTTGCAAACAAATTTGAAAGTTTTCATGTAGTTGTTGTAATTTTGATGATTTTGTTGTACCCACAAAAAAACAAAAACTGTGGGTAAAAGTGTTTTGCTCGGATATAGTTTTGGTTTCCAATTTTTATAAGCGCAACCGAATTCCTCCAATTCAGAAATGTGTTCTACTCAAAAATACTATGTATCCCACCACTGGACTAGCACTTGTGAGCTAAAGTATATAATTACCTTTTTTTTTTGCTTTTAGTGCGGGAGGGATGAAAAATGCCTAACGCACAATAATTACTGCCGTCGCAGCAACCGTGTATCCGTAGACTGAAAAAACAGCCCCAGTTTTGGAACCTTCGCCCACCCCGGTACCACTTTCGCATTAATTCACTCACTCACTCATCTCACTGCAGTCCACCATTGCTTCCTGTTGCACATTTGTCATACTAAATTTTTCGTGGTAGGTCCCCCCCTCCCCCAAATCCTATGCAAGGTGAGTCTTTCCTCGTGAAAACGGGGCAGTGGAACATGACGTGTTCTGCATTTTCTAACTACGTGGTACACCTTGGGAAAAGAGGGCCTTTCTCTATCCTACGCTTCCATAAATACTCTTTGAAACCGCCAAGTCCACTTAGTATTTGCGTGAGATTGTTGTTGTTGGGGAGTGTTATCGATGTTGATAGTCCTTTTCCAGATGCATATCCGTAACGTTCCCCTAACTAGCCCGACCATCTCGGGAACGATTTGGTATGACCACATGAAACCTTCTAGGTCATACCGCCCTCCCACCCCCCACATCCATCAGGAGTTCGGGGTCGCCAGAGCTTCGACTGTTAATGAAACAGGATTCACCACGTGTAGGTGAGGTTGACAATTGGCTATATATTGCGCTGGAAACCCCTTGAAAGAATTGTGCTACAAAACCCCTTGAATCAATTTGGTATTTTATTCGCCTCTTACGACAGGCATACCTACCGCGGGTATATTCTAAGCCCCTAACCCGCTGGGGGCTGCGTGAGATATGAGTTCATTTCGCTGTGCTTCCGCTCATTTCATTGAGCTACGTCTCAAACTAACGTGAAGGTCCAACGCCTTTTACTGGAGGCCTCCCATCGTTCTTGCCCCTTAGCTATTGTTTGTATCCTTGCTCTTTTCTTGGCGTCTTCAGATGGTCGCTCGATATTAGTATTATACAGATCGGCCATTTCGCTTGCCAGTAATTCCACTGGAATTTTCGGGGTTAGGACCAGGGTCGCGTCAAGGACACCGTCCGATAAGCACTTGCTATTATAATAGCTGCAAGTCGGTATGCTGCTAATATATCTTTTTGATGGGTCCGTTTATGGGCCCCAGGCTCGATTTTATATTACATGTTGTATCTTGTGTCAACCGATGGTCTAAAGAATTTAACTCTACATTATTGGTGAGGTTCACATTGGAGTAAGCTTCGATAATCTGGAACCCGCATTATCAGGTTCATTGTGATAAACTGAAATTGGTCAAAAAACCCTTTGTGCTTCTTGGGATACGCCACGGAGTCTTCCGCCCTTCAGCAGCCGGTTAAAACTTTTACAATTGCCTACGTTACACAGCCGTAGACACGCATATTTCCTAAAGACAAAAGTGAATACCAATACATTAACGAGAAAAAA
The DNA here is from genome assembly GCF_040869045.1 of Eurosta solidaginis. Lineage (NCBI taxonomy): Eukaryota > Metazoa > Arthropoda > Insecta > Diptera > Tephritidae > Eurosta > Eurosta solidaginis. The sequence goes on along the minus strand of NC_090320.1, from coordinate 102,221,810 downwards.
AAGCAGCTGTTCGAAATAAGCGAACGGGCCAACTCAGAGTATTAAAGCAGCGCAAGCTGAGGAATTATGAATCAGTTTGATTTTAAACGCTAAAATTGAAGAACGCGAGTATTGTAATTGTAAAAGTGTAAATAAAGAGTAAAATTGGTATCAGAAGAAAAATAGTTGAATAAATTCCAAAGGACAATACGGACATGGGCAAGTTAAGCTACTTGAAGATGAAGCAACTTAAAAAATAGTTGGATAACCGTCGGTCAAACGGATATGTCATCTCAACTAGAATACCAGGAGACTCGTATAACAACAAAAATGGGAACACAGCTAGACTAAAGAAGACATATATGGCCGAGAAGTTGAACGTATGAGCATTTTCTCGTAGCTGTCAGAACAGGAAGCCAGGATATCATCAAAACTTGAAGCGCAGACAAAAATCGCTCAATTTTAGGAGGAATACTGAAGATAAGGTTGCTGCAATTTTTGTCGCATTGAAAGGACATGCAGCAAAAATCCAACAGACCATTCCAGAGGGAGATTGGAACAGTTATGAAGCATTGATGGCCGCTGTCGGGAGACGGTACGGAAGCCAGCATAGGAAGCAGATAGACTAAATTGAATTGCAGGTCGCTTCCAGAAGGCTTAAGAAAAATTGCAGGGGTTTGCGTCGGACATTGAATTATTAACTCATCTTGCAAATGCGGACGCACCCGTGGAAATCACAGAAGGGATAAAAATGCAGAGCTTTATAAATGGAATACGGGACGTCGAAAGGAAGCGGACCAAACGCAAACCCAAAGCCAACATTTGCTGAGACGCTATCACATGCACTAACTCAGAAAACAGCTTTTGTGTAAGCCAACATTCAAAGCGCGCCGTATGGAAGAAGAAAGATGATACTGGGTGGACACAATATTGTAGGCACAATAAGAATCGTAACAGCGGAGTGACAGAGTAATCAAATTTTTCAAGTTGTAAGGATAAAATCCCCCAAATTAGCTTTTATTCTTTCATCTGGCAACGTCGCATTAGTGTCGTTCACAATGACGTATTTAATTGTGAATAACGTAAAACAAAAAGAATAAAACATTGTAATATATTCTCAGCCATTGAAATATAGCATGTAAAAGAGAGTACGATATATGTGGGGTGAAACATGAAAATGACGAGTGGCAAGAGTGACATCGGCACTTTCATGTTTCACCGCCATTAATATAATTTGGATATCATTGTATGCAGACGCATTTGAGTGAACAGAAAAGTTTTAAATAAAAAATTAAATTTAAATTACAGAAAAGTAATTATAGAGTTGTAATTTTTATGCTTTTTAAAATGTACCGCAGACGGCCGCCGCGGTAGTGTAATTTTAATCAAATGCACACCATGGCAACAATATGGAGGCGGCGCCTCCACGTTTTCAACTTTGTACCTTATATGGCGCTGGGACCCCTTCCAGGTAACCGAGGGTGAGTCTGGGTCGGCTAGCGAAGCCGTAACTTATATGGCGCTCGTCATTTTCATGTTTCACCCCACATATATCGTACTCTCTTTTACATGCTATATTTCAATGGCTGAGAATATATTACAATGTTTTATTCTTTTTGTTTTACGTTATTCACAATTAAATACGTCATTGTGAACGACAATAATGCGACGTTGCCAGATGAAAGAATAAAAGCTAATTTGGGGGATTTTATCCTTACATCACTCTTTTTGGCGACCGTGACGGCTGGAGCCCGGTCATTTTTGCATTTTTGGGCCAGTGGAAATTTTTTTTATGCAACGGGATATAAACCCACGCCACTATCCAACGGCATATAATCGCCATTTTTTTTACCACCACCACCACCAACTTTAACATGTAAAGCAACAACACCAGCAGCGATTCAGGTCTGCCAGCGCAGCAGCAGCAGTAACGGAAACTAGCAGCAGCGACAATTAAGTATATATATGTATGTATTTAAAATTATTATTGCTTACGGGTCTTTTTCTTCAAACATATATACTTATATAAAACATTTTAATTACAATTAAATGCAATGCATTCGCTTTTCATATAATTAACTTGGATTGTTTCAATAGCATACAAATTTTGGATTTTGATATTAGGGTGGATTTCGATTAAACCAATTAATTCTTTTTTGATACATACGGTGGTTTTCGACAAAACCAATTAATTTTTTTTTTTTGATACATACGGTGGTTTTCGATAAAACCAATTAATTTTTTTTTTTGATACATGCTGTGGTTTTCGAAAAAACCAATTAATTTTTTTTTTTGATACATACGGTGGGTTCCGTTAAAAACCAATTAAGATTTTTTTATTACATGCGGTGGTTCCGTGAAAAAACAATTCAATTTTTAATACATGCGGTGGTTCCGTGAAAAACTAAATTAAGATTTTTTTGAATAAAGCGGTGCGTCCGTGATTACATTTTGAGACTCTTAACAATTAATACGTACATTTTTATAGATTTTTTTTTCTTTTCATACAAATTTACTGCAGTTTCAATTAATTCTTCTAATATATTGTTAAATAGCGACTATTCACCTGCAATTCAGTTCCCTTTTATAAAATTTTTTTTTTTCTTCCTTCGCTCTTTTTCCTCAACAGTCTAACTTCAAATATAAATTCAACATTCAAACAAGTGCTTTAGTAATTTCATATGTACAACCTTAGAAGTGGTAGACAAGTGCAAAAAACTTCAGATTCAGAATCCGATTCATATAAATCAGGCTCAAGCTACGAAAGTTTAGCTTCATCTTCGACCGAAAAAGTCACAAACCAGGAAAATAGATTCTCTTTATCAACAGATTTTCCAGGCTTCGAAAATTCTTCAATTAAAAATTCAACTTCTAATTTAGTTTCAAATCTCAACGATTCAAATAGTGAAATTTTAACTTCTTCTACTTTAAAACAAGATCCTAACGACCCAAATAGTGCAAACTTAGTTAATCCTTCTTCTAACGTAAACTCATATCTTAACGATCCAATTAGTACAAACGTGGCCTCATCTTCTGCTAATTCAGCTCCAGATCTTAACGATCAAATCATGGCAACTCCAGAGGAAAAGACAATTTTTATTAACACATGTGCTAATTCTATTAGAGAAAACTACAGTGGTGATCCACTAGCACTTGATTCTTTCATAGACAAAATTGCATTACTCGAACAATTCGCTAATGCAGATTTAACCGATACTTTTATAGCGTTCTTAAAATCAAAATTAGGGGGTAAAGCTCGTGAAGCAATACCAACACAAGTAGCTTCAGTCAACGAAATTAAAACAGCTCTACGTAATAGGATCAAACCAGACAACTCTAAAGTTGTAGCAGGGAGAATTGCGGCGTTACATGTTAACGGAAACAATTATACAGATTTTGCCAAAAAAGTTGAAGATTTAGCTGACTCACTTGAGCGGTCTCTTATTATTGAAGGGATCACTCAAGCGAAAGCTCATGAAATGGCAGTCGAACAAACTGTTAACGTGTGTCGTCTAAATGCAAAATCAAATTTAGTAAAAACCATTCTAGCCTCAACAGCATTTACTGATCCGAAAGACGTGGTAGCAAAATTAATTGTAGAACAAAACAATGAAGTAACTGAGCGTCAGGTTTTAGCTTTTCGATCACGTGGTAACAGTACATTTAGAAATTCACGTGGTAGTTATCGAGGTTTTTACCCAAACCGCGGCTATACTGGTTATAGAAATAATAACAGTTCATTTTCATACAATAGTAACTATAACGGTAATAATAATCAAAGATATAGGAATTATAACGGAAATAGATATCAAAATAATCACAATTTTCCAATCCTAATCCAAACAATAGTAACAATAGAAACAACAATTCAAGATCCTTAAACAGTAGAGGTCGAAACGCAAACGTTCGCGCTTTAAACGCCAGCGCCCCTCAGGAGCGAACACTGAGGGAGGACGAACTAAGCCAGTAAGCGAACTTCCCTCACCAATAGGCATCTATTGTTTAAATTTAAATTACTCTGATTTCATAGAATTACAACTAAACGAGTTACAAAAATTTTGTTCTTTCCTAGTAGACACTCAAGTCGACATTTCCTTAATAAAAATATCATGTCTAGACAGAAATATTTCCTTAAATATGAACGACATTATTAACATTACCGGTGTCACTTCTAATTCAGTTTCCACTTTAGGTAAAATTACAGAAAATTTAAATTTTTCAAACTTTTCTATTAAACATACTTTACATGTAGTAAATGAAGACTTTAATATTCCATCCGATGGCATACTGGGTAAAGATTTTCTGAAAATTAACAAATGCATTATTAGTTATGAAAGAAATAGTATTTCCTTTTGGGTAGGTAATGAAAAAGTCGCGATACCAATCCTGCACGGAACAGAAAGCGTCAGTTGTATCATTCCGCCAAGATGTGAAATATTCAGACTTTTTGATTTAGGAGATTCACCCGAGCCACTTTTCGTGGACTCGCAGGAAATTGAAAGAGGTGTTTTCACAGCTAGGTGCATTGTTAATTCCAATAACCCAATAATTAAAGTCATAAATACCACAGATGATATAAAGTATGTGAAAAGAAAAAGTATTCGGACAGAAAAACTTTCAAACTACAATGTTTATACAATTAACAAGACAGAAACAGAAGACAAACGTGAGAAAAAACTAACTTCGATTTTAAAAAATCAAATACCTCAACATGCTCACAGTAAATTAAATGACCTTTGCATAGATTATGCCGACATTTTCGCTCCTGACACGGACAAAATGACTTTAAATAACTTTTACGAGCAAAAACTAAGATTGACAGACAACGATCCGGTATATGTTAAAAACTATAGATTGCCATACTCTCAACGCGAAGAAATAAATCGCCAAGTAAATAAATTGTTAGACAATGATTTGATTGAACCTAGTTATTCGAATTACAATAGTCCTTTGATTGTAGTCCCAAAGAAAGATACTAATGGTCAAAAAGCATATCGTATGTGCGTAGATTTTCGCGCGGTAAACAAAAACTCATTGCTGATAAATTCCCTCTAGCTAGAGTTGACGATATTTTAGACAATCTCGGTAGAGCAAAATATTTTTCCACATTAGATCTTTTTTCAGGATTTCATCAAATCCCCTTGCATCCTGACTCTCGTGACATTACGTCTTTCAGCACTGACCGTGGCGCATTTAGATGGAAAGTGCTTCCATTCGGCCTAACTATAGCACCTAATTCATTCTCGCGAATGATGACCATAGCTTTTTCGGGTATAGCACCCAATGTCGCATTTTTGTACGTCGACGATATTATCGTTATAGGGTGTAGCGAAGCACAACACATTAAAAATCTTTCAAAAGTCTTCCATACTTGTAGATCTTTTAATCTCAAACTTAACCCAAATAAATGCAACTTTTTACGACCAGAAGATACATTTTTAGGTCATAAATGTTCAGCCAAAGGTTTGTTGCCAGACGACTCTAAAATAAACGCAATTAAAAAGTATACAAAACCGACTGACGAAGACGCGGTACGACGATTTGTCGCGTTTGCAAACTATTACAGACGGTTTATACCTAACTTTGCGTCTCTGGCAGCGCCTCTGAACCGATTAAGCAGAAAAAGAGTTGAATTCGTATGGGATGTTTAGTGCGAAAGAGCATTTTTATCTTTGAAAGCAGCGTTACTTTCACCAAAATTACTTCAATAACCAGATTTTACTAAACAATTCATTATCACTGTTGATGCTTCCACAACTGGATGTGGCGCTATTTTAAGTCAAGAACATCAAGGTAGTGATTTACCAATTTGTTTCGCTTCTAAAGCATTTAATAAAGCCGAACAGAAAAAACCTATTATAGAATTAGAGCTTTTAGCTATTTACTTTGCAATCAAGCAATTTCGACCATATGTGTATGGTACCCATTTTATTGTAAAATCAGACCATAGACCTCTAGTATACTTATTCAATATGAAAGACCCATCTTCAAAACTTTCCAGAATAAGACTGGAACTATCTGAATATAACTTTACTATTGTATATATAAAAGGTAAATCAAACGTTTGTGCTGATGCACTATCGCGTATAACAATCGATGAGATTAAAGAAGCTAATAAACAAATTTTGGCAGTACAGACAAGAGCCATGACAAAAAAGGCAAACGACAAAAATTTACATAAGAAAACAGACAAAAACGACGAAAAACAACTTACTTTACATGTCTACGACAAATTTTCTTGCAATTTTTCAAAAAAGATTCCACGAATAAGATCTGCAATTACGTACGATAAAAATAATAAAACAACAAATTTAAGAATTTTTGCGCACATTAAACATAAGAAACTCGAGTTACTTAGTTCTGAGCTTGTTAGCGAAATAATGACTTTAGAGAAATTACTTTCGAGGCTTGAATCAGAAGCCGGCAAACGCAAAATTAAGCAGATTGAATGGCCTAAAAACGATATTATGTTCGAACATTACACTATTACAAATTTCAAAAATATTGGAAATAAAATTTTAAAATCATTAGAAATTATATTAACAGATCCAGTGGAGACAGTGACAGATGAAGATACACAATTAAAACTTATGAAAATTTACCATAATGATCCCATTTCCGGTGGACATTGCGGAATGAAAAGACTTTACGCAAAATTTTGTTGGAAGAACATGACTCGTGATATATCGAAATATATCAAAAATTGTAAGGATTGACTCTTAAACAAGGTTAAACCTAAAACAAAAGAAAAACTTGTTTTAACATCAACTCCTTGTAAACCATTTGATATACTAGTAATTGACACAATAGGACTCCTACCTAAGTCCAAATATGGTAACAAGTTCGCACTTACCATGATTTGCGACATGACTAAATATCTGGTAACAGTCGCTGTACCAGACAAATCGGCAAAAACAATCGCTTCAGCTATTTTTGAAGGATTCATTTTAACTTACTGAATTTAAAAATGAATTATTCGAAGAATTAACTAAACTTTTAAATATCCAACATAATTTTTCAACTGCATACCATCATGAAACTGTTGGCACGATTGAACGTAATCATAGAGTTTTAATGAATACTTGCGTGCATATTTAAAAGACAATTTTTCTGATTGGGGTGTTTATTTAAAATATTTTACCTTCCTACACAACACTACGAGTAGCACAGTTTTCGACAATCAATTTTCGCCTTACGAATTAGTCTTTGGGAAAAAGGCAACTTTGTCTAATGAGTTGACAAAAGAAACAATTGACCCAATTTATAATGTCGAAAACTACGCCAAAGAAATTAAGTTTAGGATGCAGAAAACGCACAAAATGGCACAAAACCTAATTAATAGAAATAAATTACAAAGTAAAAATCTTTACGATAAAACGGCACGACCTTTAATTGTAAAAATCGGAGATAGAGTACTTTTACAAAAAGAACCACATCATAAACACGAAAATATTTATCAAGGTCCGTTCATCATTACTAAAATTAACGAACCTAACGTAACTATTTTCGATGAAGTCAAAAACAAAGAAAAAGTAGTACATAAAAATCGCCTAAGTAAAGTAAATTAACATTACTTTAATACTCTCACTAAACCTTAAATTTGATTAAAAAACAAATCCAAAATTTACTTATTAGCATTTAAGCAGCCACGAAAGCAAAAAAAAAAATTGTTAAACAAAAAAAAAAAACAACAAAACAAAAGCACAAAATTTTGTATATTCAAAAAACATATTTCAAAACAGCAAAGATTAAAAATGTAAAACTTTAACAAATCTAATATATATTACAATGTAACTATTTACAAAAGAAAATTCAAACAAAACAAACATGAATGTAAATAAAATTTGAGTATTTTTACTTCTAAGTTCATTTGTAATAATCAGTCATTAAAATGGTTCCGAACCAACGAATTAAAAAGGGGAGGAACACGCTAATATAAATATATATTCGTTTGTTCGCAACAATTTTTATAAGTTTATGGCCAAAGAAGAATGTGACAAAATTGATCACTTTGTCAATTCTTCTTTTCCCCAAAAAGGGTGATGTAAGGATAAAATCCCCCAAATTAGCTTTTATTCTTTCATCTGGCAACGTCACATTAGTGTCGTTCACAATGACGTATTTAATTGTGAATAACGTAAAACAAAAAGAATAAAACATTGTAATATATTCTCAGCCATTGAAATATAGCATGTAAAAGAGAGTACGATATATGTGGGGTGAAACATGAAAATGACGAGTGGCAAGAGTGACATCGGCACTTTCATGTTTCACCGCCATTAATATAATTTGGATATCATTGTATGCAGACGCATTTAAGTGAACAGAAAAGTTTTAAATAAAAAATTAAATTTAAATTACAGAAAAGTAATTATAGAGTTGTAATTTTTATGCTTTTTAAAATGTACCGCAGACGGCCGCCGCGGTAGTGTAATTTTAATCAAATGCACACCATGGCAACAATATGGAGGCGGCGCCTCCACGTTTTCAACTTTGTACCTTATATGGCGCTGGGACACCTTCCAGGTAACCGAGGGTGAGTCTGGGTCGGCTAGCGAAGCCGTAATTTATATGGCGCTCGTCATTTTCATGTTTCACCCCACATATATCGTACTCTCTTTTACATGCTATATTTCAATGGCTGAGAATATATTACAATGTTTTATTCTTTTTGTTTTACGTTATTCACAATTAAATACGTCATTGTGAACGACAATAATGCGACGTTGCCAGATGAAAGAATAAAAGCTAATTTGGGGGATTTTATCCTTACATAACTCTTTTTGGCGACCGTGACGGCTGGAGCCCGGTCATTTTTGCATTTTGGGGCCAGTGGAAAATTTTTTTATGCAACGGGATATAAACCCACGCCACTATCCAACGGCATATAATCGCCATTTTTTTTACCACCACCACCACCAACTTTAACATGTAAAGCAACAACACCAGCAGCGATTCAGGTCTGCCAGCGCAGCAGCAGCAGTAACGGAAACTAGCAGCAGCGACAATTAAGTATATATATGTATGTATTTAAAATTATTATTGCTTACGGGTCTTTTTCTTCAAACATATATACTTATATAAAACATTTTAATTACAATTAAATGCAATGCATTCGCTTTTCATATAATTAACTTGGATTGTTTCAATAGCATACAAATTTTGGATTTTGATATTAGGGTGGATTTCGATTAAACCAATTAATTTTTTTTTTGATACATACGGTGGTTTTCGACAAAACCAATTAATTTTTTTTTGATACATACGGTGGTTTTCGAAAAAACCAATTAATTTTTTTTTTGATACATACGGTGGGTTCCGTTAAAAACCAATTAAGATTTTTTTATTACATGCGGTGGTTCCGTGAAAAACCAATTCAATTTTTAATACATGCGGTGGTTCCGTGAAAAACTAAATTGAGATTTTTTTGAATAAAGCGGTGCGTCCGTGATTACATTTTGAGACTCTTAACAATTAATACGTACATTTTTATAGATTTTTTTTTTTCTTTAATACAAATTTACTGCAGTTTCAATTAATTCTTCTAATATATTGTTAAATAGCGACTATTCACCTGCAATTCAGTTCCCTTTTATACAATTTTTTTTTTTTCCTTCGCTCTTTTTCCTCAACAGTCTAACTTCAAATATAAATTCAACATTCAAACAAGTGCTTTAGTAATTTCATATGTACAACCTTAGAAGTGGTAGACAAGTGCAAAAAACTTCAGATTCAGAATCCGATTCATATAAATCAGGCTCAAGCTACGAAAGTTTAGCTTCATTTTCGACCGAAAAAGTCACAAACCAGGAAAATAGATTCTCTTTATCAACAGATTTTCCAGGCTTCGAAAATTCTTCAATTAAAAATTCAACTTCTAATTTAGTTTCAAATCTCAACGATTCAAATAGTGAAATTTTAACTTCTTCTACTTTAAAACAAGATCCTAACGACCCAAATAGTGCAAACTTAGTTAATCCTTCTTCTAACGTAAACTCAGATCTTAACGATCCAATTAGTACAAACGTGGCCTCATCTTCTGCTAATTCAGCTCCAGATCTTAACGATCAAATCATGGCAATTCCAGAGGAAAAGACAATTTTTATTAACACATGTGCTAATTCTATTAGAGAAAACTACAGTGTTGATCCACTAGCACCTGATTCTTTCATAGACAAAATTGAATTACTCGAACAATTCGCTACTGCAGATTTAACCGATACTTTTATAGCGTTCTTAAAATCAAAATTAGAGGGTAAAGCTCGTGAAGCAATACCAACACAAGTAGCTTCAGTCAACGAAATTAAAACAGCTCTACGTAATAGGATCAAACCAGACAACTCGAAAGTTGTAGCAGGGAGAATTGCGGCGTTACATGTTAACGGAAACAATTATACAGATTTTGCCAAAAAAGTTGAAGATTTAGCTGACTCACTTGAGCGGTCTCTTATTATTGAAGGGATCACTCAAGCGAAAGCTCATGAAATGGCAGTCGAACAAACTGTTAACGTGTGTCGTCTAAATGCAAAATCAAATTTAGGTAAAACCATTCTAGCCTCAACAGCATTTACTGATCCGAAAGACGTGGTAGCAAAATTAATTGTAGAACAAAACAATGAAGTAACTGAGCGTCAGGTTTTAGCTTTTCGATCACGTGGTAACAGTACATTTAGAAATTCACGTGGTAGTTATCGAGGTTTTTACCCAAACCGCGGCTATACAGGTTATAGAAATAATAACAGTTAATTTTCATACAATAGTAACTATAACGGTAATAATAATCATAGATATAGGAATTATAACGGAAATAGATATCAAAATAATCACAATAATAATACGCGTCCAAATACCAATCCTAATCCAAACAATAGTAACAATAGAAACAACAATTCAAGATCCTCAAACAGTAGAGGTCGAAACGCAAACGTTCGCGCTTTAAACGCCAGCGCCCCTCAGGAGCGAACACTGAGGCAGGACGAACTAAGCCAGTAAGCGAACTTCCCTCACCAATAGGCATCTATTGTTTAAATTTAAATTACTCTGATTTCATAGAATTACAACTAAACGAGTTACAAAAATTTTGTTCTTTCCTAGTAGACACTCAAGTCGACATTTCCTTAATAAAAATATCATGTCTAGACAGAAATATTTCCTTAAATACGAACGACATTATTAACATTACCGGTGTCACTTCTAATTCAGTTTCCACTTTAGGTAAAATTACAGAAAATTTAAATTTTTCAAACTTTTCTATTAAACATACTTTACATGTAGTAAATGAAGACTTTAATATTCCATCCGATGGCATACTGGGTAAAGATTTTCTGAAAATTAACAAATGCATTATTAATTATGAAAGAAATAGTATTTCCTTTTGAGTAGGTAATGAAAAAGTCGCGATACCAATCCTGCACGGAACAGAAAGCGTCAGTTGTATCATTCCGCCAAGATGTGAAATATTCAGACTTTTTGATTTAGGAGATTCACCCGAGCCACTTTTCGTGGACTCGCAGGAAATTGAAAGAGGTGTTTTCACAGCTAGGTGCATTGTTAATTCCAATAACCCAATAATTAAAGTCATAAATACCACAGATGATATAAAGTATGTGAAAAGAAAAAGTATTCGGACAGAAAAACTTTCAAACTACAATGTTTATACAATTAACAAGACAGAAACAGAAGACAAACGTGAGAAAAAACTAACTTCGATTTTAAAAAATCAAATACCTCAACATGCTCATAGTAAATTAATTGACCTTTGCATAGATTATGCCGACATTTTCGCTCTTGACACGGACAAAATGACTTTAAATAACTTTTACGAGCAAAAACTAAGATTGACAGACAACGATCCGGTATATGTTAAAAACTATAGATTGCCATACTCTCAACGCGAAGAAATAAATCGCCAAGTAAATAAATTGTTAGACAATGATTTGATTGAACCTAGTTATTCGAATTACAATAGTCCTTTGATTGTAGTCCCAAAGAAAGATACTAATGGTCAAAAAGCATATCGTATGTGCGTAGATTTTCGCGCGGTAAACAAAAACTCATTGCTGATAAATTCCCTCTAGCTAGAGTTGACGATATTTTAGACAATCTCGGTAGAGCAAAATAGTTTTCCACATTAGATCTTTTTTCAGGATTTCATCAAATCCCCTTGCATCCTGACTCTCGTGACATTACGTCTTTCAGCACTGACCGTGGCGCATTTAGATGGAAAGTGCTTCCATTCGGCCTAAATATAGCACCTAATTCATTCTCGCGAATGATGACCATAGCTTTTTCGGGTATAGCACCCAATGTCGCATTTTTGTACGTCGACGATATTATCGTTATAGGGTGTAGCGAAGCACAACACATTAAAAATCTTTCAAAAGTCTTCCATACTTGTAGATCTTTTAATCTCAAACTTAACCCAAATAAATGCAACTTTTTACGACCAGAAGATACATTTTTAGGTCATAAATGTTCAGCCAAAGGTTTGTTGCCAGACGACTCTAAAATAAACGCAATTAAAAAGTATACAAAACCGACTGACGAAGACGCGGTACGACGATTTGCCGCGTTTGCAAACTATTACAGACGGTTTATACCTAACTTTGCGTCTCTGGCAGCGCCTCTGAACCGATTAAGCAGAAAAAGAGTTGAATTCGTATGGGATGTTTAGTGCGAAAGAGCATTTTTATCTTTGAAAGCAGCGTTACTTTCACCAAAATTACTTCAATAACCAGATTTTACTAAACAATTCATTATCACTGTTGATGCTTCCACAACTGGATGTGGCGCTATTTTAAGTCAAGAACAGCAAGGTAGTGATTTACCAATTTGTTTCGCTTCTAAAGCATTTAATAAAGCCGAACAGAAAAAACCTATTATAGAATTAGAGCTTTTAGCTATTTACTTTGCAATCAAGCAATTTCGACCATATGTGTATGGTACCCATTTTATTGTAAAATCAGACCATAGACCTCTAGTATACTTATTCAATATGAAAGACCCATCTTCAAAACTTTCCAGAATAAGACTGGAACTATCTGAATATAACTTTACTATTGTATATATAAAAGGTAAATCAAACGTTTGTGCTGATGCACTATCGCGTATAACAATCGATGAGATTAAAGAAGCTAATAAACAAATTTTGGCAGTACAGACAAGAGCCATGACAAAAAAGGCAAACGACAAAAATTTACATAAGAAAACAGACAAAAACGACGAAAAACAATTTACTTTACATGTCTACGACAAATTTTCTTGCAATTTTTCAAAAAAGATTCCACGAATAAGATCTGCAATTACGTACGATAAAAATAATAAAACAACAAATTTAAGAATTTTTGCGCACATTAAACATAAGAAACTCGAGTTACTTAGTTCTGAGCTTGTTAGCGAAATAATGACTTTAGAGAAATTACTTTCGAGGCTTGAATCAGAAGCCGGCAAACGCAAAATTAAGCAGATTGAATGGCCTAAAAACGATATTATGTTCGAACATTACACTATTACAAATTTCAAAAATATTGGAAATAAAATTTTAAAATCATTAGAAATTATATTAACAGATCCAGTGGAGACAGTGACAGATGAAGATACACAATTAAAACTTATGAAAATTTACCATAATGATCCCATTTCCGGTGGACATTGCGGAATGAAAAGACTTTACGCAAAATTTTATTGGAAGAACATGACTCGTGATATATCGAAATATATCAAAAATTGTAAGGATTGACTCTTAAACAAGGTTAAACCTAAAACAAAAGAAAAACTTGTTTTAACATCAACTCCTTGTAAACCATTTGATATACTAGTAATTGACACAATAGGACTCCTACCTAAGTCCAAATATGGTAACAAGTTCGCACTTACCATGATTTGCGACATGACTAAATATCTGGTAACAGTCGCTGTACCAGACAAATCGGCAAAAACAATCGCTTCAGCTATTTTTGAAGGATTCATTTTAACTTACTGAATTTAAAAATGAATTATTCGAAGAATTAACTAAACTTTTAAATATCCAACATAATTTTTCAACTGCATACCATCATGAAACTGTTGGCACGATTGAACGTAATCATAGAGTTTTAAATACTTGCGTGCATATTTAAAAGAAAATTTTTCTGATTGGGATGTTTATTTAAAATATTTTACCTTCCTACACAACACTACGAGTAGCACAGTTTTCGACAATCAATTTTCGCCTTACGAATTAGTCTTTGGGAAAAAGGCAACTTTGTCTAATGAGTTGACAAAAGAAACAATTGACCCAATTTATAATGTCGAAAACTACGCCAAAGAAGTTAAGTTTAGGATGCAGAAAACGCACAAAATGGCACAAAACCTAATTAATAGAAATAAATTACAAAGTAAAAATCTTTACCATAAAACGGCACGACCTTTAATTGTAAAAATCGGAGATAGAGTACTTTTACAAAAAGAACCACATCATAAACACGAAAATATTTATCAAGGTCCGTTCATCATTACTAAAATTAACGAACCTAACGTAACTATTTTCGATGAAGTCAAAAACAAAGAAAAAGTAGTACATAAAAATCGCCTAAGTAAAGTAAATTAACATTACTTTAATACTCTCACTAAACCTTAAATTTGATTAAAAAACAAATCCAAAATTTACTTATTAGCATTTAAGCAGCCACGAAAGCAAAAAAAAAATTGTTAAACAAAAAAAAAAAAAAACTACAAAACAAAAGCACAAAATTTTGTATATTCAAAAAACATATTTCAAAACGGCAAAGATTAAAAATGTAAAACTTTAACAAATCTAATATATATTACAATGTAACTATTTACAAAAGAAAATTCAAACAAAACAAACATGAATGTAAATAAAATTTGAGTATTTTTACTTCTAAGTTCATTTGTAATAATCAGTCATAAAAATGGTTCCGAACCAACGAATTAAAAAGGGGAGGAACACCCTAATATAAATATATATTCGTTTGTTCGCAACAATTTTTATAAGTTTATGGCCAAAGAAGAATGTGACAAAATTGATCACTTTGTCAATTCTTCTTTTCCCCAAAAAGGGTGATGTAAGGATAAAATCCCCAAAATTAGCTTTTATTCATTCATCTGGCAACGTCGCATTAGTGTCGTTCACAATGACGTATTTAATTGTGAATAACGTAAAACAAAAAGAATAAAACATTGTAATATATCCTCAGCCATTGAAATATAGCATGTAAAAGAGAGTACGATATATGTGGAGTGAAACATGAAAATGACGAGTGGCAAGAGTGACATCGGCACTTTCATGTTTCACCGCCATTAATATAATTTGGATATCATTGTATGCAGACGCATTTGAGTGAACAGAAAAGTTTTAAATAAAAAATTAAATTTAAATTACAGAAAAGTAATTATAGAGTTGTAATTTTTATGCTTTTTAAAGTGTACCGCAGACGGCCGCCGCGGTAGTGTAATTTTAATCAAATGCACACCATGGCAACAATATGGAGGCGGCGCCCTCCACGTTTTCAACTTTGTACCTTATATGGCGCTGGGACCACTTCCAGGTAACCGAGGGTGAGTCTGGGTCGGCTAGCGAAGCCGTAACTTATAAAGTGCTAGAAGCCAGGTCACATCGCACATCATTGCACCTCGAGCTTAAGAATGTGCCCCTTAACTCCAGTTTTAAGAAGGGGTTCAGCAGTAAGCGAATGTTGGTGGAGGACAATCAACAAAGACCACAGAAATCGAGGCCAGTAGACCTGTAAATATATGAAGAACAAGTGGGACAATCAAATACAAATCAAAACCTAATGTACCTGCGGGGAAAACATTGGCATTATCAAACCCAAATGGCCACATCCAAACGTAAGAAAGATATTCCCAAAAAGAATACAAAGGTGCTTTCAAGCCCCGACGCACTACTGTTGTGAAACATCATATCGATAATGATAATGCGAAGGTAATCCTTCAGTCTTCGAAGTAGACCTTTGGCTAAACAACAGAGTATGAGACAATGACCTAGGATCATGAGTAGGAAGAAGAACAATCGTTTACCGGGATAAAATATCATGGGCTACAAAATCATTCGAACCCTACAAATTGGCGGGACCGGATGGTGTGATACCGGTTACAAGCCGCTTGTGACGAATTGATGCCACATCTACACCGCATCTTCTCAAGATGCCTGCAAGATGGGTAGGTACTCGAAGCCTGGAGAAATGTATGGGTGGTTTTCATTCCTAAAGCAAGAAAACTTAACCACTCGGAAGTCGAGACTATAGACCAAAATCCTCTCCTCCGTTATCCTTAAAACACTGGAAAGACTTATCGATCTACATATTAGAAGCAATGCCAATCTCTGGCAGATCGATGCAGCTCAGCACGCATACCAAAAAGGCAAATCAGTTGAAAGTGCCCTCCATGAGACAGTCAGTGCCATCGAGAACTCACTGAACTGCAAGGAGTACACGCTAGCAGCTTTTATCGACATTGAGGGCGCTTTCAACAACGTTCAGACAGAGGCCATCTGCAAGGCTCTTACACAATATGGAACCCAAAGCTCCATAGTCGCATGGATCGATTCTATGCTTAGGTGTAGAATTGTCAACGCGACTTTAGATACCGGTTCTATTGTCAAAATGACCAACAGAGGCACCCCCAAGGCGGGGTGCCATCGCCTCTTCTCTGTATACTGGTGGTCAACGAAATTCTTGAAATCTGTAGGAAGAAAGGTAGTTGCGTACGCCGATGACTAAGTGATTCTGATCAGAAGCAAATTCTTGCCAACTATCAGCGATCTCATAGAATCGGCACTTTGCGACATTTCGCGATGGGCTGGGGGTAAACCCAACAAAAACTGAACTTGTCCTGTTCACAACGAAAACAAAGATACCTTTCTTTAACTTACCTAGGAAATATCTTGGAATTATTCTCGATTCCAAGTTAAGCTGGAGAAGGAACGTTGAGATGAGACCAAAGAAAGCTCTAGCAGCATACTACGCTTGCAAAAGGGCTTTTGGGCGGAACTGGGTACTGGCACCACATGTCATTCATGGCATGTTCGGCACAGTCATTCGAACGATATTAACGTATGGATCTCTAGTGTGGTGGAAGGCGCTAGACAAAAAGAGCAACCAACAGAGGATTGGGAAGGTATAAAGGCTGGCATGCGTGGGTATGTCAAGCCCCATGAGCAGCGCACCTCAGGAAGCGCTAAATGTAATATTTCACTTGACGCCTCTACAAGTCTTCGTGCAGAGATTATCCGCTAGAGGAGCTCTACGACTAAGTGAATCCAACATGTAGAAAACAGCTAAGCACGGACAAGTGACGATTCTGGACGGTATGACGAAGGAGCAATTAAACGAAATAATAACCGACCTAAAATCCAAAACAGACCACATAACAGAGGTTTTGAACTTCCAGGTTCAGAACATACGATATCCCTCTAGGGGAACTGGAGCTGGGATGTACTCAACGCATCTACAGCTAAGCCAATCATTCCGACTTCCTGACGCATGCAGTGTATTCCAAGCCGAGATCTATGCAATAGACAGAGCGGCAATGCTGCTCCAAGATAGTGTGGTCTCCAACGCCGACGTAATAATATTTGTTGACAACCAAGCCGCCTTAAAGGTATTAGAGCCCAACATGATAAAATCGGAAATCGTTCGGAGGTGTAGAGCCTCTCTGGCTTCTATGAGTTATTTCAGTGTCTCCCTTCGCTGGGTCCCTGGGCACAGCGGCATTTAAGGGAATGAACTCGCGGCTGAGATGGCTAGGAAAGGTTCCGACTTAGACATGAGTGAGGTGGACAGCTCCGTCCGACCGCTGCTGAGTTATCTCCTAGGGAGAATCGACGAATATGAGAACAGGGTAACGGATTTGCTATGGACCAATAGGGTTGACTGCGAAGTCTCAAGGTCCTTATGGCCGTTCTTGGATAGGAAGGGCACCAGCTTCCTTCTCAATCTGAACAAATGTGCGGTGAGGGTACTTACGGGTGTCATCACAGGTCATTGTGCCATCGCACCAATGCTCCGACGGTGGCGAATACCAACAAGCTCCCTCTGCAGAAGCGGTCAGGATGAGGAGGAAGAGGAGTCGATCTACCACTTTCTCTGCCGATGCCCGACGCTGCAAAGAAGAAGGCTCAGATTTCTGGGCTCACGTTTTTTCGACAGCCTGGCAGAGGTTGGGAAGGTTCTTCTTGGGTTCATCAGGGAAAGCAAGTGGTTCGCTGAGGACCACTAAGAGGTAATGGGGCTAAACGAATTTGCCGCCACCCTGTACTTTGTAATGTAGTGTAACACACCTCGCTCATAGAACGTGGCCGGCTGTGCATGCTCGCCTTATCCGGGCCAAAGCTCATCGGATTGGGTGGGTCCTTGACGCCACTAGCCGCCTATGAACTCGTTATACATATAAGGAAAATCATGCACTTCTTTACTAACAACAACGATAAAAAAATGACTACCCCAATCAAATCCCATAAACACTTAAAAACGGAAAGACTGCTCGCATGAAAGGCCATCTAATTCATCCCAGAAATGCCATTACTAAACAGCCTCTTTCTCTTCCCTACCCATCCATAAAGAGATACACCTGCGCATCACCAACCCAACCATACTTACGAACCTAAGGTTTAATCCACCTCACAAAATAAATTTGAATTTACGAACACATAATTACAATTCAAATACAAAAATCTTTATTTAACAATTTTATGATAACCGACTTCATGTCTAAGCTTTAAATTTTAAAGTTTAACTACTCTAGTTGTATTGCTTGGTCACCCTAATGCATATTATATAGGAATTAAATCAAAACAATTAACATATCTATATATGTAGTGGTCTACATAGGCCTTTCCAAACTTACATGATTAGATATATATATATAAATCAATATAAAGGTAGAGCGCAAGAGTAGCATGAGACAAAATTTAAAACGACATTACTTTAACAACATGTTGCAAGCCAAAAAAAAAAAATGTGTCACAAGTATGTGATTATATTATGAAAACTATCATGATACTCTTTTGCTCAGAAATCGTTGAAAATTGGATAGATTATACATATAGATGCACATATAAATGTGCAGCGAAAATATGTATACTATAAAAAATAATGTTATGCAAAAACAATTAAAGCACTTACATGGTTTTGGTCTCGATCGATGTCATCAGGCGCCTGGTAAGACGGTCGTGGACGAAGAGATTGCTTATCTCTCTTAAGCTGTTGAAATTAAATATCACGTTCTTTTTGTGTTTTGTTTTTCTCACTAAGATAATTACTCTAACCCACTCTTACGATGTACAATTGTAAATACTTTTTACGCTATTCCTATTAGATTTTGCTCTGAATATCGGTTTGGTTTTACGCCCGCAAGTGGGCGGTGAAATGTATATGTAAGAGGGTAGCATTGGA
Organism: Eurosta solidaginis; assembly: GCF_040869045.1. Classification (NCBI taxonomy): domain Eukaryota; kingdom Metazoa; phylum Arthropoda; class Insecta; order Diptera; family Tephritidae; genus Eurosta; species Eurosta solidaginis. The sequence goes on along the minus strand of NC_090320.1, from coordinate 102,202,419 downwards.
TATTTGTACAAAAAAAATTTAAAAATATCTAAAAAGCTTTTATGGTTTATGCTACATTTTTAGCGAAATTACGAAAAACATGTTTGTTCTTATTTTTGTATTAATTAAATAAATTTGTTTTTCATATATCGTTTAGAATCGTTTGAAATTATTTGCTCTCATACATTTTAAGTCAGTGCAAATTGCAATAATTAATTTGACCAAATAAAAAAATTAAACTGAACCATGCTATAACTTAGCTTTAACAATGAAAAATATATAATAGTTATCAATAATCAAAAAAAAATAAATACAAATATCAATTTTACAATCAAAAACAAAGTGAAAGAGTAGTTCCTGTATAAGTAACCAAGTACACGGAGTTTTAGCAAAAAATACATTAATTATAAATTCATTGATATATTTTCAAAGAAGTAGTATCAAATAGTAACCTAAATTTAGCTTTGTATTATTCTCTTTCTTAAACGCATATTTTTTTTTTTTTCAGATTAAGGAAAATTATAAAAATACCATTACAATTAAAAAAATGTAAATATGAGTTTCTACAAAACTGTTTATAATTTCTAAATTTGTTCCGCCTAATCTTTATTCTAATGTTTAGCAAAAACCACATATTATATATTTTCAAAGAAAACCTTTTAAAATAGTTATGAGCAACAGTTAAGAAAAATGGTTTGATATTGTAATTTGGATTAAGCATTACCTGCGTGCTATTTTGTTTAAAATTTTGTTTAATTATTTTTATATGTAATCTTTTCTGGTTGTGCTTTGTGGTTGCTGTTGAAGAACATTTGTATAGGTATTCTTAACTAAGGAATGCTTTGGTTTAGTAAATACGCTCTTGCCAATTATACCGCTTGGCAAATTTAATGTGTTATCATCTAGAAAATGTGACTTTTGTTAGGGCACCTCATCGATATCGACATACACCTTAGAGGGTCGACAACAGAAATCTCAAGCATTAATGCTAATTCCGTCGCCTTTATCGTCATCATCCAAATTTAATGCCGTGGAGTTTATTTCGTTTGCTTCTCGTTTGGCATTACGTTGATATACACCCGTCGAGGATGAAATCATCCTGCAGAGTTTAAGCGTCAATTTGTACGCAGAATATTATACGCGACTTCGCCGAATTTTCTTTAATTTTCAACGTTGCAAATTATTCTTTGCGTAAAAAATCTCTAGGAGTTGTCCTAATGTTGGTTCACTTTACTCACGTTTTTACTTTATTCAAGTGCTTACTAATATTCTTATCAAATAGTGATAAATCCTTTATTAATATTTATTATTATTCTGAATGTTCTAGACATTTTTTTTGTCTATCCACTTCAACTCACTTCCACAAACCGATCTGCTTCAACGCCAACTTGAAAGGGCAAGCAGCTCTCTCCCCAGCGGAAGTTCGAAGTGGCTCCTCCTCGTGCAGGTAGTTTGACATCTCTCCACTGTCAAGTTGACAAACTTCACAAATAATGCAGTATCGTTATTATGGTTACCATCAAATGCATATAATGATACTACGTTTTAGAGTGGACTTTTACGGTGTCATAAGTCGCGCACAACTTATGAGGGCACTCAAAATGGACCAAAACGTCTCCGAGTGGAAGTGTGCGTAACACCCAACCACGCCCTCCTAACCTAATTTAACTTAACCTAACCCAAGAAGAACAAGATAATAAAGACAACAACCGGAAAGGTTTCTTGAAAGGAGTATGGAAATTTACTGTTATAGGACTCTCACCGGCGGAAAGGTGTTTCATCAATGTCAAAGTAGCTGCGAAGGCCCGTACCAAGTTGTGAAGTGGATCAGCGATGTCATCTACATCATAAAAAAAATTGGGAAAGTACGAAATAGAAGAAGTGTGGTTCATTTGGAGAGCTAGCAGTGGTTGGATCGAGAGATTTGTGAATGGCAGTGTGGCTATTACGAGCATTTCTATATATCACTATGTTGCTAGAAAATAAATGCACAACAACAGCAAAGCAATCAACCACACATACGTGCTTGTAAACATCAAGCAGCCACACATCAAACAGCGTAAAGATTATTTCACATACATATATGTAGTCATCACCTAAGAGCAGAAGTTATTCGCTTCCCACGGTAGCCGGTTCTATGTACCAGAGCCACTCGGGATTTGTCCCGACCAAGGGCGGTGGCGGCCACCGTGGTTTGATGGCAGCATGCTCCGCTTACCACACCGAATGCCCTACGTTGACACCACGGGCAAAGCAACATCAAAATTTTAGAAATAAGGTTTTTCAATTACAAGAAAATTTTTCTAAGCGGGGTCTCCCCTCGGCAGTGTCTGGCAAGCACTACGAGTGTATTTCTGCCATGAAAAGATCTCAGAGAAAACACATCTGCCTCGCAGATGCCGCTCGGGGTCGGCATTAAACAAGTAGGTCCCGTCCCGCCAATTTGTAGGAAAAATTAAAAAAAAAAGGAGCACGACGTAAATTGGAAGAGAAGGTCGGCTTAAAATCTCTTCGGAGGTTATCGCGCCTTAAATTTTATTTTTTTATTTTTAAGGCCTGTTGTTCCCTCATTAGGGTAGGCACCTTGTCGTTAGTATGAGGGCTTAGCCGAACTCCATAGTCCCGACTATGAGGCGGAGCTGTTTAGGACCGACATCTACGCCGTTTCGCCTAATAGGAGGGCGGCGGGATGTCGGTGACCAAGAACTGCCAACCCCCTAATCCAGGGTTTTATGCGGACGTTGCATATTGGGCGATTTGCAGCCAGGGGATAAATTCGGCTGTATTCGAACGGAGCCTACCCGATACCGGGCCACCTCGGGAAGTATTGATGGCTTTACCACAGTAAGGGGCGCTGCTGTGGCTGACGGTTCTTTTCCCGTATATAATACTGGACCGCTGAGCCTGCTTGTCTGGCAGGTGGTCGTACAACCAATATGAACGACTCATTACCTGATTGTAATAAGGACGATGTAAAGAGGAGGACTGAGTCGCAATCCAAGGACGCCAGATACGAATTAATCGATGCGTCGGAATCGGGGAACAAGAGTACTGCTGATTCAATGAAATCTGTGTTGGAGAAGCACACAAATGAAAACGGAGTAGAAGAGTGGAGAAGGGTACGGAGCAGAGGAAGTAAAAGCGCCCTCTCGCAGTACCGTGCAGCACTAAGAATTATACCATGCTTGTGGGCAGTGGTCGACCCAACAGAAGTGGAGACCGACCGCTTGGAATGGGCCCATGAGGCGGTAGAAGTACGTCGAAGGCAGTTCAAAAGTTTGCTGCGAGATACCCTCGGTTCTGCAACCGGTACGTGGAGGAAGAAGAGTCGAATGGCAGAATGAAGAGGCAACGTTCGGCGGAAGGCGACAAGCCTGCTTTCAAGAGGCAGAAAGGACCCAGTGCTAGAGCCGCGAAGCAGGGCAGTCGCATAGACAAGACAAGTAGGCGCAAAGCTGTAAGAAAGATGGGCCCTAAGAGCGAGGTAGCAACTACCCCGAAAGCTGCTAGTAAGAGGGAACTTCCAACTACGGAAGTATGAGATAAGCCAAAGGAGATAAGGCTAAGACTCCGGCTTTCTCGGAGGTGCTAACGGGAGCTAACGCTAAGACTCCGGCATTCTCAAAGGTACCAAAGGGAGATAACACTAAGACTCCGGCTTTTCCCGAGAAGATGAGTGATAAGGCAAAGCAGTCACTGACTCTGGCGCTGGTCAATCGTAGCAGTCCTTTCATACAAATGACTACTGGAAGTTGAAGATCTGTGGAAAGGCAGCTTATTAGCTTAATGCTTAAGATGATGCGGAGACAACAAATTAAGACCCTTCCAACCTTTGATTCGGGGGGTGGTATAATGGTGTGAAGATGATAGCGTGCGACAACATCACGAGCTTGCGATGGCTGGAGGAAGTGGTTCCAAACCTGCAAAGGCAAGGCGCGAACGCGCGGTTTGAGGTGGTGGATAAAGCGCAAATCCTCACGGTACCAAAAGTTAAGGTATGGATACCATGCGTGATTAACTCGGAGGATACACTGCGACTTCAACAGAATCAGAATCTGAACATACCGACACAGGATTGGAAGGTACTTACTGTATATCGGCATACCGGGGATGGTCTGTTCTACATCTTCCAAATAAACAAGCAGGTGGAGGATATTTTGTACACGCAGCTTGGCAAAATGTCCTTTTGCACTGGCAAAATTTACATGCGACTCAGGAAAAGAAGTCCTGAGGATAAAAATCCTAACACGATGGAAGTGGGCGAAGTCGAAAAGGACCTCAAAATCATAAGGGAAAAAAGACAGGTGGAGGTAGCCGACGTCACCGCGAAGGTGTTAGAAGAGGACCAATAGCCGGATGGTGCTGTGAGTCGCACAGAGGAACACCCGGCGCAACAGTAACAAGAGGGTGAAGGGGGCTTCGAACACTCTAAACGTAAAGGGAAAGGGGAGGACGACGACGTCAAGACGAAGGTGCTGGAGGGGGAAAAGCAGCCCAATGGTGCTGCGAGTCCTACAGATAAAACCTTGAAGAGGGTTCGTTTGACGTGGCGCAGATCCAGGAGCCGTGGCTCTTATCGGGAGGAAAGGTTTCTGGACTTAGCGCGCGCGTATTTGGCGCTTACTACGCGCAAAGCGAAGGACGGGTGCGAGCTGTAGTAATGGTAAGGAAACAGCTGCATTCATATATGCTGCCTAATTACACCACTGAGGAACTCGTAGCGGTGGCCGTTGTGCAAAAGAATAAGCAGGCATTTATCCTGGCGTCCTGCTACATGGCCCATGCTGCGGAGGTTCCATCGATGGAGTGCAAAAGGCCAGTACAGGAGAAAGAGCGCAAAGGGCGGTTGGTCATAGGCGCAGCTGCAAATCCGCACCACAATACGTGGGGAGGAGCAGATACGAACGATAGAGGCGAATCTCTATTTTGTTACATCCTGCAAACCAATTTGCAGATAGTCAACAGGGGAAATGTACCTACATACATTAGTCCAACATCCAACAATGTTCTGGATATTACATTGAGCTCCGATGATATATCAAGGTATGTTTGTATGGTTCTTTATAGACCATCCTTCTCCGACCATGCGTATATCAGCTTAAGCATCCCCCTAAAGAGGGTAGCGAAGGGAGAAACCTTTAGAAACACTAGGTCCGCGAACTGGACTAAATTCCAGAAACATGTAGAAACAAAACTGGGACAACCCAAAGAGTTTTCCAGTGTGGAGGAACTGGAGGAGTCGAATGAATTCCTAACAAGGACGCTTATAACTGCTTGCCCTCTAAGAAGATTCAGAGGAAAAGCAAAGCCGCCATGGTGGAGCAATGAGCTGAGTCTTCTAAGAAGACAGGCAAAAGAAATGTTTAAGCTCGAAAAGACTGCGGAAAGCGAAGCGTGTCGGGACGAGTACAGGGATCTGCTGAAGGTCTACAAGCGTGAACTTACCAGGGAGAAGAGGAACTCATGGAAAAGTTTCTGTACGGACATAGAGTGCTCCAACGAAACAGCATGGTTGAAAAAACCCTAGCAAGGGGAAACATAGTCCAGGGACTAATAAAGAAAGAAAACAGGGAATGGTCACATGATAGTGAGGAATCCGTTGCGGTGCTTCTCGATCCACATTTACCATAGGGAGACGGTTTAGAAGAGCCAGTAGGCATCACTCACACTTCGATCACGGAGCTAGTAGTGCCGGGCTTGGTGACCGATACCAAGATAGAATTGGCAGTGAAAACGTTTTCTAAGTTTAAATCGCCGGGCCCAGACGGTATATTCTCCGCCATGCTACAAGTTTCAAGTATGGCGGTCGTGGAATGGCTTAAAATAATATTCGATGGGTGCATAAGTCTGAATCATGTACCGCACTCTTGGAGAACTGCTCGAGTAGCTTTCCTACCAAAGGCGGGGAAGATCGGTCACTTTAGACCCGTTAGCTTAACATCATTTCTGCTCAAAACCTTTGAGAGGCTGATAGATGTGTACATAAAGTCCAACGTGGATGAAAAGCTGCCCTCTACAAAACAGCATGCGTACACCATTGGCAAGTCGGTAGACACCGCATTGCATAGGGTGATAATAAGCATAGAGAAATCCCTGGAATATAAGGAGTATGCTCTACGAGTCTTCTTGGACATTGCCGGGGCTTTCAATAATGTTTCAAAATGGGCGATTATGGATAGCGTTAATTACATTAAAGTACATCCTGCCTTAATCAGATGGATCGGCTGCATGTTAAATTGCAGAAAGATTACATCACTATGGGGATTGTACGAGCCCACGAAATCAGCGGGCAGGGGCACGCCGCAGGGAGGGGTGCTATCACCTCTGCTGTGGACGCTGGTCATCAACCAATTGCTCAGGCGATTCGATGAGGGACCCGTAAAACTTACGGCTTACGCAGATGACGTTGCAATTGTCATAAGTGGAAAGCGCCTTCCAACTATTAGTTCTTTGATTGGTCGGGCGCTTCGGGATATTCATACCTGGGCATCTAATGTCGGGATAAAAGTCAATGCGGAGAAGACGGATATGGTATTGTTTACAAAGAGGTACAAGGTCCCAAATTGGACCAGGCCTAAGTTAGGAGGGGTGAATTTTCAGGAGAAATCTTGCACAAAATATCTAGGGATCATCCTAGACAGTAAGCTGTCATGGAAGCTCAACGTGGAGGAGAGGGTCAAGAAGACCTCAACGGCACTCTATGCATGTAAAAGAATGCTGGGGTTTACGTGGGGCTTATCGCCGTCTCTTTCTCATTGGGTTTTTACAGCGATTGTAAGCCCTATTCTATACTATGGAGTTCTTGTTTGGTGGAAAGCCACATAAAAAACAACATACCTCAAAAAAATTAGAGGGGGTATGCAGACTATCGATGCTTAGCATTACGGGAGCCCTGAAAACAACCCCGACGGCTGCACTGTATGCCATTCTGCACGTCGACCAGTAGACCTGGTAGCAAAGAATATAGCATTAACAACCGCAACCAGGCTCAGTGCCTCGGGGCAGCTTGGGCGCCGAAGATATCGCCATAGTAGTATAGCGTCATAAATCACAAGACGAACAGACTACCTGATTCCTTATCTGCGCTTCGAGGGAGATCTTAAGGCCACAATAGAGGTGGATGGTTGGCGCAAGGGTGCGCAAATGGCGGACAAGGCGATACATGTGTACACAGATGGTTCCAAAGTAGTGGAAGGAGTAGGGTCTGCGGTGTACTGTGCTGATCCGGAAATAGCAGATCCTACATGCTACCGGATTACTGTATCGTTTTCCAAGCGGAAATATTAGCCGCAACAAAATCAGTAGAAACCCTGGAAGAGAATAGCTTAAGCTGCAACCGTGTTAACTTTTAAGGCAATAATCTCGCATAGCACAGCATCTAAATGCGTGTTAGAGTGTAAGCAGTCTCTGGAGAGAATCGGGACAGGGAGAAGCATACATCTATATTGGGTTGCAGGGCATATGGGAATAGATGGGAATGAAAAACGAACGAACTAGCTAAAGGCGCATCCCTTGAAGCTTGCTCCGTAGACGTCCCAATTAGACTGGGCGAGATTAAGCGAAGGCGGGAGGTGCACATGATCGACCAAGCGGGAAAGGTGTGGGTTCAAGCGCGGGGCTGTAAAGTGTCGAAGATTATGTGTAGGTCTTACAACCTTATACTAACAAAGTTGCTTCTATCATTAAAAAGAGAGGACTGTAGAATCATGACGGGTATTATGACTGGACACTGCCTTCTGGCGTCACATGCCTTTAAATTAGGCTTGGTCAGTAATAGCAGATGTAGGAAGTGCGGGTTGGAGGGGGAAACGATCGAGCACGTTCTGTGCTCGTGCCCTTCACTTGCCAGGCTAAGACTCCAGCTATTAGGAGTGATACAGCTGTCAGATCTAGAAGTAGCAAGTGGCATAAATCCTAGGAAGCTTCTAGTAATTGCCAAGAGGACGGAGCTATTTTATAACATAAGTCATGGTTTTAGATAGGGTTTTTCATTTTGGTCGTTTAAACAAACTTCTGGTAACACTACGGACTTAATCAGTCTATGCGAGATCCTCATGGACCGGCCAGTTCAGCCTAACCTAACCTAAGGGCTGTCATTTTCAGTGTAACCCAATTTAATTTGTTGCGTCCCTCCCACAAATTCGAACCCAATCCGGGTTCTTCTCCCGGTTCAGAGAAACGGTTTTGCTGCGTTTGCCGGAAAAGAATGGGTTTGGGACGGTCATACTCTTGTCAGTGTGTCACGTGCAACGGATGGTTGCATCGGACAGGTTGTTCTGGGCTAGATCCCAAAACCCGACGTCGTCCTAACTTTTATAAATCTTTTGTGGCTCCTTTTCTGTTTACGCCCAAGGGCGTCCCGTAGTCTACGCCCCAGCGGGCCCACTACTTTCCAGCAGGTCTGCCACAAAAAGTAACCGCTGCTGCTTGCGCCCAACGGCGCCACAAAGTCATACGGCCGTTCCCTCTCATAACAACAGTCTCCGTACTAAGAGTCGGTAGCAAAGCCGAGCATCAGACCCCGCTCCCATCTTCTTCTCCCCTCTTTTCCGGCAGCAATCGTGTAGGTAAGGGAAACAGACTCTTAGTCCCTACCACATTTTGCACCGTTTTCCAGCACAGAATATATATGTTTGCGTCATCTGCCCAATGAAGCTCCTGCTATGGACGGTGCCACTTTCCTAGATTGCTTGTGGATGAACACGAGCGCGCGAAATGGGAGGAGCATTTAAGGGATTGTAACCTCTCTGCCGGTGTGCATATTCCTTATATTCCAGAGATTTTTCTATGCTTATTACCACCCTATGCCATGCGGTGTCTACCGACTTGTCACATCTATCAGCCTCTCAAAGGTTTTGAGCAGAAATGATGTTAAGCTGATGAGTCTATAGTCTTTGGGATAGACGTGACCGATCTTCCCCGCCTTTGGTAGGAAAGCTACATGAGCAGTTCTCCAAGTGTGCGGTACATGATTCAGCCTTATGCACCCATCGAATATTATTTGAAACCATTCCATGACCGCCATATTTGAAACCTGTAGCATTGCCGGGTATATGCCATCTGGGCCCGGCGATTTAAACTTAGAAAACGTCTTCACTGCCAATTCTATCGTGGTATCGGTCACCAAGGCCGGCGCTACCCGCTCCGTGATCGAAGTGTGAGTGATGTCTACTGGCTCTTCTGAACCGTCTCCCGATGTGAAATGTGTCAAAAATCACCTCAAGGGATTCCTAATTATTACGTGACCATTCCCCGTTCTCTTTCTTTATTAGTCCCTGTACTATGTTTCTCCTTGCTAGGACTTTTTTCAACCGTGCTGTTTCGCTGCAGCTTTCTATTTCCACACAGAAACTTTTCCATGAGATTCTCTTCGCCCCACAGTGTTTCGTGTAGAACAAGCTAGCTGGACAAAAACAAAGTTCTTATTCCAAGAAAAGTGTAATGAGAAATGAAAGAAAACAAACAAAATAACGGGATTTTTGCTTTTTTTTGATATTTTTGCTCATATATATTGAGTAATTGAAGTAAGAAGGCAGGAGTTGCCGTAAAATGCATTGATTAATTTGCGAAATTCTTGTTGAATATTAAGCTTCATATTTCTTTTAATTGAACACTTTTATATAATTTTTTTGATGGATTCTAAGCTCGAAGGTAAGTAGAATTTTTTGATAGTAATTCTTTCGCAATTAGAGTATTTTCAATATATTTAACATTCCGTTATTAAGAAGAAAAGGTATTTTTTATCTATATTTTTGAATTTAGGGACAAAAACGTTACATACATCCGCGGACATCCGGGCTAAATTTTACATATGTTATAGTCGCAAGTATTCTCTAATAGTCGAAAGAAAAAACCATTGCGAATTCTTTGCACATCTATTTTTAATATTTTTTTTTTTTGTAGATATAGTTATCTCTACATATAAAATAGGATGTATGTACGTACCGGCTCCGACGAGATATTTGAACCTTTAAAGCTGATCTGCGAACGGCAAAGCCAATTCCCAGGTACAGGGAACAAACACGTAGCCATAAAACACACAAAAATAAACGCGCAAGGTCAACAAGAGCACACCAAAAGCAAAAAGGCGAAGATCACTGACTTCAACCTGTCACAATCAACCGCACCAGTCTCCAAGGCATAAAAACAGGTACATACAAAGCAATCCTAATGCAGGTATAACCACACAGCAACGCTACACAAAACAACCGCATTTGGTATCATCTACGCCAATACCCGAATGTAATATAAATACTGCACAACTGATAACAAATCAGAACGATCAACGACACTTAAGATGGCAGCAAAGCAATCATCAACTATTCACCCTGTCGGAAAATCAACAACACAAAGCAGTTTAGTTATAACCGTACCAAGAACGGAGCTTTTTGACATTTGGGTTCAACATTCGAAGGAAACTAGATATAAAGAATTATTGAGTTTTGTTTTACTTAAGTAAGATTTAAGCGAAGCAGCTGAGTATTCGATAAAAAGTTTAAGCTTACAAGTATCGGCATATTCGTCGAAGCTGGATCAAAAGTGGAACACTTCTGGAAGCCATAAGGAGCGATTTTTAATAAAACTCGGAGTGGGTTTCGGGTGCAGGCTTCACATTTACAATAACGGTGGATTCAAAGTTGCCATCAGACCAACCAACCACTTCTTCAGGTAACCCCGGCCCCGGAAGACGAAGGAAGGACTTTGTTATCTGCAGTGAAAAAACCAAACGGCGTCGAGTGGATGACCTCTTGCAATCTAGAAGTCCTGGTGAGTTACTTTATGAGGCAGAAGTATCAACGCGTATGTCGCAAAAGATAAAACTGTTGAGCGTTTAGTTTAGCAAATCAAGAAGTTTTTGTTAGTTTATTACCTACAAAATTAACGTATACTTTAATCAGCAGGTAGGGTTGCGATGAATGCTCTGGCCATAGCACATATAAGCAAAAGTTTACATGCAGTTCTGACACTGATGAGTTTTTGTTTATATTTTCTTTCGTTCCTCTTCAATTACAGGATGAAAAAGGTAACATTGTTTGGCAGAATCCTCGACCTTCTTCTATCATGTATTGTCGTCCAATTAAATTTATTTCTTCTAAGGAAACAAAAGATTTTATTGTTTTTGAAACGAACAAACTCTTAGAGGAGATAAATGCGTTGTTGCCAACAAAGTACATGCTCGAAGAATACGAAGTTTCCGTAAATCACAATATGCTTCTAACAATGATTGACGGAAAAGTTTGCAATGCTTTGACTGAAACTTCTTACGCACAAAAGTGTTATATTTGTGGTGCCACTCCAAAAGATATGAATAATGAGTTACGGGACTTTACGCTAACCGAGATAATCTTGGTTTTGGTTTCTCTACTCTCCATGCATAGATAAGATGTTTTGAATGCTTGCTTCACATAAGTTATGGCCTCGAAGTAAAGAAATGGCAGCTTAGGAATGAGGCAGATAAAGAGAGTGTAAAGCTACGTTCCCACGAAATCCAGAATAAATTTAAAAGTGTACTTGGATTGATAGTAGATAAACCAAAACCAGGTTTCGGCAATACCAATGACGGCAACACTGCTCGTAGGTTTTTCGGAAATTCTGAGGCTAGTGCTGAGATTACGGAATTGGATGTAACGCTCATCAAAAGATTCGACACTCCTTCGCGCATTAGCATCTGGGTAAATATAAATATCAAAAGATTTGAAAAATTTGCGGTGGAGACTAAAAAACTATACATAGATCTCTATCCATGGTTTAATATGCCTGTTACAGTTCATAAAATCTTAGTGCATAGTACTTATATTATAAAATCAGCAATTTTACCTATTGGTCAACTTTCTGAGGAAGCACAGGAAGTCCGTAACAAAGATTGGAGACGATTCAGGTTTGATAACATATAAAAGCAGTCGCGTGAAGCCATGAATAGAGATCTTATGAATATGTTGCTTATAACATCGGATCCTTTAGTTAACAGTTTTAGGGAGATACCTAAGAAAACATTTAAAAGTCTGACTTCAGAAGTCTTAATTTTACTGTCCCCCGATAATGTTGAGGAGTCAATAAATACCTCAGTTGTTTCAAGCTTTCACAGTAGTGTTGCTGATGCTCATGACTATTCTACAAGTGACTCATCGAATGAAAGTGATGATAGCGAATAATAACATAATTATAAAAGATAACCTACCCTATAACTTTTTGTTGGATCAGGTTTTATTTAATTTAAATCTATTGGCTTTTCTACTTTGTATGATGCTTTACTTTAAAATTTTTTTAATAAGTAATTTTCACATAATTAATTTAGATATTTACATTGTTATTATTATTATTGTAATTCATTTTTACATTCCTGACTGGTACTACAAAATAATTTTGTAAAAATTGTAGTGCCAGGATAAATACTCAAATAAATACAAAATATGTATGTACATATGTACAGTCACTCACATAAATAAGTAGATACCCCTTTTTGGACAATTCTTACAATTTTCGCTTTCGCAAATTTATTTTAACTAATTTCCCATAAGAAAATTTGTCACGATCTATAACAAAAACTAAATTATATTTAAAAAATGTTTGAAAAATTCGACGAATTTTCATAAAAAATTTTAATTTTTTTTTCGGAACCGTTAGAATTTTTTAGAGTATTGAGATTTGTAGTCCATTCAATTTAAGTTCAATAAAGTAATATTCTTAAGTCCTTTAAATTTTTTTGGATCTATGTCACTTATTCACATGAGCTACTGTATATGAAATAAGCAAATGTATGCATATGAAGTAAAATTTTGGAAAAAATCAAAAAAAGAACATATGGCTGAAAAAAATGACGTAGTTGTAATAAATGACTGCATATGAAACAGAAAATTTCATAAAATAATTTTGTCCAGCTAGCTTGTTCTACACGAAACACTGTGCGCCCTGGAAATTTCACGCTTGTAGATCCTCTGTAGATTTCTGTACTCGTCGCGACACGCTCCGCCTTCTGCGGTCTTTGTGAGCTTAAACATTTCTTTTACCTGTTTTCTTAGAAGATTCAACTCGTTGCTCCACCATGGCGGCTTTGCCTTTCCTCTGAATTTTCTTAGAGGGCAAGCTTTGGTATACGCAGTTATAAGCGTCCTTGTTAGGAATTCATTCGGCTCCTCCAGTTCCCCAGTCATTGGTAATCTCTTTGGTTGTCCCAGTTTCTTTTCAACCTCTTTCTGGAATTTAGACCAGTTCGTTGACCTAGATTTTCTAAAGCTTCTTCCCTTCTCTACCCTCTCTAGGGGGATGCTGAAGCTGATATACGCATGGTGGGAGAAGGATGGTCTATTAAGAACCATCCAATCATACCTTGATATATCACGCTCGGAGCTCAATGTAATATCCAGAACATTGTTGGATGTTGGCCCAATGTATTTAGGAATATTTCCCTCGTTGGCTATCTGCAAATTGGTTTGCAGGATGTAACAAAATAGAGATTCGCCTCTCTCATTCGCATTTGCCTCCTCCCACGCATTGTGGTGCGCATTTGCATCTGCGCCTATGACCAACCGCCCTTTGCGCCCTTCCTCCTGTACTAGCCTTTTGCACTCCATCGGTGGAACCTCCGCAACATGGGCCATGTAGGAGGCCGCCAGGGTAAATTCCTGCTTATTCTTTTGCTCAACGGCCACCACTACGAGGTCCTCAGTAGTGTAATTAGGCAGCATATATGAATGCAGCTATTTTCTTACCATTACTACAGCTCGCACCCGTCCTTCCGTTTGCGCGTAGTAAACGCCAAACCCACGCACGCTTAGTCCAGAAACCTTTCCTCCCGATGATAACCACGGCTCCTGGATCAGCGCTACGTCAAATGAACACTCCTCAAGGATTAGGAGGAGTTCGCTCGACGCCACTTTACTGTGTTGGAGGTTTATCTGTAGGACCCTTGCCCTTTTGGTTTAGAGTATTCGAGGCCCCCTTCACCCTCTAGCAACTGTTGTGCCGGGTGTCCCTCTATGCGAGTCACGGCACCATTTGGCGGTTGGTACTCTTCTAACACCTTCGTGGTGACGTCGGTTACCTTCACCTGTCTTTTTTCTCTTAGAGTTTTGACGCCTTTTTCGACTTCGCCCATCTCTAGCGTTTTGGGATTTTTATCCTCGGGACTTCTTTTCCTGAGTCGCATGTAAATTTTGCATGTGCCAAAGGACATTTTGCCAAGCTGCATGTACAATATAGCCTCCGTCTGCTCTTTTATTTGGAGATGTATGTAGAACTGACCTTCCTCCGTAGGCCGAGATACAGTAAGTATCTTCCAATCCTGTGTCGGTATGTTCGGATTCTGATTCTGCAGAAGTCGCAGTTTATCCTACGACTTCATCTTGCATCGTATCCATACCTTAACTTTTGGTACCATGGGGATTTGCGCTTTATCCACCACCTCAAACCGCGCGTTCGTCCCTTGCCTTTGGAGGTTTGGAACCACTTCCTCCAGCCACCGCAAGCTCGCGATGTTGTTGCACGCTATCATCTTCACACCATTTATACCATCCCCCCGAATCAAAGGTTGGAAGGGGCTTACTTGGTTGTTACCGCATCATCTTAAGCTAATAAGCTCCCTTTCCACAGATCTCAAATTTGTCAGTAGTCATTTGTTCGAAAGGACTGCTACGATCAACCTCGCGCGCAGTCAGTGACTGCTTTGCCACGTCACTCATATTCTCGGCAAAAGCTGGAGTTTTGGTGTTATCTCCTTTTGGCACCTTCGAGCCTTAGCGTTAGCTCCGTTTAGCACCTCCGAGAAATCCCGAGTCTTAGCGTTATATCCCTTTGGGGTCAATCTCTCTTACAGCGTTGGGCATACTTGTCTTGTCTATGCGATTGCCCTGCCTCGCGACTCTGGAACTGGGCCCTTTCTGCCTCTTGAGAGCAGGCTTGTCGCTTCCGCCAATCGTTGCCTTTTCATCCTGCCATTCGACGCTTCTTCCTCCTCGTACGGGTTGCAGAACCGAGGGTATCTCGCAGAAACTTTTGAACTGCCTTCGACTACTTCTACCGCCTCATGGGCCCATTTCAAGCACTCGATCTCCACTTCTGTTGGGTCGACCACTGCCACCAAGCGTTGTACAATTCTTAGTGCTGCACAGTACTGCGAGGAGAGCTCTTTTACTTCCTCTGCTCCGTACCCTTTTCCACTCTTCTACTCCGTTTTCATTTATGTGCTTCTCCAACACGGATTTCATTGAATCAGCATTACTCTCGCTCCCCGATTCCCCCGCATCGCTTAAATTCGTATCGGTCGTCCTTGGATTGCGACTCAGTCTTCTTCTTTACATCATCTTTATTACAATTAGAGTCGTTCATATTGGTCGTACGACCACCTGCCAGACAAGCGGACTTAACGGTCCAGTACTATATACGGGGGAAAACCCGTCGGCCACAGCAGCGCCCCCTTACTGTGGTAAGGCCATAAATACTTCCCCTGGTGGCCCGGTATCGGGAAGGCTCCATTCGAATACAGCCGAAGTTATCCCCTGACTGCAAATAGTCCAATAGGCACTGTCCGCATAACACCCTGGATTAGGGGGATGGCAGTTCTTGGTCACCGACATCCCGCTGCCCTCCTATAAGACGAAACGGCGTAGATGTCGGTCCTAAACAGCTCCGACTCATAGTCGGGTTCGGCTAAGCCCTCACACCAACGACAAGGTGCCTACCCTAGTGAGGGTGTTGTAAAGATAGTAGTCTTACAAAAATTTCAATTTTTAATAGACATACATATGTTGAGAACTCGCCCAGAGCACTCTTTTGGATGCAACCATTCTTTGCATGAGACACACTAAAAAATATTACGAGTGTCCTAAATATTTTTTTTCCAGCAAACATCAATCCAACTCCAAGGAGCTGATCCGAGGAAGATATTTGTGACCGGAACGCGCCTAAAGAGATGGGGTTACACTGAAATGACCATCGTCAGTAAAATAACAGGAACATTATTCTCAAAATAAGTACTAATTCCTATAGAATTTACTTCCTTCTGCATACGTTTATTCCCAGTATTGTGTCCTTGCAGGTATCTATGCACACTCCAAAAACAGTGCTAATATGCTACTATATAATCGGTACGCTCATTTGTATTTAGGGGCTTTAGCTATTGGGCACGCTGCATTTCACCGAACTTGCTATTTTTAGCCGATTTGTATATTAATCTGAAATTGATTGACCACTAACATCTCACCGATATGAAAAAGAAAAACTAAATGGTAAGAACCGAAAATGAAATGAGATGCCGTTTACCCGCCAATAAATAAACCAAAATGGAAAATTTACTAGATGATGGTGCACTGCCTAATTGTGGTCAAAATTTGACAATGGGGATATCAAAAGACGAGCTTTAGCTTCCGTGTTAATAATCCAAAGCGGAAATTTAGATTTTAGTTTCTGTCAAAAGATATGCACAAAAAACTTTTGCAAATGTACAACTCTTAACAAAAGTTTCTAAACACACAAACACTGTAAACAATTACACATATGCATAAGCATAACATATTGACTTGATCATATCTATTACTAATTTCCATACAAGACTGAGATATTTTTAAGCAATTTTTGTAAAGCCATGGTGTGATTCAAAACAAAACGCTAACGCAGTAGAAATTGAAGTGCTTACAAAAATTACTGGGTTTGTTGCAGAACAAACAATGTGAGCAAAAAGAGAACAAGCAGTGTAATTTAAAAAAATGCCGTTACGGGCATATAAAGAGAAGAAAAAAGACTTATTTTGTTTTATTGATTTTCCGACAGGGTAGATAAATGATGTATAATGAAACGATTTTCCGTCATCCCTTGTTAAATTTGGTTTAGAGACAAACATGTTTCTGCGTTGTGCCATCATCAGTGTCGATTTTCGTTCTCGAAACCAAGAAGAGAAGAGAGAAGAGGAAGAGAAGAGAAGAGAAGAGAAGAGAAGAGAAGAGAGAAGAGAAGAGAAGAGAAGAGGAAAAGAAGAGAAGAGAAGAGAAGACAAGAGAAAGAGAAGAGAAGAGAAGAGAAGAGAAGAGAAGAGAAGAGAGGAAGAGAGAAGAGAAGAGAAGAGAAGAGGAAGAGAAGAGAGAGAAGAGAAGAGAAGAGAAGAGAAGAGAAGAGAAAAGAAGAGAACAGAACAGAACAGAACAGAAACAGAAGAGAGGAGAAGAGAAGAGAAGATAAGAGAAGAGAAGAGAAGAGAAGAGAAGAGAAGAGAAGAGAAGAGAAGAGAAGAGAAGAGAAGAGAAGAGAAGAGAAAAGAGGAGAGGAGAGGAGATGAGAGGTGAGGAGAGGAGAGAAGAGAAGAGACAGACGAGAAGAGAAGAGAAGAGAAAGGAAGGGAAGAGAAGAGAAGAGAAGAGAAGAGAAGAGAGGGGAAGGGAAGAGAAGAGAAGAGTAGAGAAGAGGAGGGAAGAAAAGAGAAGAG
This sequence comes from Eurosta solidaginis, assembly GCF_040869045.1. Taxonomy (NCBI): domain Eukaryota; kingdom Metazoa; phylum Arthropoda; class Insecta; order Diptera; family Tephritidae; genus Eurosta; species Eurosta solidaginis. The sequence continues at coordinate 102,185,027 of NC_090320.1, read as the reverse complement.
AAGCGAAGAGAAGAGAAGAGAAAAGAAGAGAAGAGAAGAGAAGAGAAGAGAAGAGAAGGGAAGAAAGAGAAGAGAAGAGATAATAAGA